>NC_087474.1:83361521-84730271 GCF_036417665.1 Passer domesticus | reverse complement strand
CTCATTTTAGAGTAGTACTAGGCTGTTCTTCAATTCTGAGGATTTTTTCATGTTCTCGTTCTTGGATCCTCAAAACACACAAAAAAACCCAAAACACAAGCTTTTCCTGCCATGAGAATGTACAAAAATTCCTGGGTTTGATCCCATTTTATCCTGTTGAAACCAATAACAAAATTTCATTGAGTTACGTAGCACAGGGTGGATATGAAGGGAGCATATCCCTGCAGGGACACTATGAAATTAGTCTGTACTGGTGTTCAGCACTACCCCATAACTGGTGTATATCTCACTGAGTCATCACTAGATTGAGGTGTAAATTAGATTTGGGTAACATAACCCCTTTCATTCTTTTCATTTATTATTTGTTTGCTATTATTATTATTATTAGTATTATTTTATATCAGCTCTTAATACTGATTCAATAAGTGCTTGGCAAAACTCAGAGAGAAAATTACAGTATTAGAATTGTATAACGAACTGGGTTTCATGGCTTACTACAAGACTGACTGATAAAAAATGAATTTGCATACATGATTAGCTTAGCTGGATTGAGGGAAAGTCTTTTCTTTTGACAACTGGTGTCAGTGTTAGTTTGCACAAAGCATCTTGGCCTCTAGCAGCCAAAATGTTGTTTTCCTCTCATGCCAGACCCCTGTGACTACAACAGTGTACAACTGTCACTGTGAGAAATGCAGAGAACAGAGAGTCACTCTTGTTTTCTGAGCGCCAAGCTGGCAACTAACTTTGTTTGGCTCACGAGCATGTTCCTGACAGCATGTGAGAGGCAGCTCTGAGCTGAGATGGCACCTGCAGTGCACAGAGAGCCAACTGCTATTCAGAAACGAACAAAGGTGTCCACTACAATTTTAAATATACTTTGACTAATTGGAGTGGGTTTTTTCTCCATTAAAGATTCACAGAAAAAGTGCCTACTTTAATGCTTATTAATAATAATGCTACTGTGGCATAGATTTTAAGAGGATGAAAAACCATTTTCTTAATGGTCTTTGGTTATGACAACAAAGCAAACAAGCAGTTTATAATGTCTATGAAAATTAAGAAAAAGCCAGGTACCTGGGGGAATTATTTTCCCAAAATTTGGAGTTATTATGAGAAAAGGCTCAGTCTGATAGGCAGATAATCTTATAGTCTTTCTTTGCTTTCTGCCAAATTCACTTTCCTTGGGAAAATTATTTTTTGGAAGAAGTTGTCACATATACCTCATCCTTTCATAATGAACGCCTACCACAAATGTAAATATTTCACAAAGTATGACATCACCAGTTCCTTTTTTTTGTCAGTGTTACATAAATATAGAAAATACACAACAACAACCACAAAAAATAATAACTCTTTGTATTAAATAATACCTAATCTTCCATAATAACTATCCAAATTTTTTCCCTATAGATAGCAAACTTTCAGTAAGTCACTTTGTGTATTTTTACTGAATTAAATTCTTTTGTCTTTATGCCCTTGGTTTCTGAAGCCCAGGCTAATTAAAACTTGGGATCCTGCCCTATGGACCACTTAGTTGGCTGTTAAAGACATGAATAATCTTGTCTGAGAGATATTTAAAATCAGGAATTATAACAAAATTAAAGAAATTAAGGTCATGACATATCTAAATGTGGGTTAAAGTCATAAAGAATTGTCCATCTCTCTGTACTACCTAAATAGGTGTCTGTCATCTGCACTCCTAAATTTAAATTTCTAAAACATGGACCAAGTAATGGGCTTACAATTTTCTGGCATAGGTGCTTAATGTAATTTCAACTTAGACTAAAGCTTTTAAGAATTAATCTTGGTTTAGCTTGTCTCATCACAAACAGAAGTGGTTTATTTCAGACAATGACTTTATTGCATCTTCAACAGTCTGTGACTGCAGGATCTAGGAATATCCCTTTGAGCTCTTTTTGTCCAACATCACTACCATGATGCTTATTTCACCTCTCATCTACTTCTCAAGGACAGAATTATGAATTAAGACAGTTCTTTCTTTTTATGGGCTTTGGATTGTCTACTTCTATTCTTAGAGGTAAAACATGTTTCTCTGGTTTGAAGACGGCAGATAAAATGGGATTGGAACATGACAGAGCTTTGTAGTGATCACCACAGCTTTGGTGGTTTTAATACCTAAGGGCAAGTTCATTTTAGAGTTTTGGAAAATCTGCCTGTCAGATTCATAATAGAAGTCTTTATTTCTTTATGTCATGGCAACACTGGATCTTGAGTCCACACATTGGAGAAGTTAATCTAAATCTTCAGTATCTGGAGACCTTCATGGGGAGAAATATGACGTTGAAGCCTGTTGTATCGTCTTCCACCCTTGACATTCACTTGAGGTTTTACACATTTGCTAACCTACTTTTACATTTCATTGTTCCACAACTCCATGTTAAATCCAAATTTGGTATATTCGACCTATGGCTTTTATGTATGTTTGATCCTACTTCTTTGTCCTGATACCCAACCAACCAGCTTTGCCCCATTCCAGCTTTGCATGTTTTTAATCAACCACTGAAAAGTTGTCTATAGTCACAGTGTCCCTGTTGCTATCCCACACCCAATCTTTTCTCTTCCCATTCCTGACAGACCTCTACCACATCCTGTATTTCAGCTTCTGAGTGGAGAGCAGCTATAATGCCAAGTATTTCTCTACACTTCATTGTCAAGGATGCAAATTTCTTCTACAGACAGCAAATTCTTCTTCCTGCTGCCTCTATAGAAATGTCATCATACCACACAAAGATAAATAAAAGCAAAACAAATTACCTATAGATATCTGGTCAACAAGAAAAATTGCTGCCACAGCTAAATCAAATAAAATCAAGCTGCAGACAGGTCAAGAATAATTTAGGCAGAGTAAAATGACAACCCTTAGTCCGGAGGGCTAAATTTTGAGCAAACTTTCTAGATTATTACTGTAAATTACACTACTGTATTATACAGCTATTTGACTGCAAACTTCATTATTGTATTAAATTAATGAAAAAAATACCTGGAGTCCATAATACAGGACTTCATCATCTTTGTCCCTGTGATTTTATCTCTCATCAAAGAACGCATAATTTGTGCCAAGTTTGATGATAAGAGTAAATATATATTTAAAGTAGAAGATTATAAAGATTTTATTAAAATCATAGATGAATCAATGTGGTATAGTTATTTTAAAAGGAATATCTAGTAAGTGGGTTCCAAATATGGCACTATGCTTTCAGAATGAATCTGTTATTTTACACCAGAAAAATATTTGATCTGCCATTTTATTTTCTACTATTTATTTAGTGAATTAAGAGCAATATTTGTGTGATTCAACTACACAGGTAACAAATTTTCTGTCTCATGAACATTTTTGATATTCCTAAGACATTTTTCTCAAAACTTTTTTCCAAACTTTATCTCAATAGAAACAAAATTTATTCAACATTCAACAAATGAATAGTATTTTAGGGGATAATGAAATAGTTTACTTTTTATAATTTAAAACGACTTGACCTCATTTCATCTTCTATTAGGATGTGCTTTTAGTTTTAAAGATTAGTTTTACTTGAATATCAAAATTGTCTCAGTATAATGTTCCTGAACTTAAATATAAGAAAGATATTGTGAAGTGAGGGAAACTACAACCAACGAGGTTTGGCTGGCAGTAGTTTTTAAGTATTTACAGAATTTTTGATCAGGCTGGTCTACTTGAAAACACTTGGTTGTAAACAGAGTTCACTGTGAGAATGAATATCTATTGACTTTTTGAAAATCATATGTTCTGTTGTAGATGCACCAAGCAGCCTTCCTATGGAATTCAGAATAATAGGTGTTTTTTTATGAGAGATAGAAACCACCTGATTCAATTTCAGTCCCTTTTACAGGAGGTAGCCCACTAAGGCAAAGAGGAAACTGTAAGTTGCAGCCAGCTGTACGTACAGTATTCTGTACTATAGAGGGACTCAGTCACTACTGAGGTGAGCAGGGTAATAGCATTAGTTTCATTAAATACACCCCAGCATATGAGTGGAAGAATGTAACAGCCCAATGCTTTTAGCTGAATAAATTTGAAATATAGTTAAATAATTACTTCTGTATCTGGACTTCTCACAAAATGAGTGCTGTTAGACACAATTCAATGGGTATGAACCATTGTAGTTCATTAGATATTAATGATTCTTTTTCTATTTTACATCACTTTAGGACAATCTCTTGGACCAATTATAAAAGAAATTACAAAATCACATCTTGGGAAGGACAAAGGGATTAAATAAAATGACAGCTAGGATGGAAATAGACAGTCAAGGTATAACAGTTCTTAGACTCCCTTAGCTCTTAAAATTTTTTCTTCTCTTGTTTTGGATGAAAGTTCAAAAACAAACTCTAACTGCCTGCTTTAAACCAAGTTCAGACTAGTACAATACAATGCTGCAATAGCAATCATATTTGATAGCAAGAAAAGTAATTAAAGACTTCATAATTCTTAACATTTGTCACTTCTATTTCATGCAAAAAAGCCTTTTACTAAACAGTACTGGCTAAGAAATCTCCACAAATTTTTAAACTCATATTTAAAAGACTCAGTGTTTCTTTTCTTTTCTTACTTGCTTTTCTTATTGTAAAATATAACAGAAAGGTTTAAAATAAATCACGTTGTTAATTACTTGCACTTACTGGATATTTTATATTCTCAATGTAATGCTAATATTTGCATCAACTAGAAGTATTGGAGTTTTATGTTTGAATCAACTTTTCTAATAAAGCAGGTTATTATAAACACAAAGAGAAATGGTTCCTCTTGAGTAAGTGTACAATGGGAGGATTGTATGGAGAAAGTAATAGAAGGTAAGTTATTACGAGCTAAAAGCAAGTGATCCTGATTAAAATGTGTGTTCTGAAATTAAAGATTTACTTACTAAGACTACACCCACTTTTTACTCCAGAATAAGAAGGGTGATGTATCATTTAGATATTAGTATTTAGATTTTTTTTATCTGTCTTATCTCCTTTGTTTTCTCATGCATTGACTACTCATTTTACTCTATTTACGAAATAATATATAAAAGTCATTATGCAAAAGATTTGGGTTATTTCCCATTTTTTTCATGGCACATAATGAACCATATTGTCCTAGATAATAAATCCATTTTGAACTTTAAAATGTCAGTACATTCTGATTTATGTGGGCATAGATTCACATTCCCAATTCCTAATCAGAATATCCATATTTCTTTTTCCCAAGATGATCACTCATTGCCAGGACTGCTGTCCCATACAAGATCTGACAGGCACAGACCATCTTCTGTGTGAGAAGAGGAATTAATACAGGAAAGGGTATATAGAACAGCACCAGCTCTTCATCTGCTTCTACAGATGTTTTGGTGGCAGAGCCATTGGGAAGCACCTTTTCACCTCAAGAGTCGACAACTGGGGGAATGAAAGTAATTTTATACATCTATATGTACCTGTGCCCATGTGTCAAATGCTGGAAAGCTCTGATTAGGCCTCCTGTTAATCCTGAAGTTTAGACACCTTTGTGTGCTAAAATGACCATTCATCTTTATTTTTAGTCTATTTTTTTTTCCTGGATTTTTTCTTAATGTTACTGCAAATTTTTAGAGGAAGTTTGCCTTTTTCTTACTTGATTGTACCCAAGCCTGGTGGTTGCTCATTTTATTTTATGTATCTTTTGTGGTTCTTTATCCCTATGTTTTGAGAACAGAAAAAAGATTCAAGCCTCTGAGCCAGCAAAGAGATTGACAGGCACTGCTGTTGTTGTCAGCCATTTTCAAACAGCACGGCAGGACAGAATTATTAGACTCAGGATGACTGAAGTGATTGTGCCTTACATTCAGTCATTTTTCGACCTCTCTAGTCTCTCCTTTTATCAAAGCCTGGTGTATGACTGCAGCCCTATGATCTTCTCCCACTATGCTCTAGCAAAATAGCTTGACATGTGTTCAGTCTTCTCCTACTTCTTTCTCCTTTTGTTATATGTCTGCAGATTTTGGTCTTGTATATTTTCCTTTTTCCTTTTTTTTTTTTTCTTTTTTATAATTTTATGACACCTATTTCTTTCTCCATTTCCTTTGTATAGTAAATGCAAGAAGTGAGTAGCTTTTGTTAGAGCAACTGGATGAAAGTCCTCAAGATACTGCTTAATAAAAAAATGAAAAAATATGTGAAACAGCAAGCAACCAACAACCCACTCTTATTTCCCTCTCCAAATAAAACCCCTCTCCTACATCCCCCACATCCCAAACACTCACCTTTCATACACCTTACATCTTGCATACTTCTGTGGAAGGGAGGTAGAACAATGAAAGTCCAGGCCCACTGCTGAGTGATTTGATCCACACAAATCCTTGGGACCCAACAGGCTCCATCCAAGGTGCTAAAAAAGATGGCCAACATCCTTTCAAAGCTGCTTTCTCTCATCTTTGAAAGGTTGTTGTGGAGTTCAGGAGAAAGTACCAACAACTGAAGAAAGGTAAATAAATGCCACAGCCATCTTCAAAAAGAAAAAAAACAATTAACCCAAGTTGCCCGACTTTGATGCTGGAGCAAGTCCTTGTGGACCCCATTTTTGGGCACACACAGGACATGACTGGAACCAGAAACTTTGAATTCACTGAATGGTAAACCATGTCTGATCAGACTGATTCCCTTCTGTGATCAAATGCTGAAATATGTGGGTCAGAGAAAATTGTGGCCATTTTTAATTTGGACTTCAGCAAAGTTTTTTATATTATCTTTCACTCCTGCATCCTAGTTTGGATGCTATGGACAGGTAAAAAAAAAGGGTGGATCATCAGATATGTAGAGGTGTACTTGGAAAGGTGCATTCTAACTGAAGCCTAGTGTTAAGAAGACTAATCATAAAACTCTGTTCTGAGATTGGTCCCTTTAATAATTTTAATAATTAAATCCTAATTGGAAAAAAATTGAATTTTTTTCAAATTATCAAAAATAATTCAACATTATTTTTCTGTAGTCTGAAAGAGGTGATGAAGAACTGTCTCTTTTAGTTTGCAGATGACTCCAAAATGTGGGAGAATGACCAAGTAATACTCTTAAGGACAATGCTGCCAGCTAGAGGGGCCTAGACAGCCTGTAGGAAATGGCCAGCAGGAACGTTATGGGGTTCAAAAAGGCCAAGGTCAAGCATAACCCCTGGGTAGGAAACACCCGTGCAAGCCATAAAAAAGAAGTGTCTTTTTGTTATACTGTGTAATGGACAGCCACCCTAACAGGAGATTAGTATGTTTCTATAGCCAGTTTCTATAATATAATTTCAACCCAAACTGAAATTTGATCTCACACATAGCAGCTCCTCTTGCACTGTTAAAATATATCATCTAATAGATACACATAAATAGGATGAGAGGGAATGGGTTTTAAAAATCATGCAAAAGGTTTTCTTGCATATAAAATATGGAAATAAATATAATATATTGTTACATAAGCTGCTTTAAGTATTTAGGAATTCAGGTGTTTTTTTCATTTTGGGGTTTTTGGAGGGGTGTAGCCTTTTTTCTAAAATCTTCCCTAATTCAGAAAAATGTTGGTAGTAATATGGTCTTAGGAATTTTTGTGAAATTTTATTTACATAAACCACTATTATAAAGGTCTTCAGGCACTACTACGGGAACTATACAAAACTCCAGTTCCTCTAGCCTTCAAACATTCACACTTTGTTTTCTGTAATCTGAAGTGTTAAAAACAAGTTAAAATTAAAATTATTTTACACCTCTTTATGCAAAAATGTTGTGAAGGACTGGATTTCAGACAACACCACTCCTGAGTAAAGATTAATAACTTCTTCTTTCAGCTGTGTACACAGATTTACAAAGTGATGCAGAACAGTAAATTTTCCTGAGGAGGAAACGTTCAGTCTAAGAAATGGGCACAAAAAATCAGAGGAAGCACAAAAATGTGTCTTACAGAAAGAAAACTTATTTTAATTTTTTCTCATAACTGAAAAGGCATAGAAAAGAGTAGGACTTGTGTTTCCACATCGGGCCATTGGGACATGATTTTGGTTTTTTTCTGTTGCATCATTCTTTCTCCTCTGCTGCCCACATATTTCACAGAGGCATAAATCAACACGTATGCACACCTGCTCTGGATTTACAAGCATCTGGTATGTGAGAAACTTGTTTTGGTGAAAATCTGTGAACTCCATTGGAGCAAACTAGAAAAGGAAAAAACAAAACAAAACAAAACAAAAATAACCAAAAAAAACCACCCCAAAATTATAGGTCATAAATCTTGTCTGTGGGCATCTGTTTTGTAAAGAAACTTTACATTTTTGTCCTACCATAGTCTGCAACTATTCAGAAATTAATTATGCTAAAATTATAAAAATTAAATTCAGGCTTTAAGCCCTAATATCAATGGTTTATAGTTCAAAAATAGATGGTGTCTTGAATATCCCTTCGACAGTTTTTTACACCCCAGAGTACTTATTCTTAGAAACTTATTCAAAGCTAGGCCATACTAAAGAAGGTAAACTATTTTTGACCATTACAAAGCTTTATTTAGGCAGTAGAAGCCCTTAAGTCTTTCTTAATGCATGATCAGAAGTTTGCAATTTTCAGCCCACCCCACACAAAATTGGCAGCTGCTTAACATCTTTTCAGTTCTTCTTCGCAACATAGATTTTCTGACTCTTCATAAAGGCTTTTTCGATGCCAAAATAATTATTTCTGATTGAAAACATTGATGATGTCCTTAAAGCCATTAACAGATTGGCTTTGAAAATCCCATTTCAACTACTGGAACAGACTGCCTATATAAGTGATGGAGCCACCATATCTGGAAGTGTTTAAAAGACTTATACATGATAAGTAGTGTATTAGTGGTGGACTTGACGGTGCTGGGTTAATTCTTGAAAACAATGATCCTAATTGTCTTTTTCAACTTAAACGATCCTACAGTTCTGCAATTCCTCTGTATTTTATTTCAGCAGACTTCATGTTAATTATACTGGTATGATTCTGATCTCACAGGATTATTACATTAGTTTCCTGAAGAAATTTGCATGATGTATAGAAACCGTCACCCAGCCATTGGTCTAAACAACAGTGGTTGCTTATATAATTCTCTGGAGCCATTAAGACAAGTAATTTAAGTGTTTCTGTTAACATTAAGAAATTCTTATTTCCTGCATAATAGCGTTTCTTACATAATACTTGGCTACTCTTTCATGAAGAATGGGTGGAAGGGAATCAGGGAAGAACCTACAAGATATGCTGAAGAAAGCTCCATTATTCTGAGCAACTGCTAGGGATGTAAAATGATCAGGAAGTGGTAAAGAAAACAGTAATATCTTTGCTCAGATGTAGGGGTTGTGCTGTTTCTTTTCCTTGATGATCAGCTCAGACCCTGCTACAGCACATGAGCTGAAGATGGTAACTGAGGGTCCTTTAGAACTTCAAGCTACTTTCTCATTATGGCTGTGGATTTTGGTTCCACAGCTAGTAGACTAGATCCATAATTCCCAAATCTAACTTTTTTCCCCTTCTTAATCAGTGAGCAAGTGTTTTTAGATAAAGCCTAGTGAAACTGAAAGATGTGAACAAAACTGATAGTAATGCTTCACTGTAATTTGAATATTGATAACAAAAAGACAAAGGTAGTCCCTGGTACTATGACAGCTGTTTGCTTGGAAGACTGAAATTGAGCAAGAGGGTTAGTAAGCCTTTTGATCACATATCTCTAGTATGAAAACTGATTAATGAAGATTTTCTTCCACTGAAATCGAAATCAAAAGTAATCAAAATTAATTGGTGTGATTATAATGGTTATATATTGCGATGCCATCTGGTGTCAAAAGAATGAGAAAGAGGAAAATTAAAGTGTTTTCTGAAGATGCTTCTTGTGTTAAAACAACACTACATTTAGAGATAGAACACACTTCACTACAGAAGAGGTCATGACACCCATGAATACTGCCAAATTTTGACATGATTTTTGTCTGTATCTTTATTTGATTTATGTGGCCAGGTTTTGGTAGTGGTGACCACAGGGGTGGCTTCTGTGAAAAGCTGCCAGAAATTTCCTCCGTGTCTGACAGAGCCAATCCAAACTGTCTCCAGGACAGGCCCCTCCTGGCCAAGGCTGTGCCTGTTAGAGAAGGTAGTGCCTCTGTGATAACACATTTATGAAGGTCTGGAGCCCCTGGGGGGGGAGGGGGGGGGCATTCCCTGGTTTAAGGGAGACACAGGAAGCTTCCCTCAAAAAGCTGTTAGACCCTATTGGCTCCTTCCCCTGTTCCTATGTCTGTTTCTATGTCCCTGAGCCACTCCTTCCCTATCCCCTGATTGGCCCTCACCTTTGTAATGCCCCATGACCAGGGTCAGCCCCCAGGTCCGTGTACAGAAAAAGCCAGACCTTCTGCATGTGGGTGCTGGGACTGCATGGCTCAGTAAAACATCTGTGGATGTTATGCAAAGGTCCTTTTTGCTTCCTTACCCTGGACTATGCTAGCAGCAATTCAGACTGCTACATGAAGGAAATAACAAGTCACTGCACAGATATAATTGTTCTCAGACATAAGAGAAGTGGGAATATGTGAGAGAAATGTCTGCACACACCAAGGTCAGGGGAAAAAGAGAGGCAGGAGGTGCTCCAGGTGGTGGAGCTGAGATTCCTCTGCAGCCTGTGGTGCAGACCATGATGAAGTAGCTGTGGTCCCTCTTAGAGGACCACAGGGATGCAGAGATCCACCTACATCCAATGGAGAATGCAGTGTCCGAAGGACTGCATTCTGTGGTGAAAGACCCATGCTGGAGCAGTTTATGAAGAACTGTGGGAAGGATTTAGGCTGGAGAAGTTGTTGGAGAACCATCTCCTGTGGCAGGGACTCCACGTTGGAGCAGGAAATGGACTCCTGTCCCTGAGCAACATTACAAACAACATGTGATGGACTCACCATAACCCCATTCCCCCATCTCCTGGCACCACTGGGTGGGAGGAGGTAAACCTAGAAAGCAGGGAGATGGTAAAGTGTTTGTAATATTTGTCTTACTTCTCCTTATCATGCTCTGATTTTGATTTTCAATTAATTAAATTAATTTCCCCAAATCAAGTCTGTTTTGTCTCTGACAGTGATTGATGAGCAATCTCTCTCTGTCCTTTATCCCAATTCACAAACCTTTTGCTGTACTTTCTCTCCCCATTCCAGTTAGGTAGAATTACTTTGGGGAGGCACCTGGCATCCAATCAGGGTCATCCCACCACAGTATCATACTTACATAAGCTGCATTGCTCTTCCAAATGTTTTTGGACTTCAGGCTACTGTATAACTGAATTTAGTAGAAATCCTACCTTCATACAATGTGCCATATCAGTTCCTTGAACATTGGAGGTTATTAATAATAAATTATTATAAATTGTGTAATAAAGAGCACATTTAAAGTATGTGTAAGGCTTAAAGATCACAGTTGCCTCAAAAACTGTTAAGGCCACAGGAGGAACTTGCCATAAGACAAGCCACCATAGCAGGTGTCTATTTCCTTTTATCTCTTTTTCTCTCACATTTACTGCTACATGAAATCTGTACTATTGACTTTAGTGTATGGTCTCATTTGCACCTTAATTTGGGTTGAGGCACCTCTCAAAACTTGATAATAACAATGTATCAAAAGCTTTTTAAAGTAAAAATTTATGTTGTTTATTTTACTCTACACTGAAGCTCACTAGCATAGCAATATAAAAGATAAGGATCAAAATCAGTTTTCTTTTAAGGGTGTTTTTTTTCATTTCAACATAATAGAGTCCTGGATCCATATTATTGACATTAATGAGTCATTCCTATGACACTATCTAAAAATACATACCTTGAATGTGAATAGTGCTGTGTCTGACTCAGCTATGGGCACATTATTGTACATACAGCTGTATCATGCACATGTAAGCAAAACCTATCTAAAATTATGTACACATGCATAGGCTACCTAGGAGTATGGTTATGGCTATCTGTATTATAAGAACTTGTGCACGCTTGGCTATTTGCGTTATAAAAGCTTCTCGTGGTCCCAGGGAAGACTAAGGTTCATTTCACTGACTGCAGCTCGTAAAGAGGGAGAAACTGCCCCAAAACATCTCTATATATCTTTGCGTACAGGTGCAGATGGCCGTGCAGCTCTGTTGTTCCTGCTCCAAGACAAGCTGATGCAAGCTGTTTGTAACCTGGAGTGGTGCAATAAAGGCAGCACACTGTGCTGAGTCAGAGCCCCAGATCATGAGCCATAGCAGTATGGTTGAACAGCTTCCAACCACCTCTGAGCATAGGCAGAGCAGATGCACAGATGTTTGCAGCTGTCTGCCTGGATATGACCTCAAAAATTAGTTCTCCTATATAATTTTGTATCTGTAGTATTGTAGGCTAACATTCTCCAATAATTAGAGGACTTAAGCAGTTTAATTTGCGTCTAAAATCTGCCAAGACCAACTTGGATTGCTGTTCTCTTATAATCTAGTACTTGAGGAGATTCTGTCTCTAATAAATGTACAAAATAGTAATAGCTATGTAGCATCCAATAGTATAGAAGTTTGTAGTGGGTGTGTGGTTAAGGCAAAGGAAAGGAGATAAAGGGCTGGACCAGCTGAAGTGGGTTGACCTCTGGATTCCAGGCATCCACTAAATTGTATGACTCCTCTCCACAGGTGGACAAGGGAGAGAAAATGTAATGGAGGGTTGATGTGTTGAGATATGAGCAGAGAGAGATCAATCACCAACTGACATCAGAGGCAAAACCAGACTTGAAATAGAGATACTGCTTGAATTTTTTATTACCAAAATCAGAGCAGAATAATGAGAAGTAAAATAAGACTTTGAAAACACCTTACCTCCATTCCTTCTGCCTTCCCAGCTCTACCTCCTCCCACCCAGTAGCAAAGGGAGACAGGGAATGGGGTTTATGTTGCCTCTTTTTTGCTGCTGCTCAGGGAAAAGGATCCTTCCCCTGCTCCAGTGTGAGTCTATCTACAGGGTGCAGTCCTACAGGCACAGGCTGCTCCAACATGAGCCCCTACAGGGTCAGAAGTCCTAACAGGAAAACTTGCTCAAGAGTGGGCTCCTCTCTCCACAGGTCAGCAGCTCCCTGACAGGAGCCTGCTCCAGCAGAGGCCTCCCACAGGGTCAGAGTCTCTTCTTAGGCATTCATCTGTTCTGGCATAACTCTTCCATGGGCTGCAGGTGGATCCCTACATCTCCATTGACCTCCATGGGCTGCAGGGGCACAACTGTCTAGTCATGGTCTGCACCACGGGCTGCAGGGGAATTTCAGCTCCAATGCTTGGAGCACCTCCTCTCCCTCCTTCTCCACTGACCTTGATGCGTGCTGTGCTATTCTTCCCACATATTCTCACTCACTCTTTTCTGGCAGCAATTACAACTGCACAACCACATTTTGTTTTTCTTTCCTCTTAAATATGTTACCACAGATGTATTACCACCATTTCTGATTGGCCCAGCCTTGACCAGGGCACATCTCTCATGGAGGTGGTTGGCTCTGCTGGACATAGAGGAAGCTCCCAGCAGCTTCTCACAAAAGCCACCTCTGTAGCCTCCCACTACCAAAAGCTGGCCATGCAAACGTAATACACCTTAGTAAGGGATTTCAACAACAAGAAGCTACTGAAAAAAGAAGAGAATAAACTCTTTTCACATCCTCTGGGAAAACTCATGATGGGCTTAAACTGCAACAGAAGAGATTTAGACCTGACATTAATAATAGTTTTTTAATGGCAAAGACAGACTAGCACTGTAACATATTGGCTAAGGGACTGGGAATCCCTTCCTTTTAGACATTATTATAGAGATGTTAGACAAATATCTCACAAGCACTTTTGAGATACAGCTGATCCTGCACTGAAGCAGAAGAAATTTACTGATTTGTTGAGCTAACCTCTTTCATCTCAAATCTTCTAGACTTTTTTGAGTCACAGATCTAAAAGAAAGCAGATAGAATAGACACTGATAAAGACTTACAGCCTGTCTCAGTCTTACCTTATGAATCATACTCTTCTTGGAGAGTTCTAAAGATTCATTTGTGATGTTAGAGTTACTGTCAATGAACTGAGATGCTCAATCCATTTTATATAGATTCTCATCATCCTGATCACCATCTGTACACCTCAAAAAGCCTGAAACATGTTCTTTAGTATTGTCAGTCTTACTCAGCTTGTTTTCACCTTCCTACTGCTGCTGAAGGTGAAATGGAAGAGAAGCAAAAGGATTGGGAAAACTCAGTACTGTGTTTTATCAGAGGGGAATTTTTTGTATTGTATTGAATGCATGATGTATTTGCTATAATTTTGAAATTAATTCAACCATCAATACACAAAAAAGCTGAGTGTTATAGAATTTTGTGATAAAACTATATTTCAGAAAACAAAGCTTTGACAAGATTGAAATGTTTCACAGAACCGGTTAGCATTTAGTCTACATGACAGTTTTCTGCCTGATTGCCCAATGAAAATTAGGTCAGAAACTCTAACATTTATTGTTGTATGTTGACCAATCCATTACTGAATATTACTTTGGAATAAAGTTACCAATGCTTCAGACTTAGCAGCCTTACAGTAAGAAACCCTGACCTGTGAATGACCTGGAATTCAGTGCTTCCTGGCTCCATTCATGGACTCAGCAGTCAATTTGGCAATAAAGAAGGGGCTGGAGAAAACTTCCAAATTAACTACAACTGTGGTATTAGAAATGCAATTGCCTAATGTCTTTCAGAGCATGTAGGACCAAATAGATCTCAGATAAGCCAGGGTTTGTGGCTTCCTCACTGTAGCTCATGAGAAAGTAGCTTTGTTTCTGTTGTTATGCTTTATGTTTAAATAATTATCATAGTGGGTAAGAAAAACTAAAAATGTTATGCATAGGAATTATATTTCTTTTAATATGAACAGTATTTTTCACAGAAATTATTGCTTATTGAACAACCTCTATCACTACCATATGCATAGAACTACATCTCTGTGTCATTATTTTCTAATGGCATCAGAAAGACAGAAACTCTGAATGATTTGTTGCCATTCTTACCTTCAGTTATATCTCCAAGAACCATATGTAAATAATTCCTTCCTAGCTTCTAGAGCAGCATCTTTGATTCTTCTCAGTGTTTTTATGCCATCTGCAGGTCTCTTCAAACCACTGAATTCATTAAATATTTTTTCTATAAGGCTTGATGGCAGACAGCTTTATTATCAAATCAGCTTTAATTATTTTGTAAATGTACACACCAGTTAAATAAACTTTTCTGTAAATTACTTATTAATCACAAAACCCAGATCAAAGACATCAGTTGAAATATCATGAAAGCTTCAAAAGCCCTGAATTTTTCCTTTTTTTTTTTTCCTCACTCTGCAATAATTTTGTGGTGGCTTATGATAAAAAACCCTTTGTCTTAAATCTTTATTTCAACTATTTCCATAAAATGGTACATTTTTTTTTGAGAGCTAATTGTGAAAACTAGTGTTTCAGGAAAAAACTTCTAAAACATAGTCCAAGAAATATTATAAATGTGCCTACAATATGTGTAGACTGAGTGATATTTTTATTTAAGTATTAATAGAAAAAGAAAATTTTGGGGGATTTTTGCAAACAAAAATGTGATTGAGATTAATTTTATTGTCAGAGGGATACAATAAACATGTTCTCTTCAGTATAATTGGTTTACCAAAATGCCCCAGAGTCTAATCCTAGCCATGAACAGACAAGTTGTGGTGTCAAGATATAAGGTGGAAATATAGTACAAGGAAGCACAGAGATTTGTGACAACAGGATTACATGTATTTGTTGAAGAAGATATGGCTTTCAATCACTTTTGTGCTGTATACAGTTAAAGAATGCACTGATGAGATTTCTACCTGCACTGTCAAGGACAAAACTTAGCTCTAGAGCCCTCCTCAGTGAGGCGCATTGTGCTCTGTATAGATAAGGCAAAATACTTAACACTGACAAAAAGTGTCACAGAGTAAATCCAGACATGACTACAAATTTATGAATGCATGAAAAATCAAAATAAAAAATAAATGCAAGTAGCTGACTCCTAGATGGTGACTAATCTATGTTATAAATATTCAAGACATATTAGGATGTAAAATATGGCTAAGAATTTTAACTGAGACAATCTTTCCTAGAAGCAAAACTTAACCTGTATTATTTTCTCCTTGTGTTCATCTTCCACCAAGAAAAGAAAGTAACTTTTATTTTACAATTGAATGCTTTTTTTACACTATATAATGTCATTCTTTTATGCTAACTGAGGAAGAAGTGTTGAAGTGACCTTGTTTCCAGGTAGATTTATGACATGTTTTCTAGCTAAAGAGAAATGAGAGTTAAAAAATACAAGTAAGCTATGCAAACTATACCTCAGTGCCATGAAGAAAATAATGCACCTCATTTTTGAGAGGTAAACAATAATAGAATTTATTTTTAAAGTGAAAAAATTAATAAAGTTCAGCAGTAAACATGACAGTGATTTGACAGGATTCAATGGCAAGGTTTTGTGAGACTTAATTAGGACTTGATCTGAAAACAGTTTTCAGACAAGTAGTCCAGCTTCAGATGTGTATATATTTACCTATGGCTGAAAAACTCACAGAAGAAACTTGGGTGATGGAGTAAGTTAATTTGTCAAAGTATAATAATTGTATGTGCTTTTTAAATTATGTATTGACCTATTAGGTATCAGGGTCAATCAGGTATCACAGTGTCCTTCTTACAATGTGCATCTTCATAATTAATACATACATGTTTATCCATTTAAAAAAAAAATCACTGATTTCCTGCTCTTCTTGCATTTTCAGCCATGTAAAGACTATATTTTACCATTCCAAACATCACATTGCTCACAGATATGAGAATTCCCTAAAATAAAGTGAAAGCCTTAAAAAAACCATTATAAACTTTAAAAAGTATCTTTAACAAAGATATTTTTCATGTATTTTGGCCAGTCCAAATTTTAGCTGTTGAATCTTCATCAACAAAAACAGATTTCTGCATTTTACTGATAATAAAGAACCTTGGGAAAAGGTTGACTTGATGGTCACTACTTTACTGCATTTTAAGGTTTGAAAATGAGATGGACATGAGAAAAGAACCAGGACAGAACTCCCTCTGTTTGCAGTTCCTCATCACCACAGAGTTTTCTTCTGTGCACAGGGAGCTTCTATTAGAAACATGGTGAAGCACTCACTGCCAAAGCTGCCCTAAATTTAAATTACCCCATCAGTTTAACAGTCACCAGATCACCAAAATAACATGCAGTCATATACAAAATAACTGCCTATGAAATAGAAACTAGTATTTCTTGTCTCTTTTAATGGGTTTTGGAAGAGTTTTTAAACTGCTCATGTCCATGCTGTCAACCATGTTAGAAGGAATCAAATTACTCTATTACCTTTACTCTTTTTTTTTTTTTTTTTTTTTTTTTTTTTTTTTTTTTTTTTTTTGCTTCTCTGCTTCAAAAAGTTATGGACAATAACTAGTACACTGTAGGTCCTTTCTTTCTGGCTGACCATATGATTTTCTGTTATGACAGTATTGTACAGACAAGTTGAAAAACTTCAGTATCCACTTCTAGAAGTGCTAAATATTAAGGGTAGAGGAAGCAAGTGCTGGGTTATGAGGACAGTTCAATGATATAATTGTAAAAATCTTATTAATCTAAACTATTAGATCTGAATTTCAATATATGCTGAAATCTGCTTCATTTGAATTGAGTACTGCTACTACTTACAACTTTTTTAGTTCTACCACATGTATGCATGTGGCCTTTATGAAGTAGTTTTTAAGTTAATGGCTTTAAACACTTATGTTATTTTTGCTTAAAATTCTGGAATTCAAGTTATTGAAACTCTGAAGACCATATGTGATTTTAGGAACATAACTGCACCAAAGACTATTGCTGAAGCATTTTAAGCTCGTAGGAACATTCTGTTGTGTGTGATGTGTATCTTTGAAGGAAAGCATAGTATTAGCATAATCCTGCAAGGAGAAATATTTCTGTCAGTTTTTGAATACCTGTTTACCTAACACAGCATAAGGAGGAAAAATCTTAGTAAGAAAGGGTTCATGTGGGAATTCAAGAAAAAAATCTAAACAAGAAATGACATCTTGCTATGCAGAGTAGAATAGTCTAACAGTTGTTTGCCACTTTTAAGGTTGACCTGTGACTCAGCTAGCTGTGGTAAAATAGTACATGGGAATGACACTGAATCATATTTATAGCACATTGAGTATAACCTGAAACTCTAGGTGAAGACAAAATTCTTCTAGAATGCTTTAGGTAGCTAAAATGAGTTTTAAAAAACAAACAAACAAACAAACAAACAAACAAAAACCACCAAAAAAACCCACAAAAAAAACCAACCAAACAAAAAAAAAACCCAAAAAAACCCCCCAAAAAAACAAACAAAAAAAACCCACGAAAAAACCCCAAAAAACCCCAATATTTATCACAGACACAGGTTACAAACAGGGGCTTCACCAATAAAGACACTATCCTGTTTCACTGATAGCACTTAGAGTACAACTTAAAGATCAAAACTGGCGATTCATTCAGGGGGCACCCTGGGATGGATGAAAAATAAGCAGAAATCTGTAAACATACTAAAATAATTCAATCAATGGAAAAGCTAAAATAACTTGTGTGAAGTGGGGTTTTGTCTGTGTTTTTAAACAAGATTCACAAGCACAGATATATTGAAAGAATTACAGTCCTTTACAAAGTACTTAGTAACAAATTCTTGACAAAGTTTTTCAGGTCTATTCACCAATGAAAGGTAAGATGTGGAACCAGTCTTTACATGACAGGTTTATATAGGGTTGTTTGTTATTGGATTGTTGTCGGGTTTTTCCCCCAGAGTGGTTAAATATCTCAAAATAGTCATATTTATCAATTGGTTTATGTTGCTAAAATTTTAATTAACTTTACTGTGAATAAGATTCTATGATTTAGGTTAGTATTACAGAAAGTAAACTTTTATCTATGTAAACTTTTTTTTTAATCTATCTTTTATCTTTTATCACCTTTTTTTTTAATGTGGTTAGGAATGTTGGGAGCTAATGTTGCAGTTCTTTTTGTAAATGTAATAATTTACTAAATGGAAAAAAAAGTGTCTTTTCTAATTTTCAGATAATTGGAATTTTAGCAGTCTGCGATATCCAGAACTATTGCTACCTTTTAGAACCTTTCCTTGACATTTTTTTGTTTTACTGAATAGTAATGCACATGCCTGAGTAATAATGCCATGTGCTATATTGATTCAATGTACTATAACTGCCAAGATGATTGAAATGCAGTCTCCAGTAGTCCTTGACAGCTCATATATTGGGATTATGATTTGCATTTATTCCCATGGGATTTGGTGATTGTCTGTGTCTGTATGCCCTTTGAGAATGATGTACTTTAAATCTCTAAGTAGAAGAAATCTGTGTGGGTGATGAGCCATTTTATTCATAGCCCTGTGGGAATCCATAAACATAATTTGTCCTCTCTTGTCAGTTCATTGGCTCCTAAGTACAACTTTCTATGGCTTCCTTCCAGGTCACAGCATATTTTGTGAGAAAATTAAAAAACAAAAAGCAATGAAGTTTGAAACATCAGTTTAAAAATCACATTCTGAATCAGGACTGTAAATAACAATCTGAAGTCCTCTGTGGCATGTTGTACTAAAAAGGAAAACTTTTGTCTTTGTTTCTTCTGCAGCAGTCAGCTGGAAATGTTACAACTGTTTGATGAAGTGTGAAATTCAGGTTCACATGACATCAGAGTTTCATATTTTGAGTTAATTTCAGTTTTGCTGTGTTTCTGCCAATTAATACATACATCTGGTTTCTGCTCCTCTTAGCTGATTAAACTAAGTTGATCAGTAAATGTCCTGCGCTGTGCGCTGGTGGAGATTTGTTGATACCTTCAAAAGCAGGTGTTTATGTACATGCACATAGGCAGGACTATCTTTACGTGTGTGAATACATACATACATATATATAAATATATACATATATATATATACACATACCCTTTCTTTGATATAATTTTACCACCTACTTCTTTATGATATCTAACAACTCATGAAACAAATGGAATTTAAAGCACAATTAGAACCATGGCTTTACTCAAGACAAGGAGAGTTTTCTCAGTGGCCACTATTGGGAAAGAGTGCGATATCACTGAGTATTCTCCATGTGATTTTAGATCAAACTGTGTTACTGTTGGTGATTTGTGATATATTATAAACATGGTCTGCCCAGAAATACTTGTGGAACTTTGATCTTGAAAAGATGCCCTGGTATTCCTTCATGGATACAATCCCTCATTTGCAGGTTTGCTAAATAGATTGTTTGTTTGTTTTTTAAACTGGTTATGGTCTAGCATAATCTCACAAGACCTATATCTTACAAAAATTGTTCTTAATAGAGATAAAATTGATTGCATAAAACAAAACTATCTAACAAAATCTCATTTTGTGAATTATTCTTACATGATACTTCTATTTCTGTAAAAATGCAGATGTCTGTTAGAATGCCTGAAGCCATATAGATCCCCATGATGCGTAACACTTGCTGAAAAATGCACTTGTATATGGGAACTTTGCTCAGAGGGCATATTTTGTTCTTATTGTCTAGCACAGCAAAATTTAACTGACTTGGGTACTTGACTTCAGCATGAGCTGTGTCCTCCAGATCTGTGCACACAAGATCAAGTCTTGTGAATTTATGAGAAAAGTGTGTTTATTTTCTAGAGAAAAAATATTTTAGGTTTAGCTAACAAGAAGGGACAGAGAAATGTATCTATTTGAATGCTTGTGCTGCTGGTCTTGAACCTGTTCCTTTCAAACTCTGAACAATTTTCTGCAGTATCAATCAAAAGTGTTCTACAGAGCTTATTTTTTCTTTCTATTGTGTCACATTGTTTACATCTTCATTGCATATCACATTGTTCTTCAGAAACAATTGAATAGCCACAATTTGTAACATTGTTAAATTTATAATACTTATAAAGGATTAATAATTGTGTTTTCCAGAGAGGAAAATAATTTGATTGCAACATCTGTTGCTATATAAAAAGATGTTGCAGGTTGTTAATAATCTTAATAACTGTAAAATTGAGATTGGATTTCATAGTCTGTGAGCAGGCATCACTGTCCTGTTCACATGGAAACTACTTCTGTGGGACTCCTTTAGAGTTACGGAGACATTGACAAATGGTTGCAGATGTTCATTTTAGAATATTTTTGTTCAAAGAAAATATTATTGGTGAGTCAAAACTTGAAATTTGACAGTTTTATCAGTAAATTCAAAATCCTTCATCAAAGCAGTCATGTGGAATCTTGTAGTATTGTTTTGGTTTGGTTTGGGTTTTTTTTTTTGTTTTGTTTTATTGTGTTTTGTTGTGTTTTGTTTTGTTTTGCAAAAACCAGTTAGTTCCTTGTTCAGTACCCTCTTTAGGAAAAGTCTTTCAAGGTCTTCACTTCCACAGGAAAATATTTATTTATTTATTTTAAGCAACAAGAAGTTGAAACTGAACAACTTAGGGCAAAAATAAAGTAATATTCTTTTTCTTTGTCCCCCATTTCATAAATGTAAGGGGTAAACAAGACTTGTTAAAATAAAATTCATCATTATTACTCTAACACTTTTTATCTGGACTCATTGAGTCAAACATGGTCCTAAAACTAGGACAGATTCATTTTATTAATTCTTATTTTTATTTCCCAACTCCAGTTTCTATTATGGCAAGTATGATTTTGGCATTAAACTGTGTGCCATGCAACACTAAAAATAATAGGAAAGCTTCAGTCTGCACAATTTTATTTATTTGTTTTCAATTCATCCTCCAAGATTCAGGATGGAGAATGACTACTATTCATAATGCCTATTAGGGCCAATTGCTTTTTCACTTTGGGGCAGACTTTGTATATAATTGTATATAATTGTATATAATTGCATATATATTTGGTATGCAGGGTCTTCTCATAAGAAGAATGTGGAAAAGCACCTAAGAATTCCAGCTTGACTCCTGCTTCATATCAATGACGTCAGTCATAATATGAGTTGCCACATAGTCAATCAGAAGTAGCTATGAAAACTTAATATTGAAACGGATTTTTCAACCTTTACTCTGGCTGCTATAGGATAAAACTATCCTTAATTTTGTCAGAAACATAAATACTACTGAAAATAACGGGTAATACTGAGATAGGCAAAGCTTAGGGAACAAATTATATTAATAATAACCTTGGATCAATCTGGATTAAGTTGATTTCTGTTTAAATTAAATTAAATTGATGAACTAACAAAACTAAGTCTAATTATCACACTGAATTTCAAAAGACAAAAAGTTACAGACCAGGATATGGAGACAGGAGAGCATTAAGTTGCTTCTCAAAAACATGGACATGTCTGGGGTCTTTATGTCTATAGAGCTAGACCTATCAAAATGAATAGCATAAAAAGGGGTTTTGTTCAGAAATTTGTAGAAACAGACTGAAGATCAGTGTGAAGTTCTATTTTGTATGCTGTGGCCCCAGTCTGGAAATTTGATTTAGTAGACAGATATACTCATACTGAAATGTCTTTCTGATTGTCATAAATAGTATTATGCAGGGTTAAAGAAATTTGCCATCCTCATTTGTTGCATGTATGAGTTCAAAAAGGGAAATTTACCCAGTTCCTGAGCACTTAATGCACACTGTTTGCAGCTTGTGGCTTACCTAACGTGTGGGATTGTGGGAATGGAGGGAAGCACTATTTTCCAGACAGGGAAAATTAGAAGGAAGAGGCAGCTTTGTAAAATATTGTCTAATGCCAAATATCAAGGGGTTTTCTATAATTGTGTGTATTTCCTCACTTATAAGACAACTTTGGTTGGCATTATTACATGCAGCTTCTGAACACACTGACATATTAAGGATTTTCATTCTCAAGTGATCCTGCAACTAAGACTACAAGAAGAGTCAGGGGAGGAATAAATTTCTATCTGTAGCAATGAGTTTGCTCTAAAATACACCCCAGAGTAACTTGAGGAGCTCCAGAGTCAAACCATATTTTCAAAATGTTTTGTCTTCTGAGTCAATTTCCCAGCATTTAAAAAGTAGGTTTCCAATATGTGTTTCATTCTTGGCTTTCATTCTTGTCTGCTTGTTTACTTTTGTGGCCTTTATGTTTATGTAGAGGCAAAGTACAGAGAAATAATGCTTTCCTTCACATTTTGTATGCCTAGCTGCATTTTGTGTAGTGATTCTGGGTATTTAAATTCAAAGCAATTGTAGCCCTCAGTCTCTTCTGTCTGCCATGGTGTTTAGTGGGAGGTAGTGTTGCTCCTTTCCTTGAAACCTTCTGCAGTTGTCTGTGCTCCTGAGTGCAGGCAGGATTGCTCACAGAGGGTTCCTTCATACACTGGATGGCAGTGTGCTAAGAGACAGGTGTCTCTTTTATGTATTTTATTTTCTGTTTGAATTAACTTCCCCTTTAGGTAAACAGTGAGACATCTTCGCTGCTGTTGTTTCTGACATTGTATGAAAAGCTCCGTTTACTTTCTGACCAGTTAACAGTTACCGTGGCTCTATGTGTTATTTTCCCTCAGGCCAGGTTCTAGTGTTAGACTATAGGCTTGGATATCCTACAAGTATCTGTTTCTCTGTAGTGTTAAGCAGTACAAAGATTGTCTGAAGGAATTCATTTTACTGAGAATCAGTTTGGAAGGCTAAATTTTTCAGCAAAATAGATTTTTTTCCCCTCCTGTGGAGTGTTGATCCCAGTCAACAGCTAAGTATCCATCTAGTTGCCTACTCATTCTCCCCCCTGAAAAACAAACGAGAGTATTTAAAAAGCAAAACCTGTCCAGTGGTGGAGAGAAAGGATAGAGCAGCTTCAGTGAGTACCTGGCATCGTCAGGGTCAACCCACCACAGTCTCATTCACTTCACTGATCATTGTAGAAAATCCTCTAATAGACTAATAGTCAGCCTTATTTTGCTCACTTTGAAAATGAAGTCAAGGTGAGGCATATTACAGCTATATTGCACAAATTATAGTGGCATCTTTGTCACTGAAACCTGAACACTGAATTTATGAGCCAGTATTTATTCACAGAACTGATTATTACGACATTTTTCAGTGCTAAAATTCAGAACTGTAAAAAGGTGTCTTTTTCATGCAAGCCTTCTCAACAACAAAAACAAATTTAATTTATTTTCCAAGCAGGTAGTAATCCTCATAAAATCCTAAGGCATCAGTGGTACTAAAAAGATATCTGCAAACACAGAGGACTAGCCCAGAAATGCTTTAGTATATAAAGATGGACCTATGTTATCATTTTGAGTCGTATTGTGAGTCTGATTTAGAAACATATTTCTTGGTTGTGCCCACTAACATCTGATCTCATGGAGAAGCCCTGAGGTGGCTGAACTGACTTTCAAACAAAGCTGAAGCAGAAGATGTGCTCAAGAAGGGCATGTGATGCATGCAGCTGATACCAACCACTGGGACTGCAGGACCTGATGGGCCTGCAGAGCAAAACTGCCTGTAACAGAGATGATACAAACACTGTGGCCCCAGTAACAGCTGTCAGGCTCTACTCTTGTTGTTCCACACTACTTGATAATTTCAGCATAAGATAGAATAAAATGCAAGAAAACATTATTTTCAGCAAAATGTACTGTTGAAATTACCTAAGATAGTGTAGAAAACCATGTGCACTTTCCCAGAATAGTCCAAACTGGCATATCAAATTGTAGCTGGGAAAAAGAATAATTGCTTCAATGGGATGCAGCTAATTGGTAGCACTTCTCAATGCCACACAGATGCAGATTCAAACTGCTTAACATTCAAAAAGTAGTGTGGTTTCAGCTTAGGTATTGCAAGATGGTTCTGACTATGCATAAAAACCAGTTCCTTGGTTTGCAAATGGTACTGATGAATTCACATTAAAAAACTTTTGTTCTGTTCTTTCCTGCCAGAACAAGACTTCCAGTAATCCTAAGTTTTTTAAGTAGCCATAGCTACAATTTTTGATGTTTCTGTTTGTGCTTCTTAATTGCTGCTAGCAGATCTCAGGCATCTAATGCTTCCACAGATTCTAGATGGACAGCAACAAGAACTGAATTAAAAGTCAAGCAGGTTGCTATTAAGGCATTAGCTCAGACTATAAGCTAGCTAACTCATAATAAGCTAGGAAAATTAACCCAAGCTTTCCTGGGTTTAATCAGTGTGTCCAGCTTCTCAGGTTGGTTTGACCTGGTTTTGTCAGTTGCTTCTTGCTTTCCTCTCTTCTACCACCTGTCCTCCCCTGACAAACTTAAGGGAGTCTTTCCCTCTCATCAGCTGTCCTGCATGGTTCTGCAAAGTATCACTTACAGCCTTTTCCCACACAAGTTTCTTCCAGTAGCCTTGAATTGCTCTGCCATCTGCACTTTGCCACCCCTTTCTGCCATCTCCAGCAGCTTTGCTAACAGTTTTTATTTTCCAACTGTTGGAAAACTGCATGTGGTACTGAAATCAATACACCACCTTTTAAAGCACAGGAAGTCCTTCAACAGCTTCTTTTATTCTCCCTTTATGTGATGAGACATCTTTTGTTGTTGTTTGTTTTACTTCAGTCTAAATCAAGCCCCATCACTCCAGAGCTGGAAAACATTACTTTAACTCAGCATGACATCTCTGTAGGAAGATTCAGATGTTTTGGCCTACACCTCTCTACACTATTACAAATGTAGTGTTTCCTCAATTTGTAAGTGTAAAGTCACTCAAACATAGTAAAACAGTGTGTGCAAACCAAAACCGGTTCCAGACTAGCAACTGACAATTTTATCTTCTATTCTCATCTTCAGATACTATTCAAACACATCTGGTTTGGTCTCCTATCACCTCTGGAGTTATTGGAGGAAACAAGAAATTAGACATCTGCTTTGCACATGTTCACACAGCATGACACAAAATTGTATCTTTTCCCATCAGCAAAATTCAGATGCTCGATTTTAATAGCAAATCTTATTTTATCCCCACCTCAACTAAATTATCCTAAATTATACTGGTATTATAAAGTATGAAGTTCATTTTCTGAAGGAAATACTGTAATAAAGGTATAGTGATATAAAGACAATAACCTCCTTCTTCACCTCTTTCATATCCTAGAAACAATCTCCTTGAAAATAATGAGAACATGATTAAGCTCTAAGGTCAATAGAATGAAACGTTTAATTGTAGAAAATGAGACAAAGATGTCCAGCAAATAAAACCTCTACATTTCTTCTTCTATCTCCATGGTAAAACTTTATAAAGTCAGGAACATATTAATATAAAATTCAAGACTTGAAATTATATTGTTGGAGAAAAGGAAGCAAGCACACAAGAAAAAATTTGTATACCTGAGCTGAAGCTGAGGAGGCTGTGTGTCAGGTGCCCTTCATGAAAGTTAAATAAGAAACAGAAACTAAAGGGGGAGTAGTGGGAGATCTGCAAGAATTTAATCAGTTAAGTAGTACTTCCACTGGTAATCATAAATTTAGTTAAATTATGACCACTGCCTTACCAATGCCCTGATGAAATACTTATTTTAAAAAGTTTATTCTTAAACATATTTATGAAGTATTGCACGACTTTGAGACTTCTTATGGTCTCAGTACATCTGCTATTAAGGAAGTCTGAGTGCTCTATTTGATTCCTCCATAGAGCTGAACATAATTAAGAGAATAAACCCAGCATTCTAAGTTTGGATAAAATGTGCAAGGTTTTCTATCTTGGCTTCTTTTAAAGGTGGTTTATTTTCTAGGATTTTCTTTTAACTCTAACATCTGTATTAATAGTGCACAAACTAATTTAAAAAGTGTGTTAAGTGATGGAATGACACCACACTCCATTTAGATCTTACACATTCAAATAAAACCTGCTCTTCATAAAAGCTTAGGCCAGTGTGTAGATGGATTTAAATCTGCCAAAGTTACTTGGTTTTGCAGTCATCCTGACATACTCTAATACTTTTATTGAAGTAGTCATAAGTAGAATATCTGTAATACCCTGGCTATTCTTCCAAATATCATGTTTCAGTGTTAATGGACCTTTCTAGGTAAGAAGAAATATTCTCATGATCTTCAGAAACCCTATTTGTCTCAAATATTTCCATGCTGTTTCCATCTCACTCATCCTCCTGCAAAAACATAGCTCCTATGATTTCTCCAGGTCACTGGAAGTAATTTTCATGAGGGAGGAATGAAAGGGGGCAGTATTGGGGCAAGACTTGATAAAGTCTTGTAGCTGGGTGGGTAGTAAGACATTAATTTTCCCTGTAAGACATGACTCAGAAAATCTAGATTCCAAATTGTTCCTATCTTTGCTCTGAAGATGAAATTTGGAAAAATTGCATTACAGTATTTTTTTTCTGTATGCAGTTTGTATAATGTGTCTCAATTTTCAAAAGTCTGAGCTAATTTACATCCATTTTGATTAAACTTTTGTGCTCATGGCAGCAAAGGACAATTGGAATTGCCATTGCAGGTCAAACCACTGATCTGCTAATTCAATGTGCTATTTCTGTCAGCAGTCAATACCAGCTACTTCAGGGAATGAGCAGACATAATAAACAGTTATGGAATAACCTGCCCATAGGCAAATAATCTTCCTAATCTTATCTACTTGTGTGTATATCATTAATTGTGAAACTTAAAATGTAGAGAAACTGAGAAAGACATCTAAAGAAGCAGGGAATTGCCAATTATTGCAATAAGTGATCAGTAAATCTGGAGTCTTTGACACACTTTGTAGCAGCATTTTGTAAGTTTCCATATTAATAATTGTTAACAAAGTGTTTATCTGATCTTACCTTTGCAATATCTACTATTAAGTTTTGTTTCGTCGGGCCAGGGTTTTATGAGCCTTTAAAAGAAAACTTAATACACACAAAGGATAGCTCAGCTATTACCTTTGGAGGCAAATAATGAGCAGGATGGCTTCTGCTGCAGTGTTGGAAACCAAACTGTTTAATAAAAGGAAAAACAATAAACAGAAAATCCGATCCAGGTACAGAGGTCTGCTCCTGGTAAAACACCTTCACAAAAGCCTCGTAGTTCTTTTGTCTTCTCTTTTTCTACCTGATGGCCCAGGCGGGATCTTTTGGCTCTCATCCAATTAGGTGACCCCAAGGTTTTAGTGAAGTCTCTAGGGTCCTATAAGGTGGCTTTTCACCTGATCGTTGGGAGAAACTTCTGGGCTTTCTTCCTTTTTTGGGGGACAAAGGCTAGTTTGTCCCTCTCTCATTGGGGGCATCCCCCTACACTCCTTCAATCTACCTGCATATAAAAACTGGTCCCTAAAATCAAAAGTATGATTGGATATCCTGCTTTTTTTACCTTTGTATGCATTTAGGATATTCTAACTCTCAGAATTTTGCTGGAGGATAGGGGAAGATTATTTCCTACCCATTTGAATCACATAAGAAAACCCAGTGCTTAAATTCATCTTGTATTGTTTGAATGAAAATGAGCATTCCAGATTAGATTTTTTAATTGGGTTTCGGAAAAAAAAATTTTCCCCTGACTACACTCATTTTGAAGAAACATATAGAACATGATTATGTGTGTATACATGGACGTACATTTTGTTTAGTACTAACATTCTGTAGGGACATCTTTAAAACCTCTGTATCTTAATATTCAGTACTTCATGGGTTAGAGAAAAGAGAGCAAGCTCTCGTGCACAAAAAGTTGCTATATAAAAGCAGTTTCAGCTTGAATAATTCCAATGACTGTAATGGCCTCCAGATGGAGATGTTCTGAATTTAATGAATCCTCCTTTTTAGAAACAATACAAATTCTCAACTTTTGTTTCTTTGATATAATATAATAGAAACCAAGATGCCTGGTTAATTTTAGGATGTCCTGCAGAGACAACATATGGTTCATACTTGCAAGTGTCTATGTACATAGACAGCTCTTTGTTTTTGCTGCTAAATTGTGATTTTCAAAGCTGCCTAGTAGATTTAATTTTAACAGGGACTGGAGCATCTGAATCTCTCAGGTGGCTTTGGAATAAACTCCAGTTAAAAAAGTATTTTTCTTGATACATCATAAATTAATGCAACGTCTGAAAAAGTTATTTTAATCATTTTGGTTGCCTTCCTAACAACAGTATGACATGCATTCCTCCTTTATTTGTGGAATTAATGTTGCAATGCATCATATAAATTTGGAAGAGACCTGTTGGTCATACAGGATGCCCTCAGTGCAAGTCTATTTTCCTGTGTGTTCAGAGAATTCCTGCAATTAAGACCTTAGTACACAAGGAAGTTTTGTCCATGGATATCATTCTCATTAGCAACAATCCGTTTCTCATATTCTGTCCCTGTTTTGCCATCTTAATTTACTGGAAATATCCTCCTCGTCCTAATTGCTGAACCATAATTGCTTTCTCTGTCACTGAGCTTTAATTTCATAGCAGCCATGCTGTGAATGTGCTGCTCTAGTTAATACCATGAATATAGTATGTAGGTATATAAACATAGCAAAGGATATTTTCTCTTACAAAGAATTCACGAAAGCACCATTATGTGCACACAACAGGATCTCAGAAGGATTATGTACTTAGTCTAAATAAGATAGGAAATTGGTAAGAGCACTTGGAATTAAAATGAGGTCTTCTGAGTGCTATCCCATTATTTGAAACCATTTTTGTCTGCTCCCTTATCCTTCTGTTAGCTAAGAAACATAGAGTTGGCAGAGAAACAACAGGTGTAGCAGGGCTTCACAGAAATTCCTGGCACTATAATGGTGTTGCAGACATTTCAGATTAGTCTCACTGCTTAAAGCTTTCATTCTTTCTGTGTAATTTAGTAATTTGAGCTCTCTGAAGTGTACTGTTTTCTTTGGAACTTGCAAAATGTCTGTCTTGGAGAGATAGTCTGATACTCATAATACAACAACATATCTGCAGTGAAGTAAGAAGAGCCCTATAGGAAGTACATCTCTGAGATATCTTTGTGTTAAAAATTTTATCATATAATATTCATTACAAACTCTTCATCCATCATTTTATTTTCTATAAATTTTGACTGTGGATTAACATGAACAGTCATATAAGAAGGGAAGGTCTACACTATACAAATTAAAACTAGGTAAACTGCTTATCTCAATTTATTCTTTGCTAAAACCCATTCTAAAAAAAGTATTAGTGTTTATTTCCATATGTGTATGATTACATTGTATTTCCTTTAATCCAATCTGAATATAATTTCGCCTTAATTTTCTATTTTATTTTGAAGTCTGTGGTATTACATCTTTGTTCCAAGCGTTTTCTGCAGTTCCTTTGTCCAGTGAGTTTTATTTTTAAATATTTCCTTGAAGTCTAAATCATTGCAATTTCCACTGATTCTCCATCATTATAATCTAATCTTGTCCAAGTGTCTTTATTATCCTATCCACCTTTCTTGTTTGTACACAGACAGTTATTTTCATTTAGAGGTAGGCCAGTATCATGACTTAGTGTTCACAGAGAAAATTTATGTTGCAGAATGAGCAACTGGCACTAGCAAGGTTCAGCTTTGAGAATACGCCTCTCACCTGTGTAAACACCCAGAATATATCTTTGTGGCTTGAAGTGTGATGGGTATGTTCTGCATCTTACAGCAAGTCTTGATAAAGAATGACAGTCTCTCACTTAGATATCAGTAAGAGATTTCATAAAACCTTAATGAATATATGCATGAGAGGTCAGATCAGTGTAAAAAAGTGAACCTGCTGCACTAATGATCACTACAGCTCGTCCCAGGTGAAAAAAGTGGTGGATAACTCTGTATGAAGCAATATTTGAAGATTTCTGACAAAGACAGTGTTTTTCATTGGCATAAAGTACAATTGGGTCTAAAACAAAAACAACAACAAAAAAAAAAAGCCCCAGCATATAAGCTGAAGGAAGGAGACTTCAGAAATATGTTGAAAAGTTCTGATATGCATGTAGTTAAATATTTGAAAATTCAGATAAATGAAACCATCTCAACTTACATGTGAGATTTATAACAACAGAAACAATTAATTAGAGGAGCTCCATATCTTGGGATATATGCTGGATATCCAATTGCAATCCTTTTTGCATTGTTTCTCTGAGTGTATTCTATTGCCACAATTATACACAAAGGAGAAGATTTAAAGTAATTAATTTTCTGGATAAATATTTTTTCTAATTGAGTGGAAGGCCTACAATGTCAGACTTTTAATAGCTCATTTTAGCTTGTCAATATATCTTATCAGCTTATCCATACTTTCAAATTCATTTTGATCTGTCATTTTGAAATTGTGTCATTTCTTTGATTTATCTTATCTAAAGGAAACAGAAACATATACAAATATTAGTGTTGAAAGGCCTTAAGGCTTGAAGTTGAACAGCAGTAGAGCCAAAGTCAATATTAAGTATTTTGTCAGAGAAGCTTTTCTGTCTGGAAGACCTTTTAATATTTCCTTAGATCTGTATTTTCTAAAAGACTACAAAGGTATTTAAAAAGATACAAATAAGAATTCTGGAACACCAGGGGGAAAGAAAAAGTGCGTAACCATAGTTGAAGTTAAATGAATTATTTCTTCAGAGAGTGTGTTCTCAGTCTTTGAATGTGCTATCAGAAAAGATAGTAAGCTTGAATGCAGAAGTGTGGATGGATTTATAAAAGCAATGAATAAATTTATTATCCGTAGTAACACTGAATATTGTGCATGTAAGAAAGTGATAATGAAATTTCGTAGTTGAGAATTTAGGCTGGTCACCCCATCTGTCAGATTGGACTCTTTCCTACTACGGAAAATTTTCTAAGTCCTCCTCATCTTCCTTGTCACCTTATGTTTTGTAGCATCAGCTTATCCATACTTTCAAATTCATACTGAACTTGAAATTTTTTTCAGGGATGGAAAAGTCTATATTTTCCTGATAGCAACATATATCAAAATCCTTATAATTGGTGAGTAACATGACTGAAATGGGAAATTTATATACTTATATCAAAAACAACATAATACAGTAGAGATGACAATGTAAATCTGAAAAGTATGGTAAATTTTCCAGCCTTTGACTAGATAGACTACACACTAGATTTGTTTACTGACCAGACTGGGAAATTATGAAAACATAACAAGAGTATTCTTCAGCTGTATAGTGACCCCTTGCATAGCATTGGAGATATCAGGAGACAGAAACACTAGCTAAGTCACATTTGAGTTTGTTGCTTTGCCAATTCATTTTTTAAAAATATATATATATATTAAAGTGTTTCTCAGACTTTTGTCTCATAAATTTTGAGCGGACTTCTGCCACTTTTAAGCGCAGAATCTTCCAAAGATTGCTGACATTCTTGTCATGAATAATTTCCTGAGATTTAGCATATATTTTCCTTACATTATGTTACTATATTTTAGCTTAATATAATAATGCAAAAAAAAAGAGAAAAAATTAAATCTCAAGACATTGCATGAAAAAATTGCATCTCAAGATGCAAAAAGAACACATCTAAACCAAAAAAATCAAAAGTAATTAGGACGTAGTGCAATACTACAGGGCAATTTTCATTACTGTTAAAAAAAGCTCCAACATATCCAAATTCATTTTATTCTTTGGGGCACCCCTATTTATATTCATTACAATATAGGGATGAAGGAAGCTGCACAATTTTAATAAAAAAAAATCAAATATACAGAAACTTACTTTACATGTTATATGAACTTAAACTTGCAAAGTTGTATAGGCTGGAGTATTTGAAAACAGTTATGCAATCTAGTTCTTTGATAGATTTCTATGTAATTCATAAGCAGATTCACCACTAAGCTGCAAGTACCCTTAGCTTAATTTGAATGTTTTCCAGATGCTCATTGAAATAAGGTGGTTGCCTCAAAGGACATAAAAATTCCGTTGTTGTTACAAAGGATTTCTCTCTCCCTAGCAAGGTACATGCAATCAAACCACGTGTTTCACTGGTATTAGGATTTAATTTTGCCTTTTGGTATAGTCAATTCTGATTTGTTTGGGAGAATTTCAGAATATACTTATTAGATATGACATATATTGCCAAGATTTATATCGAAGATGTTAATTCTTTTTCAGGACCCAATTCACCTCTGGAACAGATTTGTTTCTTTTGTTCAATGCATCTTCCAGGCAAAGCTAAAGTTCTTGTAAATTCAAGTGAAACTCAAATTTAAATGCATTTCTCGATTTTTTTTTTCACACTTTAAGCTGTTATTGAAATAGGTTCAGCATAGATTCCACTCGTGTTTTCAACATCCCATTTCAGCTCTCAACAACAAAATATGACCTGTAACTTTCCCTGATTACACAGCCGGGCACAGTCCCCTGTTGCTGCCCTCTGAATGACACACCCTTTTTCTTGGTGGGGAGCCCCTCTGCATAGTATGCCTTCCACTACCACCATCTGACACCTGTAGTTCCAAAATATAAAATATACTGCCAGCATGCAGAGTGTTGAGAGGAAATGAGGTGAAGGATGTTGCTAACTGAAAATCAGAGAGGAAGTCTTGGCATATCTCTGGATTGTGACCGGTCTCTGAAGTATTTGTGGGTATAAGTGTGATTCATTCATATGGAACATGTAGGTGTCCCACAGTAAATATGTCTTTGATATTTCAGTCCTTTTTTTCTTTTCCAAAACTTATTTTCAAAACAAAAACTACTTTAATTTTCCATCTCTAGTAACAGTAATTTTTTTTGAGACTGAAGTGTGACAAGCTGTCAAAAGATAATGTATTCTGTTCTAGTTAAGTTCCTTCTGCCCTCAGCAGTTTCCTGTAGTGACAGTAGGTCAAGTCTCCTGTCAGCTAATTTCTCTACAATTCAGCTGGTAAGTTCCCATCCACTCTAAGTATCATCAGGTAAAGCGAGTGGAACATGAATCAAAGACAATGTATGTGCCAGGCACAGGGAATCCCACAGTCCAGTTTGCAGAAGACAACAGTGATTGTAGGTGCATCTCTAATGCAGCCAAAGAATGACTAGAGTGGCCTGGATGAGGTAGAATTTCAGATCATTACTGAGGTCCTTCTCCCAAGGGAGTGAAAATAAATTTTTAGTTTTAGAATATTTAAATAGGTCTGACCTATTTTTTTTTTCAACCAAGAATTATATAAGATTCTTTACACCTTAATAGTCACAGACGCTCAAAAGAAAGCTTTTTATATTACTCATGGCCATCCTGAATAGATTACAACTATTCTATGACCTCTGCTTTCATTCATTGGAACAAAAAGAGTTCTTCAAACTTTTAGTCTATTAGATTGAACGTTTGCTTATTTACTTTTGAAAATTCAGAACAAATTGAATAACCCACTGAAAAGGGACCTCTTTGTTATCTTTACTCTGTTCCATATAAGTAACTTGCCCTTGGTCAACAACCATTAGAAAAAAAATCTGGTAATGGTGAATTGTCTTGATTATTTAGGGGGTTGTTTAAGGCCAGGTAAAGGAAATTGAAATGCCTGTAAGACACTTACAAATGAGGTGATGGAGAAATCCCAGTATGTAAAGAAGTGTTTATGTCTTAGAAAGAAGGTTGGAGGGAAACAAAGCAGGTGTCAACAAATTGGGATTTTATTATAAATTGTGTAGTGTAATCTTTCTCATTCTGTAACAGTTTTTCTTAGGTTATTCACAATACACATTCACAAGGCATTCACATGGCAGAAGAGAAGATCTAGTTCAGGCTTGAAACATGAATGAAGTTAGCGGTTTCAGCTCTGAAATACCTCATTTATTCAGGTTCTTCTCCATAATTCTGCATTCAGTTTTTTGCATATTAGCTCTGTTGCAGAATGTGCTATTTCCTCAGCTGTGAGGCATTCTCAGTAGTAAAAGTTAGATGTAGGGAAGTGGCAGATTGGGTTTCTTTAAAATTCTACACGTATTCATTGAAAAATGACTGCAAATTGCCAGTTTTCATTGTTGATCATGTCCTTTCTTATACTATAGCAAACAGCTGGCTAGTGTATTTCTGGTTGGAATACATCAGGACCTACAGAGTGGTTCACATCTCTCAGGGTGATAAAGCATGCCAAATTTCTGTCTTGCTGCAAGTGGCTTGTGATTTGTCAAGCTACAGTGCAATGGACAGGGTGACTGGGACCTGTACATGCTGTTTCTCAGATATTCTGCTGAAAGGTCAGCTAAAAATCAGCAGGTGATGTTTGGAGATAAAAAGTGCAGCCTTGCTGTTCACAGAGCCACAGTCTAACAAGAACTACATGCACTTCTGAAATCAGGTAATTTGTTTTACTCATCTTTGTCTGTGCAGCAAAGTAGTAGTCCAAGCTCAGGTTCCTGGGACTATCATAAATCAAATATTATTTGTAATGTACTTTGTCAATGTGTGGAGTCCCCTCAGATGAACATATTTTACAGAAAGTAACCATTTGTAAAGACAGTGATTAAGAATAGTCCCTAATATACATAAATTAATAAGTAAGAGATAAACTTTAAAATCAATATGTCTAAAGCCTTAAAGAGGAAAAGCAAAAGAGTACCAGCCTTATAAATGAATGTACTCTGCATGCATTATACATTAATATATTTCATAAAAACCCTAGGGCACTCACAAATGAATACCTATTTCAAGAGTAGTATGTTAAAAAGACAATCCATTGGTACTTGAATATGACTTGATAGCTTTTTGTAGATTTTGAGGCAAGCAGAGGCAATTCTGAAGAAGAATGCTTATGAATTCCATTACCTTTTGTCAATTTATGCAAGCTTGTTAGACCTAAACCAAAGCACAAGCTAAACTAAATCTCTTCTTTAAGTTGCACAACTATAATTTGGGATAATGCACATCTAATTATATTCCTTGTATTAATTTACTTACTCAGAGATCCACATTAATATCAGAGGCCCCTTAGAACAACTAATGGATAAATACATACATGTTGTGAAAGACTCCTTGCTCCAGAGGTTTTCAGTTCAAATAGAATAGCCAGGAAAACAGGCTCTGAATTGAGTCTGCACAGCAGAGCAAAGGTTTCTCATCCCCAAAGTTCTAGTCCAGTATCCTAAATATTGATGCATGTGTTTTTTTTCAAAGGCAGTAAAACCTTGTCTCTTGCACAGTACTGAACTCCAGTCAAGGAAAGCATTCAGATCTAAGATAAGAAGTAAGGGGCTAAGAAACTCCATGTTTCCAATTCCTGGGAATATGGGTATGAGGATAGCTCTTTCAGATCAGGGCCAATAGGCTTTACCCTTGACACAATATAAATCAATGCAATAGTGCAGACTGCATCCCATGGAGAAGCATCCAAATTCTGATCAACTTAAGCTTCTTTTCAGTTAGATATTTTCTTTGACTAGATTAAATTTATTTCTGATGTTTTTATTCTTTTCTTAATTAAGATAAGGTTATTTTTAAGTGGGTTTTATTACTGATGTTCTCCATTGCCTATTCTTTCCCATTCCTTCAAGTGATACTTACATGGAAGATGCAGAATGAAAATAATCACTGTTCTTTCTGTATAAATGTAAACTCCTACACTACCCTGCTAATATTAATTTCATTGTTACGTTGCCTGAAGACAAACATAACTGGTTCATAAAGCCAAAGCTGCCAGAAAATACTTACTGTCTCTTCCAAGAAAAAAAAAAACAGAAAACAACAGCCCTGATGATTTTCCTACATGTTTTATCAACTTTTCTCTCCCTGGACTGTTCTTTTACAAAAAAAAAAAAAAAAAAAAAAAAAAAAAAGAAAAAAGAAAAAAGAAAAAAAAATCTAAAGCTAAAACATTCCCTTATTTCTTGCATGCCATCCTACTATTTTTATACATCAGACTCAATAATGCTGATCTTATCTATTCCTTCTAAGTAATTAGCATGCTTGTGATCTAAAACCTATTACCAATTATTTAGCTTATCTAGTGAACAAAAATTTTTTTCATTATTCTTGAACTGTAAAGAAAGAAGAATCAAGAAACACACGGTAAAAATCCCACTGCAGGAAACAGGATTGGGTTACATGGATGATGTTCAATAACAAACTGAATTTTTGATTAATTATTCATAATTTGGGAATTATTGGGGGTATTATACATAAAAATGTTATTTACTGTGTATACAATTATCCTAGTCTTATCCAGAACAGAGCTTTTTTTTTTTTTTTTTTTTTTTTTCTTCAGTAACTGAGGGAGCATGGCTTCGGGTGGGCCTAGGAGGTTATTTGATACCACCCTATGTCATTTCCAGGGGCAGGAGAAAGGGACTCGGAAGTTTTGATCTTAAGGATGATAAACCACTAAAACTACGAGGAGACAAAACTTTCCCAAGTGTACTCTCAATAAAAAGTCCCCTTGTCCGCACTGACAAGCTAACACAGTTCGAGAGAAAAGCCAAGATAAGAAAAATGGGAAAGGTGTTCATTCAGTGGAAAGACACCTGAAGATTTACTGCAGGACTGAGCCATCTTTCTTCAAATCTGCAGAGATCAGTGACGTAGTGAAATAGAGAGACTCATATCAGGCATTGTTAATGGCTGCAAGTTTATGACCATGTTGTCATGTGTAAATGTTGGAAGCCCCACAATAACTAGAAGTTCACTGCAAGGTTAGGAACAAAATTCTTTCCATTTTGGACTGTGCCAGACCTGGAAAATGAATGGGCACAAAAGGGAAGGGCTGACTCTAAACTGTTCTTGCTGTTTAACACCTGACAGCACTGACAAGAAAACTGAGGAAAAGCAAACACCAATAAACATCTTGTAGCTAACTCGTCTTTGTTTCAGTTAGTTGATATTTGGGGTGTGCAAATCAGGAAACATGTCCTCTCTAAAGAAACCGGGAAACATGATTTGATGTTTTTTTGGATTTCATTTAGGGTCTTCAGCATACCTGTACAAGTACAACAGTTTTGTGTCTATTGTTGGCCCCATATGATCCCTCTGTGAATTGATCACTATTGCCACAGTTTTAATTGAGGCAGAGTGATATACCAGTTTGAGGAATTATGAGCAGACCAGAAACATAGCCTGTAAAGACAAGTGCCAGCCTGTTTGGAGTGCACGTGTGTTTCTGTAGTATTTTTGGTGCCACCTTTGGCAATTGAAATGTGTTTGAGCCTGTCTGAATGCCAGGTACCCACTAAAAATACTCTATTTCCCCCCTGTACAACTGAACAGGGGAGAGAAAATGCAACAAAGGGTTTCTTAGCTGAGATAAGAACCAGGGGAGATTAGTCATCAAATATTTCCATGCAAATCTAATATACCAAGGGAAGAAGAATGTTTTATAGACTCAAATACCTTTCATTAAGACATCATCTCTTGTGTTTAAAATCTGCTCAAACTGTTCAAATTCCATTACATAAACATTCGTGACTGAAGCACAGGTAATTTCCTGGGGATTGATAACTAGTGAGAGAAGATGAAGGTATGAACTGCAGTCAAGTGCCATTAAATCCAGTTAGTCATTAAACTCCTCGAAATGCCCTGTGCTTCAGTTGGTATTTGAGAAAAAGAAGAAAACAAGGTTATGCTTTATTCTACCATAAATTTTGGATCATTCTATTGACTTTGAATTTGCTTTGATTTATCAGGCAATAGAAATTGATTTTCTTCATTATGAGATTCAGCTCCTTTAATTTATCTTGCCTTTTCTCTTACCTTGCAATGTACAGTACTGCTACACAAGGAAGAAGTAAATTTGGTCTGTTGTTATAGTAAATAAGATAATAAAAAGCTACTTAATGCTTGATCTAAGAAAGCCATTGAACCATATTGAAAATGTATAACAAAACTTAAATGATGTATGCAATTTGTTTTTAATTAATTGGCTTTTATGTGTGATCACTCGCCTGTAGTTTCATTGTTTAACGCATTGTTGTCAGCTCCAATTTTCAATTTTCTCTTATGGTTGGGCTCTTCATCCAGTAGTGTGCTTTGTTATTTTATTGTGACAGTAGGCCAGAATTTCTTGTTCATCAAAGCAAGAATGAGAAATCTAATTGCAGATTTTCCTGTTGTTTCAAAATGTGGTTTAAATATCAGCAAATTAGAAAGTCGTAGTCTCTAACTAGGAATGCCTCTTTACCTTTATCCCCTTGTATATTGCAAAGGGAGACCTGGTAGACCTGAGGAAAATATTACCTCAGATTTTTCTAGGATCCCAATGAAGTAATTTGCAAAACTTTAATATAACAGAAATGGGTTTCATATCTTTTTAATTCATAAATATGCTAATGTTTAGGTGACAAGACAAGATCTGTATCTTTAGAAGGTTTCAAAAGTGTGTAATTCTTGGATTATATGTAAACACAGGAAAAAAAATGGGAAAAGTGTGAGCCATTTCAATTATTTGGCCACAAATTTTGTAGAGGGCAAAGCAAACCAAGCCAAAAAATACAGAAAACTTGATACTCAGAGGAATAGAAAGAGAATAATATCACTACTACTATGATACACCAACTGAAAGAATTGAAGGCAACAAGAATAGATTTTTCATATGTGGTGGGAAAGAAAAGGAAACAGAAGAAGACACTTCAGGTTATAGAAGATTTCATTAGCTGAGTCCAGAAAATAAAATGGAACAGATAACACCCATTTTTAAAATATAGTAAAAGAAAAAAAAATCACAGAAAATATAATCAATCAAATATAATGAGGGACATGTAATTAAAAATTTTGATTTGTAGAACTAAAAAAGAAGAAAGATGAAAAGCTGAGAAAGTACATGTTTATAATAATTACAGCAACTACAGATACATATTATGCTGTTAAAATGTAGCTGTAATTTTGCTAGGAAAGGGAATATTTTTCCTTTTTAAGACACTCTATGTGAAGTTGTAGCTGATGATTTTATACTAACTGATTCAATTCACATAAAAATATTTTGGAAATGTAAATGCTTTTGAGTGAATACAAATATCAGCTGATGATGCTGAATTCAGCTTTAGCTTATTTATCAGCAACAATCAATAAAAGATCAGATTCTAAAATCTTTGTAGTGGTCAACTGCTGCAGCAGAAATAAACATGAATAAATCTGTAGATTTTAACAGAAGTAATAGGTAGGAATTATAAAGTATCTTTCTTTTAGTAAAAAAAAAAAAAAATGAGATCACAAATAATTTCTCATAGTTAGATATGAAATTCCAAGAACTGGTGGAAGAAAAAAAGGGTTTAAAAATGAAGGACAGTTTGAAATGCAGGTGTGAACCCACACAGCTTGTCTTGAGATATCTGGCTCTCTGCTTGCATCTCACAAGAGGAATTTTACCAAGGTGCTATGCAGTGTTGCAGACTTTATGATGTTGCCATGACCCACCACTGTGCCCCTTAGCTGTAGCAGGAAAATAAAATGTGCTAATTCTTAGCTCACACAACAGTGAAACACCAGAAAATGCTGAGGAATTAGTTTTAAGGCAATACATTTATTTCTGTTATAGTTCACTGTGCACAGCACTAGCTAAAACTGACAAAGAGCATGGTTCAGATGAATGCATTGACTGCAAGATGCAGCAGCTGAAAAGCCAACACAGTTTGAGTCCACCAACACTGCTGGGATGAATTTCTGATGCAGAGGAAGGGCAGACACCAAGAGTAACAATGTTACAAATCAACAAAACTACACATGCCAGAACTTGTGAGAAAATATAAACTTATATCTGGGTAGTTTATGATGAAAAAGGGAATCCAGTCATCTTTGAAAACATTAGTTTTCACTGCTGTAGTCAATTTCTTTTGCACATTTTGCCAAAAAAGTAGTGTTCCCTCAATTGTCTCAAAAAATTTCAGGTTCTCTGATCTTCGCCCATTCCCCAGTTCTGTGGAGAATAAAAGCTCTGCATAGTTACAGGTAGATGTTCATTTCGGTGTCAGCTCTATTTCAGTCAACCTGTTAGCTCTTAAATATTTTGGTCAGACATCCTTTCAGTGTTCTTTATTATTCTTATAGTTATGTATTCACATTGTTTTATTTTGGGGGTCAGCTTTTGCCTTTCAAAGCATATAGCATATTCATAGCAGATCAAATGTTGTACTTTCCAGCAGTTTGCAAGACAAGTTCATGATACCTTTTCTGTTACTTTGTCACATTTTGTCCTTCAAGAGAACAATGTTTTACAAACATAGTGTTTCACTGATCCTTAAATTCATTTACCTTTGTGGCAATAGCTGAAAATATTGTATTGGAAAGAATCACATTTACAGATAGTTTGTACTCAATATTTCAGAATAAGTTATAGTTTCACAGAGATCAAATTTTCCAAAACATAACTGATCTTTTTTATCTGATTATTTTCCTGCCTAGGTTAAATGATATGGAGATAAGTCAATGCCATTACAAAAAATAGTTGTCAGCCTTTTAATAGAGATTGCTATAGCCTTTCTATTAATTGTTATAAAGCCACAGAGCCCAGAAAAGACTTCAACTTTATTCTGAATTATTTTCAAAAATTTATGAAATGGCAAATATTAAGCAGAATTATAGAGATTAAGATGATTTTGCTAGCCCTCTGTTGAGCTAATATAAAGACGATTATAAGATGAATATCCTGGCTGTCCTTAAGAAGCTTATCTTCCTGGCATTTTGTGACATTGCAATACTAACTGGAATCAAGTGTGAACATTTCCTCTGTTGTACTTCTTTAAAAGCTTCCTTTAAATGTGGCAATGCCTCCTTGAGAATTAAAGTGGCAATATTAAGAAGTCTGGTCTTGGAAAACCAATACTGATATGTATAAATCCATTAGGAAAATACAAAATAGACACCCAGAGATCAGCTCAGAATAACTTTCCATATAGCCTGCACTATTAACTATCTGCTCTGGGGGACCAATTGTGCAGAGCAAGAAGCCGTGTCTGTAGAAGGTGTGTTCACGTATGACAGGAGAACGATAATTTTTTTGAGAAGGTTGCACTTCTCTAAATAATAACAACTACACAGAATAAAACATGTTTGTCAGGTGTCTGTTTTCTTGCTTTAGCAAGCTGAAAATGCTGACTCAGATAGTGCATTTATGGGCATATAGAGACCAGATTCGCCTCACCTTCTACACATGATAACACCAATATTTCATTTCTTCTGATTTACCTCAATGTGAGGCATCCCTTTGGACTCCAAACAGTAGAAGCTTGTGAGTTTTTGGTGGGTACAATGTGACATAAAGAGTAACTATGGCACCCTCTGAGAAAGCAGACAAATGAGCTGTTTCTAGTTATTTCTGTCATGCCTGCCATACTTACTGCAGTGAGTGAATGAATATCTTTTCCCTCATTGCCTCACTTATAGCAACAGGAAAGGATTGATGGACTCAACACAGATGGTAAGACCTCAGAAAAAAAAATAAAATTAGGTATGGGGAGCTCAACTGGTGAGACCTTAGCAGCCATGTTGGAGTCTCCTGGGTTTGTACTCTGCCTATATTTCACAAATTCAGCTGGAACCATCTGGAAGTTGATCCTTGTTGTATTCCATTTTATTATCTTTGCTGCATTGTGTTTTATTATCCTTGTTCTCAGTTTGAAATGGTTTCACCTATGTACCCCTACTTCTTCCCCAAAAATGGTTTGCCTCCAGTTGCCCCCCTCCTTCGTCATGTCAATCCTCCCTATGTCTGCAGAGCCATTCCCTAGTCTCCTCCCTGGACCCCTGTTAATCACCCGACATCCCTTCCCGTCTTTCCAGAATTTTCCCTCAGGGGCGTCGAGTGATTGGGCAGCGGTCAGGGCCCTCCCTTAAAGTACCTCCTCATTTGTGATCCTTCATGTCCATCTCCCAGGTTTACACACCCCCTGTTTCCCCTATTGGTTGTTCACTGTTTCTTTCCCTTGTTTCCTCCTCCCTTTATGACCTGGTGCAGCGGCTCACATTGTGCTCTCTGCAGCAGGTTCCCTGAGGTTCAGAGCTTCATTGCGCCCCAAAAAAAATCTTGGATTTACCCCTGCCAAGAGTTGACCCTTTCTTCCTCCACCGCCGTCTGCCAGCTTCTCCTCTGACTTAGGGTTGATAGCCGTAGCCACCCTCCTATACCCCTTGGGCACAGGGGAGTGTCCCCTGCAGTCGACCGTGTCGGGCTGGTCGGGTGGTGACTGGACAGTCACTGAGAGGACACGGCGAAAGATCCTAACATTTCTTTGCTTTTTTCATGCCATGAATGCATACTCCAAGTGTGAACACATGCAAATACAGAGTAATTATGACTTCTGACTTTACCTTTCATAAATCATTAAAACTAGTCTGTGATCACAGGATGCTTCAGGCAGCTTAGACTTTGTCTATAATAGCAAATTTTTAAGAGTGCCTGGGGAAGTCTGTGAATGTGATAAGTGCTATGAGCTATAACTGTCCCTGAAAGCAGGTTTACAATAGAACAGTGATGCAGTTGCAGACAGATAATTATCAGATGCATTTGAGCTTCTGGTGCAGCACAAATAACAAAGTTCTCTCTTTGCTATATTGTTCTTTCCTTGTGAAAAACGTTTTCCTGGTAATTACTGCTTACCAGAGGACTCTTCTTCATACTGGAACAATGTTGTTAGGAACTGGACACTTCTAGAGCACCTTAGAATCCATTTTTTGAAGTTTCCACATTCCCTTTTTCACTACAAAAACAGTAACAGCTCATCAAATTCAAAATACCCAACATGCTTTTGCATAGATAGAAGCCTCCACATATGCTTTATAAGGACATGGAATACAAAATTTAAAATAAATTGATTTTGTTTATTAATGGTTCAGTTAGCTTAAAAAATTTATTTTGTCATATAAGCATTGATTTGAAAGATAATAGATGTTTCATAGTCTTTGTAAGAAAGACTGGTTATTTTGATGCCATTAGCCATCAAATTTTCTTCACACAACTGAGTTGAGTCTTAGAGGGGAGCTCATTTTGCATTATACTCAATAATCCTCTTCAGATTTAGACAATGATTGGAAAGGAATAAGAACATTTTTTTCAGAATCCAAATGATTTTCCTTTCTTTCCATTTCTCCTTTTATTCGGAAACGTTTAGCTTACATTTCAGGACAAATGCTATATACATTCATATGTATATACAGGAGGGTGTAATTTCACAGCCACACAAAGCCATACAAAACATGTAAAAAACCTGAGTTTATGGTTACAGCGTTTTACCCATTTTTGATTAAGAGCACAAGAAAAAAGTAAATCATGCTGAGGTAATGATGTGCTTGAAGTGTGCTAATGCTTCTGACTTTAAGGAATACTTTTTAGTGTATTTATTTCTCTTAAATAAAGAACTGCAGAGTGAAAGTATAAGATCTCAGGTTCTTCAAGAAAAACCTCTCAGGGATGGGAGGGAGAGGGACAATACAGGATGGTGGGGGAGCAGATGGTTGGGATGGAGATGGTAGAAAAAGCACAGGGTTTTCAGTGGGTTTTTACTCCCATTTTTCTTTTTCTCTAATGTGACTTCTTATTCTTTAATGGCCAGGACATTGCTTTATTTCACTGCAGAAATTCTTCTCAGCATCTTTTTCTCAGTAAGAGAGAAAATTTGTCTGTGTTAAAATGGCCATTTAGCATCTGGCTTGGTGAAAGGCAATGCCCATCTGCCTGATGAGTATTTTACTTCCATTTAAATTTTTGCTGACATAGAACTCTCTTAAATACCTGAGCAAATTGAAAGCCCAGACCTTGACATAGCATTCTGTGACTGCTTGCAAGCATTTGACACTAGGAGGGATTTAAAAAATTTTCCTTTCAGACAGCACTTGAAATATACTTTCCTTGTGGAATCTAAAAGTGTAGATAAGTCTTTTACAGATGGCATGTCACAGCTGATCAGATATTTGGAGCATGATGCATTAAATAAATTCTTATCAGAGTATTAACCCTGTAATTCTGAGAGAAACAGAAACATAGCCTCCTCTGTTTCTTTGACATAGTGAGGGGGTCTTTGAAATCAAGAATTTTGGCAGTATGGAGCAGCCACTACGCCACCGATTGTTGTAAGATTTCTCCTTTCAGCACTACCTATGCTGATTAATGTTGGTTTCTCTATGAAATAAAACCAGAAATTCCTAGTTTTGTATAAAGGTGGAGTTCTGTTCTTCTTAACAAGCAATGCATAGTAAAGTTAAATCAGCCTGATGAGTGAAAAGTCTGGTTTGATTTTTTGGAAGAACATTTGTTAGAGTATTCTTAGTCTCAAGGAATAAATAAAGAAATTGGTTACTCTATTATGTATATTCAAATAATATTAATATACCAATACACCATGTAAACATATGATCTGAATATAGAAATGAAATATTACTTCCCTCCTTTTTTTTTTTTACAAGAGTTTATGTACATTAATTTTTACTTTAGTTTGAGTGATGGCTACCATCTGCTGAAAGAGGTAAACATGGAATAAGACTGGGGTCTTAATTGAAACTTCCACCTTTTAGCAAAAAGCCTGGCAGTACAACTTTTTCATCACAGACCAGGAGAAATTACTAATCAGCTTATGATGGGACCTTCAAAGTCCTCTAATATGTGCAGTTTGGGGTAGTGAAATTTCTTTCATGTGGTTTCTCTGGTGGTTTTGAGTTTTTATGTTTCTGCATGTCAGAGCAACGTGACCATGCTCACATGATGTGCTGCAGTTGTCAAACTAATGCCAAGTCCTAATGATGAAATTTTTTTGGTTGATCCCATGTGACTGGATTTTCTAAACAGCAGAGGTAATGAGGTACTGAAGATCAGCAAGTAATTTTCTGATGGTCAGAAAGGATCAACACAAACTGACATTGTTAGAATATATTCTAAACATTAAGTATTTTACTGCCATCAAGCATTCAGTGTGCATGCTGTGTACTCCAGAGCATAGCACTTAATTCAAAACTTCAAAGAATGCTATTTGCATAATTTTTTCTATTTTGCATAACTTCCTGTATGATTCATGCTCATAATTTAGAAAAAAATCCTTGCACATAAATAAAAATATTATAGTGTTAGAACAGTTTAGAATCATATTACCATTGTATTAGTAAGTGCTTCTTGTAGCCATCTAATACAGTTGTTGTGTCTAAAGACAAATATATGGTTTTCTGCATTATATATTCATAAAAGAAATGCAGAACATGCCCAGACTTTGTGCCTTACTTCAGCTGATCAAGAGGAGGAGGGTAAGCTTATTCATTTGTATCTTAAGCAAACTGAAACTGATTTTGGAATGTCCTGCTTCTCTCTTCTGACTCAAAGACAGTGTTTTGGACATCCCAAGTTCTTAAAATTAAGTATGAAGGATTTGGTCCTCTGTCATGGGCTTTGCAGTAATGGTTTTATTGATGGAACGAAAAGAGGATGATGAATTTTGAATGTCGCATTGCCCAGCAACCACACGAATCTTTTTTGTCATGTGAGCTGGTGCGAACCTCACATTCTGGAATTGCGCCTGCTCAGGATGATTCTATCTCAAAACAGTCAAGCAAACTATATTCTGCACATTGGTAGTTCCCTACATTAGCTTGAAAATTCATGGATATCATCCTAATGCAGTTAAGGCAAGAAAACTGCCCTCTTGAATAGCACACTCATGCAAATCAATTGTAGTTACTTGTGAACCAGTAGTGCTGATTCAAGCTTTTTTTTCCACACATTTTAAGGCAGAGTGCAGAGAAAGCTGCTCTCACTCTCATTTTACAAAGCCACAAGTACATGCAGCAGTGACTTCTCTTGGTGAGATACACAAAATTGACGGAGCCAGAAGAACTCTGACCAGGTCACTTTTTCATGTTGTGCTTGGGATTTTCCTTCCTAAGCCACAAGGCCTCTTCTCAGAAAACAAGGATTATGAACTATGGTAACTGCTATCACCTATGCCAAAGAAAGTTGAAAAGTGTGTCCTGCACATCTGGTTGTGGACTAGATTATCTTAAGTGTGATCACATGGCATATACAGGGCATCAGGCTAAGCCATCATGGATTTAGGAAAGGCAGATCCTGCTTAAACAAACTGATCTCTTTTTATGACCATGTGGCCCACCTACTGGGTGAGGGAAAGACTGTGGATATTGTCTACCTGGGCTTCAGTAAAGCCTTTAATGTTATCTCAAGGCTGAGGAAAAAATTACTGGAAATCTACCTAGAGGAAAAGGACATGGAGATGCTTGTTGATAGCAGCTGAACATGATCCAGCTCTTCCCAGGTGGCCAAAAGGGCCAATGGCATCCTGTGTCAGCAATAGTGTGGCCAGCAGGACCAGTGATTGTCCCCCTTGTACTTGGAACTGGTGAGGCCACACCTTGAGTCCTGTGTTCAGTTCTGGACCCCCTTACTACAAGAAAGACATTGAAGTGCTGGAGTGTGTCCAGAGAAGGACAATGAAGGTGGTGAAGGGTCCAGAGTGTAAGTCCTATGAGGAGTGGGTGAGGGAACTGGAGTTGTTTCATCTGAAGAAGAGGAGGCTCAGATGTTAACCTTATTGGTCTCTACAACTGCCTGAAAGAAGGTTGCAATCAGGGATCAGCCTCTTCTCCCTGGCAGCTACTGACAGGACAAGAGAAAATGGCCTCAAGATGCACCAGAAGAGGTTCATGTTGGACATCAGGAAGAATTTCCTCATTGAAAGGGTGGTCAGGCACTGGAACATGCTGCCCACGAAAGTGGTGGTGTCAACATCCCTTTAAGTGTTCAAGAACTGAACACTTAAATGACTGAATCTAGCAATTGTAGCTATGGTCTAAATGACATGCTGGTTTTGGGTCAAAGTTTGGACTCCATGGTGTTAGAGGTCTTTTCCAAGCTTAATAATTCTACGTTTCTGTGACCTGAAACATCAGTGGGATCACAGAGCAGTAGGAAGGCCTGTATCCTGGGCTGCATGCGCAGAGAAATCTAGCAAGGAGCTATATTTTCCTGCAGTAGGATTGAGCTACAACATTGGCTCTGCTATGTGGCCAAAAAAAAAAAAAAAAAAAAAGCCTTCTCATGCTGGAAAAAGAGAGGAAAAAAAAAACAAACTGAGAATTTTCAAGACATCTGTATCTATTAAATGTTTTATTAAAAGTCCTCAAATGCGTTTGATTTCAATATGTATTTTAAAAAATCTGAAAAGCCATGAAATACCTTATCTTCAATGCAACAAGCTTTAATAACAATATAGCCTATAAAATACCATGTGAAGAGGAAAGGATTATGCTTGTTTGACCAGAAAGTTAGTTATGCTCCAGTTATCCTATCTCCAAAAATTTTAGAACTGAGGATTTTTTTTCCTTACTGCTGTTCTTATTTATTGATCTCAATTCTTTTCCATCAGATCACTGTGTTAAGAAATATGAATTATTTGACAGCTTCACGTGATCAGCTTAAAGTTCAATACAGTACTGTTCAGTTCTGTCTTCAGTACTTGTGAATACAAGGCAGAGTACAGGGAGAGGAACCATTGTCCTTTGAAGTCCCTTTGCAGGGGGAGGTGGATACTGGTGGCAGCTTCACAAACCCTCTACTAATAACCTCCAGACTCTAACTGCCACTCAGCAATATTTTGTGACCTTTGGTCCCTCAAATTCATTTCATCTTCTGTGATAAAGAATGAATGTCCTTCAGTCCACAAACTACATCTCAGAGGACAGACAGGCTTAAAAATTCAAAGAACACATTACAAATCCAATCTTCAAACACCAAATTCTTCTGAGATATGAAGCTTTTTTTTTTTTAATAAACTGCATTTGGAATAGTAGGGAAATAGAGTTTATAATTCCATTACTTGATACATTGCAAGAATTCTCTGATAAAGAATATATTCTAAAATACGGTGGTCTCTTTTCATTAAATTTTTGACAAAGCAGTTGTGCTATTTCTGTTTGTCACTGTAGAAAGTGAGGTCCCATGTCTTAAATAGAAGATTCTACTTACATAGAATGGTGCTATACTAGTTCCACTCCTTAATGTGCAAAGGCAAGCATTCAGTGAGGCTAAAAATAATAAAATGACTGAACAGAAATTGTCACAAAACATTGCATAGGCGGCAACAATCCTTCATTTCACGGGAAGTTTATACATTTTATGACAGTCATCTGCTGTCATGACAGTCATCTGAGTTAGGAGTTGAACCAGAAATATAGAGAGCATAAAAATCAAGAATAGTAATTCAAATAAAAAAAGGCAAAGCATCAAGAAACTAGAACTAAAAAATACAACAAGCTTTTTTCCAGCTCGATATGAAGAACTAAATACAAATTACTTGAAACTATTGGATACTCAGTTTGGGTTTTTTTCCAGTTGTTTGCTCATTATTTGCCAGCCAAATTGTCCATGTTGCTTTAGTAGAACAATAGTAACACATATTTCAAACCTTTAAAACACAAGTTCCACTATCTTTGTAATTAGGGTACAAAGGGTAAGAGAAACGATCACTTTGACTCACAAGGTTCAGAGTAACACACACACACACACACACACACACACACACACACACACACACACACAGAGATACCTTGCTTTTGAAACTCTGTCCTGGCTGTAATCTGATGTTAGTTACTGAAATTATTCAAAAGGACAATATCAATGGTACTATTCCATCTGGGTTACACTTCGGGTGAGAAATGTTCCAAGGCTATCAGGAGATGACTTTTCACCTTCTTGATATGGCAACAGGTATCCCTGGTGTGCCGTCAGTGCACCCCCACCTAAGCCAAGAGTTCCTGCTATGGCCAAGGGCCACTCCTGGATTTGCACGGGAAAAAAGGATTCTAATCCTTGCACTAATGGTTTTACTACAGTTTAGAAAGTGTAATTGATCAGCATATCTTTAAAAATAATATTTTCAGAATTCATTTTATGAAGCTCCTCACTAATAAAAAAAGACAAGAGGCAGGAAATAGGAGAAATTTGAGACAAGAGTGATGCTTGCTTTGCCTCTCCCTCAGCCTCCTCCAACACAAAAGGAGGAATGTAGCCCCAAGGCCTGGTTCTTAAGAAAGTGTTAAGGTGCAGCAATCTCAGTGCAATAAAACTATTTCGGGATAAAGAAATAGGAAAGGGTAATCTAGCAATTGTACCCACATTTAAAAATATTTGCAGTTTAAAAATACATCAAGCTTTCTAGAGAATAATAAGTATAGCTGCAAAAATTGCATATTAGACAGAAATAGGATCCTAGGATTCAGTGAAAATTAAAAGACTGAAGTCTTGAAAATTCTGCATTACATATTTTCAGCATCAGGCCTAAGGTAAGTATCTATCACTACTGAAGAAGAGAGAAAAATATGTATTTATATTTTTTTTTAAAAAAACCAAACCAAACCCAACCAAAACAAAACCCCAAATACAAATCCAACCAAACAGAATAAACAAAAAAAAACCCCTAAAAACAAACCCAGGTGTTCCAGGAGAAAAATGGATTCTGGATTAGCTTACAGAAAGTGCCACATACTATCAAGCTGTGCATGTTAGAGTTGTTTTTTCCTGATATAGTGCTAGACCGTGATATCCTTATTTCTGTGATGACTGAAATGGAATACTGTATGAACCAGCAGAACTATATCACTGAGCCTGAGTGATGGTGCATAAACTTGCTCAAATATTTTCTTTGAAATCTCCTTGTAGTGGCTATTTTAAATAAGATAATTACAATAAATAAGAATCCATATTCTCCAATAGAAACAAGTTATACATTATAAAGAGACATTAATGATTAACTAAATTAATAATGTGTGTCTAATGACAATTTCGTATATAAATGTATACGCATGTATATGCATTTCAATTTCTAACTTATTTTATTCTCTTTGATTAAGATTAAACTGTTCTTTTTTTCTGTTGTTTTATTATTTTTAAGATAGCACAGCTGCTTCTCTTCAGCGTTTTCGTGATTTTGTACAAGAAGGTTTTCTTTTTGACAATACAAAGTAAATTCTAATTTTAATGAACTGAGTTTAGACCCCCAGTTTTCTGGACTAGTAGATGTAATTTATAGAGGGGAAAAACATTATTGAATATTATTTATTTTATGATCTCTCATTCATATTACATTCTGAAGTCAAAGTTTTCAGAAAACAAAAGGACAATCTGTAAAATCATACAGTTGCTCTTTTCACTTACTGAAAACCTTAAAAACATTCATGCTAATATTAAGTTTCTTTTATTTCTTTTATTCATTTTATTTTGTCTGTATCATTCAGTGATTACACAGCTGAGAGTAAGGTGTGTGTGTTCTCAGACCTCAGCATTGCAGGGATGCTGAGAGGTCAGAGCCTCCCAGGTTCATCAGCCTGCACCATGCAAGGACTGTATTTCACAGTTGTTTGAATCAGGGCATTCAATTTCTCTTTGCGCATATTCTGTTGTTAAAATACGATCCTTTATTTCAACATAAGAGAAAGTCAAGAAACACTCTAAAATCTAGTTCAGAAGTACTATCCCTGGTAAGGAAAATGTGGGGTTTTTTCCAGTTTATTGTGAATTGCCCCTGAAATTCAAAACCATTTGTTTCAGTAAGAAAAGTTTTCTCTTTCCTTCTGTTTGCTGTGCTAACCCTGGGTCCTGTGCAAAGGGAGCTTCTACTCCCTCAGGTATCACCAGGTGGAGCCTGCTGGAGCCACTAGAACCATCTGTGTGCAGTGAAGGACAGCCCCGGCTGATTCACACATGGGGCACCCTGGCAGGACCCTCTGTGCTGTTGCTGCTGCTGCCACCAGCACCGGGGCACCTGCCTCTGGAAAAAAGGCATGGTATAAGTCCTTCAGCATGGCCTCTGGTTCCAGCACTGGCAAGTCCTCCCAGGTCCTCCCAGTCCAATCACCTTAATGAGGGTAAATCTCTAATGCTCTATGAGGTAAGCTCAGGGTCCCAGAAGATGATAGGAAGTGGATTGAAATCTTTTGCCCTGTTGCAGACGGTGTCAATAAATGGTGAAACACATGGTACAACCCTCTGCTCAGTGCATGGCATCTGTATGTTTTTATGTGTTTCCCATGTCCTGCACAGTATCAGGACTTCTTGTTGAATGTTTTATGTTAATTTTTTACACTCACTACTTTTCACAGCTGCTTCACTGGAACACCATGTGAGTCTGCGTCTTTGAAACTGACTGGTGATATGACTGAAATACAGGTATTTTGCCTCATTGATTCACTTGGAATTTTTTTTTTTAACTTCTCTTTGAAAATGTCTGCTAATGAATATGTTTTGCCTGTTAGGACTGACCTTTGTTACCAAGACATTCCTGTTAGTACTTCAAGCTTTCTTCCCAGGAGTCACAAACGTTTACTCATTTACTTCCTGGAGAGAGTCAAAATGGCTTTTAATCATCTCTGAAATGGTTTCCAAAGCCAGCTCTCTCCATGGACCTACAGTAAAACACATCAGGCAAAGGTGTCACATCCCTGGAGTTTCTTTTGGTGGAAGTGTTCAGTAATGGTGCAGCACAGGGAAAAGCTGACATTGTCATTAGTTTTCTCTAACATATCAAGGACAAACAAGATTATCATATAAATAAACATAATGAAAAAACTCACTTGAATTACACAGTAGTTGTCTCTCTCAAACTTTTCCCTCTTTGTCATTTTGTTTTTTCCTGTTATGATGTCACAAACCAAGGTATCAGTACACTTTGTGACATGGAAAGGTCCCTGCTCTCAACTGTGTTCTGACACCTTCAGAGTTCCCAAAACTCTACAGGAATTTCAGCCCTGCAGAAGTCCGAATTCAAACTATTGGAAATTATGCTTCTCCTGGTGTTTTTAATTTTTGTCCTAATTTTGAAGACTATGTCCATCCACATGTACAAAACTCTATGTCTGCCTGTCTTTAACACTTAAGCACATACCTTAATTCTTCTATTCTGAAATCAAGTATGGGCACAGCGGACTGAATGCAAAACTGATAACAAATACAGTTTTTATTAAATTTATCAGGAACAAACCTGACTTAAACAGAGGTAAAAATGACATGTGGCATCTAAAATTGTCGAAAATGCAAATCAGACTAATTTTACCTGCTCAGAAGGCATGCAAAAAATCACATTACTTAGACTTGATGTTCACAAACAGACCACAAAATATATGTATTTTTGCTCATGTTGCTATGATAAATGATAATCTAAGACACTAGAAAAAAGTTATTAACCAACTGTAGTTCCAAAAAAAAATGGATCAAAATCAATTGTCTTTTATTTTCCACTATATGCTTCTGAAATTTTGAAGGCAAACCCCTTGCTGAATGTCACTACTTAAGCACATTCACTGTGTCAAGTAACATTGAGAAACTGTAGCCTCTGCTGTATATGCAGAAAGTATTTTCCTGATTTAACTTTTTGAATTAATTAAAATTAAATGTCAAGGTATTTAGAGCTGAAAAAAGTAAGAAAACTATTCTTTTTTTTGATTCCATGAGAAATATATAACTGAGGTAAAATCTACTAGTCAGAAAATCTTACAGATACTTCTACCTAGGAGCAATCAATTTAATCCACTCACTAAAAGACCTACTTTGCTTAATATCAGTTTGAATTAAATTGAAAATATTTTATGACAAATGTAAGATTATTATTTATTTGGGATGCTTGAGGTAATTGTTCTTCATTTGTATAGGTTAATGTCATCGGTTAGACATTAGATTGTCAGAAATTTTCATCTCATAAATTTTTTAACAGCCTGTGTTTCTCATAGTTTGATCTACAAACTAAAATTGTTTAAGCCAACATTTTCACTTCCCTCCCCTGAGGTTCTTAATGCTCATTTCTGCTTCAGCACTATATAGGACTTTATACTGTGTGGGCAGTAAACAAAGCTGTGGGATAATTAGTTCCAAAATGGACTTTTAAATATATATGCATTTATAAATCTATACACAAAGAGAAGGATTATATATAAATATTTTTGGATTTATCTAGATCAGTATAAATTCACTGTTTGACCACAGAACCATAGTTAAAGACTCCAGAAAAAGGGCTGCAGCTATGTGGAGACACGGATTACTTCTTTTTTGGAGATACCAGCTTTCCTGACATAAAGTGTGTTAAATTGTAACCTTCAATTTTCTCTTCACTGTAAACAGGTGAGTTGCTTCTCCAAGGAAAAAAATAGCATAAATCTGCTATCTAAAAAGTGGCATATGATTTTTGCTTCTGTGTAATTAGTAAATGTCAATAAGATGCATTCTGACTTGGAGCTTACCTAGAGTTGATAATAGAAACACAAACAAGTGACTCATTTCCACTAAAATGCTTACTTAGAAGAATGTACACTCAATAATTGATGAATTTTAATGAGATAATTCAGCTGATTTTACTTAAAGTAGAACTATCTGGTTTTATTCTGTTTATTCCTGAGGGTGTAGAAAGCTGACCTGGAATTTTCTAGCTATAGTTCAAAAAAAAAATTTAAAAATCAATTTCTATTTGTTTTCTAGACAATATTACAAAATTGTCAAAGTATCCCATTCCTCTTTAAATAAACTTAATTTTAGATGCTTTCAAGATGTTATTTTTTGTTATCAAATGGAATAAGACTGTCTTTGAATAATTCACATTCTCATAGTATGGGAATTTTATTGCATGTTTATGAAAGAGTGTGCATCACATTGCTGAAGAAACATTTATCAGACATTCAGATAAAATATTGTAATGTTGTGTCTTTTAGAGGTAATTTGGAAGCAGAGTGTGTGACTTTTATTACCTCCATAGAAAATAGCACAATAATGTTCTGCACTGTATATTTCAAAGCAGTGGATATCTATGAGGTGGATAATGATGTGTGCTCCCTGTTTAACATCCTAGAGAATATATAAACAGGGAGCTCAGCTGCCTATGACACTTTTTAGAGCATGACTCCACACATTTGGGTTTTTTAGCAGAGAGCAGATTTGTGTAGCTAACACTGATTCTGCTTGTTCCCACATTCACAATTACATGGGTCCTTTAGAGCAGACACCACCACAAATTATTCTCTTGCATGATCTGTGAAATGTCTGAATTTAAAAGAACACTACACAAACCTCATAAGTTATTCCAATGCATGCTTTCTAATATCACTAAACCTTTTCTTAAGTTCCCTATCATTTAAAAAATGCAGCTGGAAAACAAAACTCCATCATTCACAGATACGCTGACCTCCATCTTTTTCAATCTATTCTTACCAAGTTTTTTTCTTGAGCTGCTTAAAGCAATTCAGAAAAAAGGTGCATCAAGGGCCCAAAAAATGCCTGTTCAGCTTTTAGAGTATAATTGTTGGTAGTTTTGTGTTACTTTGTTGTATTACTGTGGTTATACGCACCTACACTCCCTCTGATTTTTGTGGCTACAGCTGACAGTTTATTTGATGGTTACCCACAGTGCTGATTCATTGTTTTTGTGGATATGGGACTGTGGCTATTTGTTACTTTTATTCACTGTGGTAAAGATAGAAACCAGATGCCTTGAAGTGTTATAAAATCATTATGTTGCTCTTCCAGTATTTATTAATAAGGGATTTAATATTTCAGACAGCTGTAGTTCTTAGGATCTCTATATTTGATGCCACCAATGAGCTTAAGTTGTGGAGATCAAGAAGCAAAATTTCATGCAGGGAATTACATCATGCAGTAGATGAGCAGCTAAGACTTCTATATAATGAACATAACGCAAGGAGTTCAAAGCATTTAGATTAATTTGTTCTTACATTGAATTCCAATTATAAATGGTACTTCAGAATATTTTTAGAAAGCTTTTTAAAAATCACTGGTTTTGCACAACTCCAAGTTTGTAGACATAAAATTACTGAAGCTATTCATTAAAAAATCATACTAAAAAAAAGATAACTTCTTATGAGCTTTCGATTCCTCAAAGCACTGAGGTACACAGTTGGCTTAACTGAAATGAGTGGAAATTTTGTATTTATATAAGAACTGAAGTGTCTCAAGACAAAGACATGAACTGACTTTCAGTGTAGACACTCACACACAGTTTATGGAGTAAGTCCAAGTTCTTTTGCTCAGCTGGTACCTAACAGAGTGGAACTTTTTGTAAGGAAGGCAGGATTTATAATTCTAATTCTATATCAATGGTTTCAAAGCTAGGGACATAGACAGAAATTTTACTTTACATAAATTGTTTCATTGGAAATATAACAACTTTTCCCACCTCAGAATAAAAGAATTTTCTTTTCCTCACCCATTCATTTTGCTATATCTCACTACAGGACTGAGACATATAATAAGAACTTGTGGAAATGAATCATAATCTTCTGTTTCTATCCATTTGCAGTGTGTCAGTGCCCTTAAAATACATATCCTGACAGCATAAATCTCATTGACTTGCCCATGTTAGATGTGACATTTTTTGAGATGCTCTTGTCATACTGCAGGAACTGTTAATGATATTTTGTTGGATGGTAACCTTTACTATATTAGCAATAAAAAATTTCATCTGTCCTTTATATGCCAACTTGGGGGAAAAAAAGGGATAAAAAATAAATTTCAAGTATCTACACCAATAGAAAATTAAGGGTTCTGAATTAGTTTAGTTACATTTGTGTTATGTCACTACATCAATTTTCTATTGTATTTTTTTTAAATAGCAGCTTTGAAATTGAGTTGTAGTTTATTGCAAGGTCCTCTTGTAAGATTCAAGAGAAACTTCTGAGTTAAATCCTAAATTAATTCATAGCTGAGAAGCAAACTAGAGCTCTCACTGTGAGGGGAAAAAAAAAAAAAAGTGACTTTTAAATTTGTTCCATTTCCTTTAGGGAAAACTACTTAAAAAGTTTAGTCACTTTCGTTATTTACCTAATATATGTATACAAGCGTTTGTATGTATTACCTTATTTTAGCTGACAGATTCAGTTTTGTAAAGTTTACTTTACACATACAGTGCTTTGCTAAATTTAAAGTAATACAATTTTTGTTCTGATATACTCTGCAGATTGTATGAAAATGAAATTTGTTGGAGGATTTTTCTTGAAGATAACTGCTTCAAATTGCAAACTAAGTTAGTAATTTAAAATCACAATTGTATATCACAGATTTTCTGTACAGTAGGAGTCGATACATTCTCAATCAGTAAAGCAAAGATTGAAGATTTTTGCAGCATAAAATAAAATTCGTTTCAGCTTTACAGTTCTTCAGCACAATTCTCTCTTAATTTTTAAAATTTGATGTATAAATTTTATATATTATTCTAATTTGTTATTCTTGAAGCAAGCAAGTTAAATATGAGTCAGCAGTGTGCCCTGGCAGACCAAAGGGTCAACTGTGTCTTGAGGAGGTTGTGGCCCTGTGGACAGAGGAACTCACACTGGAGCAGGTTCCCTGGGGAACTTGTGACACTGTGTGGGACTCACACTGGAGCAGCCTGTTCCTGAAGGGCTGCGCCTTGTGGAAGGGTCCCACTCTGGAAAATTTTGTGAAGAAATGTAACCTGTGGGAAGGACCCATGCTGAAGATCCTGGAGGGTTGCCTCATGTAGGTGGATCCCAAGCTGGAGCGGGAGAAGAGTGTGAGGAGGAAGGAGCAGCAGAGATGAGTGTGATGAATCACAGAATACGCTGGTTTGGAAGGGTCCATTGAGGTTCATTGAAGGGTTCACCTTCATTCAAGGTTCACTGAGTCCAGCTCCCATCCCTGCACAGCCCCATCCCCATGAGTCACATATGCAGGCCCCATTCCCTGTGGCCCAGTGCAGTTAGAGAGAGGAGGCAGAAACATTGGGGTTGAAATTGAGCCCAGGAAGAAAGGAAGAGTGGAAGCAGGTGTTTTAAGATCTATTTTATTTCTCATGACCATACTCTGATTTTATTGACTATAAATTCACATAATTTTCCTAAATCAAGTCTCTTTTGACTGTGACAATATGACAATTCTGTATGATCTCTCCCTGTCCTTATTTGGACCCACAAGCCTTTGACTGTATTTTATCTCCTTATCTGGACCCAAGAGACTATGACTGTATTTTCTCTCCCCTGTCCAGTTGAGGAGAGGGAGTGATAGAGCAGCTTACTGGGCACCTGAAACCCATCCACAATAAAGCCACTACAAACAGTTTTCAGATATTTTTTTTTTTCTGTTTCTATTTCTAATAATATTTAACCATATGTATGATTACTTTCAATTCAGGGCACCTGCAGCCTCTTTAGAAATAAATGAAAGATACAAGTATGCAACAGCTCTGAAAACCTTGTTAGTTTTTTTATGTGTTGAAATACACTGTTGTAGCTAACTTTAGGACAGCTTCATAGGATAAGACTGCTTTTTAAAGAGCAATCACTGAATCTAATCTGTGAAGCCACAGCTGTGAGTTACGTGGACAGCTTCTTAAATGAGGAACACTCAAGAAACATTCCTTCCCAAGAAAAATTATATTACAGTTTCTCTTCTTGGCAGTGTATAAAAACATGAAGTGAACTGGTATATGGAAGAACTTTATAGCAAAATAGAACTCATTATAAATATAAGCAGACATTTCAAAGTCTGAATACAACAAAATAAATAAATAAAAATAAGAAATGGAATTATAGTTATTACTTAATCTTTTTTCATTTTCATTATTAAATTTGCTTGCTACTTCTAAAAGATTCGTTGTTTTTCAAAATCGGATATTGAACTTACTTCCCCAATCTATTTACAATGACTGTATACATAATTCCCCTCTGACAGTATTATTTTTTCTTTTTTGCATATATTTTCTGTACAGTGTGTAAAAATACAAAAAACCTCCCAGCTTCAGGAAAGATATTGCACTGTTATTACAGAAAAGCTCAGAAATACTTCATATTTATGCACGATCAGACTCTGAAAACTGGACAGAACAGGATGATGTAGCACGGTCCTTCTTGATAGACCATGTGGTGTTCATCCAGAGGATACAATTTAGGCCAGTGGTAAATTACCAGGCTATTCATACAGAATATGGTTAAACAAAGCTCTTCCTGAATACAGGTCCCAATAATAATAATAATAATAATAATGAGGAAAAATAGTCTCACTTAATTACTCAGTAATTAATATACTGTTTAAATAAGCAACAGCTATAATAAAATAACTTGCTTATTTTCAGTAATGTATTTCATATATTCAATGACCTTCACTAATTTCCCAGGTCATTATTTATTTCACTTTTTATTTCAACTAACTCCCTTGTATTATATCCCACACATTTGACTTTTACCAAGAACAGAATAAAAAGCATTGCCTCAGGGTTTTATGAGCCAGATTTTTTATACGAGTAGCAATAACACTTTGTTATTAAATGATATTACCTGATCAGTTTTGTCCACCTCAAGAGCTAAGGAAATACACACAAATCTAATATTGGAGCAAAGCAAATAACAGTAAACTGTAATATGTGCGGACTGTTGCACACATTCCATATGTACCAATTATTTTTGATGTTCCCATCTCTGTAATTCCCAGGGCTGTCTTCTAATTGTTTAATATCATAACACCTTTATGACAAACTGTGTAGCCAAAATACCACTGACCTTTAGCTGTAATGTAAATTTCTAGAGAATAGATGAAAACATGATTTTATAGCTAAAACAAAATCATCTTAAGGGACCAAGAAGAATCAAAGAGCTGAGCTTGTGCTACTAAAGAAATCTGTGTAGTTGTGCTGCTGGCCATTGACTTCCAGAGCCAGTTCCTGGATCAATGCCACATGTTCTCATCCCAACACAGTGTATATATTCTCTCAGGACTGAAATTCACCTTTATGACACTCTTTAACTTGTCCCAAGATTAATGACAGTGACATAGCTGTAGGGGCTAGTCTGGGACAGCCAGAAAATTAGAAAGTCTAAGTTTATATTGTCCTTCTCTCTTTGTAGACGCTGATGTATTATTTATTTATTCTTTAACACTACATCAGGTATGGATGACTACACAAGGTAATTCCAATGATGGCCTAAATTAACATATATTACATAAATTAATGAATAATTACATAAATTAACACACATTTCTCTATGTGCTGTGAGGGACTGATTTTTGTTCTTCTTAATCCATAAACATCTTTTTGTTATTCTTCTTCCACAAGAAGAATTAATGATGGTAATGGTACTTTTCAATAAACCATCCTTCAGGCAAAGCCCAAGCACTGATAGTGGAAATGAATGAAGGGAACACGTGCTGCCAAGACGATGATACTGTACTCTCCAACAAAATGACCAACAAGCCTGCAGGCAGCCAACCTTGTTTATCCAATCCTCTTGGTTCCTGGGGAGTTAGAGGTGTGTTAGCATCATGAAAACAAATAAGAAATAAAAAAATATTATTTAAATATTGAAAAAGAATACCCAAACTACCTAGTCAGCAACAGATGAAAAGGAAAGCAGACTGAACTTATTTTGCAAATACATATACTTCTGGTATTCCTGCTCACAGAAAACAATTCAGAAACTATTGCCACATTACAATATATCACTGCTAGCTGCTTCAGCAGGATTAGCTAAAAAATGGTTTATGTCTGCACTTTAACAAGACTGTGGATTCTCATTTGCTTTAATGCACTAAGCATTTTCTTTCAAGCTAAATACATAATGGTGGATCCAGGGGCCTCAATCAGGAGTGAGCTGTGTTACACACCATGTATTGGAGAGTTTCAGCCCTGCAAGATTCAGGAATATAACCTCTCACTCTTGCAGAGGCCTCTGCAGATGCCTGGGTGAAGGAATGATGCATAGCATTGCTATAGGGAAAAGATAGGACAGGGCAAGGGAAGCATGGTAGCCCCAGTTAGTTACACTGGCTAAATAATGCATACATTATTGGTTTCAGGTTTGTTTAAAAGGTTAAAGAAGAGAGTTTTGTCTTCCTCATTTTAATTTTTATTTAGTAGTGAGTCTGGCTTTACTTCTATTGGTGTTGTTTTTGTTTTTTTAATTTACTTTATTTTTTCAAATCTTTGCTTCTGCTCCCTCCCACCCCCCAGTTTACGTAAATATGCACATATTTCAACTATTGTCTAAGATGATGGACATAGTAAAATACAGTGATGGCCTACAGTACAATGATTTCTTTCTCTTGGAGTCAAGTTTCTCATTTAAAAGTTGGCAATGTAAAGGGCCTGTAATGGAGATACAGGCTTCTATTATGTTTAGTAAAAAGACATTTCTCTTTACAATAAAACATTTAGAGAACATTTAAATTCTAATTCATCTTTTAGGTCAACCATATGTGTCAAAAAATGCTATTTAAAAATAGTGTAATGGTAATGATCCTTGAGTAGGGAATATCATGGAGAGAGAAGTTGTAGGCATATTATTGTGTTCCAGACAGCATCTAATTCTTTTCAAATACTGCTGTTTCCCTTCCTTCCAAGACCATAAATTAATTTTATAACTTGTAGGTCTGTGGTGAAAAGGATTGAAAACACAACCTTTAAAACAGATAGAAATCAAGAATTAGAATTAAAACTTCTTTCTTGAAAGGAGATTTGCAACTCCATAATTCAGTTTGCCTGGTAGGAAACTAAAATTATTTTGATCACTGAGGGACATAAATATATGGATTTCCTAGATTCAAAATACAAATCACAGCTGGTTATGAGTGAAGTGAATGTGATCATTTTGTGTTGCTACCTACAGAAGCAATGACAAAGAGTTTTCTCTTTTTCTAGCTGTCAATGTAAATACTCTGGAGCATTAACAAAAGCACGCTTTCACACACTTGATATCTGCCACTTTTATAGGCTTGCTTGAAAAAATATCCTATCTGAAAGGTGCCACATGTGGCATTGACAGGCAGCAATTCAGAGTATGGCAGACAGCCAGTAAATCATTCAGTAGAACTCTCTGTCCTTCCAGCCATATCTTACAGAATCCACAATTTTGGCCTTTGAAGTATACTTCAATGTCAGAGGTTACATTCTTTTTAAACTTTTATACCTGAAAGTGACAAAAAAGTTACACATTCTCCTGCTAATTGATTTTTCTCTCCTTTCAGAGCTTAAGTGCACAAATCCCAGCATGTGCTAACAAGTCTCTTAGTCTTTCCAAGTAGTCTGAGTGAAAAGAGTCGATTTTTTTTTCCCCTTTTCCAGGACTGGAAAACAAACAAAAAAAAAATCTTAGGAGGTTTTTGGGTCATTCATACTATTAGGAGTTTGTTAATAATCTGTGAAAAATATTCATACCTGAAATTAAATATTCAGTTCCTGCCTGATTATAAATGGATATGAAAAAATATCTAACCTTTGTCTATTTCTTGTACATTCATTTTTTTCAACTGTTCAAATATTTCCAGCAATGAACCAACTCTTCTAAGAAAAACTGCTATAAAGACTGCAGTAAATACCCTAATAAAGCCTCTGTGTGTGTTAAAATTGTAATAAATCCCAACTAGTCCTACCTGTTCTGGCAAAGATTCAGCCTAGCCTAGAAATTTCCTCATCAATGGATTTCCATGAACATCCAAAAAAGAGTAAGGAAAGGACAAGCACATGTGATACCTACTCTATGAATGTGTATATCATTATCACATAAATTAGTCTCTTTAAACACTGTTGTCACAAGTTAACACTGGTCATGACTTCACATGCTGTGGTAAAATCTGTTTTCAAAAAACCATGGATCTCTAGCCCTCTGATATTAGAATTGTCTGTGACATGGCCCAGATTTACTAAATACATCCCCCAGCTTTAGAGCATCTGACTCTTTATCATGCAACTTTATATTTAGATCTCAGGAATGTGAATCTATTATTAGGAAAATATGAATGCATCTGAAACAGAAATAATTAATATAAATGTGGCGTATAAGCTGTGGAAAAATTCAAGCTGTGGCTATGTAAGAAGCTGGGAAGACTGTCTTGAGATATTTTGGGGTGGGACTGTGAGGGAAGGGGAGGGACAGGTGAGACCTCGCCCTTCTCCACATGTCTCATCACTGAAACCTGATCTCAACCATGCAGTGGCTGTCAATCCCTGCCACATTGGGGTCAATGCTCTCCACCTGCTTCTGGAGCCCCTAACCCAGCTCCTGAGTAGCTAAATGACTGGAATTCCCAGCTAGGAGAAGCATCTAGGAAGGCCGAGGTGTATTTAAGGCCAAACATGCACTAAGCACACGTCTTGACCCTACCTCCTCTTAAAATTTCTATCAGACTGAGGACTTCTACAGCAGGAGTGGTAGCTATATTTGCTTTTTGGTATATCTTTTCTGTCTCTCTTTCTTTTAATTCCCTCTTCTCGGAATTTTTGTGTAAATTAAAATCAGACTGGCTTAGATTTTGTGAAGTTGAATGGGCCAAGTTAAAGCTTTGGGAAGAGTTTTATATTGACTGAATGTTGCTCAATACCTTTTGCCAAAGTTCTTTGATTTTCTAAAGTTGCCAATAAAGTTCTTTTTGTTGTTTGGACCTCTTGAGAATATCTTGTCAGTTTTTCTCCTGTGTGTCTAACTCAGAGTGCACAAACAACTTTTAAGTCTTGTTGAGTGAGTTTTTTTCTGATCTGGCCATAAAACACAGGGCAACATGTATTCGTTCTTCCTTAATTTTATATAAAATAGTAATTTATAAGCAGCTTTTGTTTTGTGCAGCTGTTTCCAATGGATGTTCTGAACTCAAAATGGAGTTTGAGTTTTTTTCCCTTGTCCTAGAGATAGATAAATTTAGTAATCATTTCTCTTAGCACAAATTCAAAATTGTCACAGTGATTTGCTAATCCACTTGCTTTCTTTGCTGCCTCAGGCACACAAAGCATATTTTGGTCAGAGCCAAGGGTATGTGGAGATCCCAAGGCATCTCACTCAAGGATCCTGCACAGGACCAGCCAGCAGACACAGGAATGCACACACCCCACATGTCCTGGCCCCTAAACCAGATTTTAATCTGGTGGGATTTGTTCTGCCTTCAGTGTGAGAAAGGCATCAGCCACAGGGTGATGGGAAGTTTGTGGGTGTGCTCCTGCCTGACAGCTCGATCCCATCGCAGAGGGTGGCCTGGCTGGGCTGTGTGACGGGAATCATGGCTCAGAGCCCCAGACAGTGAAGGGTGCTGGGACCCTGACAGTTGATATCCTTTTTTTTTTTTTTTTTTTTTTTTTATAAAATTGGTTTAGTTAAAGGCCAGAGTTCATAATCCATTTGTTTTTAGAGTAGGCTATGGAGTTTTAACAGTTTCTGAATGCATGTGCATCAAGCGTGTCCATTCCCACATTTTTATATATAAACACTGCACATGAAGGACTGGAAGTCCTTGCAAAACAAAAGAAATGTTAATTAGTAACATTTTAATAACTGTGACAATTTCAGTGTAGATCAAACTAAGCCAAATTTTAATACATCTTCCATGTCTTCTAAGGAGATAAAGTCTCATGTGTTGGGTCCGTTTTACTTTGTGGAAGCACTAAAACATTTTCAGGGAAGATGAAAATCCAGCAGCATGGCAGCTTTTACCATTACCAGGCCTTCAAGGGAAAAAAAAGAGATAAGAGAACTAAAACTGCAGAAAAAGGCCCCCAATCAGACCCATTATCACCTAAGTTACATTCAAGTGCTACCACTTGAAATAGTATGGGCTCTTTAGCAGTCCCATTTTCTCCCTGGTTTAATCATTGGTGACTTGCAGTACAGCAGCAGACAGCAGGTTTCAACAGCTTTTACCTGTAACTGTGACCTGGGAAATCTGGCCATATTACATTCAGTAATTAATTGCCAAGTATATTGCCTGGAAGCAGCTAAAGAGTCCTCATGAGCCTTTTCCAGAGATGAAATTGTCTCTAGCAATTTCTTCTTCTGAGACTTCAGACATAAAATGTTAAACCAAACAGTCAAAACAAAGTAAATATCTCTGTCTGGCACGAATAGTGGAAATAGTCCCAAGGTGATATGCAACAACCCTCAGTAAAGAAAGTTACAGCTTCCTTTTTCCAGTGTTATCTTCAACTGTGATTTAATTCTGTTTTGTCATTTTCAACACTCTTCAGTGTTGGGATTCTGAGGCTAATGGGTTTAGATGAAATGTGGGCTGAATGAAAGATTTTTAATGGTGTATTTTTAGAAGAACTAAGCTGTAGAGAAGGGAGAATTCTGCTAGAGGCAGGGAATGTCTTGTCCAGGGTTTCCCAGCAAGCCAGTGGCAAGGACAAGAAGTAGAATCTTGGTCTCCTGGGGCCGTGCCTGCTGTTTTGTCCAGCAGCCTCCACAGCTGATTTTTATAAGTAACAGTCACAAAAAGCAGTCACAAAAATGCCTTCATCATAAACCAAAAAACAAGATGTATTCAAATGCTTCCAGCAATTGTCAAGCTGTTGATTCAGTCATCTCTCAAAGCATGAAGAACATCAGCTCTTTTCATTCCTGAAGTGCATATCTGCACTGCACAGGCATTAGGCAGAGAAGGAGCTGCCTAATTAAGAGGGCTTGTCCTGGCTTTAACACAGCTTAAGAACAGCTACTTTAAGTTGCATTATTGGCCTATGGATGCCACTAAAAATGATTTTTCCCCTTTAAAATGGATCTGTTCCATGGCCTTTAGCAAATCAGTAAGTCTACTTAAATTTAATATTATATATATACTCTGATTTGGTGTCTTGTGTAGGGTGTGCCAGCAAGTTGTGGGCTGCCCGCTGTTAACTCCACATCCAAAAAGAGTCGTCACCATTTAAAATGACATATTGCACTATTTGTAGCATTTTCAAAAAGGCTGCTTAGCCAGGTGCAACTTGGATCCCACAGGGGAAGGAGCTACAGCTGCAAATGGATGGAAATACAGAATTTTGTAGTGGTAGTGAGAGAGGATCGCCAGATGGGAAATTTAGTAGGAAATTTCAGTGCCATTATGAATCTCACCCTCTGCATTTCCAAGTGAAAACGAATGCTTGAATGCTGAAAATTATGACATATTAAATCATTATTGTGAATTGCAGTTAGCTGGCTCAGATATACCTGAGGTTCTGGAATTACAGATGGTAAATTTAACCAAGCATTGTCATGTGCTTTTGCTGCAGATATTAGGGAAGCAGGGAAAAGTGCACTCAATCTCTGATAATGGCTTCCAACAGTATTGAGAAACTCAAACAAAGGCAAAGAGGGAATTAATGCCCAGAAGTTTGTGGATATATTTTGTTCAGAATAACACAATCTACTGCTTCTGCCATTACCTGTTTAGTAAAAAATGTATCTAATGAATACTGAAGATCTTGTCCTTACAGCAAAAGGGTTGCACAAGAATATATAGATGTGGTATTAGATAAGTTAGATAACTAAGGATTTTTGGGATCACTTTTGTGTGTATGAGGCACACTGTCCTGTAGGCAAGTCAGGAAAGGGGAGGTAGAGGTGGATAAATCTCTTGGATATTAGGTTTATTTACAGTGGCAATAATTTGGGTTTTGAGGAATGATGAATAATGTTTCACAAAATGACATCTTTCTAAAACATATTGATGAAAGTAGGTAAATTTGATCATTACAGAAAAAAAGGCTAATATGTATTGATAGATTAAAAAAATCTATCATGCTTCACTGCCAAACAATGGAGATAAAAGGAAATGTAATAGGACTAAAAAGAATAACTATCTGTTTCCATGTACTTCTTAATCTATTCTCAAATATCTGGAGCTTCATTTTATTCTAAGAGGAAAGAATCCAGCACTTTTTTGGATATAGAATATTCTTGAGGACTTTATTAATATCAAATTACATTAAAAGCCTTATCAAGTTTTATAGTCAACTTTGCAAATTAATTACTCAGGAGCTAATTAGAGATCAGTTAAGAGATATTCCCAGTCTAGTTTCTCTAGACTGTTTTGCTTAATGGCCTCTCTTCACTTTTGTAACATGCCTCACTCAGACCTTTAACTGTCTCTGGGTAAGATATCGTCCAACCTCTTTTTCACATGGCTCATTTCATTGCTTATATATCCAATTATTTCATTTCCTTTATGATATGTAACTTCCCTTTGAGAAGTGATAAGCAGCGTTATGCAGGTTCATTTAGGAAAAAGATGCATTTTGCTTTTATGAAATTCTCCCCTCAGCAAAAAAAATTTATTATATGTATCAATATATAGAAGAGTTAAAAGTGAGCACAAACAGGCAAAAAGAAAAGGACACTCCATTTCTTTCATTCATGTGGATGAGGAGTAAAAGACAAGTTGTGCTTTTGACTGAGACATATCAGTAGCACATGAAACATATTAATGTACTTAGTCTTTTATTTTGTCAAAAGGTAAGACAGTTAATGACATTATACAGTGCTTTGTACATCATCTAGTTGTAGAAACTAAAGAACATGGAAGACAAGCTAGAAAAGAGCTGGGTCAAATGTGAGAAACTGCAGGGACTCTCTTCAGTCATTTGGGAGCTCAGACCTTTTGGATCCAAACATTTACAGAGGAGTCAGACAAGATGTCCTGCATATCCAAGCACAGTCAAGGCAGCTGCCGGAAAAAGAAGCAGGCAAAGAAGAAAAGGAGTGGTCTTCAATTGTTTTAACAGTATTCTGAGGAATTACAATAGCACCTGACTTACCTTCGTGGCGTTAGAACTTTTATTGCTGCACAGCAAAGACTGTATTCAAGTACCATTAAACTGGGTACAATATTTGAAGGATGTGCTCTAGCCCTAATGGTAATTGTTTGTTCAATATCTGCGCCCTAGCCAAAGACTGCAGAAGGTTATTCTGTCCTCTAAAATTGCTTAATTTGCCTATCACGAGGTACCTAAAGAATAGTCTGCAGTCACTAGCAAAGATAAATAGGGATCAGCACTTCAGCTTCCAAACGTTGAAGTCATGCACCTTTATTACCACTATTTATCTTATTTACTATCTGATCAATTTTATTTAAGACCAGGATGCTGAATGAGACACTATTACTTCAAAATGTCCTTTTCTCAGAAAACACACTTCTAAAAAAGGTGAAGTGAATCACAATGAATTTGGCTTTCTTCATTACATGACTTAGATGAAAAATAATTATAAATGCCACTATGATTGCTAGAAAATGGTTATCTTTTGGATATGATCATTTGAAGTGCATGGTAGAACAGCAAAAAGTTGATAAATCATAAATGTTTTGTCTCTGGTTTGTTCTAACCTTGTGTTAATACTAATTTTTCATAGAATTCTGAAAACTAAGAGGTCTGTTGTCACCATTTCATCCAGTAGGCCATGTAATTTCTTTAACCAATTTCTGCATCAGACATGTAATTCTTGCCTGAAATTGTCTAGAATAATTTCCTGTATTTTATTGTTATTTTCCCTGTTAACTTTTCAAATCTTTTTCTCGTAAATTTGTAGGTTCTCATAGATGTTGGGAAAGTAAATCTGAAACACTTGTGGGATGAAATAGATTGTTTTTGTGTGAGGTCTATTTTCTAGGTAGTCAACTTCTTCCTCTTGGGCCTTTTTGCTGCAGTATTCTAGAAAACAGACTAATTTTTAGTAGCATTATAGTTGTTGTAAATAAATCCTAAAAGATGGCTGGATATTTTTTTTTCAAAATTTGTTCATAACTATCTCCAATAATTACTTATTTTACTTCTGTATACTCAGGTCTACTAAAAGGAATAAATATTGCTAGCTTTTTTTTTTTTTTTTTTTCTGGTAGCTGCCATATTAATATTCCAAGATATTTCAAGTGTCAAGAAGAATCTCATACTTTTCTTTTGAATACTGAAAATTCCACTAAGAGCTTCTTTAGTTCAGAACTGCCTTAAGCAGTATCAAAGACAATAAATTTTTGATAAACAAGGTATACTTAGCAACATCAAAAGATATAAATATTTATCTACTACAAAGAAGCCTAACTCTATGAAATTCTGTCAAATTGCACTGATTTACACCAGCTAATGGTATGGCCTAGAGTTTTTGATCTCAGTGACAAAGTAAATGTGTTCAAACTAATTTTTTCACAGTTATTGGATTTTCCTGTATTTAATGAAGAGCATATTTTTTAACATTTTTAAATAGAATTTTAGTTTGAAATAAGAGCTTTTTTTTTTATGGATCTCAAAACTACTAATTACTTTTGCTATTTGCAGATTTGAGATTAAAATAGCTAGATCACAGATAATTAAATGCATAAGGATAATACAGCTATGGAATCCATCTTAAAAAGGCAACGGATAAAATATGACCAAAAGTAACCCTGAAAAATATTAACAAATTAAATCATGAGACATATTTTATGCAGCATTTCTTTTTAATATTTTAAATTATGTACTTTTACACATATTAGTATGAAATATTGAATTAAAAAATTAATCTGTGTTCCAAAATTACAAAGAACTAATTCTTGTATTTGGTTAGCTGATGACATAAAAAGATCCTTCCCTTCCTTATGTTGTTCTAAAGGTTTTTCTGAGTGCAAATTCACTCTTAACAAATATTTTAATGTTTTATCTAGGGTATGAATGTGTATATACAGCATACATACACATGATTTTATGTACATGTACAAATATAAATAATCTTTCTAATGAAAGAGAAAATGCTGAATTCAACTCCATGATATGAGGCAAATTCTTGAATTAGAAGATTACCGCACAAAGGAGAAAATCTCATCATCTTTAGGTTGTAATGTTCTCTTCAATTTCATGCTTGGAGGTTTTTATCTTTAAATACACTAAGACATGAGAATGTTAATGTATTTTAAATTTCAGTTTTTTCTTCTAAAATTTTGATTGTTTGTCCATAAGTATTACAAAACAATTTCCCTTTTACTCTCTCACCAAATATTCCTGATTCCAATTTATCCTCTTTTTTTTGGATTTTTTTTTCTTTTTTTGCAAGTTTAGACTGTGAAAAGTGCTAAACCCATGCATTTTCTTCATGCCTGGAAAAGAAAAGCAAACTTAATCTGGGTCAATATAAATTTTATGAACAGTGGAGAATGACCTGGAAGATAAGAGCGACTGTTAACATGTATTATCTCCGATAATTTACTGCCACCACCTCATTTTCAGCTCTGTGGAGCAATGGTGTCTCCTAGTGGACAAGTAGCTGCAAACGGCAAGCAACAACTCCAGAAAATACTGAACTCCATTTCAGTTGGTATATGCAATTGTATTATCCCAATAAGGCTAATATTGGAAGTTCCTTATTGGAATATACCAATAAGGCTTTCTGTTGGAAGTGATTTGATTGAAAATTCAATCAAATACTTCATACAACTGGATTTACATACTTCAGAAATAAATAGCTTATTTTGGAAAAAAAATCATTAAAACCAGCACATTTTGTGCCTGTGGTTTTATTTTTCTTTGATTATGACTTAAATTATCATCCCTTCCCTGGCCAATAATGTATTGACTGGATTAATTCAAAACAAAACACAACAAAAAAAGAAGAAACTTAATTGTGCTGAGTCTTTAAACATTTTTATGTGCCTTGCTTGCAGTTAATGGGAAATCTCAGCCCCTTGTGCAAAACAGTGCTTTATAAATCACTCTAATTCTTTGCATTGCATTTTCTCTTCTACACACAAAAAGGGAAAAGAGTAAATGTCTCCCTATCTTCAAATTCAATTTGAGACAATTTACTTGATGAAATGTATATTTGCATAAACATTTCTCACTGGGGATGGCATCTGAATTTGCACTGTGGATCTTGACAGCAGAGCTTATAATCTTAAATTCTACAACATTGATCTAGAGTTCCTGTGTGCTAAGTAATTTCCTATTCATATTTAGCTTAGACTTTAAACAAAATAAGGTCCTAAGCTTTATATACAAGTACACAATTTGTATGAAAATACTGAGGACCAGATGTTGTTACTTTTCAATATGTCTGATAAGCAGAGTTGAGACACTTCTTTCATAGCAAGGTTACAGAGTGAAATGAGGTTTTATTTAGCAACAAATGATTTTATGTTAGAAGAATATTAAAAAAATACTTGAATGCATGTAAAACAAGTTGAGTAAAATATTAAGCTGGTGAGATTCTGGTCTCTGTGACAAATCTCATACTGAACAGGCAGAAAAAGGGGTGCTCCTTCAGAAATACAGATAAACACATTAATTGCCATCAATATCAATAGTTAGGAAAAAGGTATTCAGAGGTCTGAACTAATTTTCCAGAGTTTCAAAATTAATTTTCCCTTCTCTTTTTCCATTTTTTTTAAAGTGGTTAGATATGCCTATGAAGTTGCGAGACCCAGTTCTACCACTGCAAGCAGATAGAGACAAGCTTATAGAGAAGCCTTAAAGTGGACAGAGAATGGCATGAAACCAAGTATTATTCAGCTTAAATCAGGTTTGTTGAGTTGACATACTAGAAAGTATAGCCAAGGAACAGGGCTAAAATACATTTCAGACTTGCTGAATATAATAAAAAGTGACAGTTGTATTTGTTCTAGGAAATGTTATGCTCTTGAAGACTTTTATTCTCAACAGGAAAACTTACATATTTTTAATTAAGCTTAAATGGAATTGATATGTGGACATTTAAAGTCATCTGAGTGCTTTAAATGTTTATGCTTTTCCTCACTAAAGCTGCTGTTCCTACTACATCAAAGTTCACTGTGCATTCCCATATATGACACTTTGTACAAATTCATAAAAGATTGAACATACTGAGGTAAACGTGAAGATTGGTATAGGTTATGTATTATATGGATGGCATATTATCTTAGTTTTATTTAAATTTCAGATCCTGTAGCTTTTCAGTAGTTTGAAATATTTCCTTACTAAAACTCTAGCACATTTTGCTCAGGAGGTCCACACAGAAAATTCAGATGCTGTAAAGCACAAATTTGGAGATGCTCAGGGCATAAGGTTTACTTAGTTCCATTTCTACCAGGGTTGTGATCATAAAACCACTTTGTTCTTGTTATTAAAGGCCAGGTATGATGCTTTACATTTTCCAATAGTGAGGTGCTTTCCAAGGAAGGAGGTATCAATGTCCTCAGGTTTCAGTTCTAACAAACTCTACTCTAAAATGTAAGCCTTCTAATGCCTTTGGCAACACAGCATCTGTATATCTGCTTTAATCCTTTCTTCTATGAAAGTCTATTCCCATGGGTGGAATAAAGATCCTGTAAGGTGAAAAGATGCAGAATAGCTGTGTCCAAGTTAACCTGTTGATAGAGCAGAGATTACTCATTGTCTCCAATGCAATTTTTACAAACAGAACAAGTTACTGTAGTAAGAGCCATTTAGCTGCTTTAACAGTCATCCTTTTCCTTTCAATTAAAGGAATCTCTGATGTGGCTCATGCTTTTCTTTTTCTGTTCAGCAGAAGCTTTTGCCATGAAGGGAATACTGAGAACAGTTGGGTTTTCCTAACTCCATCACTGCCTTTAAAATTATTCAGGCCATTCAAAAAACATTACTAATTTACAGATAGTGTAAGCTAGACTGTCAGAAAAATTGCAACAGAACACAGCTTTTACTTGCACATAAGATTGGCCCATTTCTAATTTTACTGTTAAGAAAACACTCCATAGTACTGATCAAAAGCTGTGGCACATATAGATATTCATTGTCATTCCATTTTTGCAAATTTTATTTGCAAACAAGCCAAGTGCTTATCAATAAAACTCAAGAGGTTTGAGAGTGTGTATTTTGGGCATTCAAGTTGCCAAACAGGTCTATTGTTTATAAGTTAAGATAGCCTTGTTTAAAATGTTACTGACTTGCAAAAACATCTAAAATCAACACAACTCAAGTGGATAGATTCACCAGAGGTTTGCTTATAAGCATGTACACAAAAACGGGGCTGTTTACTTCAATTTGAGAAAGCTAACAAAGGTTTTTTATTGATTGCCTTCTATCTTTAGCTGTGTGCAAGACCCCGGTGAGGAAAACAAGTGACACTTCCACTTAAATTTGTCAGCAATGCAGAAAGTTGAATGAGAATAAATACAAATCAACAAACAAGAAATATCTGTAGTTCCCAAAAGAGAAGGGAACAAAGGAGAAAAAGGAAGATGTTTGAAATTGTTATGATTAATTATCCTAGGAGATACAAAAAAAAAAAAAAAGAATCTTATCACTATTTCTGGCATTTGGCCACAAAAAAATCTGAATTAAAGTCCTAGAAACAAATGCACTCACAGAACTAAACTTATTATAGAATGAATTATAGTAATTGCTCAGATAGTGGACAGCTGCCATTTTAAGCATTTAATTTTCTCTTCAGTACATATGAAGTTCATCTTTCTGGTCCAGAAAAAATGACAGTGATAAGTTACTTGTGGACAGCCTTAGAGAAGACACAGTGACAATTTCTCATCTAATTCTTTTTTGCTGTGACATTGTGAACCTGAATTCTGCTATCTATTACAGCTAATGTACAGGCCAGATTTTCAATAAAAACCTGAACACTTTTGAAGGTTTCTGTTTCTGAGACACCGACGTAAGTGGCCAGTTGTCTTTGAAAAATATCTCACCATGAACATATTACTGAGAGGCTGCACCATGATCACACCTGACACTAAGCCATTGTTTTGAAATAACTGGACATTATACTCACCTAAGATTCTTTTACTGTGAGTGTGAAGCTCAGAGATGCAAGCTGTCTTGTATCTGATCAGACTGGAGAGGGGTATAGTGTGTGTGGTTCTACCAGATAGGATACCTGATATGAAAAGCAAAGAATATATTATGGTATCCTGGTTTTTTCTATTACAGCCCCTGCTCAGGTCAAGGGAAAATGGGAAGAGAAAACTGTTTCAACCCTGGGTTAGGGTACAAGCTCCTCTGCAGCTTGCCCTACACTGATCCACAGACCAGTGTGTCTGTGTATTAACAGGCACACTGTGGTTACAGTGGATCTATGTGAGTTGATTTCATCTAAAAGACTGATGCAAAACTTTCTTAAGAAAAGGTGAGTTGCAAGTTTTCAACAGGTTTAATTGAATCCAAAATTCAATTTGTTCATGCTATCTGCAACCTTTAAGCAATCAATGGCTATACAATTTCAGCAATGACTCTAAAATTAGAAGTATTGAAAAGGCTTACAAGTAGTGATAAACGGACTGAGGTGGTATTGATTGGCCACTGGAAGACATTGATTTGAACTGTAAACAGGTATTATGCTAGAAGAACTGCATTACAGCATGTCTTTTTGCCACTCTTATTCTGAGTCACCTGTAAACACATTAATGACATTTATTTGATTATGATTTTAATATGCTTTTAATTGCTTGAGGAGATTTATGGTTGAGGAAACATGGAAGTCTGAAAAACATCATGTAAAATGGATTCAAAGCACTAGTTTCACAGTCTTTTCTTATTTAATAAATTGTGAATGTTTATGATTTACTGAACAAATATGCTTACCATATAAATGTATTTATAGTGTGCTTGCAAATTAGTTTCCTCAGTAAAGAAGAGGAGTTGTGTACATTCTTTTTCATCTAGATGTGTTCCATTCTTACTTTAGGCAAAAAATAAATTTTTGTACTGACATTTGTGAAACATATAAGGTATGTATGCCTATTCACATTCTTTGTGGATATATTATTTCAGAGAATAAACTTGAAAATTACTAGAAATCTTCCATTTTAATTTAGGAAAAATTGAATAATATTTTATTTACACTATGATTAAATATATTGTTATTATATCAAATGACATATCAACATGAATAACTAAGGGATCAGGACTAGAACAATAATAGACACTGTTTAAAGTCAAAACATGGTACTCTACTGATCAATGGCCTTTTAATCCAAATGTGAGGACACAGAATGACTAATCTAGCAGCAGAAAATGGGTTGATATATTCTCATTCTAACTTTAATTGCTAGGTAAACGACTAAATGGAGAAAAGCAGAGTAAGCTACAGCAAGACTACACATAAGAGTTAAACCATGTAGAGAATAAAAAGAGAATGAAAAGAGATATAAGATAAACAGCATGTCTGCAGTGGTTAGAGAAAATTCACTGAAATTTAAGTTTTGCAAAAAGAAGATCAAAAGTTCCTGGCAGAGTCAGAATCTTACCCTTCACATCTGCTGCAGGAGCCTTGGTTTTAGCTGTTGTTGTTCATCTCGTCTTTCATCAGCAGGGATCCATGTTGCTAATTCTATACTTGCACTGTGTGCAAGTCTCTTATCTATGTCAGTGGAAATGTCAAGCATGAAATGTGTTTAGTATATGAAACAGATTTGTACCAAGAGGAAAATTTTGCCTCAATTTTGTCTTCAGGCTTAACTAAGACCTGACCTTAGAAAAGCATACACAAATCTGAGCACTTGGAACAAAGTTTGAGTCACATCTTTTAAAGAGCTGATCACCACCTCATGCTGACTGTATATCCACCACTTCTGGTGAATTCAGTACAGTGACACCCACTGGACACATTTCTGAGAGGTAGTTTAAGCCGCACAGTCTGTCACTATGTGTCACTTTTGTAGATATAGTGTCTAAAACAGTTAAAAGGCATCACAGTTCTTCTATTTTTACTGGCCTCAGTAGGAGCTAAAAACTGCAAAATCCAGAAATGGGATGTAAATATCTCAACAACAGCTGGTGGTTTTGAGAAATGAGGTTACTTATTCAACTTATGTAAAATCTAACGGCAAAAAATCTGTTTAAATCTAAGCCCAAAGTTTAGAAAAACAGTATTTTTAACCCCTGGCAGCTTATATTTTTCTTTCTTTATGCATCCATTTTGAAAAGACCCTAGGGGTTTTTTACTTTTATTTGCATTTTGGTGTTGCCGTACACCACTGTAATGCAGCATAACTTCATAATTTATCTGCAATTTTCCATATGTCCACTATAAGATATTTCCTTCTATTACATTTGAAAAACAGAGTGATTTGTATTTTATAAGTTTTCTCCACCTGTGCTTATGAAAAGTGTAGTGAAGAATTTGTCTTTTGCTTAAGTCATTAAGAAACATAACGGATGCCAAATTTTAAAGCTTATTCTCACCACAACACAATATGGAAGGGACTGAAGTGTCACAAAGAAAATGTTTTTAATTTGGTATCCAGACATGACTTGCTTCATAAGTCTTCAAAGCTTCATGTCAACTTCGTACAAAACTATTTCCAGTAAGACCTAAAAAACATCAGCATAAGTTTTGCTGATTATCTGCGTCTTTTGCCCATTCACACACATTCCACACAAACATACAAAAGGACAGTAGGCAGTCTGAAGACCTCGATTATTTTTTTTTTTACAGATATGTTTCTGCATTTCTAATTTGAGACCATCGTTACACAAAAGAAGGGTATACTCCTTCAAAATCTGAGATGTGAGAGCAATGCATGCTGAATGATAGCACTGTCCACTCTGGTGGGTACTGGGAATGGCTGGACAAGCTGGTGACATACAAGCTTCCTCGCTTCCTCTCTTTTATAAACACAAAGAAGAACACATTCTAGAAACACCAAGAACCACAAAAACTTGAGGACAGAAGCTGAAAAGTACCAAGTAGCTCAAAAAACAGACAAGATATATCTTGGATGAGTGATAGCGGTTTAGAAGCTGCAAAAAAACCTCTGTGAGCTGAAGGGCATGGACCTGGCTGGCCTGCAGGCAGCTCTGCTGGGCCATGGCACATGGTGGATGCTGGCCCTTTCGTATTTACTACCAAAATGCATCTGAGTCTCAAAAATTGCCTGAATACTGTATAAAAAAAAAATTTCATCTGAACACTTACTTTGTAAATGCTTTCATTAGTATTCAGAACTCTTACTTTATTACTGTCCTGCTTCAAAAGCTTGAGTCATCCAGTCAAGGTGTAGAAGCTACACTTGATGGTCTGGGTAATCAATAAGACAGGACACTTAAGCCAAGAGACTTACAGCTGAAATTGAAATAAAATTTTAATTCTGTACATATTATACACAGAAAAGTTTGAATTTCAGAGCCAAAATCTAGTGTTGTTTTTTTAATGCTTGCTGAAACGCTACCTGACATTTGGGTTTGATATATTTCTTTATTGCAATTTTGTCATGGGGACCTGCTGTTTCCATGATTTTTTTCTTTTGCCAGAATCTAGTCTTTAAATCAAAAATGTTGATATTTATTTCATTTAGATACCTACATGCCTAGAGATTCTGCATCAATAGGATTCATCTGCATTAGTAGGATTTTTTATCTTAAGCCATACAGATGCAAACAGCAAGAGATACACTCTTCTATTGCCAGAACATCCAAATGCCAACTGCGTAGGAACAGATGCGGTGCTCTATTCTGCAAATAGTTTGAAAAAAAATGGCTCTGTATGGTGTAATGTGACCCTTTATAGCAATGGTATATTAAGTGTGAAATGGAAAGATGTAATCAAGAAAACCGTGAAAAATTGACTGCTGCTTATGCAATTCAGATCATAAAGCCAAGGTACTAACTCAGACTGTAGATACTGTCATGTAACTGAATGCAGACAAATTTACCAAAGGCTGCTGTCCAAATGCAAAAAGCTGTAGCTTAAAGGTAGTAAGGGGGGAGATTAACAGTTTCTATGATTTTGTAACACATTGAGATGTATGGAAAACATCAAGTAAATTTAAATTAATGCCATTTAATAACATATGAATACAAATGTATTTGAATTTGTGGTAATGAAATAAATCCTTTAGGGATTTGCAAAGCACATTATCGAATGCCAGATTTTATTAAATTTCCTTCAATAAATTTTCCTTAGTTTTAGAAAATACTGGGTACTCACAGTAGAGCAAACTACAATATGGAGGAAGTTCCCTTCTTCATCTCTCTCTCTAGATCTGAACTCTACAATGGAGTAAGAAAAACTCCTCACTTACACTCTGTAGATTGTTACACATAGCCTCCATTCCAGGGCACTGGTCCCAAAACTAGGAGTATGCTGTTGGAGTAATTCAGGTCTGAGGTTTGGTCTGTGTGGACTAAAGAGCATACAGGTCCATATGAACTTGTGTGGGAGGAAGAGTCACATGGCACAGAATGTCCTTGTCTGCAGTGTGAATTCTGAGTGGGCAAGGTTGAGACCTAACACCTTATTTTCAGCCCAGGTGAGGTCTAAACCATATCTTGGCTCAGACTGAAACACCTGAGACTTTATGTTAATTGATTGAAACTGTGATTGGATTTAGAAAAAAAGAGTTAATCGCCCTTCAGCCCTAACAAATGTCTTCATTACTGAGGAGGGCTTTCTATTTTTGTAAAGATCACAGATTTAAATGGGAACAACAAAACTCAAGCTGATCTACCACTCTGAAGAAATATATAACCACCATTCTGAAGAAGTATGTAACAATGCTTAAAATCATATCCCAGTTGTTGAGAAGTCTTTCATCTTCTTGGATGATTTTCCTAGCCACTTTGGTGTTGTTGCCAGTGCCCTGAGGACACTAACAGGTCGTAATAACGTAGCCTAGCCCCGATTCATACTACCACCCACTCCTTCTACCAGTGAGCCCAGGAATCTTCTGAGCAGCCCTGGGCCTCCAGCTCTTCCCTGGGCTGAACTGCAGGTGTGTCTCTCTCCAGTCCGGTTCATGCTCTGCTTCTTGGCATGGCTTTGATTCTGTACTGGTAGCAGCCTGACTCCAGCTGTTTTCAGGTTGCATCTCTCAGAGTTGTGTTGCAACTCCAGTCCTGCCTCTTGGCCTCATCTTATCTTGCTCCTGACAGGCCCTCTGGATTGACTCCAGTCCTGGTTTGTTGCTTGCTGTGCTCTTGAAGCCCTCCAATACTTGTACCTGACTGCCTTACATAATTAGGGATGTAACCCACTAGTGAGGGATGATGCCTTTGGTCGTCTTTGTCTCCTGGCTCCTCCTCCATCTGGGACAGTCCAACTCTTTCTGCTCTTTGGAAACTGTAGGAAATGGGGACACAGCTGCTATGTTTTTGTCAGGAGTGACTGAGGCGTGTTGTGTGCGCAAAGAAGGGCTGGAAGAAGTAGGTAGAAGAGCATTATCATGGAGTGCTGAGTGCTCAGACCCACCAATGTGGTGGCAGTTCTGTGTGCTGGCAAACATGACCCTGCAAGGAGATAATAAGTGGATTTCCCACAGGAGGGCCCTGTTCAGAGATTACACTTAGCATACTCTTAATTCTCCCAAGTCCTCTTGGGGATCTGTTTTTCCGTAGGGCTCACAGCAGCAGTGATTATGCAGTGTGCAGTCTATTTCTTACCATGTTTCTGCTATGACATCAATCATCTCACTAAAGCACTTCTATCAATGTTTTGTGATTTTTCTGTATTTTTACTATGTCTACTTTCTAAACTGTAGTTTTGGAGTTCCATGAATGCTGGCACCCAGTATTTTGTGTCTGACTACCAACCATCTGCATAACCTACCTTGCAGGCAGCCTGCCCAGATTTGCCTGGCAAAACAACAGCAGACAAAAGTATTGCAATCTCCCCTACATATGCGATGGTCTGGCAGGGCTGGAGACTGCAGGTCAGAAAGAAAAATTGATGTTGTGGGCAGACTCAGAGTGTTCTTTCTGACAGAAAATAAATACCTTTGACTATTTCAAGATAATTAACAAACAAAAAAAAATCCCTGCATTTCTTTTGCAGTCTTGCCACTATGCTACCTTAAGTACTAAAACCAAACATGAGGTAATTCAACCTCAAGTCACCGGAAAAAAATATTTTTATCCTAGAAAAATTTCAAAATAACTTTTATGCTCAGTTTCATGGATGAGGTATTTCAGTGTGATGATTTCAATCTTAATAGCTTAATCAAACTATTTTTAAGGTGTAGGTAATTTCTTATTTGTCTGAACTACTTACTGAGGATAAAATATCCATGCAATTCATTATTCCTTTAATATTCCTGAAAAAAAGATGGGTATCTGGTATGATTGGGTTTTTTTTAAGACAGTTCTTTGCTGGGAAAGTGAATAGTGGTTTTGAATTCAAGATATAGGATTTAAACTTCAAAGTCTTTTTTTGTTCTTTTATTGCTTTGTCCTCCAATGCAAGACAATTTTGTATGTCTGTGTGTATATATCTGTACAGAACAACCTTCAAAGATCACAGGAAATTATTTTAGCAGTATCTCAGAAGGTGGCCTCAAACAGCAATTTTTATTACTGCAAGGGATGCTCTAAAATAGATTTTTGCTTGTGTCGGTTCCCACATTGAATTCAGACTTCTCTGTCAGGAACAATGATATTGTTACTTCTTTATCCTCTAACCTACTCCTCACTAGTTCCTTCCTATCTCGCAGGCTACATAAGACTTTGGGAGAGGGTCTTCTAACAAAATTGAATGCTAAATCTGCCATTTTTTAATGAGATCAAGTTCACTGTATTATAATGAATGGAAAAAGTACACCATTATTTTTTGTTCTGAAAGTCAAATACAATGCAAATAAGCTCAGGATTAATTGTGCTAAATAATTTGTTTGTATTTATGAAGATTTTTCACACAAGTAAAACTGGGCATTTAGATAACAAGTCTGTTGAGACCTGGTAGAGGGAGAAAAAGAGCTATCTTCATTTGGGAAACTGCAGGTTAAAAATCTTGATTCAGTAAAGTATTTTAATACTTTAGGTCTACCTTTAAGCAATTTGCTTCATTGTATGTGCTATTGTTAAGAAAAAATTTGTGGCTATGTCTGGGAATACATTCCCAAATCTATGAAATAAATGGCTTTATCACAGTCTCACAGGAAGCCTATTGCAGCCTTAGGAAATGGATTACTGCCTCCTATTTATGAATCCAATACCATGACCTTAAATTAATTTATTTTAGGGCTGTTTGGATAGGAAAATCTTGGCCTCTGTACATGCATTCTGGCGTCTTAGCTCTATACTGATGGCAGGATTACAGATTCCACCAGACAGGTCTATTTTTCTTTTTGCCTGTACTGTCCTTCAGCATTTGTACTAGAGTCAGTTTATTTTCTGTTTCTGACTGAGGGCAAGTGATTGTACTAATCAGATAAAATAGATCTCAACTATACAAAATGGATATAGGCTCTTTTAAGCCTATTGGGACAGAACAGAAGAACCAAAGCAATAAGATCATCTTCATTAACAAATATGCTGATGTGCTAGTGAATAGGGAGAAAATTAATGTTAAATTGTATCTGAGGTTGGTCTGGGTGTACAAAGATATCTCAATGATGTCATTTAACCATCGTTGCAGTTTGGTAAAAAAAAAAAAACTGTGGAGGATTGGGGATTATGTTATTTTGCAACTTGAAAATGAAAGGTGGGAGACCGACTTAGAAAAAATCATCTGTACTGAGAAAGAAACAGTGTTATTCCTAGTGAGCATAATCCAGGTGAGACATACTATATTTACCTCATGCTACTGGTGACAGAAATTAGTGGATTAATGCAAGTTAACCAAGCACTTCACTGGGAGAAGTTAATTTCTGCCTCCAGAATGCTCATATCACTTATTCTAGCAATGTAAAGACCCCACCTGAACACATCTTTCAAAAAACAAAAAGACACTTTTTAATATTACCACAAGCTATTCTGCTCCTATTTAACTTTGTTGCAGTTTGCAACTGATTCATTTTGGGGATAATGGGGATAACAGGCCACACTGCTCTTAAGAGTGGGGTTTACTGTATAAAAAATACAATTAGAAATATATTGGAAATTATGAGTACAGCTTCTGTTTCAGACTTAAAATCACTTTTTCAAAATGTTTGTTACACATTCTTGTAAGATGCTTTCACCTTGTTTTTAACAGTGGTTAATAGATTTTGTAGTACAACATAACATAATTTTTTCATCTATGTAAAAAAAAACTTAAACCAACGGTATTTAAAAATAGTGGAAATTCTGTAATATCCTTCACAATTAAAAAGGAATCATTATTTTAGTTTCACAGGTGATAACTGAAACAAGACTCTTTTCACTGTTTTGTGTCTAGAAAGGTACTGATTACAAATGAAGAAAAAATATCAGTACTGAGAAAATATTTTTGTTAAAGGAGATATATTTCATACTTCATCAAGCCATTAAAACACCTTGGTTATTAAGCTCTATTGAAGCATTTCCATTGTAAATATAATATAATGCAAAATAATGAGTCTTACTTGAAATCATAGCAGCTTAACTCAAAATCTCTGATGTTTCTAACCTCAGTCATATTCCTATTTTATTCTGACAATCCTGGGGACAAAGCATGTCCTTCAGAATGCCCACAGGGGCTCATCCAAGCATTGTGCTCCCAGCTCCTCTGGCTGCAAGCTATTTCTGACTCACTATCTCACTGATTACTAAAATTCTATCTCTCCAGGGAAGTGGGAACTGCTCACCCATGCCTCCTGTTGAGAAGAGAGGTGGTTTCCTAGCACAGCGCTGGCTGTGGTGTCCGTGCAGTCATCAGTGAGCTGGCAGTGGTGATGCAGCACCTGCAGCCATGGCATCGCCTTCTCTGGCGGGTGAGCTCTTGGTGAGCTCTTCCTCACTCAGCAGGAGTCACCTCTGGGGAATCCATGAGTCTCTGGCTTTGGGAATAGCACAGTATTGTTCCTGCAGGAAGGAACCTCCCCAGACATCCCCCAAGGCCCACCAGGTTTGTGCTGTGGAGGTGCTGGTATGTGCTGCTGCCCTGCCAGGTGTCTCCTGTGGCACTTGTGACCCAGATGCCACTTACCCCTGTCCTTGGCATGCTGACTTCCAGACCCGCAGCTACCTCACAAAGCAACACAGGGCCCTGGAATAGAAATGTATCTTCAGGACAATGCGACTGGATAACAGATTCTCTTTTTCTGGTCCAGCATCTAATTGGTTGTGAATTTTCACTAGCAGAATGACTTCTGCCTAGAAAAAACATAGAAAACATTTTCCTCAAATGGCTGTTTTCATAGGTTTGGAAGGCAATTATCACTTCAGGTAGTCCTGATAGTATAATAAATGTATGTATGTAATAAATGTATAAATGTAATAAATAAACAGGATAAATGAGGCCTGAAAAGTTGTCAAAGGAATATAGAAATTACCTTATATTTCAACAGCTTTTATTGAAATATATTTTCTGAGACTAATTGAACTATGATTCAGAATGCAATTTAAGAAGATATTTTGAAACAAAGAATGAAAATCAACTTATAATTTCAATTAACACAGTTAATTAAAATATAAATAATTTGATAGAGCTTCCAAAAAAAAAAATAAAATTGTATCATTCCCCTTAAAATATTTTTTAATTTAATATTTTGTTGTTTGTTATTTGTATTAAAGGCTGCTAATTTTCTTAGTGTTTGTACTCTATGGCTGGGTAAATTAAACAAATCTATTTTTTATGTGTGTGTTTTCTGGCAAGCATAATTAAAATACTTCCTATTTTTCAAGTTTTTCAAATTTCATGTGTTTAATATCGAAGGTCTTCCATTCAAAAATAAATGCCTCCTTCTGAAAGTATCTACACAGTCATGGTTATTCTGAAACCTTTTAATATCATGGAATAGCAATATTAAGGCCATACATTTAAGAGAAATTAAGAAATATTGCAAGGTGTTTTTAAATATAAGATTAGAATCCAAACCTTAATTAATTAAATTTAAAGAACACAGGTTTCTTAAGCATAAACTGAGAGTTCCTTTAGTAGTATTTTCAGATAGATTTGTGTTAGGAGTAATGATTTAAATTGAAATTAAAATTTAAAAAAATAAACTTTTCATTCAAGGGATGGCTCATTATACATTTTATAAGTATTTTCTATAAAACTACTTAAAAAATTTAAACTAGAAAATACTGAATATAAGGAACATTAAATAGAAAATGTATTCAGAAGTAAATAATTTTCTATAATCAACAATTTCATTATATGAATAGCTACATATATACAAAGTGTTATATGTATCTTTAACATAATTTAAAGGACATTAGAAATATTTTAGATAACAAAGTTTTTAAACTTTATTGACTTTTTTTACCTTTTTTACCTTCAGACATATTAAGTAAAATTTCATTAGCTATTCACAGCATTTTGACCATATAAATATAAAATCCCACGAAGTCCATGTATCTGAAATAATTTAACATTTTCTAGAGCCAAGAGGGGATATCTTTGCAGGTCTTGGAGCAATCAGGTAGAAGAAGCATGGTGCTAACTGTACCTCAGTTTGAAGAAGTTTCATTGGGGAGGAAAGCTCAGCTTCACTCAAGAATGTCAAGTTATATGAAGCACATCTTAGTGACAACCCAGCAAATGTTCTGCATGAGAAGGTTTTTTTGCAACTTGTAAAAACAGGGTGTTCAAGAAGTCCTGTATGAAATGGTTAGTTGTCTTTATGCATTAGTCAGTAGTTCTACTGATTTGATGAAGTCTGAAATATCATTAATTACACTCTCTAGCCACAGATTGATGTCAGAAGGGAACTTGAGAGTAAGTGTGAATGTATACTGAATTTTAATCCTGCTTGCGCATGTGCTCTTAATTTCCATTGTTAGACATTTACCAATACACATTTTGAGATGCAAATGAAAAGTGGGAAAACCTAATATGTCAGGTACAAATTATTGCATTTGAAGGAACAGATGTTTAATCTAAGCATCCCTTTCAGAATTTGGTATTCTGAAGCAAACAGACAAGGATTATTGGATGTGGTTATTAAGCAAACTAGTCTGAATGTTGGAACATTAATGTGAGCCATACTGCCTTAGTGATTGTATTGATTGGTAGTTATTATTGAAGTTAATTCTGTTGTCTGATAATGATTGGGTAATTACCTTAGGGTCAATGAATTCACATTAATCAAATGCTGACTGTGGAAATGACCACACGAAATGTGTAAAGGTGACCTGGCTGACTACTACTGGTAATTATTATTTCTAGTCATTAAACTTTATCAAAGGCAAGCCTATAAATTTACTCCAGTTTAGTAATTTGTCTACTGAGTGCCTCCAGCATAGTACTTAGGAAGTCAAATCAAGTGGTCTTAATACAAAAAATATTGAAGTGATTTGACCTAGTTCTTACAGATTTTATCATTTGGGAGTGAGGGAGATCTTTGTCCAGACTGTGACACTGGTACTTTAGGATTTTTTTTTTCTCTAAACAAATTTCTAGAAGAAGATCTTTTCAGTTTCCATTTGAAAAAGGATATGAGAATAGTGGGAAATGAGATAAAACTTAGGTGAAACAGCACCATTTTTTATAAAATAAAAGCCTAAATCATAGTATCTTGGGAGCTCATTTTGGGCCTTCTGAAAGCTTTCCATTTGTCCTCCCAGTTAGTTGTTATCAATCTTGTCCAGTCACCCTCCTCAAGCAGCTCTGACTAGAACAGTTTGTCCCACACAATATCTAGCCAAGTGTTGAATATATCGAGGGATGAGAACTGCACAGCCTAGCTGAGGAACCTCTTCCAGTATTTGACAACTTTCACAGTAAAATAAGCTTTTTTTTTTTTTAATATATAATTTCCTGTATTTCTCTTTGTAGTCATTTGTGCTGGTTTTAGTTTAAGTAGTTAATTTTTCCTACCTTTATGTTCTATAGCAACCACTTTATGAAAGAAAAAGGTTACCATGACAAACATGTTGTTTTATGTCCACGCAAACCAGCATCATAACTTATGTCTCTAACAAACTTAGTAGGAGAATTCCCACTAGCTGATTTTATATGCATACATGATTCCATGCTTTTTTTCTCATTCTAAATTATCCTGATTTTCTCATACTAGTGTAGTGGTGTTTCTACTGACAGTTTCATGCTGGACTGATGTCAACACATATGAAAAACTACCTTTTTATAAATAAGATTTGTAAATTAAAATCATATTTTTAATATAGACTAAGATATCTATTTGTATGCATTACATCTATATATTCTATTTCTATATCTATATCTATCTATATCTATATCCTATATCTATGTATTTATGTCTGTATCTATATCATCTCTGTCTATATCTAAGTATATTGCACACAGTTTTTTCCTTAATCATGGAGAAGCCTTTGTTACCCTCACTCCACCAGACCAGTGTATAGAGCCTATCTGGCACCTTGACTTTTTGTGCAGCTCTGCCTTTAGCTCAAAAAAGCTGTCACATCCAGGGGAAAAGCTGCACATGTGCAGCTCCTTGGAATGTTCAAAGCCAGGCCAGGCTTGCAGATCTCATGGGGTGAGAGCAAAGGCAGCACTATGCCCCACAGCAAAGGCAGTCATGAGTAGACAACACACAAACACACACTGACACTGGAAGAGTTCTGAAACGAACTCCCAGCAAAAAATATCCCAATTAGAGTAATTTGGTGACTTGAATTTTGTGGTTGAGGGAAGCTTAGGCCCAACATTTATTTAACATTTTATGAATTAAATTTGCCTAATGAGGTGCAGCAGAGGTGACAGCATCCCTAGTGCAAAGTGTGTATTTAATTTTGACAAGTTATGCATGGCCAGAAACAACAGCAATTTCCTTTTGACAAGGACTATTACTTATAAATCACACTAGTGGCACAGCAGCATCAATGCACAAGGATAAGCAGATTAAGCAAAAGCTACCTGATCCTATTCCCAGCTCTTATCCCTCAGGTACTACATACATCCCTGTAGTTTTGATCCTGTGGCAGACAGCACCCATTTAATTCTTGTCTTAGGGGAATCTCTATCTTTCCCTTTACTGCTGTAGCAGGTCTGACCAGGCTGTGTGAAGGCCCATGGCACCAAAGGAGGCTCAGGGAGCCCAGAGACATTGAGCTCACAGGTCTTTGCAATATTCAGTATTTGAGGAGACTTTGCTGGGGAGAAGCCCGTGTTCCTGAGAAAGAGAAAGCAGAAGTGTGAGAAAGAGAGAGCAGGACTGTGGAGTGCCCAAGGAGCAGCTCCCAGACAGCATCAGTAACAATGTACAGGTCAGAGACTGTAAATTTTCAGGGCACAACTGTGCCTTCAGTGAGGAAGTGACTAGGCAGCCTTTTGAGTTGGGTATCACACTTACAACATGGCAAAAAAAGTCTTAAAACTTGTGAAACATTCACATTAGGAGGCTTAAAAAAGAATCTGAAGATTATGTCTCTTCCTAAAAGTGGATAATTTGTATCAATATTAGAAGCTAAAGCACCCACCTATTTGAAATATCTGCTTTCCCAAAAGCCAGTTGTATGCAAAACAAGCTTTAAGGTGTTGCTACTGCTTTTCTGCAAATTTGTTGTCATGCCATGGATGCCCTGTAAAAGTTGTACAAACTTGAATGTCAGCACGATTCTTTTTGCAAGTAAAATTGTGTTGTTGAAAGGTTCGAAACGGAAAGAAAGCAGAAAAAGGAACTGTTCTGTCTAGTAAAGGTCTGTGTAAATATTGTAACAATACTTCCCTGACATCACTTCAAGACAAAGTAATAGCAGTGTTATTGTGTATTCTTATAACAAAAATGAAATTCTGAAATCATATAACCTTGGAGCAGCAACAATTCTTTCCTTTTTTGCTGAGAAATGTGAAAGAGGAACTTTTTATCCCTTCATGTGATTTAGCAAAGCTGAAATTCAGTGTATAGTTTAAGACAATATTTGAAATTTGTTTTAACTACGCGTGGACTTATGGTAGTCTGACCACACCTGGCCCAGCACCTCATCTTGACTGCAAAAACCAGCAGTGACATGCTGCAGTAGGACCACTGTAGTGACACCACTCCAACAGCTCTTCTCACCACAGAGTGAAGGGGGATACTAAGCACTAAAAGGGCTGCTCAAAACTAGTACCTGTCCTAAGGAAAAAACATTCTTATTCATTGTTGTAAGAACTTAGTGCTCTTAGGGCCTATACAGAGTGACCATCTCATGATGATCTTTCTCCTTGCAAGGAATTATAAAGCTATTGTTAGTGGGTGAAGCTGTTTAAGGATATTTGCTATCTTGAGGATGAATGTTCATCCTTTATTTATCTATAAATCCGTTCATCCTTTATTAATCTATATGTTTAAAGGCTGATCTATATATGTAGCATATATCTGTATCTATATCTATATCTATGAATAAGTGTGTAAATTAATTCATGTTTTACTCTCTATATCACTCTTAATCATATTCCTATATATAATGTTCCAAAATTCTTTGTCAGTCATAACTGTCTTTTCGCTGTTGGCTCACATCATTTAAAGTTGAAATCTTTCTGTTTAAAGATACAATGAACTACATGTAATTTAAGTACTGGAAGATAAAACTTGTAGTTTAGCAAGCTGTGAGGGTTATGAAAACTGGAATAAGATATGCAGCACAAAAAGAACCGTGAAGATAACTGAATTTCTGATGAGGAAAAAATCAGCAATACAAGCTCATCAGTAATGATCATTATAGAAGGAAAAAGGAATTTAGGCATAGGACTCGTAATAAAAATTGCAATAAAAACGGTTCATTCAAGGAATTGAAATAATCCAAACTCATGTGTTAATAAATGTGAGTAGATGGAACAATTAATAGATGAAAAAGTAGTTGGTAGAACTAACATATCACATTGTTGTGTCTTGGGAAAAAAAAAAAAAAGATAAACTGAAACTTTCTCTCTGGCCTTGATAACTTTTGTTTCATGGTTAGCTGGCAGAAAATCCATTGAAATAAAATTCCACCAAGTTTACTGGTTATTTTCTCTACTTTCACCTAGATGCTTCGTGCTTTTAAATTCAATTTCATCATGTATAGCAAAACTAAGTTAAAAAGAAACGTTTAAGTCAGACAAAAGGTAGTATGAGAAACAATATTTTCATGAAAGAGACGAGAACAAAAAAATGCAACCAGAGCTGTGACAAAGTAGTTAATGGCCTGCCATAGACTGCAAAGATTATTTTCAGAATACAAAACCAGAAAATAGAAATTAATTCCACACGCCTCTGACTTTGGGAATTGTAATTCTGCGTTTATACTGATGCCTTGGAGAGGCTACCTGGAACAGAGACTAGACTGAGTTAGAAAATAAAGTAGGTATTTATTGAAAGGCCTTCAAAGGTTACATCTTGGGCAATGCAGGAGCTTCACAGATGCTGCCCCCATGATAGATGATGGTCACCAGTTTTTCAGACAGATGTGAGTTTGCTGTATTTGCATATCAGGGGTTAATTGTGCAATTACAGTTCCAGGTAATGAAGTCACATTCCCCAGTTTGCCCTCCCCTCCAATTCACTTTTGTTTATACATTTTGGCCTGAGGCTGAGACGACCTTGCTTCTGTCTGAGAAGGGATTGTTTGATCTGACTAAACTGTGAAGAGACTCCATATGAAGTTCAGAGTTATACATGAATACAGTACAGGATCGAAAAATATAAAATCTAAAACTTAGGGCATCCATATTGTAAATAGAAATTTCAATAAAAATTAGTTATTTATTCAGCTACTATGTAGGTCCTTCAATTTCATAGAGCAAAACATCCCAAGAATTCTTTTATTATGTGGAAAAAACACCTTTTTTTTTGTTTTGTTTTTTAATATCTACAGAAATTAATCTGGTATGCTCTTAAATTCCCTTTTTAAAACTTTTTTCCAGAAATTATGTGCAAATGCAACACATGCAACTACCATTTATTTAGGTCACCAGACACTAAAGATATTGCTTCAAGAAGCACTTGAGATGCTGTAGCTGGAAGAATTTGCTTGAGGAATAATGGCCAAACCATCTCTAAGCATAGGTTGTTGGTACTCAGAAAGCACACTTCATATCTTTACTTTGACATGCTTTAGCAATGCTTTCAAAACCTTGAAAAGGTTTATAAGCATATTTGATTTTTTTCTAGAATTGGATTATATAAAAAATTCCCTTTATTAGATTGTCACAATTAACAACAACCTACTGCTTTTCTTTTGCTGCATAAGTTTAGCTCAATAGAGGTCTTTTCATGCTTGCAAAATACATTTTTTATTTAAGTTTAGGAAATACAGATCCTAAGGAAAGCTATTCATGGTCACATAGTCCTTCCTACTGCCACTCTCAATTTATTATATGTTGAGTAGTAGTTTAATAATAATAATGATTCTATTTACTCTAAATTAAGCTGGCAGAAATGAAGAAATGTCCTTTTGGCTGAGGAAAAAATTTACCATGCATAGCATAAGTTCTTTATAGTTATGTCAAATTGTAATATATTTCTGTGTCTTACAGGATTTTCTGATATCTGGATGTTATTGGAAGAGTGGTTTCCAGCTTTCTTCATGGAAGTGATTCCTGAATTATTCTGGGAAGCCAGCTGGCTACAGTGGGTGCACTGAATCTTCTCTGTGTACACAATATGAGTATATAAGTACATGGCTTGTTTCTTCTCACAACCAGAGGAATTCTGTTGTGCAATGGTTACTCAGATTATGACACTGTATTCATGTGTTATGATTCTGTCAATGTAACTGTTAGGTTACAATTTTAGTAGATAAATTCTTTAAATGCAAGGTGAGAATACTGACAGAGTAGACTGCTTCACAATAGTTGTTTAATTGCTTACAACTTATTACATCAGGTCAGTAATAAATTGGTCCTGTCAGGTTAACATCCAGAGAAAGTCTTTGAGGAATAAATCTGCTTTAAAAAGGGAGTAATAATATGGTTTGTTCATCTACTTTTACATAGAACATAAAGTGGATTTTTGTAGATTTAAGAAGTCATTTTTTCAACAGTCTCTTGGTACGGGAGCCATCAAGTTGAAAAACATATTTTGAAATAGTTTTTGCACTATGGCCCAGATTGATTGCTTTACATGTCAGGAGTTTGCATAGGAGGTAGCCCCAATGACACCAGTGCACTGATGCTTACTTAACCTCTTGTAAGCCGTTTCCAGGAGACTGCAGTGAGATGACAACTCCTGAGGCCAGTGTAAATCTTCCATCGGTTCCTGGCATCAGGGACAACTTTCCACACTACATGACACTAGTTATAGTTCAGAAGTACTGAGAAATTACCCTGAAATTCAAATTATTTATCCTGAAATTACGAATAATCTTCACCTGCTCTAATCTCTTGAGGTAGTTGTATCTGCAAGGAGGCATATGGATCAGCTAGGAGTGTTGGTGTACATGGCAGGTGGTTGAAATCAGCAGTCTGGAGCTTCTACTTTACAACACACTGTGGACTTCCTTAGGAATAGAGAAACTACACAAACACTTTCAGATACAGCCTACTGCTTTATGGATTTAAAGAACTTTTTAGCATTGGATTATAGATAGCTTTAGCAAATGGGCAAGCATACAGAAACATATTAAATATACTTTTAGTACCCATTTTCAAGTAAAAAGCTGAAATAAGTATTGTAGAATTAAGCACAGATAAACCAAACATTTGTAGTAAAACTACAAATGGTACACACAGAGTACAGTATCTAAAGATATTGGTGATAATTGTTAACAAAATATAAGGTCACAATAAATAAACATATGGTGCAACATGAAACAAAGCACTATACTAGTTTGAACTTGGCTGAATGGGATATAAAACAATTTATTTATAAAATAATTTTAAGAGATCTATCTGGGGAAAAATGACTGATTTTGAAGGTCTTACTGAAATACAATGCTAGGACAAATATTTTAAACTGTATCTATTGATACATGCAATACTCTAAGGCCTATTAAAAGCTTTTACAGTTTTGCAAAAAGAAAAAAATACATTTAAAAAGGAACACAGCTCTGTAAATCTGAGATACATTAAAGCTGTTGAAGTGTGTAAGAGCATAAAGTACTAAATTCAGTAAATTTTATGGGTAAACATACCATTTATAAACCCACACTCTAGGTACTTTAAGGAAGAATAATTGCGTAAAAGAGAAGATAGAGCATAATATTAGGCACTCATACAGATTGCTCTTTGGGAGTTGTTAAAGCTGCAGTAAACCTAAATTTACTATTTCTATACATACACACATACATACATCTCAAAACTTTATTTTACAAACTTTATAAATAATCTGTTGTCTCAACTACACAGAACAACTTGAGATGGAAGAGTGAGAATATTTTACATTACCATCTTTATTTTTTTCCCCTTAGAGTTTATATATTTCAAAAGCTAAATGGAGTGCTCTGTATCTACTATGTAGGCTACCGCATGGAAAATATAGTAGTCTGAAGATTAGTCACTAGTCCACAGTAGAACTCACCAATGTCAGTGTTTATGAGACTGACCATTTCTATATACTCTCATTTAATTTTTCTAAAAATGAGTTGAAGTTTATGTAAATAATACCATGGTGTGGTTTAGAAATTAGATTGGCTTGCAGTTGGTACTCTTGTTTCTGTTCACATTTTTGCGATGCTCTTTAATGTTTTCCCTTTAAGTCACACAAACTTAATCTGCAATTTTCAAGATATTGAAGCATCATATTTTCCACAGCCACATTGGATTTATGTACTTTATATCACTCTAAAATGAAACCAAACTAGGTTTAAATTTACTGTGATTTCCAGTTGAATGTCAGAGGACAGGGAGACTGAAGCAGTTGTTTTAGCACCTACTGTCTTTGGAGGTAGTCTTACTCACCTGCCGTGCCTACCTAAATCCCTTCTAGCCATCTTCTCTCTGGTGCGCTTTCTTATACTGTTTTTGTCTTAAGACTTGTGGGAAGAGTTTAATTTCATTGCAGTGTTGTCATGCAGTGAGACTTCCCAACCAATATTCAAGTAGCTACCCTCCCTCAAAAAATCAAGGTAGGCTTACCATTGACATATTCCCTTTAATGTTCTTCTTTGATCTTTTCTTGCCTAGAAAGAGAAGAGAATGTGAAAGACAGGTGAATCAGGATTATAAAATCCCTAGCTTCTCTCTTTTGCCCTCTTACCATGGATCTGAGACACAAACGTAAAGACATACCTGGGCGTAATTCTCTATTCTCTGCTCTGGGTCTAGTCCATTACTACTCATGAACAATGTTCACTATGTTTGACCCATTTTTTAGTGCTGTAACTGATTCAGAGAAACAGCACAGAGAAGGGTCTTATATCCTGTGTCACAGTTTATTAGAAAATACAACCCGATAAAGATTCAGAGGCAGGCTCCTTCTTTATTCAGCACTTCATCAATTCAGCAGGCATGGCACATAGTTTGACAGTTCTATAGCTTACTCTTTCTCTTTTCAGAATGAATTAAATGATCAGTGTGTTGTGCGAGAACTGCTAAGCATAATAATCTCATTAATAATAATTCCCTTCATATATTAGGTGCAAAGACATCACTATACACTGAGTGAAACAATTTGTTGGCTTAGAGTACCTTGCAGCAGGAACTTGATGGATTAAATAAAGATGAGTTGTTTGAGAGCAGTTCTGAGGTATCTCCCTCAGTTCTGTTTTGGCAGCAAAAAAGTTTCTCCCAGAAGGAAAGGATCCTCCTGAGTATACATAGTATACATCCTGATACCTTGCTGACAATCTCAACCCAGTGACCATCCATGTAATTATTTTCAGTTAATAATCTGAACTGCGACCATCCCTGAGAATTATATAATGAGTAGGAGAGCATTGTCCAAACCCTTCTTAAGCTCTCTAAGACTTAGAACTATTACCACTTCCCTGGGAGCCTGTTCCAGTACCCAGCCACCTTTGCATGGCGAACCTTTTCCTAATATGCAGCCTAAATCTCCCCTAACTCAGGACATTCCCTCAGGTGCTGTCACTGGTCACCACATAGAAGAGGTCATTGCCTTCCCCTCCTTTTCACCTCATGAAGAAATCGTAGATTCCAGTGTGGTCTCCACGGAGTCTCCTCTTCTCAAGGCTGAACAGACCAAGTGACCTCAGCTGCTCTTCATACAGCTTCCTTTCAAGGCCCTTCAGCATTGTCATACCCCTTCTTTTGGATCTTCTCCAACAGCTTCATATATTTTTTTTATGGTGGCACCCAGAACTTCATACAGAAGGAGGTGAGGCTGCCCCAGTGCAGAGCAGAGCAGAACAATCCCCTCCGTTGCCCAGCTGTGCCTGATGCCCCCCAGGACACACTTGGCCCTCCTGACTGCCAGGGCACACTGGTAATCACAGACTAATGAAGATTCTTTGTGCAGTTTACAATAAAATCTGAACAGACTGAAAACAAACCACTTCCTAAACATTGTTCTTCCTATTTCCCCCCCCCCGCCCCCCACCCCCCCACCCTTGCATTGAAATTCAGGTCTTTCTGCAACACAGATGACATGAAAACTTGCCTGATTATATTTACAATTATCAAGAAAATATTGCTTCTTGAATAATTTTTTCCAGTTTGGAGAAGCCTTTGGTGTAAAGGTATCTTAAAAAAAGGTTTCATTTTTAACTGTATTTGCTCTTGAATAACTTTTTTCTAAGGCTAGTTCATTTAATTATGTGGTAGAAATACAATGTAGTGTAATCCCAGTGCTCCTTTTGGTGCATTAGGAATTACTTTTCTGTTTTGCCATTTTTGAAACAGAAATGGTAATTTTTCTTTTTCAGTTTGACAAGAAAATATAGTATCATTTCTATTCCTTTTTGCACAGAGGTTTGCATCCTAATGAAAACTTTTCACTACTCAAGAGTTGCAATGTTATGAGCATATGTGGTTTAGGTCAACAATTAACAAGCATTTATTTCTTCAATATTTTGGGAAGTTTGTATCACTTGAGGAATATAAAGAGTCAAAAATTTCTTTGTGGATAATTTTATTATACCCGTATAAGAGTTTTGTCTGTTTGTGGAGTGTTTTTTACTTTTTTTTTTTCAATTCATTATTCCCTGATCTCATCTCTGCTCTTGCTGTTTAATAGTACATGGTTTCTTAAGAATTTTGTTCAGCTTAGCTCTGAGTGTTGTACAGAGAGGAAGGTGAATGGGATACTTTCTTCCTGGGCACATGCAAAACAGACAACTGAACGATTTATTCTCATCATACCAAAGAATGATGAGAAACTATTTCAGAGAAGGATGAGAGATTCCTACTTCACCCCGAGTGGCTGTTTCTTTGCTATTGGAATTTGAATCTAGAGCTTTGCAGAATAAAAGTAATAAGGCCTCAGTATGCTTAATGTCACTGACAACTGCAAATGAGGAGCTGCAGTACATATTCCTACAAGATAAATTTCTGTTAGTGGGGCTGCTTTGATCCCTGTACAGCACAAGGCACAGTTTTTTCCACTAAGAATCTGAAATAGTCCTTGTACTGAGCAGGACATAGTCGTGGCATAGCCAATGTTAAATGTGAAGCTTAAAATTACATATAAGGTTCCCAGATTTCTTCCATTTTCTGGTTTGGGATTTTGTTGTTGTTGGTTGGTTGGTGGTTTTTTTGTTGTTGTTGTTGTTGTTTTGGGGTTTTTTTTGTTGTTGTTTTTTTGGGGTTTTTTTGGTTTTTTTTGGGGGGGGTTGTTGTGGGTTGTTTTTTTTGTTGGTTGGTTGGTTTTTGGTTTTTGTTTTGGTTTTGGGGTTTTTTGGTCTGTGTTGTTGTTGTCATTGTTTTGTTTTTATTTGTTGTTTGTTTGGTTATATTTGTTTTTATTTTTCCAATTGAATAAAATAGACTTTCATGGACTTTAAGTTCCAAATTCCGTGTAAGTAGTTTTTTATATGTGATGATCACAGGCCTCCTGATTGCAGTTAATCTTCAGCAAAAAGAGCTGAGATTTATCCAATATTAATTATTAAAGTAAGCACTATCTACACAATGAAAAAAGTGATCTGAAAGGGATGCAAATTCTAAATGATCAGGAAATATTAGAGTCATACAGACTTACAGAAACCATATGAAAATTCTGCTAAGAAATTAATTATTTTGCTTAGATTTTTAGTCTTTTGATAATACTTGAAAGGCTTGTTTGTAGAAGAAGTCCTCAACGAGATTTTTTGTTACATCTAAATTTGAAAGTAGTGGTGTTAAAAAGTTAGGGACCTTGGGAAAGGATTAGTACAGATAATAAAACGGTGACATAAATCAATTCAGTAGGAGCAGAAACACACTGAATTTAGAAGTGTTCTGAAATCAGGCAGGCTTTATATACCTTCATGAATGGAAACTTTTAGGAAGGGAACCAAAGTACTGCTAATAGATCTGTTATTCAAGCAATTTGTTCTTGGTGGCAGTCTCTAGTACAGATCTTAAACTCTGGGAGTGAATGATCTTTCTCCCACTTGGAAAAAGTCATCCTTGTTCCTACTAAGTATTGTATTCTAATGGGATTGTCCAGAAGACTCAGTGAAGACCTTAGCTGATTTGGAAAGAAGTAGATCAGTAGGGGATGGGAATTGCTGGTAGGGACAGGGAGGAGGTATTATTTAGTATTTGCCAATGCTTGAGTGAGAGTGATTTTTTGTTTTTACAAGAATCTACATTTGCAAAGAAATGTCTTGTTAATAATATTCAATACTTTATTAGAATCTGGGTCATTTATTGGAAGTTTTTTTGTCACATAGAATGAGAAAAATATTTAATCTACCTAGAAGTAGTGTATATCTAGAGTGTTTCTGGAAAGATCTTAAAGATTAAACTTTTCAACTTTCAAGTCTCACAGACCTGTAACAGAAATGTCACAAGAATGCAAAGGCAAAAAGCTGGTTATAACCCATTGTGTGGCAAGGGTGAGGATTTCCCGTCTGGTGCAGCAAGCTGAAAACACTTCTGTTATAACAGTTTAGATTATTAATTTTATGCTTCTTCAGTGTTTAAACACAAGCAGCAGCATCAACTTAAATACCAGCTTTAATACCATATAGGCTATTGCTTTATTTTTCCCTTCAAAGTATGTATAAGTCTACAGATTTTATTTAACACACTTCTGGCTGGTTTACATTCTTTTAGATGTTGACGATATTCTCAGGCTTTCCTGTTCTCTTTAGTCAAATTATAATTGTGACTTCAGACTTCATTTGGTGGGAAGATATTATCATATGTTCAGTAGACATGTATTTGGAGGTTTAAAAAAGGTATTTCACTGACTTTTCAGAACTAAATCTCTGTTTAACAGGCACCTTTGACACTGCCACATTTTTGTTTGTTACTTTTCACTTCTGTACTCCTAAATAGCTGATGAATTCTCCCAGACATAACCACATTCAAAACACTGAAATCATCTGAGGGATGGATGTGTGAGAAATTCTCCTATTATTGTGTCCACAGGGAGCTGATGAAATTAATGAAATACAGTTATAATCAAGGTGTGCAACACGTCCTAAAGCGGGGTCAGTGGTACTGCCACAATAGAGATCCTTTGTTTCAGTGGAGGACAGTGAGCTCGTTTTGCAAAATATTTCTCCTTTCGGAATTTGAATACCTAGTATTCTGAGAAGAGTTTGTGGTTGCATTACAACACTTCATAAGGTTAGAACAGCCTTTGTTCTCTTTGTCTTTTGAAATAATAACTGGATATTGCTGAGAGATGTTTATTGTCTTTTTTTCTGTCAATATGGCATTTCAGTATTTATTGTTCTCATATTTCAGAGTAAGAAAGATAACAAGTATTAAACAGCTATGACAATCCTTTTTGCTTACCTAAGAGCCACGATTTTATCATTGCTCTAAGCACTGTACCTAACCTTTACATAGGGTAATTAGTTTAAATTCCTTCATCTTTTTTCTCCCACCTACACTTTTACAGAGCAGAAATTTTATATTGCTGTAGCTTGAGATCATTCTGGTTTTACACAAAGTAGCTGCAGAGAATTAGTTTTCCCTTAAGCTTTGATTATATTTCTGTGCAGAAAGTCAGTGGGAGGCTAATGACTTTAAGGGAGCATTGTTGTGTACATGTTATTTAGCTGAATTAATCTTACTTAAATGTTGGGAAATGTTACTTACTTTAATGGGGTTCTATTTTTGAAGCGGACTCTTAAAATTCAGAGAAGATAACTTAAAATGATAATGATAATTTCTAGAAGTAGTTCTTCCTTCTGCAGGGGGTTTTCCCTATGTTAGAACCTTGGAAAACAACCTTCTTATCTTTAAAATTGCCAGTCCTTCCTTCAATAATTTTATAAATTAGAAAGTCCAGAAAAATTAAGTCAATGTGAATTTAATTCAAACAAATTACTTAAACTACATTAAACCTGCACATTGTTGTTTCTAGTCAAAATATACTGAATTCACTCTGGACAGAAACATAAATCCAGATGGGGTATTTTTAAGCTTGAACTCCTATACAAGTATTTAGCTGAATTTAACTATTTGGATTTAAAATATTACAAGAGGTTCATAATGTCTCTATGTCCATAAGGTACAACTGAGATTGCAATCAAGGGCAGATGATCAGCTAATGACTCCTTTTTAAGAAGTCGCCTTCCTATACTTAGTTTCTTTATAACAATTTTCTGCAGGAAATATTTTCACAGTGGTAACAAAATGAATAATATATTTGGTTTTTTTAATAAAACCTTTTAATTTTAAATTGTTTCCATCACATATTATGTTTCACTAACTAAAATAAGTTTGAAATTAACATTATTCATGCACACTTCAACATGCATGTTAGCAGCCTGATATATATACTAATGTAATAAAAGCATGCCATGTTTTCTAGTGATATTTTAAAGAATGAAGATTGACTTGTACAATGGTTTGCCTCTGGAGAAAGTATAATGGGAAATGTAATCAATCCCCATGAATAACCCCCACTGTACCCTTATTTAAGGCAGCAGCACAATTCTTTCAGTCCCTGCATTGCAGGATTTATTGAGGCATGGATGGTCTGAACTGCAGCAACACTGATAATACCAGTGATTTTCACTGACATACTGGTAAGTATGATACTTTAGTTGCTTTTTCTAGTGACTGGCAGAGATGAGAAAAAAAACCATGAAAACTAGTCAGCTGAGGCAGAGCACAGAAAAGGTAATAGTGATACTCGATGTAACCTAGGGCGGAGGGTAGGCAGACTCCTAAGAGGGATCTGGACAGGCTGGATAAATGGAACAAGGCCAATGGTGTGAGGTTCAGCAAGGCCACGTGCTGGCTCCTGTACTTGAGTGGCAACAACCCCATGTGGTATTACAGTCTGGAAAAAGAGTGGTTGGAAAGCTGCCTGTGTTCACTGACAGGGCTATCAACCTTTGGAACAAGCTGCCTAGGGAAGTGGTTGAGTCACCATTCATAGTGGTATTTAAAGGCTGGAACAGGAGTCATATTTAACAGATGAAACAGGCTTTGGTGGGGAACTTCGTAGTATTAGGCTGATAGCTGGACTCAAGGACCTTAAGTGTTTTTCTGGTCTAAATTACTCTATGATTCCATAGATAAACAAAGATGCTTTCATTTATGTAATGACTTTTAAGATTGTCAGCTATCTTCATGATTAAAGATTAATTTGAATCATGAGATTGTCTGTCCTCAGGGAGAAGTGGTGGTCAGGAATTTTTTATTATCTATATTTTTTCATAAACCACAGACTTTCAAGATTTGTAAATTTATGTTCTATATGCTGTATTAATTGCAAAACATTCAGTCTCACCAGTGTCTGTCACATTGAGAAATATTGTGGCTCAGGACCTGATCTTCCTGAAAAAAAATTTGATTTCAAACATAACCTTGACAGTGGTGGAATTCTTGGTAGTTCTCTAAATGAGAACTTTTTATTTATTCTTAAATAGGAAAAAGTTCTGATCTTGAACCTATGAAAAATACATAAATATTTTGTAAAAACACATTTTTGAAAAATGTCACCATGCCCTTAAAAATGTCTAACTTTTTTTAAACCACTGCATGACACTTGGTTCCTCCGTGGGAGGGGTTAGGTGTAGGTGATCAGAGTTATACAGGGAAGAATTTTTATGTACAACAGTGATCATATTCATGTGCTATTTTTTACATCCAGAAGTAATTTTCACTTCCTGCTAACTTATTTTGTTTCTTATTGTTATTTACATATTCATTAAAAAAAAAAATCAGATTGAGCTAGAAACTATATATGCTGCTGGTTAAACTCTTCGACATTAACAAATTACATAAATCTTCTGATATCCATATGTCAGGAGATAAAAAGTGATTATCTAGTTCTTATTATAAGAAAGAAAAAAAACTAAACTGAAATCCGTTCAGGTCAGTATGTACAATACCTTTTCACTGTTAACAAGAATCAATCTGTCAAACTGTGTTTTGTTAGTTTTCTGGAAAATGAGTTTTGATGATCTATAGCTTGAAGCTCCTAATTTTAAATGAAAAAACAGATAGCATCATGTACTGCATCAATTTTCTGAGTGCACTAAAGTGCAAAGTAAACTTCTCCAGTGTTACACAGTTTTCGCCTTTCAGCATGACTTTTAAATGCTTTGGATATTTTTTTAGTTCTTCAACACAGGCTCTGCTATGCAGGCACTTTCGGTTCTATATGAAAAATGGAGGAAACATATGGATCACTCAGAATAATTAAGAAAATTCACATATTGATTGTTTATATATTTTACAAATCTTGAAAATCAATAGTTAGAAGAAAAATGTTAGAATAGTTAGGCACAGTAATGGAGTAGTTGTTTTCCATAACCTTGTTCCTAGGTTTCTCTAAGGCAATGACGCAGGAAAATCATAGGCGAATTTGCTCGCTCTAGTGTCAATCATTTCCCTAGTTCTCCCCTCTTTTTTTTTTTTTCTACATAAGAAATCATAAAGATGTCTGGGGAATCTGCATAGCTCAGATTACATTAGTAAAAAGTCAGTACCTAATATCCTTTTGTATATATATTTTTTAAAGTATAGATAATTTTAATCTGTGGAGAGAATGCAAAATTCCTGTGCCCCACTTAGACAACAGCTTTTCAATTATGGAACATGTCATTATAGAGTTATAATTTTGATGAAAAAAAGATGTATAGAACTATCTACCACAGAGTTTGGCAGGCAAATACTGAAAATCTTATATAAGGTTTTTGAAGTCATGCTATCACCATTCACTTATCTCAAGAAAAGCTTCCATTCAGGACTACTCAGGAAATACCTTCTCACTCAGCATTTTTGTGACCTCAGAGATGGATTTGAGCTGTGATCCTCTCAGACTAAAAATTGCATGATTTTTACTAGGTCCTTTCCTGCTGCTTAGTGCTGGCCAGCAACAAACTGATAAAACTAAGGTCAGTTTTGTACAGTCTCATCTTACAAGGAACATATGTTTCTGCTTCTGTAGGGATTTTGATAGAAAACATGGTAGTTTTTGTCTTTGGCCTCATCAGCATGGAGTGCTTTTAAAATTTTGACCTATCTGAAAATGTAAGTCATTCCACTATCTGCTGATAAGAGCTAGTTCTTGTTTCAGCTTAGTGCATTAGGAGCTTGACAGTGTCTCACAAAAATCTCTTTTTTTCCTTTCTAGTATGTATTTTGGAATACTTGCTAGACCAATTATTAATGAGTGATGACTGTAATTACAGGAATGAACCAATATATCCAAGTGGAATCAATACTAATTCCATTGGAAATAATATGGGTTTATAACTTTCTTCAAAAAATAAGAGTGTGAATTGCAACTTAGGCAACCATAGTTAGTCAGTAAGTAGTTACTTGTTAAGACATTTAAATTTTTAATTTATACTTTTAAATTAAAAATCTTCAATATATTTTAAAAAATACTGTGGGGAATTTTGTGAATAAAAAATTATGCTGTTTATGAGTCTCATTTGTGAGAAATATTATTTTCTTTTAGATTATTTTTTACTAATTTATGCAGTACTGAACATAATTTTTAGCAAGAACAAACATGGACCTTATTATCCAATATAGAAATGCCCTGTCTATTGTGTGATGATAAATTATCACTTGGTGATCATTGTAAGAAGGACAAATGTTTAATGACCAGGAGAGATGAACTGAGCTCTCAATAAGGAATCATTCTTATGAAGCAGCAAATATAAGTGTGAAATGAATGATGAAAAACACAGAGATGAAGTGGTGACATATTTTTTTGAAAGATTGGTTTAGTTCTCTAGCATGGGCCAAAGTAGGAATGACTTTAGAACTAGCACAAATGAGTAAAATTCTAATGGAATCAACTAAACAGTCACTTAGTAATATGAGATTTTGGTCTCAATCTATCTAATAATGTGTCGAGTATTTAAATATTCATATAAAATATTAACTTTCCCTTGAAATTACTAAAGCCTTCTATCATTATGCACTAATACAGAAAGCTAGGTGTATTTTACTGAGGGTTAGGAATCACATTTTATTGAACTCCTAAAATTTTATTGGAACATATTTTTCATGATCTATTAAAACTAGAATTTATCATTACATTTTATTGCCAATCCCACACTTAAATGTCTTAGAGGGGTTACTACAACTTACCTTTGTGTAATAATCTATTTAATGGTCTCCCCCTTTCAGTATGCATTTGGAGGCAGTAATATATCTAAAAGGCAGTTTGATACAAATTAACTTTGCCAGTGGATCAAAGTAGGTAGGTACCTTGCTTGCTCACATATCACCTCTGTGCAATCAGTTCATAATTCACCAGCAGTTTTCCCTTAGTTAGCAGCAACGGAAACAAAAAGGCTAAAAGTGCTGAGGTAAAGGAAAAGTTAGAGTTACACAAACCAATAGTTTACAGTTACACATAAAATCTGAAATTCTTTCCAAATCCTTCCTGAATGAGTATTTGTGCTTTCTGCAGTTAAGTTTATTCCAAGGCTTGAGAAATCCACTATATTGTCAGTGGCTAAAGAGATCTTGTGTTGAATTTTCATATAAGTCAATGGACTTGTAATATCTGTTCAGCAATCCACATAGTGTATATTAGATCTTTTCATCAATCATCAGGCAGCTGATGTACTTCTTACTAATAATTAAGTAGCCTTGGATGAAGCTATGGGGATTACAAACAAAGCAAAACAAACCAAACCCACAAGAGACTTGGCAGGCATTTTGTAAGTGGCTCCCAGCCAGACAAACACCCGCCCATATCCTTGTACCAGTGCCTTGTGTGCCTTGCCAAATTTCTTACATTTCCTATTGACCTGTTCCTCCAGGTTGATTAGATATGTATGAACAATGCCCCTTCACTCTAGAGTTAATGACCAGCTTCCCTGCATTTGGTGTCATCTGTAATCTTTGAGAATGAGCTCTGACACTTTCTCCAAGGGATAGACAAAAATGTTAAATGGGCGTGGTCCTGCAAAATTGACCTCATGGTTCATAAACCAAAATCATCTGGAGAAAACATACTCTGAGAACTGCTTGTGAGGTCTCAATTCCAGCAAATCCATCCTAGCCAGTTCCTTCTGCTGGTGTCACGATTGGGGTTCCTTCCTGGGCCTGACCAGCCTCAGTGGGGTCTCTACCCTGGTGTCTTCTGCCAGGTCCAGGAGTTCTGTCTGGGCTCAGGCTTCTCAGGCTGGGACACCCCATCACACCTTGTGTTAAGTTGTGGTTGTCCCTGTGTTCAGTCTTAACTTCTGCTCTTTCTGAGCAAACCCTCTGGAAGGACCCCAGCCCTGACTCATCCCCTCACCTTGGCTGGGATTGCCATCCGGTGGATTGCCATCCCCAGTCCAGCCCTGCTTGGGTCCTGCCAGCTGCACCCTGTTAGGGACAGCATGGCTTGTGCTGTCAGCATCTGCTGCTCCTGCTCCAGCAGCCCTGGTGGAACAGCCTCAGTGCTGCTGTTTGGTACGTGGTTTGTTTAATCATTTCACAGGGCAAACACACCTGCTTGTCCAAATCAGGCATCTGTTATAGAATACACAGGGTTGTTGTTCACTAAGGCTTCCATAATTCCAACCAAATTCTCCTCCAGCCTCTGAAGCAGGTCAGGGTAGGGGAAGGACAGGTACATGGAGAATTCTAGCCTTTATATGATAAAATAGGATAAGAATAAATAAGAATAAAAGGAAACTTCAGGTTTGCCATAACAAAAATTACTTTCTCTTGGATAAAATAAAAGTCTCTTACATAATAGTATTCTCATTTTCAGTTTATTTAAGTAATATTAGTGTTTCTATTGTTGCATTTATTGCTAGCACTACAAAAAAATTCTCAGACAGATAGATTATTAAAAATTCAATAATTTAAATCTATAATTTTTCATTTTCTGCCCAGAGGTGTGTTTCATGCTCTTTCTTCTTTTGATCAAATTTGTAGAAAGAAAAGAGAAAAAAAAAAAATCTAATTTTGTCCAACTTTTTCTGTACTGTCAACTCATTATGTTCTGAAAAAAAAATGCATAAATGGAAGTACAGAAAAATCTTCTTGTAAGTGGGATCATTGCATTCACTTTTTCCAAGTGTTTTGATAGTTCTGGCACTTATGAAATGTCTATTTTCCATTTCATTCAGACCATGCTATATAGACAATGACAGAAGGACCTGGGAGATCACTTCCTAGTTTCAAGAAAGTAGTGAAAAGTGCATTAGAGTCACAAGCACTAAATCCTCTTCTTGATGCTTGCAGCTCAGTTTAGTAAACAAAGCACTTACAAGATTTTGCACTGTGATTATACCAATTTTCTTTCATCTATAGGACAGAAATTATTTTATTGAATGGTTTTGTCTCCTGAAGCAAAGTAATTTTCTGCATGACCAGTAGTAATGTAATGTGGGAGATTTTAATAAGGGACAATTATTTTTAAAATTAAACTTTAAACAGAATGCAGATTGTAATAATATAGCAGGAAAGTACTCAAGATTAACACACTACTTTTAAAATTGTTAACACTGAAATGCACTCTTTGATGATTCAGAGCAGCACAGAACTTCCAGAATTAAAAAGATTTTTTCACTTTTTCTTCCTTATTTTTTGCATCACCAAAACCTTCCTAAACCTTAAATACAAAAAGAACAAATTACTACATTCAAAGAGAGAAATTTAAACATTGTTGGATTTGTTTGTTTTTTTCTTTGTTTTGGGGAGTTTTGGTTAAAAAAATATCGTGTTAACAATAGTGCAAACATCAGAAAACAAAAAGTTCAAGTTAGGAGTTGTCACATTCCACTCAACTTTTCATTAAACTACATTGATGAACAATCTCCAAATACATGATCAAAGCCTCATTTTACATGCAGTAGCAAGACAATGTTGACATATTCAGACATTCTGCTGAGATCTTAGTCTTGCCATATACAACTTTCCCAAGTGTTGGAAAATGTGTGAGGTTTTTAGAATGTGAGTTTGGCACAAATACACTACAGTTAAGACTCTATGATCATCTCTAGACATCTGTGGCTCTTTAACCAGTGCTATCAAAGTTACTGTTATTTTGTATAGTCAGTAATGTCAAAAATGCGTTCAAAATATGCCCCGTGACTTTTTATTAGAAGTGGGAAAATCAGAAAAATGTAATGTTTTCTGACTTAGTGAGCTTGTTCCAAAGCATGAGTCTGCTGCAGTGAAACCTTCTCTCTTTCAGTTATTTTACACTGAGTAACTTTTAACTTATAAAGAGGAAACATACATCTGAAGAGAACAAGCAATTACACATTGGTTACTCAGAGAGCTGATAGAACTAATGAGTTCCTTCAACTTTGCCTGGTTAATACACCCATTAATATGCTTATGATGAGCCTTTGCTGGCCAGTCAATCTTAGATCAGGAAGAATTGGCCTGTGTTGCTCTCTGGAATGGACCCGTGTTCAATGTCAATCAATGCTCAGCATTGGAGTTTCACTGTTTCAGTTTTTGTTTCATTTACCACTGTCTGCTCTTGCATACCTGTAGTTTTCCTCCTGAATTCCTAAGCTGTTACTCATCTCACTTTTACTTTTCTTACATGGCATGACTCCAGTTTATGTAGTTTCTTATGTGTTCTTTTTCAAAGCCTAAGAATTTTAGTGGTAAACTTGACCCAAGGTCATGCAGCTTGGTACATCAAACATAGACTCTGGATTGCAAATAGCTGAACTGCTGAGCTAATGGATAGAGATGCAGGGAGAAAAAAAAAAAACAATAAAATAACATGTGCCACAATGTTTTTTTCTTTTCTCAAAAAATGGCTAAAATTAAATGGTTACAAAAATTCAGCATATGGCAAGAAATGATGCAGAATGTCAAGCATTAATTTCTAGAAACCTAGCATGTAATTAACACTCCTGTCAGGTGGTCCTAATCAATAGTGCTAGAAATAATTAAGGTCTACTTTGGGATTCACCTCATGATGCATGTTTTCATTTGATTCAGATCTGTGTGACAGCTGCCAGATTGGTCAGTACATTAACAATTTGGCTGGGAGCATTGCCATGTGCAAGGTCCTACTGCTTTAGTGGAAGCTCCAGAGTTCTGAGGCCAGTAACAAGCTTTTTTTGGTACAGATTTCATACTGGGAAGAAAGCTACAAAATCCACTCCTATAAGCACTGATTAACTTGAAGACAGAAAGTTTTACTGATTCCAGGTTACCTTGAGTGCGTAAATGTGGGATGGCTGCCACTTACTTATAAGGGTGTTGATTATCCATTCTAATATTTAGAGTAACTGAAAATAAAATAATAAAACAACTTTGGATCTATGAACAGTTATATTGGACAGAAAAATCTTTTACAGAGCAGAGAGAATCAGATCCTGAAAAATCCTCTTAGAGCTCAAGGCTACTTCCATGAGGAAGTTCAATTAAAATTTTGGAGATATGCTTATAAGATACAAGTTGATTGGCCAGATTTTAAAATAGGAAACTAATACTTTGTTAAGATTCTTATTAGAATCTTAGCTCTATTAGATTCTTAGAGATAACTAGTTCTGTCCTAATAATTTTCCATTATTTTCTTTTACTTTCAGTGGGTGAAAAGGGAATTTTATGGAAAAATAAAGTATCTGAGCCATATTTCAAATTTCAAAGCATACTTGACAAATAAGAATGTACTCAACAGGAGTTTATTGTAGACAAAGCAGAGAAAAACTTCCACATGATTTTTTCAAGGCTGATATTTTTTTGAGGTAGAGAAAATAGCCAGTGAATATGCTTTTACATAAGACTCTTTGCAAAAGTGAGTAGAGTGAGTTACCCAAGATGAGAATGTCCAGATCTTCAGACATATGCAGACTAATATTACAAAAGTCTTGTATGTGTTAGGTTGGCTGCATTTTGCAGAAAACTAATCTGTATGAAATGAACAGATTTCTAAATCCCAAGTAATCTTTTTTATTACCTCTTTTTTTTAAGCGATTGGATCATTAAATATCAAGCAAGCTCTTTCAAAAAAAAAAAATCTATTATTTCAGAGATTTCTCATTAAACCAGCTATTGACAAGGACGGATATATCACCTTGCATAATTGTTTCTAAATCAGGCCTTACACCATGGAGAATATTGTCAATTAATTATCTCAAGTTGTGTTGCAAACAGTTAAGAAAAAAAAAACCAACAAACAAATACTCCCCCACCCCCATTGAACACATTTTTTAATGAAGTTGTCAGCTTCGATTAGCTTTGAGAGAGACTCAAGGAGAGAAAGGCTGAAAAATTTGTAGAATATATGTACTTATCTCTCAATTATCTTTTCAAAATATCTCTCAGTGACTTTTACGTATGACAACAGTTCATGTGGAGCATAAAACCTGGACTGGATTTTATGCTTAGAATGAAAGTACATTTGAAATATTAATCAGTATTTTAAATAGAACTTTTAATTCCTGTTTTAGATTGAATGATGGCAATATGGATTAAAACTAGAATGCTTTTCTGACGAAGTCTATGTTAGACTGTAAAAGGAAAATTTTAAAAAAAATTTCCCCTGTGGTTGCCAGGTCGTATTTTGAAAGAATTTCAGATTGACAACCTTTTCTGCCATAGAACATCTGGAATTTTCTGATGAGAACTTCCAAAGAAATTTCAAAAAAGACCAAGAAAAATTGAAAGGGTGGAGAAGGGTTTGTTAGGAAAGAATTTAAATTAAATTTCAAAAGTGGAGGTTAGATTTGCTAAAATTAGAGTTTGGTGTTATTCAAACAGTGAAGAGAAAAAGAATACGCAGAATAACAGCTGTGGTACTATGAGGTAGGTAAGAAATTCAAGTAAAGAGGGCAAGAAATTAAAGAGATTAAAATTTAGAATAATTAAGTTCTGGAAAAAAAAAGAGAGTTAATTTGCCAATAAAAATATGTGAGTGTCAAATATTTGTGGAATAAAGTAACAAAAAAAGAACCATAAGGAGACTTTAAACTGTAGTAACTTAGGTATACATAAATGCCTTCTAGGAAAGCAGAGTATGGCTCTAGCAGAGGCAATAGCACATGATTATGAGTGTTCTATCTCTTTGGTGAGTCTAAAACACGGGAATGATAGAGTATTTTATATTGCTGAGGAAATACATTGATATTCAAAGTATTGAAGCTGCATTCCATTACTATTTTACCATAAATTGATAGCTATATTGGTAAGGAGAAATTTGTTGGAAATCTTACACTTAATTGGAAAGAGCAGGTCATTCTTCCATGGGGGCAGTCCTTCAAGTACAAGCAGCTGCAGCGTGGGCTCCTTTCTCCATGGGTGTCCCAGAGGGTCACAGCCTACTCTCAGGCATCCATCTACTCTGGTATGGGTCTTCTCCAAGGGCTGCAGGTGAATATTTGCATCCCTCATGAACCTCCATGGGCTGCAGCTGCACAGCTGCTTCATCATAGCTGCACCATGAGCTGCAGGGCAATCTCAGCTCTGGCACCTGGAGCACCTCCTGACCCTCCACCTTCACTGACCTTAGTGTCTGCAGAGCTGTCCTTCTCACATGTTCTTACTGCTTTCTCTGGCTGTAATTGCACCTGTGAAACAACTCCTTTTTCTTTTTGTTTTTTTTTTTTTTTTTTGTTTTGTTTTTTTTTTTTTTTGGTTTTTTGTTTTTTGGGTTTTTTGGTTTTTTTTGTGGTGGTGGTGGTGGTGGTTTTTTTGGTTTTTTTTTGTTTTGTTTTGTTTTGTTTTGTTTTACAGAGGTGTTATCATCTTTTCTAATCGGCCCAGCCTTGGCCAGTGGCATGTCTGTCTTTAGAGCTGCCAGGGTTTGGCTTTGCTGTACATGGAGGAAGCTTCCAGCAGCTTCTCACAGAAGCCACTCCGGTAGTTCCCCCTGTGCCTCCAAAGCTTGCCTATGCAAACCCAATAGACAGACAGATGGCATGTTATTTTAATATTTACTCGTTAGATAAAAACATGCCGTGGAAAGTATAAGAGCATTTTGAGTGTCTTTGTCACCAAGCTTTCTTATAAATTTTATTATTATTCAGATAAATCTTTGCAAGTACATAATAATTTTACTCTTTTTAGCAGTCTCATGATCACAGTGTTATGGAGGAGTATGTTGGATAAGTTCCTCTTCCAGAATTTAAAACATCAGCATAAAACAGGGGACAGCACTTTCATGCAGCCACTCTGAACGAAGAAATAAATAATTTATTTCATGTCCACAAGTTTGATACAGAGTGAAAGCCCATTTGAAAGTGTAATGGAAGTGTTAGTACCTAAATGATAACTTGCAGAAGAAATACATAGAAAGAAAATGGGGAAGTCACTTAGTAAGTGTCAAAACTATAATTTGCTCCTTCCTCTTGATACACTGCCCATAGTTTATCTACTCCACTGCTCTTATGCAGTAAAAAGAACAGAAGTTCAGGGCGTAACAGATTAATGACATGTTTGTAGCAATATGAACGAGAAGGTTAGGAAATTTACATTACTGTGAGCTACAAGATGGATTAATGTAATTTCTGTTTACAGCCTCACATTTAATTCATCAGTTTTTCCAGGAGAAAATTCATTACTGGTATCATGCTTCGAGAGAGTTTTGGAGTACAGTTATATTAGTAGTGTATAACTGGAGACATTTGTTATAAATACAGAGCTTAATTCCATAAAACGTTGAACAGTTTCCTAATGGAATATAGCTTTTCTTTGATAAAATGATGAAACAGTGTCTAGGTCTTGGAATATAAATGAAACAAAAGTATGAAAGAAAGGTGATAAAAATTGCAGAGCTCTAAAATGGAATTTTATTTCCTTCATCATATTATTATCACAACCTTTATTGCTTTTCTAAAACTTTGATTTAAATTTTCTCTTTCTTAATCTTCTCAAAATATAAAATTAAATTAAAACCAGAGAAAAATTGAAAATATTTTTTCTTAATGGGGTACAACAGGATAGTCATGACACACTGCTGATACTTAGCTATAATATCCAATTTAGAAGAGGATTTAAGAAGAAATTTAAATAATATGTTGAATAGGAATGGATTTTGTGTATGTGTGTCACTGTTATTTTTTCTCTTTTGATATTTTAGTATATTAGACCTGCTACCATTTCTTCATGGATTTTTACAATCTATATGATTATTGTCCTTTTTTGGTGAAAAACACCTGGAATGAGGGAAAAGCTGCAATTCTGTATTGTAAAAACTATTTTTTTTTAATATTCAAATCTAGTTAAAAAGATAGAAGTGTCCTCCTTTGGGAGAATTTGCATTTGTGTAGAAGATAGGAAGCAAAGTAACCTACCTGTGATGAGAACTAGGCCTGTTCTTCGTCCCCTTGCTTTTCATTTGTGTCTGCCTCCCAAACCACAGCTCTGTGGCAGGCTCTGCTGTAGTAGTTGGCTCTTTAAATCAGCTCTGCCAGTTTAAGACATTTTTATATAAATATGTCTTCTGCAGTCAGGGGAATTTGATAATTTTTATACTGTTAGGAAATTGAATGCATAAACAGTATAAAATATAAAATGTAACATAGATGAGGCACGAAGTTCAAAGATGGTATTTCACCAGAAATTAATTAATAAATTGGTTACTTGAGCATTCCTCTTTTGTTCCCAAGGGAATTTAAAACAACAGCAGAAGCAGGAATTTGTGATGGGGTTAGGAAAATGATGACTCTAGGCAACATTTAATTCATTTTGTTATTTCTCCAGGCAGTGAGCAGGCAAAAGAAAATACACTGTATAGCCAAGATCCTGAGGTATTACAGTAATGTGTATTTCTTGTTTGTTAGTAAATTAGTAGTAACTTATAGTTTACTTACAGTTTGCTTATATATGGGTATAGGAAACCAGAGGTCTGAATGCCATTGAGTGTAGCTCTCATGTACCTTTTCAAAGATGTGTGTCCTGTGTCCTTTCCTTGCATTAAAATGATGTATTCACGTAGTTACTTTTGGTATGCAGAAGCATCTGGAGAGATCTGGAAGAAGGAACATGAGTATTGTTATTAACAAAAAAGCCTAAATGGACATTAATGTTGTAGCATTTTTTTTTTCTAGATAAAAACACTAAAGAATTTTCTTCTAAGATTATCTTAAATAAAAACGGTACAAAAATCTTTTGGATGATTATGTCTTAACATGTTTACAATACTTTACCTTTTGTTCTTTTCCATGTGTTACTGAATGAACAAACTTAACAAAACCACAAAACCTGTATGTATCCAGGTCTCTAAAAACCTGATCTTTTATATAAACTAAGTCCAGAGGTTTAATTCGCTAAAATATTGGTTTTGGTCAGTTTTTATTGCATATTTCCAACAAAAATGGGAGGTGTACAATCTAATATATAAGACTGTCTAGTCTTGGAAGAGAGACTGCTTATGTTATAAGAATTTAATAAAAATGACAGCCTTGTGTATTTGTAGAGGTTTCAGCTGTTTTCTTCCTGCCTATTTACTTTCAAAAGGAAGCGTGTAGGGTTCAAGCAAAGCCCCTGGCAAAGGGTGTGGTACTTCTGCAACACCTCTTCCTCTGAGAGAGTTACTAACAGTCAGAGAGCAAGCTAAACACAGGGGGTCAGAGAGGTGGAGGCTGGGGGACTGGGTGAAGGGACAGATATTTTGAACCAATTTTGAGTCATACATGAATGACTTATCATTCTGGGATTGTGATTTCAGTACAGCAAAAGTAACACTGTTCATTCCTCATAAGGGAACGAATATCGGTCACTGCCTAGGTTGGACAATGTTGTGGTATTCTCTTTTAGGTGAAGTAAGAAGGTAAGGAGAGATGGTGTATTCCTATCCTTTGCTTTTTTAAATCATTTTGAAGAGACAGGAAGTACTGTGAAAGATCATGGGATGCCTCTGGCAGATCTGTTGTACTCATTCTATAATTCCTTCTGTGGCTGTATTTCAATGTAGAGAACCTAAGGCTAATCATTGAACAAATGTCAACCTACCAGAATACATTTAGTATAGACAGCTTTAAAATCTTTAATGTGATTGCAGTCATCTACATCCTAAGGATATGAATTCTAACACAACTTCCAGGTACATGTCTTCATTCCTTATGTCATCATGATCCTTGCTCCCTCATGTGGGACATTCTAGTAACAAAAATTTCCAAGACTTATAATACTTCCAGACAAGGATATTAGTTTTCCCTGGTTTCCTTTACAGAGGTAATTTCCATTCTTTTTGCATACCCTGTGGGTATTTTTTATTATTTTATTTCAGTGTTTTAATTTTAAACTTCAAAGATGAGGGACTGGCAGCCATGCAATAAACAATTGTACTCCAGCTTAAAACTGTACATTTCCATTTAAGTCCTCCAATTTCTGCTGTTGATCTGCTGTTGCATTTCAGATGTTTATTCCCTCTGCCAGTCCCAATTTTCAAGTTAATTTGTGGCCACCTGGTATTAGTAAGCTCCATTTAGAACATCAGCATCACCCGGCAGCATGCAAAACCAATGTTTTGCCAACAGTTTTTGACCTTTAAATAATAGCTTATGTCAATGTGGCTCTCTGTAGTTATCCAACAAACTATTATATGATCTACAGAACAGAATAAGATAGTGCCTAGTAGAGACTTTAGATTCTTGTATGAGCCCTAATTAAACATCTGCATTTAGTCATTCCATAAAATTGTGCTGATGTAAGAAAGATTGTATGGGGTTAATCCAATATGATTTCTCATGTTGTCACATAAGGGGGTCATAGTGGAAAGCCAGCAACTGCAAGAATTTAGCACTCCATTATTGCTTTGTTTTTGTTTTTTTTTAACTTCCCAATCAGTGGTAGAATTTATACCACTGTACTTATTGCCAGCGATTAGACATTTTTGTAAAATCATCTGGCATTTGGCCATATCAAGATAGAATTTTGAGCAAGTTACTTCAGTGAGTGTGGTGTTTTTCTTGACTTAGAGTAGGCCATGCAACACACAAGACACTTACCAACATGAAGTGGTATGGCCTATGGTATGGCTATGGATGATTTTGGGGTAGGTGGTCAGATACCCCTTCAGTCATGTCTTTTCTTTATTCACAAGTATCCTATAATCAAAACAAGTATTCTTTTCTTATCTTCTTTTGAGACTGAGGATCATAACTGCAATATTCAAAACACAGGACATCACACATATGAATTTATGCACATCACAGTTTTGAATTTATACCTTTTCTAGTAACTTATAATTGTAATTACCTGTTTTGACTGCAGCTGAACTTGATTTGATAATCTTAATTCCTAATATACGGTAATATGGAAATGCTCTCTCTTGAATCTGTAGTTTCCTTCCTTGGATGTGGGAGAGAGTAAGGAATGTGAGCCAATTCAGTCTCCCTCCCCTTCCCCTCAGCCTTTTCTATCATCCTCTTGAGTGATGACTAGCAGTCTGGTATTTTGAAGTTATTTGCACTGATTTGCATCTCTACCTGTTTAACAATGACAATTAACAAAACTTAAAATACAGATAACCTTTTCACTTCGTAGGAATGACCAAAATAAATAGTGCCACTCTACGTAATGGATGAGCTTCTAGGATGAGCTTCATTTTAATTTTAAGTTGCATAACAATCTGTAGATGGGGCATGACTTCTGTGGTTTGTTTAAAAGGCCATAGTGGTGCTAGACTTCAAACATCAGCTGCAGAGATTTTGTAAAAAGAGATGCCCTTTGGATGGATTGCTGTGTTGCTTATCTCTGTGTGTGCTGACTTCTCCAAAGACTATTGCTAGATAGCTCAGACAGCCTTTCCCTTTATAAAGGCTCCTTTCATTATTCTCCCTCATATTTCCATTATACTTTATCTTTTATAACTTCTTAGAAATGAAAGTCATACTGCAGTGAAACTCAATCCTCTTTTTCATTTGCTAACTATTTGCATAACTGAATCCACTTATTTTTCTTCATAGATAGCTAATGTTATAGGCTTGTCTACATTAGGAAAATAGGTCATATTTTGAAAAAGCTAAATTATTAATGCTTCAAATAGCATGAAAATCAGAAGGAAAATGGTAATGAAATCTTGATATGTTTCGATACCAGGAGAAACTAAAGCAAACTCAGCTTACAGGCATAATATCATTGGACTCAAAATCATTACAAAAACATGAGTAGAAATTAAAAAATATGTCTATTTGAAAAGTCAGGAGATAAAAATATTTCAATTGAAAGAGAATTCTGAAAAACAATAATGTAGGAAAATGTTAGTAATTTGAGCATTTGTGTTTGCATGATTTGTGCATATTTCTCTCTAAATACATTGTAGCAGAGCAGCAAAAGTCCCCAGATTTGTGACTTCTCCTGAAGAAGGTGTTGTGGGAAGTGATTATGGCATAATAGGCAAAGAACAGCAAAATCAGTGTGTTTATCAGTCTCTAAGCAAGCTCCATTGCTGTCTAGATTAATGCATGCCATGCTGCTGAATCCAGCTGCTCAGGCATGAACAGTCATTGCTTCATGGGGAAACAGCAATAGGAAAACAGCCTTTTATGGAGTTTTCTTCTTATGAGGGTCACTTTGTGAGAGCAGCATAATCTGTTTAAAAGGAAACATTTTTGCAAAAGTAAAAACAAAAACTACAAGGCAGTTTTGAAAAGGGAAAATTAAAAAAAAAAAAAAAAAAGAAAAAATGAGGCAACTAAGAGAGTTGAATCTTTGCAACTGGACTGGAGTCTGGGATACTGTATCCAATAGAGAAAGACAAAAACAAAAAGCAGACACTTGGCACTGCTAATAACTGGTGCTGGGGCTGTGACAGCACCAGGAGGCTTTAATAGGTAGTAATGGTATATAATTCTTATGTATTGAATGGGTTGTAGATGATGATAGAATAAAAATGCAATTTAGAGGAATATGGGTGTGAGCTGATGGAAAAAACATGTGGTACATGGTGAAACCACAGGTCAAGAGCTATGAGCAGATGATCAGTAGTCAATTACTGGCCACTAAAAACATGCAGTGCTGAACTAGGAAAATTGGTTTCAGAACTAACAAAGGAAGCACATAATAGCTATTTAGCATACGTAAAACATGTCATATACATTAAGTTCAGGTATAACACAGAACTGCAAACCAGTAAAACAAAAACAAGGTACAGTGTATGTTCCAGAGTATATAAAATGAGAAAGGAACAATATTTGCTATAAATATAATAAATTTGCCAAGTATTACAAGGGAAAAATAGCTCAATTCACCTACATTAATCTTAAACTAGAATCAAAGCAATTAATAAATTTATTATGGACGTGTGTTAACCATCTATCTTTGATTTGTCCATTTGGGATTAATATATGTTGTACAACAGACAAGTCAGAATCCTAAGCATTTTTAAATCATCAATAATCATCTCCCTGCAACTGGACACCCAAAATTCTAACCATGCTGGGGCACAGTCTGAATACTAGCTGCTCATGGCTTCCCATGGGGAATTCATCCTCTTTAGCAAGGGCAGAGGTTATAGTGCCAGCAAAGAGGAGTGCTGCTGTTCCTACTCTAAGATATCTTCCTCTCTTTGTAACAGTCTTGTTATTTCTGTATTTCTCAGATGAACTTTTCATTTATTTACAAAATATGTTAGAATTTTCCTATTTACCATTTACTCTGGCTGATGTTTTTCTTGCCCTTTAACACCCCTGGAGGTAATTGTTTCCCAGCCATGATATTTAATGCGATCAGTTTTGGGCAGGCACGCTGCTGAGCTTCATGCATTTGATCTGTGTGCACACACTGTGTACACTTGTTCTAATCCTACCCACGTTGCTATTCAGTCTATTTGCCAACAGTGGGCTGGATGAGCGTGCCCACATCAGTGAAGAATTCAGAATATTGACAACTCACCACAGTAATACCCACATCTGTTATTGAGGAGTGTAAGGTTGGGGAATCATAACAACAGGGAAGGGTGGATACAGTGAAATCTGTATATAGGAAATTTCTAGTCTTGTTGTTGAGAAAAATAGTTTGAAAATGTGATTAATTTCTTGTAAAGTTAACAACTTTTTGAAGATATCGCTCATTTATATGTTTAATATTTTAATTAGAGTATCAATACATTTGCATGTAAGGTGTGTTTACTCATCACACATGGATTGCATGAAGGGTCTAATATGGTGCTTCTACCTCTAGGTTTAATTTGTATGAATCACAAGACCAACAGTTCTTTAAGACACATTGACCTATATATTTACAAAAAATACACACCAAATTAATAAATTAGAAACAGAATGCTTGAACTGCTTGATATACATAACATCTCCCTTGAAATGAATTCACTTCCAGAAGACTAGACAATAGAAAAAATGGTGGTGATTTTCATAGAAGATTTCAGAGGTGATGAGTAGAGCAGATGAATTCATTGAAGAAATTAATTGAAAAAGGCATTGATGAGAGTCAGAAACAGTTAACAATTTTCCCAGGAATTTATACATAATGACAAAATGGTTGTGAAAGAGTGTGGTGCCTATCTATTGCGAGGGATAAGTGCCATTTCATGGCCTCTGGAGTCTGGCAGTGAGAGATTGCAACCACTGACTCATGGACTGCTGACCCAGGAAACCCATCGACTCAAAAAGGAGAGAAAGATTGACCATGTGGCCTAATTAGTACACGAAGCAAGAGAATTATTTAACAAATAAAGGGTAATGTGCTAATTTTAAGAGAACTAAGTTACTTGTAGCCAAAATTTATTTTTTTTTTTTTGTTCTAAAATGTATCAATAGTATCAACTTTTGAGAATCTGAATTTGAGTGGGCTTAATTTCTGGAAAAACTTCCACCTTGCACCCTGTTCAGACTCAGCAATGTAGCCTATTTATACTAGGCACCCTGTCCATGTTTAGAGTCCCTAAATTGGCAACAGTGCCATACTAAACTCAAAGATATTAAGCAGACACAGGACATCTGTGAGTTTTGGGTGATGATATGTAATTTCACAAAAAATGCTGGTTTGACAACAGTCCAGTTATGTAAATAATGGATTAGAATTTGTTTTTCATACTTTGTTTTTTTCTCAGTACAGGTACATGTTAACCTCTTAAGTGCTATTCTCTCATGAGTGTATATGTGTCTTGGTTTGAAAAGAGAGGTGTCTGCTAAGGAAGGCAGGAGCCGCCCCTGAAATGGAAAATGTAAACCTGTTCCCTCCGAATTGTTATAATTTTGGAATTAAGGGGGATCTCAGACAAAGATATGGGAGCCGGAATAGCAGTTCTTTATTAGGGAAGAAAATAAAAATAAAATAAAAATGCAAAACAACACTGATGCAATAGAATCGGAATACAAGCAAAACAACACTGATGCAATAGAATCGGAATACAAGCTGACACCCTGTTGGTCAAGGTGTTGGTAGCAGTCCAGTAGAAATGGTGGCTGTAGCCCTCCTGGAGTGACAGGTGTGGTTCTGTTGAAGCAGTGATCCTGTAGAAGGGTGTAGTCTTCCTCTGAAGAGCCAGTGGTGGTGTAGATGGGCCTGATCCTCCTCTGGGAATCCAATGGAGGAGGCAGCCGCTCCTCTGGGAATCAGTGGAAAAGGCTGCTGTGGTCTTCCAGATTTCTGATTAGGTCTAGTTAGGAATGCCTGGCTCCTCCTTCTGGGAGGAGTTGCTCACAATGGGACAATGTAGTTCTATCAGTCACACAGTGAGACTCCAGGGCATGTTAACAGAAGGTATCTCCCTGGAGGGAGGGTGGTTGCAGAAGGGATAAAGAAAACTGCCCAATTAACACAAGATAACTGCCCCATCAGATAGGAATAGAATACACACTCCATTTCCAACCTAAGACCATGTGTAAGGGGAGAAGAAATCACTGAACATTTCATCCAATACTGTGGCGAAAATACATTACTGACAATCATATCTAACTCATCTCAAAAACAATAATTTCAGTTGTGTACTTTAGCAAGTTAGTTCTATTCTAAGCATATTTTCTAACCCTAAATCCATTAGTGCAGAGGACCAAATGTTCTTGAAAAGTTATTCAGAAGACAAAGGAAAAACAATCTAATGATCATTTTATTTGGGCTCTCTAATTGCTATTTGGCACCCTTTAATTCATTCTGCTTCTGGTCTACAGAAAACAGACGGGGACTTTGAGAGATTTCAGGCTGTCATACAGCAGACTATGCCTTATCCAGACAGTACCTATTATGAGAGGAATTTACAGACACACAACACCTCTCTTTCTTGACCTTTATCAAGTCTGCCCTTCTTTGAGAGTTGTTGCATTGGCATATTTACATCTATTTATTCGTACAGTATCCCTTTTCTAGTGCACACAATGAATCAGTTTGCAGCAATACCTGTGTAGGTCTTTGGTAGCAGAAGAATGAACTCCATAGGTTTGGATTTTCCCTGCTCCCAAAAGGTTTTGTTTATTTACAGTGCAGCCTTATCCAGCTTAGGAATTATATTGTTGCCTTTGCTGGTAAGAGGCTTGGTACCAGTTACACTGATCGCGTGAGCCTTTGGACATGTCAGGCTTTATCTGGGATTGTCCTGCTCATGGGCCTGTTTCAGTTCATTTAGCTGTAACACCAGCTGTGTAATGGCCAGGTAACTATGGCCTCTCTTGGTTTAATATTTTGTTTAGCTGTGGGGAATAACAGTAATTTCTATTCCATGTTTGCAACTACTAGGCTACAATAAAAAATAATTTTTCTGCATAAAATAATGAAATATATATATATAGCCTTAGAACAAAATGCAGAGCATAGGGATACAGCTATGGAATGACAACAGAAGCCTGCAATGTACAGGTGACAGTGATAGCTACAGGGCTACAAAAAACTGATAAATGCCTAGCAGTTGTTCAGCAGCAGAATGTTGGCTTGGAAGCTGGGCAAAACTAGTTTTAGGGATAAAAAAGTGAGGGAAAGGGTAAGTAACACACCTAAGCAACACAGACTTTAGTAAATCTGAGTGCAATGGGGAGCAGCAAAGCAGTGGGAGGAAAAACAGAAAGGTGAATCACATTAACAACATATTTAAAATGATACAAAACATGACAAAGAAGAAACCCTCAGCATTGTATCTGTACTGCAGAAGGACTTGCTCTTGAAAACACTTAGAGTGTAACAAACTGATGTGGATTCAAGCAAATCAGAAAGTTATTCAGATGCAACAAGATAGTAACCATTTTTGAGCTTTGCACATAAAGTAGGATGCTGTTTTGTACTGCAGACAGTGAGTTAAAAAGCCCCAGTTTTATGTTACAGGATTAGTGGTCTTTTAATTATTATAATTTTCATTTTATAGGTTCTGGCTGCACAAAGTATTCTGTCAAAAGTTGGTAGCAGATTTAAAGGAGACTGGCTAGTAAAAATCACATGAGAGATGGAAAAAATACTCTTGCTTTTTCACATTTTATGTCTATCCTAACTTTTGCCTCCTTGAAACACTAGGATTAAATACCAGTTGAAGTTGACTGTGCAGATTTTCACAATGCTACTCTGATTTACATCATGTTCCATGGTTAAGGGGAAAAAATCCACATATTTCATCCACTGATAGCACAAAAAGTAGTTCAATTAAAAAAATTGGTTTGAATAACAAAGGATCACCTTATTTTTTACATATGTAAATATCTGGATTTGTAATGTTTAGAGTCTAAAATACTTACTTCAGCAAAATTTTCTGTGCAGATTTTATTAATTTCACAAAATTAACCCTGAGCTTTACAAAACTCATGGAGGCAGTTATTTCAAATTCCCCAGATGATTCAAATTATTTCCTAACAATTTCATTAATGCTGTATGCACTTACTCCTTCATGTGCTGTGAACAGCATGTATATGTTAATTCAAGTTTACATGGTTCACAGGTATATTAGAAAAAAAGGTTTTACAGGATTGTGTTCAGAAATTTCTATTTTCTGTGAACAGAGAATGCTATTCCTTAGGGCAGAGTCCATGGCATATGAGTTTTCTGTGGGAATCTGTACGAGAAATAGAGATACTTCACAAATCTAAGGCTTCTGGTAGAGTTAAGATGGCTTCATAGGCCAAGGCTTATGGGATCAGATGTTTGAATTTATGTATTGAGATGAGCAAGATTGTTTACGATCACAAAGTCTTTACCATTAGCTGTTCAAAGTATTTTTACATTATTTTAGTGAAAGCTTTGAGAATTGCTTGTCTATGCTACAAAATTGTTTTCTTTGGTTTTGTGTTTCAAAGCTGCAATTTGTTCTTTAGTAAGCAGCTGAACTAGTGCTCTGTCCTTACACAGATGTAGTTTGAATTCTCAGCCTTCACTAAATTGTGCTTATATACTAAACAATACAGCTTTTAGGCACAGCACTGTTAATTGGGAATTTGGATGAAGATATTTGATGTTAAATTATATATTTAAACAGCGAAAATTGGAATGATTTCATTAAGTGTTTGTCCAATACTTCTTCAGATACAGACTCTTACTACAGTGCACTAGACTCTACTCTGCACCTAAATGGAGCTAAGAGTTTTTTAAGAAGAAGAATAAAATTAAAAGGTCAAGAATAAAATTAGTGATTCGGGTCAGCAGAAGAAATCCCAAATGAAGACTCTCATGCCCTAATAGACATATATGCTTATTGTGTTTTTGTAAAACCAGATGTGGAAGATGGTCAGGGGAATATATAATCAGCCAGCTACATCCTGTTTGCTGTGGTTGTGTGTGGGTGAGATTGGCAGTCACCAATCCTGGTGCTTCACACCAGCGGGGGATTTTTTGTTTGTTTGTTTGTTTGTTTGTTTGTTTGGTTTTGTTTTTCTTTCTTTTTTTTTTTTTTTTTTTTTTTTTTTTCCCATGGCTCTTAAATTTTAATCCCTATGAAAATGTAAGAAAAAAAATGTCGGGTTAATTTTTACATGTTTCCTTTTTTATGCTGTGGTCTTTTTAATAACTTTCTTCTATTAAAAAGAAGTGAATGGCCCTCAAGAGAATCAAAGCCATGACCTTGGCATTATCAGGACCATGCTCTGACCAACTGAGCTAATCACAGGGTCACACTATGAACTATGTTTAAAATTCAAACCAAATTCTATGCATTTTAGCAGGTGTATTCATGAATAATGAATAGTCTTTTAAGCTGAAATACTTCAAAATATTTTGCACAATGCTATGGTACATTGGTAATATATCATTAAAGTGTTATGATTTGTAAACTTAAAGAATAAATAGTTTTAAGATTAAATATTTGTACAGGGATCTCGATCTCAGCATTTTCCCAGGAGAAAGCCACAATTTTTCATATAATGGAGTGAAATCTAGACCAATTTTATGAGTAACTCTTTACACCCATTTTTTTTCCCTTATAGGTTTTGGGGGATTGGGGTGGTTGGGACCACAGTGTTTCTTGTGAGATATTTTTAGTATATCTATGTGTTTTAAAGTTCTTTGATAGCATTTATAAGTATTAACTGTGGAATAATCTTACATTTATTAAGAGATATTTGTTCCTGTAACATGTCCATGGCATTTCAAAATGGTGACCTACATATTCAAATGTACTGCTATGATAATATTGACAATATAGTCAAGTAATTTCTATTTCATTTTTCATATATCCCTTGAAACTTTTACTAACTACAGAGGTATATGCTTACACTGCTGATTATGGGAAGTTATGATTTTAAAAGGCTTCAGCACAATAGTCCTCTTAGATGAATCTGGATGTAACTTTCTAGAAATAAAAATGCTTTTAAAATTAAATATTCACTGGCCTGGGTGTCTTGGGAAGATTTCTCAGGTACTGGATGGGATCTGAGTAAGTGCTTTAATTGCAATTTAGGAGAATTCCAAGGAGCCTGGAGATGAGTTAAAAATTCAAGAGGAAACACTTAAAATAAATCTGCCTTTAGATTATATGTTTAATAGAGTCTTTATGTGTTTGTGATTTTGTTTTTTATCTCAATTTTGTGTGGCAGCTGATGGGCCAGTTGCAGTTGACTAGCAGAACTGTGACATTACAATGAAGTTGTCACCTCTTAGAGCCCTTCTCAACAGCAGTGGAGTAAGAGGTTGCTCTGCCTGGGGCTTAGCAGGCAGTTTCTACCACTATTGGAAATGAGTGCCTGATATGAGACTGATTTAATTCCACTCCTGTGATGCACACATATTTTTGGTCATTGCACTGCTAGTCTTGAAACAGAAATATTTGTTGCAGTGCTCATATATACGGGATAAGGCATTTAGAATAAAAAGCTGATACCTGTTGAATCTGTGCATGGAAAATTCAACCCCTTTTTAAGGGAAAATAGGGGGTACTAATGCTATAGTATGCATGGTCCACATTAAATAGGGTTGGATTTCTTGTTTTTTTATTCCTGGTTGAGTAGGAAATATCCACCTTTCCTATGTTCCTGCACAATGTGCTAAAATCTCCTGCAGACTGCAAAGTTTACTAATTCAATGGAAAGTTACTGTAATTTTATTTTGTAAATTACCCTGAAAATGTATACAATTAAGACAAATGACACGTACAAGAGACAAAAATAAAAAGTTGTAAACTTTAGCAGGGAAGGATAAATTATAACTTTGTTTAAAGAACTGAGAAAAGTTTTTGAGAGATTTTTTTGTATGAGTAAAAATGTGAACTGTTTGGGAGAACGACATAGAATGTGCCTGGAGAAAATGGGTAAAGAAGGATATGTAATATTAATGGTTATCCAAGAGCACTTTGTGATGGCTTCTTCTGGATAATTCATCGCAAGAACTGTGTCAGTAGTGCTGTGTGCTCATCCATGAAGTACTAAAAGCTTTGTAGTCATGGCAAGAATAAATTCCCATATGTGAAAATGATCAGTGAAGGAAGAATTACTTTGCATTACTGAAAGAATGTTAAGATTCTGAACATAACATTTCAAAAGCATCTGTCTCAGCTTCAATTTACAAGTTCTGTCTCTGGTAGTCAGGGTATGACAAGCACCAACTTACTCTTGGATACCTATCCTGTATTTCTTTTTTCAGTCTGTAGTATCTGATTAAAAAAAAATCACTTTTTCTCATAGAAGAATTTTTGGTTCAGGCAATAATGGAATTGCTGGCCTTGCTCTCAAAATTTTGGGCGAGTTTTCAATTGTCCCTAATTTGGAATACTTAGGAAATAGAGATTCAAGCACCTCAAGGCCAAATCTTATCAGGTATTACCTATTAAGTTGTAGAACTAAATGATGCAGCTTAGTCTCCAGTGAAAACTACTCTTAGAGCAGCTTCGATCTGTCATCCTGTGGATGCTCTTACCTAGTGGCAAATCCTGACACTTGAATATGTCATTGACTGTAGGCTGAATGCTTTGCAAGTGTATGGCATTTAAAAGGAAAATCAAGAAGGTAGACTTCCAGTAAAAGATGTGTTAATGCAGTTACTATTGCTACAGAAAACATTCTGGTTTTGAGACTCTGCATTTTCTGCTGAAACCCTAAATCTGATAATCCTGAATTGGTTCATCAGGAAAAATTCATGTAACCGTATGAAACCTCAACATGTAAAATATTTTATTTTCGCTGAAAAAGCACTGAAACAACCAAACTCTCTATTCATGACAGTATTATTGTAGATTTTAAAAATATTTCTTATTAATATCTTATTAAACACAGGATCTAGTGTTTCACTGCATAGCCTGAGGTCCTGGTGCCCAACTCACTCTTACAGCATAAAGCACCTTAAATTACTCTTCTTCTTCATCCTCTAAATTTTATGTTGAACAGTGATAATAGTTCTCTGAAGGAAGCATGTCAGACATATCATGAACCTCATTCCCAGAGACAACTGAGAGCACTGAAAAGATGTTCCCTTAGCTACAAGTAGGCTAAGTTGGCCTGGTAGTTACTTTCTAGAGCCTTTTAAGGGTATGTCAGGTCTTTGTGAAACGATAATTTTGTGCTGAAGTGCCTCCAAAATATTCTAATTTTTCCTGTTGACTACTATGATATCTATAAAATGTGAAATTGCCATCATCAGGGAATTACATCCTCTGTAAAAACTGGAAGCAGCAAAATTTTTTCACTTCTGAAACCTTTCAGATCAGCAAAAAATCTAGATTACACAAAAGGAGTTAAAGGTAATGGTGACATTTTTGTATCACACAGAAGGCAAATAGAATATTTCAATGAACACTCAAATAAATTTCTTGCAGTGTTTCAGCTACAGTGAGCCAATAATGCAATACAGCAGAAAATAAGCTTATATATGTTGCTGTGAATATATGCTTTTATTATTCCCCTTATGTTATGCCCTTGGGGTTATTTTATGTTCAGGAGTTTTCAATACAGACATTCCTTAAAATTCATCTTTTCAATTTTAATGTCACTTTCCCTCTGTCCAATAAATATGGCTTAATCATGGGATAAGCCCTGCATCTCTTGCCTGGGATTACTAATAATAGCTCTTCCTTAAAGTAATGCTGGAGTGGTTAAAGAATGTATTTTAATTATTCTGCACATGAACTGCAAGAATGAAAGATGCTGTTTTTCAAGCATTTGTGTTCCATAACAGATAATGAGATGGCTTCTTGAAGCTAGGGATTACAAGGCATAGAAGTGCTAGCAGTCATTAACTGGAAGAGAGTTCATTATCTCCAACTGAAGAAAATCAAAATGGGTAATATGCATCATTAGATTGGCCTTTGGGGATGGGTGTTGGATGGAGTGATACACTTCACTTTTAAGAGATAAGTGGCAATATTTTCATTGATATCAACTGGAAATTTAATAAATTTGGATAGTAAATAGTACAGTGGTTAAACAAGATTTGATAACAAGGTACTGTTGACTATTTACTTCATAGAGAACCAGGTCAGACAAAACTGTCAGGATAACCCACCTACAGAGTTCTGAGTTTCAGAAAGGACATCCTTATGTTCTAAACTCCTCCTAAGAGGGGAGTTTAGGTGCAGCTGGATCCAGATTTAGTCCCAAACTTGGTCAGTGTTTTATGTGTAAAGTATTACATACGCACAATCAATCCTTTATGTCAGCAAAAATTTCAGTATTAATTACTCACCAAGGATCTGCTGTGTTAAGGAATATTTCAGTCTAAAGAAGTAACCTTGAGAAGCATTTCTACTCAAGGGGAGACCCTGGCACGTAGCCCACTGCCATGCAGGAGAGCTCAGCAGGCCCTGGGCTGTCCAGTATTTATTGGGTAAAACAATTGGCTTAAAGTCATATTTGTATACTGACTACAGACGTTAATTTCTTCCAAACTTGGCTTGAGTCAAACCATTGACCGGCGCTACTGTTCGGTACTTGCGCCGCTGACATTAGCTCTTGGCTCTTGGGTTGTTACCTGTCTCCAAATCCACAATGAGAGCTACAGCTGAAAGGATCAGACACATCCATGATAACCACGGGAACTTATGGTTAGCACTTAAGTAGACATATAAATAAAATTTAGGAAATAAAAATAAAATAAAGGGAATGAAATTCATGTTAGGATCATAGCATGTGGAGTGGAGAGCAAAACATCACAGGATGTATTGTACCAGTGCAATATTTTTTAAGTGCTTTTGTTGTAAGAGAAACTAGTCCTAGCATGAGTATTACAGATCCCTGTCATTCTTTGATGCTTATGACTTCCATTTTCTATGCATTTTAAGATTTATTAAAGAGGAGACAACAAAAGCAAGTTTGCTGAAGATGAGCTCCTAACAAAGTTAAGTCATAACCTTTACAAGGGATTCACTAACAAGAACATAAAGAATTATACAAATTTTTTAATGCTTCAGCATTTTAATCTTGTGCTGCTTTAGTAGCTGGGAGCCATCCTTGTTTGCCTGGTTTAAGGAAAAGTTGAAGACAATTTCACTTTTATAGTCTTGCTCACCAAGGTTTCCTCCACAAGCATAGTGAGTAGGAATGCTGAAAGAGAACTCAGATCTGAAAATAAAGAGGATATAGTTTCCTTTAATAGCCCATATTCTTGAAAGAAAGAATTTGTTACTTCACTGTGAAATATGCTAGTGTGTGAAGAGGAACAATATGCTGGTGTTCTCAACTAAGCTGGCCTTGTTAGGATTTTTATGAGCAAGCTCTGCTAGTGTTCAGTATGTAAGATTAATTTGAACAAAATCATAATACTAAAAGAACTTCAATTTATTAAGTGTTGCATAATTGACATTTTTGATGCTTACTAATAAATGGATGCATTATGCAAATTTTCTCTGTAACATTGAGGTTTACTGAGCTATTGTAACATTTGGTTTCTGGTAAACAAAGGAAATTTTCATTTTTTCTGATTATTTCATTATGCCAGAAAGTTCCCACATAAAATTGTTTGGGATTTTTTTTCATAGGATTTTTTATTGCACTCCTTTGTGGATATCCATATATAACATTTTCTTATAGTCCTGCAATATACCCTTAAATATCTTGTCCTTGCCAAACATATGTCCCTGTCACTATCTGTGTGCTCTTTAATTGAAGCAAAGTTTCAATTAAAATGTTTCAATGCAAACTGATGTTTTGTTCTGTGCTGCCAATGGAACTTCAGTCCAGATAGAATCACAGAATCGTGGAGTTTGGAAAAGACCCTAAAGATTGTCAAGCCCAGCCATTAACCCAACACTGTCAAGTTCACCACTAAATCATGTCCTCCCTGAAATCTACCCGTTTCATAAATACCTTTAGGGATGCTGACTCCTCCAGTTCCCTGGGCAAGCCATTCTAATGTTTGGCAACCCTTCCAGTAAAGCAGCTTCTCCCAATATCCAGTCTAAACCTTTCCTGCTAAAATGGGAGGCCTTTTCCTGTTCTATCCCTTTTCACTCGGGAGACAAGACTGACCCTCACCCTGGTGGTCAATACCTTTCCTGCTGCTGTAAGCGATACAATTAGGCACTTTTTCTTTGAGAGAGCACTGCTGACTCATGTTCAACTTATAGTCCACCAGGACCCCCAAGTCCTACCCTGTGCTTCAGCTTTCCAGACAGTCAGCCTGTAGTTTATTCTGGCATAAGGGGTCACTTTACCAGGTACAGGTCTTAGCACTTTCCTAGCTGAACTTCATGAGGTTCCTGTCAGCTATTTTCCCCAGGTTCAAGATACCTCCTGAATAGCAGCACAATAGCCCAGACATCTGCAACTTGCTGAGTGTTTGCTCTGTCGCATCAGAATCATGAATAAAGGTGTTGAACAGAATTGGACCCCATACTCTGGGGTACATCTCTAATTTCTTGTGATTTATAAAACTGTGGTTCTAACTGTCTGTTGTACAACAGCACTGTTATCCCAGGGTTTTACCCTTTTTAAGTCATAAGTCTTCAATGTACTAAAGAGACGTTTTTACCAATTTATTGAACTATATTGATTTGCTGTCTGTAGGAGCAAGTTGCTTAGTATGAAGTAGGTCCTCCTCTGCCTGGTTCCTGAAATTTTTGAAAAAATGTGGCACATGAAAAAAGGGTGGGCTTTTAAGATTAATTTTGGTAGCAGTTTTTAATAACAATTAATTGATCATTATGCATGTTTTTCTGTTGATTTTTTGGCAGCCCTTTAGAGAAATTATCAGAGAAGACAATTGCCTGCACTTAGTATACTCCACCTGAAATGCAGTTCTTTATGATGGAGGTATGTCTATTTCTGTGAATGTTGAAATATGAGAAATGCAAAACATTTATATTTGTAGGTGAAATATGTATACTTTGTACATAACTAGAGAAAAAATAGTATCATTTAGCAGACTGTCTTTGATAGGTTACCACTTAGGTACTTTGCACACTTTACAAATTTGACAAAAACTCTACTGTCAGAGAGGTATTCTGACAAAAAGTCATGTTTCTACTGGAATGAATACACTTTGAAAACATATCAAGTTTTATTATATATGGTTATCAACCCATGTACTTAAAATCTAAAATACAAATTCAAAATGGAATGTTGATTTGAATTTTGATATGAGAATAAAAACCTTCAAAAGTTGAGAAGGAATTTATTTAATCATGAGAAATATGAGAAACCATATTTTTAAACTCTATGATAAAATAGGGATGAACCCATAGAAATTCTTGAACTCTAAAATATTGTTCTAATCTACCACTACTAAACTACTTAGGGGAAAAAGAGAATGAGTATTGGGCTCAGCAGCTGTAATCAAATGCTTTTTGCCCTCAAATTTCTTGTGTGTGTACACGCACACGCGTATGTGTGAGATAATGTTGCTTAGTATATGAACATAGAGAAAATTATTTGAGGTTGTGTGAATTGTAATATTTATTTCATTTTAATTCCAACTCCCTTGAAACGTGCTGAAAAATTCTGCTGCAAGACTTTCAAATGAAAAAAAAAGAATCTGATTTTTTTCCAAAAAGTAGAAGTATGCTTATCCAGTATTGGGTTACCAATTATGCAAGTGACAAGGTACTAGATATTAAGATAAGCAAATACCTTTTTCTCCAGAGCTTTATAATAAAGAACATCTATTGCCCCTTAAATTGCTCTTCCAAATGAGTTTGAAACCATTGCCTTTCACAAAATATTGTGCCTTGTTTTAATCTCTGAATACAATAAAATGTGTCATTCATAATGCAGAAGTACCTGGTACTCTGAAGAAAGATTTAGTCAAATTATATGTGCCCTTGAGTAGTATCACAGCAATCACTTCAATAAAGATAACCTCTGTTTATGTATCAGAGTATAAATTTCCATGGGGCCATGTAATTCATTCACTAAACTGCATTTTGTATTGAGAGCAACCTGAGGGATCAAATGGATTATGCAGTTGTCTGAGATTTTCTTTTTATTCCGATAAATGCTCAGCCAAACTGCTTCCAAAATGTGGAGTAACTCCACACTGAAGTTGGAAACTCTCTAAAAACTTGGAGATATGCCTTTTGCTGTGGGAGTGCTTGAGCCTATATTAATGTCCTGGGCTGGTGGAAGGATATAAGGTGTGTAAGATTGTACAGAAATAATATATCTTTTTTTTTTTAAAAAGTAAACAGCCCATTTGCCTGATTTTATTTCTGCATTAGCTGCTTTTGTTTTGCAATATCTTTAACAAGTCTAAGAGATACATCTTCCTTTTGACTGTAGGAAAGCAACAGGTAGCCTGAGCCATGGAAGTTTTTGTTAAAAGATAAGAAACTTCTGTTTTTCTGTCTCTTACTACAGTAGAATCTCCTAACAACTCAAAAAAAGGAAAAAAAAACCCAACAAAAAATCTACCAACAAACCAAAAAACAAACAAACCTCAGTAATTACAATTTTTTTTTTCCCATGGGAAGAAAGGGCAACTTAGCTCATATGCCTAATGCCTTGCCTATGCAAGGAAAGGTGAACCAAAGTGTAGTTTTAATACTCATCTCTTCTCTTGCTATTTCATGTTGAGTACACCATTGCCACACTCTGCGTTTTCTATTTATCCCTTTAAAGGATGGGAGAAAAATTAATTCAGGAAGCTTACTTTCAGCCACTACACACTGTTCACATTCTTATGTTATTGTTGTTAAGTACTTGACTTTTCTGTAAAAGCAGTAATGTGTTCTGCTTAAATTCTATTACAAGTCCTAGAGCAAACCCTTTTCTGTAAGTTCAGAAGCTTTTTTTTTTTCTTTTTGTAAATGGAGGTCTCTTCAGGATATGCATTTTATAGGCATGAAGGGAGACCCGTAGAGCACTGACTGTCAGCTTTATGAATAGTTTTTCAGAACACTGGTTTCATTAAACTATTACCAAAGTAGGGAATAATTTTTTTTTTGCTTCCCCTGCAGCTCTGAAATTAATTTTACAAATCCTAGATTAAATACAAAGAACCTTCCTAATCTTAATTGTGAAGTTCTTCAGAGGTACAGTAGCAGCTTACCCTCTGGAGCACTTGCATAAGGCATGAAAGCCCAAAATCATGCCCTTGGTTTGCTTGATCTGCATCAAAGTTTAGCTTAGTCTTTTTACATGCCTGGTGGTTAGACAAACCTTCTGTGCATTGGTTCTTCTATACTGTATTGTGCTGGGAGGCCTTGAAAGGTCCTTTTTGAAGCTTATACTAGTGCACTTACAGGTGTCTGGCTACATCATAGTCCCTCCTCTCTGTTTATGTTTGTTACACTTACCAGATGGTGAATGAATTTTTATACATTTTTCCATTTTCCTTGGAGTAACATATTGGATGTGTCTCAGTTTGCATCTAATTTAGATATGTGGCCTTCTAAACAGTCAATATTATCTTGTCAGCATGGTGAAAAACTTCCATGCTATATGATATAAACTGATAGACCTTCAGCCTCACATGTTCTACTCTAGTATGTATTATCTGTTTTTTGAACATTTGAATGTGTTAGACATCATACAGAACATTTGGAAGCAAAGAAAAAAGTGAAGTGTCATTAATTTTTTTCCAAATGTCTCATTGTGCTTTCTCTCTTCTTGGAACAGTATGTTAACAAACTGGTTTATGATTGTAGTTTAACGAAAATCTTAATTTCAATGAGTCACTTCAAAAATCCTTGCAAAAGTCAGGTAGCCCAAGACATCAATCATTATAACTTTATAAATAATTAAATTTCATTTTATTCAAGGAAATCACAGGTCTGCCTGCACTGCAGATCTTTGCCCCACATTATGTTTAATAATATTCCTCTGCATATTTTCTTTCTCCTACAGATTTTATAATTTCAACAACTGAAAATACTTAAGAGAAAAGATTTTATTTATTGGAGATGAGTCACTGGGAGACCAAAGAATTTAAATAATTTGCTTATAATTACAAAGTGTAACAAAAATTTGAGTGCTTTTTCTTTGACTGTAATTTTCCAATCACTGTAGTTTCAGAAGAAATCAAAGGGCTTGGATTTCATAACACATGAGAACATGAATTTTTAACATTAGCATTAATCACGTGTATAAAAGTTAAAGACAGAACAGATGATGTAAAAAAATAAACAAGGCAAGGGACTTCGGGATATACAAAGTCCTGACATGACTTAGAAGGATGTTAGAGCAAACCAGTTTTCCGTTCTGTCAACGGTGTCAAAGTTGATCCTAACTGTTCATTTCAAGCTGCCTGTTCACCCTGTGACAGCTATTTTAACAGAAGATCAGCTGTAGTGGCGTTCTGGGAGTCTAAAATTATTCATGTGTTAGTGACCATGGAAGTTAACACCAAGATCTGAATAAAAAAAATACTTAATAGTTAGATCACAGTTCTTTTTCAGGATTACTTTGCCCATATTTATAGTAATATATGATCTGTTAATAAACATGAATATATTCCAGTGTAATAATAATAACAAAGATAGATGTATATGCTGATTAAATCAGTTTCTCTTCCTTAGGTAATACTAATGTATGCTATGTTTCCAACTGTAAATTTTAATTAAGGTGGAAGGAAGGCTGGATGAAGAAGATAAAACATTGAAGTTGAAAGGCAGAATTGAAGGAGAAATGGAATTTGGTGATAAACAAAATTACGAGCACATATGGCAGGAATATTTCAATAGATATCATGAAGTACACAGCACACAGATTGAGGTGATACAGTCAAATGATTTAGCATACCTGACACATATATCTGGAAGAAAGTGGCTCTAACAGGGAAGAGGTATAAAAAAAAAAGTAAAATTGAGACTTTGAGAAACATGCAGTCTATCTTTGCTCTCTTGACTGAAGGGAGAGTCTTTTCAGTTTCTCTCCTCAGAGACCTCAGAGATTTAGCTGTTTTGTAGGCATGAAGTTATGAGTAGTTGCACAAACCAAGGATGTAATAAAAGCATATAGGACTTCCTGAATTGGCTAATTTTAAGTATCATTCTTGAAACTCTTGAAAATGAACTCAGATTTCATTGCTCAAATTTTTTAAAATTAATAAAATAAGGAATCTGAAACTATAGGAAGTTAACGGAAATGCTGGCTACAGCAGAATGAAAATATTACTGTTCAAAGACCAAAATAAATAAAAGTAAATAGAAAGCCGATAAAGATAGGATTTTTCCCTAGATGTCTCCCTGAAATAAGTAGAAATTACCTGGAAGAAATAATTAAAACACTCAATTAAATAGAAGAGGAAAATAAAAGGATATCTTGCCAGAAGTTTCAAAGGTCAGGAATTAGGCTGCATGTGTCCAATTTTACTTGCAAGTCAAGATGCAAATAAATGAACATAGTTAAGTGCAATTTCAAACTTGTACAACTTTAAGTGGAAATTACAAATTATAGATGAATGTTGCATTTTCAGATTTTTCATCTCTCTTCTTTATTTCAAGATCATATTCTAATGCTAATTAGATAAGGGAAAATACGCATGGTACTAGGACCTGCATTATTATGCACCAGTGCTGGAAGAGGTCAATTGAAAGTAATAAATAAATACATAAATACCTTGTTTACAAATAACACATTTACAAAGAACAAAATGTATGCTTACTGGATTTCTGTAGAAACTACCTGGAAATGCAGTTACTATACTAAGAAACAATTTTTTTTAGAAACAAACAATCTGTTGCAATTTTTCAGACTCATGCGGTCATGTCCCTTTGTATATCAGCTGAAGTATAACCAGTTTTACATGTTTCAGTCTGTTGTTAAACACTTTATGACCACTGAAACACCTTTGTGACATGCCAAATGCATCCAACTGTGAGACAAGTGTCATAATAAAGTGCCAGTCAAGGGACTTGAACTCTTGCCTCTTTTCCAGAATACCAAGCTGCCAGTGAAAAAGTAAGCAGGGTTGGCTTTGTGTGTGTGTGTGTATGTGTGATGTGGTGGTGTGTGGATCTGTTTTGTTGGGTTTTCTCCTTGTTTATTTATCGATTTGGTATGGTGTTGGCCCTGGGAATACAATCAAAAATTGTTTAATCTTTCTAAAAAATCTATTCTACAATGTATTTCAGCTCAGTTACACTTTCCTGAATGATAAATTAAAACACTGTGGAGTTCTAAACAAGCTGAAAGCTCCCCCTGCTGTTTCAGAGCGCTAGGAGATGACTCATGCCTTTGGATTTTTTTATTTGAAAGACAAAATCAGAAGCTTAAAATGAGCTAATGGTCAAAAAATGTTTATTTCAGTGATGACATTTTCAGCTGATGAAAGGCAGAATATGTGTGCATTAGTATTCACTTACTGTAAGAATCATTACAGATAGAAAGAAGCTCCTTTAGTTAAACTAAATGAGGAAAAATGTTAACTATAAAATCCTTTTTTTGAATTGCACCACTACTTAATATAGGAAGAAATATTCAAGGTATTTGAGTCACACTTTACCCTTTATTGTTAAGGTTATACATATATTCTGGTTAAAGTCAATTAGCATTCTCTGAAGATTACACTTTTGATAGTATTGGGTAGTTTATTGTAGCAATACTATATTCTATAAATGGTGCTCTGACACAATCTGTCTTAGCTACTGTGTTGAAGGAAAACATACATATCTGAGATAGATGCCTTTTGTTCTTCATATTAACAATGGGCTCCTATTATCCATAAAATCCAAAAGTCAGTTGGTGGAGGGATAGGTACAGCTGAAGGGCATATTTTTAGCCAGATTTTTATTTAAGGAGAATACCAACATTATTTTGCAATTTATTATACAAAAAGCATACTGTGCTTGGACTAGGTTGCAAATTACACTTGTGCAATACAACATAAACCAGAGAAATTGTGTTGATGAGAATGAGAGGAAACCATCTGAATTGTATGCAGAGAGAAGAAACAAAGTGGATCTTCAATACTTTTTCTAATTCCTGTATCGTGTTTCTGATGACTTTCACAGGGGGAGTAGCATCACAATTCTTACTTTTCCTGTTTTTTATTCTCCTTGAAATGCTGATCACACATCACCATCTTGACATGTCAGCCAAACATGTAACAGGATATTCAGGTCTGTTTTGTTCTCAAATTGTGTAATCTACAGCTATCTGTGCTTGTCTTCTGGTTGACCATGCCTAGTTGCCAGACACCCACACAGGCAGGTTCTCATTCCCCATCCTCACTAGGACAGGGGGAGTAAATAGGATGGAAAAGCTTCTGGGTCAAGACAAAGACAGGCAGATCCATTACTGTCACAGTGACAGCAAAACAGTCTCCACTTGTGCAAGAGCAATTTAATTTATTGCCCATTGAAAATAAGAATAGAATGGTGAGAAACAGAGACAAAACCCCACACATAAATATTCTCCCTTTATCTGTCAACTTTACTTCCAAGGATCACCTTCATATTGAACCTTCACTCCCGATTCCTCTACCTCCTTTTCTCCAAGGCATTCCTGGGAACGGGGACCTGTGGTCACAGCTTTCTGCTGCTCCTTCCTCCTCACACTTTATCCAGCTCCAGTGCGAGACCTCTCCAGAGGCTGCAGTACTTTGGGATAAACTTGCTCCAGTGCGGGTTTTCCACAGTCTGCAGTGTTCCAGGAAATATTCCCCGTGTCTGGTGTTGAGCGGTCCCTGTGGCCGCAGGGACAGCGCAGCCGGGCCGGGCTCTGTGCCAGGCCGCAGGGCCATCCCTGCCGGGCCTCTCCTGCCCCGTCCCTGCTCCCGCTGTCCCCTCGGGGCTCGCAGCGCTGTTTCTCGCTCGCTTCCCCTGGCTCAGCCCTGGCTGCCGGGCAGCGTTTTGCCCTCCCTTGGCCAGGCTTTCCCCGGGGCTGAGGGGCTCAGCCGTGCCCTGCGCTGGGGCCGCTGCAGCCGCCGGCACCGCCTGGGGCCGGCCCGGGCAGCAGATGAGTTGTAGTGCTCACACCATCCCTCTGGTCAGCTGCCAGCCACCCCAGTGATGTCCCCTTCCAACCTCCTGTGTATCCCGGACTACTCACTTTGAGCAGGTGAGGAAGAGCAAGTACAGCTTAGCAATAGCTGGAACACAGATATGTTACCAGCACCCTATTTACCACAAATGCAGAGTGGAGAAATTGCTATGAAGAAAGTCAACCCCAGAACATCCCTTCAGCCGAGTCATGGAATCATAGAATGATTTGTGTTGGAAGGCATCTTAAGGATTGCCCAGTTCCAGCCGCTCCTGCAATCAGCAGGGAGCTTCATTTAGATCAGGTTGCTCAGAGCTCCTCCAACCTGGCCTTGTACATATCCAGGGACTGGGAATTGACCACCCCTCTGGAAAATCTGTTCCAGTGTTTCAATATCTTCATCATAAAAAAAACTTTCATTCTTATACCTGATCTACATCTATCTTCCCTCAGTTTCAAGCCCTTACCTTCTGTCCTATTGCAACAAACCCTGCTCAAAAGTTTGTCCCTATCTTTTTTGTAGGGCCCCTTCAAGACCTGACAGGCCACAATGAGGTCTCCCTGGAGCCTTTTCTTTTTCCAGGCTAAACAACCCTATCTCCCTCAGCCTGCCCTCATAGAAGAGGTGCTCCAGCCCTCTGATCATTTTTGTGTTCCACACCTGAACCCCCTCCAAAAGGCCCATGTCTTCCTTGTGCTAAGGACTTTGTAACTGGACACACTGCTCTACGTGGGACCCCACCAGAGTGGAGTATAGGGGGAGAATCTCTTCCTTCCACCTTCTCGCCACTCTTCTGAGACGGCCAGGATGTGTATGGTTGGCTTCCTGGGAGCAAGAACACCTCAGGCTCATGTCCTGCCTTTCATCCACCAGCACCCCAAGCCCATATCATCCAGTCCCTATTTTATTCATGGTGAAGACTTTTACATTCCAAGTATTCTGTTGCTTACAGTTCCCTCTTAATTTTGGATTATGAAATCTTACCTATTGTGACACTATCAGATTTCTCAAGGAAAGTGTGAAAAATTTCAAATATCAGTCGCTAGTTATACACATTTCCTATCTTTAGAATTTTATTTTTTTTTCTTTTAAGAGTCCTGATCTGCTGTTTCATTTCTGGTTTCTATTTAAATCACGACAGAAACATAGTTTAAATCTGTCAGGATTATTTTTAATAGCTCTTTGATTTTCAATTCTCTCTTTTTAACTTTCTCCTCTTGCAAGGTGAAAGGGTTGTGAAGTTCTTACCTCCCTTTGTTTGAATTCTGAGTGTTCACATTGTCAGAGATACTGCACGGTATCTTTCATAATATTGAGTAAATTGGTAATACTTTGCTAATGCAAAAAAAAAAAACCTACTTAAAAGTTCTCATTTGGCAAATTGCCTTTTGGTCACAACTGCCACATTAATACATCATGTTATTAAATAAAAATAAAATGTATTCAAAAAATGTTATTGCTTCTACTCAAAATATTATCTATTGTTTTAAGAAGGAATCTCAAATCTCTTCGTAATCTTGCATACAAGAAAATTTAATTTGATTTAATTAATTTAACTAATATAACTGCTTCTTGTTTAAGCTTGTCTAATATTTGACACAGGATTCACTAATGAATAATATAGCCCAACCCCCTCTGAGGCACAGTTCTTTCTCAAGAATATTTTGGTACTGCGCTTTTCTAGTTTTTCTCTCATATAAAGGGGACAGTTAAAATGTAAACTGATACAGAATTCTAAATTACTCTTATTTCCTCTGCTGTTTGAAATTTCTACTTGAGTTTCTTAACTGCAGTCTGTGAGTTTTTTAGTACATCAGGTCTGTAATGAGAGTTTTATTCCTGCTGTTATGCCTAACAGTGGTGGATGAAAGGTCTGTTTTACATAAGAATTTATAAAAATATTAATTGCTTATGTTGGCAAGTATTTATTATCCCAAATATATTTATATTTTAACATTACCCTGATCATCACTGCATCTGACTACTTCATGCTTATTATATTATTTTATTTACCAAAACATACAAAGAAGGAAGCTATTACCATAAAATTAGAATCAGAAGATTCTTTAGGTTGGAAAATATCTTTAAGATCACCCTTAAGTCCAACCATTAACTCATCACTGTCAGTCCAAACCAAAACTATGTCTTTAAGTGCCACATTACATGTCTTTTAAATACCTGCAGAAATGGTGACTCAAACACTTTCCTTGACAACACTTTCAATGAAGGGGTGAAACTATTACAGAGATGAATGAAGTCAGGTATCAGTGAGAAGTTTCGAGGGAATAATTGAATATATAGTCAGATGTAGACTGAGTAGAGCTAAGCAGCTCATTATTGTTTCAAAAGGTCAGGGTTGGACTTGCCTTTTTCCATACGAAGACTGACACATAGGCTGCCCTTGCTCCCTTCTACCTAAGAGCAGCTTCTATTTTTTTCAAAGAAAAATCATCCAAATATGCTTAAAAAAAAAAAGAAATCTAAGCTAAAACTCAAGATTTTACATTTAGATAGTTAGGGAGTGTTCTTAAAAGCTGACAGTGTAGGGTGCTAGCTGGTTAAGAGAGATCACTCAGACTGTGGCTCAAGTGATTTAACAGGAAAGCTGACTGAGCCAAGGCCGAGATCTATCAGCCAGCTCAGGATAAGGAAAATAAGACCATATTAATATAGGTAAAAATCAAACTATGCAGATAACAGAGTGTTAGTAAATTTTGTTTTCAAATGATTGCTGTCATAAGTCTATTAAATGCTCATAAAAAATTATAACATTTTATTTCCAGTAGGATTCCTGCAAGAGCTTAGCAGAACATGCAATTTTTTCTGTATAAACTAGAGGATGGATGGAAGTAGAAATTATTTCTAGATCTTAATTATATTTCACAAAATTTTAAGTTAAATTCACTTTGGCAGCTTTACCATTTACTCAGTATGGTCTCTTTTATTTTTGCAGGTTTTGCATTTATATATGAATATACATGCATTTATATATGAACAGAGATGAACAAAGGGCAAATTGGAGTTAATATTTTGATGGATCTGCAAGGCAAGAAGAATGAAACACTCTAACTTTCATGAGAGAAAAATAAGCTCCAGAAACAGTGACATGACATATATTTATATAGTCATTAAAATACACCAGTTAAAGCTCCTGCCTCTGACATGTTGATCAAAAGGTTGAGAGAAAAAAGCCTGATCAATCATATTACCATTAGTTCATTTCCAGAAATAGCAGTGCAAGGTAAACGCAACAAATGCTTCCTGATGGGCTGCTAGTAAAAATAATTAAATGTTCATGAAGCTGCTAAAATCCATGAAGGAGTGACAAGAAAATTATGCGAATAGCTAAGATTTCAGCAGATGAAAACCAGCATTAAACCTAACTGACTATATGAAGATATTTCAAGTTTCAGTGTTTTGGGTTGAGTACCGATAAATAATTATTAATTTTTTACTGAGGATTACTGAGCGTAATTTCAGACACAATCAACCAATTTTTTTTTTCCAAATATCTTATTCAGGATTTGTATAGTTTATTTTGATTTATGCATTAAGGCATTAAGTTTTGAAGGAAGAATTGTTTCTTTTTGTAGCAGTGAATAAAAATGTGCAACTACATTGTTAGAGATGCAGCTTGGTCTGAAGGATGATAAAATAGCACATTATTTGAGAATCTGCCACTGAACTGCTTTTTTGCTATGAGTGTGGACAATGTCACTCTGTCATTGTCATAATTGATATTACGTTAGAAAAATACTTGTTTCTTTTCTTTTTCAGAATATTAAACTGCTATGCACCATTTCAACACATAATGAGAATCAGTATGTTCCTTTTGATAATGTATTGTGTTAGAATTCGGGAGGCCTAGGTTGTATTGCTGATTGATGGTGCTTTAATAAAATATAATTCATTTTTTTGTTTGTTTTCTGAGGTGTTAGTAAACTTTATAAATAATGAAATATTACTCTAATTCTGTTTTCATGGATTAAAACTGAGGTTTTTTCTCAGTCATTGCTTTTCTTATTCCATTTATACATGCTTAAAATGTGCCTGAACAAACCTTTATACTAATTCTTAAAAGTATAGTGATCCTAAAAATTCTCCATACTGTAATATGTCCCTAGAAATAAAAAAGATAACTCTTTTTAGGGCTCCTGAACTCCCAACAACAGCAAACTTTGCAATGGTTCCAGTGACTCCCATACTGTAGCATGTTTTCACCAACCTTATTTGTGTACACTGGAGGATGGAGAAAAACAAGACAAGCATCCCTATCTAGCAGATTTATTTTCAGTTTATATATATGGACAGATGGCTGTGGCTATGGCAGAGTGATTATTAAGACAGTACTTTTGTTCATAAAAACAATATTTTCTCAGAGGAAGAGTACATTTAGTGACTCTATTTTCAAAATTCTTATTACTAAAGTAGGATTACTGATCTGATACTGTTAGAGGAATTTTTGCTGTCATCCACTGATATGAAATTGAGATATTTTCCAAGGTCTTAGGTGAGGTCCCCATGAACTCACTGCATGTAAAAATGGTTGTTTACAGTAGCAGTTTAAAGATATCTTTATCCTCTTCTGATGCCTGTGATATCAACTCATCGTCTAGCTCACATTTATCATCTAAGGCCTCTATCATCTACCATATTAATTGCCCTTTAATTATGTTGAAATAGTGTGATAAGGAATGCCGATGCTTCTTCTAAGTTTTCAATTCCCATTACTTAGATGTTGATCTTTGCTGGACAAGTGGTCTAACCAAGCACTGCTATTACTTCCCCTCCTCAACTGGACAGGCAAAGGACCATACTAAAAAAAGTGCTTTGCTGAGGACCTCTCTGATTATGTGAAAAAACCATATGAAACAAAGGTTTCTCAGGAGATTAGAACTGGTCAATTTTTCTTGCCAAGATTTAAACCAAAATATTGTTTTGAGTAAAACAAAATTTTCTAACACAAATTTTCCTTCTACTTTCTACTTCTGTTTTTCAGTAGTTCAAACATTTTTATTTCAGTGCAAAATTCTGGCAGTGATCAAATTGCTCTTTGCACAGTCAGCATTTGGGAAACTTTCTCTTAATATTGAGGCATTCTCAAATGAGATTTCCATCTGTTGAAACTCAGTGGGAAAATGCATAACTGAGCAGCTATAGAGTTTTAAATGTAACATGTGGAACTTGATCCTTTTCCTTGCAAGTCTGAGTCTATGCCATCAGAGGAATGGCAGCAGACTGTGATGGTTGTTTAGCTGAATGTTTTCATTAGATCTGACAGTCTCTTCAGATGTAACATGGCATGTTCAGTTAACTGCATATTTTGATAGGGATGAATGGTACTGCTAACCTGAATAGCTCTGCTGATTTTTCATGGTTTTGTTTTAGGGAAAGGTAATGAATAACAGTCTTGTAACCGAGGAGAGCAATTGCTTTTGGACATTTATAAAAAATCGCTTGGAGAGCCGAGAGCTAGATTCCAGAGATGATAGTACCAAAACCGACTTCACTTGTAGCTTATCAACATCTCACTATTGACCTGCTGCTTTTTCAAAAAAGCACTGAAGTAAACCAGTCATTCAAAACTCCTCAAAGTTTCTAGATATTTGTGTGAGGATGGAAAATTGTTTGAAGAACATGCACATGCAGTTGGAGGACTCGACTGTTTTCAAGTGGATTCAATAAATTTTAAAGTTTTGGTAGGAAGTGAGCAGAAAAAAAGAAAAAAAAATGGTTATTGAGGCCCTATAATTCAATACAGAAGGATATGTTTTAGCAGGAGTCAAAGATAGCTATGGTAATCACAAAAAAAAAATTTAAAGCCTCTTTTTCCATCTTTCTTTCACCTTCCTACCAAGTGATAATTGTTCTTGATCTCCAGGTTATCCTAACCGTTAAGCTGTTTTTATGTCAACCAAAAGCATTCTTAGCTCTTAGCAAGCACTTGTGAGGAGTTATGTAAAAATTCTGTGGTAGCTGTGAAAAAAATCCCTCATTGCAACTGAAGCTGTGAAGCTGATAATGTACTTCCATAATACAGTACTTAATCTGTTTTATACATGGAGCTTTCAGGACAGCATTTATATGTCCTTGAATTAGTCACTTGAAACTTCATCAACTCTGCATGTCCTAAAGACAAATACTATCCTGGGGGGTTCTTTTCTAAATGTTCTATTCTTGCACCACTCACTGTAGATGAAAAGCTGGGACATGTACCTTCATTTATACTTAAATAATGTGTTATTGATTTCTTGTTCTTACCTTCCTTCTGACTTCAGAAAACAAGCAAAAAGTGAGATGACTTTGCTCTTTCAATGATCACATAGCTCCTCTGATGCAACATTTCTGTTATGCTGAATTGGTGTCCGTAGTAACGTGTTCTCATTTCTCGTGTTCTAGCAGGGACATCACACTGTGTAGTGCAATGAAAACACCTCACTTACACAATTTTAGTATTAAGATTTGTGGTTTTTAAAATGCAACAGAAGGTTGTTTATTAGTCTAAATTTCGAATTTGTTTATTTTTTTCTAGGAATGAATGAATATTGACTAATGAAGGCAAGAACTGTTGCTTGCATGACATAAGTATGATTCTGCATTATATAAACAAGCTTATTTCTGCAACAGAGTTTGTTAAAGGGAAATGTGTAACTAAAAATTCTGTAAACTAGGGCACAGTAATGAAAAATCTTCACAGTTCCAAAATACTGGATTTGAATAAGCACACAAAAAATTAGAATATGTACAGATTTACTCATTGTCATGTTTTCTTAAAATCTATCATTTTGATTGTAAGGTTACATGTTTACATCTGATGTAATTTCTAGTGTACTGATTATTGGTCTATCTCCATATCCTAATGCACAGTGTTATAAAACCCTGAAGATTCAGTCATAAATGGAAATAATTTGGTATTGATAGCATTATCATAATTCAGAAATTGTTCAACAGAGAGATTGTAATGTTCTGTAGGTATAGGGGAAACAGTTACCTTGGTTTTGTGCCAATGAGTGAGTGTATATACAGTGGCGTTGAAAATGATGCTTTTGAATAGATTTTAATCAATGGAAATCAGTTATACAGCAATTGCTAATTGACAAGAACAAAAAACCCAACAAAAACATTATCAGCAAACATCCCCTCAAAAATAAAAACAACAAACTAAAAGTTGTGTAATACAAATAAATTTAACATCAGTTTGCAATTTCCTACACTATCTTTTATTTAAATTTATTTTCTATCTGTGTGGCTGGTTTTGTGTTCTGTAAGCTTTTAGTTTGTATCCCCTGGTCACCATTTTATTTTTTGTTTGTTGTCTGATTTTCCAGCAGATCTCATGCCAGAGTCATGCTTTGTAGTTTGCATCTCATCTCTGCTAGACAGACACTTGTGTTATGCAGTTCTTTTTAAAGTCCATGTGCAGCAGTCATCCAGATTGACATTTGAAGAATAAGACCATGAAATTAAAATCCTCTTTTTGAATTTGGAGACAATGCATGTTTTGTTTAGCTTTTGCACTGTCTGCCTGCACTGGATGTTTAGGCATCCAGGGCTAGAATATGCAAAACTAGGGAACAGTTAAACAATTTAAAGCAAATGTTCAAACCAAAGGTATATTTTAACCAGGTGGATTTCAGAGCTGTTTCAGAGATTCATAAAATGACTAGGGTTGGAAGGGACTCTAAGATCATCTAGTTCCACCTTCCCTACCATGGCCAGGGACACCTTTTACAAGACCAGGTGGCTCAAAGCCCCATCCTGACCTTGAACACTTCCAGGGATTACACACCCACAACTTCACTGGGCAGCCTTCTTCTGGTGCATCACAACCCTCACAGTAAAGAATTATTTCCTGAAATCCACTGTAAACCTACACTCCTTAAGTTCAAAGCCACTGCCCCTTGTCCTGTCCCTACATGCCCTAGTGAAAAGTCCCACTCCCTCTTCCCTGTTAGTCCACTTCAGGTACTGGAAGGCTGCTAGAAGAATTTACTGTCTACTTGCGTTTCCTTCCTTCATCATTATGGACTACTGAAACATGTTTTCTGATGTATTTTGTAAACCAGTTTTAGCCAGAGGTGGACAAACAACATAATATTATTGGGAATTATGTTTATAATCTGTCATGGTTTAATCCCAGCCAGCAGTGGTTCACTCACTTCCCACCAGTGATACTGGAGAGGGAGTCAGAAAGGTAAAAAGTAGAAAACTCATGAATTGATGTAAAGAGAGTATAGAAGGGAAAGCAAGTGCTGTGCACACAAAGACAGACAGGAAATTCATTCACTACTTCCCATGGGCAAGCAGTTGTTCAGCCATCTCCAGGATGTATTCCATATATAGAATGATGACTTGGAAAGACAAAAGCCATCACACCATAGGTGTCCACCCTCCCACCCTTTCTCACTCTTCCCAACGAGACCTTCCTTCCAAGGTCTGGAATATCCCTTTGGTCAGTTTGGGGGACCTGTCCTGGCTTTGTCTCCTCCCACCATTCAAGCACCCCCAACTTCCTCACCAGCTGGGCAGTAGGGAAAGCAGAAAGGGCCTTGGCTCTGTGTGAGCCCTGCTGAGCAATAACAAAAACATCTCTGTATTATCAACCCTGTGTTCAGCGCAAATCCAAAATACAGCCTCACACCAGCCTCTGTGAAAAAAATTAACTCTACCCTGGCTGAAACCAGCACGTGATCTCATACTGAGCAGCTGTACCTGTACTGTAAAATTCAGTGATACCAGTGACCACCTCCTTGCTTCGCTTATGACTTTAAAGAAAAAAAATTCACTTGATTTTTTTTTTTTCCTACAAATGAGGTGTGGAGAAACTAGAGGAGAAAGATTTTTTTTTTTACCTAAAAATGACTTCTGAGGGCTGAGAACCATTTATCATTCAAAGAAATGGCGGTAATGGAGTTTGGCACAGCATTTAGAATATTAAAAATAAAATGGAGAAGAAAAGTGTCAATGAGACATGTTTATCACTATGCCTGAAGTCACACTCCTGCATTTACTGTCTTGGTTAACATAATATTATTTAAAGAAGACATATAAGGAATGCAGAATTGATGAAAGGGTGCAAAAATTGTACATTTAATTATATAAAACCTAAATCACTCTATACAATGCAGGTAAATAACTTAGTCTCTTGCAGCAACTGCATATCAGTAAGATTATTTGAAATATTTTGTCATCATTAGTATTTTAATGGTTTCCCATTTATTCTTTTCAAACAGATCATAAATTCAAAAGGAAATAACCCTTCTTTGGTATTAATCTCTCTAGTTAAAGTTCACATAAAATGTCTTTTAACAGTTATAAAAAGAGATTTGTGTTTTTCCAGACCAACAAAAAGGTTTAATTTTTCTGGTTTTCACTAAATTGAAATTGCACTATCCTGTTCTGTCTTCTAGGATACAGTGTTCTAGAGAATAAAAAAGGAAATCAGGAATATTTGTAGCTATACTGTGAGCTCATAGCATTGTTCTTTTTTTTAGTTACCTGATTCTGCATTGTTTCTCCATTTATTCTGCATAAATAAGTGTTGTGGAAGACAAAATCATCTTGTTAACTGCCGTGGTTTGTTTTGGGGGGGGACCCTGAGGAGTCCTCGGAGGGCTCCCTAGCCTTTGAACTCGCTGGCAGCAGCAGGCAGGCAAGGAGACTCCACACGGCTTCTGAGGGTACTGATTAAATGAGGGTTTATTGAGGGTCCCATCCTTGGGAACAGCATGGTTACTGAGGTAGAAGGGGGAGGGGGAAGGAGGGGGAGCCTAGGGGAGGGAAGGGACAAGAGGGGAGGAAGGCTGAGAGGGGGGAAAAGGCTAAGAGCGCGACTGGTTTCATTCGCACCGTTTAAGAGGCAGATTGAAAGTGGGCGTGGAATCAGACTTGTGCCAATGGGATTCCAGATACAGGATGGCTCAGGGCAGGACCACAGGCTTGGGATATGCCATACATTTTGGAGGGGTGAGACAGAGCATACCATTTAAATAAAATGCAATACTACACCTCACCCTTTTTTTTTTTGTTAGAAAGATAAAGAGAAATATGATAATGAACAATTTAAAAATGAAACAGCAGTTTAACAGTTTTGTAACATTAAAATAAATACAGCTGCATTGAGGATTATGTTTTAAACAGTCCATTTGATTTGATGTTTGCTTTTGGGGGTAGGCAGCAAAGACAGAATGAGCATTTAATTGAAATAAACAGGTTATGTGGGTCCATATTGCAGATCTTAAGCAAATTTAAAGCATGAGTGAGTGCTTCCTTTGGCACTAAGCTCATAGGGGAATTTTGGGATTGGCCTTTTCAGCGTGACTGGCCCAATGGTGTCTAACATTTTCCAACTGCCTTTTCGGACCACCACATCCCCCAGTTTAGGCTGAGGTGCCGACTTTGCTCCCCTACTCAGGCCTTTCACCTTCCAACCAGTTTAACCCAGAAGACCCCCGGGTTTAGGTCATTAAAAGAAAAACAAAAAGAAAAAAAAAGAAATTTAGCTTCAGCTACAACCCATATTCAGGGAGCATTCACCACAAAAACTGTCAAAATACTTTCCTAGACACCATTTTAGGTTATCAGTCACCCTCAGAACCTACTGAGGACAGCATAAACCCAACAGCAATTTTGATTCAGCAGTCTAATACTGTCTGAACCCTTGCTATTAAAGAAACAATCAAAAACTGCTTCTCGTCCGATCTACCCTTGTGACCTGACAGGCCCCTTCTTTCTAAAACTGAAAAGAGGACAATCTGCAACATGAACACACACAAACTAGAAAAGCATAATTGTAAAAACTACTTCATGGGGATGGGAAGGAAGTGGAGAGAGGACAGGTATTGGATAAGAATGATAAAAGGTTAGAGGGTTTTAGGATAAAAGTTCTAGCTGATGTGCTCTTTTCAGCTAGAACAAGTGGATAGGGATTGGGAACTGGGGAGGTTACAGGGAGCCAGGGACTCTGCGAAAGGAAAACCTTTTCGGGGTACCCTGCACCTTCAAGCCATTTGCTCTCAGTGATCTACCCAAAATAAGGAAAAAAGGAGTATGGATTGCAGAGAAGGATATTATCCTGCTCTTGGAATAACAGGGGAAGGAGATCATAAAGTAGAATTTTCAATTCAGTGAAATGTTGAGGCTTAGCCATGTGGCTGCAGTTCCGGGTTTAGAAGGATGGAATGGATTCCTGAGGGTTTGTTAAGGGGAGGGCAGGTTAGGGATGGAATTAGGGAGAAGGAGCAGGGAGGGGAGAGGAGAGAAAGACCGAGAAAGGAGGTCACAGAACTGAGGAAAACAGTTTTGGAGAGGTGCAGGGCTCGGACAAAGCTGATAACTGCATTTTGGTGGTCTGGTGGCTCCCCTGCAGAAACTGGTGGGCTTGGGTTCCTCCTTTCGCCGCTGCTGTGGACCAGGGCATCGGCTGCTGGGGCTTGGCCATCTGCACGGCCCCGCCACCTCCGGGCAGGGAGCGGGGGATCAGCCCTGCTGCGGCAGCAGCTCCGGGCGAGCAGCGGCTCCAAGCAGCCACGTGCCAACCACGTGGTGACGGAGCTGCAAGCGACGGGCCGGGTGCGCTCCGCGTGGCAGCAGCGGGCTGGTGGCGGTGGAATAGCTGTGCAGTGTCTCACGGGGTCACTGTGCAGTGGTGGAGAGGCCACCGGGGCCACAGCTGCGGCCCTGCGCGGCCGCCCCACGGTGTCGAAGGTGGCGGGGAAGCGGTGTTCTGCGCTGTGCTGGCACGGTCCATTTTCATCTCAGGGCTGTCGGTGTTCTTGCCCCACATTGGGTGCCAAAATATTGGTGCTTGACCAATATCACAGACAGAACTGCCTTGGTCTGTCTGGCCTCGGCTGCTGACCAAATAGCGGCACCTGTGGTCCTTCCTCCCCAGAGACGCTATTCAGTACCTGTGGTCGCAGCTGGGCACGTGGAGATAAATCCGGGCATGCCCCAAGCTCCAGTGCTTGCGGGCTGGAACTTGTTGTTGAGGGGGTCACTCCTCAGGCCTTCGCTGAGCTGGAGAAACCCTTAAGGCAAGGTGAAGAAAGGAGCGGGTCCTGATGGAGAGTTTTTATTTTGGTGGCACGGCCTCTGAATCTTGCAACAATCCCCTGAACTCTCCCACCAGAACTCTCCACCAGAACCCCAACCTTGTGGTCTGCTTGCCCTTTTACCTGGGGAGAGGGGCACGGGAGGGAACACAGGGACCACCAACCAGGCACAGGGGGAGGGGTGTCAGGTGAGAGGGACACCTGGGTGGGCCAATGGCTCCCAGGGGGTGGAGAGCATCCTTTGAACCTGCCAATTGCTCGACATTCTCCTTGGAATTTCTGGGCTGATAGACAGTGCCCAGTAGGGGTCAAGGGTGGGGAAAAGGAGAGGTGATTGACAACCCACCTGGGGAAGGAAGTTTCTGGGAGAAACCAAGGGAACTAAGGCAAGCCATGACTTCACAGCGCAACAGTTAACATTTTAGACTAAGGTTCAAGGACCGCATAAAATGGATCAAGGGAAGTCTACGCAGAAATTTTGATGAACTGTTGATGGACTCTCCGAAAAGAAACACTATATATGTTTAGTTATATTATTATCATAACCAAGATCATAAAAAAAAAAAAAAATCATTAAATTCCCTTTACAGTTGGGATGCACAGACTGAGTAATTTTGCATATTTAAACATTGGTTGTTCATTATTTTTGAATTATCCTATATATTAGACTTTATTGTTGAACAGATTTATTTCCTCTGGAATACAGAAACCCCATGTATTTTTTATTAGCAAAATGAATTTCATAACAAATAATAATATCAAGCATGAATTAACATAAGATCTGGGTTATTTTTTAATATTGTTATCTGAGTTTAAATGTATTTAATGATTAAAATGGCACCTTTATTAATTACCACTCATATTCTATTGACTTAAAAGGAATTATAAGTACACAAGCATTCAGTTTACAGTAGTAGTATGGTCTACTATTTTTGACTAATTTTCCCCAAAATACAAACTAAAAATTCTTTCATAATTTTTCTAGTTATGAAGAGCATTTACTTAACATAGTATTCATGCCAACACTTACTATTTTTTTCTTAATATTTCCTAGAATGATATGTATACTTTTCTTCAGCCTTCTGCAGGCATCGGTATGGTCCCATGTGATTATCAAACATACTATAAAATGGACCCTGTGAAAGACTGTTCTTAACCTCAATAATCTTGTGTTCTAGAAAAGGAAGATGCAATACATTATTTGAACCACATTCATTTTATATAACTAACAAAAAACTTGAAGGCTGCACTAATTTATACTGAAAAGAAAATGAAAGCGGTCAGCAAATGATTAACATTTATTTAGTTAGTAAACATGTAGACAGTTATACATTAAGGTTTATAACACTGATGTATTTTGGAAATAATTTTGTAAAGAAATCCTATGTCACTTTCCCAGCATGGCAATTAGTACTTTTAGAGGACATTCTATACCCTACTCAAAGTGTGAAATTTAACTATTTTGAGTTTTATCAACCAAAAAAGCATCTTTTTAACTTTAAGAAGGTAAATACTATTCTGAGGCATCCTTAGATCTGAAGCAAAGCCATTATTTTAAATGTTATTTTTGGGTCAAGACTAGAGAGATCACCTTGCAGATGCTTTCTTAAAAATACAGTAAAAACAGACAAAAAATCCAAAACACACACACACTTGCCTCCCTAACATTTCAAGACCTAGAAACTTCTTCTCAATAGTTCTGTGAACTCTATTCTCAAGTAAAGCTAGATACCAGTTTCAGTTAGTTTGGCTCAGAAAGGCTTTTCACAAAATTGGATTTTTTTTTCTGCACAAATTTAACAAATATTTGTCCAAGTGTATGTTGACATCTCAGTTAATTAGAGGAGGGGTAAGCTTTTTCTTATCTAGCGATAAAATATAAATAGGAAAGTGCTGGGGAGTGGAAGTAAAACACTGAAATAGCAAAAGGCCTAAAAAACACTGATGAAACTGTAGTTTTCTGACAAACTTCAGTTCTGCATCATTCTGATGGACACTGCTCCACTATTTGTGTTTCTACCCACTTTCAGGGCTTTAAGTTCTTCATTGCTGCTGTTGATATTTGCTCCTTGCTTTCACAGCTTGACCAGTTTATCTTCCTTTGGGATTATCTAGTTCAAAAGAATATCTCCTGATTTTGGTTTATAGGTCACATATGTCAAGACATATGTTCAGGACATATTGTCAGAACACACTGTATATCTCCTGGATATATGTGCTTAACCAATGTGCTTCTAGCAAATATTAGGATGATGGAATTCCTGGTTCAGCATCTGGGCTCTGTGTGACTCATGAATAACATGATTTGTTTCAAAAAACTTTCATAGGAATAATTTAAGTTTTTCCACAATTATTGCTTTCCAGATATTACATATCTATTAGGCTATCACAGCATATTTTTCAATTCTTTCTGTTTAATATATACATATTCTAGTAGCTGTGCTCTGTGACCTTTGACCACAATTAATATCTTGCATAAAGGAAATAATGATAGCTGTTTAATTATTCATTCAATTCAGTTTATTATGAATCATTCTAAAATCTTAGCAAGACCTGCAAGATTTCACCTGAAAGAATATTAACTGACTGTAATTGTTAGACCAGTGAGCTTAAACAATGAACATTATAAAAGATAAACAGTACTTATTTCATACTTTAGCTATTCTAAGTCTGAGTGATCTGTACTATTTTCAGTGTAGGCTTCCTTCTGCAAAGTTTTTTAAAAATAATTGTGAATCAAATGAAAAAAACATAGTCTTTGGTTTATGTCAGATATTTGATTGTTTGGGTGGAGTTTACTATGGCATTCTGTTATGCAACTTTCTAGATCAGAAGAAACTATACTTATGTCCATTTTATTAGCCCATAGGAAATTGTCCCAAATAAAAAAGTAATTTTTCATTGCATCTGGTCCAAAAAGCACCATTTCAGTTTGGTAATAAAGTGATGGATACACTACCAAAATATTTCAGTGACAAATTGTTTCAGCCCTTGCTTCAAGTCTGGCTAATTAGCTAATTTTAAATAAGCTAATTTAATTTTTTTCTTCTAACTCAGAATATCCAGTCGTTCTGTGATATTTCTTCCTGTGTTCATACAAAGGGTTTGATTCCCAGTTAATTCTTTGTCAGATATATATCTGTTTGTCTGCATTCTGCTGCTTTCTACTTTGAGTGATGAGCAAATTAAGTTACTCATTAAGTCACACATGTAAGTAGGAAAAAGATAAACTTTCTGTTTATACATGTGCATAAACTTATTCAGCAATATGTGTGTTTGATAAATGAATACCTGCATGTATTTTTTAGCCACTGAATTTGATAAATTTTTTTTACTGAAATGATAATTCATAAAGTGCTGCTTCGCTTATTAAAAGTGAGATGTAGCTAGAAATTTTCTCCTTTAGTTCTTTTGAAATTTAGCTCTTAGCCATACCAATTCTTAAATAAACATACTTGAGTTGACTCCAAGTTACTCCATTTGTACCTGCAGTGCAATAAAGTTGCTGGGTTATACCATATTATTGATTTATGCTAAAGAGTCTCTCAGAGACTAGGAGGTCTGTTTCAGATTGCTGCCATTGCAGTTTGGAAAAAAAAAAAATCAGATTTTAATTTCTATTGTAGCTTATGAAAAGATAACATAAGTTACGTGAGAATTCTGTGAAATAATAATTTCTATATGATTTAGAGTGCTGAATGACTTTGGATGACATATATGAATCAAAATATCCCTAGTATTTTTCAGGGTCATAATGAATTTAATTTAGTCATAGTGTTACCTAAATGGAGGTCTCTACTTTCTGAATCTTCCAGTCAATCTCTATATCACATTTTCATTCGTAATTACAGCCACAGTACAAGGGTAGTGTAAGGATTGATGAAATATCCCATAATCTGAAAGATGGAGGAGAAAAATTCAGTGATCTGCTTCACCATTTATGATCAGAGAAAAATTAATTACAAGTTATATTTATGCACTTTCTTCACTAGATGAAAGGAAGTAGCAGTCACACACAGGAATATGCAAGTGCGAGACATTTTAAATCATATTGCCATTTACTAGCAACCTTTATTGTGAAAAAGTACATTAACTGTAAATTTAGATACTTCAGTATTGAAATATTTCTATTTTTTCACAGAAGAAACTGCAGAATCTAGAAAAAAACTGCAGAATGTAGAAAAACATAAAATCTTTTCCTTTTGATCTTTCTAAAGCTGCCATTAAAAATATCTTCTAATAGATAAATATTTTGAATGATCATTCTTAAACCTATTATCTGTTTCAAAATTCTTGAGACCCATGCACTATTTAACGTCAGTAACATTCTGTCCTTTTCATGCAGTAGAAAGAGAGGTACATGAGCTCCCACAAAATGCACCTTATCAGGGAGGCATAGAAATCACACAAATTACCATGAATAGTATGAGCAAACCCAAGACAGAGCTGGAAATGTAGCTTACATCTCTACAGGCTCAACATGCGTGATTCTACCAACATGTGGAGGATGTGCTGTTCATTTATATATCTCCTCAGTCAGGAACATTCTCGGGATCTCCTCTGGTCTGGTCTGATTGGGAAGATCCCGAGGTGTGTCTCTGTTAAAAGTCTCTTTTCCCCAACCCAGCAGCCGAAGAAGGAGTCAAGAAGTCTTTGGTTCACGTTTCTAAGGTCGTTTATTATTGCTTTATCTCAAACATTTTCTGGCTGGCCTGCCAAGGTCTGTTCTACAGGTCAGTCCAAGGCAGACACACCGCCTCTGGGGCTGGTGCTATCTTTTATACTAAAAACTATGCATACTATGTTTATAATTATGTTCCAATACCTATCACCTATGTTAATGACTTTCTACTCTAAACCAATCTGTGAATGCCAACATCATCCTGAACATGGATGCCAGGGAGAAGAAAGAAGAAGTACAGGGCATGCCCAAGTCCTTCCATCTTGGAACCCCTGACCCCCATGTACAGAATTCCAAACCCCGCTGTACGAGGTTCAAAACCCCTCTGTACAGTGCTCCAAAATTTTTCCCTTCACTCTGTGATTGCTGCTACTATGCTACTTAAGATTTTTTGACCTGTAATTCTTCACATAAGGTTGGTAATTTGCTCCATGAGTTACAATCGAATTTCCAGGTGTCTTTGGCTTCCTGCCAGGGTCTCCGAGCCCTTGCCAGGGCATTGAGACATCCAGAGAGATGTCCTGGGTTCCGACAGAACATCACCTCTAACATCCCAGGCAACTGTTGTAATATAATGTATTACCCTTTCTTGCAGTAATATATGGTGAGGATTTCCTAATGTATGGTGAGGATCCTGTTCTATACTCAGTACTTCTTTCATGTGGTCGAAAGATTTTGTTTCTACAACAAATATCTTTAAGAACTGTGGAGTAAGCAATATACAGGAATCTTTATACATTGACCTAGAGTGTAATTATTCTCAACAAGATACAAAGGTTCTACACATGCATAAGTGTAGAAGTGTATGCTGTATCATGCTGTCCTTCATTAATGTATTTTCAATGGTTTTTCCTAGCTTATACTCTTTCCTGAAAGGATGCTCCAGGGTTTTTCCACAATTCTTATTCTATAGTATCACTATCAGGGGATTGAATCTGGCCTTATACCTTTAATGAGAAGGATGCTAGTTTAGTACTTTGCTCATGTAAAACAACCTTCTCATAAAAACAGTTTTTCTCAATAAAATGTAGAATCTGACTGATTCAGTCTCTCATAAGCAACAGAAAATATCTAAAGCAATTAGACACTCCCAAATGCAGTAAAAAATTATTTTTGCACAAATTCCTTTATTTCTCCAGCATATAAATCTTAGCCTCTGGTCCTCTGCCATGATGCAATGGAACTAAGTCTGAGTGGGTTATCTACTATGGTAAAATACACTGTTGCTATTGCTTTTATAACAGAGCTACAGGCTCCTACAGATCAGTATTACAGCATTAATAACTTAGTGCAATCTGGATAGTAGATTTACTGTGCAATTGCAGTCATGTAAATAGAGTACTAACTCCCAAACTAATCAGATGCTGTATGACACAAGGACTATCAATCCTTAGACAAAGTATATCCAAAGTGCTGGTGTAACAAAGTTTTGTATTAGTGTCTACTTTATCACTCCTGGAATATATATATATATATATTTTTTTTTTAATTTTTTTTCTGAACAAGCAAGATTGATGTATCTAACTTAGTAGTATTTGGGACTAAAACAGTTGACAGTTCTGTACTACAGCGCAAGGACATTACCACCATTTATGCTGTATTTGGAAGGGAAGAAATCTGAGTTCATCCTACTGCTTTAAAGCTAGTAGAAGGAAGGTTAACTGAGGCCAGAGAGGTCTAGTGTCTTCTGGATTGTAATATATGGCTCACTTAAGGTAATAAATTAGAATAAAATACTATTGTCTTCTCCATTTTCAAACAGATATGACTGAGGTGTGAGGCTCTTTACCTAAAGTTCAGCAGAAAGAAGACGACACTGTGAATTCATGAAAGGAGATTAACTACTGACAGTGATTGTAATGTAAAATGCTATTCTATTTTTGGGAGAAATATAACTATTCTATATTTTTCTTAAATTGCTATATTTTTGTCTGGATGCTGGTTATTATCGATTAAAAAATGGGGATAGATTGGGGTTTTGCCATCTTCTATATTGAAAGACCTCCATGGAAATTTAGATGTGATAGCTTTTCCTGAAAACAGAAGCATATGAGTTGAGTGATCTGTTCAAGGTACACAAGTGTATCCATGTGTTTGATCCTGGAAAAGGTGTTTTGGCAGTGTGTTGTACAGCAGAGTCTTTCCATCTTTGTGCCATAAAATTGAGTCTGCTGCTCTTGCAGAAAGAAGTTATATACCAATTCTCAAATTTATCAGTCTGTATTTTACAAAATCATTCTAGTCCTCATCCTGTAGTTCCATGAAGATAATCTTTTGGAATATCTCACTTTGGGTTGTTGTCCATATTCAGATTCATTATGCTTTGTGCCTGTGCCACTGCTAGTTTGCTTGGTCCTGTCATTTATGTACTCACAAAAAAGATGGACAAGGCTTCCAGGGAGAAGGAATGGCTTTTACTAGAGGCCACTAAATGACATGTTGGAATGAAAATTAGAATAATTCTGTGTATGCATTCATCCTTCAGATTTTCCGAGGGTTACGTCTACTCTGTAAACAGGTACCTGCAAATTCTGTACACTTAGTCATCCATATCCAGGACACAACTGAAAGATGTTGTGGCATCTTTCTGGGCTTTTTTTTTTCTCCTCCTAAACATTTTATTTCTGAGACATACCAGTCTGCCAGTGTTTTTCAGTGTTCCAGCCCTTTTTTCATTATTGGTGCTTCACAATTTTTTGGGTCCTATTAAAGTGGCAGGATATTTGGGCTTTTTTTTTTTTATTAAGACATTTTTCATATCAACTCTTATGTGATCTGTGATTAGCAGGTCATATAGGTGCTGGTATAAGAAAAGTTGGTTCTCTTTGGTCTTCCATGTTTCAGTTACTTTTTCTGTGACGAAAAGAGAAAATCTATTGGTGCTGAGCCTGAGCGAATTTATCTTGAGACAGACTTACTAACTGTCCCTGTGCTGCCTAATGGAAATGTTCTGCGTTCTGTGTTCAAAGCAGTGCTGTGAACTTTGTGCTCATGCCTGAGATGCAACCCAAAATATCTGTAATATTCTTTGGTGGTCCATGCAGACATAGGTCCATAGTCAATCTTCAGGACACCTGATTTGGAAATAAGTACAGAAATTATTCTAATTATCAAGCAGTCCTAAAACATGTATCAGTATGATAAGAGAAATGAAGCCACTTCCTGGCACCAGCATTGTTTGCTTTTCTAGAAGCAGTACATCTGCAAACAACCTGAGATTAAACTCACGATGGGCAAAGGCAACAGAGTGGTAAAAACAACACTTTTGACAGACTGTCAGGTTATTTTCCTCTGTAAGAATATGAAGTTTACATCAGCTTATGCCAGAAGGTGCTACCTTTTTGTCAGTGTTTTGCAGAATAAGTTTCATTTCATTGATACCAAGTTGTTAATTTTTTTTAGAAACAACTACATAGATGTCAGTAGGATACTGGCAGAGATTTTTGGGATTTTGTTTTGTTTTGTTTTTTCCCCCAGGTCAAATTAGCATGTTTTTAACCATACTCACCTGGTTATGCAAGCCTGTGTTCATGCCCAGTAAAAAATTAGGCCCTCTTCATCATTCAGAATAATATGCTGAATATTATAATATACATAAATTTACTATATTGCACAAAGAAAGGACACTATCTTGGAATTACTTGGAAATGCCAGAGAATAAAATTTAACTAAAATTGAAACTTAAAAATGAAATGGAATATTGATTCATTTCATATATAGATAAATACAGTCAAAGTTCATTAAAAAATGTCTCTTATTCACATAAACACAGAGTGTCCTAAAGCTCCTGCAGATCTCCCTGGCTTGAAAAATTGCTAAAATATTCATTATACATCTTCTTTCAATTATTTTATAAGACCTAATTATCAGAAAACCATTTGGAAACAATTCTTATGTTTTCCCCTAAGCAGAGAGGAAATGAGACTCTAAAAATTTAGAGGAGTTTTCACTTTTTCTGAATGGGGTAAGGTACTGTTGCACCTTTTATCAGGATTGGTCTTCCATCTTTTCTTCCTTTTAGCATTGGAGAAGTTTGGAAACAGAGTAGAAAAAAAATGTCAGAACAGAAAGATAATAGATTTTTTACTCTTTCTGGAAAACATGGGGAGGTTAATATGAAAACAACATCAAAAAGAAAAAAAAAAAAAAAGAAAAAAAGGAAAAAAAAAAAAAAAGAAAAAAACCCAAACTACCAGGAGTTGATTTTGAGGCATTCAGAAATGGAGAGGAAAAAACTGACACACTGAATTCCATAACAAGATTCTTTCTTTTAATATTCCTCCAGATTTTGGTCTACCTAGTTTCTCATCATAAACACTATTTATGTTTCAATGTTGTAAGTATAGTGGAAAAAAAAAATATGAGGGAAAAACTAGCAAAGCCTAATCTGCTTTGGTTTTTTATGTCTGTTATTATGCAACTCTCTTTTTCTATGAGCAGAAAGGATATGATTAAAACCTTTTCTGATTTTTAGTGAGAAATTAGTGACAGAAATATTAGAATGCAATATCTTGTCTTATCTGTGTTATGGTAGAGTTTGAATGATTATTGCTCAGCTTTTGCAGTAGTTTATCCTTCCCACATTACAGTAAGAACCAATTACTACCTGAGATGTAGTATAAAGGGGTAAGATTCAATGAAACATAGGAAAAGTGAAATCCCAGGGATCTGAAAAGTAGGAAAGTGATGTCTCAAAAATTGAGATCTTGGTCTAAAAATTGAGCATAACACATCCACTATAGAAGTCAGATGACCTCATGATCAATCTAACAATGTGTTTAAGGTCATGCAGGGAATTTTTTCCAGTACCAGACACTGAGACCTGATCTGTCCCCATCCAACATGTGCAAGAAAAAGTTTGTCTTATTTTGTCTTTTTCTTCTCTCACTTTTCTACTAGCTCAAGCTGCCCAATTCACTTTTGCTTTGCAAAGCAATAGTGAGCATTTCTCTTATTCTTCTTTCCATTATCTCCACATTTTCCTAAAATTTAAAATTTAAATTAAGATTATGTAGTTGTGTCAGAAGTTTCTTTTGAGGGCTCTGATATACTGCATAGGATTGGAATGGGCATAATTATATTCAAAACATTAGTTATTTGTTAGGTTTCTTTTTCTCGGGCCAGGTCTTATAAACCCTCAAAAGGGAACCTAACACATCCAAGGATAGCTTAGCTATTACCTTTTGGGGGCAAATAATAAGCAGGATGGCTTCTGCTGCAGTGTTAGAAACAAAAAAGGTTTAATAAAAGGCAAAATAATAAACAGAAAAACTCAAGCCAGGTACAGAGGTCTGCTCCTGGTATAAACACCTCCACAAAAGCCGCTCAGTTCTTTTTGTTCTCTTCTTTTCTACCTGATGAGCCAGGCGGGACTTTCTGGCTTCTATCCAATTAGATGACTCCGAGTTTTTGGTGAAGTCTCTGAGGTCCTATGAGGTGGCTTTTCACCTAATTGTTGAGAGAAACTTCTGGGCTTCTTTCCTTTTTTGGGGGACAAAGGCTAGCTTTGCCACTTTGTCATTAGGGGGCACACTCCTACTGTTATTTGCTGCTGGCAAATAACTCTTTCCTTTGCAAAGCAGGAGTGCCTCATCCATAAGAATTGCATCTCCAGCTGTGTCAGATTGTACTCAGGAACACTTGTACATAGTGCTACACTTTTACTTTCCAGGTCTACTGAATTTATAGCTGGCAAGCTAAAAGAATTTATAAACTTTTTCTCTAGTAGATTGCTCTATTTGTGAATTTGTAATTGTGGATGAGACCAGACTTATAGTGTAACCCATTATATGCACCTGGAGTCCTATGAACACAACCAAAGTTAGAATTCCAAATTTATTCCAATTGGAAATTAAGCTCAGCCACGCTTAGCACCTCTAATCTCGAAGGACGAGATGGAACATAAGGTTTATTTTCTGCCAAATTTCTAGAATCTTAATGCAACAATTTCCCACTTAACCCAATTAAAAAAAAAAACAAAAACAAAAAAAAAAACCAAAAAAACAAACCCACAACAACAACAAAACCCAAAAAACAAACAAACAAACAAAAAAACCCAAAAACCAAAGTTAAGATTTTTTTAAAATTTAATTCTAAATATATTTCCGTTGATAAAAGGAAACCAGAAGATAAGGATAGATGGAAAATTGCATTTATTTAAAAAAGAAGCATTGAGTCCTATATCCTATTGAGACTCCATTATGTTTTGCTCTTTGTAAAACTTACAAGGGAAATAAAAAGTGGGAAAGGTCTAATGCCCGTTTTGATGTGGGTAGATAACATAAGAAGTTATTTCAGTGGTTTTAAAAGGTCATATTTTACTACTGTCACTAAAACATAGTATTTATATGAAAGCTCTTATTATGGAGATCCTCAGAGAGATAATTTTGGACACAAAAATAAAGATATTTAAGTTTCTTTAACACCTTTAATCCTTTAATTTTATTCACAACAATTAAACTTACAGTCTCTTTAAGTCTCACTGTTATTGATTTCTCTTTACTTTCTGTTCAGTGGGAAAGTCTTTGTAACTTGATTTATTGATAAGACTTCCATGATTCCCAGGCTTGAAAGTAACTAGCAATTAATTGTCTCCCCTTAGCATCTCTCTAGAGGTGACACTAGAGTGGCAGGCTTTAGTCATTGACTTTCTCAAGATTTGGAGGTTAGGATTTTAAAATTTAGATTAACCTTGCTCAAAAGACAGGAATTTTCAAAGGTATAATCAGTGTGGTCTCAAGATGTACTGCAGTTTTTCTTCAAGTATATTTTAATTCTGATTTCAGTTGCAAAGACAGCTTCTGACTGCTTTTGTATGATACTTAAATTGTTGTTAACTCTCCAGTAATGCAGGCACAGGAACACTACAGACTGCAGAGAAAATAAAGCCTTAAACTCATCCTGACATTATTAGAAAAACTTTGTGGAATAGTGGAGAGAATAACTGAAGGCATTAAGATACAAAAATAAAATTCCTTCTGTCTTCATTGTCTGAACTCCTTGATTAGCTAGTAGGTTTTGTTTTGCATCTTCTGATGCATATCTTTACTCAGTGGTTACAGATTAGCACAGCAATGGTATCTTCCATGACTTACAGATTTTTTGTATAAATTGCATCATTCTTTTCAATATTGCTGCATACAGAGCAACAGTTCTCTGCAAAAAAAAAAGTAGCAGAAGTGTCTGATAGAATAGCATAGTCAGGAGAATTATATTTAAATGCTACCCAATATCCTTGGTGAATATCCATTAGTTGTTGAAACAAACCTCTACCAAAATACCTAGCTATTTGTATTATATCAAGGAACTGGCAACCAGTTTGACTAGCTGATATTCACAAGCTGGTTCTCTTAGAAACTGAGGAATTTTCTTGATTTGAGTGTGAGGAATTTGATGAGGCTAGTTTGGGGTTTAACACATTCTGGTATTTCACCTTGCATAAGCTTAATTACTATTTATATGAATTGTAAAATGAAAGAAAAATATGTATAATGATCAATTCTATTAGTAAGAAAATAACTTGGAAAATTAACATACTTTCTCATAAAACTTTTTGTCCTTTACATTTTTGAAAGAATGCTACCCTCATCATTTGGAGAAAGTTCGTTAATGCTGACACTTCCTGTCAAGATTTTTTAAATTAGTTTGTAAATATTAATATCCTTTTAAATTAAATTGGAGGAAGAAATTTTAACTGTATAAAAGATATCCACATCAGTTTCAGACTTATCAGAAGCTCTAAAAATAGGTCAGAAAGGTGTATTCCTATGGGAGCAATGTAGAATTTCAGCTGCCACTTGAGATGCCCACACAAACCATGACTTGACCTCTACAAATCAGATGCATGCCTTCCTTTTTATAACCATAATTGTCATTTTGTAGTTAACTTCATGCTTAACCTCTGGTATATCCTGTCACTTATTTTGCTGGGAAGGTGGAATGTAAATTTTGAAATGTGAATCAGCATAACGGAAAGTTGCTCAAAGTATTGCATTCATACTCTGCAATTGCATTCTAAGAGTTTTACTGACCTTGGGGAATGCAAGTAAAAATCATTTCCACAAAAATTGAACATGTATTTTCTAGGAACCTGTAGATAAACCTTATGAGCCTTTCAGAACTTATTAGATGGGTACAGCTTTCTCATTTTTGAACTTTATCATCTGTCTGAAGCACTTTGAAGTATTTTTACTGATTCGTGTAGCAGAGACAAGTCAATTACAGCCTTGAATTTATTATCATTTGGAAACTGATACATTGCCAGACAAATTAGGAGACCAGAAATGCTCAGCAAATACTTGTGTCTAAATTTATTCAATTGGTTTCCATTGCTTTTACATTATTTTGTACAAGTTATGAAGATTAAAAAATAGATATTAACTAAATGCTGCTGAAATGTACATTGTTGTGGGGAAAAAACTCTGTTTTCACAAGTAGCAGGATATACTTTTAATATTTTGGTAAGTATATGTTGCAGAACTGATACACTGATAAACAGAATCTTAGGACATATTTGCCTGGTACACTGATGCTATACTCATCTTCAGACGAGCTATTGCATCTGCACAAAACAGAGCATAGCAGTTCTGCACAGATCTACTACTTTGGGCTCCAGAGCCAAGGCCTAGTATTGCCCCCTTATTTCAGTGGACCTATGTACTGGGTTTGTGTGGTCAGGTTTGAGTAGCAGATGGGCTACAGGGGTGGCTCTGTGAGAAGAAGATCCTGGAAAATTCCCCTTGTCTGACAGGGCCAATGCCAGCCTGCTCCAGGATGTACCCACCACTGGCCAATGCCAAGCCCATTGGAAATAATGGTGGTGATAATGGGATAGCATATTTTAGAATAGGACAAAAACTGTGCAACTGAGGCCAGAGGAGTAAAAATATGAGGGATAAAAAACTCTGAGGACATCAAGGGCAATGGAAGAGGATGGGTAAAGATGCTTCAGGCAGCAGAGCTGAGATTCTCCTGCAGCCTGTGGTGCAAACCATGGTGAGGCAGATGTGTCCATGCAGCTCATGGAGCTCCATGGAGGAGCAGAGATCCACCTGCAGCCTGTGGAAGACCCCAAGCCAGATAAGGTGGATGATTGAAGAAAACTGTGACCCTTTATGAAGACCCACTAAAGCAGGCTCCTGGCAGGATCTGTGGACTCGTGGAGAGAGGACCCCATGCTGAAGCAGGATTTTAAGCAGGACTTGTGACCCTGTGGGGGGTTCATGCAAGAACAGGCTGTGCCTGAAGGATGGTGTCCTTGGAAGGAACCAACACTGCTATAGTTTGTGGAAAACTGTAGACCACAGGAAGGACTCAGGAGTTCATGGAACACTCTCTCCCATAGAAGGTACCCCAAGCTGGAACGGGGGAAGAGCTCTCTCCCTCTTAGCAAGAAAGAGTGGCAGAGACAATGTGTGATGACCTGACAAAAATACCAATCCCACAACCTGCTGTGCTTCTGTGGGAGAGAAGGTAGAGAATCAGAGAATATAGTTAAATCTGGGAAGAAAAGAGGTATGGGAAGAAGGTATTTTAAGATTTTGATTTTATTTTGCATTATCCTGCGTTGATTTGATTGGTTATTAATGTCATTCATTTCCCCAAATACAGTCTGTTTTACCTATGATGGTAATGGGTAAGTGATCTCTCCCTGTCCTTATCCCAGCCCATAGGTCTTTTGTTATACTTTTCCTCCTCTATCTAGCTGACGAGGAGAGTGATAAAACACTCTCAGTGGACGTCTGGTGTCCAGCCAGGATCAGCAACCTTCACAAAACTGAAAATTGTATGGCACTACTGCTTTTATTCCCAAAAGAGTATCAATTAAATGTTGAATTGTACATATATGGAAATAATCCTCTCAATAAGATAAAAAACCTCCAGCTGTATCAACTAAACTGGACTTCTTTCATCAACAGAACCTTCAGTAAAAGGGTAGAATCTAGTTTCGTTTGATAACCAGCTTGATCTCACTTGCTTTTGAAGTCTCAGGTTCCTAATTAGCAGCGCACAGCATGCTTCATGTGCAATGACTGAGAAAAACAGGGCCCTCCTCATCCACTAATGAGAATTTGTATTTTTATTTCTTCTCTGTAACAGCTATTTACGCATTATTTCATGTTATTGAGCATGAAAGATTAATTCCTTTAAAAATTTTTCTAAATTGTATTTTCCATTCTGATTCATTATCTTGCTTAGGAAATCCAAACCAAAAACAATTTCTACTCAGTAATTTCACAGAGTGAGAAAATGGTGGCTTTTTTGAAGTCAGGGAAATATTCTATTTAAGTTTGATAACTCAAGGGTGATTCTAGTTCAAATGCAGGACAAATTATATGAAGTAGCTGTTTATAAGTGGAAAAGTACCATGAAGTTTAAAACAAACAGAACCCAGACTTATGGTATATTACAGTGGCAGATGCTGCTGTGGAATGAGAAGGCATAACTGCAGAGCTGCTCCCGCTATTTAAACAGATAAATTCCACATTTACTGGCAGTACCGTCAGCTGGATGAGACTCTGGGTTTCTCCTTTAATATGTGTCTTTGAACAAGAGAGAACAAGACCTTCTAAAGTACTCTGATAAGAGATTTTTGGCTCAACATATATCTTGCATGCCTGGGGAGCCTATAGTAACATTGCAAAACCCAACATCTTCACTTTTAAATTCTATAGTGTTTGTATCTTTGGTGAAATTAACTTCACAGTTTCCTGGCAAAAATGAAAAGTAAGATATCACAGTTGAGGTATAACTGAAAAGAACTGGATGCTGTATTGAAATAAAATTTATAATATTCATAAATCTAGTTCATTTTTTAAATCGTAAACATTTTTAATCCTTGTACTTCAATAGTGGAATGAGCATTAACTACTTGAAATCTTTTCCACTCGTGTTTCCTGACATGTCCTAGAAAGCCCTTAGAGAGTCAGAAGTCTTGCTTGTGATTCACAGTTCATCCATCGTAATTTCAAAAATGCTGCTCTTTTTTAAAATGTGTATTTTATGAAATTATCAGTGTTAAAGCTGTAAAATTTATAAAACTTTTCTTCCTTTCACACTTTAATCTGCAGAACCACATTTGTAGAGACATACCAGCTAGAATCAGAGGTCTCAGAGCAAAATAACCAGAGTATTCAGATACACTTCTTACCAGTCATCTGTGTAGACCAAAGGAAGGGCAAGAGAGATCATAAGCCCTGAAACAAATGAAGGTATATGAATGAGAGCAGAAGTGTGAGTTTCATGCTGTAATTAAAAGCATTCAAAGATTCTTGCTGTAATAGCCATGAGAAAACAGTGTGGAAAGTGGATTAGTGGAACACTTGGAAAGCTCAGTTGTTAATGTAAGGGTCTGCAACATTAGCACTTTCTTTCAAAATATCAAAACCTACAGCCTTTACATCAGTTTAAGCCTTGGTACTGCTTCACTGCACAAGATAAGCCCATTCTCTTGCCTTGAAAAGACTACCTAGTTACATTGAAGTACTTATCTTTTATAATAAATGATTGAAAAATTTGCTTGTATAATTTCTTCCTTCTGTTCCTTACAAAAAATGGCTGAATTTGTAATCACTTTTCTTAATGCCAGAAGAGTTTCTTCTTGATCTTGCTTTTGTGTTCACCAGAGAACACAAGAGATTCATGAGACTTAAGTTGCCTGTCAGCATGTTATCCTCTTCCTGCCTCTTTTCTTTTTTATTTCTTTCATTGGAAGGCTGCCAAAGATGTGCAGTATTGTTTCCATTTATTCTTGTGTTTTCAGCAGGCAAAAATTCAAATTTAAACAAAAGAAAGCACAGAGTAAGTGGGAAATTGCATATAATACCTGGATGAGAAAACCACAAGTGCCTTTATACCATGCCATAAAAATTACCTGAGAGAACATCATCTGTAGTGTTCAGAAACACTAGCTTAGACACTTAAAATTGTCACACTTGCTTAAAGACAACAATTATACAGCTGTTTACAGAACATAACTTGTGTATTAGCCTCTTATGATTTTATTCTTCTATTCTTCCATAGAATCTCCATCAATGATAAATGACAGTAAAATAAAATAGAAGTCTGTTTAATGGTAGAAACAAAAGGTTGGAAGAGTAAAAAGCCAATCATTTTTGTAGAGCCTTAGATAAAGGAGGAGATAAATTTATTTTTAGGTTTCACAAGATGGATTTCTAAGTACAGAATTTCAGTGATGGCTATATCTTATTCTGAAATACAGGAAAATACAACATTTTCATGAGTGAAATTAGAGTTCCAAGGTTTCCCACCCTGTCCCTCCCAATTTTCTGTGCATTGTTATATATAGTGCAAAGAAATACTGTAAAATATCTTTATACAGTTCAGTCACAATTTGCTCACAGTGAAGCTAGCTACTTTCAAACTGAGATTTTTTTTTTCCCAACATACATATAAAACAATGTAGACTACAACTATGTTAGTGATACTCATTAATGGTATAAACATTATATTGAGAATAGCATAAAGTTATATGAAGTTTGTTAGTTATATTGGGTCTGGGAAGGCAGCAAGAAAACAAGACGTACAAAACTGTCAAAATGTCAAGAGAATGGAGCCAGGCTCTTCTTGGTGAAGCCAAGCAATAGGACACGAGGCAATAGGCAGAAACTGATGCACAGGAATTTCTTCCCTGTTATGAGGAAGAACTTTTTTACTGTGTGTGTGAACAAGCACTGGATCAGATTGCTGACAGTTTGTGGAGTCTCCCTCAATGGAGTTATTCAAGAATCATCTAGACAAAATCCTGTGCTCTAGGATGTGCTCTAGGATGACCCTGGTGGAGTAGGGAGATTGGACCAGATGACTTACTGTGGTCCATCCAAACTGGCCCATTCTATGATTCTGATTCTGGGACACATGGGAATCAGAAATAAGTCAAAGTCTCAGGTAACACTAGATCGCGTTTCCCAGAATTTTTATGGCATCTCTGTCTCTGGAGATACTGAAAACCTGCTTGAACAAAAATTTGGACAACCTGCCGTAGCTGACTGCGCTTAAGCAGCAGGATTTGAATAGGTTACCTCAAGAAATCCCTTTCACCCTAAAAGGTTTTGCAATTTTGTGCAAATAAATACCAACATATATTAATTATTTTTATAAATTTGTTACATCAAATGCAGCACTGATTTGTACTGTCAGAACTGTAAGCAATCCTTAAAAAAAAAAAAAAATCCCTGCCAGGAACAACTGAGACAAAGTTGTTAAATCACACAACTACGTGCCATACATTCTAAAAAATGTTTTTCCTTTTCTAATAGTGTGCCACTACATTTTTGTTATTAGGAATTTGTAACCATTCATTTTGCTTCATTACAACATTTATAGTCTTTCATTATAATTTGTGTTTGTTGCCTACTTCAACGTGTTCTGTGGAACAAAACCTTTTCATGGTGTAATCAAAAAATCTGCGTCCACAGTTATATATGATTGATCAGACTGATTTTTCCAATTATCATTTCTGATTACATATTTTTCCTGCAGAATCTTTTTGATTTTTTTTTCCTTGACATTTACATACTCTGCCTTTGGAAAGGCACACTTTTATTTTTCTCTTCCCCATACAGATGTTCCTGCTAGGACAAATAAAGGGCAATGACTACTGGGAGAGATTAGGTTATTTATATTGCTCACTGCCTTCTAAGTCCCTTACCACAGAAAACAAGCTGAATCACAAATACAGTGTGCACTGCAGAACGAGATTACACTTTTGGGTTTTTGCACTGTACTTTGAATATGGTAAGGGTTTCTTCATATTATAAATACATCTTTATTAAAATAAATCTCACAAAGGTGGTGTCTAGTTGCACAAGCTGAATACTCTTAAGAGAAACTTCTACGCAGTTTGAATTTGCTTCTAAAAAAATACAAACTGTATTTTTTGGCAGAAAAGTGAATTCCAGTTGCAGTTCTATAAAGTTAATTTGGGGAAAATTCATTTGAGAGGAACAAATTTCCGATGCCTGGTGGATGACCAGTTTATGTTTACATGATGACTGACAAGAGAAAGATGGGAAATTAATTTCTGTCAGGAACAAAATGCAGGTTGCAAACATTTAATAGAGCATCTTTTAATTGTTAGAGTGAGGAAGATGTGTAGAAGTGAATTCCTGCCTAACACACTCTGTATGGTGCCAGGATATTGTCCTGTTTGCAGAACTAAACTAGAGCATTTATTATGTGTGATAGTATGGTCAAAAGTTTTATTTTGCATAAGAAAACAAAGTTAAAGACTCATAGTTGTGATTTTAAATACTCAAGGGATTTTTGTTTTGTTTCTTTTTCAGTACAAACTGACATTACGTGACAAAGGAAAGCAGAAACTGTGTCTTAATTGTGATGTTGAACTAGTCTACAGGTGTAAGGTAACTTTGAAGTTGCATACTTATTGCAAATAGCATAATGTTTTTATTGTGATAGGATAATTTGGCTTTACATAGTTAAGAGAGAAAACATCTGAGTATTTTTCACCCCATTAACAGTCCCCATTACTTTTATTTTTCTTTCTCTTTTTAGGAGCTGTTTTCATGTGGAGTGCAACTACTGTTTTCATGAAACAACATTGTACTTTTAATAACAGTAATTTAGACAGATTCATACTTCTTGCTGTGCACAAATGGCTCCTCAGTGTCACTTCAGGACAGTGTATACTGTGGGCTGTGTGGAATCACATCATCCTTTATGAAGCAGAAAAGTCTTTATGGCTGCAAGCATCTACTACACTGTAGGGATTTGTTTAGTGTCTCACCAGAATCATTAGTCAATTCAGAGAAAAGAGGAAGAGCCTGGGCCCAGTATCCTGCTGGTACATAATTTTGGAATTACTGGGCAAACTGAGAAAAGAGTGTCTGTGCAATGGTTTTATTTATTGAAACTAAGGCTGGAAGAGACATTTTCAGACCAGCTTTGTGGATAAGTACAATTTAGCCTAATAAAGGGGGTTTTGATCCCCTGAAGAAAGAAAAAAATTATTCTGAGCAGAGAATTTTTTCAGGTGATGAGGTCAATATTAAAATATGTTCTAAGATACTAAGTAGCCATGCATTTCACCCACGTGAAGGGAAGGGCTAAGATAAGGATGACTATCCATTTAAATCAGAGGTTCAAATCCTGACACAATGGGAGAGGCAGAAACTAGACTTCTCAAGTATCAATACAAAAGTGAGAAATAAACAGAAGAGAAAAATACAAATATATATTAAGCCTTTTCATAAAGAATTAGTAAATCCTTTGGTGAAAGGCAGAAATGTGGGTTTTTTTGGTGTATCCATGTGGTTTGTTTTCAAAGATGCATTATATTAATAACAAAAGCATTCACCTAAAAAACTCATTGCAACCACTCTCAAGATCAGATTGTATTATTGTTTTCCAAAACAGAGTGTCTAGAAATGCATGGACATTTTTAATGCCTGGGCACCCACTGGGATTGCTTTCATACTGTGAAAAGTAAATGCAGAAATTCCCTAGTTCTTCTGAAAACAATTCTGTCTTCTATTTTCACCAGACATAGCAACCCATGCACTAGACAATGCTAAAATCTCTTTACTCAGGAATGGAAACATAAATAGGAATTGATGATAGTGTGCAGTGTTGGACAACTTGGTAGTAATCTCAAGCATAGAAGAAGTGGTCACATATATGTGACAAAATTCACTCAGATGGACTTTCTGCTTTTTTGACTAACAATATTCTTTCACTACTCTCTGGCTGAGTTTCTAATGATTTAATAAGTAGATTGATTTTAATCTTTTGCCTCCTAAAGTAGGCTGTTTCTTATCAGGTGTGCTTCTTGAAAAGCCAATGGAATTAGAAAAACTCAAAGCAAAGCAAAACAACTCTTTTGTTTCTTATTTCATTTAGAAATTAAATTTGAGAGGAACTTATAAATGTTCTGACAAGAAACTCTCTTCTTAGCTGAGAAATATTTATGAAAAATATTCATCAGGCGATGAACTCTCACTGCAATATGCAGTAATGAGGATGAGAAAACATAACTGAAGATATATTTGATTAAGCTCAATAGACAAACAATAGACAAATCATTGTATGCCCAGAAGGCTTGAGATGGAGAGCACTTAGAGGAAAAAATAAACAACCCAAACCACAAATTATAGTGATTCAAAGCAGCACTAGTTTTAAAGCCACAGCTGAATGCAATAGTGTAAAACCAAATTAACATCTTAGGAGAAAAAAGGCTCTTTTATTCTGTTCTCTCTATTGTTTGGCATGACCTAGACCTGCTTAATATGTTCTTCATTGCTCCTTGTGCAGGCAGATGTGGCAGTTGCCTCCACATTTGTCCGCTTTTAGTTTGAAAGGACCACTGGTTTGTGGGGAACTGCTTTTCCTTGCTTTTCCTTTCTTCCTGGAAGGACCAAGTAGAAGGGAAGTGCAAAGCACAAGAAATGGGTCTGCTCTTTCTAACTCCCTGGATAAGACTTATGCAACACTTCAGAAGACAGCCCTGCAAATACTGATTAATGTTTTACAAGATAAAATGTTAGAACATTTCTTGCTGGGATGTGATTTCTACACTAACTTTTATCTTATGCTTTAAACACCAACACCACAAAATGACCTTGCTGTCACAGCCAATTATGTGAACAGGGTTCAGGATTCACCACAGGCCAGAGCATAAATCTGTAGCTATGTAGCTAGAGTACAAATGCATTAACAACTTTGTAAAATACAATTTTCAATCACTTTACAGAAAAGATGCTATATAATGATTAACAGTCCTTCAGTTTTCAGAAAACAGTTTAGTTCAGTTATGAGAGTTTAAATGTTTCTAAGCCATTTTTTGCTTTTGATATATACCCTTTTTGTAAAACCTTAAATGGTGCAACATTTGCTAATGTTGCACGCATAGTGTGCAACAAATATTAACAGCTATAAAAGTTCTTGTACTTAGAGCACTGGAAGTGCTACGCACTCAAATGTGGCTTGGGGAAAAAGAAGGATTGAAAGCTGATGGGAAAAACAGAAAGTTATAAACTTGCTGAATTTAAGACAGAATGTATAAATATAACTTCACAAATTAATGCTTATTGAAATTTTTTCTTCTCAGCTATTTTATTGATAGTTTACCCGTTTTCTATTTATCTTCTTTTTCTTCCACAATCCTTTGTCTTTTGGACTTTGCATTCTTATGTTGGTACTGTTTACACACCTGCTTCTTCATTCTATTTCTGGCTGCAGATTTGGTGCACTGATACAACATCTGTTCAGAAAGCTGCCTTTAACAGGATAGTGGATGAAGGGTGAGATGCTCTGACTGAATACCTGCTCATGCAGTCATGTATTTGTGGCAACTTCAATGGGAAGAATTATGGAGTATTATACTAGTACTCAGCTTTAAAAAAAAAACCAACCAAACAAAAAACAAACAACCAAAAATAAAAGAAAAAGCCTGAAGATTATGGAATTTATTTGTTTTACTTGTCTTTACAGCCCAAGATTTGGGTCTGGGATAAAACTCACTCCTTGAGTTATGGCCTGACTCAATGAGCAATCTGTGATGAGGATGGGGAGAGGAATGATGGGAAGAAGTAAGAGATCAGAGTGAGTTTCTGTATATGTGTGAAATCCCAAAATGCTTCCATTTGATGTTTCAACTTCCTGTTTCAAAATGAAGTCTCACCCCCAAATCTGGTTACGTTAAAAAAAACCAAAAACCCAATAACTGAAATAAACACCCCTACCCAAAAAGGGCCAACAAGAAGGAAACAAACCAAAACTTTATATTTTTACCTCCAATAGACAATGTTTATTTGACTGAGAATTATGATTTGAGGGGATGAGATTAATATAAGTAAGAAATTCTTTCCTTTTATGGGCCTTAAATACTAATGTTTTTTCCTTGGTTTTTGGTGCACCGGACATATCAAGACAATCAGTTATTTGCACAGCTTTGCCTTCTAAAATAATTTTGTAATCTTAATCCTAGAAGCTCTTTCTTCCTTAATAGCAGTGTAGTTAAGTAAATTGTATCATTTACTGTGGATATAAATCAATGTAGCTACATTGCTTAGTTTTGAAGGAATTAGAAGTGTAATCGGATTAAACTGTCTTGAGTACTCTGGCCTTCAGATGAGATGCAGAGCATGTGAGGGGCAAAGGTCCTGGGTTTTGGTCAGAAACAGCATTTCATTACACTATCCTTAATAAGACCATAAAATTTAGAACTGCTTTGGGTAGCAATGATAAAATAAAAAGATGGAATCTGGAAGTTCTTGCAAGTTCTTTATATAATAAAGACACAGACTAGCTTGGTTATGAAGTACTGCACAAAGCTAGCTAGATAGTTGTATGTATCACTGTTCTAGCAACAAAGTGATATTTCAGAATGAGTGTTCCATAAACTCTTTTCTGCTAAATAATCTATAAAACAATATTAAACGTGATTTTGTTTGTAATGTCAGTAGTTTTCATAGCAAGTTGTGTCACATAAATGAAACATTCAGCTTGAAGTCTGAGGCATGAGGGAAATACTTTCTTTGCTTCAGGCTGTCATTGATGTAATTGTTGAAACGATAAATTGTTATGAAACTATATCAATTTATATAGACACAAAATCTTAGAATTTCTGTTGGCAGTTTTATCCACCTGAGAAATAGTATTGAAAATTGTTGCCTTAAGACAATTTCTGCATAGAGTCATCTCATCATGCTAACTCTAACTGCTTTAATATTTTTGGATGGGAAGAAAAAAAATAATCATTTTTCACAGAGGCAGTCTAGAAAACAGCTTATAGAGAACCAATGTGTCTCCACTGTCCACTTGTTGTATCATTGCTTGGAGTCCAGCCTGGTGCTGAATTAGCATTAATAAAGAGTAATGGCTCTGTTTTCCCCAATTTGTCTCCAGATCTGTCCATGTATCCAGAGGTGGCCTGCCTACTGTCTTGCCCCCATACATGATCTCTCAAGCAATTAGAATAATGCTCCAAAGTGACTGAGACAGTGATCTAGCCTTTCTCTTTCTCCTGTACTTGCTGTTGTGTCCCAGGAGAATAGGAAAAATCATGTTTCTTTCTTATACATTTTTAGTTTTAAATGTACCTTTCCAGGTATCATCTGTCTTCACAACAAAATGATGACAGAAGGCTTAAGTTAACAAATGCCTCACTGAAGTATTGTCAAAATTGAGGTTGTGTTTGGTAGTTTTTAATGGCAGTAAAACAGAAACTGTGATTAATTGTCACAAGGTGATTCATAAATGCTGTATTTAAGGAGAACATTTCTTTTAAATGCATGCAGATCTTTGCCAGGATAGAGTTTATTTTCTTCATAATATCTTGTATGGGATTATGTTTTGGATTTGGGCTGGAAACAGTGTGTTTCACACCTGGCACAGGTATGTTTTGATTATTGCTGAGCAGGGATCACACAGCACCGAGGCCTTTTCTGCCCATCACACCGCCACACCAGCAAGGAGGCTGGGGGTGCACAAGGAGCTGAGAGGACACACAGTGGGACAGCTGATCTCATGTGACAAAAGGATATTTCAGGTCATATGGCATCCTTCCCAGCATGTAAACTTAGGGGAATGAAGAAGGAAAGGGAGCCTTTGAAGTGACGGTGTTTTTCTTCCCAAGTCACTGTTACACATGATGGGGCCCTGCCCTCCTGAGGATGGCTGAACACCTGCCTTCCCATGGGAAGCAGTGAATAAATTCCTTGTTTTTCTCTGTTTGTGTGTGCAGCTTTTGCTTTATCTGTTAAAAGGCCTTTATCTCAACCCAGGAGTTTTCTCTATTTTACCTTTTCAATTCTGTCTCCCATCCCATCAGGGAGGAGTGAGTGTGGGGATTAGTTTTCAGCTGGGAGTGCACAAGGAGAGTAGGAAATAGAATGACCTTTTCCATCCATTAATCATACATGTTTCTTTCATTTCCCTGGTTTGTAGGGAATGCAGGTTTTCATTTCCCACTGTAGCTGATGCAAACTCCACTGCTCACCATGGGACTTCTGCTGGGACACTTGTTCTTCTCCACTATTCCCACAGTCTCTTGAAGAATTCATTTGCTACTCAGCTAAGTTTCTATTCCACAATATTTTATGTAACTTCAGCACATATATTGTTTACTAACTCCTAGTTAGATCTGTTTGAGATATTGTGGGGAAGGTCCCTTTTCGCTCCCCTGCCAGATTACTTTACTTGTTTTTGGTTATCCTAGAATATAGATGAAACCAAATTTTTGACAATTCTCAATTCAGTTTTCATTTGGAAACCATTGCTTCCAAATGCTGAAAAAGTTGACTTTGTTATTCATTTTACGTTTTACCTTTTCCATAAATAAGAATTTTTGTTTAGAAAATATAATTTATCTGTAATATATTGTTGAAATTTCAGTAACCTAAATGAAACATAAAAAAGTTTTCAGTTTTCTTTCTTGAATTAATTACTATTGATGTCAATAACCCCTATAAAATTTTAAACCATTCCCACCAATTTAAGATAAGAATAATTTTCAGAGCTGTCAGAGAACAGCAAAATTTGTTTTCCTCTTTTTTTTACACTTGGGTAAAAATCTGTGCCAAGTTCTGTCTTAAGAATTATGAAAACTAAAGCAGACAGTAAGTGCCAAGATAACTATGTTTGAGCAAAATCATTACTTTTTTCAATTAATTTGTTGTTTGTTTAGATGAACATTCTGTAAATGTGAAATTCATGTTGAGCTTACATTTTTCTCCCTTCAGGTTTGCTGAGTGTCTTGGTGTGATGCTCTTCATTATTCATCACCTTTTCAAGTGAAGTTTACCATATTATTGCTGGGACAAGGCTGATAAATCCCTAAAGGATTTATCACACATTGCATCCCACCTGTCAAATCAATAACAGCAGAATGAAGGTTAGCTGGTAAATGGGATTAGGTCTTCAGTTATGGGGCTGTGCATCTACACACCTCTAAGATGTTACTTTTCTCAGCATCTTTCCCTCAGAAAATCCATTCATTTTGGCAGAGGTGAATGACTCCTGCTTCTTCTATCACCAATAATTGAGAATAACTGAGTGCTGCATTCTTCAGCTTAAGTACATTGCCTTGGGTTATCAGTTGAGCGAACATCCAATTATGTTTCTCTGAAGTGTTAGTAGTAAAATGAACAACTATTAGTTTAAATGTTGACTAGAACGAAACAAAAACTTTGTGGATGGAACTTTACATCTCCACAAGATAAATACCAGAATTTTTATCAGACAGCTGCAGCTCTTGCTGAAAGGTAGTTGTTCTCTGAAGTAATGGGATAGTTTACTTGGGACTACCACATTTCACAGTGCTTTATTAGAAGCAGTATAACATATTCACTAAGGACTTACATGCTTGTATAATGCCCTCAGTGATATGCGTGAAAAATGTTAATAGGAATCTGGGGACGAGGGAGAAAAAGGTACCTGTCATTCTTCAGGCTTGCCATCAAGTGGCACAGTCCCTGTCATAAGGTATAATATTCCCAAAAGCAGGCTTTATCAGCTGTCAGATATCTCCATAGGCTCTTCAAACAGATTGCAAAAATGTGGGAAAGGTTTATGTACATTCTCTTTATTTATAGTCCCCAAACACTTACCCTGGGGAAAGGACATTGCTTTGTAAAACTCTCCACAAATGTAATTAAGAATGGAAGATCTTGAAAAGATTGTTCTGAATCTAGGCTGCAAGGTGACTCATGAGGAAAGTTGGCATGAAAAGTAGAGAGTAGAAAGTAGCACAGCTAAAAATGCTTAGGTTTATTTTTTGCCTGTAGTTCTCAGATAAACAAAAGATACAGCATATTTTAGTCATGGTATGAACACTCCAAATCCATATCTCCTTCTTTGATAACCTTAAAAAAATCCCCAAAAAAACCCTATCAATAGAGCCACTTTAAGATCATTTCCAAGCTGCTGTGGGATAGAGTAAGCAAATGACTGGATGAGTCCTCTTAAATCGATAATTCCAGGCTTGCTGATTTTTTTTATTTTTTATTTTTTTAATTTATAATGGTTATTTCAGTATATCATCAAAGATCTAATATTGCAAGTACTGCCTACATTCCTCTTAAGGTAGGCTCATCAGTATTTGCTGTCCAGAAATAAAGCACCTAAATGAAACTATTATGGACTGTACATGTCCCAGTCGTCATCACTTCACTATAAAGGAAGAAATGGGTTTATGTCTAAAATACACAGGTAATTTCCATATGCAGATTAAACCAACAAATGGTCTCAAACTAAGTTAAAGGAAGTTCTTACCTTACACATACATCTTTCATTTCTTCTCAAATGTATTGTGACTGTGATTAACTACTGCTGAATGGTTTCTGAAAGCTGAAATACTTTCACCTTTTCCTCAACTCATCTTCACACTTTAAATTCATAACACTTATTAAAAGCATGTTAAAGGAATTGACAATAATGCAGATACAAGATTTTGTTATCTATTTCTCACTGCTAACATTTTTCTAGTAAAGATGTACATATTTGAGTCATTGTATAGACACATGTGATAGAATTAACACTTATTGAAGAGAAAAAATGTTTGATTGATGAGCTTAGACAAATTAAATACAAACTACAAGCAAGACTATATCCTCTTTCTCATTCTTGTAAAAATACTGAAAGCTGAAGCACTCTTTCTTAGACAAATTGCTATGTAACTATATTTTGTAATTGTGGCCTTGTGTCTTTCTTCAGAAAATTTAAAATCAGTAGCTTTATAATCTGCTTTTTAAAATGTTTAAGTTTTTTTTTTTTTTTTGGCAGTAGGTAGAAAGCTGAGATTATGAAAGCTTTTCTAGATTGCAATATTTTGTTATAACTGTGCAGTAAATTATGCCAGCCTAGATTAAGCCCATCAGACATATGTGATATTTTTTCCTGGATTCATCAAAACTAGCATTTTATGGGTTTTCCATGCTTAAATACACATCTACTTTTTGCTTTCACATAGAGCCAAATAGCCTGTTTATGTTGAAGGAACCCTGCATTTAAAAGTATAAGTATTTCAGTTGCTTGAAAATGTAGTTTTTTCCTTGCTTGCCTAAAAAGTTTATCTGAAAATTCTGGGGGAAAAAAAGGCTGTTTACATGAATCTTGACAGCCTGCAGGAAGGGAAGAGAGTAATTAATTTGTGATTAAGCCATTCCAAACAAATAATTTGAATAAACATGGTATTTTTCTTGAATTGGACAATACTTATTTTCATTTCATATTTTTTCTTTTTTTTAATGATTGATTTAATAATTTTTATTGAAAAATAGGGATTGATGATGAGGAAAAGCTAACGAAAAATAGATTTAAAAAATATACTTACACCAATGAGTAGCAGTTTCTGTTTGTTTCACTCATTTTTCCTCCTTCCTCTGAAGTAGGATGGTATTATTTTTCTCAGTTTGAAAGGAGAAAAAGTCTTGGAGAGATTTTCATTGTAGAATAGATTGTCTGAATTTAATGGTATCTCCTGTAGAACTGGGGCTGTCTGATGGACTCTTATGGTGGTGGGCACTATGCATACTCATACCAGTAAATTAAAAAAGAATTAAAAGTGCTCTGAGCGCTAATGGGAATATTTCTATCATACTTATAAGGAAACTGCAACAGACAGAGAAATTTAAGAGAGATTAAGGCAATTGACATTTCTTTTGGGTGTTGCTATTTAGCTACTAATGAACCTTTGAAAATATTCTCAGAAATTTAGAATTATTCCACTTAGTCTAAAACACTGAACTGTGACACCTAAGATATCCACCTATTCACTTCAGATTCTCACCATAATTGAAGAAAATAGCTAGACTAAAATGAGGCTGCATTAGTAACTGGAGAATCCTGACATTTCAGAGTAGGATGGAGACTAAATCATCCTGAGAAACCAGAACATAGAGAAAAGCATTATGTGTAATTAAATACCCGCCTTTTCTCACCCCATCCATCTTCTTTTCTATACTTTAAATCTGCAGGTCATCATTCTTTATTCATCATTTTGACATATTGATGATCTAGTTTTCTATTGGGAAACACTTTTATCATGGATTCACTAATTTCTGAGATAGGGAATGAAACTGTTCTTTAACAAGAAGAAAAAGATAGAAATACTTAAATGAATACAGTTTTATAACATATCCACAATAGTTCTTTTACAATTTTTAAGTACTTACTATGGTGCAGCAGAATGTTCTCTTTTTTTTCACACATAGTCATTTCTGATGCAGAAGACATACACTCAGATAATTGCTTGCAGAATGATGAAAACTCCAGCTGGTTTATACAACTGGATTCTTTCTGCCTAGAGTGTTCAAAAAAAATCTCTGTATTTCAATTCAGGCTGGTAATCCTTGTAGTTCCCTGTCCTTCATGTTGAAACAGACATCAGGAGAGATTTTCGAACATAGTAAAATCTGTCAAAAGCTTGTCCTCCCACAGGGAGCCGCTGATTGCTGGTCTATTGTTCCTAGTCTCACAGTAGTCAGTGGGAGTTCTAAAATGGAACCAAACTTATCAGTCAGGTAAATAAAAAACAATTAAAATTTGTGGGAGTTGAGAAAGGTCATTTTGATCTGTTTGACATCCATTCATGGCCTCAGTGTGGTGCAGACAAATTCCTACCTTTAACAACAGGGCATTGTCTTGGAGAATTGAAGAGATTACTGATATCAGACGCCTAAGAAGTTTGTGTGAAAGCACTTTATGAAACCAAGCCAAAATGAAAGTTCTGAAAAATTTTTCTTCTTTTTTTTCTTTTTCTTCTTTGCTCTTACAAATCATTATTGTTTCTATAGGAGGGGCCAAAGGCAGACATCTCTTCCTTTCTCACTGCCAACTATTGACACATATTGTTAGCAGCTACATCAAATCACCCAGCTGGAATTCAGAGGTGGAGAAGGTTATACCTGCCTGGCAACTTGAGTTCCTGTTAAAAAACACAAAAAACCTGTGCACTGATATGTGCATTGACTTTTTATCAGTTCCCAGATAAATTCTTACACAGTGTTCTTAAGCTCAGATCCATAATGAGTCAAAACAAATAACATTCTCATGGATTTTGGCCAGAGCAGAGTGCACTCAAATGAAGCTCGTGAACATCTAGAAAATCCCATATGGACAGCAGATGTCATGTTGCTGCAACATTTTATGTTTACAAAAACTGTTTGATTATGATTTTAGGGATTTTTAAAAAATACATCAAAACTGCTTAGGTTAGATGCTTTGTTTATTCACAATAGGAAAAATTACAGAACATGTAACATTGGATGGCTTTTCCTTGCTTCCTTTCAAGAAGCAGTGAAAAAATATTCGGCAGTGATTCACTACTAGTATAGCTTCTTTTATATACACAAAGCTTTAAGGTGCAAGGTAAATAACATAAAGTTGCTAATTAAAAACTACCAATATTGCTAATGTAATTTTTTTTTAATTCATTCCCTTGGAATTTATTCATGTTCATATTTCTTCAGTAGCAGTTTTGATGCAAGTCAATTTTCCTGTGCTAACACACTACAGAATACACAGAATTTTAACTGTTTCTATGTCCATTTCACAGGACTTAATAAATGCTATTATTTCAGCATAACATATTAATGATTTAAGAGCATTTTAAATGTCTTCACATTAAAATGTGAAGGCTTATGCAATATTTTTTAAACATCCAAAAACATCCATTTAAATAGTAGAAAAGTGAACCTTATCAAACATTTTGCCCTTCTCCAAATTAACAAAAGTTTCTCTTAGGATTTAAAAACCATAATATTGGAAAGTTCCTTCTATTCAGAACAAAGAATTAAGAGAGCTGTCCATTAATTGCATTGTTTTTTTAAGTAAAAGTCTGTATTCTCTGTGTCTGAATAGAAAACCAGTTCTAACTCAGAGAACTGTGGTGATTGTAACTCTAAACTGAACTGTGTGTCTTAAGTAATTGTGGTGATTTTACCCTGGATGGACACCAAGAACCCATCAAAGCCATTCTATCACTCCCTTCCCCAGCTCACCAATTGCAGTAAGGGGCAAAAGAGACTTGATTTGGAAAAATTATTTGGTTTATTATCAATCAAACCAGCACAGGAATGAGAAATAAATCTAAAACTTAAAAAAAAAAAAAATTCCCCTCTCCTTTCTTCTCAGGGTAAACCTTATTCCTGAATTCTGTACTTTGCCTCCCACAGAGGGGCAGGGGGACAGGGAATGATGACTGTGGTCAAGTCATCACATGTTCTCTCTGCTCCTCCTTTTTTCTCAGGGCGAGAACTCCTCACTCTTCACCTGCTCCAGCCTGGGGTACTTCCCAAGGGCTTTGGATCATCATAAACTGCCCGGGCAGGGGTCCCTTTCCATGGGGTGCAGTTGCTCATGAACAGCCTGCTCCAGTGTGGTTCCCCCCAGAGGGTCACAACTCCTGTCAGCAGACCTGCTCCACTACAGGCTCTCCTCTCTCCTGGATCACAGGTCGTACCAGGAGCTTGCTCCAGTACAGGCTTTCCACAGCATCACAGCCTCCCTAAGACATCCACCTGCTCTGGCACTGGGTCCTCCAGGGGCTGCAGGTGGGTCTCTGTTCCCCCATGGAGCTCCATGGGCTGCAGAGGAATCTCTGCTTTAGTGCCTGGAGCACGTCCTCCGCCTCTCTTCACTGACTTTGGTGTCTGCAAGGCTGTTCCTCTCAGGTGCTCTCACTCCTCCCTGGCTGCAGTTGCTGCTGTGCAGTAACACATTCTCTTCTTGAATATGCTTTCCCAGAGGTGCTCCTACCACTGCATGGGCTCGGCCTTGGCCAGCAGTGGATCTGTCTCACACCCAGTGGCCATTGGCTCTGCCAGGAATGGGGAAGTTTCTAGCAGCTTCTCACAGAAACTACAACTGGACTCCCCCCGGTACCAAAACCTGTCCCTGCAAACCCAGTAAGGGCTCAGTTAAATCTGGTTCATATGTAAGCTATCACAAGTCTTGCTGACTTGGAATGTTCAGCCCTTTTTCCTCTCTGAATCCAGTTCACTGCTCTTAATAAAGTTGTGAGCACTTAGCAGGAGAAGCCTTGCACTAAATACAGGAACTGTGGAGAGCCATTGTTGGGTACTTGCTACTAATTTATGCTTTTGAAGTGCACAAAGCCCTCTGCAGTGTCAATATTCATCAGACTGTGTTGTTTTGGTGGATTCAAGCTTTTTCTCACAGTCAGTGGTACTGTTGAATAGAGATCTGAGCCTGTTGATTTTTGTTAGCTAGTATTTGATTGTCAAATCTTTTTATTCTTGTTTCTATGAAGTTTTGGGCAAGCTGAAACAACTTTATTATAGAAGGAGCTATTATCTCTGATGTTAGTGTATTAAAAAAAAAAATATATATATACATATCTTTAGTGACGGCCATTTTTATATCAATTTCTTAATGCACATAAGAAAATTTAGTTACTGGTAGAAGCAATCAGCTTTACTACTCGAGAATTAATTGACAACATCCAATGTTATTTTTATGAAATAAAAAACCCATAAAAAATTGAATGAAAGCTCATAAAAAATAAACATGCATACTATACCATGGAAATAGATCTTAATAAATATAAATAAGGAGTCAAATAGGAATCACCAATACTACCTGGTATAGTTTGTTTCTTTATTGACGTGTACTAAGTGCAGCCCCATCCCATCGGTTCCCGCAAAGTTCGGATGTACTGTAACAAAGGTACACTTACCCAGTGTGAACAAGGTGAGGCCCCTTTCCTGCCTTGGAAGGATTCCTAACCTCTGAGCCACATGAGGGCAGCAAAGACCCAGACTCTAAGGGAGGGTTGCTTGAGCCATTGACAGAAGTGAAAATGCCACAGTGGCTTCGCGATTCTTCTACTTCTCTTTTGCTTTTCCCAGAAAAAAATTAAGAAGATCATAACAGTGATGGTAGAAAATCCATCACTGCAGTCTTTTAGAAATCACTGGACAGAGTTGATGGCACTGTCTTGCGATGAGGAAGTTCAGCGGAAATATGTATCTTTCCATATGGAAATATGGAAAGTTTTCATCTGATGCACTGATTTAATAATATTTTTTTCTTTTGAGTACTCTTTCTTTTCTTGAGCCACTTTGCTGTTCATTTTCTGTCACATTGAATACAAAACATCTGAATATCCCGGTTTTTATAATTGTTTCAATGCTTTATAAATTCACACAATGGAAACATTAGGTAATCTGAACCAAGAGAACCCCCCACTATCTATTGCCTGGTCAGTACAATCTTAGCCTAAATTGCAGGAGTATTCATTTCAGATTTCTGTATTTTTACTTTCTATTGTTCTACTTAACAATGAATGATCTTAAACAGAATTAGAAATTTATAAAAATCAGATTAATAAGAATGCATGGACTGCAGTCCTCTTAGTTTTTACTAAACAGAGTACTTCATAGCTACACACAATTAAATGAGTCAAAATTTCTGTCAAATTGAGACAAGTTTCTCTGAAATGTAAAGCGTCAGTTGCAAATTAGGATAGTAAAACCTACCAGCTCTATGGTTTGATATGGCACTCAGCAGTTGTCAATCAGGATAGTTCAATTTTCTGCAATCTTAGTGCTGATCCTATTTCACATAGGCAAAGAATCATATCAGGTGGTTACCCTCTTATTTCATTGCTCTCCTGATAGATTAGTATTCTATTTTTATGCTGATGTTGATCATTACTTTTTTATTTTTCTAAATGTTAGTATAAACTTTTTTAGCAAATGATTGTGACACTGCTGCTCAAAAAGTGCAAGTAGAGCTGAATGGCAGACATGTCTTCAGCAGTACCCTTCCCCTAACCATTAAGTCTCAGATCCCACTGATCAGAACCAGAATCCAGCCTTTCAGACAGATAGCAGTTTGGTTTTTTGCTTACACTACTGTTGCCTTGCACATGTAAGGGTACTTTAGAAAGTTCTCCTCATATGTTCTGTTGAGTGAAGGAATTAAGTCCTTGCAGCAAAGTACTCCTTTTGTGCTTACTGTAAGTATGTGTCAAAAAACATCTCTAACTGCATCCCACCATTTTACTGGGGAAAGGACTGCATATCTGCCACACTCCATTTCAGGCATAGGCATATATCTGACCTGTTCCAAGGAAGAAAGGCTGCTGGATTATCAGCAGCTAGTGTTTTTCAGATGTGTATTTGTGTTTTGCTCTAGGAAAGTCTTCTTCAGCTGTTTTTCAGTACTAATAAAACACTTGTAAACATTTTTCCTCTAAGAGAAGGGAGGCAAAGGCTAGAGTGTAGCTGTAACAGAGCAAAAGGGGTTCTCGATGCTTTGAGAGTACCTGTAGCATGGGTAGAGTGCACCACAAAATGATGGTGAGAAGCATATTGATTGTACATTATGATTTGTAAGGGTTGCAGGACTATTGTCAGTACTTCAGCAAACTGTTGCCAAATATGTGAGTTAGTGGACAGGCAAGAAATAAATTATATGCTTTGGGGTGTGGAAGGTATATCTGAGAGAGCATGACTTTGTAATCCCCTCTAAGTGATCAAGAGTACCAGAAGAGAAGTAATCCTATGTACACTTAAGAACAGAGCAATATAACAGTAATTCAGGAGAGAAGTGGCCACATCCCATAGAAATGATGACATATCACTGCCCATAGATCACAAGAACTTTGGTATCCAAATGATCCATTGTCCAATTTGCTGTAAGAGTGGAAATAATTCTGGAGAGGAGTCTTAGTGAAATAAGTTAGTGAAATAAGCTAAACCTGAGGTGTGGAACATGAAACTGACTCTAGCAGTATATTAATGCTGCACCTGTGTTTATTTTCCAACCTGTTTGCATTCCACTACCATACTTTCTTAGCAGTATAACATTTTTCAGTCAGTCATGCTGACTCAGCCAGTCAGGCATTGCAGGCTGGAAAATGTTGTGCCTGACTACTGTGAAAATATTCAGTGATAGATTCCTCTGTGCTGCTAACAGAGCCTTTAAACCAAAAAAGGCTTTGAAGTCTTTGCAAATTCCTTCCCATTCTTTTTAACCTCATTTTCAAAGGTTGTTTCCAATATAGAACTCTTGATTGTGCAGCAAACTGAGTATTCTCAATCTGTGTCTCTATACTGGCATCATTCATCCTATTAGAATTGCCAGATTGAAGAGGAACTCATTTTCTTAAGTTCCTTTATATACTTATAAATCAATGTATTGAATGTATTCATAATTTTAAAAATTGCTCTGACTATTTTCAATACTTATTGAAAATGATGAACATTTGGTTTTAAACTTTGTAGTTTAGAATTAATTTGATAAAATAACTTCTTGATGACTGGGTGGAAATAAAAACATCAACAAAAAATTTAAATACAATTTAATAAATTAGACATAACCACATCCAAATTTATTACATTATTTCTTGTAGAGTAAAAGTATCAGCCTAATAAACTGCAAAGTGGAAAAAAAAGTTTCAATGTAAGAAATCTGGGGTTAGAAAAATGGGTGTTATTGTCTGGATACACAATTTTCTTTAAAATTTTCATCACATTTTTCTCTTTTTTCTTATGAAAGAAGTAGTCTGTCGAAAGAAGTAGTCTGTCAAAAGAAGTTACTGTCAATTTTTTCCTATTATGCTGAACCTCTTTTATTTCAGTGTCTTCTGTCCCATTTGTTCTGTGAATCATACTCATACTAAAACTTTCTGAAATGCTTTAAAGCCATAGTTGAGGAAGCTTCATGTATTAGTTTTAAACACATTTCCTGTTGAAAATATATTTCCTGTTCCAGTGCCTAGAGTTGCCAAACTAATTTACAACACTTTTATAACTTTTTAAAATGAAATTTAATGAATAAAAATAATATCTAAAATAGTAAAATACACATGTTTTCAGTGAAAACTTGTTCCATACAAACAAACTTTTCAACTCATAATAGCCATTATTTTCATTTACAAGTCTTTTGTCACTGCAATTCAGGATTGTTTCTGGTAGAGTTCAAGGTGTTACAGTACTGTGAAAAGTACAAGACATCCTATCTCAAACATTCAAAATACACCATCTGGCAAAAAATATATATTAAAAAAATTATTCAGTTTTATTGCTTAAACATGTTTGAATCTTTAAGTAGTTCTGTAGAATATCTATATGTTCCACCAAATAGAGTGAAAATACTGTTCTGATATCTCTTTAAAAATTGCTTACTGTTTTTATGTTGATTTTTCATGGATATACCTTTTGTTCTAAATTTTACTTCTCAAGCTCTTGGTATCTGAACATTGCAGAAGAAAGGCAGGAAAGTTTCCTCTGCATATTTGTAATAATTATTATGTGCAGTGGTGTCTTCTACAAGCTTTTTCTCGTTTCACAAGTAGAACAAAGTTCTTCAGTTACATTAAATACTGCAGATTCAGCAAGTGCAGAACAGACAAAAAGAAGAGCTGTTGCACACTTAGAAAAAACTTTTTTAGTTTCTTTTAATGGATAGTTATAGCAAGCTACTCTAAACCAGAGAAAATTCGACTTGATACTTCAAGTTTAGCTGTGTCTAGGTGAGTAAGAGCAGCCAATGCATGAGACCAACACTGAGGGGGAATCAGAAGGTAACTGGCTAGATCTTTCTGTGATAAAAAATCAGCCAGATAGCAACTTTCTAACACAGTTTTTCTAACACATATTAGAAGTTGAGCATTTATTGCAGCGTATTTGTCACTCTGGAGATCCTTCCCCTAATTGAGTGCCCCAGCATCAGATGAACAGAGTTTTTATCATGCACATTGATGACATACATTAGTCATCCTCTCTTACTTGATGTATACATATTAATTTATTTTACGTATTCAAACCCCTTGTCAGAAGTCCTTGTGTGGTCTTTCGGGGTCTTCTTTTGTGATCTTTAGGTGTCATAATATTTGTGGTGGTCATTCATTGACCCCAGCCCTTGAGTAAGATCAATACTGTTGTTTTGCATGACTCCTGCTTTGTCAGCCTTGCAGAGTTGAGCTGCCATCCTGTTTGCTTAAGTTTCATCCTTTGTCTATTTTCCCAAGCCTGTACTGTTGTGTTTTACTGTCCTTATCAACGGGAGCATTTTCAGTTCCAGTCCTAAGAAACATCCAAAGGCCAGCCTGCACTTATTTGTGATTAATTGAGTCCAATCTTCTTATAGAATAGACGTTTCAGTCTTCATGATGAAGGATGAAAAATTCCTGGAAGACATACAACTAATTAAATGCCATTATATCTCCACACAGGGAAGAAGACCTTGCCAGGGATTTGAGCTTGTAAAAAGCAAGTATTAGCTGTGGGAGAAGAATCTAGAGGGCAGAATGCCTTGCTTGTGAGCCTAACTTTTCCTATGGACATGTGGGTTATGTTTTATGGGCATGACCTGCTAAATTATCTACTCCTTTGCACACAATTTTTATATATTTTCAGCAGATAGTGTGAGGGGCACAATGATCAACTGAATACACTATTGTGAGAAGCAAGATACTTGCTGCAATCTTTGGAGTGCTTTAAAATTGGGCTCTTTTTTTTTTTTTACTGTTGAGCTACTGCATGGGAGAGAAGGGAGTTTCTTGTCATTGGCAAGTTTAGTTTTTTCTTCTGTTTTGATTGATTTCTGCAAGTGACTTTTGCAGCCTGTGGGATACACTAAGGCTGTGGCTAATAGGATTCCAACTGACAATTTAGAAAAGGGAGGATGTCCTCCTGCATTGCAGCGGAATGTAGATATGTTAGCACTGTCACTGGTTTTCTACCTTACCTAGAAATTCTCCACAGAAAACTTACCCTGGTTAATAAAGAAGGCCTATGGACTCTCATCTGAGAACCTGGCACAATCTGAGGAGGAAAAATACTCTTCAGAGCATGTTTTCAATTGTGTGTAAATGAAGTCATGTGTGGTGTGTAGGTGTCTGTGGGAAGTTTCAGATTAGTTGTTCTTCACCAGCCCTTTGGAGGCTCTGCTGTGTCTAGCTGGGATGGAGTTAGCTTTCTTCATTGCAACCTTTTGCACCTGTGAGCATAGCAGCACTGATAAACAAATCTTCTGGCTATTGCTGAGCAGTCAAGGTTTTACTTTTCCAACTCTGCCTCTGCAGTGAGGAGGCTGAGGATGCACAAGACTTTGAGAGGAGACAGAGACAGACCAGATTACCCCAGCTGGACAAAGCAATATTACAGACCATATGGTGCCATGCTCAGCAATAAAGCTGGAGGAGAAGGTTTTTCTGGGAGGCAGTCTTTGTTTTTAGACTGGCTGAGCATTGGTCTCCATGTAGGAGGAGGAGATAAGTTAATCACTTGGTCTTGGTATGTGGCTTTTTTTCACGCTTTTCTCTTTCCTTCACTTTTTAGATTGTCTTTAACTTGTTTCATGAGTTATCTGACTTTCCTCTGCCTATTCTGTCCCCCAACCCCTTGGGGTGGGGAGTGAGTGAGTGGATATATGGTGCTTAGGTACTGAGTGGGGCTAATCCTCCACAGGGGCTCTGTTACATGCAGAAAAAAGGGCAGATTTTTGTATAGAGAGAAAATAAGATGCATGATGGAGCCTGGTCAGCTCAGAGACTTGGAACAAGAAGGAGAGAACAATTTTGGTTTGCAACATCTTGTCTGATCCATATTACAGTTTTATTTAATCCTGCAATACTCTGTGTAAATGCTTGCATGGTCTCTGAATTACAGAAGAGCAGTGGAAGCCATTTATAAGGAAAATGTGCCTTACAGTCCTTTGGAGATCATTTCAATGTGAAGAATGGTCCTGCTTAGATTTTCCCACATATTTAAGTTTTCTCAGCTGCTGAGTATTTGAAATTGGTATCTCACTCTGGTCGTGGCAACAGTTTTCTAGAGCAATTACCCAGAGGAATTGTCAAATCAAGACACTGTTTCATGAAATCTGAGCTGTGGGAGAACATTCTCCTCTCCATAACCATCAAGAGAGAGCTGAAGCACTGCTGTCAGCTTGGGTTACAAAGCTTGGGTTACTCTCTTCCAGACAGGCAGCAATTCAGACATTAGTATCTGTCTTTGAACATCTCTGGTCAGCAAATTGGTTCATTAAATAATTTTTCTAATCTTACTTACCGTGCTCTTTTGACTACATATGATATTAAGCATTTTCAATCATAACATTTGAATCAACCAAAAAAAAAAAAGTATATGATATAAAATTTTAATTTAAATAAACAGAATTTCAATCATAAAAATTAGTCCTAGAAGGAAAAATGCAACACTTACCAACAGTGGGACAGCATTACTAGAAATAATAGTCATTCATTGGTGAGTTAAATTCATCAAACCTGAAAAATGATAAACTGAATTTCTGTTATTAAATTTCTTCTTTTATGAACTGAAGATTAATACCTTGCTTTACTGCATTTGAAGCATTTATATTTCATTTGTCGCTGACAAATCCCTCTTCATTTAATAGAATATATTTTTCTTAATTTAAGACTAAAAACACAATTGAGCTAAGAAATGTTAGGTTGTTATTTATAGATACAAAAGGATGCTAAATAAAAATAGCCTTAAAAAAAGATAACAGCTCCAGAGTCCTTAATCTCTTACTCTTTGTATCTCTTTCCCTTTATAGAGAGGAGGTGTTTTACATACTGTAGTAGAACAGGAGAAAATACGCTACAGATTTTGATATTGCAGTTAGTTTTTTTCTTTTTCACATTCATTGATTTTTGTAATTTGTAAGGTGGCAGAACATTAATTTGATGTTTGTTCATTCAGAACCATCTTATGAGAACCCAAACTACAGTTCTGCACCTGTCTTCCTGTGTCCTTTTGGTCAGATGTTTCTGGTGTGAAACTTCAGCTGTAGTTGTTTATGCAGCAAGACTCACAACTGGGAACATAATGAATACACAGAGGGATAAAGATCCAACTTCAAAGTAACCCAAACAACCTAAAGCAGCAGGGGCTGAAGGCAATTGAGGCATTTGAATAGTATTAAATGCATCCTCTGACCTCACTTACTGCTCAGAGAAAATGAATTCCAAGGACAAAATTTAAAAAATATAAAATTAAAAATATAACTATTTACTGCAGCCATGTGACCAAATAATATAAGACAAACTTTTTAGGCATATTTATTTGTGACCCCTCTTAATATGATTTCATTTCCTCACCATACACCTTTTTGTGTATGCTTCTTGAATTGTGTTTTTTGATGGAGGCATACAGTAGAAAAACATGCATTTGAGTGTAAATGCAGAGTGTTCAACATTTGAAAGCAGTAAATCACCTCTAACATTACAACACATAGCAGGAGAACAGCAGCCTGCATTCCAGAATAGTGGACTAATACTGGCCCCTTTTCTAGTCAGTAACTTCATTTGCCCCTCTCTTTTTCAGGTGTTCTTGGAACACAGGGATGTACTCGACAGCTAACAAAGTGAAACACATGCGAAAGAGGACATGTCTTGTAAGAGGACATGTTTTGTAGAGGTTATCTTCTTCATGCAGCAATGTTTGTTGTTTGTTTTGTTGTTGTTTTTTTTTTTTTTTAACACAGACTAAGCCAAACTGTTTCATCAGCCCTAACAGCCATCAGAGTTAGTGTCTCTGTTAAAGACAGAAAAGTGTAAGGTCTATATAAGGTGTGCAGTATCGAAGGATATACAGCAATTACAATGGTTAAAATCTGAGGGAAATAATAAAATATGTATGCACATAAACATGTGACATGTAATCAATAAGAAAAATGTTTTTATCTATGTGATCTGAAAATGAGAAGTGAGGGAATGTTGATATGAAGATCAAGTAAATTTAAAATATATTCATAATAAGAAAATAAGTCAGTAAAACTTGAGTAGTAAACTTTTACTCAGGACAGGCAGAAACTGAGGTCCCAGCAAAACACCAAGAAACCAACCAGGTTATGAGACTTCCCAGATGCTAATCAAGCACTCTTCAAGAACAAATTCAGCCAGATATACATAATTCCTATGTATTAAACAACCCACAAACTATCTGTTTTTCTGGACTTTGTCAAGCCTCTTTTTCAATCTGTGTAAACTCTCAGCCTCCATGATTCTCTCAGCTGGTTATCACGTGAAGAACCACATCCAGGTTTTTTTTAATTTCACCCTTACATCTACTAGTTTCATGTGATGCCCCTAACATCTTGTACTGGAAATTACAGTAAATAATTTATCTCTCTCCACCCTACCCTCATTGCTAGTAACTGTGCAGATTGCTACTCTATTCCTTCATTCCTACCTGAAGCTGTCTCACCGAAACAAGTCTTAGTTACTATGGATGGAGCTTTGAGAAACCTGGTCTAGTGGGAGGTGTCCCTGCCCATGTTGGGGGCCTGGAACTAGACAGTGTTTAAGGTCTCTTTCCAACACAAACCATTGTGGGATTCTGTGATTCTACTCTGCTTATATGTAGTTAGGCCCCTAGCGCTATTGAGCTTACTCAAGCTAAGGAGTCCAAGTGTGATTTTATCATAAGTCACAAAGTGAATGAGGCTGGAAGATACCTCTATCTAGTCCAGCCTCCCTGCTTACAGCAGGGTCAATTACAGCAGGCTTCTCAGGAAAAAATCCAGTTGGGTTTTGAAGATCTCCAAGGTTGGATACATGACAAATTCTCTGAGCAACATGATCAACTGTTTTACAGCCTGACAATAAAGCACCTTTTTTCTTGCATTTTAATGGAATTTCATGCATTTCAATTAAAGTTCATTAACGCTTCTCATTTCACTGGGCACTGCTGAGAAACACCTTGCTCCTCCGTGTTTACTTCCATCCATCAGATATTTATACACATTGATAGGATTTCCCTGAGTCCTGGGAAGAAATTTGATTGGGAAAACAGGCATGAAAGTAAGATAAAAATAAAAAACAATTACCTGGGAATTTTAGTTGAAAACTAAAATTGAATAAAAGAAGCCTATGAATTAAATAAATAGGTTAAAAAACACTCCAAAGGCCCACCAAAAATCTCCAGGTACTCTTCTTAGTTGTTCTCAAAATAGAAATGGTTACTGCTGTTCTGACTACTTATCTGATTTTTGATTTCAATAAGTACAGAAAAGGATTCAGGTTATTATAGATTTTCCATTACAAAAAAAATGGGTTGTGAATGCGTGTAATATAAAATCTGATTTTCATTCACACTTAAATGTCACCTCAGTAGGGTTATTATTGGGGGTCATTTCATTATTTGCTTTCATTAATGTTTTCAAAGCTCAAATATGTTTTTATACACATGGGATTTGAATGTCTATGCTAATAACAATCATTATAATAAAAGTAATAATATAACTGCAAAAACAGTACAACCTCAAATCTCAACAAGTAAAATACAGTCATTAATGTAATATTAAATGCCTTTAACCCAGTGAATTGTTACCTTTTCTTTCTGTATTCATTCAGTAGAGATCTTTTATTCCATAGCAACAGTCTTAACTCTCACATCAAGAATGGAGGTAGACCAGGTATGAATATAGCATCGGCATAACCAAATTTTTTAGCAGTGTAAAATATAGGCAGTGTTTATGAGGATATGGAAATCTTACTGTTAAGGCAAAAATATTTTGAAGGCAATCTCTAGAACAATATTATTAGTAAACTATTGTATAAATGACTATGAGTCGTTTATTGGTCTTTGCTTCATAATGAACTTCCAAACCTAGAGTAAATCCTCAGTATCTGTAATTGTACTTCAGACAGTGAAATTTAGCCAATATATAAAATAAGTAAAAATCATGAAAGTATTAAATATTCAACCATATCTTTGTGCAGGAGACGTAATCTACTGTCATTGCTTTCCAAATCCTTACTCTTTGACTCACTGTGATTTTTGCAGATCTGTGTTATAAGAATAGCAGTAATTTCAGATTTGTATGGTAAAGGTCTTAAACCCAAATATTAACAATCTTTTATTTTCTGACTCCACAGAGAAATTGTATGAACTTCCCTAAGTATTGACATTTTCTTGAGAGGGCAAAGAATAGTGGCAAGGAAGATTTTTTTCCTTCTTCCCTGAAATTTGTTTCAGATGTTCTGTTCTACATTTGTCTTCAATTCTGTACATCTGTGATGCAAGTTTAATAATTGACTTTCCTTAGATACTTCCACTCTTGGCTGAATGCTTAATTTCAGCACCAATAGTGTATGTTATAAATATTTAACTTAAAAAGTGGAAATTTTTGTGACAGTGAAGTATTTCAATTACTTCATATGCAGAAAGTGTTTTACAGAATGTGATTCGCAATGGGTGTACTGTTGGGACATTTGAGATGAAGTTAAATGCGTATGCACTAATGCCCTATTTTTGGAAATTAAAACAAAAACATTTTCTCAATTCTGTGCCTTTTATACATTTTCTTAGCTTCTTGAAACTCTGATAGCATTTGAAAGAGAGACATCCACTTCAACATCTTGACTGTGCAAGGATTTGTTTTAAGTACAGTGTGTAAAATCAGAAGAAATGAATTAATACATTTTACATGTGCAGTGGGGCTCCCTAATCCTAGTGACTTCATGTCATCTCAGATGCCTTGAAATATTTTAACTACTGTAAATTTAATATTTCTTTAATTATCTTTTAAAAATGTTTAAAACCTGACAAACATCTTCTAGAAAGGGAGTGAAAGAACATGGAATTAAAAAAAATTCCTGAATCCCAGGTTACGAACAAATGAAAAGCAATTCCTTTCCTTAGTTCTACACAACTGTTTGCAAAAAAATAGCCCTATTATGTTAAAATTGTTTGATCACTCTTCAAAAATGGTCTCCAAATATTTTAGTTATGTATTTTTAGAGCACTTTTGTAAGTAATTTTTTTTCTTCTAAATCTTCCTGGATGTGTATTAATTATGTGATAGCAACATGTCAGTTCCAAATAACTTAAATGTCAAAAATATACATTTGATATTCAATTTTGGTATTGATTTAGCATACAGCCACTCACTGTCACATATAGATTGTGTGTAGCAGCATGTTAAAGATCATGTTTTCTGTCTACCCATTTTGGAAGTCAGGCTCACATACAGACTGTCCAGCTTAGAACAAAAGCCTACCTATTCAAGACAACTAATGTTCAGCCAGTATGCTCTACAAATACAGATAATTTCCTCAGGAGCAAGCTGCCTCATGGTATCAAAAAAGTCACACACTGCCCTCACTTACGGTGATTTTACAAGTGAAAAGCATGTAAAGGACTAACACAGTTGCTAAGAGCAGGGTTTGGCTACAGGACTGCACATCTGAAAATCATCATAGTCAGATGTTTTTTTAAGTTGTGGCAACAGGGTAAGAAGCATTGCCATGCACATGCTACATGAGGAAGCCTTGCTAATTAGTTGCAACTCATGTATGAATCAAGTCTCAGTTGTGACTAGTAGAAAATATAAATATTTCTCCTTTTATCCAGTGCTCTGTTTTGGACCCACTGTGCAGTATCAAGTTGCTTTTGATGTACTGTCAAGATGTGTGAAAATTTAAAACAATCTTCCACAAGAAAACTTCTGTGCTGTCAAATGGGCTCCATCACTTCATCTGCTTTCGTGTCCTTTGAGTAGAGAGCTTTTATTGGTTTAGTCTGTCTTTAGGGAATGCAGGATACCTTTCCTGAAAACAATAAAAACGACAAAATTTCCTTGTTGCCACTTTCTGTGTCTCTTCCTCAGCACACTGCTGGTAGAAACTGTGCCAATTCTACTTTTGATACAGCCCTGTCCAATTATACTGAATGATCCAAAACTCATTTATAATGTGTTTCAAAGTCTTATTGAGAGATTAAGTTATATAATTTTGAAATAGCTTTTCCCCCAGAGGGTAAAGGGAAACTTATGCACATTAATATCAGACTTGTCAGCTAAGTATATCTGGTAGTCATTAATTCTTTAGCTATACAAAAGTTAAGCTATAGACCTGAGGTGAATAAAAGACTTCTGGTTCAAGAGAGACTCAGGCTGACCTTGGCAGTGCCATTAATCATGAGTACAGCTCAAACAGATTGTATAGCACTGCAGAGACTTTGGAAGGAGAATAAAAGGATATATGCACTTTGGGAAACATAAACCATTGTCTTAGAAAATGTCTGTGCCTTAGATCATCAGAAAAAGTCACATAAAATAGTTTTGCAAGACATTTTCCAAGACATAAAGCCTTGTGCATATCTGAACTTCTGTCATCTGCACAGCTACATTTAGTCACGGGTATGTACATAGAGAGTGGACAAAGGTGCTGATTTATATATTTATTCTGCTTCTGATTAAATTTAGTCAAGAACAAAATTAAGAAAGTGTCCAACCTCAAAAGGTTTTCTCAAATGTTTCCTGTGGGTATGGCAGTGAAATATGGTGATATCTGAACTGTAGCAGATTTTCAATGGAAAAATAACTATATTTATAATATATATCCTTATGGTGACTACAGAGTAACAATCTAACTGCAAAGAAAAGTGGTCTGGAGTTATTTACATGTACTTCTTCAGTGATACTTGTAATGGAAAAGATGTCTTGGTACAGAAAATACAATAATAGCCTTTAAAAACCCTCTCAATTTTTGCGTTCTAATAACAGTCTCATTTCAAAAGACGAGGGAGAGACAAGGGAAATTTCCTTCACATCAAGGAATAGCTGCTTTCATCTTTTTATTATTTTGGAAAAATGTAGTCTTTGTGTGAACATTTTAAATATTCATTGATGTATGCTAAGTTCTTTTCCTTTTTAATTTGGGCTTTACATCTTCAAAGTGAGCAATAGCATTTTTAATTTAGATTTTCAGTGAAACTTTGGAAGAGGAAATATGATGTCTCAACATACTGTTTTCTTTAAAAAAAATACAACAAACATAACCCCCAAACACAATGCACACAGCCCCCTCCTCCCCCACAGTTCTAGTCATTAGATACTCCATGAAGTGATCTCCATTTTTTTTCTAAAAGAAGTCAGCATCTTGCTATTGCTTCTTGTCTTAAAGTTCATGTTTGATTTACCATTCAGTTTTGTAACACCATCACAGCAGACAGTTTACCACTTAAATGATAAAAGTTTCAATAGGCACTTTAGTGGAATTACGAAAAAGCTACCACTCTTCCACCATGATGCCAGAAAGCTACCTTCTTTCTAAGTCAGGTCAGTAAACTGCACCTTGTAGGCCTGAGCTTGTCTCAGTGTAATTCCAGAGTAACAAAATAACAACAACAAAACCCTGTGTATGTTACAGGATTTATCATTCTTAAATCAAACCAAAACTGACGGTATGATAAATGTAGTAACTTGCCGGAAACAATTGCTGTCTTTTATAATCAAAGTAATTGTGTCTTATATAAAGCTTAGGTTTATCTTTTAAATTTGTTGTTGGTTTGCTTTTCTTTTTGTTTCTCTGTTGTAGTTGTACTTAAGTGACTTTGTCAGGGTTATAACTTTCTTCTCCAAACATATCTGCCAAGATCTTAAAGCGAGGTCCCCAGTCACTCAGATAGTCATAATCCTGATCTGCCTCTGTAGTGAGGGAGTCTATAGAGCTGAGAGACTCTGCAACAGATCCGTTTCCTTCATAAGCATAGGTTGCCAAGGAGTCATAAGGGGGTGCTGAGGGATCTACATCATTTTCCTGCAGCCTTTGATTGATGAAATCTCTTATGTCTGTGTTATCTTCAGCTGGTGGTCTGTGGCGTGTAAAACGCAAGGTGTCTGGTTTTATGTCCCTGCGTATTTTATTATCTTCAATCACTTTGGGATTCCTCAGGGCACCTATGTCAAAAGCCTGGGTGTCCTCTTCTCCACCTCCTTCATCATCGTAATGGATAACATTATCTCTGATGTCTTCTTTAGAGGTCATCAGGGTGTCTTTCTTCTTCTGCCTCCGTAGTGCTACATACAGTACCACAATGACTGTAACGAGAGACAACTGAAGTTAAGACATGCAGAGAAACAATTTAGTGCTCTGATGACACATCATTATATCTTTCTTTGAAAGCCACAAGCAATCAAAGGGACTTTTGTCCTGAGAAAAGAGCAGTGCTTAACAGTGCTCTAGCCAATGAAAAATTATTTGCTCTTTGACATATGCATCTATCTTTCCTAAGTGCTTACTGTACTGCTGGAGAAAGTACCAAATAATTTTCTTGCTGGCCTGCTTTGCAAATGAATAGAATTGAACTGGACTTCAGGTTTTTAGTTCAGAGAAAGAGAGATGTGATTTTTTAAAAAATATTTTCCATAAACAGATAGTGAAAGGATCCTTAAATTTACACTTTGAAGAATAAAAAACTAAACCAAAACCCAACCCAAATAGTACTACAGAAAAAAAAAATAAATTGGAAATTTGAATAATAAATATTTTAATAATTTCAAATTTGGAATTTTTGAAACACATTAAAAATAACCCTATTGTATCTTTTTATACAGTACACTTCAGCTTCTTCAGGAATCTGCTTCAAAAAAATACTTGTTATAAGGATCTGGAGAGAAGAGGGGTCTAGGAGAGCTGGTTGATTTTCAAGTATCATGTCCTTCAAACTCAACAGTGGTCCAACCTGAGAAGCAGGAAATCAAGAAAAGGCAGCAGGAGGCCTGTATTGATGAATAAGAAGCTCTTGACTAAACTCAGTGATAAAAAAGAGGCATCTAAGAGTTGAAAACAGCGACAGGTGAGCCAGGAGGAATATATAGTGACAGTCTGAACACACAGGAATGAGGTAAGGAAAGACAAAGCCCGCATGGTGCTGTCTCAGGAGGGTCATGAAGGGCAGCAAGAGGGGCTTGTACAAGTAAGATGGAAAGAAAGGGTAGAAAGGTAAAGGTGGGCCCACTGCTGAATGGGGCAGGGGAGCAGTTGCCAAATGACACGGAAAAGGCCAACCTAGTCAGCAGCTTCTTTGACTCTGTCTTTTTTTGTAAAGTTGTCCTTCAGTAATTCCATGTCTTTCAGACCTGAGGGAAAGTCTGGAATAAGAAAGACCTAATCCTTGGTGGAAGAGGATCAGGTTAGAGAATACTGTCACAAGCTGGCCACATAAGTGCACGGGATATGGCGAGATACACACATGAATGATGAGGAAGGTGTCACTCCTTCAATTAGGGCAAGAAGAATGAGCTAGGGAACTAGAATCTCACCTTGAATTTTAGGAAAGTGATGGAGAAAATAATTCTGGAAACTAAGAGGGGGCATAAGAGCAACAGTCATGGATTTATGAAGGTGTAATTGTGCTTAACTCACTCGATAGCCTTTTACAATAAGGTGACTAGTTGGTGAAGGGAGAAGAATTTTATCCTAACTCTAGCAAAGCTTTTGATACTATCTTTCATAACAATCTTCTCAGAAAACCTGAGAAAGTGTGGACTATACAAGCAGATGGTGAGGTGGATTGCAAAACTGCCAAACTGCCAGCTGTAAATGTTGTGAGCAATATTTCAAAGACCAGATGGAGGCCAGTCTCTAATAAAGTACCACAGTCCCAGATACTGGGACTAGTTTTATTTAATATTTTCATAAATAGCCTGGATGGTGGGATTGAGTGCACCCTCAGCAAGTTTACAGGCAATAAAAAAGAGTGGTTGTGCCTGTTCAAAGCGATTTCATCAGGCTGAGGGAGTGGGCCAAAAGGAATTCCATGATGTTCAACAAATATAAATTTGAAGTCCCACACACAGAGAGGAGTAAATGCCTACTGCAGATGCTGTTGGCCAACTGACCAGAAAACAGCTTGATGGATGAGGCCTTGCAATCCTGGTGGACAAGAAGCTGACCATGGGCCATCAATGTCCCCTTGTGTCAAAAGAGATCAACAGCATTTGGGACCATATTAGGAGAAACATTACTAGCAGGTCTAATGAGATGGTCATTGCCCTCTGCTCAGCTCTGCTTATGCACACTCAGAGTTCTGGGCCCAGTGCTGGGCTTCTCATTAAAAGACAGACATGGACTCCCTGAAGTGAGTCCAATGTAGAACCACAAACACAATTAAAGGATGGGGCCATCTGCCACACAAGGAGAGCCAAAAAGAGGCTCTGCTCATTCTGGGGAAGGTGCAGGGGGATCTTATCAATGTGAATGAATACCTAATAGAGATGAACTAAATATAGGGCCAGGCTTTTCTGAAGGTTGTCCTGTCACAGGACAAGAGGCAGTGGGCACAAAATGAAATGTGGAAAATTCCATAAAAATGTTAGAAAAAAAGTCTTCTTTATCACCAGGATGTCAAGTAGTGGAATATGTTGTCAAGAGAAGTTGTGGGGTATCCATCCTGTTCTTACTGGAATTGTGGCAAAGGAGAGTGCATTCTCCTTGCCTGAAAAAAAAAAACTAACATAAGTTATTTTGTCTAGCTGGTTTTTGGTTTTAAATTCTTCACAGTGAGTGTATTTGTGAATATAACTGCTACTCCATGGGAAGTGTGACCATTTGCCATTCTTGTTCTGATTTGAAAACAAAATTTTCTCACAACATAATTTTTTGACACAGAGCAGAAATCCTGACTTTTACCCACTGTTACTCAGAAGCTATTTTTGTAACCCTGAGCCTTCAGTAATTTACTTAAGTGGCACCTGCATCATCCAAAAGCAATGAGATATCCACATTATATTCTATGTCAGGAGCTATTTTTGCATACTTATTAGACTATCATGAGGTCTTGGAAGCCACTAGTATCAAAACTAGGCATAGGCCAGCATCTGTAAGACTCAGTCTGGTTTCTAAAGTCCACATTGTGCCTGTGTAAGCCTTAAAGTTGGGTTTATTTCATTAGCAGTTGCTTCAGGCTATTTTACAAGTCAGATGCACTTTGGATATGCTGTAAATAAGACAGTATATAAATATAAGGTGGAAAAAAAAATAATGCCACCTTATGAAATCAATGCCTGGCTGAAATAAAAAAAAAATCTTCCTGTGGAGTTTGATATAAATGTGACCAGTAACAGTCTATGTTGCAATTGTTTTCTCCTCTTCCATTTCTTCATTCTGCTTTTGCTTAAGTGGGCATGAAGAATTAAATAAAAACTTTTACTATGTTCTTACTGCTGTTACTGCCAGTAGGACACGTCTACTTTAGTAATAATCTAAAAAATTAATCTTTCAAGAAATATTTAAAATCATTTCAGAAAAAAAAAATATTATTTTGGTTCCATTGAAAATTGATTCTCTTAATGCAATAAGAGATATTGCATGGATTAGCAGATTCATGGTCATGAGCAATGCTTTGGGATATTCTTCTAGAAATTAACAGCCACAAACTTTCTATGCCTTTTGTTAAAAACTAGGTGAAGCTAGTGAATAATCAAAGTAAAGCACTTTGCAGGGTTTCATGAGAACTAACCTAGAAGTATAACAATACACAACAAGATTGCAATCAAAGCTCCTGTGCTGAGGCCGACTGGCAAGAAGATTGCTTCCACGTTGCAGGACTGGATGGTGCCATCAGAATCACATCTGCAAACACGGATAGTCAAAGTGTTTGTGCTGCTCTGGACAGGGTAACTGCTGTCTTCAATTACTACTGGAAGAAAGTAAAGCTCTTGCTGCCTTCTGCTGTAGCCATTTCTCCTGGTTTCAATCCCAGCTGTGTTGTCTGTAAAACATGACAGTCGTTAACATTTTTATTGTGTACTTCACTCCATATTTTAGCTTGTATCACCTTCAGTAATAGGCTGGTATTTCATATTTTAAATGTGGTGAATGACATGCCTTGCTTTGCTATTACAGAAAGTATTGTATTCTGACTGGTACAGTTATTCATTGCAGAGAATTAAATATTCCTTTTCTTGTAAACCTTTTAACAGCTGAAATTTCAAAGAAGATAAAAATAACTAACCCTCCCCCTCCCACAAAAAAAAAATTAAAATTACAAGTGTGATTCTGAAGACTTTTCAGTTTATTTTCACTGGATCTCCTTGCATTCTAAGCCTGTGGTCCAAAGGATTTTGATTGCATATGAATTTAGAATCATATCTCTATCAATGAATTAATTAATTTAAAAATACAAAGTAATATACCTGGATAATATGAAATAATTTTAGCTTTCCTGCCCCATTAAAAATAACTAGAGAAACGAACTAAGTACTAAAAAAATCAGTACAGTTTCCATCAATTAGTCCACTTCTAGACTTTGTAATTTCTTGTCTTTTCTTCCCAGTTAGTTATTTCTGCTTTTCCTGAATCAAAGAAAGTAGCAAGGAAATTATGTAAGATTAAAATAATTACATTAAAAGCAAAACCAAAATTAATTTGGAAGGGAATTAATGAGATGACAGAAATAAATGAAAGTAACCTGCTGCAATTCCCATTTTTCCATCTCACCTATATGCTTTATTATATTTTTTAAAAGATGTCATATGATGGTTTTCATGCCTCAGTGGTTTGTTATGAGGTAGAAGGATTAAGGGCTCTGAACTTCCCACTCATATACTGGTATGGAGTTCTGACTAAGGACAATAAGAAGGAACTCTAAATATCCAAAATTAGGTATGTTATGATTAGACACCACGGAGACAGTGCATGGCTAAAAAAAAAGGTTCAGACACCTCCTTTTCATCAAACTCAAACTTGGACAGGTCAAATTCAGTTACACTTAGTTTTGAAAAGGAAAAATGTCTCAGAATAGTGTGAATGAAACTAGCTTCTATCTTCAGCTTTTTCTTTCTCTCTATGATTACCTGCATGGTATAATAAGTTTAACTAATTTGAAGACATTCTGTTGAATCTTACTTCTGTTATTTTTTCCATATTTCTATTATTAGAATTATTTTTTTTTCTTCTAAGTGAAACACTGAAGACCACTTTAATAGCCTACAATGCAACTAAATGACTTTTCATCCTCCTTTGAGAAGAATCAATCAGATCAACCTGTTAACTCCTTGATTTTGAACGTTTTTTGTTGCTCTTTTATGACCCTTTTCAATTGTTCAAAGTTCTTTTGAGAATATGAACACAGGCAGGTGTTTGAACTCTACACAGAAGAACCTAAAGAAGCTGAGATAGCTTCTGCTTCTTCAATCTGCTGGCAATAAATTAATTTATAGGATATGTGTGAGAAGAAGAAATTCTGTCTCTTACATGAGCAATGGAGTGTACTCCACATGGAAGCTGCCCTCTAGAGAGCAGAGTGAGGCTGGCAAAGCAGGAAGAAAGAGATCTGCAGTCCCTCTGGAAGCACTCCAGCCCTGCCAGGGCATCACTTCTATTAACACAGTGGATTGATCTCAGTGCTGCTGAAAGGCAACCTTGAGCTTCTGTCTCACTCCAGTCCTCATTAAGTTTTATTCTGAAGTTTGGGGCCTGGCTTCTCTTGGGTGCAGCACAAGAATACCTGCTCAAATTACACCTGCTGAAGTATCAGACCACCTATGATTTTCAGTTGTACAGAATAGCACAGGGATTAGGGCTTCTTGATATATTAAAAAAATTTAAATTCCACCTTTACTTGTAAAAGCATTAATTGTACTACAGTGAACAACACTGCGTCCTCAAAAAAATAAAAAAAAATGCTTTCACATAATACCTGCTTGTTACTAACATAATTGCTAACTTAAAAGAAAATGGTACTTGTTTTAAGAGATTTCTTTAGTGAAAATAAGGTTGTGTTACCACACCACTAAATTGTGCACAGAACAGACCTTCCTCCACATTTTTGGCAAACAAAAGGCAGATGATATTGCAAGACAGGGTTTGTGTTTGGACATATTTTTTTCCTAATATCTCTGCAAATCATCAATAATGAAAAAAGGTTTTTATGGGGTTTTTTGTTCCTTACATTGTAACAAATTACATACTTCTTTTTTTTATTTTTCTTTTTGTTTCTAAATGTTAAGAAATGCTTTTACAATTTTATATCTTGGTGGTTTCCACTTTTTATCAGAATATTGCACTTGTTTTTATACAGTAGCGAAGCTTCATTAACAATTACTGAGATCCAAAGTCATCTCAGTGTCAACATTACTGGTTTAAACATGGAAATTTAATTATCTAATAATATTTGAACCATTTCCTCACCAAACTCACATGCTAAGCACACTTAACAAAAGCTGTAATTACTGTATAGACTTGCTAAGTTTAAAAATTCTTTTGATGTATTAAATCTGTTAAAATTATCTGAGAAGACTTCTTTTTAAAGCAGAAGTTTGTGGTTATTCAAAAAGAAAAAAATACCAAGACTTGGTGAAGTTTAAGGATATTTTAAAAAACAGACAAGAAAAAAAAATAAATTAAAGCTCCTACTTTAAAGAAATTTTTATCAAAAAAAAATTTAAAGGCATTTAAAAAGGCATAGTATTAATGTTCTAAGAGTATATAATTGTGAAGATTCTACCCATATGGGCCTTGAACTATGTTCCAGAGCAGAGTAATGCCCTAATCTTCGAGGAACAGAAGTAAGGAACCTTAATCTGTTATAAGGTCATCCTTCTTATTCATTGAGCTCTCTGTCTCAAGAAAACTGTTTGAAAGCCTTTGATAAAATGTGTTAGATCTACATAGTTTTGTTTTATAAGATACTATTATTCATGTCTACAATATTATGGATGGTTTCACTATATTCTCTATTTCCAAATCCCTAAGTGAAGTTCTTGGCTCATCGGTTCAATCTTTTTAACTATTTATGACACATAAAGATAAAAGTCACTATTTAGTTTGGGAATAAACCATTTTCATTGTATCAGCCTCACAGGAGAGCTATACATAAAGAGAAAAGAAGCACAGTTTGTTTTTTCAAATTTATTTCATCCTGATGTTTCTTCAGGACTAATAGTGGTTAGCTTATGTTGTTGGCTTTAGTTTTCTATTACATAACAATGTCAATAGTGCATGGCCTTAAAAATTATGTGGGCCATATAGATAAGTTAAATACATTTTTTTAAAAGGCCAAAAAAATAGGAGTTCTCAATTTTATTTCAATTGATGTATTATTCATTTCTAGCACTTTTAAGTGCTTGGGTCACTTAATTCACAAGAAAGGAACCTTTACCTCACAAATGCTGTAACCTCAAATTTAAACTGAAAACAGCAAATAAAAAATTAAGAATTATATACTTTTTTAGATAGTGATACTTACAACCTGCACAGTCAAATGTTTTTGGACTTTGTTGGATGGCTTAGATGTTCTTTCTTTGAAATGCAATTTAAATTTAAATATAATCTAATAGGTTGAATACTTCTTTTTCTCTTATTTGATTAAAGTAGTTAGTGATGAAAATTTACTACAGTTTTAGTTTAGCTGTGTCTGTCCACAAGACGACATCCTTGAAGATGCTTACAGTAGAAAAAAAAAGATAAAATTTTTGTCTTGTTTTTTTTCTTTGGCATCTAACAAAAGAGTTCAAGTTAATAAGGAGACAAAAGGATATGCAGTTATGACAAAAATTGGAAGAAAAATCAGAGCTGTCAGTTGTATAAATTTCCAGCTTATTAAGGGTATTGTACTTCAGTAGCTCTCATATTTGGAACTGACTCTGCAGGACTACGTATCCTCAAGAAAGCACAGTATCTGGGTACTTTGAAAATGGTTAGCAAAGTCATAGTATTTAAACAAGACAGCAGTAGTGTCTTGTTTAAAGGTATACCTGCATTGGCATATGGATTCTTCCTGAGATACTGAATGATAAAAGGAAGAAAATAAAACAGGTAGCAGTGTTTTTGAAGGCCTGTAGGGAAATCTCAGCCTTTGGTGTTCTGACAATTCCTGCCCCTAAAAATAAGAAAAGGTGCAAGACCTGAATTTATATTAATATAAGTCCCAGAGAGTTTAGCAATTAGAAATGCCAAAGAAAAATATTAGGTCTGCAGACACAACTGTAATTGAAAGTAAACATATTTGTCATTGTAACTACAATCCGCTGCTCTGAAAGAGAGTTATGGGTAACCAACTTACTTCTGTAGTCATGGACTGTGAAGTTTGGTTTGTTGGAAGCCTCAGATGACAGTTTGAAGGAAAACCTTTGCCCAGCTGGTGACAAATCTTTATCTGCTGCAGTGATGATCTGTATCACCTGAAACCAGATTAATTCTGAATTAATTAAAACTGCTGCTACAAAAGCAGCAGTTTTGTAGAAGTGGAAAGTGAGCATCAAATGAAACTGTTGAAAGTGACTTCTTGCTGGATTACTGTCATTCCCTTAGAACACTGCACAGTGGAGGCAAGAAGTCTGAATTCTATAATCACTGGAGAACTCAGAAGGTCTTGCTTTGACATATCTGATAAAAATCAGAAAGATTTACTCTATATTCATGGTATTTAATATTTATTGATTATATTAAAATGCTAATGATGGCTTTCGGTTGAATAGTTATGCTGCGCTTTATCTGCTACTACTTCTGTCACAGATACAACCCTTTAAGAAAGAGATTTATTCTCCTCTCATAGCTATTAAATGTACAGTGAAGGGTGGTTCAGGCCTATATAATTGGAGAAATTAAGAAAAAAAAAATAGACTGCAAATTGACCACAAAAGTCAACAAACAGAATTCCAATACGTATTTCCAACACAAACATTTTGTTTGTAGAAGAGTAATGATGTAATTTTTAAACTGAAAAATTTATACTGCTATAAATAATAAGGAAAGAAAAAGCAAAAGAGCAAGCATCACAAATTTGAAATACCTGTCCTGGCTTGGCATTTTCACATACAGATGTCTCATATGGAACTGAAATTTCAGGAGGAAACTCGTTGACATCCAAAACATTTATTATAACATTGACTTTGCTGGTTAATAGTGGGTTACCTATAAATAATTTTAAAAGAAAAACATTACTTTTTTTGTCATCACCAGTCTGATAAGCTGTCATAAACTTGCAATCTCAGTACTGTGGCTCCCAAAAGCCCTTGACTTCCATTTATTTCTGTTTTGAACTAAGAAAAAAAGAGAACCAAACTTCTTATCAATTTGTATCAGACTTTGATCCATTACTCTTCATGGGTTAAGGAATCAATCGGGGTGATTATGTTTATCAGAGCATAAATGGAAAAAAAAAGTGAAGTTGTACCTGTTATTAAGGATGCAAACTTTTCTCAGATCACCTTTCATTAAGCCTGTGGAAAACACTTTCAATGATTAAAACTGAATTCTGTTTCCCAAAACTAAATGCAAATCAATATTTATTGCCTAGCCATTGTTTAAATCTTCAAAATATTAAGGAGGCAAGCAGAGCATAGCAATTTAGAAGACAGAGAAAGAGAGAAAGATATGGAAAAACAAAATCTTGCTGAAAGCCAGACAGAGTCAGTGTTAAATTCAGCAGTGAAACACGCACAGCTAGCATTCAACGACTTGGCTGTGTCGTGGAAGGTATTTCTTTAAATGCAAAAGTGTTTGCAGGCAGCAAATATTTTTGTGCAAAAGAAATCTTAAATAACAGCATACACCATGTTTCTTTCCACTGTCCTTCCTCTACAGATAATCTTCATCAGTCACTAGATGCATGTTATAAACAAGTTTGCTCACAAATGCAATGTCTGACAAAACAGAGACCCCAGTACAATACAAAGCAGATAATGTTCACTTTTACTTTATGCTGAGACCTCCTGCAAAATAGCAAATATGTGAAAAATAGCATAGCTGGTGAGTCAAAAGTATAATTATTTTATCCTTTTTCACTTAAGATGAGTGGCAGAAACTGTTAAGTGCTGAAAAACTCTATGCTATAAATCAGGGTGTTGTAGGAATGACAACATGGGAAAATGTTTAATTGCAAGAGGAGCTGTCTTGAATGTTCAGGAGTAAATAATATAATCATAGAATCATAGAATGGCTTGTGTGGGAAGGTACTTTAAAGATCAGCTAGTTCCAAGCCCCCTGCCACATGCAGAGACACCTTCCTCTAGACCAGATTGCTCAAAGTCCCTCCCAGCTTGGTCTTGAACACTTCCAGGAATGGGGCACCCACAACTTCTCTGGGCAATGTGTGCCAGTGGCTCAGCACCCTCACTGTAACAAATTTCTACCTAAAATCCAATCCAAATTTGCTCTCTTTCAGTTTGAAGCCGTTCCCCCTTGTCTAGTCATTACATGTTGCTGTCTAAAGTCCAGCTTTCTTGTAGGCTCCCTTCAGGTACTGGAAGGTCACAGTTAGGTCATCCCGGAGTGTCCTCTTCTCCAGGCTGTAAAAGCTCAATTGTCTCAGCCTGTTTTCATAGGAGACATGCTCCAACCCTCTGATCATCTTCATGGCCCTCAATGGACCGTTCAAATTATTTGCATTGGGCACTTGCTTTGCAGTTTTTATAATCCTTGGCATTTCTTTTGTTTATAACTAACATAGCAAAGGGGAAAGTCTCTTCATGTTGTCACCATAAAAAATTTGCATGCTTTCTTCCTTATTCTTTGGACTACTAAATGCAGGACTAGTTTCAGGACACCTCTGTCAAAATCAAAAATATTCTCCAATTATTTCCAAGTTTGACAAGACTATCTGCAAGATGAACTTTGTTTTACCTATTTACAAGTAGTAGATAAACTGATCAAGATATAAACACAGCTAGAAGAGAAGAAGGAGCCTAGAAGACAACAAAAATGCACTACCCAGAACTCACATTTGTAGTCCCTACCTATGAATTTATTAGAGAAATATTTAATAGAGAAAATATATAATGACATCTCCTTGAATTCTTGTTCATTTCCAATTCAGCATTATCCCTACTTGCAGAATGTCTCTGTGGAGGAGGGCATTGTGCAGTACAATCAAAGACACAGTTTGGTCTAGCAACTAGGAAATGGGCACTCATTCTTGACATGCCTGAAGAGATGGAAAAAAATCTAAATCAATTGTTCGTAGTTGCATTGGTTCCTTTGTAAAATAGGAAAAAAAAATTAAAAAAGGAAACAAAAAACCCCAAAACAACAAAAAACCAACTTATTTTATTCATTAGAGGGCAAGACCTCTATAGAGAGATCAGAAAATCCCTGAAGAGGTCAAATTCACACAGCTACTGAGAGAAACAATCTGACCTAAAACTTTCTGAAAAGGACGTATCAACTCACATGGAGTATCTCAGGTTTTGCTTTAGATGTTTTCGTGTGTCTGTGTTCAATTTAAGGTACAACACTGAGAAATGGGGGTCCAGGACATATTCTTCGAACAGATTAGAGATTAATGCATTGCCACTAAGATACAGGCATAGATGTCCATTTCTTTTTAGGAATCACAGTGCCTTTCAAAAAAAATTTTGAATGTAATCAAAATTTCTGCATCATGTACATGAAAATATCAGATTATTTTGATAATTTCTGTTAGATATATCAGTTTCTTTAAGAAGTTTTTTAGGTCATATTTTTTGTAAAGTAACTTGTATAAATTACTTTTTTCTGCTTTTTGCAACAGTTTAGATAGTATGTGACCTATATTTTTAAAATTAACAGAAGGATTTGACATTTTTTCCCCCTCAAAACCAGAACAGAATAGCATGCTCTGGAAATACACATGAACATGAGTATAATTTTTACATTTATTTCTCACTGATGGTATCTGATTTATTCTCTGTGGTTCTTTGGAGGATAAATTAGAGACCAAAATCTTCTATTCCTAAGTATTTCAGCAAACTAGAATTTTACCTTGCATAAATGGTCTGGAACAGACAGCTATGAAAGTAAAGAGAATTACCAGAGCCCAAGATGAACCTATTTCAGGTTTTCATTTTATTTGCATTATTTTCTTTCAGGTTTGCACAGACATCACTTTAACTACTTGAATATATAAATGAAGACTGCAAGAAGATTGTGTACAGCTTTGAATTCATATATAATACCAAAGACCTGTAACACTTCATGTGAGCAAGCATGAAGAATTGCATTTAAAATACTACTTTGCGGACTTGACCTCCATTTTCTCTGCTTTTTGGTTGATGTTTCGCTCAAATTCAAGTCTTCATGAACCCTGTGAACACAATTGTGACGTATATACTGGTATCAGTGAGTGAGTCACTAAAAACATCTGCTTATGCCTTTTAAACCCAGATTACACAGATGAGAATACAAACTGGGTAAATCATGAGCCTAGAAATTAAAAACTGATTTCATGTTTCAATTCTGCCTGTAAGATATAGGAAAATTAATTAGCTTCATTAATTTCTTTTATCAACTTAATTAATTAGTCGACTTCATTTTCCCTTGTTTTTCCTGTCTGTAAAACAGTGACCATGCTGCTTCCTTTTTCTGCTTGATTACCATCATTTGTCACCATCTTAATGGTTCAAAGCTATTACAGCAGTAGAAAACATGTAACATTCTTTGAATAATGAACTTGTGAAAATCCAAGGTATCTGAGAAAATAAACACTGACTATAGAAGAGAACTGCTGATTCCTTAATCCCAGTTATGGTATATAGGAGAAGATCAACTCCATCTTGAGATTTAAGGTGAGGTTTCTTCAACATTCTCAAAATTTGGGTCAAGACATAGGTGAGTTGGGAAGATGGTTTGGACAGGAAGGATTATTACTTCATTTTTACCCTTAAATTATGACAGGAGGATGGAAAACAGAAGTTCTTATGCATTTTATCTGTCTCCTCTTTACTAAAGAGGAGTACTTCCATACTAGGTAATTAGGCAGCATATGAAGGAATTTTGAACACTGGACTGTGATTTTTTTATGCCACTAAGTTCTTATAGCAGCTCTTGGTGCAGTTTTGGCCTGAGGCAACCAGTGGTCTTGTGGACAATTCACATGCATGTGATGGGCATTAGTAAGGGCAGGGACTACTCTTGAAGGATTGATTTACATCTGGAGGGACTCTGGAAGGTAAGAAGGCATAGAAATGAGCTACTTAATGCCAGCTGGCCTTTGTGCTTGACATGAATGAGAGCCATGTTTAATTTATTAGTTTGCATAGGTTCTGTGGCATCAAAAAATGTTCAGAAACAGCAACCATGCAGACTACTAGGGTGTTGATTAGTTCTAATTATTAAGAAACAAAACAACAAGCTAAAATGAAATATAGTCATGCAATGAAAAGAGGTACAATGGAATTGGGAAGCAAAATGGGGAAAAACAACATAATCTGAAACATCCTCCACCTGCTCAAGCACTTTGTTCTATATAAAACCTGAACTTTATATCTATGAATGGGCTAGGGATGTTCTAGGGATTCAGCTGCTTTCTCAGTATGTCTGCAGAACAATCATCCATCTCCTGCTTAAAAACATCTCCACTCAGGGACAATTCAAGAAAAGTTAGTTTACAGAATGGCCATTGGAATGTGCCTAAAAAGTGTGAGAGGTTTTTTTGTTGCTATTCTCTCGCAACGAGAAAACAAAATTTTAGCAATGGCATGTTTAAATAATATTACTCGTTATGAGTCTACTTATTTATTCTTATTTTATAAAGATATATTTTAGATATATGTCCTCATAGAGAGATAAAGTCACCAGGAAGTGAAAATACTTCAATAACAATACTGTCTGTTCTTTTCTGAAGAGAGTTTATGAAGCTAATTTCAATACTGGACCACCTCTTTACATAGTCATGTATATGTCAAGGCTCTTCTCAGCATATTTTTGCTGTGATAAGGGATGACAGTCTCAGTTTCTATGTCAGCACTGGGCAGCAATTTTTTATATCAATATTTCTTCAAATATAGCAATTTCCCCTCAATCTTTTTCAATTTTTTTTTCTCTCTAACCATTATTTTTTGCTTTTGTGCAGTGTGTCATCCCTCAATCCTCCACCCTTATTCTATGCTCTTAGTCAGACAATTGCACACAATGTTTTGACAGTTACTATAGCTCAAATCTTCCCAAATTTTGCCAGTTACTAGTATAGTAGAGATATGGCAATTATTACCATTATAGATAATAGTCAGTATATAAATATTTTGGGATATGCTGCAAAAAAGCACAAATATGTTTTAGGCGCAGATTCTTAGCATAGCAATTGGTAAAATTTGGGATATCAAAATATATACTATTTGCTACAGGTCTGCTTAAATGTCATACTATTATATATATGTATCCATGGACAAATAAATTTCAGGGTTTTTGACATCTTTAATTACTCTTGGGAATAATAAACAGATTTAAATCAAGTTTACTAAAACTGTTTCCCTTGCAGCAGGGAAAAAATTTACAAATCTCAAATATCCTTTGCCCAATATTGAGTCTAAATAGTTAAGATTTATTGAAATATGGACCCTGATGAGACCTTCTTTCTGCATCCACCTGCCTTTCAGTTTCTTTGGAAACAAATTACAGTTCTGTTATTTTTTTTGTGAATATACACCTGCACATATATCTCCATGGACTCAACCACTTCTGACAGTTTAGGCTTCTCTGTTAGTGTATGTCTTTTCCAATCTTGGGATAAAATTCAAGTGTTCATTTGGCTGGTGTTCTTTTTATATTTTCAGGTTCCAAGGAGTCAGCCCATGGTTCGAGATAACTACAACTGAGAATTCAGGGGATTTTTTTAAATCTGAAATAATATATACCATCTCTGCTTCCCAAATCTTCTTCTTCCTGTTAGTAGCAGGTATTAACTTTTGAAAACCAAGCCAAGCAATACATTGAGGAAAACATGTTATTTGCTACAGAAACTTGCCTTTTCTGACACATAAACAACATAGAATTAATAAGAAATACCTCTTCTACAGCCTGTTGATGTCAACAGAAAGAATTCTGTGACCTTTGCATAACTGCTAAGTGATCAAAATACTCGTATTCAAAGCATAAGATACACCCATGAGAGTTACAGTTTGACAAGAACATGGATGAGAAATGCCACACACATGGATGGCAATGAAGAAAGTTGCAGGTACATAATATAGTGGAAGAAAGGACTTCTTATTAAAAAAAGGCTATGCAGAAGACACAAAGAAAAGAAATTAAATTATCCCACCACAAATCACATAGGAAAAATAAAAGAAGGGGTTAGGCATAAAATTTTGGGCAGAGAGAAGAGATAGGAGCAGAGATGCACCACATAGATTCATTTAGGGCATTAAATCTTGACTTAATTTTAGACTTTTTTATCTAATATCAAACGACTCTTCACATTTTTCTGCCTTCAAAAAGTATATTGACAGACCTGTTATTTGACTAATCTAATTTCATATTTAGTGACTTACAAAGTCAGAAATCAGAACTGGAAGGCACCCATACAACTCCTCATGCTCTCCATGCTGACAAAATGTTTTTCAGCTTTTAATGGAACTATGGTTACATGAGGTCTGCAAGCAAAACCTTACTAAACAGGACTGACTGAACATCACATTTATCCTCATGAGTCTGGGAAAATTATATTCACTGAACCTTCTTAAATAAACACTTGGCAATTCAAGTAGTCTTCACATTATATTTATACCTGAGTATTATATTCTGAGAAAAATACCATATTAGCATATTAATTCAGTTTGTGTCATACTTACTAACTTTACTTGCAATTATAGAGAAATTGTATTGTGCTGTGCTTTCTCTGTCCAGTAATTCATTAGTAGCAATGGTTCCTTCAGTAGCATCTATTGTAAAGTAGCTGTCCACATCATTCTTCCAATCCATGAAGTATCTGTATGTGAAAAATATTAAAGAAAGTAGATGCAAATGTGCAAAGATTACTCATTTATCATAGCAGCAATGTATCTGCCTCAAGTTTTGTTATTTTTCCCTTCACAGCTATTACCATCCTCGCAGGAAGAAGCCAATAAAGAATGATTTGTTTATTTCTTTTTTTGCCAGGTTGGAATGCTCAAGGGGAAATGAGATATAATAAAAGGTTTAGTACTCCTGGTATTCAGATGACTTGAAAAGCTTGAAGTCCCAAGAAGTTGATGCACACCTGTGACCCTGATTACTTATATCAGCCAGTTTGGAAGCACTATACAGGCTTAGAGGGAAAGAGATAAAAGGTATGTGAAACAGAGCTTGAGATGATGAATGGTGATGGAGTGTGCCAGATCTGGTCTCTTTACACCCATTTGTAGCTGCAGTGGGCTGGACACAGTCTCACAAAGAGGTGTCCCAAAGGAATTTGGCAGAGTAACAGCAAGGGAGATGGAGAAGAGTATGCTTATTCCCATACATATACAGGATCAATAAATAGCATTTTGCCTTTGTGAAGAATAAGTACCTTTCACTGGACCTGTGAGGAACAAGGAAATATTTTTATTTTATGTTGTTTTGTTTTGTTTTGTTTTATTTTGTTTTCCTGAGCCCTTATTTATCAGGAAGTATGAACATAGAACAGATTTAAAACTAGAAACGTTTACTTATTTCTTATTTTTCTCTAGCGAGGAATAGAAAGCAGAGATGTACCTGGTAACACAGCTGCTTAAAAGCAATGTGATAACTATCCCAAACCCATTTTCCTTAAATGCTAATTAATTTGAAAGTCTATTTTCACATTTGATGCTACTGTTTGTAGTCATAACAGAATAACATTTTTTCTGATGCAACTGCCTCCAGCTACTAATTTCCTTTTCATCGTTAGTCTCTTCATACCTTGATAGCGTTTCTCAAAAACTAGGCAGGATGAAATTGAGAAAGCCATTTGTGAGCAGTAGGCAATAAGAACAAAATGGCACTCAACAAGTACATTCAGAAGACTATAAAGCCTAGAGAACCACTCCTATGACATCTTATTTCATGCAAACCAGTGAGAATAGGAATAAAATCTGCTTTTTCCATCTCTAATTAGAGTTATTTATGTATTTAATATAGAGGGGATGAAATGATAAGCACTGTGTTTACTTCTGTAGAAGGAAGCAACAGTAGAAAGGAGTATATGTCATATTCACAAAGAAAATATTTCTACTTGGTACTAAGAATGCCAATAGCTCTGGAAGACTTGAAGAGTAAAAAAGCCACAAATAAGGTGATGTGCTTCTTTGGAGACATTTTGTTCAATCAAAATCTCAAAAAAAAAAACTTACATGTAGATGAAGTAGGTTTTTTCATCGATTGACAGGCATCATTACTGGTTTACAGCTTTAATTGAAAAGCCACAGAAATGGTTTGCTAAAGGCAGCATGTATCCTTTTACATAGTTGAGCAGGCACATTTTCTTGAATATGATATTATTATCTACCCATATTGGTAATTTCACTCTCTTTGTTCAAAATTTGCTTGACATTAAAATTATGAAAAATATATAAACCATTTATTAGAAATATCATTACCCTAAGATACTCTCTCAGGAGCAGCAAAATTACTCTGTCAGGCTTTGCATCTTTAATAAATTATAATTTCTTCCAAAATTAAATATGCAGCAACACACAAATAAATGAGTTCAAAACATGAGAAAGCAACTTGGCTTTTATTTCCCCTTAGGAAGATTAACTTTGCCTGAGTACCCTGCACAGTGCAGTATGAGCCAGGGAAATAAAATACAGGCCTTAATTCAAAGCACCATGTAGGGGATGGCCTCCTTCACCAGAGCTTTGAAAGTATGGAAAACATATTAAGTATGAACACTGTTGTGTTTGAAGTGAAGTTCAGGCATGAATATTTGTAGGATCAGAATCTGATAGTCTGTCTGGAAGCATTCACACAGGTGATAACTTCATGCACAGGCCCAGTATCCCTATTCGTAAATATTAGCATCAACAGGATCAAAGTTCACAGTAAGCACTGCAAGACTAACACTACTCCTGCTGGTACTTCTGGCAGCATTCCTCATGGCTTCTGTGGAAATGGGAATTGAGTTAAATTAAGCATGTTGTTTCAGCTTTCTTATTTTAAGAATCTACATATCCAATTAGACAACCAAAGGGAGAGGTATAGGCAGAATTATTGGAGATGTATTGTCTAAAAGAGATAAATTAACAGGAAATCCTTCCAACAAGCATCCATTCTTCCTCCTTTGATTGGTTCTCCATGTATAGTACCCAAGAAAACATTCCTAGCAGAAAATCCTCTTACAAGCAGATCTTCTGGACACAGAATTTCTCACAGACACATCAGTAAACCTAAAAAGCTTAAGAAAAGTGGGAATAGGACCCCATTTTTCTGGTGTTGAAATGGAAATTTTTGGGGACACCCCAAGAGAAGACAATTTTTGGCAAAGACCCTAAGAAAATGTAGTTTCCTTTCATAGACAGAAATTACTCTTTCACACATTGATGCTCAGTGTGTGATTTTTTTGTATATAGGACAGCAACAGCTAATCTCTTTCTAAGGCCAGCTGCATAGCCTGAGCTCTGTCCTTAACATGGAAGAGATGATTTGAAGAAGAGAAGAAATGGGAAAAATGTCTCCAACCAGAAAAATTGGTAACTTTCCAGAGATAAACCCAGATATCTGGGACATAAAGTCTGACATTTCTTGTGAGATTGGGATACACAGAGGAACACTGCTGAAATAGTGGTATTAGGACAGCTGTCTGGATCTTCCAGTCATGGTCTAGCAGCTTGAAGAAACTGAGGTTGGTTTATTTGACTGCTCAGAGTGCCTGCAAGACAGACCATGGATAAGTGCACTAATCCTAAGAGGCATTTCCTTCCTTGAAAAGTTAGGGAGAACTTGTTGATATAGGACAAAGCAGAATTATTTTTCAGAAGTCCCTGAACAGGCCTGCCTTGCAGCTCTCAGTACCAGACATTGATATCATTCATATTCACTGTCAGTGAAGAAATTTTGACATGTATGTCTCTCTGAATATTCTTTCCAGCAGAAGTGTTTTCCAGATTATATTATTGAAGGCAGGGAGTGTGTGGAAGGATATATCTTTGGTAACACTGTCTTGAGTTTTCTCAAGAATAGCTGCATTTGGACATCATGTAGGATAGGAGAGATAGAATGGAAATACTCGGTTTTTAAAATTATTAGATTCAAGCCTATAAGGCTCACCCAGAATCCACAATGACCTCTTAGAAGCTCCAAGAACTATGGACACTCACCCTGGCTAGACAGTGAGGCTGCATGTCCTTCACGAGCTCTCACAGAACACTTCCACAGAAGACGGCTCACCTCCTTTCAAAGTGAGGAGGACAACAAAGAAGACTGAGCTGACTCCTGCTGCAGCACAGAAGATGGCAGTGCTTGATGGAGTGCTATTGAATACATGAGTGACAGCAGGTCATCCCTGTGAGGATAACAGTGACTCTGAGCCATTGAGCAGACAACTGCAGTGACTTCAGATTGTTGTGCCATGAATAAAAGAACTGGATAGCTGTCCTGTGCTGCTGGAGAAACCTGTGTGACAACTTGCTCTGAAGGGATGGAAGGTGTCAGGATGCTAAGGAGGCTGTGAAGCTTAGGACTTGGATGTATTTTTTGGTCTTAAAAATGTGGAGGGAAAGATTTCTCCTGCCTATCACAGAAAATGTTTGTTTTTGATATTATGGTCGAGTAATTTAAGGCAGGAAATGAGCAAGGTAAGGCATCTAAAAGTGTGTGTATTTTAGAGGAAGAGAAGACTGCTTTAAAGCTGTGCTGGGAGGATTAAGGCCAAACGCCAGAGGTAAAACTCAAGGATTGACCTTAAAGGGTGCTAAAGCACAAACAATAGATAAAGTGAAAGATAAAAAAAGGTAGTGGCAATATAAGATCAGCACAACCAAAATTAGGCATTTGAAGGTTAATGGCTTCTGATCATTATGCTTTTGTGCTCAATAAACATTTCCTTAAACATTTGTATAGTTTGTTTGTTTGTTTGTTTGTTTGTTTTTGGGTTTTGTTGTTGTTGTTTTTTGGTTTTGTTTTGTTTTTTGTTTGAGAGGGAGAAATAACCAGGTGATAGAGGAGCTTTACAAAAATAACCTTAATTTGTCTCAACTCACACTTTGCTGATGTAAAGCACATTGCTTACTCTAGTACCTAGTGACTTACAACACAGGTTATTTTTAAGAAAAATATTGCAAAGAAAGGTAAGGGATGAAATAACAATTTTCTGTAATGTGATAGATTACTAATTGTGTATATGACCTTAAATTGTTTAAACTGCATTCATTCTAAGTTTTATTTAAATATTAAACTGCAACTAAATGAATTTCTGGGTCTATGACAACTTAAGATATATAAATACCACCTATCATATCAGAAATAATAAGGAGTGGCTTAAAAACATTAGAAACATAAATGAAAGCTAAGAGAATTCAGTTGGGTATTGTGATAGTTAAGATTTTTTTGTAACTCCAATACATATATAATTAAATAGATGAAAGAAGCATTAAAGCAGGAATGGCAAAAGGGATGAGAGATTGGAGGAATATAAATGAGCTTCTAGGTGTGATGAGACTACCTGAAAGCCCAAAAGAATTTTCATTAGTAGATTAATCATGTGCTGTGGGTTGAAATTATTAGATCTCTGCATATAACTGGATGTTGAGAATATGACACCTCTACAATACAATTTTGTCCTGGTCATTAAGTCAATAGATAAATATAAAAAAAATTAGAGAAAGCTTACAGAAAAGCAAGAAAAACTGTCTTGGTTCTAAGAATTTTCAAGTTATAAGGAAAGATTAAAAGAACTAACATATGCTTTAGCATGGATAAGAGATGAAAAAAGGGAGACAGAATAACAGCCTGCAGATAACTGAAGAGCTTCAACAGCAAAAAGGGGAGGGTAGGATTTTTTTCAGCACAGAGAAGTGAAGGACAAAAACTCAGATGGGAAAATTTATGTGTTGTAGCAAAATCTTTCTGTCAGTGATGTACATTATGCTGCACACCAGAGGAATGACAGAAGTGCTGTCGCTTGGTACTAAAAAGGCAAGTTGTGTAATATAAAAGAGACTGTGGAGTAAAGGACATTTCCAGAAAGGTGAAATGATAATCCTTATAGTCTCTGCAACTGTAAACTCTACTAAATAGGAAACACTATCATCATACCAATCATACTCATCATAAGGTGAAGTTACAAATATTTTAAAATATGACAATGGTTTTCAGGTCGTTTTAAGATGGTTGCTAACAAAATGTAGGGAAACAGGTGAATCACTCCAACAATGAGAAACAGGAAATTTAGACCTCAAGTTAAGCCTGAAAGAATTTAAAAAGTTAGAGAATGCAAAGTGTTGAAGGATACAAATTATGTGTCCTCCAAAATCCCATCTTGCCACTAAATTTCCTTCCTGCAACTCTAAATCTATTCACTTAGTTATCATTGTGTAAAACTCAAACAAATCTTATCACCATATTTACATGCATAAATATGAGAAACTCTAAGTCAGAACTTTATTGCTCTTCTCCAAGGTAAGTGCTAAACTCTTCTGCCAGTTACTGGAAGTATCTTCCATTCCAGTCAATGCAGAGGAGTGATTTCCATGATTTTGCTAAAGGTGCAATCAAGAATTTTCAAAATGTGTCCCCAGTGTGAAAATATTGAATCAAATACTCCAGCATAAGCTTTTCCAATTTCTGAGCAGCTTTTTTTAGTGGAAAAAAAGGTACAAAAGCACATCAGTCCCTGCTCTCAGAGTCCCAGCCACCCACTGAACAAAGGGATGCTGGAGGAGTCAGATGTTCAGTGTGAGCTGCTGCATCACAAGGGCACAGACACTCATCAACTGCAAGAATTCATCAGCACAGTCTGCCAGACGTTTGTCCGCTCTGGAAAGTTTCTCAAAAATGACAGATTTCTGCTTGTTGCTGTAACCTGTGCATGCCTAAAGAACTTATTAAGTTCAAATAGGTATAAATAAATTTAACAAAACATTTTATTTTCTTGTGCTAAATGATACAGTCGTATGAGTATTTATGACTAAGTAGGATTGTTAAATTACCTTTAGTCTTTCTCAGAGCTACAGCATTTGAATCAGAATTATATTAATTTAGTTTCTTTTCCATATCTCCCTTTAACTTAAAAATTACTCTGACTCAGATTCTTATCGTTTTCTATTAACTTGAAAATGTTGTTTCACATAGTTTTAGAGGAGCAGAAATGCTAAAGAATCTATTTTCTCCTCCGTAATGTAGTAATATGAAGCAAAATGTCATGTACTACTTGCTCAAGAGTAGCAGGCAGGTTTGCATATCATTCATGTTGTCCTGTGCTAATAAAATTACAATAACTTTAAGTGCCCTTTACACTGTACAACCCAGCAGCTGTTGTGCTGTATGCATGCACACTATTATATATGTGAAATATTAGGTATTTTAAAAAATAAAAGTTATAAAAAAAGTACTTGTTATATAAAGCACTTGGATAAACTCTGTTAATATAAAATATTCTAATAAATAAATTTCTTAGTATAATGAAAAGAGATAGGACTTCTCTTGTGCGGAACTCCCAGTTTTAATACCCTGGGTTTAATATTGTGATAGTCTGCTTGAAGGAAGTAAATGCAATCAAATTTAACTATTTTCACATAAAACCATAATCTAATACATTCATACCTGTCTTGACTTGGTTCTTACATAGCAGATACTGTTCCATTAGTTTGTGGGGTATTATTTTTGCTTATCTTCTAAATAATTTATTAAGACATCTCCCTTAATAACAGGATAATTTTTCTGTACCTGTGCTGAATATCTTCAGAACGCTGCTGAGATATTAGAGATCAAAGCAAAGGAAACTTGGACTTGTCTGCTGTCAGATCATATCCTTTAATCATATCCCTTCATGATATCCCTTCAGTAATCTCATGGATACCAAGTAGATCCCAGAAGAACCCTACCCATGCCAATACATAATAGTCTCAAATAAGTTGATTTTGTTTTTCTTTTTTTTAGAAGGAATACTAGAAATGGAGGATAAATAATAATAAACAAGCAAACAAACAAACAAAAAACCATCAATGGAGAAAACCCAGTTCTATCTGAAGTGTGGAAAGGAGTCAGCACAGTCACAGAAGGGCTTCTGCTGCTTTTCCAGGTTAAGTAGCTGTGTCCTACCCTGACCTCCCTTCCTACTATGAATCAGCATTAGCCTGTAGTTCTCTCAAATGCAATTTCTTTTTCAAATGAAAAGAGAGAGTTTGTAAAAAGGTATTTTGGTTTCAGCTGCTTTGTGACCCAACCAATATCACAAACAGGTCATTGCTCATTTGTGCTTGCAGAACTGATGTCAAAAACCGATTGAAGTGTGATGCTAAGTTTGCATAATAAAATGCAACTAAAAAAGAGCAGCCAATGTTGGTCGGCTTTACTGTCATATAATAGCACAAAACTAACAAGGGGAGCATACACTGAATATTTTCAGAGACACTGATTTGTTCCAAGGTATCAAAAACTAGAGATGGCCTGTGTGGCTGATGCTATAGAAGTGGCAGAATTGTCTTTATACCACATCACACTTGACACACTTAAAAAAAAACTACATCCCCAAGTTTACTGACATACTAAAATATTTCTGTCAGTTTTACTATGATTTTTCATTCAGCATTTCACACAAAAAGCTATAATCTTACAGGATTTTGCAGAAACTTTCAAATGTACAATACACTGAGGTAAAGCTTTTGTGATAGTGCAGGCTGAGTGTTTTTGAAGATCCTAGTGAAGGAATTTATATAGTCTTTTAGGAAGGATAGTTTTGCAATAGTTAAAATATTTTGGCTTAAAAAACAGACAATTCTGGAATTAGTTTGACAGAAGCCCAAATAAGTTGCTGTCTCTATCCTCTTCCAAAGGAGTTCAAATATCCTGTGATCTGTACTTCAGCCTTCCCACAATGAGTGTTGTCTATACTGCCCATCATGTAGTGATGCTTAAGAGAAGGATGAAGGGATTGTTACACCTTGGGAGAAGGTATGAATGCTTCTTCTCATTGTTCCATGCCTGTCATTTTCATGCCTTTCATGAAACACTTAATCTCCCACAAGAAAAAACAGATGGTCTTAGGCATACTACTTGACTGGGTTTGCAGTCCTTATACAGGGCTCCTTACTTCTGTGATTTTAATCAAGAACTAGAAGGTTTAGTGATGTTAGCAGCCAGTATCTTACTTGGTCTGGAATGAGTAGTATCAGTGCAAATAAATTACATTTTGCTCCTTTGGAGAAGACCAATCATTATGCCAAATTAATTGGCAGGAAAGCAGTGGTTGCAGACAGCCAAACTAATGATGGGTCAGAGTCAAGCTAAGGAAGCTGTTAAACTTTTCATAAGCCTTATAAATCTTACACAGGAATTTTAGTAAAACATGGTAGGTAATATGGGAATTAAAATGTGCTGCAGTTCAGTTATCAGCCCTTTCACCCTGCCAATTCTGCTTGTCTACAACTTCCTGTGATTTCTCTCTCTTCTGCATTTAAAGGTTTTGTTCATTTGCTTATCTGACCCTCCAGTCAGCTCCACTGCCTGCTCTGCATTTCTCATTACCAGCTGAGTATCTTATCAAAAGCTGTTGTCATTTGGAAAATGCATTGTTTTTATGCAGTCTCAACATCATTTTTCCTGCTTCATTGAGCAAGCAGAACAGCAAGACAGCCAGGGAGAGGGAAAGCTTTGTCCTGCAGTTTAATTAAGTCTCAGTTTTTGGACTGTGAGCAGCAGCAGAAGGCATGTTGGACTTAACACCCTCACTCCCGGCATAGCAGTCAATCCTGCTATGGTGGAAAAGCATTAGAGCACTTTCTATACCAGCACTACACATTATAGACCCTGAATATAATTTCACCCTGATTTGAAAGGTGTGCACTTGCCCTTTGCCCAGCTGTCCATGGTCTGTTCGCTCCCCTTTCATGCAGTCCATAGCAGGAAGAACCCACCCGCTGCTTCCACCAAGGTACCCAGGTATCAGAGGGCACAGCTCAGGCTTGGTGAAGAAAAGAAGGGCTCTTGCTTTGCTGGTTTTAGGTGGGGAAAGACCATGCTGGGATGAGTGTCTGGATGTGCATGAGTATCTCTACTAATGGGCAGAGTGAGTACAGAAAGATGGAGCAAGTAAACCTGAATGAATACCTCAACCCTTAAGAAAGCTGAGAGGGTGAAAGCAGATGCTGTGTCTCCATCAGATAGTCAGCCTCAGTAGATGCCTAAACTTTATTTTGCACTTGGATGCATCTGACATAAACCCAAAGGATAAGACAGAGGTGCTTCCTGGGCTGCTGTTCCCATACCTGGCCTGGAATACTTTGTCTTCTGATAGTGCTAAGGCATTAAATATCATCAATACGATAAAGGAGAACTGGCCCACTGGCATATATCCAATATAAATAATCTTTGATTGTTTTCTTTTGCATCATGTAAATACATAAATATTAGCTCTGTTCTGTATCTTTGGGAACCAAAAACTGAACAAATATCTTATATTTTTATCCATTTAAAAAGCTGAACTAAAATGCTGATGCTGAAATAATAAAAGAAAAAGCAAATAAAATAACCATGCTGACTCCAGAGAAAACTGAACTGCAGCACACAGTAAAAGATTTATTGCTTGCTTAGATCATCAGTTGGGACTCAGATTTTCAGCTGGATCTGCAAGGGGAAACAGTGAAGTCAAGAATTGGAGGCTTATTTGTGCTACTTTGAAGTTGATTTGATGAAGTGCTTATAAAATAAGAAATTATTCAGAACAGCTCTGATGCTGCAGAGCTGCTGCATTTTCCTATTTCATTTCTCCTCCCCAAGCCTCTGATGTATCAAGGAATGCAAAATCAACAGAGGTCAGTATAACTATGAAGTCACCTTTTCAAAGGTTTTATAAATTTCATGAGGACACCTGGCAAAAGTTGCTGGATAAGCATCTCCTTACTCCCATTTGCATGCTGATGGTCTGACCTGAGCAACATCAGGTCTCATCACTTAATTCTAAAATTGGTTCCTCTCTCCTCCTATCTGAGCTGAATTTCTCTGCCGTTTCCATCACACTGTTTTCAGGCTTATTTTCTAAAATAATCTAAAATAATTCTGTATTCTTACTACTTCAATGAATGCTGACAGCAGTTTTTCAGCTATCATAGATTATTCCCCGCCTTTATTTTCCACAGATTCTGTTCCACCTTATTAAAGGTGGATGTCACAGAATCAGAGAAGGGTGGAGGTTGGACCTCTAGAGGTCATCTGGTCCAAGCCCTCTGTTCAAGCAGGGACACCAAGAGCCACTCACCCAGGACTAACTCCAACTGTTTTTTTTTAATATCTCCACAGACACCCCACCACCTTCCTGTGCAATCTGTGCCAGTGCAACCTCACAGCAAAAAGTGTTTCCTGTTCCTGATATGCAGAGGAAACCTGTGCTTCAGATTGTGCCCACTGCCTCTTGTCCTGCCTCCAGGCACCACTTAGAAGAAGTTGTCTCCATCCTCTTTGCACCCTCCTTTCAGGTGCTCCTATGTGCACTAAATGCTTCTATAACTCTTAAGACCCTCTTGAGCCTTCTCTTCCCTGGACTGAACATTCCCAGCTCTCTCAGCCTTTCCTCATAGAAAGGATACTCCAGTTCCTTCATCATCTTCAAGGTCCTTTGCTGAACTCCCTGCAGTATGTCCCCGTCTTTCTTGTACTGAGAAGCCCAGAATTAGGAATCAGTAAAAGTAGAAATATCTGAGATTTGTTTGCATCTACAGTCAGAACATGACTGAAACATCAAAACACAGACATCTCAAAAAGTGTAAAACTCTCAAAAACCCTTGTTTAAACTTGATCACTTAAACTGAAAACAACAAACAAAGTGCAAAATATATAAGAAACTGTATGCAATAACTATTTAAACATAATAATAAACTTGAGTATTTTAGGACAGGAAAGTATAGTTAATGGTTACAAACAGACCTAAAGGACAAAATCAGAAGGAAAGGATTTGGAATCTGACTAGGCTGCAGTTATCCTTGTGGAAAGGGATGGAAGACCTTAAATGAAAAATATTGGGAAGATTATTTATTATTCTATACTAATGAGATAGCTTACTAGTCGACTTTGTGCACCAAAGTGCAGATTACCAACTAGCACACTTCCCTGTAGCACATAGGTTTTCCTTAGACACTGTTTTAATTCCTTAGCCCTCATAAATCTCTGCCAAGCCCTGAGAGGTTCACCAACTGAGGTAATATGAAAATGGCTGTAGCCATTAAAGCTCTGTTTTAATCTCACCGTTGTTTTCTAGAATCCTTGAGAAATCCATTCCTGAAAAAATTTGAAATAACAGTTCTTGATGAAAAATCAGGAAGACTATTATTTGAGGTAAAATTACAGTTTGTGCCTCTGGGATAAGAACTGGCTTTGCAAAATCACATCACCAGGTGGTAAAAGTGCTGTGAAATAAACCAGAAACTATTATGAACTATTATGATCATATTGTTCCTTTCCCCTCACTTTGGCTACTTAGCTGTTCTCAATTAATTTAAAAGCTTTCTTGCTAGGTTGTTCTTTGCTTTGGATCTGAATGCATACTTCTTGATTTTCAGCATCCACTTCCTTCACAAACAGGCCATTCACTGAGAGCTGTAGTCCATAAACTTCTTGGGTCTACACATCTATTTCAGTTCAATCTCCTGACTGACATTTTATAGTGTAATATGACTGCATATGCCAACAGAAGATCACTTGCTGTTTTTCACAAGCTTCAGTAAGTTGATGAATTACTGACTGTAAATAAAAGTTACTGGCCTCTCTCAGTTTTAGACTTTGTTTTCAGTTGCTTTTGACTTGCTGGACTTCAGAAATAATATTTCACACTTCAAGTGCATCCAGGAGTTATCTAGGAAAATGTATACAATTCAAATGAATCCCACCAGTCTTTTCTTTGGGAAGGTCTGATTTTTCACTAGCACAGTCTTTCTGACTTGTGCCAGAAAGTACTTACCTTTGCTCCATGTTCCTGCCAGTCTTGAGAAAACCCACACAGATCAAAATGTCAGTCTGCATGTGTCCCAAAATTGCAAATAAGGATTTTTAACACACAACTCCGTCTGTTTCCAGTGAACCTGCTGCAGCATTACAGAGGCTAATAAGTGACTACATTTAACTTTCCCAGTGATCATGTGTGATCATTTCAGCCTTAAGTATAGAGATTTAAGATTAAGGTTAAGACAAATTCACACTTTTTTTTTGTAGTTTCTCCTTGTAGTAGCTCCAAGCCAATCACTGAATCAAGGTACCGCAGATCCTGAATTGATACAACTGAGCCACTTACCAGCTGAGCTGTGATAATTGTCTGTGTGCACCTAATCTATTGCAAGTGCAAAATAAAATGTAGTAATTTAAACTACCATGAAGGAGATTGCCACAATAATTTGTTATTCACACCTTGTTTCATGGTAAAGGTAAAGGTAAGAGACTGTGCTGCTAGAAAACAGCTCCTTTTGACAGACAATTTATACACAGAGGAGAAATATTTTTTCTGCACTCTGTTTGAAAAGAAGTCACTTTTCTGTCCAGTTCCTTAAAACCACCCAGTCGCTAAGGAGGAAGACAGGTCATTCAAACCTAGAGAATGACAGACCAGTACTTGGGACCATAGGGGAAAATCTTACAGGAAAAAGGTGGTGGAGTAAAGGATGTGATTGCTTGAGTTCATGAAGATGAAGTTTAGGAGCTAGAAAACAGAGAACAAAGGAAGAGTCAGAAAGTGGGGAGCAGTGGGAGCCAGAAGAAGGAGTTAATTGCCCTACATCATACCCAGCATGGCTGGAAGGTAGGTAGATAGAGATCTTGTTGATTATATGGTAGCTTAGTATTCACTAAAAAAATGAGCCAAATGAGAATGGAGAGGATGGTGAGAAAAGAGCAGACATGTCTGGTATATGTGGCATTGGAGTCCCTGGAATGGTTGAATCCAACCTATCCTTGGGTGAGCAAGGGACTCTCAGTGAATGTCATCCAGTTCTATCACTGGCCAGAGAGCTGGATGGAGCTAAGGCCTCAACCAATCACATGTGTCATTTGAGCTCCTACAAAAGGAGCTGAAGGAATAAACTCGAGGCTGTTTGTCACACGGAACTTTGGTGTGTGTGTGTTGTCCCTGTCTCCAACCACCGACCCCACAGATCAGGTAGATAATAAATGCAGTATGTTGTGTTGTGCCACGCGTGGGGGGGGATGGGGGGGGGGGGGAAGGGCTGGGCTCCTGCCCCTTTTCCAAGAAAACTGGGATAAAACCCCTACAAGGGAAGAGGTGGGCGGGAGTGTGGTACTGTGGGAGCAGCAACAGCCTTCCCAAAAGATAGTGCTGGCCACTTGGCACAACCAACTCACAGTGGCAAAAGGAAGGCCACTCTCTCACTGGGTTCAGCGGGACACCAGCAGCCCCAGTGCTGGCACCCCGAACAGTGACCCAAAGGCTCCAGAGCCCAACACAGCGCTCTGAACAAACCCCAACTGCGCTGAAAATCGCCACCCCCGGGGGGGGAACTCCTGGGCACGCTTCCCCTATGCCGATCAGGGCATAGGACAAACCCCTGCCAGGGGCCCAACAGGTGGCATGCCGGAGCATTCCACACCTCTCATCACCATGGAAACATGAGGACTACCCCATCCTGAGACCCGAGTGGACTGGCTCCAAAGCTATGCCTCTCTGGAGCATAGCCATGCCTCCCGGAGGCGTGGTTCCACCCCTGATCCAGCCTTCAACAGCCACACCTGCTTGCTGTTGCCCTAGAGGGGAGAGTTCTAATGGAACAGCATTAGAACAAGGTTTCCAGCTCCTGGCCCTGCCACAGCCTCTCCTGATCTTTCTCTGCAGAGGTGTGGCAGCAAAAGCAATGAGGGAGAGACACAAAAATCTGCAAAAGACACCTACTACTACTTCAACTCTACCAAGGTCTTTCATATTTTTCATACTCTAATAAGCTGATACTAAATAAAAGAGAAGGTCGGGCTAGTTTAATAACTCATTCCACAAAAGGCAAGACTGGAACATCTACATATGTTAAGGTTTAACTGACTCATATAACATGTCAAAGTGATTTCACTTTTGCTGTCTATTTTGTAGTACTAAAGATTATCTGTGTTTATAGTTTTAAATTGGTTTGTTTGTAACAAGAGGGCAAATGGTGAGATTTGTTTATGTGTGTACTTAGTTATAATTGTTCATAAGTTTTTAAGAGATTTGCTTATATTAGCACTTAATTATAATTGTTTACAGATTTTTTATAATCTTATAATTTAGCTAGAGTTAAGAAACAAAGCCAACTATTCTATGGGTTATTACTGAAGGATTACTTTCAAAGATATGATGGGAAGTTCATTCAGTCTAGGCCTCAGCTCTGGCCCAGCTGTGGCCTTAAGTGGTGAGAAAGGTGTTCCATCAGACCCTTCCAGACTAAGTCATAGCCCCAGCCAGGCTATGGCTTTACCTGGCAGGGAAAGTTATCAAACCCGGGTATTTCTGTGCTAGCTAAATTGACTTTGCAAAAGCTTTCCTTTGAGATAAATATGGAGGCTTTGTCTGGCGAAAGCCCTCCGAGACCTCATTGTGAGAAAGAGGCCCCTCAGCGGTGGCAGACCCTGGGTGAGGGCAAAGCATACAGGCAATTGTAAATTTCACCTTATTGATTTTATTCAAAGGTACATCTTGTGTTCTTACTGTGGTTATTAGAACAAAGAAAAGATACAAAGAGGGTGGATGTACAGCCCTCTCAAAGGTCTTGAGTTCTCATATTCCCATGTTTCTCTCATGTTTTTCAATAAAAATTACAGCATGAGCTGAAAAGCCAGCGGCTCATCACAGGCAAGAGATTGTCAACAGGGAGGCAGTCTGTCCATCAACTTACTCAAGCTTCAAGACACAAATATTTAGAGAACATCAGTAGTAGAAATATGTATGGTTTTAATTGAAATGGTTTTGAGTTGAATTGTTATTGTTTGTAGTGTTAAATTGTCATGTTGTAACTTCTAAGCATTAAGCCTGTGACATGCTAATCTAAAAACATTTTAATGTTGGTAGTTTTAACTGACAGCTTCTGGATGTGAGCATCACAGCTCCATGATGCACAAGGTGCATCACTACCTGTTAAGTGAAAAAGCCCTGTTAACCTAAGCTCATCAATTATATTTTTCAATATAACTAAAAGGGTGAGTTGTGGCATTCAAGTCTATGGGTGAGCAAGGATAGGTTGGATTCAATCTACACAGGGACTCTCAGTAAATGTCCTCCAGTTCTAAATGCAGATGTATCACTGGCCAGAGAGCTGGATGGGGCTAAGACCTCAACCAATCACATATGTAACCTATAAAAGGAACTGGAGGAATAAACTCGAGGCTGTTCATCACAGGAAACTTTGGTGTGTTTTCCCTGTCTCCAACAACTGACCCCACGAAACACGTTGATAACAAACTTAATTGCTAAAGATATACCTTGGGATTCAGAGAAAATGTTGGAGTGAAACCCAGTTTCCATAGTTTTCAAAAGAAGATAAAGTAGCTGGAATAAAGTGAAATAAATACGGCACAGAATGTGAAACACATTGTTAATTAGAGTTGTCTGGGATTCACATCAGGGACAATAATCCTCTTATACTTCATGCCAGAAGATCATCTTCATGGAAATCTGACAACTTCAGACGTGTCAGTGCAAAGTTGTTGAACTTCTCACACGCTGTCAGACGGAGCTGACTAGGAGGTACTGCAGGTAATTCAGTCTTGCCCTCCATTTCTGCTTTCTTGTTATTTAGACAGAATTGTCTATAGCATTCATGCTGTATGGACACATTAACCAGTGATTTTTAGGAAGTCCTAAAACCCCTTGTTCCAGAAGTACAAGGACGTTTACCAAAAACTTGCATAGTTACAAATTACAGGCCTTGCAACACACTACAGGACAGCAGCTTCTTTTTTCCTTCCAGTCATCTTCAAACTGTTGTAAACTGGAGGAGTCTGGAAATAAAATGAGATCAGAGCTGTTTTTGCAAGTGCTTTGGGATTTTTAATGGCCAAAATGTACGTAGGACTTCACCTTAACATGGTTTTTGAAGCACTATGGATAAAATGGGAATAGACAAAACAGATCACTTGAGACACATAAGCTCCAGATTTAACACAATTTGAAAATTAGGTGCACTGGGGTAATGTTCCAAAACAGCTGCAAAGCCAGTCACCCTTACAGGTGTTGAATACCTGCAGCTCTTCTTCTCCTTGTGCTTAATTTCCTGTTCATTACTAAATGTATGCTCTGTGCCCTTTCACTCCAACATCTCTAGCAAAAGCCTTCCTACAAAATAAACCTTTTAAGGCTTCTGACTTGTCTAAAAATTTGATACTAGTAACAGAAGAGAAAAATAATATGGCCATTTTCAATGTCATCCAGCAAAATATTTTTCTTTAACAGCTGAGTCTGGTTTTCATCCTTAGTCGTTATCTCCCCCTTTCTGATGTGTCTAACACAACAGACATAAAATTTTTGTCTGATAACATGGATTTATTTGCTGGAACAAATATTGTTTCTTTTCATCTGAGCTGCTCTAGCTTGCTTTGCTCTCAGGAGTTTTGCCTTCTCTTGCATACAGTGCAGATTTTATCCTAGTCTTTATTGTTTGGCAGAATGTTGACTATTTCTTTTCTCTGTTACAAACTTCATAATAGTCAAACCATTCCAGGAAAACATTTCACAGAAAATTAATGAATTTTTAGAGAGACTATAATCAGTAGTTGTAGTACTACCAGTGCTATCTGGTACTTTGTATGGGCTGTGACTTCAAAGAGCATGACTTGCTTTTCCCCATTTGTTTTGAGTGTATATTTACTCAGGTGTTGCTTGAACTCTTTTGCAATATGATGAAATTGATGAAGTCATTTTTTAGCTCTATGAGATCATCTAGATTTTAAGCAGCTAACAGAGCATGATTGGTTAAGATACAATAAGAACTTGCAAACACATTTAATGCCTTCAAACTCATTTACACTTTTCTAAGTTATGGTCTTGTTTTGTTGTTTTTTGGTTGGTTGGTTGTTTTTCTTTTTTCATTTAGAGGATATAAAACTTACGGAATATTGAATACTTATACATTTGTGTATTGGGTCTGATTGAGATGGAATTCATTTTCCAATAGCAGATTTCACAGTACCGTGCTCTGCATTGGTACCTAGAAAGGTGTTAATAACACACCAGTGTTTTGTCTACTGTTGAATAGCTCTGGTACAGCATCAACTCAGTGTCTCCAACATTTCCCAAAATCCTAGGAGGGGACACAGCTATGCCAATTAAATTAACAAAAAGGATAGACCATATTGTATTACATCAGCCAAGATACGGAAGCTAAGGAAAGGAGGAGCAAGGGGGAACATTTGTAATTTACAGTGTTTGCCTTCCAGAGAAACCACTATGTGTGTTAAAGTCCTGGATCCTGGGAAGTGGCTGAACACCCCTTGCTGATAGGAAGTAGAGAAAAAACCTTTTTTTTGTTCTCTTCACTTATGCATGCACAAAGCTCCATTTTTTGCTTTACTAAACTGCCTTATCGAGTTGTTTTCCGTCTTATTTTCACTCTCCATCCACTTGGGAAGGGGAGTGATAGAGTGGCTTGGTGGGCATGTGGCATGTCTCCAAGGTCAAACCAGCACAGTCTTTTTAAGTGCCCATGGAGAGAGACAAAGGCACTTCTATCTCTCTGTCTCTCTCTCTCTGACTGTCTGATTGTCTATCTATTCATCTGTCTGTCTATCTATCTATCTATCTATCTATCTATCTCTCAATATTGCATGCTAGAGTAATAGCAGTTATCTAATAGCAAGCTCCTTGGTGGGACATGAGGTTTATCAGCTGTGCTCCTTATCTCTCTGTTTTGCTGCGTTTAATAAGAATATGTTAACACAAACTATAGCTCTGTGTTTGCCCTGACATGGCAGCCTTGTTAAGTGGGGAGAGCTGTCTTCTGTGGATGATAAGGAAATACATTTCCCTCTCCCTGCCCAAAATTGATGTGAGTGGGTTTATAACGAAGGCTGCCTTGGATATTGCTCATCCTTATTCAAGTTGCTTAATACTGTTAATAGTATTAAGGAATACTATTGGCACACTATGGGATTTGCAGAATCCAGTGTTGTCCTGGTGTAAGAGAAGACAAATTTTGAGTATGGTGATATTGAAATGTGCCCTGAGACATCCAGTTTTTGGGTGGCAGGGTGTGTGGAAGGATTTGGGCAGGTTTCTAGAGTTGCCTCCACTTACCTGTGACTTTACACCTGAACACGTGACCAACCCTGGCACTGACCCATCAGTGATGGAAGGGTGCCTTGCCCACCCCAGTGAAAGCCAGCAGCTTCCTGCCCTGTGCTGGGGCTGGGCCTGTGCCTGCTGAGCCACTGTTCAGACCTCACAGAGGACTGTAGTTGAGGCAGGAACCCAAACTGCATTTGAGGACACTATGGCTGACACAGGGACTCAAACCACAGCAACCACAGTACTTGCAGCAGTAGTGGAAACAAAATAATGGATAAGGGAAGCTACCAGTCCATACAATTGATAAGAAAAGGAGGAAGAGGAAAACGAGGAGGAGGAGAAGGAGGGGAGAGAGAGAGAGGAGAGATCAAACGAAAAAACTGGTCATTCAACAAATAAATTTGAAGGAGTGAGAAAAATCAAATAGGAACCTGAAGTTACCTGTTCCTTGACCTCATCAGAACTTTGAGACTTGCGGAAAGACTACAGTCACCAGCCAGGTGATGTTGGGATAACAGGGCTGACAGTCAACAATTAGAAGGTCATGAGGCCACAACAACTGAAATCCCTTGCTAGAGATGGGGAAATTGAAGGAGGAATTGGAAAAGAAGGAGCAATTTTCAGTCTCTAGAGATGACCTCTCTAAAGCATGAGGGCACAAAATCCATTTAAGGAAGATCTTGTGAATTCCCTGGGAAGGTGGATCACTTCAGATTAAGGTATCCAGTCCTTGAGAGAATTAGAAGTCCTGGAAGTGTTCTGTAGTAAAGTAAAAAGGTGTAATGTCCCTGTCTATGTTTAGGGACAAATTTTAGGAGAAAATGCCCTTGAATGAGCATTTCCTCTAGAGAGAAGGGCTTTGATCATCCTGTTTGCCAATGAAAGAAATAAATCCTAGCAGGTAAAAGTGAAAAAAACCCCAAAACTGTTTATTAACAAAGTAAAAAAAAAAAACAAAAGGGTGCCCATAAGGATTAAATATATGCTAGATACTGAAATTTTCCATAAGGAAAAGGATTAAATAAATGCTAGATACTGAAATTTCAAAAACTTCACCCTAACCCCCCACCAGACACCATTGCCATGAAGCAAAGATGGAGGCTGCTCTTTGTATCAGGGAAAGGGAGGAACAGGAGTTAGCATAGCCACTCAGACAGAATAGATGGCAATTTTTCTGATGTTAGTCCCCTCCTTGCTGAAGGAGAAGCTGGTGGGTTTTAGTGTCCTTTCTCATGTTGGTTCAGCTGCTTCGAGGTCTCAAGTTTGGGGTATACTCCCCACCAGCTCCCCACATGGGTAAAAACAAATGTCAAAAGAAAAAAAAAAGCAGAAATAGTTCGAGGGGAAAAAAAAAAGAAAAATAAAAAGAAAGCAGCTGTTTCTGGGCATAATCAGACAATTAGAAATAAAGTATCGTTATAAAATCTCCCCAAGACAGTCCCTAAAGATCCAGAGCATGCCCTTTGCACAATGGCCATATGGAGGAAGGTGGCCCAAAGGGCCAAAGAAGCACCATCATATAACAAGTTGTCCCAAAACAAAAGAGGCCATGCTTTATTTACTGATGGATCTTTCTGCATGGTAGGAAACCATTGGAGGTGGTAAGCTGCTGTGTGGAGTCCTACACAATAACTGCTGAAGGAGAAGGAGAGGCAAACCTACTTGCAGAAGTGAAAGCCATCCAACTAGCTCTAGAGATCACTGAATAAAAAAGTGGTCTGGATTCTGTCTCTACACTGACTCCTGAATGGTGTCTAATGTCCTGTGGTGGTGGCTGCCCCAATGGAAGAAGACTAACTGGAAGCAGGGATAAACCTATCTGAGCTGCTGTAATGGGGCAGGACATCGCTGCACAGGTAGAAAATATGACTCTGAATGTAACTTATGTAGATGCACATGTACCCAAAAGTTATGCTACTGAAGAACACCAGAACATTCTGGGACATAGTTCCTGTTTTTCTGTGGGCATCAACCAGCTGAATCAACTCATAAATGTGACCCTTGGAGGACCTATGCAACTTATTGGTGTAATGGGTCACCAGGAAGAGCAGTGAGACTAAAATGTATTAACTGTAGATGAGCATTTGGACACTTCAGCAGTGAATTCGGGGTTAAAAAACATAGTCATGGACATTATAAAATGGCTTAGGATTCAATATTCTAGTGAACACAGTATGTGGATAAACCATCGAGAGACAATTACTTTTCTTGTGTAGTTGCAAATACAGAATCAGTAAAAAGCACTTGAGTCTCCTAGGAGCGTTTGTGAAAAAAAAAAAAAAAAGCTCTCACTGAAGACTGGTTATACATCCAAATGATTCCACTGTCATATGAAAAACTGCTCAACAATGTCATTAAAGGCTTTCTATCTGGTTGCAAGAGAGTATAGTTTTCAACAGAATATTGACTTCACTGGGGCTATTTTCTTTCATAGGCTACCACCAGGGAAAAAGGTTCAGACTTCAGTCTTTGTTAGTGAAGGTTTTGATCCTTTTTCAGAGAAGGAATGTGTCAGAGACTCATATACAAATACATTTCTATATTTTTAAAAAATGAAGAATATATTAAAAACAAGTCAAACAAACAGCAATAGTAATAGTTTTAAGCAAAAATTAATAGTAACTTGACAAAGCAGGAGCTAAACAGTCACTGTTGTATGTTAAATTTTTGCATGTGATTACAACTAATATGCTTATTGTATGTTTTGAGAGTATAAGTATTGAGCCAAAACACACATATTTAATAAACACGGATTTAAAAATTCCAAATTCAATTTGTAATCAAATATGCATGAATTTACATGTACTTGGTAGACACTAGTGGCATTTTCCTGTTCTGTCATAGTCCTATTTGGTAGACATTAATATTTAAAGATTGATGACGTGCACTGTCTTTAATATTTCTTATGAAAATATGGGGATAAAAAAGGGCCTGAAGTCAGGTAGGCCCAGCACAAATTGGTACTGGAAGTATATGTTAACAACTGCCTACACCTTAGACCATGTCTAAGCTTTAAGGAGCTTCCTTGTCAGTACATGGCTCTGGTTCACTTTAATCTTTCTAATGTGGCTGTAAATAGGTTCTCAAAATCAATGTATTACATTTGTATACCAGATCCCCCCTCCTTTTTATTTCATTAAAATAAGCTATAGCAATAAATGAGAGGTTTGCCTGGCAGGAATTTCCTTGTGCTGAACACAGCATGTTGGTCAGCAATCATGTCCCCATAGCCTCAGCTAAAACACATCTGATGATTGTTTATGAGAGCATTCGTTCTTTGCAAGATGTAGAGAGTAAATGGTGAAAGGGACAGTTCTGTCATCCATCGGGGTCTAACTCAAACAGACATAGCAAGTAAAACCTTTCTCACTACGGTACTTTGAAGATATTTTTGTGAAAGACTCAATGTAGAGGACCATACCTAAGCACATTTTGTCTCAAATTTTCTGAGCATTGCTACAGGAAAGGTGTGATCAGAGGAGAGGATCGTGCAGAGGTGGGGCTGGGCTGTTCTCAGCCAACTTCCTGCTCGACCTTGAGACTCATTCTCAGCTTCCACCTGCCAACTCATTGCCTGGAGAAATGCTGGCTGTGCATGTGCCAACAAAACTGTGAAAAATCTACTTTACGTAAGAGGTGTGCACCAGGTTAATTATAAAAGTAATGGATTGGGCCCCCTCAGTCTCTCTGGAGGTGTGTTGTGGCATGTGAGCCAGCATGGTTTGAGGAGCTTGTTGTGGGAGCTGAGAACTTATGGAAGTGTACCTTACAAAATTAGGGGCTACCACTCTTGTGGAAGTCCATTATAAGAATTTAAGGGCTTGCTAGCTGACACCTTATGAGTCAGAGTTATAGTGATGGTATGATAATAGCATGAGAGTTCCCTGACATATGTCTTTGTTCAGACTGAAGGCGAATTTATAGCAAATATCACGTCCTCTACCAGTGGGTTGTGACACCCAAGACACCATGCTATTCCTTAGTCTTAACATACCACCTCTGAAGTCATGTCAGTGTGTGGTAACTTACATGATCAGTATGATAAGAAGCTGTGAGCACTTAATGATAATTCACCCAAACGAGCATCTCCTTCCAATATTTTTTTCAGAGCATGAGTTATCTGTTATAGTGACAGACTAGGTATATTTTATATTTTCATACTAAGTTCTTTGCCAGTGCATCCAACTGTCAGCCGCACTTTGGGTTGTCAGAGAGTTACTAAAGGAAGAAAAGCTCTCTTACCTAACTGAGCTGCTGCCAGCATCAAGGTCTTGTGCTGTCACTGCACCTATAATGGTCCCCACTGGTGTATCCTCATAGACTTCCATTGTGTACATGGGCTTGCTGAACACTGGGGGTTCATCCATGTCCAAGACATTTATCTTCACAGTGGCAGTATCTTTGAATGGACCCACTGAGTGAAATCGATGGTCAAGATGGAGATTGGAGGCCTCCACCTTAAAGGTATATGCCTTCTTTGTTTCAAAGTCTAATGGCTGTAGAAAGAACAGAAGCAAAACATTAGATTTGACTAAAAATTAGGCATTGAAAAATCATTTTGGTTGGATTAATCTGACAAATCTTAAGATGCCTTTTGTGCAAAACTCATCTCCTGAACTAATCAATCATTTAAGTTTGTTTTGCAGTTCATCTTATGCTAAGGTGAATTTTGAAATAGGCCAGATGAATCATAGTCAGGAAATTACTGCTGCTCTACATCGAAAAAATCAGGATGACTGGCATGGATGTAAACAGTTATAGTGTAGATGTCTGAAGATAAATGAGTGAGATTCATCTCTTGCAAATGAGCTGAGTGAAGGTTAGTCAGAGATTTGCATTTGCAACTCCCATGCACCGGCAATCAGCTGTCTCTAACGGATCCAGCTCCTTAAATAGATTGCCTAGTTTTTTTAGTAGGAAAGGCTTTCAGAAGACCATGACAATGATGAAGATGAGCCCAAATGAAAACTCTGATCTATACTAATAAGTCAAACCGAACTTCAGGTACAACTTGGAATGTGAATTCTAACTTGATCTCAAACAAGCTTTTCCTGTAAAATGTTGATCTTTAGCAGTGAACTGCTATACATGCCATATGTTTGATCTGCATGTACTTTGCAAAATGCAGACTTTGTCTCTGTCTTATGATCCTAGGTGTAATTCATAAGGTCTTGAAGATGACACAGCAGCTTTTGTGTAGTTATGTGAGGTTTTGACAGAATGTATCCTGCAAAATAAGGTTGTTTTGATGTGGGTTTCTGTCAACGCATATCAATTTAGTGCCTTTACTTCTAGAAAAGCAATCATCTCAAAACCCTTAATGCAGTCTTATTTAGTTGAAAAGATGCAGAAGCTTTATTTTCATTTAAAGGGTTTATCTGCATTGGCTTTCATGTTGTTTTTAACATTTCTAACAAAGCCTTTTCCTGATGTCTGGGTAACACTGGCACCTAGTGGTTTCTGCCTATAATTGTTGAGCTGGAAATTTGCTAACAGGAATGAATAAAAAAAGAGCACGTTTAACATGTGTATGAACAAGAATATTTCAATGTCTGTTATTTTTGACCCAGTGTTTCCAGACAGTTGTCACAGCCAGGATAGATTTAAATTCTGTCTTTATCACAACAGGACATAATTGGCCAAATGACAGATTGGTGTAAATTGAAACACCTCCCTTAAAATCAATTTGGTTACATTGACTTGCATTAGCTGAACAGCTACCATAATTATTATAAATCCTTACAAAAGACTTTGTCATTTCAGTAGACTAGATGCTCAGGGGTTTTTTGGGTGTTTTTTTTTTTTTTTTGAGCTGAGGACTTAAAATTAGCCACATAAATTTTAATAGAAATAATCAGACTTGAAAGTAATTCACTACCAAACACAACATCCTCCTACAGACAAAATTACCAGAAAAGCCAGTATAGGCTGTACCTTTGTGTCTGGACTGACAGAAAGAAGAAGAAACTAAGTCTGAGAAGAAACAGACAAAATTAAGTCTGGTAGATCTCATGTCCCAGTGGTGAAACCCTAAGATGTTGCCTTCACTAAAAATAGACATGTTGGTCCATTATCCAAATTGCTGGCACACTGTATTTTCATTTTCTATACTACTCATGCACACTTGTTATGCAGTGCCAAAATAATTTTGCCCAAAACAAAAAAGAAAAAAAAGAAAACTCTTCTCCAGATATTTATATAAATTGGTAACACATTTTCAAAAAACATAATGAAAGGAGAAATATGAAGATTAAGGACTTAGGAGAGAAAAAGTCAAGGGTTAAACTAGAGATAAATGATTAAGACAAATAAAGTAAGAAATCTAAACTCCCACATAGGTAGTAATTCTGGGTAATACCTTGTATGTATCTTCCATACCACCAACACTGCATTAAAACTTTTCAAGTTGGCTGCTGTAATACATCAGCATATTTGCAAAGAGATGTATTAATGGAAAAAACCATAATTCATGGAGTCTTTGCAGGCTGTCTTTCACCAAATTGCTCTTCAAGCACTTATACTAGATCATGGTGCAGGGCCAGTGCCCAGTCACAACATTTCATGATGCAAGGGGAACAGAAAGCAGGAAGATTTCAAACAGTTTTGTCTATTGATATGTTCAGACTGGCATATTTTACTGTACAGGTACCCAGGAAGCAGGCAAAGTGGCTGCATTACTTCTCTACTCCCCAGCATTATGGGAAAATACTAAAGTATATATTTAAAAATACAGTGTGATCCCAAGAAGAGATAATGTTTTCCACTGTAACCTCAGAGCAACTCATCTTCTCTTTCTGTCCTTCTATGGGTCTGATGATAAATATAGTTAGGGGTTATGCGACCAGTGCAAAGCACAGATGGCAGTCAAAATAAGAAGAGACAGGCTGAAAGTGATGAGCCATCATGAGAGAAAGAAATCAGTGACAGACTCCCACAAAATAGCAGAAATTAGCCTTTAGCCTAAGTAAGGCTAAACCACAACTGAAATGTATGGAGAATTGGGAGATGTTGCAAATGGTAAACCTGGGACTTAATTTCAAATAGAAAAAGATTTTGTACAACATATATAATGTAGCAAGAGTATGGTTTTATTGTCTTGTAAAATGGGGATTGCATGCTACAGTCTCCCGACCAGTTCTGGTTTTCCCATATTTGAACAGTTAAGTCATATAGATAGCATTGACAGTTTAACATTTAGTTTTTTTCTGAATTGTCCAGACTTTGCCTGAAAACAGTAGAATTGAATGTCTGCATAGGTCTCAGGCAAAACCTTTCGGATTTTTTGATTTTTGGTTTAAAACATGTTAAAAAACCATTTCATTATATTTTTATTTTTTAGTTGATATCACTAAAATCTGTAAAGGAAATGAGTGGTCCACACAATATTTTACCTGTATTAAAACAAAAAAAAAAAAAACCAACAAACAAACAAATAAAAACCTCCACCACTATGTTTTGCTGTTATATAATAACTGTCTGAGGGTGCTCAGTCCCATTTTCAGTTTGAATCTGGAATAGGGCTAAGAAAATGAACACAGTAAAATGTTTGAATTGTACAAAAACTCCAAACCGGCCCTGTACGGTTCTTGAAATGTCTTTCAATTAAGCAGATTTTAATGAAATTACTCCATAGATTTTTTTAATAAGCAAGAAAAATATGTATTCCTTCTATAAAAGTAATTACATGCAGAAAGTAAATTTGAATAAGGCTTTTATTTTGCAAAGTTTGTTGTTTTAGTTTGGTTTTTTTTTGTGTGCAGGAAACAGCATATTTGCTAATAGGAAGGTGATACCTTATTAACTGTGAACTATTAAATAGCAGGAATATTCCTAATTGATATTCTAAGTACCAGTGACAGAACAGATGTATTTGGCCCCCTCAACATTTCTTCATCTGCTTTTTCCTACGTAGGGGTTACCAGCTGCTCTATATAGTTGCCTAGTAAAGTGCTATCAGCATATACACACCTGTGCACAGCAAAGCCATTCTACAAATCCCCAAATCAAATACATACTGACAAATCCCTTTACCTTGCAACTCTGTAAGTACCATGAATGGACTTATTTAGTATGACTAAGACAGCACAAAACCAGTCCTGTATTAGAAATAAACATATTTTGAAATATTGTTGTTTTCCACATTCAAAGCAGAAGAAATGGTGCTATAGTGGGAAAGAGAGAGAAATAATTAAAGAACTGAAAGAAAAAAAAATGGTCCAAAAGATATAATGAATTCTAATTATAAGCACAACAAGGGTGGAAAAAGAATTACCCTCTCAGTTTGTTCTGCTTCACAAAGAGGCAGGACTGGAAACTCCAGAAATTTCTGCTTTTTACCCATAGATATCCACACATAAGAAATACTCTCTCACATAAGAGAGTATTGTTTCTGATAGAGGCTTTCACCTACAACGATGGAAAAGCTATATTTTGGGATGAGATTTTAAGCCACGGGACATAGGATAGTTATGGATAGTAGGACTGGGTTGACAGGAAGTGCATAATAAATTAGGCTTGACTTCATAATAGCATTGTGCAGTTGCAGAATAGCTCTGGGTCATCTGTGCTAGTCTCAAAAGCTGGAAACACTTTCCCCTTCAAATGGGTTGAGCATCTATGCATTTTGTTAAATATTGGCATAAGACAATTTGCTATGCATTGATACAATTTCTGCATGAGCAGTTAAGTTTCACTAACTGGACTTCTGCACTGTATTCTAAATAGCATAAAGAAAGAAGTGGTATTACAAAGCAGGTTTAGTAAAGTAGGGTCTAGATCAACCAGGGGCATTCATTAGTTAAGTGTTTAGAATGCACAGTAAAAAAACAGATCTGTAGTGAGTATTTCAAGATTTGATGGCAAGTGGACAAAATATATGTCTGTTCTGTATCTGGAGAAGGGGAGAAGCTGACCAGTGTCAGGGGTTCAGTTGTTTGCTGCTCTCAAGCATCTCACCCATTTCTGAAGGTGTCTTTCCCTGTTCCAGGGAAAACCAGACCAAACAGCTCTATCCACAAACTACAAAGACTGAACATCTCCTCTTCCTTATTTTTCCTGTTCTTTATGATTGTATCTGCACACAGCTGACCATTTTCTGCCTGTAGTGAAGGACTTAATATCATCTGCTCTTCCTCCTCAAAATGCACAACCACTATTCCCACTCCCACAAACCCAGGAGTTACAATTACAGGCAGACAGTGCCTGTTCTCACACTTGCAGAGTAAATTCCCTGCTTTGGATAAAGAATGTGTGGGGTGGCGTGTGATGAGAAGTCTGTACAGTTTTGGTAGTAAAGCAAGGAGTAGCTTTAACACAGTTCTCACTGAAGGGCATTGGGAGTCTGCCTTATGCTTACTCTTGTGTGGTACAGGTGTTCTCAGACCGCTCTTAGATTACAGCAACTTCCCAGAGCTATGAACATAGGCTGTCCCACAGGCAACACAACTGAACTTAGCCCACAGTCAAAGCACTATTTATTGATTGCATTAAAGGCTTCTAAAAAGTGCCTCCTGAGGTTAAAAGGAAGCACACACTCCTAATACTTTCCTCCAGCTTCTGGTTCTGTTAATTGTCCCCCAATTTCTTCTATTTTATCATCACTAAAGTCACTGTTTCCCATTGTGCAATGCTATGACATGCTGGGATTTCATGGCCAAAGGTTTGTCATCTGATCAGTTAGTTTTAGTCGTGGTGCACAATTTACAGAAAACAAGATATGTTTGTCCCCTGAATTTCCACTGAACCATGTGGAGAAGTTCAGCCAGTATAATGGAGCAGTGTATGATCACAACAGGTGAAGCTTAGAAAAAGTTGCTTTCCAAGGTTTTAATGAAACACTGCACAAATTAGTAAAGTGATGTTTCAAGCAGAACAAGTTCAGTGCCTGAACCCTACTCAGTTTCTGGATTAGCACGTGCTGAGGTAATTAAAAGGCCTCTGCACAAAATGGGGTTATTGTATAAACTCATCCTTGGTTTAATAAATTTAGTGACAACTTTTCAGAGAAGGTTGGAACCTTCTATTTTCCTTTACTGTTGTGCCTGGCCATTAAAGATTGCAAAATCAGTCGCTTGCCTGGGACTGATATATCTGAGGCCACTGTACTCTGGCATGAAGGAGATGGCCCCTTCTGTCGCCATGTTTCTTATAGCTTACACCCACTGTAGTTTGCTGAAGATCAGGTACAATAGAAGATGCTATCTAAATACCAAATGCAGTAAACACTTTTTTAAACAACACTAAACAAGGGAGGGAATTATAATTCTATTCCTAATATAGCAATATTTCTAACTATTTACAGAGAACTGTATACAGCACTACCCTTAAGCCAAGTTCTCCCCCCCTCCCCCCCTTTCTTAGGGATATTATTTTCCTTTATTTTTTTTATTTTGAGAGGCAAAAAATATTACAGTACTAACCACACAGTGGTGCTGGATGGCATTTGGATGATTTATTTAGCAGAATATAAGAAAAGCCATTTTATTTTTAACACATGTAATTACCACAATAGTAGTAGTAATCAAACTTATATAGGATCATGGCACCAAAAAAAATGGACAACCAAAAGGAGATGATCTAAGATTTTCAACTTTTCCAACTGTAGCTTTCTTACCCATTTCCAAAGCAGAGAATGGCATCCCTGAAGCAGAGAATGGCCTTCTGCATCCATCAATACACTCACTGTGCTAAAAGGAACAGTTTAGTCTGTGCTATTTTTTTCTCATCAAATGTATTTTCCACCAAAAATAAAGGTAGTCCAGGGAGGCTTAATTTTTTACCAATTTTGATATCTATCAATGTTTTTCTGCATAATAACAGAACATAAAAGCATCTGTGCAGTGATGGACAGTTTCTGGCTGCAAGAAACTTTTCAGAGAAAATAAAAGCAAATTTTATAAATGGTATTGAAGTGGCTCAGCACTGAATTACTGCAGCACTTACAGCACATGCTAACAATATGCTATAATAGAGAAGAAATTGTGAACTTGTTTTTAAAGCATTTTATTAGTAGCTTTCACTGTTTATTATTTATAATTTTTAATTGAATGTGTTGGTCTTATTCTTTCACCCATTTTCATTTTTAAAAAGACTTCAATACATACTTAAATATTTGCATAATTCCACAAAGTCAAATCAGGCTGTGTCAATTTTATTTTTTGCTTCACCTCTAATTTTCTTTCTGCATGCCCTAATGTCATCCTTAAACATTTTCTGAGATGCCTGCCCATTTTTCCAAAGATTATATAACCTCATTTTTCTCCTTAGTTTCTTCAAAAGCTCTCTGTCCAGACAGGTCAGTTTCTATTTTTTTCCTGCAGCTGTATCCTGTCCTGTAGCTAGTCTTTTGACTCATAGGGATAGCCTTCTCCTGCACCTTCAAGATTTCTTTCTTAAGGTATGTCTATCCTTCCTGGACCCCTTTGTTTTTAAGGCCTGTTTCCCAAGGTACTCTCTGTTCAGCATCCTGAAGAGGCTGAAGTTTGCCTTCCAGAAGTCCAATGTACAGTTTAGTTGATACTCCTTATTTTACTGAACACTGAAAACCTTATGATCACTGTACCCCAGACAGCCTCTGACCACCACATCTCCCACTAACCCTTCTCTATCTGTAAATAGAAGGACTAGCAGAGCCCCACCCCTGGTTCGTAATCTTCAAACATCCTCCAGCTGCTTACAGAGTAATATATCCCCCTCTTCATCCTGGTTGGGTGGTCTATAACAGACTCCCACTAGGATGTCTGCCTTGTTGGGTTTCCCCCTGATCCTTACCCATAGGCACTCAACCTCATCACCACTGACCTCAAATCCTGTCTTGTCAAGAGATCCCCAATGTACAGAGCCACCCCAGCACCTCTCCTTCCTCTCCCATCCCCTTGAAAAGCCTGTGACCATCCATTGCAGCACCCCGGTCATGCACGTCATCCCACCGTGTTTCTGTGATGGTGATTACAGCATAGCTTTCCTTCTGCACCATGGCTTCCAGCTCCTCTTGTTTGTTGCCTGTACAACATTAGTGTACATGCACTTCTGGTGGGCTGATCTCAACTTCAACTCCAACTTGCCACTCTCAGGCTCATCTCTGAAGAGCCTGGTTTCATCCCCTTCCCCCTTCACACCTAGTTTAAAGGCCTCTCAATCAGCCAGTTTATGGGTTAAAATCCATTTTCCCTTGTTAGATAGATGGATGGAGCCTCTCTGACTCTAGCAGGCCTGGTGCTGTAAAAGTTACCCCATGATCAAAAAACTCAAAATTGTTCTGATGACACCGGCCCTTAAACCACTTATTGGTAGCATGAGTTTTCCCGTTCTTTCATCATTCATCTCTGCCACTTGAGGAACTGAGCAGAGCACTGCCTGCACTCCTGTCTCATCAGCCAATCAACCCAGAGCCTTGAAGTTCCTTTTTAATTACCCTGGCACCCTTCTTATCAACATCATCATTGCCAACCTGGAAAACCAGCAGTGGGTAATAAATACACTTAACCACAAGTATGGAAAATTCTATTGCTGTGTATTAAAAAAAAAAAAAAAGAAAGAAAGAAAGAAGAAGAAACACAGAGGAGGCTTAGGACTAATGCAAGGAGAACTGAATTCTATCAAAAACCTGGTGTTGATGATGAAATATTAATTTTTTAATGGTTCCTGCTTACTGCATTTTCCAACTGGCAGTGCATATGGAGGGGTGTGCAGCTGCTCAGCCTGACAGCTCCAGATGGACCCATTTTTGAGTCATCTGCATGGAGGGGAAAAAGGTGTCCAGAAGGGTTTTTAGAAATGAAACAAAGTGTACAAATTCCCATTAGGAGGAAACGGAACACTCAAACCTTTAGTCAGAAAAGAAGGGGGGTGTTAAGAGGTCAAAGAGTTTGTGTCTCATTGACAAATTACTTCCTGTGAGTATAGTGGCTTCCATTTTATGTCATTAAAACTAGCAGAAGAGTCAGTGACTTGACATCATGTTGTTCTTTAATGCACCCATAGATAATTTACTATTTCCTAGGTCAGGAAGTTGAAGCCAGGACTTCCATTATTAGAATGGATATAATGCAAGTATAGATCAATGGTCAGAGCCAAGGAACTTTAAGCACCAGCATTCTAAATTTTCTTAGAATTAAAGCTTCACTTTTCCTAAAGCTTATCTTAACATACATGTCCAGAACTCTTTCCTTCCCAGACACTTGCAAAGTGTTCAGCTAATAATTTGGATTTTTTATAAAATTTACACCTACAAGTCTGAGCTGTCTATAAAACATAACTGTGCCTTCCAAAATGACCCATGGTTCAGATTTCTTTCTACTGAACGTGTTGATCATTGGTGTATATGTAAATGCCTGGGCTCAGAAAGTAATAACTGGTTAAAATGTGAAATTCCCTGTTTTGATTTCTCCTACTGAGTGCTTTAATCACCAAATTCTAAATGAAAAATGCCCTTTCCATCCTCAAAATTCATTAATTCAGTAATCATGAACTTATTCTAGTGTGCTAAAGCAACATCAATGACTGAGATGTAGTGTGTTTTTCTGCATGAATATCTTATAACCAGCTACTTGGAACACCATCACAAGTTTGGAAGTAGGACATGGTTATTTGCCATTTGGACTCGTCTACCCTGAATGAAAACTGTGTTCACCTTAGTACTTTACAATATTCATTCTCAAAATAGCAGACACAAAGTCAAATTTTTCAAAATAAAAATGCTTACAAGTCAAAATTTATTACATTTTATCTAACATAAAATATAACTCTTTCATTCCATGCTCTGAACTAAAATGTTTTTTGCATGGTTTTACATAGAAAACTTCACAAGCAAGAGAAATTGTACTTTCTAGACAGAGATTAGAATTACTTCTTCACCATGACATTATTTATGAAACATCACACCTAATTGTATGTGAAATGAAAGATTAAACGGCAATGCCATTTTAAATGAAGATCACAATCATGGATTCAAATAGAAATATAAACTACTTATGTAGCAATCCTGCTGTGAGCTACTTATGATGTAAAATTGTGAAGGGTTTCATTCCCTTACCTGGTTTACCCTGTGAGTCATAGGCACATCCACCCATTGGTGCCACATACCTTTTTCAGTTTAATGACTCCTTCCTGGGTGTACTCATCTGTTGTGATGTCAAACAAGTTTCCTCCATCTCCTGGAACTATGTTGTACTCAATTTCTGCATTTTTCCCAAAATCAGGGTCCACAGCTCTGATCCGTCCAATAGCAGAACCAACATGAGAGGTCTCAGGTACTTTTAAATGGAAGATACCTGTGAGAAAGTGGTAGACAGTCATTCTTGGGATTTCGTGGTAATTACAACAGGTATTTCTGATTAAAATAATGGAGCCTGGGTAAAATAAAAAGACCTAAATAATCTAATTAAAATTAGGATATTAATTAAAATTGGAAAAAACAAAGGTTTTGAAAAATATATTCCAGTTTTATCTATTGACTCCTTAGATTCTAGATTTTGTCCATTATTACAAAGGATTAGCATATCTATCTCTTGAGATATATATCTGTATTTCTATCTTAAATTTTTCACATGTAGTTGACTCTCTTGAATTAAATTGTACTTATAGATAGTAGTACAATTAGATAGCACATGTTTTTAAACACTTTCCTCCTGTTTTTTTTTGTTTGTTTGTTGTTGTTTTTGTTTTTAATTTTGTTGTTCATTTTTCATTTGCTTGGGTTTTTGGGGGGTTTTTTGGGGTTTTTGTTTGGTTTGGTTTTTTTGGTTTTTTTTTTTTTTTGTTGGTTTGTTTTTTTGGTTTTTTTTAGAAAGTATATTTATGACTTTCACATTGATTGAAAAGAAGAATTAAATGGAAAAGGTTTTCACCCAGTTGTTTAAAATTCAGTACTATAAATAAATTTACTACTGCTTTCAGAAGATATAGAGTATTGTTCATACATGAACCACCAGAGGGTGCTCTTAGTAAAATTTCAGAGCTAAGCAATTTTTAGCTTAGAACACTTTTGTTTTCAGATTATTTACTACAATTTATAATAATTAAAAGAAAAAAACCACCAAAAATTACACACTTTTAAAATAAGCATTGCTGCTGACATGTAAGGAGAAAATGGTTTCATTCAGGTGAACAACTATGTTGGAAAATGCTAGACATAATAGAGCTAAATGTAAAAGTCCAAAGTGCTTTGAGGCAGCCTTCATTTTAGCAACAGCAGTAGCAGCAGGCCTGAACTTGTAACATGGTGCCCTGACCTATTTCACTGCTCCTGAAGTGTCTGTATTCCGTGTTTAGTTGCACCTCTTGCTGGAGTTATTACTTTGCTCAGCTGCCAGTGAGCGCCTCCATGATCAGCGTTTACAGTGGGCAGGCAGAGCTCACCTTTCTTCAAGTACCAATCTCTGCTGTCAAAAATGTCAGCAACTTTTGGAGCTGGTTTTAAGCCCAGGATGCTTGATTCACTTAATCCTGTCTCTCAACAAAGCTAGCCCCATCATTTTATTTCCCTTGGTTCTTTGTTTTTCCTGGATCAATGTTCCACAGCTCTCACAGAGCAGCAGAAAGCATCGGCAGTGGCCTGCTCGGTTCTGCTACATGTGACTTGTAGGAGGAAATTTGCACCTCTTTTTCAACAGCATAGCAGGAGAGGCACCTGTGACTCTTGGGAGGAACATTAGGAGGATGTCTCAGAGATTTCCACCCGGCAGTGGTTCAGCCACATATCACAAAATGAGGCTATGAAAAGCCTGTATATTATGTAACAGCAGGATAGATGACTTTCACATTCAGCCGCTGAATTAAACAGCAGACAATGTTCCCTGTTGTTATCTTCTTACAATGTATGCTGTGTCAACCTTTTCAGCTTCACAATATTTTCAGGTGAGGAACAAAATGACATTAGCACTGCTGGATTAGGAGCAGGCTTACTCTTTTCTGAGCTAGTCATATAATACCTATATAATTGTCTGTTTGATTGCGTCTGAAAAATTCTCTTCTGTTTGCTTCCCCTGCTCTGGCCAACAGTACGCAAAGTACACCAGAAGGCAAAATTTGCCTTTTTTTCTTAGAGAAAATCCCCATAAGCAAAGTCAGCTTGTGCCAGCATTTACTTCTGAACATCACAGTGTATATGTTTGTATTATCCATTGACTGAGCTACTAAAGACTGAGAAATTATCATTTCACTACTTTTCTTTCCAAGGGAACATACTAAAGGAAGCTGTATTTCTTAGTGCAGTACTTCTTTCTTCTAACAGCAGGAAAGGATTGTTATGACAGAAAATGGTGTCATGACAAGATAGTCTCAGCTATTTCTCAGATGTACTTTAGTAATTCTGACTAAAAAATAAAATTTTAACATGGTATTCGTAATACAATCAGAAATCCTCATATTATTTAATGTCAAACACATGTTTACAAACACATGTATTACTGGGTCTCTGCTATGCAAATTATGAAGTAAAGAGACCAAAAAGGCCCTTATCTACACTTGAATCTTACATTAAGTTTCTGCAACACAGTCCTAACCTTGATGTCCTCGTCATTTACTGGCACTTAGATAACAGAAATCATTGCTGCAGCCATTGCTGTTTGCATCCACAATTTTAGTGAAAATCAAATGGAAGAGCATATGGTCATAGATTTTTCCATATTTGACAAATTGGTCTACTTTTAGTGATCTGTAGATCACTTGGATTCATTAAAACAAGCATCTCCCTATAAAATATTGCACCTGGATGAAAAGCATATGGGACTTAGATGAAGTCAAAGAAAGACTAAATTATTAATTTCTCATTGTTTAGGCTTTTATCAGTTATTTTCAATGACTTGGCATTTCATCATTTCCAGAAATTCAACAGCAATAAAGATGGGGTCATCCAGACTAATTTGAAACTCTGAAGCAGTCTTCAACCCTGCAAGTCATATTTCTAAAGACATAGTATGTAATTACAGTGCCATTGTCCTTCTGTGATATTATCTTCACAGCACATGGAAGCTGTTAACTGTTCTACTGTGACAACTTACTTTCAGAATAAAATAAATGAAAACAAATAATGTATATTGCTTCCAGCTTGCAGAAAAACTTCAAGGGAATACAATATATAGCATGAAACCTTCATTCCCTTCCTTCCCCACCCTCAAATAAGAGAATCCTAGAATCACAGTATATGTTGAGCTGGAAGGGACCCAAGAGGAACACTGACTGCAACTCCTGACCCCGCACAGGAGTCCCTGAGAACCACACCATGTGTCTGACAGTGTTGTCTAAATGCTTCTTGAACTCAGAAAGGCTCAGTCTTTGTAGGAAGAACATTCGAAATTATCAATATATGCTATACATCAAATGAGATAGAAAGACAGTTTTGTAGATTTTTATTTTTCTGTTTCCAGCAGACATTACTTCTTGCTGTGGACTTGCTGTGACAGTTTAGCATTATTCATTTTTTATCGTCCATTTTGCCTGTATACACTACTACCTCCATTTGCTATAGAGATATATTGAAACAGGCCTGAGTAATAGCCTTTTACTCCCAAAGGTCCTGAAAACCTTGTTCTCTTCAACTTCCAGGAATGATGGAACAAGCACTTCAGACAAACTTACGCAGCAGCTGGTTATGCTGCTCAAACAGTTCTGGCAAATTTTTTTGATGTAACTTCTCTACCAACAGAAATCTTTCTTCTACTTGCATAAATCTCTTTTAAACGTGTTTTCTAAGTTTGCTGCTGTCTTTTGGGATGTACCAAAGGAGAAAGCCCTGACTTTCCTCAAACTGCAGTATAAAACTGGACTCTGAAACTAGCTCCCCACTTTGCTGATTTTAGTCACCTATATTGCATGCAAGTCGGGATATGTTCATGTATAGGAAATCTGGCAGCAATAAATATTGCTTTATTGCTTGGTTAGAACTTTGTCTTTCATGTTAAGTGGCATCAGTGAAGATTATAAAAATAAATGAGTAATGATGCTGTTGAATCTTTTAATCCGAAATAACTGACAGGGCTAATTGCTTAGTTCCAAAATCATTGAGGAAAATGAAGCAGAGGTTAGCTAACAATTCATACACGTTCCCTCTGAGTTTCTAAAACAAAGGTGGTTCCAAAGCACACAGCGGGAAGAAATCAGAGCTAAGTGACAGGTAATCAGTCATATTGACTGAAATGCAGCACACATTTACAGTTCCTCTGACATGATAAGATTAGTTTTATTTTTTAAGGCTCAAAAGCTGTTCTGGGGTTTGATTTTTACTTACGAAGATGTTAAGTGCATTTTTGTTTGTTTTTTACTTAAAAAGAGGTTTTTTTGTTGTGTGTCTCCACACTTGAAGTTTACACCGTCTTTTACCAAAAAGCTTTTCAGGTCTGATAGGAATAGCACATGAAAACCATTATTACTTCTTATCAGCAAAACAACTATTAAGAAATTACCCAGGTTAACATCCAAGGACTTAAGCTAAATGCATAATGGCTTTTAATCAAACAGCTGCAAATGCTATTCGAACATTTTTTTTTTCTAATCTGTCACCATATTTGCACTGTGCAAGATTATCCTCTCCTGATTTTTTTTAATGTACTTTTTTCAGCTTTCTGGCAGTTGCCAAAGTCCATTGCAGTGGTCCACAATAGCATGATTTTTAAAGGCAAAAACACTGAAGTAAAATAATTTCTCTCTCTTTCTTCTAAATCTTTAATGTTTCTTCAGGAGAAAAAAACCAAACAAAACAAAATACCAAAACAAACTAAATAAAACCAGATAACAGACCCCCCCACCCCCAACCAAAACCAACCAACCAACAACAAAAATACACAACAAGAAAAAAAAAAAACCAAGACCTCAAAAACCAAACAACAAATCCCAAACCCACCAGACAGTGTATTGTAATATTCTTTTTAAATTAAATTACCATGACACTGATTTACATCTGTTTAGGAAGAATCATAAGGCAACAGTTCATATTTTCTCACTGGTGTTTTATCTACAGTATAATAGGGACAGGAAAGTATAATGTAAATATATAAGCATACACTCAATATATTAAACCTGCTACATCAGCTACAGCTAATCAGCCTAATAAATAGCAGCATCTGATGCATATGCTCCTAAAACTAGGGAGATGTGATTTAGCACAGCAGTAAGATGCATTCATTCCTTTCCTGGATGTGGCTCTGTGCCTTGCAGAGGGGCTGGGATATTATGTGGGGAAAAAAAGCCAGGCTGTGTCACTGTGCGCCTGATGTAGGCCACGCATTATGTGGGATGGGCTTGTAAAACTTCAGTTATGGAAAGGATCCTTCCAGTCTTTAACCCACTTCTCTGAGTAAGGGTTTGCAGGCTCATTAGATATAACATAAGCATGATTAAAAATTTCTGATTCTCTTCTGTGGATTCCAAAGTCCACATCTAGAAAAATGCATCTCCAAATGCTACAGATTGTGGATGTTCAAGAGTCACCAGTACTTCAAGGGAAAATGAGCAGAAACCACAACCATTTTGAGTCTGATCCTGCCCTAGTTTAGGATAATCCACATGATGGAGCTTTCCCAGACCTGGCAGCTCCTGAGCCAGCTCTATCTGGCTCCTGAGCCAACCCTCTATCACCCCTTGAGGTGAGTTAGCAGACTGTGTTTTTGAAGCCATCCTCCTTCCACCTTCCTAAAGGAAAAATTATGTTCATTGTGCTGGAATAATTTTTGTATTCTGAAATATTCAGTATAATAATTTGCTGTTTTGGGGGTTTTTTGTCCTACTCATAAGGTGTTGTCATATAGCTTTCTAAAAATAGACGTACCCACTGCATGTCAGAGAATAATTCCACAGACATGAACATCCCTCTTGTTGGAGCAAGGGTTCAGGAAATGGGAAATGGCAGTTCATTTTTATTATCTCAAGATAGTCAAGCCCACAGCTTTTGCCTTCAAAGTGTGCTGGTTGTTGCTTAAAGTCTGTTGCATAAGTACTCGCTGTTGCATTCTTGTTGGAACAGCGAGGACTCTGTTTAACAATAAAATGTAGAAATAATTATAGAAGCAGTTGTTTGGAGACACACACAGTCAGATGTGTGTCCTAATACTGAGGCAAGGATAACTTAATCTTCTTTGAAGATTTTAAATCATCTTTGTATGGTAGCATAGTTTTACCATAAGGGGAAAAAAATACTTGGTTCTCTAAATTCCTCAAGTTCATAAAGAAGTGTTTCTTCTAGGCAATATGGAGTTTCCATGTTCCTATAGGCTGAGGAGAACTAATCAAGTTCCTGAGTAACTGCTTTAATCCTGATGTTATTGTTGTATACGAAAGATCCCACCTTTATCACTTCCTCTTTTTGTGAAAAATTTGACTTTGCCAATGCATTCGCATGTTAGTGTAGCTTTCTGTATCTCTGAAGGCTTGCATGGCAAACCAGTTCCACATGATCAGTTTCATTATGTATCATAACCAATGAAGAATTCTTCTGCTAATATCCAGTCTACTAATTAGAAATTACTACCAAACAAAATAATACAATGAGAGAAATAAATTTTGGGGGATGCAGTCTAAAAGCTTGAATCAATTTTGTATATAAATTATATAGTGGTTATAAAGAATTATCAAGGTATAGATTTCTATATCTATATATATATATTGGTATATATATATCTTTTTTCTATCTTATAGATAGAAAAAAGTTTTCAGGAGAAGATATCTTTCCTTTCTCAGAATCCCAGGCAGCATGTAATTGGCATTTATCAGGTAGGTTGGTTGGTTGGTAATATTCCGGTGATCACACCATCACCATGAAGTAAATCAGTACACTTGTTCCCTTCATAAAATTTAAATTGAAAGATACATGTGATATATTAAAATGATAAAAAGTACATTTTCAAGGATGCAACATAGAGTTTGTAATGCTCTGCTTAACATCCCTGCTTCTTAAATATCTTGCCGGAGCCTTTTCATATTGTCTTTATCACTCTGGCACAAGATATAATAAGACAACTTTTACTACAATTCATTCACTCTTAAGAATATGGTCAAGACATTTACTTTAGGATCTAAGCCAGGTGATCTAAATCATCTTTATTGGAAGAATAATTTTTCTCTCCATTGACTAAGGAAATTAGGTTCCTAAGTTCTCCAAGTCACACCTCAGTTTTATCCCTAAAATCACCTAAACAAAGCATTCTCAACATCTGTGTTACTTAAAAAACTCCTTTTGAAGACTTGATTTTTACATACTCATTAAGTACATTTCATGCAATTTTTTCCCCTGAACTCCACATTACTTTTCTTCCCATGAAGGCACAGGATAAGGCAAAAAATTATTATTCTAAAGATGAAATTGTGAAATCATCAAGTACATGTTTATAATAGTTTCCTGTACTTTGTTTCAAGTTTTGGTTTACTCTCTGCAGTTTTCTTAATTGCTTGTGATTTAGTGTGTGATATAGATAGGAAAATAATGATATAATGGGATAGAAATTGCATATTTTGCATTTGTCTACTCTTATACTTTTCTAGTAAGTATGCTCAGCTTATCACAAGTGATGTTTATGTTTTACAGTTTAAGTGTTTTAAGTAAGCTCTCCCTATGAACACTGCTCCTTTTGCAATAAAATGCAAAAGGCATGAGTGCTTAATTACAGGTCTTTTTCTTGTAAGCACTAGACAATCACATTTACAAATTCAAGAAATTTTCCATAGAAGCCAAGAAGAATAAAATAATTGTCATGAATTCAAGACAAAACTTAAAAAATATACTCTAGAATATTTTTGTTATTTTCTTTTTCTTTCTATAGCTTTCTCCCTGCAAATATACTGAAGATGTATTTTGGATTCACAGAAGACATTTACAAACTGCTTGATATCTTCAGCTCAGCTTCTACTGCTGTCATTAGGAACATTGCAAGCACTTGGGCATCCCATTTAATGCTTTTACAAGGAGTGGAGCCCTGCTGAAAATCTGCATACTACTGTGGTTGTTAGATATTTTTGAAAATCATGAGTCTAAACTGTTGTGATTATAATTAGATAATTACATATGGTCTGTTTCACTTTATGTTGCACTTTAGTCTCTAAATTTTCAGAAAGTAATCTCACCATGGTTAGAAGCAGAAAGAATATGTTGATTTCTTACTTAGATGGAAGACCTCAGGGAGAAAGGCAGATGCTGCCAGAACTGATAGTGACACAGCAAGTGACACTGTTGTCAGTGAGTCACTTTGGAACCAATTCTCAAAGCATTGCAAGGCAACCCCATGCTGTTAAATCTGCAGCCTTAGCTACTTTTCAATATCAGAGTAGGCGGAGATGCATGGGGCTTTTAAGACATACCAAGGTTACTCAGAGTAATTTCATGCATCCAATCTAAATACTCTCTGTGTTTTGAATGAATAATTTCATCACTCCCCACAGAAAACACATTGTAGTGGAACGAATGACATGATTCCTGCCAAAGGTTGTTGAATTTCTATGAACTCTATTTATTTGCACCTTCTCTACATAAGGTAGCAGATGTAAAATACCATTATTAATTATAATAATCTACTATAATGGTAACTATAGTGTTTAAAAACAATTTACCTAATATTTCATTAATGATCAATTACTACTTAGAGATGATGATGGAAAGGAAATGAATTAACAACAGAATGTTATGACAAATAGATAATATTTAACTTCTAATCACTATTGTGTTCATTTGTATTTCTTGAACTATTGTTTACAGTGCAATCAGAGCATTGCATTTCAGCTAGTGAGAAATTACCTCTATTTTTCATTGGCTATGGAGTAGTTTAAAGAAATGCCTATATTTGGGCTCATGCTCTGCTTTGCAGCTAAATGTTCAGTCTTTCTCAGTTTAGACCTTTGAACATGTTTTTGGTTTCATTCAATGCTTACTCCAAAATGTCCTCAGATAACCTCTGTTACTTAAGCATTCTAGGGAAAGTTAAAAAACAATATAAGCGTAGCAGACAAAGAATTTGTTAAACACTAGGTGTTTTGCGAATCTGTAATAATTGAATATCTCCCCCTCCAGTTCATTTCTCAGTTTTCTTCCAATTAGTATGCTTTGGTTGGGAATCCAGTTATTCAGAATAAAATGATTCACTCTTCAAGATGCTTTATGATTAAGAACATAAAACAGTGGCAGCTACAAAAAAGAGAAGTTTTCAGGGAGTTTTTACTAAGGTTACATGCATCTTGGGGGGAAAACCAGCTTTTACTAAAAGTGTATGAAGAATTCTGATATGGAAAGGAATAAGAAAAAAATTAATAAAAAGTTGTCCTAAGTGTAAATAGAAATTTTTACAAAGGTTAAATTTTAACTCCTTTATGCTGGACACACACAAATAATGATAGAAGGCTACTTCACTGTGGGGTACTGTGACCCAAAGACAGCTGCATGGCCTGGTTTACAAAGCATAGGCACAAACCAATTACAAATATTACAAAGAAATTTAATGTACCAGCCATACTCTGTGGCCCAGAAGCCAGCCAATATAAATGGCCTAATTCCATGTTATTAAATTCTTTTACTCAAACGAAAATAGGTCAATTTCATGGAAAGTGACTGCAGAAAATAGTTTCTGACCTGTACTAATTTCTCCAAATGCCCTGAAATTCTCTGAGAAAGCTTTACTTCGTGTTGGTCAAAAATGTGCCCTGGACTGTTCTAAGACTAACAGTACAGACAACGCAAAACTTCAGGAACTTTCCCAGATATTCTCATGTCCTTCTTTTGCTTTGAAAAGCAAAATGCAATAAGCCATTGTATATCTTCTTTTAGTCTATGTAAAAATGCCCATAATTTCACTGATTAAATGGTGGTGACAGTAAAATAAAAATACAGAGGCTTTTTTATGACTACCTGACAAATATGTAACTCAAGTGAGTGAAATAGAAACAGCAGGTAAGGGTCACAGAGCTGTGCGACAGAGAAGTGGCCTAAACAAGTAAGATGAAGATATAAAGAGTTTATCTGGGACCATGAAGACTCATGATTTCTGTATAGCAAAATATGGAGAAACATAGAGCTGGGAGTGACTCAGCAAAATATAAATTCTTTTTGCAGTGATACCATTGGGAAAGGAAAAAAAAAATCTACTTGTGGAGTTGAAGAAGATGGCCACAATCTGGTTATACAATGAAAATGAGATCAAGCATAAATATGTGTCTCTCACGCAGGAGAGTAGAGACAAGAGTGTATGTTGAAAATAAGGATATACAGGATGAGGAAGAAAGAGAGGCCAAAGGAGGATGACAGGTGAGAAACAAACGCAAATAGTACAGAGACTTGGAAGGAACCTGGAATAAAGAGGGGCTAACTTTCGTTCTCCTCCTGTAAGAGCCCTTTGCAAATACTGGCCAGCAGTAGTGAATCAATGGTATTGCAATCAGAAATGGGTACTCTTTTCCTGATTGGTTTGCAATTGCATGAGTGCATTTCTCGAGCATTTGCATTCCTATCTTCCATCACTGTTTGAAGTGGTTAGTTAAAGTACATGTTTAACTCAAAAATGAAGTTTTAATTTATTCATAACTCACAGTAAATGACAATCAGACTTGCGTAAGATTTTCTGATATAAAAAAATATAAGCTTGGTTAACAAAATGAAGCTGGTGCTTTTTTCATTTTATGTCTTATGGCATAGACATTATAAAATTAAAGATGGAGAAAATCAGGATTGGACCATCCCTCCTTCTCTGATTCAAAGCAAGCTCTGGCTCAGTCTCATAACTAATCTCTGCCTGCAGGCTAGTCTGCAATGAATCTGTCCACCTGTCCTGTGCAGGTATGTCCCAATTGGTGTAACAAGTAATTAGTTGCTGGAACTGAATTAGGGCATTTTTTCTGCCAGGCAAATTCTTTAATCAATGAAAGATGGACTCATTTTCATTCTGAGATGCAAGTGCTGTATAAAAAGCACAACTTTCAACAGAAATACCGAGAGAAGCCATGTTTCCATATCTAAATTACAGGGAGTAGAACAACTGCCCAGAAACTCATGCAGACTTGTTAAAATGCTTAATAGGCAGATCTGAACCTTAATCCTGAACACATTTTCTAGCTAAAGAAAAATAGGTAATTTTTCTTGTTTTAAATTGTCCAAGAAGGAGGGAATAAATCTCCCTCACTTTATTTTAAATCAAATATCTGCTTTCATTATTTAATTTTTTTAGATTAGTGAACAGAATAATTTATTAATCACAGGATCTTTTTCTGTAGATTTCTAATGCACTACTGTGTGGGATTTGTGTTGCATTCTTCTGAAAACTTTAAAAGTAGATACCATTGTCTTCCATAAGCCACTCATCCAAAGCAATGGATTAAAATATTTTTCCCTTCTGTCTCCTGTGGACCAGAAGACCTTTTCCTTGCACTCTGCTTCTGAACCAGTTTTTCAATATAATCTGAGCTAGACTTGTTCAAAGTCACTTGAATGGAATCAACCACATATAGTTTACTGAGTTAAAAACTGACCAGCTTTAATGTAGTAAAACTTAGGACAGTTAATGCATGTGCCATTTCTGTGATGCAGTAAGTTTCCAATAATATATAAATAACTATGATAAGAATTTTCAATCTAAAAAGTGTGTATGCATATATATATATAGACAGACTATTCCCAGTCCAGCACTTGGTTGTTCTTTCTTTTTAAATATTTTCACAGATTGTAGTACTTGACAGTAAGCCTATTCAAATAAACTGCAAACCAATAAATAACCACAGAAAAAAAGATGCAATCTAAAGGGTAATAAGATGCAAAGCCTATTCCTAATATAAAATAATACTATGTCTATATAATAGATCATCCATTTAATAGATCATTCAAGTGCCATGCCAAGGTTAAATAACTTAGAGAATAATGGGCTAGTTTATGTTTGCAAAGGTCCTTTTCACTTACACTGAAATTCCTGGAATTGCATAAATGAAAGGGTTTTTCTTGTTGTTTCAGAATTGTTTATTTTATGAACTTCATTCTCGAAGATCATTGTTTTCTCTGCTGTCTCCAATAGAGGATTTAATACATTCTATGGAATACACTGTACTGGCTACTGGTGAAATCCAAATCCAATTACCTGCAAACTCCTACAGTATGGTCTGAGGTGCAAGGTTGTAGGAATGATCCTTCAACCTTGCTTTATTTTAGGTGTCACTGTCAGAAAGATGAATAGTTGTGTTTCTGTTTCCAAACATGTTAGCCTTTCTGGAAATTTGCCATGTTCTTTTATGCAAACTATCTTGATAGATTTCACTGAGATGCTTTTGGAAAGACCAATGATAGCAAAAAAAAAAAAAATGGTCCTTGTTATGTCTAGGCCTTGCTTTACAGTTGTCTGAATATTTTATATGTGGTTGCAAAGCCACCCTGAGATAATGGTTTCTGATCATGAGAGATGACTTTTTTTTAAAGCAAAAACATGCACAAGTAGACAAAATTCAAATGTTGGGTTCAAACCTTAATTAATTTCTCTCATATTAGAAAAAGCTTTTAAATAATCTCTCACAAAATTGACTTCTATTAGCTGGAAATGATGTGATAAAACATAGCTTTAACCAAATAGTTCTTTGGAGTTCAGAAAAGCAAATTCAGAAGATGTCACCTTAAAAAATGTCCAATTCAATTGCATTTCTTCCATGTCAGGGTCTTATTCTCCAAAAGCATATTTATGTCATATGAAAACAAAAAGGCATACTATTCCTTTGACTAAAATGATTCACATGCGCTTTTATTGCTCTGCATATAAGAGTTTATATCTTTAAATTGTTTTCACACACACTCTGTCAGCAGTGAACAAAAGAAAGAGACTGGGAAACTGAAGCATAATAAACTTACAAAGTATGAATCCAACACTTCACTTAATTAGTTTGATTCCATAAAGAATAATTTATAGCAACTAATTATGCAGTTTTTGTCATTTAAATGTTGAAGTAAATATAACCCATCCATTTTGTTCTTGAAGCTTATTTTAAGAATTGGAAACAAGCCACTGCTGTCCTGGCAGCTTGCTCAGACTGGTCCTCTGCTTGATGAGTTAAGGGTTAGCCCATTAGCTTTCAGGAATTATGTGCTTAAATATGTTTTTACTTAGCCAGCTATCATGTAAATAAGTAGCTGAGAGAGAAAGGCCATTGGTCCCCTTGTGGACCAGGATGCATGACCACACGTACGCACCTTTTGTTTCCTCCTCTCTGCTCAAAGGCACTGTTGTGTTATACCAAATTTTTTTTCAATTACTTGGACATTGTTTTTATGATAAGAAAAGTACTTACCTTTTCAGTCATTACCTTATTTTTTTTCCTCTTGTTTTGGTAAAAATAGAACTTTGATATGAAATATTTATTTTAATGTTTACAAAAAATATATATCTTTAACAATGAAACATGCACAGCAATGCAGAAAGCTGCTGTACTAATGAAGAGCCATGGAAGAAAGAAAATACTTCTGGAAATAAATTTTTACTGATAAAATCATTCAGATTAATTTTTTCCTACTAGTTTTAAAGAAAATATCAGTTTACTGAAGTGTCAGTTTTCTGAAATGTGGGCCAACAGATACCTGCAGGTCAAACAACTCTGACTGAAATATATGTTTAGAGCTTTCCTCTCTGTTACACTCCTCATTACTAGGAGACATGCAAGGTGGGAGTTCCCCACTGAATACGTTCAAAAGCACAGGTTCTAAATAAAAAATTCCATGTTCAGCAGGATAGTCAGTGGTTTTTCATCACTGGATGCTGATAACCCATCCAAACCTGCCTGTCTCCTTAAAGGACCCTCAATGAGATGAAGGTGTTTCATGATACATTTTTTTTGCAAGCTTGTAATGTATTATTTATCAATAGAGCTCCTTCCAAATATTAATAATACATGTTCTCCTACTTCTGCTGTGAAATCCTTTTTTTTCTTCCTCCAGCTTTACTAAGTTCAGAAAATAAATTTAAACTTTATCCTGTGAAATATTATGTGATCTATAGCATGGCTTCTTTGGCATAAGTCCTTTGCAAAACTGTGGTCCTGATTATGTGAGACAAAAACATTAACCCTGGAGCAGTTTATGTCCTTTGTTTCAGACTGCACTTCCTGGCCTTGTTGACCAACGACAAGCAATGGGATACTGGAGGTCTCAATCCCAGCAGCACCCAGGGGTTCTGACCTCTTGTCAGGCCTGAACTTGGCACCGACACTGACCAGATTTGAAAGACTTATTTTTCACATAAACTAAAACTCTTCGCAAGTATCCTTTTAGCTATGGTAGTCAAGCAAATGGCAAACTCCATTTCCTGGCAGGAAAAATCATTACAATACTTTCAAGGACAAAAAAAAGAAAAATACAGTTGTTATGTTAGAAATATAATTAATGCTCTACATTTTCTCACTTAGTTATTTTGTTTAGCTGTAATTAGCCTGGTGTCTCTGTGAATTTCAGGAAGACTACACATCATCTCATGCTGTGTAACCAAACAAAGCTGACTAAGTAAATTCACATTGATCAAGACTGTTGCCTTTAACACATTAAAAAAAAAAAAAAAAAAAAAAAAAAGACGACCAGTACACTGGAATCCCCATACTGACATTTTAGCTTGTAAGCCATGTTAAGTGTTTGTTATTTTCAATATCAACACAAATCTCCAATCTTATTCTCATCTGTTTTGTTGAGCGTCACTGCTGTAATTTGTCTTTTGTGACATTCGATATAAAGAAAAGGTGTTCAACCTTACTAGCATGCAAAGTACAGGACAAGCTTGGTCTCTTGTGTGTGATTTAATTTTTTTCTTCATAGCAACAATTGTGCAAAGATGTCATAACTGCAATTCATGCATTAAATTAGACCTGGAGGCTATCTTCTTCAAAGAGGATGATGTATTCCATGGTTTCCTCTGTGTCTTCAAAGCCATCTGACATAATGTGAAAATTGTGCATTTTTGCACCACCACAGTAGATGAAAGCATACAACAAAATACAAAATAGTAAGGCCCCTAACAGCAAAGGAAGTAAAATAGACAAGTGAAAACCAGAATGGGAGTGAACACTGGGCACATGAAGCTTACCAATGTACTGAGTTTTCAGTCTCCAGACAGTTAGATTATTTCCTGTTGTACCCATGGTACCCTTCCAAGAGCTGAAGAGGAAGCTGAAAGGAAGGGGCAGACTGCAATTGTGGTCAGTTTAACAAGCACTGAGGATGAAAGCAGTAAGAATGATATTACAAAGAGGCCCTCTGGGATGCTCTGCTTATTGATCAGGTTTGGAGCATCCCACAAGTGCTTTGACAGCATGTCATGAAACTAAAGGACATATCATGTGAGATCTGATAAAATAAAAAAGTCTTAGGATTGAAATTTAGGCTAGCAAATGAAACCCGAAGATAAGGATGTTAATAGTAACATAGTTTGAACTAGTCTCACCATGTACAATCAGGAGGAAAAGATTGAAAGATAGAGCTTTAAATGCCTGGCTAATAAAAAGTGGTGAGGAGAAGTGAGTCACAATATTAGAATGTTGGAGCACTTGTTAATGAATAGGAAAAATTGCAAAATTCATTTTGGCCATGAGAATAATAGGCTTTTGAAAGTTTAAAAACTTTTCTATGACCATCGTGATACCTAGTGAAAGGTTCAGGAGAATTTTCAGATGTTGGAAAGCATAAAATTAGAAAAAAAAAAAAAAGTAAAGGTATGCAGTTCAGACAAAAGGTGAAGCTATGAGAATTCTGGATTCTTCACCGGAGAGTGCTACAAAAGGAGATGACAGCCCAGTAGGAAATGCAGAAGTGGTAGTTCATGTAGAATCAAACTAGGGACCAGTGAAGAGGAGAAAGAAAGCCATAATATAAAGCCAAGGGTTAAAATGGGACCTAGTTACCCTGATATAGGTAACTTTAATGCTTAATGCTAAAGAAGAATATCAGCATTATATCTGTGTTCAATATCTGTGGGAAAGAAGAAAATCAGTCAGGCAGCATAGCATCAAGGAGCAAAGTACACAGGAAAGTCACAGCAGACTTTGTCCATGGAGGAATAATGATGGTTGTGAAAGGAATCTTTGTCAACTAAGACTTAAAAAAGAGAACAGTATTAACATTGTCTATTCAGGAAAAGTTCATAGTTATTCTACACTTTACAACTATAATTAGCTTAAATACAATACTTGTGCAAGAGCAATAAAAACTAGAATTACAAGATGGTTGTATTCAATTAAATAAAAAAATTAAAGTGGAAATAAATAAAACTGAGGCATAATACTATAGAAATTCTGAATGGGATAGCTGAGACTGTTAAATCACTATTGATGGTGTGGATGCTATCTAGGGATATCATTTAGAAGACCCACAGCAAATGCACGTATCCATTAAAAGGAAAATCTGTAAGGGCAAACAACATAGCTAATAAAAGAAAGAACACATCTTTCAAAAAAAAAAATAAGGCTATATCTCAGAGATGACAAAAGAAAGAACGATAAAACCTGCTTTATCTATAAAACCACAATAAAGAAGACAAAAAATGAGTTTGAATAAATCTCTGTAAACAAGCTAATAATAATTGTCTTTTAAGACATCTGGAAACAAAAGCCTAAGAGAAACTGTGTAAAGCCAGCCCAACTCTGAAATGCAGAAGTGCTCAGAGAAGATAATATCAAAAATGTAAAACTTACTACAATTTTTTCCTTTATTCTTAGTGTAGAAAAAAACTGGGGATTTTTTTTTTACCCTAGAACTTTATAGGGGACTCAGGAGAAGGTTAAATTAGCTATAGAAGCAGTTGTGGAACAAACAGACACAAGAGTAACAAATCATTTGGATGAGCTGTTACATGCCAAGAGCCTGAAGAATGAAATAAGGGAACTATTATGGTGTGCAATATTTTGCTTCAAACCACACTGGCAAAAGAAGGCTTAGAGGTATAATATAACACTAATTTTTTTTAATTTTTTTTTTTCCCCCAGAAGTTCTCCGGGGAGTCCAGGGGAGATAAGGATGGATATGACTGACATGTACAGGCAAAACAGATTTACTGTAGGAGCAGATTTACTCAAGTCAGATGGAATTTCCCATTTTGAAAAAAAGAGAAATCAACACAGCTGCTCTAAATCAAGCTGATATTTTGCAGTGCTTTCTGAATTCTTTGAAGAGGTTAACATGCAAGCAATTATGTGAAGATGGCTTAAAAACAAATGAGGGGAAGTTGTTAGTTGTATGAGATATATCTGTGGACCTCTAACAGAGGGTGTAGACTATAAAATTTAACATAAATTTCAAAGCAATGGGGCAAATTGCTACAAGAAAAATACATTGCAGGTTGTTAAATATTAAGGTACCATTAAAACTAAACAAAATCAGAAAGTAAGGAAGTTTTATGAAGTATTGATTGGATTGTTTTGTAGAGACTATCTAGACATGAGTGTAAGACACAGAAGGAATGACCAAATGGATCCTTCTCGTAACATGATTTTTCTTACATGCCTGCAAAAACACAATTTATTTTCAGACTGAGTAAAAGAAGAATAATTTTTATATGAGAGAAAACTTCACAGTTGCAGATGTGGTTTTGTACCTATGGAGTATTCATGATTTCAATTCACAGGCAAAAAAGAGATGCAAAGTAAAAAGCTGCCATGATCTTACTGCAGATTCATGCAATATATTCTAATATGAATTAGCCTTACTAATGAATTTTAGCAACTAATTATTTTGGCATAGTTATCAAGATGTATGCTTGATTAGTTTCTGCATTTTGAAGGTACAGAATATACTAAACTTCAGTAAATTTATGGAGACAAGTAAGTGACAATCCTCCTAATCATACACAGATTATGAAACTCTTTAAATTAGCATACTTCTGAAAAGCTTCATTTAAACTAACTGATGTGAAATATAATAAATTATCAGTGAATGATCACTGTTTTGAGGCTGTAACTGTTTTCAGGGATAGATATCTTCTGTGACAAGACATATAAAAATCTGTTCTAAAATATCATAACAGTAACACCTAGCATAAGCCAGCTCTGCCTTTGGTACCTGGAAGTCTCAGGTTATAATATTTTGTTATTTGAAGGAGTTCACGCAGTTTCCCTTGACAAAATAGTATTTCCCAAAGAATTTTTATAGTGTAAATGAAAGGAACTCAGGCTCAGGCTAGTTCTGTGGAATGATGGTATATATCCTCTTAAACATTCAACTCATACTTTCAAATTGAGCTTTATATTATTTTTTAAAAAACAGGATGATTTTTTCATCATATACTTTTCATCATATATTTTTACATCAGTTTCTTATCTACAGGACTTTTCCAAATTAATACTTTTAGTCATGCTTATTTGAAAATCAGTGCTTTGGAATATTACATACTCTTAGGAAATCTGGGTGGGTTGTCGTTGACATCCGTGAGAGTAATATTTACAGTGGTGGTACCAGCTAGTCCTCCCAGCTGTCCTCCCATGTCCTTGGCTTGGATTAGAACTTGATATTGTTCTTTCACTTCTCTGTCCATATTTGGCAAAGCTGTTCTTATTACACCTATGAGAAGAAATCAGAAAGAGAAGGAGCAAATAAACAAAGGGCTGTGATTGTCTACTCTTATAAATTAATACTGGATCTCGAACAGAATTCTGTTCTTCTGAATTGTTTGATGAGAGGAGGTCACATGAAAACATGCAGATCTCTCAGGCTTTTCAAAAGTGTGTTTGTCAGCTATTCAACCACTCAAAATGACTGTTTTGTCTTTTCAGTCAGGTTATGAATGGATGAAAGAGAATGATGTGTTTTCACTTGGGATGTGACTGCTGTGATCATAGGTTTGCCACATCAGGGATGAGGAGCACTGCCTTGTACAAAGTAAGGCAATGTGGAAAGAGGTGGCATTGCATTGCAGAGCCTGCATCTTCAATTGTTTCCAACCATTCACTTGACAATAAATTCAAGTTACTGTTGGCCAAGACAATGTTCCTCTGTACAAAAGGCGGTCTTTATTAGAAGACTCTTCCTTTCCTAGAGAAAGTTTTTTGATATAGCACAAATATGTAGTGAAAATTTGAGAAATTTATTTTTAAAAAAGAATAAATATCACAGTAAGACATTACTTTTAGTCTTTAGTGATTTTGGATAGCTGCTATCTAAGCAGATATGCCATAATCTCCCTTTGCATATACTAAGAATATATAGAATTGAAAGGAAGACTTGGAGAGTGAAAGAGGGGGAGAGAAAGGGAGAGGTACTACTGAACACACAGATTAACCAATGAGGTTGTATAAAGCTAAAAGGTTTGGGGTACTAAAAGCTTTTCCTTGAAATCAAATATGTAGGAGGAAATACATGCCTTCATCAAAATTTTAAAAATATAAACATCATTGCAAAATTTATTTATGCCGTTTATTCAACAACAGTTATCAGAAAATGCCTAGGCACATTGGTGCAGATAACATACAAAACTGAAAAATAAACCAACTGAAAGTATGACCTTCCTGGTTATTATTGATTTAGAAAGTATTATTTTCTAGTATTAAACAATTTGATGTCAAAAGCAGGTTTTTACCTGGTGTTAAAATGAGTCTGGAATGGCAAGAATCAAACTTCAAGGACCATTCTTATCTTTATAGCAGCTAACCACTGCTGTCTTAAGAATCCAGAATAGGAACCATTTGCTTATAATACTTTTTCAGAGTCTAGAAATAACGTTGACCTAAATCTGCTATTTCTGGAACCTATTAAAAGTTCCCATTGAATTGAACTCCATAAAAATTTCCTTTCTTGCCACCTGTAACATGATGATAAGGACAATATTAGGTATCACCATTTTCCTGCCTTAGGATGGCATGTAGTATACTGCATGCAGTTTGCTTCAAATTGAAATCTTGAATTATAAAACTGCAAAAAATTTGTTCATATTCATGAGATTCAGAAAAAGAATATTTTTGCAAATAGGATCAACTTTACAGGTTTCCTCTTGAATCTCTTAATCTTAATTAGTGCTTAATTTGGAATTGTGGAGGCTATATGTTCCACAGTATTTTACAACAAGCTGAATGGACCAAGAGACCTCAGTCCCTCTTCATATGGCTTCCCCTCAAGGCCCTTCACCATCTTCGTGGCCTTCCTTTGGATACTCTCTAGGAGCTCACATGGGTCTTTTTTATATTATGGCACCCAAAAGTGCTGCCAGCACTTGAGGTGAGGCTGCCCCAGTGCAGAGCAGAGTGGGACAATCTCCTCCCTTGCCCGGCTGGCGTTCCTGTACCTGATGCACCCCAGAACACGGTTGGCCCTCCTGGCTGTCAGGACACAATGACTCAGATTCAATTGGCCATTGTCCAGGACGTCCAGGTTCCTTTCCACAGTGCTGCTTTTCAGCCCCTCATTCCCCAGTCTATACACAACCAGGGTATAGACTGAAGAATCTGGTGTTTGTCTTTGTTAAGCTTCCTATGTTTGGTGACTGCCCAGCTCTCTATTTTGTCAAAAATCTGCAGGACCTCCCTGCCCCCGAGAGAGTCAACAGCTCCTCCCAATTTAGTGGCATCAGTAAACTTATGTAGTGTTCCTTGTAGTCCTCTGTCCAAATAATTTATGAGGATGTTGAAGAACACTGTGTTGAGGATGGATCCCTACAGAGCCCCACTAATGCCAGGTCACCACTCTGATCACCCCATCACTCAGGTCACCCCATTCACTACAACCCTTAGTGCCTGACCTGTGAGTCAGTTGCTCACACATGACATGATGTGGTGTTTACCCAGCTGTGTGCTGGACATTTTGTCCAGAAGGATCCTGTGAGAGATAGCATCAAATGTGCTGAAGTTCAAAAATATGCTGAAGTTCAAAAATATGACAGAAAAAGATGGCAGAAAAAATTAAGCATGGGCACACAACAGGCTGTGAAGAAAAAATGCAGTTTATCTAGTTGATATAGGTGTTCTGGGCACAACTAAGTGACTTTCTCAGAAATGTTCCAGGGATTTTTCAGAATATGAAGAATGGGCTATCACTCCAGTAGTAAAGTGCCAAATCACCCACTGTTTATTCCTGTCTGGAAGTGTAAGGTCATTCTATATATTTTTCTGGAAAAAAAACTTTATCTTTAGAAAAAAATATCTATGAAAATAATTTTTATGTCTAGCAATTCATGGGAAATTTTTTTTCAGCCTACTCTATTTCAAAGGCTTAGACAAAATACTGAGAAATATTATTTCTTCCAAAATCAGTTCATATGAACAGGACAAATGTGAATTAGAGCTATCTTACCAGCAAAATAGAAGAATAAATACAGGTAAGGATCCATGGGAAGGAAAGGGCTACAAATGCTGGTATTTCAATTACAACATCACAAAGAATATCTAAATTTAAATCAAAGTGTTATTAAAATGTAGAGGCCGAATGTGCATGTGATGGAGTTCTGAGTTTTTGTAAGTCCTTTTACATTAAGATTTTACAAAATTGTTCAACTGCAGAAGTGAATACATTGATTTCCTTTTTTTTGTCTTTTCAGATGTCATCAATATCAAATGTGTAGAAAAATATGGTCTCTATGTGATTGTTGAAAACTGAAAATAGTATGTACGTGACTTGGGCCATAAGATTTGCTTTCCAAAGTTATTGACCCATAATTCAGCAGGAGATCACTCACTTTTGTAGAAGAGAAGACATGTCCCAAGAAAAATCTCCTGCATAAATATTAACATCAATATTCCTGCTGATACCAATTTGGATTTCAATAATATAACTGAAGTCAGAAGATGGACTAGAATGCAAAGTCTAACAAACCTGGTTACATCTAGCCATAAATAAGAATATTGACCTCAAAAACATATCAGAAAATTTGGTATAAAGGACATTTTCATGGTGGAAATAGACATTTTCATAAGAAAAGAGAATATACAGAGGAAGGAGAAGATAAATTGTCATGTTAAAAACCCCTCACATTGAATTCAGGAGAGAAATTTTATAGCATTTAAAAGTACCCCTGACACACAAGGTTTGAGGCCTTAGAATGTGGCATTCAAACAATTGCTCTCCAGAAGGTACTGTCCTTCATGTAACCTCCCTGAAATAGCAATAAAAGCTAACTCTCCTGCTTCCACATGGTTTGCTTATCTCCAACAAAAAGATGGGGAAAGATTAGGAAGTCAATAAAGACAAGGAGTAAAAAAAGGGGCAGCTGTGACATTTAGACCCATAGAGGTTGAAAACTATTTAAGTGTACTAGTTTCATATCAGAGTAAATGTGTAACTTTTAGGAGTAATTTGAGGAAGGAGTATGTGCTAAGTCTTGTGCTTGACAAACACAACCCTTATTTCACACATGAAGTTATGGTCAGTGGTTTCTCTGTTACTGCTTTGCAATGGGATCTTCAGCTAGCAACAGAAATTTCTACAAGCATATCAGTATCTGGGCGGTAGAAGCTAAAGACACAAACAATGTTGGGAAATGTTTGGGAAGGAATAGAGAACAGAAGTGCTGTTAAACAGCTCTATACATCCATCCAAGAGGATCTGGTTCTTAACCAAATAAACTTTTGCTGTGGAATTTCTAATCAGTGGGTATGCAGGTGCTGTACTCCTGGACAAGTCAAATCTACTGGAAGTGGAAAAGTTGTGAAGGAGAAATGCTTTCAGACTTTTAGTTACTTTGATCCTGCTTGTCACCCAGGAACTTTGAAAGGACAAGTTCTTTCAAAACTAGAAATGTATTCCAGGGGTACATCACTAAACACTCTTCATCCCTCACTAGAGCTAAGCAGGTCGTCACTTTTGGAAACACGACACAGGGTAGAAACTTAGCATAGATGTTCTTGTGTTGTTTAAATAACTACAAGATTATTTCTCAAAATTGTTTATGGAATGCAAGAGATGCAAAACAAGCCAGCAACAACACAAAAAATGCTTATTCATCTGCTGGGCCATTCTGAGTTTGTCATTGTACCAAAATGGCTTTTTTCCCCTTTCCTGCCAAAAGCACTCAGGAAAGATTTCTGGCAGTAAAACTCTGCAGTGAAAAACTACTGCATAAACTCCTCAGTTATAAAATAAAGAATTTGAAAGAGCAGAACTGTAGTACTGCTCTGGACTTCTGGATTTTAGACCAAATCCTTAGGCATCATCCTGTTCAGTGTTATTCATATACTGTTTATCTCTAAAGTCACTGTTAGACCCATGAGTAATTCTCATAATGTGAACTTCCTAACATAAGACACGCTACAAGCATATTATTGATGCTTGTAGAAGCATGAATCATATGCTTTTTTTCTGGTATAGGATTTTAAACTACATTGGGCTACTGTTTCACTAATCTTCCTCTACAGCTGTGTCCATTCTTTTAGCACATTCATTTAAGGTAATAGCCAGGTTTGTATGATGTTCCAGGGCTTGTAGGGTGCAGGCCATCACCTATCATTGACTCACTGCTGAGTAACAGATGAGAACATATGACACAGCCATTCAAAGTGCCATGGGAAAAATAGTTCTTCTTCCATGTACAACTAACTAGTCTTTTTCCCTTGAGAAACTTGTACTAAAACTCCAATTTTGGCTCCAGTAAAGCTTTTTCTTGCCACTGAATTTATACCCATTCTTTACAAAACTGAAATGAAAAATTAAGTATAAAGGCAACTACTTTTTTTTCCAGACACCTGAAGAAGTCCTATTTCAGTTTGAAAAGTAAAATTGCTCACTGCAAATTGCAGTATGATCTCCTGCTAAATGGAGCATGGAGAAAAGGAATGTGTACATTGGAGATGGTGCACTCACAGCCTTTCAAAGCTCCACCATCATGGCTAAAGGCCCTGAATCTGACATTGAAGTACAGCTACATTGGAAGGCGAAACTATTTGCTGAAAGGAGCATATGGATAGCTTTCCCTATAGCACACTCAGGATGCCACAATGTGTGTCATTCACCATGTACGTTATCGCTTCCTCAACTGAATTACTAAATATAGAATCAAGAATGACATTTAGAAATATAGGACAAGATACCCAATTAACATGTCTACCAACCTCCGAAATACTTCAGTCTTTTTACACATATTATCTTTTTCTGCTCACACATCCAATAACCCCAAAGATAATATGCCACAGGAAAAGAGGAGGGAAGAAGACGATTAGCTGTTCCACAGTCTCAAATTAGTTCAATATAACAAAACAATAATTGCTGGAAAATTTCTAACTGTATGTTCAGCAAGTAAAAATGCTGAGAAGACCCAAGTTAAAATACTCAGTCATCAGGGGAAAAAAAGGATGCATGTAGAAGACTATGCTTGATCTTAGGGAAATGGTAAAACATTGAAAAAATAATCATTCAATGTAGACATATTTTTGATATTCCAGTACTGATTGGACGAGCATGTTTCTTTTGTTTGTACAACACATTGTAATTCATAAAAAGCTAGTCAACACTCAAAAGTGAATCATGGGAAATTGCTCTCCTGAATTTTGGCCATATCAACTGAGTCCATATTTATTCATTGATACTGCCTACATGAATCAAAAAATACAAAGCTTAAACTTTCCACTATTGCTGATAAACTATTTACCTGTCTTGGGATCAATGGAGAAATATGGTTGCCCCTGAAGAATGCTGTAAACCACTCTAGCGCTGTTTCCATAAGTGGGATCATCAGCATCTGTCGCTTTTACTTGAAGGACATATGCTCCTGCAAAGAAACACAGGTAATCACATTTTTGTCATAGAACAGTGATCAGGGATATTTCAGACACATTAGTGCAGTTGCTCATGGATTCTGTTGCAATTCTTGTTCCACTGGAAAAAAGGTGAGAATAAAACTGTTAATTCTTCAGGTCCATGCTAGCAGCCATCTAGGCAATAGCTGAGGCATAAAGGGGAAGAAAGGGAAAGGTATCCACCATCAGAAGATACTTATAAATAGTTTATGATTTTTTGCAAAAACCTTTTACATAACACATACAGAATGGAGGTTTGGGAAAACTCAATATTAAATTATGAAAAAGGATTATACCCCACAGCTTTGTGAAAAAGTAGCCAACCATGAAATCAAAATATGGGAGTTGCCTTTAAAACAAGTGTTTGGTAAATCAACTCCTGAATCTTCAGCAAGATCAAGTGAACCAAGCTCTAAGTACTTTAAAGAACTGCACTGCAGTCTCCTGAATTTGGAATTCATATTCTTACTGTAGAATTAAATTAGATGTTTAGTTCAGGTAGTTGTCTTTAAAGTCCAGGCTTGAGTACCCTCGCCCTTCCAATACAGCTCAGTAAGAATTAGAAATACTGTGGAGGAAGTATTCCTTGTCACTTTGTTTTCAGCCTTAACTATAGACCAGACCTAGTGCAGTTCTCTTTACATTAAAATGGATCAATGGAGCAAAAGAAATGCATATGAAAGCAGAAAATTCACTGCAAATAGCAAAAGTCCACAGAAATGTCTTGTTCCTTCTGCTGTTTGTTAATCTGTTTGCTTGCATTTCCTCACTGCCTCATAATGAAAATAGTTTTAAAACTATAATCTGCAGCAAAAAAAACCTGTCACATTGTTAGGCTTTCCCATCAGCCTTGAAGAATTGTTTCCTATGATCTTCTGTGCAATTCAATGTTGGAATTTGCAGTGCTGATTTGGAGTGAAGATTGCCTACACAAGAAACAGTACAGTGATGTGCATAATCTCCACCATTCCTGCTTTAAGCAGCATTGTGCATTTGGAGGTCATTTGACATTTTTTCAAGAATATCCATGGAATATTGCAAGACCTTTAAGACTTCTTGTTTTCTGCAATGAAAATGGACAAGTTTTAAAAAATGTTCAGAATTGGAAATTAACCTTAATGGACTTGTCAAAGTTTTGTTCTGGAAATACCTCACTGAGAGATGTTCCATGTGAAAGGTGGACTTCGGCAGGAAAGTAACAGCAAAGATTAACTGTTTGAAGGGCAATTTTTTCAGTGCTCGGCCCATGTAATCCCGTCATATGACAGTGATGACTGACAATGGTGCTGAGAGGTTTGGTACTAGCATTGTAAAAGCATTTGCTGCATGATGGCAGCACAGAGTTCTCCTGTTAGGGTTTTTTTGAGCAATAGAGAATGAAAAGCTATTCCAAGAGATATTCTATCTCGTGAGGAAAACACAAAAAATATACCTGTTATTTGATTAGCAATCACTTTTTAAAGTTAATGGGCACATCATGTTCTTAAGCTGACAAAAATTTCATTAAAATCAACTTCTAAAAGAAAGAAAATATTAGCAAATAATAAGTGAATTAATGAAAATAAACACCACAGCTAAATCCATATCTGTATCTCCTCACTTAAAAATGTGATGATGCAATGTGAAGAAAGCAGGCATTGCATCAAAGTGCCTGAAAATTCTGTCACCGACTGAGGTGCTTGATGATTCCTGCACATACTGATTATTAGTGTAGATATTCCTAGGTACATGATCCAGGTAGTCCAACTTTATTATACAAAAGAAGAAAAGTTGATGTACAAATTAAGTTTTATTAAGGGAAACATACAGAGTCTGATAAATAGCTGGCAATGAATATGAAAAATACTCCATTTCACATTGACAGCATTTTCAACTGTATTAACCTACCTGTCAGATCTTTTAAACTAACAGATAATATGTAAAGTTTATCTTTTTTATGAGAGATCTGGCATGTTGGTTTGTATTTTTTTTTACTTATTTAATGCATACTTATTTAAATGCATACTTAATATTCTAAATGGGTTTTCTGAAATTGGTTTCTCATCCTTTCAGTATTATCAAGCATTGCTCTTTGTATCTAACAAGTTTTCTATTTTATTGCAAAGCATGAAACCAATGTATTTTTAAAAGTAGACTCTAGAATCAAATTATATTTTTCCAGGCAATAATGCAGGGCACTACATTAAAGCTGTAAATCTTTAATGCGAAAATGTCATGAGGAAGGATGACATTAACTATATTTCATGACATTTCAATTAAAATATGTACTTACATTACTACATGGAGTAATGAAATGAAAAAAGAAGATACAATGTTTGTTTTTAGGGAAATATCTTATATGACAGTCAATATTTAAATATATTTTTAATTTTTCATGTGCAAACAACACACATTTGATATAAAGCATTATAAAATGCAGAAAAAAATTAATTTACTTTAGTTATTTATGTTTTAGAAAGACAAAAAAATAATGTTGAACCATTCACAGAGCTTAAGAAATGCTACGGAATTTTAAAGATTGTGTTTTCTTTGAAAAAATACAAGTGGTATTGAAAAATAGCATACTGTAAATCACAGCAACCATACTCACCTGAATTTTACTCTAGCTAAAACTAAAGGACACTCATCAATAAGTGCTAATAGAATGGAGCCTAAGATCTATAACTTGTTGGCAAAACTGACAGAAATAGCACTAATAAAAAAAGCCTTGTTGTTTATATCAGAATAACTGTAAGGAACTGTAGGACATCTGAGTTTATACCATAACAGAAATGTTTATGAAATATTGATTAGACTTCTAGAACAATTACCTTATTTTTTTCTGCCAGTCTCTTATTGGTAAAAAATATTATTTTGCCAAAATAAAAAGAATCTTTGAACGAAAACCAGTATTGATGGAATGTTTTCTCATCCAAGGAGTACTACAAAGAAATGTCAAAATATTCTAATACTCGGTTTGAGATTTTTTAATTGCTTATGATGTCAAAATTAGTTTAAAAATTATTTTAAAATTTAGACCCTCCCAAATTTTGAAACAGAGTATTTGATTCATTGATTATCCTTCCTGTTTTGGTTTTGGTTTTTTGGTTTTTTTTTCCTTATAAAAGACTAAAATATTGAGTCTTTTTATTATTTCAACATAGAAAAAAAATGTACCTTCACCAAAGTGTAGTTGGGGTGGGATATCTTGCTCTCTGTGGAACTATTTCTGTCATTCAAAGTAATGAAGCATGAAATCTCAGTTTTTTTATGTTTAGTTTGTTGACCTGAAGAGCATGACAAAGAATACACAAAACTCGACTGGGAGTAGTTAAAATGGTTATTTCATTGTAAAGGAAAATGAGAGGATTCAATGCTATGAGAATAACAGAGCAGACTGATTTAAATATGATTCCTGAAAAAAAAATAATGCACAGTCAATAGAATTGCAAAGACAAACTAGAAAGGAGATGGTGATATGTTATTTTCTTGCTAAGAACAGCTTACACTAGGCCTGCAAATCCCATAAAGTTTGGTTTCGAATGCCAAAATTCAGTTAGGTGGTAGCAGTGCATTGTTTTACACAGGAAATGAGGGTGGCCTGCTTCTAGGCTTTTAAGAGGTAAGAGAAGGCTGGATGGGAGGAATAAGTTTTAAAGGTTAATTGAAAAAGGAAGGGATGCTGAAATTATCATATCACAAGAATTCAAGTGTTCCATAGGCTCTGGCTGGAGCCTCTCTCCACTCCACAGTGATCAGAGGCTCAGTCAAAGCAAGTGACTCAGGTCCTCAACCTGCCAAGCTTTGAATTTCTTCAATAACAAAGATATCACTTCTTTGGTAATACTGTCAAGCAGATTCCTACCTCAACTTTTCTCGTTTGAAATTCAGGAATCTGATTTTGCCACTTTTCTTGTTCACCTTTTTCCAGTCTTTTGTTAGTAGGAAATGAGTATGTGTATGTATTGCATGTGAATTTTCATGGAATTACTTTTTGTAAAGGACTACCAAAGGTAGTTTCATTTACTTCATGGGGAGTAAAGACATGATTTCCTTGTACAGTCAAAAGAACTTCATCATCTTGCTGCACAACCTCTCCCCTTCCACATGCATTATGTAATACTTTTGAAAGAAATTAGATGATTGTGAAAATATTTTTTTATGGGAAGGGTGAAGGAAGAGCACAGCTGCTGGCATAGAAACTAACTACTTTGTGCAATATTCTTTCTAAACAATTCCAAAAATAGCACCATGGCAACCCAAACAGCATCCATCTTTTTATCAGAATTCAAGTAAAAAATCGAATCAACACATTTCATAGTTGTGGGTTTGGGGTTTTTTAAGTCTAAGAAAAAAAAAAGAAGTGAATGTAGGGCTCACTGCAGCCCTACATTGCAATTCAGATCAGCAGATTCCATGTCTCAATAAATATTCCCCTGACCTGCCACTAGTAGTTTCAGCAAAACTCCAGTGCCCAGAAGACAGGTGCATTTGTAAAGAGAGATGCTGACATTGCCCTTTTGGGGCTTATCTTCTGTAGAAAAATTACCAGTAATAAGTTTTGAATATATACTCTGGACGCTGACTCCCACAAAAGTAATGTGACAATGACATATTTTACTTGGAAAAGTCAGTTTCCAGTTTATGTATTCATGGCTGTGCAGCCCCAATAATAACACAAGCTTGCTGGCTCCATCAATATCTTGAACACTAGACACAATTGGGGAAGCACACTTTATTCCTGTTTTGCATTCCAGACATCACCCTGAACATATATATTTCTCTCAACTGTCAGAAGCAGCCATGGCCACAAAAGCATTACTGCCATTCCATTTTGTAATTGATGAAGAATGGCAGCCTTTTGCTAATAGTTTTGCTGTGCTAGTAGCTAAAATCAGCTGTTGCAAATCTCAGCATTTAGCACAAAATCAAGCATGTTTCTAGTATGTCTAGAATAACATTTAACTTATATTGGCAACAATCCAGGGACTATGGAAGCTGGCTTTTTTTATTTCCTGCTGGTTATCCCTGTCTCCCTCATGGATGATGAGGGAAATCAAGGGAAACCTACTGTGGTAGTTTCAGCCAATTGTTTAGCTTAGAAATCAGTGAAGCAATTATTTTCTTTCCCCCACCCTGCCCCTTTTCCCCTTTTTTTTTTTTTTTTTTTTTTTTTTTTTTTTTTTTTTTTTTGGTACTGTCATCTGTTGGGATCAGCCAGAGTTAAGCAACTCAGTGTGGCTAAGCTAATAGTGCCTGTTATTCACTGAATATTAATTTAATTTATTTATTTTTATTAATTTAGGCCATTCATTTATTTATAAAGACAGTCAGTGGCTTACACAGCCTCAAAGCTGTGATAATGTTTACAGAGGTTATACTTCTGAAGAAAATTAGGAGCTTGCAATAGCAGCTAATAGTCTAAACCCAATATACACATAAAGGAGTGGCCTGGTAAAGTAACTGCTGGAAATTATGCATAAGGAGAATGGCAGAGGAACCAATTAGCAAATACTAAGCTTGATACCTATCTGTTTGAGAAATACCTCTGGAGAGTGATTTTTCCTTTCTGTTTTCAAGATTGTTTTCATCTTACCAATATGACAGAAGGTCTTATATATATATATATATGAAATTCAGCAAATAGAAAAAATTAGCTTTGACTTCTGCTTTTATCATCTCGACAACTTGATTATTTTTCAGGCTATGACTCAACAGGGATTTAAGTGTGCCAGTATACCTTCATGGCTAGGGTACGTGAGATAAAAATAACCAGTACACTCTCTAATCATGATAGCTATTCTGGCAAATCTCCCACTGTAGATGTTACTGTGCTGATAAAAACATGCTTTTGCTGCCTTAGTTTATGTTTTTCAGAAAGGTGGTTTAAGTTGTATTAGAACCTATAAGATATCAATACCTTATAGGTTCTAATACTGATAGGTCACAACCAGACAACTTTCTTAAAAATACCATTGGAAATTGGATATGTTGTGGGAAATAACTTCTTTGATGGAATTGCAGCATAATTAATTTTAGGCCTACTCAATGCACTGAAATCTTAAAGGCCTGAAGAAAAATGAGTCAACCCTAGAATAACAGCACAAAGAGTTGTTATTCATTTATTAATCTGTAAAGTTGTTTCCATGTGATTAAGATATTTTTTTCAGACTGAATTGTTCAAAGAAAATACTAAGTTCAATTTGAGTAAGGAAAGTGATACGCTGGAACTGATTCCAAGCTGATGCAACCTGATGATTTTTATGATATTTACCTGGACAGGAATTGTTAGTATCAGCTGCATGCCCTTTCAACAACATAGATTCTTCTCATGCCAGATAAAAGAGTATTAGATAAAGCATTTTTAAGCAACTTTTCTCATGGAAGAGCTTCTGGAGATTCTTAATGTGTGACAAAGAACTTGAAATTGTGACACTCCTCCTGACAGCCTTCAAGCCTTCTTGCCCCCAAAATAAAGAATGTTAAAAATGGTGGCCATTACATAAAAAACTCAGAAGAAAGAAAGTCACAGTGTTACTTCCACTATGGAAGTAACAAAAAAACTTCAAATTATGGTTTGAAGTATTCATGAGCTGGAGTTTCACACATCAGTTCTTCAAATGTCAAATGATTTATTCAGAATGTAGTAATGAGAAAACTTGAGCTTTACAGGGGATACAAGAAAAAAATACTGTTAAATAAATGCCATTCAGAGTGAATGTCAGCTAAAGACACCTGGTTTTGAATCTCAGTAGATGTTCTAATATTATATGGAGGCTGGGTTGTTTCAATATTTTTACCAGATATTGGACCTGTTTAGAAATAATTTAATTCTATGTTCACCCAGGTATCTTTAGCTAAGGAAAGACACCAACCAGTATTTGGTGAAAAAATATTGTTTTAAAATTTTGAATGAAATAAAGAAGTTTGTCAAGGCCATTTTCCCAGTTATATTTAGAGTCATGCACTTAGGTTCAAGAATTGGTGACAGAATTACGTACTTATGTGGTAACATTTAAAGGAAAAGACATTTGGAGATATTGATGACTGAGCACTTCTAAAGTTTGCATTGCCTGTATCACATTTCTTCCTACCTACTTAAAATGTTGTTAAATCTCTCAGGAAGGATGCAGAGAACATCTTCATGAACATTTTTTTTTCTTTTTTTTTTTGTATTTACTGCTTTTTCCTATTTAAAATCTACAAATATGCTGAGGGCAATCTTGGATTAGCAGAGTCATGATAACAAGCAAAAGGAGCTTCAGAATATATCAGTGACTTCTACACAACCAAGTATGCAATGAGATTCTCTGTGAGAGTTGCTGACTTTGATTATTTAATCAGAATATTGCTTTGAAGACTTTCCTGCTACTTGAAGATCAAAGTACTGAAGAATTCATAGAATTCTACCCTATACCTTTGCATTAAAATTTAAAATGTAATCTGATACATTCAGTGACTTAATTCATAATGTCAATACTATTTTACACAGCTCTCTACATCAATATCCAACTACAATAACCTTCTGCGGTGAGAGGAGACAGTAACCCCACATACCCACCATAAGGGTATGACTACAGGGGCTTCAGAACATGGAACAGCATGGACATGCTCAGGCTTGACAAGAGGTTCCCCTCATGTAAATCCATATGCAGGAATAAGAGAAATGGCAAAAGAGAGATTGTTACTTTAGGTGGCATCAGGCACATTTTCCATCACAAATGGTATTTAAGAAAAAAAAAGGGGAAGAAATCCAGCATCTGAAAACATTCAGGATAATAAGCCCCTGTGTAAGCCCTGGTCTGATTCCTACCCATGACCAATTTACACCATGAAGCATACCATTTCCAAATACCTCTTACCTTTTACCACAATAACTGGACAAATTCCTAAAACAAAGGTCTAATTTCCCTTTGATCTAATTTCTCTTTCTACAAGAACAATACAAGGAACTGAAGGGAGTCAGAGGTTTGTGATGGATGAATAGAGAGAGCTTGAACAGAGCTCACTGTGGCGACTCTTCTCATCTGAGCCTTGTATTCCCTCTCAGAAATCCCATCCCTGTTGTAGGAGTGACCCAGTGACTTGTAAAGGTAGAAACTCAGGTCAGCTTCAGATTTCCTTAATAATTCACAGCAGGTGGTGGACTTTAAACATGCAGCTGAGTCATCCTTGCAGCAGATACTCTTGAAAGAGTGGGAACAAACAACTGGCAACAGAAAACCATGCAGGCATTAAGGTTACGAGTGGACAGACTTTAAATAGAGCCCTCATGTTAATAGTAGGCACATAATTAATTCCACTTTGTTCTTCCACTAGAGGGATTGTAGCATCACTATCTTTGGAAGTTCTCAGGAACACACCAGAAATGCATTAGGAACAACATATATGTGGTGATCCTCATGGAACTACATTAAATGAATCTGAGATTCGTTCTTTCCTAGCTTTGTGATGACATGTACTGCATAAAAAGACTTCCCCCCCTTCTGAGAACCTTTTTCTTATGGCTATGATGGGAGTGCTTTAATTTGGTTCAGGAGTGCACTATTGAAGCAGATCTTTCCCTTGCCCTCAGTACACTCTTTCAGTGTGTGAACTGGATGATTTTGGGTTAAAGCTAAGATGGGAGGTAGGTGTGCACTTGAAGCAGTGCTACTGTTAATAGGTAGTTGATAAAAGTTTATTTGAAACCATGAGGGTTTCAAATACTCTGGATGCCAAATTCTCATAACATACTGTTTCATCACACAGCTCTGTTTCTATTGCATCATGCTACTGCCTGGTATGACATCACATTATTTTCAGAGCCTTTAGATACTATAGCATTACATAAGTATCATTATTATTTCACATCAGGAATAGTTGCAACTTAATTAGTTAAAATCTATAAAGTTTTAACTGATTCTTTAAAATGCTATCATAGTACAACTACACATATTTGGCCAATTTCACGGCACTGAAAAGAGAATATTTTAGTGACTAGGAGATAGAAGGAATTCAACCCACAAGGTCATATTAACACATATGGAAGTTTTATATATACACACTTAAAACTGAGCATGATTCTTCTGTCTCAAATATCTTGTATTAGTGTGACAGCTCCCTTCTTTTCATGTGTTTGCATTAGGTTTTGATTATTTTTTTCATAAAATAATTTTAAAACCTTCTAGTGTACCAGTCTGATTTGTGTTGATCTGAACGTTAATTGAATTTTTGCATTTACTTCATAATTTGGATCAATATAATGCTTTGATAATACAGTCCTAGTAAACAAAACCTCAAGCATCCTTCTCAGCAGGCAAATTTCTGGACTGTGTGCTGCCAGACTGGGGACATACATCCAATTTTTTTAGGAAAAGTCCACTGAGCCAAAGAAAATGTCAGTGTTTCACCAGAGGAATGCACTTCCCAGGCATAACTAGGAAGATGTTCTTTGCCAAAAGGTTACAGAAACATGCTTTTCATTTTTTTCTGCCTTACTAAGCACAACTCATTTTCAGGATACTGCATGCATGAAGAAAGACTGAAGCAGAAGATGGTAACAGAGATCAGGTCTTGTTCTTAGTTCAATAGCAGACTGTTACTTAACAAAATATCTTACTGTTTCTTAGGTTCTCCATGATAAAATGAAAGCAGGAGCCTTCAGACCCTCAGTGGTAGATACTCATCTAAGACAGTTTAATGTGCAGTGACTTCTGGTGCTCTGTGGTGTGATGGTAATATAGATGTCTTCTGTTACATCATTGATCATGACATAATAATATACACATTTTGGAAATGTAGCATTATGTAGAATACCACACCATCCCAAAGTAAGACATGAAGCAGCACATCCTATTTTTCAAATCCCTCAAATTCATATCTTTGAAAAAATATGTACTACACACAAGAAGCAGTCAAATAACAATCTCAAGAGCTGACAGAATGACAATATTGCTTATTTTGAACAATATTTTATAAGTGAATAAATTTTATGATAGAAGAAAGCATGTTGCAACCTGTGGCTGTGCAAACACCCAATATTCTTTTCAGACAACTTGTTAAAAACTGAAAGTGTAGCTTTTGGAACAAACAAAAAACCTGAAGCAAAAATGTGATTTTAGGTTAGCATAATGATTGTCAGTACACAAAAAGCATTTCAGTTTTGAGCATGGTAAACAGGCAAGAGCAAGAAAGCTTTTGTTTCCAGGGTTGCATTAGAAGTGGAACACATTCAGGTATGCTGTGGGAGTTCTCAGTTCAGATGATTTTTTTGCCTGAGGAAATTCAAATTTGTACTGCCCATCTTTCTGGAAAATTTTGTACATGTGACTGCTTATATACTTATATATTTCATTTAATCATTCACAAGGGTATACACCTGTTTTCTAAAACAGCTTCCTGACTCATGCAATGTTACTCTTTCTTTCATTTTGTTCCATCTCAGTTTCTTCTGTATGAGCACTCCTGATCAATGGAAATCTGTGTTTTCAGAAACATGAAACAATATTATCAAGTGAGCCTGAAAGACACACATTTATCTGTAATAGGTGGAATAAGACCACTACTGGTAGAGAAACAAAAAGTTGAGTCTTCTACATAAATTGGAGATCTGTATTAAAAATTTCCCCTGAAACATTTTTATGTGTACGTAATTGGCTAACTGGCAAGCAGATTCAAGGCATTTTGAATTGAGCTTTTAAGTGAGTGAACTCTTCACTGACACAAAATTGACTTCTGTAGCATTCTTGCCTTTTGTGACTCAGTTTTAACCTCCTAAAAGATATTCAAGGAAATGTTGCAGCAAAAAATATTAAGGAGAATATGGAGAAGAAGGAGGTTTGAAGTATGAGACAAAACCCCTACCTCCTCTGCTTATAGGAGACAATAACTCTAAGATTGCTCTATTTATAATTAATATTGTTTTCATCAGTGTATCCTAGTTGTTGGTACTGAAGTTTTACTGTTTAACTTCAGGCACCTGAGACTCAATCTCAACACTCTAAAAGTTAATGTACCTGCGTGTCCCAAAATATGGGCAGTGTTCATTTAACAGTTAAATTTTAATTCATCTGTTATTTAAAAATAAGCCTGAATCCTCATGGGATAGTCTGTGTTATACTGACTGCGTGGGTTGTGGCTGCAAAGCTTCTAACTGGAATGATGCCAGATCAGATGAAGAGCGAGCCAGCCAGTGGTCCTGGGGTTATTCCAGATGACATTAAAGGCTGTTTTCATGTATGTGCCGCTCTTCCCTGTGTGCCAGAGGTAAGTCCAGACCTCCACCCCCAACAGTTCTTGTTTTGCCATGGATGACAAAAGAGACTGTTCTCAAAGCTAGTCAAAACGTGTATCTTCTGGCAAAGTGTTATTATTTTCCTTATATTTTAGCCAATTAAGAGTATTTCAGCTCATTTTATGCAGCACTTCCCATTTTAAAGTCCTGTTTGAGAAGGCTGAGATCTTGTTCATCCTAAAATTAAGAACAACTTTGTCATTACCTTAGATAGCAAAGGACCATGTATTTAGATACTCCTGGTGCTTTGAAATTCAAAATCTATCTAGCTCTATCAGTCTAGATAAAACCAGATGTTTACCATCTGGTTGATAATTATCCAGATAAAATGGATAGAAATTAAATTTTCATAACTGACTCTATAAGCTATCAGTTGGTTTTGAACAGCCTTTCTGTTGGAAATACCGACTCAAAGAATTGCCTGAATGATTCTTCAAGCATTCCTTTCTTCAAATCACTAACTGATAATGCACTCTGTATGCACAATATGTGATTGAACTCCACAGGAACTCTTAAAATACAAAACCTGTGTATTCTATCTCAGATAACTACAAGAAATCCAAAATATTTTGCTCTCCCTTGCAAAGAGCAATTAACATCTTCAAAAAAAGCTGTGTTTAGATTCCAAATAACTTGTAATTTTATGTTTCTCATTGCATTTCTCTAACTTACTTGATCACTTTGAAGATTTTAGCACTTACAAAAACTTGGTAGCCAAGGTTCGTTTACTTAATTAACTTGAAACTGACTCAGAAAAATTTCAAAAGTTTTTAGAAATGTACTTCAACCTATGTGTTACAGATGCTGCAGGAGACAAAACCCCCAGCTTTTAATAAATTATCATTTATTTCCCAAATATAAACACTTTTGACATAATTTTCTCCCCCAAGAGCCACAATCACATTTGTCAACTTAACTGATCCCTGAAATGAGATCCAAATTATTCAACAGGGATAAAATTAGTAGCAAGCCTCAGGCATAAGACAGCAGTTGTCTTTAGCATTCATTTTTGGTTTATCAACTTCTAAAGATCAACAGCAAATGAGATCATACAATGATACTGCAGTCCAGTTCAATAGTCTCATATTCCTTCAGCAGAATAATTTTTGCTTATTTGTTTCTGGGTTTTTTGTAGTTTTCGTGGTTTGTTTGGGGGTTTTTTGGGTTTTTTTTGGTTTGGGTTTTTTTGTTTGGGGTTTTTTTGGGTTTTTTTTTGTTAAATTGATTGGTTTAGTTTGGTTTTGTTGAGGTTTTTTGTTTTGTTTCTTTTGATTGGTTGATCAGTTTTGTTCTTTAATTTTTCTACAACTCTGGAACCTTTTAGATGAAGTGGAGCACAGGTATCTGCAAAGACACATTGAGGTCCTCAAATTTCTAGCATCTGAAAGCAGTAAGTACTCAATTTTCCTCTCAAATTTATTAAGGCTTCTAGTCATAGGACAAGTTACCATCTAAAAGCAAAATCAATCCAAAACAATGAAAATGCCAAGTCATCCACTGAGCTGCTAGAAGTAATCTTTCTTTAGAGAACGATGATACTTTACCTTGACTGACTGCAGCTCTTCTCCTGGGCTGCTGAGAAGACTCATACCTTTTGCAATTTCCAGCCATATTCCTATTGCCATTCCCACAGCCTCCATCTAGTGAGCCACACAGAGGAAATTTATCCAGTCTAAACTGCAGTTTCCCATAGTTGCTTATTACATTTGCTTATCCTCCCCGTTTCTCCTGACACGTACCCTACTGTACCTGTTATGAAACCATCTCCCTTGTACCCCTGTTTCTTTCACCTCTGAGTCTTTCCCTCTTGAACCTTGCCCACATCTAGCTTGATAAAATGTTCCTGAGAAAGCTTCTGTTTTCCCTAGATTTGTCTATACAGCAAAAACAAAACAAAACAAACAAAAAAACCCACCCACACACACACACAAAAAAACCAACCAACCAAAAAAAAAGCTGTTTCATAGTGTCTCCTTCCCACAAAAAAATGCTTCTGGTTGTAGCACATTCAGTCATTTTTCACTCTTCAGCACTAACCAGCCTACTTCTCTTGTTTCCATATTATTTTCTATTTTATTTTATAAAATAAAATTATATTTGAAATAACTATTTTTGACACATTCAAATCTTTTTTATCAACTATGGGATGAATAAATGTGACATTGTATTTTCTGGAAATGTATTGCAAAGGAAATATTTCACACTGCATCACAACAAAGTTTTTCCTGTCCCTATTGTACCTAGTGCCCACAACAGGCTTCATGTCAAGGTACTAAAAAAAATATACTAAGTAAACAATATGGACACCTTAATGAGAAATCTAAGCAGTATGAGGCCACTTATGTTTTTCTCGGTATTAATTTATTCATTTTTCTTACTCTGAAGACTTCTGTGATTTTTATTTTTTAATAATCAAACGTTTTTTAAAAAAGAAAATTAATAGTAATCAATGTTAATGGAGACTAGTTGAGGAGAAATGTATAGGAAGACAGTGGAGAAAACAATCATTAATTTCTTTTTTTATTGCAGATAAATATAATGCAGAATACAGTCTTATTTTCTTAAAATTCAGTAGGCATGTGAAGGCCACACTGAATGAAGGAATGTGCTCTTTGACCATTTTGTAAAAATGTCTAATTAATTTTCCTTTGTCACTTTCAATATGTTTCTATTACATGCTTGGGACTACTAGGGTTCCCAATGGTAACTGAATTTTGCAGCTGAAAATCACTGTCCTTAAGTAATTCGAAGAATTTCTCACTGAAAACTCTTAAGCACACATTAGATGATGGTTGTGGCCACACAAAGAAAGACTCTGCTTGGTTATACTTATTATTTTACATTGACTTAAGTATTATTTGTTTATTTAGGATAACCGCAATTTTTTTGAAAAGTCACCTGCAATATTTTCCACTTCACTATAAATGAAGATTATATGTTTCTGAAATATTCTTCTCATGGACAGCCATGCATGAGCAGGACATTCAATAGACTGCATGCTCTTTGGTAGAAATGAATTCTGGGAGTGTATCCAGTTCATCCAGTTACCTGAAAAGTTACAAGTGATGCAATGCAGCAGGGCAAGTACAATGGGCAGAAGGTGCCGGCACATGCTGTCGTCAAAGATTCCTGTGGATAAAGGTCACCTATGTTACCTGTGTGGGAACAACCGACTGAATAACTGAGATTTCCAACGCTGCTGGCAGCCAACAGAATGCATTTGCCAGTGACTGTCATTGTATTTGAACAGCAAGAACTACTACTACAGAAGTCCTCAAATCAACTGAGTTGCAATGTAATGAAGGAGTAAATGAAGGCATTTGTATCCCCCCAAAAACACCCCTGTATTCCATTACCATGAATTTCCTGTACTTCATTACCATGTTCAGAAAACTATTCACAGAATTAGAATAGGTTCTTTAATAGATACTCATAGCTATGAACAGAGTTCAAGTAAATACTTAATAAATTGTTTTTTACTAATTTTCTTTGTTCTCTTTATTACTCACATGGCATTTCTTGTGCAAAATATAATGGTAATTTTCCAAAATGAACAATGGTGAAAATTATGTTTTTAATAACTGTTACATTTCTTCACATCTTATTTAACTTTTAGTACTTGCAAAATATTCTGTTTTATGGTAGAGGAACAGCCTCTAAGTTATGACTCTACTTTCCAGGAAATCTTTTCCAAAGGATAGATCCACCAGATGGTGCCATTCACCTAGCCAGATGAGGAATTTGGTCCATGAAAGCTTTCAATTTCTTATTCATTGATAATATTTAATAATCAATATATCTTTGTTCACCATTTTATCGATGTCCTATGCATTTATGAATGTTATGCTGATTTTTATTTAGAGACCTAAATTTATCACAGCATCTGTTTCTCAAGGAAGGGTGGGTAGTCAGAGATGACCTAACATGTTATTCAGTAGCAGAGTGTTCAGTTTTGGTTTTGGGTTTGTTTTTTTCCTAAGACTAAAACACGAAGCTGTGTTTTAAAAATTCAACAAAGGCACCTGGAAAGGATTAAGCCCATGCACTAGGACAGGCTGCGGGCTGGAAAGCAGAACTGCAGAGAGGGACCTGGAGATCCTGGTGGACAGCAAGCTGTCCATGAGCCAGCAGTCTCTTCTTGTGGCCAAGAAGGCCAATGGGATCCTGGGGTACTCTAGGAAGAGCATAGCCGGCAGATCGAGGGAGGTGATGCTGTCCCTCTGCTCAGCCCTGGTAAGGCACATCTGGAGTGCTGTGTCCAGTTCTGGGCTCCTCAGTACAAGAGAGAGAAGGAGCAGGTACAGCAGAGGGTGACAAAAATGATTGAGGGATTGGGGCACCTCAGGAAAGGCTGAGAGAGCTGGACTTGTTTAGTCTGAAGAAAGACAACTGAGAGGGGACGTAATTAACATGTATAAGTGTCTGGAGGAAGGATGTTTACAGGATGGAGCCAGGACAAGAGGAAACAGGCAGAAACACATACACATATAGTTCCAGCTGAACATGAGATGACCAAGCACTGGAGCAGATTGCCCACAGGGGTTGTGGAGCCTCCCTCACTAGAGATATTCCAGAACTGTCTGAGTGCAATCCTGTGCAATGTGCTCTAGGATGACCCTGCTTGAGCTGGGAGGTTGGACCAGGTGACCACTTTGGTCTCCTCCAATCTTACCCACTCTTCTGATCCTGCAGCTGATGTAAAACTTGCATGTGATCACAGAAAATAAAAAAGGTAAAAAGAAAAGCAGAACCTTCTACCTCACTTCCCTACTTTTTCCCTCAGTAGGAAGCAACCCATGTCTGTCTTCCAAAACTGCTCAGAATGTTTTACCATTGGCTAATATATTTAATTTATCTTCTATTAATTTTGCTCTCTAGATTTGAAAAAAAAACTGGAGCTGAGTCTATCTATTAAATAAATGCATGGGGTTTTTTCTGATTTGCTTTAAATGGCCATTTCAAATTATTAGTATTTCTTCTCAGAAAATAAATATTTATACACCTATTGTTCTATTATCAATCCTAGTCCCTAGTCCTTAAATAGCAAATACACGTCCAAGTTTTATTTTAGCAATAATCTTACCCTCTTTCTATCTTCATACCATATCTTAGGTAGTATTCAGTTTTGCCTGATCCTTCATTTGAGTACAACAATAGAAGACCATTCCACAGGGTCCTACATCCTTACCTGGTTGACCCTTAATGAAAACACATCATTTTTCCATCAGGCTTAACGTAGCATTTGTCAGAGAGGGAGTCTTCACCTGTCTCCGTTCCCCAGAAGTGATTCCCTCTACCCATTCCACAGGCTGCCTGTCATCACTGTTCCCAGGACAGAAATGACAGTAGAGCAAACGTATCTGGAACAATCAGCAAGACAGTTTGAGGTGCTTGAGAAACAAGGCACTTACCTAGATGTAAACACTGTACTTACTGATAAAGTGCAGGCTAAAAAAAGGATTAGACACAGACTAAATGGTTTGGTGCTAATTCTGGACACTTTCCTACACGGCTGTGTGCCAGCACAGGGCTAACAGCCACACAGGCATTACAGTGCTCATCCATTCACCTGAGATACAGGACATGTCAGGCTCTGCACAGACATGTGCTAATGAGCACGGGCAGCCCTGGGAGCAAAGCTGCTTCTCACAGTGCATGCCCAGGGATTTTGCACCAATGCATACAAACTCTAAGTGAATCCAACACAAATGTTTCTCTATTTAATGCAATAAATTCATACATTGAGCCAAAAAAAGAGCATCTATAATGTCCAATTTAATTTTCATCACAATTCTGGAAAGCCCTGAAAGCAGAGTCCTCTGAGGAGTCAAAGCGCCTCCTTGCTCAAAATTACTTTCCCATTTAAACTTGGCGTGTCTCAAACTTTACTCAGGACAATGCTAATAGATTTTGGCAGAACTCTTACCTTTATGAGCATGTTCTCTGCCTCATATATTCACACAACACCTTAGCTTTCATTTTCTTTTGATTGGTTCTCTGTTTCTTTATTTTTCTATGTATTTTTCATTGAACTAAATATAGTTAAAGTTGTCTCCAGACTTTAACATCTTAATTTTGCATATATAAATGCTTACAAATTGGATCTGTGGCCTGAATATAGCAAATACATTTGCTTGTGTGTGTATATATATATATCTATAGATATATATAGATATATATGTATGTATTTGTTACTGACCTGAGAAAGTTAAAACTTCTCACATATATAATTAGCAGGATTCCATTTTCAATCAAGTCCCCCTTTCTTGAGTTTTGGGTTTGCTTGGTTTTCGTAAACTGATGGTGGTAATAACAGGTTTGCATATAAAAACTACACAGTGCCAAGACTGTTAATAGTGAATCATACATTCGCTAGAAAAGCATTCTGTAACATTTTCTTAGCTTTTTTAGAGTAATAATTCCCTAGTCAAAAAGAAAGATTGATTATCACTTCAAATATTTTTCTTAAAAAAAAGATGTTTAATGAGAAAGGTAAGTCATGCTAGTTTCTAGGTATATGGGGACTCAGCAAAATCTCCTGAACTTGACTAATATTTTTAAGCCCAGTTCTAGTTTCCACAATGGATTGCATTACTATACTCCTAGAACAACTCATCTCATGAAATCAAACTAAAATGACAGACGCCACAATGGTGATAAAGAATTGATACAGGTGTTATGGCACTAATCCAAAATACAACAGAGTCTGACTTCTACCTCCAGCATACTTGTTCTTACTAACTGTGGTTCTTTTCCATGTCTCACAGTGTAAGAATGCATTCAAAGAATTTTTTTTTATTATTATTTTTAATTTGCCTTCACTGAAATTAGTTACTGCCCCTAGACTCTCTTGCAAAGGCTGACTTATGTTTTCATTTTTCCTTATTTTCCCTGGGGTAATGCCTCTAAGTAAAGTACAGTGGCAGTGCAAGAAAGGTTAAGCAGAAGCACCCTTGCAGTAAGTCCTCTGTCAACAAAGAAGAAATGAAAGATGTCAGATAGCTTGACTCAAGACATTAACTTCAGTGTGATATTCTGAGCCAGACTCTGTAACTGTGGGATATAGTTTGTTTCAGTTACAACAGCACCCTTTTGTCAAGATAAGTAGGTCTTCAGCTGGAGTTCCTTAAATACAGAAAAATTCAGGAGTTTAAGCCAAAATAAAGCAATTCAAGTTAACCATTTCTCCCATTTTTAGACTTTATGACTGTTATTGGCAATGACTAATGAATTACGCTTACAGACACTGTTGCACAAATCACCAAGAAATTTTTCTGACAGCAAACCTCACAGACTAAGGATTCCACACTCCCTCTACTAATAGTGTGGGTCAGGACTCACTTTAACAGATAAGTCTTTCAATATCATTGCAACTATATACCTGAAATTATATGTTTATTTAAACTTCTCTCTCCAGGGTTTGTACACTTTATGTTTTTAACTAGATTTAACAATATGTGACCATTACAAAGACACCATCCTAATGGTATCTCATATTTTCATCCCTTTCATTTCCTGATCATATTGCACTAAAAGATGCATAATGATTCCAATCATTACAAGGAAATATTGAAAAAAGCATAATCATTCAGCCTTTTTTCTGCCCTCATCTCCTGGTAATAAGAAATTTGTACACTTCTCTATAAGAAACTATGTGATAGCCTTTTACTTTAAGCTATATTACATTAAGACAGATTTCCTTATAAAATGATAGAATGGTTTGAGTTGGAAGGGACCTTAAAGATCATCTTGTTCCAACACCCCTGTTGTAGGCAGGGACACCTTTCACTAGACCAGGTTGCTCAAAGTCCCATCAAACCCTGAAACTTCCAGGGATGAGGCATCCACAATTCCCTGGAGCAACCCGTTCCAGTGTCTTACCTCCCTCCAGTAAAGAATTTCTTCTGTATTTCTTAATATTCAATCTAAATCTGCCCTCTTTCAGTCTGAAGCCATTACCCCTTGTACTATGACTTCATGCCCTTGTGAAAAGTCCCTCTGTAGCTTTCTTGAAGGCTCCTTTTAGGTACTCAAAGGTGCTCTATGGTCTCCCCAGAGTCTTCTCTGGACTGAACAACCCCAACTCTCTCAGCCTGTCTTTATGGGAGAAGTGCTCCAACCCTCTGATCATCTTCATGGCCCTCCCCTGGATGTGCTCCAGCAGGTCCATGTCCTTCCTGTGCTGGGGAGCCCAGAGCTGGATGCAGCCCTGCAGGTGGGGTCTCACCAGAGCAGAGCAGAGGGGCAGGATCCCATCCCTTGCCCTGCTGTCCACACTGCTTTGGATGCAGCCCAGGACATGGTTGGCCTTCTGGGCTGGAAGTGCATATTTCTAGGTCATGTGGAAGCTCATGAAAGGAAAGAACTGAAAATAGCAGGCGTGTTACCGTAATTAGTATGTAACTCATACAGTATGTGGAAAACCACTTCTGATCCTTAGGTCAGTTCTCAGAAAGGGAAGAAGCATGAAAATTATGACATTTCAAATCCCTTGTCCCTTACATATGAAACACAGGAATTGAATATACTTTATTAATCCACATAGGGCCTTTAACCATGAGTTTTTTGTAAGATAAAAATTACAAATGCCACTGCTTAGAGCCAGCAGCATGAGAGATCAGCTCTTGCTCTGAAAAAATTTGCAAAGTAAACTCCCACCTTTGTGAAATCAGTGTGCTTTGTCCATATTTGCATAAAACTCATTTAATTGAATGATAATACAATAAGAAACTTAAAGATTATTTCTTTTGATTAAATTTTGGGTTTTTCCAAACATGAAGTCAGAAGTTCTACTCTACATAATGTATTGTAGTTTCTCTGGTCTCATGGTTTGGTAAAGCCAAAGCTCATGCAGTTATCTCCATAACTGACTGCTGGCATGTTTGCTATATTTTCCTTGGTGTAAAGCAGAGAAAGCTAGTGATTTATCTTTGGCAAGCTATTGGTATGTCACCATATGGCATACAAGAAAGACTTACCAAATCACACCTTCATGCAAGTATATTTAACAACAAACTTCCATCCTTTTTTACCCTAAGAAAAAGAAAAGTCTCTGTAAGAGATATGAAGACCACAAAAATTGTGATAATACCTTTGTCCCTCCTTTTCAGTATCTGCCTAGATACAATTCCCCACTACTCCCATTCACTTACTAGGGATAAAGCTCTAGGACTGCTGACAGGTGGTTATCAGCACCTTATTACAGAGACACTTTGGGACAGAAACACAGGCACCTGGCCAGGGCCACAGGGCACGAGGAGTGCCACAGCCACGGCTGCAACCTGGTGCACCCGCTGCCCACTCCAGTTCCTGTCCTCTGCTCTTTCCCTGAGGGCTTTGTGTGGTGACAGCTGCAGTGGCCTCCCAAGCAACACAGGAATTCAACTTGCAGGCAGCTGGCTACCTGTCAAGTAGCTAACCAAAGAAAGATGTCTTTTCAGATGTCTTTTCAGAAGCCAGGCAGGTCGTGTCTCTTTTCCCAGCCCTCTGCAGTCACTTAAAATGATAAGTGTCATGCTACTTAAATATTGCAGTAAAAATAATTATAGGATGAATATGCTGTATGGCTTAATTGAAAAAGAGAAAAGCAATTAGAGAACTCTGAGTTTAATTTTATATTAAATTTAAAGATATACTCCTGCACTTGAATTAATTTTTACTTTCTCTTTAATATGCACATATCTGTTTTTTATCAAGCTAAAATTAAACATAGAAGGATAACTTAGCAAATATGGTATGTGCTGTGCCCTTTCCTCCCCTTACTTCACATGCTTTGAAAAGATTTTTTCTTTTTTGTTTTTTTCTTCTCTTTTTTTTCTTTTTTTTTTTTTTTTTCAGAAAGCTTGCTGTCAATTACTTGGATTTTTAGGTCATCACATTAAATACGATTTGCTACTTCAGTTTCCTTTAATTACCACATATTTGATTTAAAAAAATTCTTTAGGCAAAATTCTATTCTCAGTTACACACATGCAGCCCCACTGAAGTCACTAATTACCGTTTAATCAGATATATAACTTACTCTCAGGGAAAACAGATAAGAATGAAAGGAAAGGCAGGAAAAGAAAGGACTCAGAGCACAAAATAATAGGCTGACTAGCAAAGATAATTTAATAACACAGACATAACTAAGGCTTATGGTGAATATTCTCTTCTTCCTCTGATTTTGTGAGTTAACAGTCATTTAAGATCAATGACTATGTTTCATTTAAAAGACAAAGGGAAAATTATGTTTAGTTATAATTACATTTATAAGGAACATGCTGGCTTTTAAGTTTTCACTATTGCTATTTTTGGAATGTACTAAATACTCAAAAAGCAGAGAGACAGAAGGTCAGCTAAAACACAAAAAGGAGTATCACACCAACAGCAGAAATAACCATAGAAGGAGTGATACAGAGAGATTACATGCATTGCACCACAACCTCCTCTACTCCCGAACTAAGCTATCTAAAATTACCCAGTTAGGTCTTCTTATTTAATGTCTTGCTGCATTAAGATGAACAAGAGCTTGATTAGTTTGAAAAAGCAAAAAAAAGTTACAATGACAACATAAACTATCCCAGGAAGAGAGCACACTGGGTTTTTTATTACTTTAATGTCCATACTAGTTTCTTAAGACTGTCTTATACAGCCAAGCAACCACTGCACCATGTTGCTGCCACTTGCTGGCAAGGTTAACAGCATGTACAACATGAATAGTACAGGCTGCAGAGCCCGATGTCTGCTCCTGTGTCCTGTAATCAGGAGATGCAGCATCCTTAGGTGCTCACTGACATGTACTGCCATGCCTGCATTTACCATCTTCTCTAGGTCAGATTTTGTGCTGCCAATTTGCCAGGACATTGGCTTTGAGCTCTCTGCACCTGAACCCAGTGCAATGTTCTCCAGCCTGGCTTGAGCAGCCTGCAGTAAATGTTCAAGCCAAGACAGATGTTTTGCCCCTAAACCAGATAAGGACTTAATATGCCATTATTTCTGTTTGCTCAAATGTGGGGATGGTGCTTTTGAGACACAGCAATATTTTCAATTAATGTAATTAATTTTTGCAGCAATTGCCTGATTATGGCCTCTAACACACATTTCAAAAAATGCTATCAGAAGCAGAATTGCATTGTCTGTCCAGAATATATTGAAACACTGCCAGTTAGCCATGTTTATTAATTTAACTAAACGGTATTTTCAGTGGTTAGCATCACTGACCTGGCTTCAGTGGATGTCAAGATTAAAAGCTTTTTGCTCTATATATCATAACTGTGTATAATAATACATTTTCACTAGTCATGGGTGCATTTCAAGAATTTTGGACTTCTAATTTCAGTTGAGAAAAGGCTTGGGAGTCTGAAAGTTATTCCTATTTTTTTTCTACATGTGTTGAGTCTGTAAAATTGAATTTGAAACTCTGTTAGGGAAGACCCTTTCAAGAAGGCACTTCTAAAAATCTGCATTTGGCCAGGATAACCTGCAAAACACTTATGATTTCTCAGAAATTTTGGCAACCCTTTCAGTTAGAAAATGAGTTAAAGCATTATTAAAAATTATTATGTAGTGGAAAATAAAGATGTTCTGCAAAGATACAGAACATCTTTGATGGTTTGCTTTTAGAAATGTTTTAGAAGAATGGGTTTTTTTTCACTGAATTGGTTTGTCTTTACCTAAATTTAAACTATAATTAAATGCAAAATAGTTAGTGAATAATATTGCTTTCTAAATGGCTGCATGTATATTTTCAGATGGTCTCAACAATTCCATAATGGTCAGAAGAAAAAATGGAGTCACTTTTCCTTGTTTCTCTTGCAAAATCTAATTCTCAGAGATTATGTTATTGGTTTGGGTTTTGATTCCTTCCTTCCTTCCTTCCTTCCTTCCTTCCTTCCTTCCTTCCTTCCTTCCTTCCTTCCTTCCTTCCTTCCTTCCTTCCTTCCTTCCTTCCTTCCTTCCTTCCTTCCTTCCTTCCTTCCTTCCTTCCTTCCTTCCTTCCTTCCTTCCTTCCTTCCTTCCTTCCTTCCTTCCTTCCTTCCTTCCTTCCTTCCTTCCTTCCTTCCTTCCTTCCTTCCTTCCTTCCTTCCTTCCTTCCTTCCTTCCTTCCTTCCTTCCTTCCTTCCTTCCTTCCTTCCTTCCTTCCTTCCTTCCTTCCTTCCTTCCTTCCTTCCTTCCTTCCTTCCTTCCTTCCTTCCTTCCTTCCTTCCTTCCTTCCTTCCTTCCTTCCTTCCTTCCTTCCCTCTCTATTGCTCTCTATTTTCTTCAAAGGATGAGATATAAATAACATTTTCCTTCCATAGACCTCTATTATTTCCTTACCTTTTGGCTTACAATAGCATGACTAAGAAGTTGTTAGTGGGGAACTTACATATTCATCAATTAAAAAACAATGTAACTCTTTCTCATACAAGATATTAAAAAATAACAAGATATTTAAAGATAAGAGTTTGAAATTCTTCCTTCCAAGAAATGTCAAATCAGAAAGTAGTGTGCAAGAACATGGATTGTGAAAATATAATATTATGTAAATATGCCCAAAATAATGATGCAAACATATTTTAGTTGTGATTCTTGACAGGGAGTTTTGTAAAGCTGTTTTCAAAACCTCCTAAAGAGAAGCCTTCTGATTCACAAAGGCAGCCTTCCATGCTTCAAATTTATTGTCAGTTCTGTGCTGGTTTTGGCTGAGGTAGATTTAATTTTCATCACAGTGCCTTGTATGAGCCTACGTTTTGAATTTGTGCAGTACACAGGGTTGATAATATAGAGAAGGTTTTTTGTTATTGTCCAAAATGGACTGTTGTGGTTTAACCCCAACCATCCACCAAATCCTACACAGCCACTTGCTCACTCCTTCACCAGTAGAACTGGTGAGAGAATCAGAAGGACAAAAGGTAGAGAACTTGTCGAGTGAGATAAAGACAGTTTAATAGGGAAAGCAAAAGCCATGCACACAAGCAGTGAGAAACAAGGAATTAATTAATTGTTTCCCAAGGACAGGCAGGTGTTCAGCCATCTCCAGGAGAGCAGGGAGATGACACAGATGACTCCATGACACAGAACGGTGACTTTAGATGACAAACACCATCACTGCAAATATTCATCCACTTCCTCCTTCCTCCCTGAAGTTTATATACTGAGCATAACTTCACATGGTTTGGAATATCCCTTTGGTCAGTTTAGCTCACGTGTTGTGGCTGTTTCTCCCAGCCTCCCAAGCACCCCCAACTTCCTTGCCAGTGTGGCAGTGTGAAAAGCAGAAAAAGACTTGGCTCTGTGCAAGCCCTGCTCAGTGATAATGAAAACATCTTTTGCTATTGCTCATCAATAACAAAACAAAAAACTCAGAAAGAATTATCAACCCTATGTTCAGCACAAATCCAAAGCACAACCCCATACCAGTCTCTGTGAATAAAATTAATTCTACCCCAGCCAAAACCAGCACAAGTTCCTAAGTTACATATTTTACAAATCTTTATATCATAAAGTATTACCTGATGCATAGCCATTTTGTGATAATTGCTTTTTAAAAAATAATAAATTAAATTATTATATTAAAAAAGACAATAAAATAGAGAGATGATATCTGAGGATTGACTTTTTAAATCTCTTGAAACATAAGTGTTTACAGGGCACTCTTGCAAATCCACTTGAGCTTTCATTATTTTTTTTTTACTTGTTCTATACATGATCACATTTAGAAAGGTGAAGGAATAATATGGGAACTTTTTAATTTAAATTGTCATTGCCCCAAATACCCTGAAAAACACATCAACATTTATGGCAAATGGAGCATGAAACACAGCACTGTGAACATGATGGTCAAATTGCTGGGTATGTAAATATTCTGCCTCAAAACCTTTTCAATGTCAGATATGGCTAAACATTAAAGTATGGTTCTGCTGTTAAATAAAGCTGTCAGAAAATAACTGTTTTGTACTTTTGAGATCTGCTTCTTATGTGACTCGTGACTGAAAATATCAGACTCTATTCCAGCTAGCTGCATTCATTTCATCTGCAAGGCTGGCTACACAGACATGATTGAGTGTGCTTACTTATGTCTCTGGCAGTATTAACATAATTGTTAATTAGTTTCCAAGAATAAAATCTTAATTGCTGATAAAGATTGTGTATCAAAGCACAAGTGAGCAGTTTTGTTCGTGACAGTGTGTGGGCAACATCAGTTCAATATGTCTTGGCTTCAGAGAACACCAAACACTGTGGATGTTTAGTACCTTAGATTACTGTGCCTACGTTTGCTTCATATGTTAGAAATGGTGAGCAAATATTTCAAATGCTCACTGTGAGAAAAAATTGAGGAGAAAAAAACATTAGAAAGACAAACTACGGGGAGCCAAGAGAAAACTTTCTTCCATCTCCACCCCAAGCTGGTAGGACATCTGCTCAGTGCCCACCATCTGGGTGTGTCTAATTAGAGACTACCTGGAATAGGCTCTCAGAGAGCTATTACAGAAACAGCTCGGCAGCAGATGCAGCTTCAGTCCCTAAGGGCTGAAAGATAAGGCTGCAAGAAAAAGGGGACCACTGAGCAATGGGAATATTGTATCACTTTGTGCAGTAGTTTTGTAGAGTGAAATGCTTCCAGAAGAAATAAGCATTGCTTGCACTTGGAATTTACATGGAATCCAACAGGGAGTGATGATTACACAGAGCAGCAAGTACAAAGACATTGGAACAGCACACTGAGATATAGTAAATACATGCCGTCCCATACTGATGCTTCTGATGCATCACAGTTTGGACTGATGTGATATGGATTATATGGATTTTTTTCTTCTCTTTTTTTTTTTTTCCTTTTCCTTGAAGCAGCATTTTTCCCTCTCATTTTTTAAACTATTCTTTTCAGGTTTTAATATCACCTAAATTTCAAATTTTATTCAGCTGAAATTTTACACAGATCTTCTCTGTTTAGTTTCCCACAATCTAGCCAAAAAAATCTCCTTAAAGATAACTTTCAGGGGTTAAACAAATTTCAGGATTAAATCAGGAGGAGCAAAATTATTTTCCCCTTTTTCTATCCTTTTTTCCCCTACAAAACTATCACACGTGCCAAGCATAGTACTCTTCAGACTGAAAAACAAAATCAGAATCTTCAGATATCTCAAGATAACTCTACAGCCTGAAGCAACTTCCCTTGCACCAGAGATGCATTTATGTAAAACTGCTGCTTTTCAGAGAGCTCAATCCTTTTTTTTTTACCTTTTGGTATTGCTAATGCTTCACTGTGTGTAGAGCCTGCAACAGGGAAGAAAGATCTGGGTTCTGGTGGAACCTCGCTTGATGCAGCCATGTACATGTCATGACTTGGCTCATAGCTTAGAGCACAGTCCCAGCTACAGAGCTCTCTGGACCTCTTCTGCGCTGCCCTCAGAAGAGCCTCCATCAGCTCTGCCATCTTGTTAAAATAAGGCCATGCTTTTAAAAACACAAACCATAACAAGTATAATATATCATAAAGGTTTTACCTTCTCCATGAGCCATTTCAGTTATGTTGCTTATGAAATACCTGTCCTTTCCTGGGTCTTTCAGGCTAACTTGCATGTCTCAGAGTCTTCACTCCAGATCACCTCTACTTTTTCAGCATCGGGAACAGCTTCAGAGAACTACCTGACTGTGAGACCCTCTGAAGCCTAGCCCTCAAACACTCCTGATCTTTGGCCTCCATCTGGCTTGTGCCTGGAGCCGGATGTGAATAGACACCTCTAGTTACTTGCCTTTGGGGCTGACACCACATGTGAAGAGATGAATAAGGTCCTCTGTAAATAGGCAGTTTCCATTTCCTTGGCCAGACAATCACTGACTTGATCTTACTTAAATCTTCTGCATTCTATGATTATAATTTTCCCAGAGGTGATCTGAATAGTGTAAAAAAATCCATATGGGACTGCAAACATTAATGATGTTTTCACCTACAACAATGGCAATATAAATTATATTCTTCAGCACAAAAATATATTCCTCCTCCTACTATAATTTCTGTTAGAATTTAATGCAGTTTCTCAGTGTTATCACCTGGCTTTTAAATGCTCAGTGAGGTTTTCAAGCATAGAAAGATCATTTATCAAGTTCTTCCTAGTAGCTTAATAAAACTGCATTAGTGAAAGCCACTGTAGTAAATTTGAGGACTATTAGAGATCAGTAGCCCCAGCTCTGACTGTGCAGTGCACCCATCCAATGTCATCATGGTGATCAGAGCTCAACAGTCTAAAGAGAAGCACAAGAATGGATTAAGCCAGCTGGGATGGGAGATGGAGAGATGAAATAGCAAGGGATCTGAACATGACCTAGTTCTACTCATTCTGTTGAAATACTCAAAGTGTGTGTTTTAAAGGATGTAGTGTTAAACCTCTTATAGAAGAAAAGAAACCCTATGCTGATAATTGTCACATGAGGCACGATAAGAATACTGGGAGATGTCTATGCAAAACTCTCAACAATCTGGAAACATTTAATATTTATGAAAATTTTAAATATGTTGAAAGATCTGAAATTACATTCCACTTGCATACTGACATGGTAGGAACTCTACTGTTAAAATCATCTTGATATGCACAACAGTATCATGCAGTCCTCAAGCTAAGCTCAGATCCATTTGTTACTGCCCAACTGAATCCACACAGAAGTTTGCAATAGCCATGTTGCAATAGATAATTGATCTTCAGTGAAAACTTTAGTTATAAACATTTCATATATTAAGAAAACTTTTCAAGGCTTTTCAATGGTTTCCCCCCCACCTTGGGAACAAAATCCTAAACTTCGCTTTAATTTTGGATGTAGAAAAATAGCCAAATAACTCAGGCTCATCTTAATCAAAGATATGTCTATATTTGTGCTGAACAATTTTGCCACAATTATCCCTGAAATTTTAGTAAGAAAGGTCAACTTATTTGGGTTTCAAAATTTCAATCTTTGATGGTAAATTTTTTTAGGTGGTTCTAATTTTTCAGGCCAGTAAACTAAGAAAAAGCAGCTACTTGTACAGACTACTTGTATGTCAAAACTCTTTATTTACATGCCACTAAAAGAAATATTAAAATAAATATTTAAGTTTTTCGATACGTCTTTGACTCCCTAATACACTTGGGTCCTGATGATTCTCCAGGGCAACAGCATAGGTACTTCAAAACCTAAGCATAGATTGGTGAAACAAGAAAATTCTATGTCAGTGTGACTCCCCAGATGAAAAATGGACAAAAAAGGCAAATTAAATTTCTGCTCACAAGTTAAAGATCTGCTTCATGAAAGGGACCAGTTGCAAAAGCAAATATACTGTACATTACCAAGGTGTGACATGATGTTTCCTCTTGAACAAAGATAAAAGAAAGGCATGGTGAGCATCTTCTTAAAAAAAGAATCCAACAAGTGTAGGAAAAAAAGCATTTTTAAAGGTCATCAGTCTTTCCTATGGCCTCTGGCTAAAAAGAAAGAAAGAAAGAAAAAAGAACAGCACTGAATGTTGTATATCACCACTGTACTGAAGTACAGGTGAGAAATGTGCTTTAAGATAAAACTCTCAGCCAATGCCTGACATTCTTATATTGTTTTCCTGGTGTCTTAAATTCTTCTAGCAGAATTTTCCTCTGTATTCTTCATTTAGTGAGCATGTAATCAGTGTGGATCATCTGCTAGTCTACATACAGAATGGACACACTACAAAAAAGTAGTTTAAAATAAAAAGCTGCATGCTTTATATATATTTTAAAGTATTTCAATATACTTGAAATTAGATTTAAGATTAAATGACACACTGTTTTGCAGATTTGGAGCATAAGATCTGTAGGAATACTTGGGAATTTACTAAAAAGTAGAACTAATTTACAAATACAGTGGAAAACATTCAGAACTTATATGAACATCTGTAGAAATAAAATATCATGGGAATTCATCAGCCTAGTGAAAGATATGATTTTCATAATTTTTTCAATTGTATTTTCAGAATACACTGCTATATGAAGTACTACTTTTGATTTTAAAAGAGTTAATCTCACAAAATTTTCTGTATTGGAAGGTTCCTATTTATTCTAAAAATAAGGTGAGATTTTTCAGAAAAGGGGAATTTTTTCCCACTCATAGGTAAATAACAAATAGAGTGTATTTGCTTATATGTCTCATGTGGAACTGTAAAAACAAAACATGAAATAGTAAACAAAACAAATAAACAGGATTAATATGGGCCTGCGAGTTCTGGCTTGGCTCCATTTCTCATATTGCAGTACTACTTCATTGTCAGAAGGCAGTCCCTAAATGAAGATGGGAGGTTAGGGAGAAAAAACAATGAGTAGAAGTTGCTCAGATAGATCTAAGAACTTGAGTTATATATTTTTACATGTGGGAATGAAGTTGAAGTTCTTCAACTCTTGAGATTGTTTTACCTTAAAAGTGAAATTCTGTCAGTTTTTCTTTTAAATGAAAATACCTGAAAAGTTCCATGGACAATATTAAATGATCCCACTACATTTTTTGTGTACAATATTTGGTGTTCTGCAAATTGGAATGCAGTGTTAACTGTGTGTAGTTCAGGCATCTAAGGAAAAAAAAAAAAATCAAGCAACCCATTTTTTCCCTTGCATTAGAGAAGTAATTCAATATGGCACTTTATTTGTCTAGTTTGGATAAGACAGTACAATATGGGTGAGCATACAGTACAGATCGAATTTTAAAGGCATTTATCTTCCTGATAATAAAAATGAAGTTATTTCTAACAGTGAAAGCTAATTTTGTTTATTTTTATCAGATAAATTTTATGACAGGGATTAAGTATTTGTTAGCACAATGTGCGAAGAGAAAAACAAGTGTGTGTGAGCTGTGAAGCTGACCCCAGTCACCAAGGATGGCTGCCATGGTCCTGTGCATACACCACCTGAGGGAGCAGAAATGTGCTGTAGACAGATGTGTGCAAAATACCAGAAATATAGGGGCTCATTAACTCTAGGCTATGTCAAAGAAAACACATAAAACAGTTAATTTCTGCCTCATTATTTGAGTATTTAAAAGGCAGCACTGAAAATCACCACTCAGAAAGCCTTCAAGAGAGTCTCACTCCACATCTACACAATCTTCACCACTGCCGTATCCCCACCCTAGTACAGAAATAGTATATGCCCAAAACATCTCACTTTCCCGGATGTTTAGTCAGAGGACTTCTGTCAGCAGGAGCTCAACACTGAAACTCATCTGCAGAAAAGCTTTAAGATATTTTTTTTGTTTGTTTGGGGTTTTTTGGTTTTTGTTTTGTTTTGTTTTGTTTTGTTTTTTGTTTTTTTTTTGGAGTTTTTTTTGGTGGTGGTGGTGTTTTTTGGGGTTTTTTTTGTTGGTTTTTTTTTTTTTTCTGAGACTTCCCTTGGCTTCATCCTCACTGTCCTGAGTTCCCCCTGCCACCCAGGGTGGCTTATCCTCCTCCCTTCCCTGTCATTTGAGTTTTGTCAAAAGACTACACTGATCAAACAGTAGCAGGAGAAGTTATTTTCTCTTCATGGAGGGTTATCCCTGGATAAAATGAGAAATACCAGTCCAGGTCAGAACTTTCACTCCTGAATCCTATTACATTGCTCCATGGCCCAAATATCTTGGGTAAGCACAGCCTTGGATTCATCTAAAATGTGAATGAAAGCCTGAGTGCAAGCTTTAGGAACATGACTACTCAGCACACTACTTGGCATATGTTTCATTTAAAGAAAATTTTAAAAGGTACTGAAGCCAGTGAGATCCAATAATTATATTTTAAAGTAAGTAATTGGGAGTTATTATTGAAATAATTGAAGGATATATGGTAATACAATACACAGTTTCATTTCCTTTCTCCATGGTCATTCCTTCATCATGTTCCTCTGTTCCTTATCAGTAACCCAACATTCAGGTGTATAACTGGTAATCGGATAGCTCTGAGGAAAAATCTAAGCCCAAACTTTCTTTATCTGTCTAATTTCCTAATTGCTGTAAAATGTAAGCAGAAAACATTTGTTTGCCTTCCTCTGCTGTCACTGCACTATGGACTGGCAAGTCTTTGTTACAAGAATTACAGCAGTTCTTCTTTGAGGAGACTTTCTCCTATTTGGGAGTTCTGAGCCATCAGCTCTACAACATATCCTTCTCCTGATGTGATTCAAGCATATATATAGCTATAGTTATATATATATATACTTTGCAAATATTTCACTGGTTGTCTGTTAGTTTGATAAAGAAATGTGTTGAAAAATGATGATTACTTAATTAAAATACCTGGACTTTGGAAAATAGGAGTAAAATCAAACAATGATGCTTCATTGTCTCTGTAGGAAGGGTGCATTCTTTTATAATTTTAATTTTAAGCCCTTGTATCCTGTTTGAGGGCTTTAATGCCTCAATTTTATTTCAATGCATTATGTTCTTTAAACAAGACACAACACAAAAAACAAGACCAGAGCAACAAGCAAAAAAATTGTGACTGTATCTAAATGCATAAATGCAAGTACTTCAATATTTCTATAGCACAGATAGGAGACAGAAAATTCTAGTTAAAGGTGATACAAATGGGCATAACTTTGTATTTCACATGGCTAAAATTATTAAACTAGAAACTCTACAATTTTTACCAGACAGGAGTTTAAATCATTTACTCATTAGACTTATTCTGAGCCTACTCTGGGATTTCCCCCCCTGATTTTCATTTTTCTCTTTATTTTGATGATCAAAATAATTTGTCTCTGGAGATCAGATAAAAAACAATGCTTAAGTTGGCACCACTGGCCAAAGAAAAAAAAAAGAAAAAATAAAATAAAATAAAATAAAATAAAATAAAATAAAATAAAATAAAATAAAATAAAATAAAATAAAATAAAATACAAAAATCAGAATAATTAAAGGTAATTAAAATGGTAAAGGCAGAGCATATCACTGTTTCTCAGGCTGATATGTAGTCTGATGCTTCTAAGGTGAGGATTCTATTCTAGAAATTTGCCTTTGTATTCTACTCCCCAATAGTTTTATGTTTATTCATGAATTCTAAAACCTATGAGGTGAGGTAAGCAAGCCTTGATATTTATAAAGTTCTGAAGTTGCGAAATACAAGAGCTAAAATTAAATGCACCTAAATATGGCCTAGATATCCTGCTTAACTCATAAAAACAAAGTTCTATATTTCAGAGGAAAATATTTGCTCAACATTTGTTGTGTTAAAATTTTAGAGATGAATCTAAATCTGTTAAAAATCAAATCCAGGTATGCATGGTTATCAACTCACTAAGGTAATCCTGCTCATGTTTCTTAATGAGCATTAATATATTGTCCTGTTATTCACCTGCGTTACTAACCTTTTACTACTTTTTTATTTTTGTATTCATCAACTTTTTTTTTTTTCCCCTGACACCTTCACAGACATATTTTAAAAGACATAGTGGTTTTTAAGGTTATTTCCCCCAGTTCACTTGCACAGACATCCTGTCTGTTTTTTGTCAGTTCTGGTTCCAAATAAGTATTAAGAACCAAGTTCTGCAATGAATATTTCTTCTCAGTTTTCACCAACTTCAAGACTACATCTATAAAACAGAGATGTGACATTATGTGGTGCTTTTATGCACAACAATACTGAGGGCATGAATCATAAAAACGAGCCACTGCAAAATGCAATAAGCCCAGATGCAGGTTTTTTCTCTTTGGTGTTATTTAGATGCCTAACGAAGAGATCCATACAAGCTAGCTTATTAGCAAAAAGATGCTGTAAGAAATACCAATGAGAAAAGCTGCATCTTAGATATCTTCTTTCTCAGAAATTATTTACTGGGGATAAAAATTTTGAACTCTTTTCTGTGTTAACAGTTTAAAGCAAACTTATTGCAATAAAATGAAGAAGCAGAAGATGTTGCCCTCCTGACTGCTCAGTGGATACATAAGCTACAGATTTTTTAAGTCATTCTCCTGTTATATGTTGGTTGAATGCTTATTTCCTACCTCCTAAGTGAATGGTCTCTCACGAGCATCACTCTTGATAAAAAAAAGGAGGAAGCTGATCTGTTTTATGTAGGATCATTAAATATTTATCAGACCCAAAAAAAAGGGAGAAGGAAGAAAAACTACAAAGACTCTGCTGGTTAAAACATAAGGAGGGGGTATTCAAAGAATGGAAAGTATTAAAGCTGCATCTGCAGCATCTTGTGTGAGTTTTTTACCTACCTCTCTGCAAAATAAAAAAAACATATAACCTCTCCTCCAGCAACATTTTGCATGGGATATAACTCTGAACTCTGAAAATGTCACTGAATGGCTTCAGAAAGAGAATTAGGTATATCTACTTTATGATTTCTGACAGTGCTTAGGCATTAATTGGCTTCTAGCTCCTCAGCAGTGTAAAGTTCAGATGCTTCTATGTGCAAGCAGATTTGGGACAGACTTAGATGACATTTTAGGTACCCATGGAAAAAAAAAACATGGAATTTTACTTTTTTTAGAGTTTCAGGCAGATGCTAAGATATTTCATGTGGAATCAGACAAATAAATGCATGTGGGTGTCTAACCCTCAATGGCATGCCCTCACTTACTGTAGTAGTGCTGAATTTTATTTTTGTCTGATCTGATTGGGCTCCAGAGACATTGCTCCAAGTACCTGTCCAAATTTTGAGGACACGTTGACTCATATTTATAATGTAGGTCAGCAAAAGTTAGGTGTCTATAGATAAGGGATTCTCAGTATAGCTTGAGGAAATTAGTGATACAGCTCCAGCTATTAAAAATATTTGGACCCTAAAGACTGAATAGGGTTTTAAAAACCATTTATATGCCCTACACTTAGTCATACTAAGGAGAAAAAATACCCACAAGATTCATGTAAAACTCTCAGTGCCAAGTTTCCTTTAAAGATCTGTCCTGAGTACGTGCTGATAAAAAGCTTCCATGAACAAGACCCTACAAAAGAGTCTAAAATCTCTATTGTTAATAAGAACAGTACTGATGTGATGCACAGTGTCCACAAGTAAGTCAATACTCAAATCATAGAACATATTTGCACTGTGAGAGGTGCAGCCTCATGTAGTCTTTGATACAGACAGTCTGAGCAACAGCAGCACTGGAAATGAATCATCGGGACATTCCTGCAAGGTAGCTGGTGAGCTAGTGTCCGAAAGTCTCTTGTACTATGCTGCCATAAAACCTGTCCTGTCATCACTGTTACTGTCCCCTTGTGCTAACCAAAGTAAATCGATCAAGGTGGCTAAAATATAAAGCATCCAGATTGCAGTATAGGTATTACTGAGCTGCCACAACTTCATCTCTACAGTAAATCAGTAGGATGTGCTGGTGCAGTTCTTATCCCTTATCTTTCCTTTAAATCAGCCGTTCAAAGATCTCTTATTGCTGTGCAGTGGCCCAAAGAGAGGATTCCTTCTTTACAGCTTGCCAGTTCAATTACTAGCTTCATATGGATTTTGGAATTTAAGGAGCTGATGCCTTGCTACGATCTTTTGATTCAGGCAGACAGTCTGACATCTTGACACCTCTCAGGTCATTTATGTAAGATTTTCTTCAGAAGGAAAAGCTAGAATTTCCTTTTGCTTATTTCTTACAAAGAAAAGCTGATGGGGGAACTGATTATCCAACACTTTATGTTGCAACAATTCCTAGTACAGCAGTGTCAGAATCTGGGTTGTGTGAAATAAAAGAGCTGCTTACCTTTGTTCACTCTCTGCCTCTCCCTCCACAAATGTTGAGGTTCCCCCCCCCACCCGCCTTATTCCCTCACCTATCAGAACCTATCAGAAACAGTAATTTAATATGTCAAATATGTCATAGCAAATCTATTTTTACTACTCAACCAGGGTAAGATTTCTCCTCCCCCACTCCACTGTATTACCAATTGGATGATCTTTGGAAGGCACACAGGATCATGCACTGTTTGAACAACAAGGGACTATGCCTCACTGAATTATGCTCAGTGATTAATATTGATTTAGGACTTAAAATCTGTGAACAAAGAATTCATTGAGAATTACATGGAAAAATCATGAAAGAATCCCAGGACTATCAAGCATCTGTTGAGAACTGTCTGAAAGGGTTTGGCTTCTGCTCAGGCATAAGGTGATAAGGAGTGAAAGCAGCAAGAAAAAGTAGATGAATTTGGAGCTACTGAACCAGAGAAGTAGCAAGTAGGGCTGATAATTTGAGCATCTGTGTCTGTATCATCTCCTGCAAGACCATAAATTGTAGACTTGAGCACTTGAACCTGCCCTTCAGGCATCTTTCTCATCTGAATTCTCTCAAGGCTGTTGAAAATATTGATTACTGCTGCCTTATCGCTAAAAGGACAGCACAAGTAACAGGGGCTCAGAGGCAAGCAGTAAATGATTGAGACATGAAAAGTTTTCCACACAGAACTTTAAAGATTTTATCTGTTTAATTTAGAAAGGAGACAAAAAAAATGTGGCATGATAGAGATATATTCAGTAGGTAGGACTATACCTACACCATCTGCTATTATACACCTTTTACCTTCCAGACTAAAAGTCAAAAATGTTAAAAATAGGAAAAAAAGTTTTGTAGAATGACATGAAAAATTTAGGCAATGCACAGCCACTACACCTAAAAAAATGGGGTTTAGAAAAATGTTTGACATGTATGTGAGCCCAAACAACAATCCTTTTTAAGAGATAGAGAAGAAGTAAATTGTGCTTGGATAAAACTTTGTCCCAAATAGGCTGTGACATTATAATCTGCCTAAATGTGTATTTAACCTTCTCCTAGGTTATAGTCCTGGAAATTTACAGATATTAGAGGATAGATAGGTTTCTAAGGTGATGTTTCTACAAAGTGGAAATCTTAGCTGCAACTTATATTTCAGATTAGTTGGGATACACTTTTAAATCAGAACAAATTATAAAATTGATGTTTGCTGTACTAACAGCAATAAACACAGAGGGAAAGTGAAAGATATTATTGAGGAGATGATTTTCAGCTGTAGGTTTCTTGACCAGATTTTTATTGGATTTTCTTTTAGGATTCATATTATCCCTTACCATTTAGAACATCTATTCCCAAAGCATCATGCCAGCCTCAGTGGGATAACCAGCAGCCAACAAACTATTTCCAGAGAAAATCATCCGTTGTTAAACATATGTACTGAGATGTGAATGGTTCACTGAAACTACTCCTCTGAGAGTACCAGCAGCAATATTCTCCATCAATCCTGGTGCAGAATGGTGTGTCAGATAATCTCTTCATTGGAGGTCCTTTTGCCTACTCCTTGCTGTTTCCTTGTTCTCTCAAGACTGCTTCGTAGGTGTTACTGTACAAGCTAGCTTGTACTGATAAATAAGAATACTGATACCTTGAGTGTGTATGCATTAATACCCTTTAAGCTTTTTATGAAAATAAGAAAACAGTTCTGAGGTTTTGTTAACAGAAATAATAGCTGTCTTTTTAGCAGTGTCAACATAAATCAAGTTGAAGGCAGTATTAAAGGTGTCAATTTCTCTCCAGAAGCTCTTGAAGTGAAAGCTGAAGAGTCTGTAAAGATTTTTCCTCTTCCTCTGCTGTCATTCTTTACTTTCACACCTGCCTGAAGTCAACTCCCCTTCTATTTCCAGTCTTTGCTTCTCTAATCCTCAATGAGCTCACATTTACTGCTGGCTTCTGCACAAAAGGTGCTCAGACATAACTGGCAAGTAAGGATGTCTAGACAGTGAAATTTTACTTTACTGTGATATTTCAGAAAGTTTTGGATTTTCACTTCATCCTGCATCATTCCAGAAAAAAAAAAAAAACAAAACATTAAAATTGCATTCCAGAAAACAATACTGGAACTGCTGAGGTTTTAGCAAAGAGAACAGCTTCTTTCATTTCTATTGGTCTTCTTCCTATTTAGTTATGACCTGTTTAGCTTTCAAGCTGACTAGCTTGTCTGGAAAGTAATGACAACCTGTCTTGTCATTTACTATATGGAACTGAAATCAGGGAACAGGCAAACACACCATATTCCAAGCTTCAGAGAATGCTGCCTTGTCTAGGGGTTCCAATCCAGCCAGTGCTTGGCTTGTCAGGGTGATATAAAGAATGCTCCTTTGCTAATACAGGAACCACCTGTTTAATTTTCTAGTCACCAGCTTACCTGTGGGATGACTTACTAGGCAGCCATCTGCTTTTTCATAAAAAGTTTTAAGAGAATTACATGTTTGCACCTTTCAGTTGTACAGAAACTTCGCAAAATATCTCATGTGGAAAGGTTTCAATCAGCTCTATCAGGATCCTTGTTGAGAAAAGGCTGGAAGGATGGCAGATTCCTGTTACCCGAAGATCTGTAAAGGTTCCTTAGTTGGGAAAAACCTGCAGTGTGCAGGACAGATATTGGACTGGATTGCCAATCTATGCTGTTCCTTACTACAAACAAGAAGAAATGTTAAGTACCTAGCACTCATTAAATCCAAGGTTGACAGACAGATACACCTACTAATTGGCTGACATTCCATTTAAGGATACTCTTGTATATGCTGTTCCTCAGTCTGCAGATATTTTTAGACCTCTGGTTTATGTCAATTTTCTTTTTCTAAGATATTATTTTTATCTGCAGTGTCTTTGCTGTAGACTTTAGGCCTTATGGGATTCTCTAAACAGAGAATAATTTGTCCTTAACAGTATGTTTGTGATCAGTGATTTTTCTCTTAGTTCTTGTTAAACCAGATTCTCATGAACACTTTTCTTATCACTCCAGGCCTTCCTAGTATTACATCTAATTTGCCACACACAGTTAGTTCTGCACACAGAATTAAAGCCTTCAATCATATTTGGTTTAGTGATTCCCATTTGCTTAGTAATTTTGATACTATTTTGCATTCTCTTTTGCCCTTCTCTAGGGCTGATGATGACTTCATTTCTTCACACAATCCATCAGTGACTGATTTCTTAGACTTCTAATATTTCTTAGTACAGAAGATCAGTCATGTCTGCTTTCATTGTTTTGTTTTACTGAAGAGTAAAACACAAATATGGGCAACTAGAACTCTAGATATGCACTCACTTTCCGTGCAAAATATCCATTAAAATCCTTTTAAAATTTGGCTTGTTATTATTACCTGCAGTGTTTTTATGAGATGATGGGTAGGACATGATTACTTGCCATAAATGAAGAGCTGCCTTGTGCCAGTGAAATCTTGTGCTTGTTTATTCTCTGAAAAGTTGTAAATAGAACTGATCACATAACAAAAAAAAAAAAATAGTTCAGTGGCTGAAAAGCAACTTTAAACAAAATTTATATTCATAGCTATGCAGGCAGTAGCTTGAAAAGCAGCTTTTATAAAACATATTTAATGTTTACAGTCACTCAGTGGCTGAGAAGAGTAATATTTTTAAAATACGTTTAATGTTTAAAACCACTTGGTGGCCAAAAGAACACCTCTTACTGAAAAGCTATTTAATGTCCAGAGTAATTTTGCAGTAAGAAAAAAGCAACTTCTTGTTAATTTTTATCATTTACAGCTGATCTGTGGCTAGTAAAACAACTTTCAATACAACACATTTTATGTTTACAGATATTACATGTCTGCATAAAAACAATTTCTATATTTTTCAATATTGAACTTAAATATATCAATTTATTTCCCTCATCAACTGTGTAATTAACAAAAAAATTAACACATAAGCCCAACAATTGTAATACTATATATCTTGAACCTAAAGGTGTTTATCCAAACAGCAAGACTTGACTAATAAAGCTTCTCTTATATACAAAAAGAACTAATACTCAATATCACTGAAACTACCAACAATATACAGAATATAGATTTAGGACAAACCCAATAGCTTAATTTTAATAATTAAAGCTTTTCAAGGGAACCTAAAAACCGTTAGGTTATATCAAAAGATGTGTATGATAACATATATTATTTTATTTATACTTCTGAGCTGCAGTAAAGTCAGTATGTGGAAACAAAGTTCTGAGCTGCAGTAAAGTCAGTATGTGGAAACAAAGTGGTTTTAACTCCTGTGTCATGGATTCTTAGCTTTGCCCACACACAGTTAAACACAATCACATAGAGAATCCAAGAATGGGTAAGGCTGGAGGAGACCACAGTGAGCCATTTTGTCCAACCTCCCTGCTTGAGCAGGGTCATCCTAGAGCACATTGCACAGGATTGTGTCCAGAGGCTCTTGAGCAAGGGAGACTCCACAGCGTCTCTGGGCAATCTGTTCCAGTGCTTGGTCACCTCATCCTCAGGTGGAATTTTCTGTACATCCATTTCTGCCTGTTGCCTCTTGCCCTACAACCTGGCCCCGACAAGAAGAGGCTGGCTCCATCCTCATGACACAATGCTTACCAACATTGATCAGGTTCTTTCTGTGTTGTTTCTTCTCAAGGCTGAACAGGCTGAGCTCCCTCAGCCTTTCCTCATAAGAGAGATGCTCCGGTCCCATAATCCTCTATTTTACCATCCACTGGACCTGCTCCATGTCTCTGTAGAACTGAGGAGCCCAGATCTGGAGACAGCACTCCAGCTGTACCTCCCCAGGAACAGAAACACCTCCATCAATCTGTGCAGGCTATGCTCTTCCTAATGCACCCCAGGATACCTCTGGCCTTCTTGGCCACAAGGACACACTGCTGGCTCTTGCTGTCCACCAGAGCTCCCAGGTCCTTCTTCACAGAGCTGCTTTCCAGCAGTTCATCCCCCAGCTGTGCTGGTGCGTGGGGTTATTTTTCCCCAGTTGCAGGACCCTGCACTTGCTTTGTTGAATCTCAGGAAGTTCTTCTCTACCCATCTCTCTAACCTGCTGTGTTCCCTCTGAGGGGCTGCACAGCCCTCTGGGGTACTGGCCACTCCTCCCAGCTTTGTGCCATCAGCAGTGAACTTGTTGAGGAGGCACCTGAACCTTCATCCAAGTCATTGGTGAAGAAGTGAAACAATATTGAACCATGTAGTGAACCTCGGCAGACACCACTAATGACAGGCCTACAATTAGGACCTGTGCAGCTGATTACAACCCTCTGGGATCTGTCTTTCAGCGAGTTCTCAATCCATTTCACTATCCAGTTATTTAATTCCCATCTCCTGAGTTTGCCTTTGAGGATATCATGAGAGACAGTGTTGAAAGCCTTGCTTAAGTCAGGGTAGAAAATATCACATGTAGGCTTAGATATATGTGAGGTAAGTATCAAATGCTTTCAAATGGTTTCAGCACTAATACTGACATTTTGGGACTGTAAAAACAGCTAGCAGAAAACAGCTATGCAGTGTCTCTTTTTAGCAACCAAAACTTAGCTTGTTTGAGAATTTTGCTGTTCACATGTTTATATAGTCCTGTGTGTCACAGCTTCCATTTTGTATAGATTGTCCCACCTCACAGCATTTGACAAATGTCTTAGTTTCGCTGACAATATCCAACAGCCAGGGTGTATGAAAGGAATCTTGCAATATGGCAACAACCATTATCCTTTCACTAATCTAGTCTTGATTTTCTGCACTATTTTCTCCCTCTCTTTTGATCTAATTTTTTTCTGGCTCCCCCCTGCACCATAATTGAAGCTGCTTAGTTGCCCAGGCAGCTTCAATTATATGGTCTATCATAAAGAAATGCTTTTGTTTCAAAAGCTTTCACTACTATTCTCTCAATAACTCAGTGTTGGGGTTTCTTAACATGCTTTTTGTTTTATGTTTTATGCAATGTTCTGTATATAGGGAAAAACACTCTGAGAAAAGGCTAACCAGCCCTAACCTGCCTTCCCCTCTGCTCCTTCCTTAAAACTCACTTTCCTACAGTGGCAAAAAAAGTTATTCTGATGATGTATCTTTTCAAAATTAAAACAAAACAAGAATCAGAAAGGCATGAGCTGTAATTTAAAAAAGTAGTTCTTAGTGGGAAATCACTGAACCGTCAATTGTGATACGTTCTCTGCCACCTGAAATAGCCCCAGGAAAGAACACAGAAAAACGATGATGGAACATTAATTTTTCTGAAACATAGTCCGAATGACCCAGGGCACCAGGTCTGATCCAAGTGATGGACAAAATTTCTATGCTTTAATAAAGTATCAAATTAGAGGACATGTTGATGTGATACTTTAAGGTCAAATTCAGTGCAGTTTTTTGAAGGGAAGTTGCTCTTCACTAAACCTATTAAAATTATTGGGTGCATCAGTGAGTATATAGTTCAAGATTACTGGCATAGATTAAGAGTATCTAAATTGCAAAAAGGTTTTCAGCAACATTCCTAAGCAAAGACTCAAAAAAAAAGAAAAAAGAAAGGAAGTTTAAGGTACAACAGCTTTTCCTTATATAATCCAAATAAAAAGAGATCTAAAAACAGTAGGAATAAATTGCCAGTCTTTATATGAGAGAGGGGTTGCCACTGGCATCTCTCTTGGATCTGAACTCATAGGTTGCCAGTAAAAGAGAATATATGAACAGGTGACAGCTTGACAAAATGAAAGCTTTGCTGCAAAGTGCTACAGGGGAATCTTAACATAGCATGAAACTGAGAAAATGGAACTTCACATGGAGAAACACAAAGAGGCTTCAGAAAAAGTAACTTATCAGTACTTCTGCAGAGGTGGGTTGTAGCTCTGATTAATTCTTGATCTTGGAATCACTATGGAAAATCCTCCAAAGTTTTCTTCTCAATGATCAACAGCAGACAAGAAAAACGAAAATGATCAGTGGGAATAATTCAACAAGGAAAACTGGATAAAAAGAAAACATATTCAAGATGTTTGTATCTCGACTATGATATCCAACTCTATCATTTTCTCTAAGGACTTGATAACACCAGAAAAAAACCCTGGAGACCAGGCTGGAGCTGGAGGGGCTGCAGACAATGCTTGCAGACAGATTATGCTGTCAGTTATCTGTTCATGAGCATACATAATGCCATTCAAAAGTACCTCTGGTCTCAATGGATTCCCAAAGTAATATCTTCTGCAACAGCCTGGGTAAGATTTTGGAAACCCTTAAAAATATATCGCCAACAGCTAGGAATCTATATCAAAGGCAGTCTCATTCAGCATTTGCTCCAATGCCTTATAGCCCTTCCTTCCCCATCCCCTGGTCACTGTAAGCTTCAGGCTAAAATCAGGCACACAGTGCTAAGCTAAGACAAACCAGAGTGCAGGTTATTACCCACCACTTCACCAGGTTAATTTTCTACATGTTGTAATTCTTTCACATGTAACTACATGGATGGATATATTAAACATATGTTCCATTTGTGGATATATTAAACATATGCTCCATTTGTGGATGTATATATATGCTCCGTTGTCAATGTTCAAATATAAGCCAATGTTTAAATAAAAGCCAATTAATATTCATTCCAGAAGGAAAACTGCTAGAAAATTTATAGAGACTATTTTCACACTGACAGTACCAACTGGAAGCAGATCCATAAGTCTCTTCAGGTAGCTGCTTTGCACCACTGAGAAACACAATAAAACTAACCTGACATCAACTTTTTGTTAACATTGACCATCTTAGTCTGCCGTGGTGATCTGGAGTTTGTAGAGTCCCATCTAATCAATAAAGAGTTAATGTGGTGGAAAAGTATGAAATGAAATTGTGTAAGAAAGAACATATGGTAGCTGTATATTGTGGAATTGATGGGTTTAGTAGAGCCCTAGCTGGTCTATGTTTAAGCATAGAGGTACAATGCAAAGACCTTAGAAAACAATTAGGAGACTGTGACAACAGAAGTAATAAATTTGCTGTTAAAATCAGCATATTCAGTGAAAGAAATGCATACGAAAGCAAATGCATTTCTGTGCACATTTTTATGTATAAATATATAAAAATATATATAATAATATCTTTCCTTGAATGTGTGCTTAATGCTGCTATGCCCCCATTCTTAGTCATCTGGACTGATAGCTTTAATAAGGGGATAACCTTGGTTTAAACTCAGCTATATTTGCATGCTTACGTCAACTGTATTGCAACAGAAGCTGGCACAGCTGCCAGAAGCAACAACACAGTTGATTAAACTATACTTAAGGAGAACATGTTTTGCTAATACAAACTTAAAAATGGAGATATTACGGCACCCTTTTCAGTTCTCATAGATAAATCCATATTTCTTCCTCATTCTATTTTGGGACCTATATTAAAACAAGAAAATATTTCCAAATAAAGATATTGACAAAACCAATTAAATATAAAAAAAAAAACAAACACAAAAAACCCCATAATAAAACGCCGCAACCAACATTAGGAGTTCAGCTCTTAAGCTTTTATAAGTCTCTTACTAAGCATAAGATAACAGCATAGCAATCTATGTTCTTAAAATATTTGTTCTGCATTGTAATTTGACTCCATCTGCTGAGGTTTTTTTTGATGGGAATTTCAAATAGTTTGTAAAATAATTTTCAAAAATAATAATAAATAAAATAATTTTCCAATAGTCCTTTAAAAAATAAAATCTTCACAATAAAGTATTCTGCACCCCATTTATCATGTAAGCAATACAATGTCAACTTTGGAGGCACTGATATCCTTCCACTACAGTGTGGAAGCTGTGCCCACTTTGGAACTATCAGAAGCACTGGAAATCACAGATGGGTACAGCAGCCTGCATGTTACAACAGTTGGAAACCCGAGGGCCTTTTCAAGAGATCTTTCTTGTTTATGGCTGTGATTGACTTTCCTCTCCATCATACAAGAACAGATTACAGTGCATGTATGGAAAGAGCAAGGCTGGCTGTCCATTCAAACTTTGGCATGAAATAGGTTTGTGTCCAACTTGTATAATGTCCTTCTAATTTTTTTCCTTGAGAACATATGAAGGAATTTGGCTCCTGGTAAGGAAGGCACCACTAGGTAAAAACAGCATCCTAAAACTATCTCTTCAGGAGAAAAAAAGCCTATATTTAGTACCTTTTTTAATGAGTGATATAAGTTAAAAGGAAAAACAAGTACAGAAACTGTAGAAGAAAATTCAATCTGCCCTCAATGTAAATTTGAAGGGAAAAAGTAACTTCTACCTATAATATGCATGGAAAGTTCTAAGAAAATCTACTGTGAAAAACACAGCTATGACAGGTATATCTAAGTAGTACCTCTGTGCAGAAAACCAGAACTTGAGAAGGACATGAATTTTCTTCTTTTTTTGCACTATTTCTAGTAAAAAGTTACCAAGGTCCAGCTGATGTATGATTTTATTATAACACTGTAATTGCAACCCTGATTCCAGAGACAAATGCTATGGCATTATTTCAGCCATCCCAGATTTAGCAATAGCAATTATTAGGAAGTCTACAGAGACATTACAAAACTGAGAACCATGTAGCCATGACAATTTCTAAAAAGTACAAATACTCATAATATTACAAATAACCTTGGAATAAAGTACCAAACTGGGTAAACCTTTGCATGCAAATGTCATGAAACAATAAATGCCTGCAAGTCACCAGTCACAAAAGCTTGTCAGGCTCACATAAGAGACTAGTAAGGGTTAAAAATATAGTGTTTCAGTGAATTTCCCACAACTTCCCAAGAAATATGTGCATGAGTGCAGTTTATAATCAACACTATTTTAAAACTATAGTAAGTGAAATTTTGAACATTTGGTATTTAAAAAGTGGCAACCAGAAAATAAAATTGTAAAAAAAAAATAAAAGGATGAGAGGAAGAGTTTATCTGGGTTTTTTCCTAAGCCAAGACAACCATATGCTGTACCAGCTGAAAAATCAAAGTGATTTTCAATGTCAGCCTCAGGCACTGGTAGGTCTAAGCATCTCTAAAGGTGCAACTAAATGGTACTGATGATAGAAAGGAGTAGTTTTAGATCCTCTGAGAAATCAGTGATTACATAAGGAAGGAAAAACAGATAAAGAGAACAAGAGAATAGCAAGACCTACATCAGAGAAGGCACAATCTCCTAGTACACTAGGAGGACAAGGCATTTCTTCATATTTTTGCTGCAAGACAACCCAACAGCAAAAATTCTTATCTGCTTTGGTAGCCACTAATTGAAGTTTAGGCTTCCATTTAGGGAACTTGCCTTGCCTTTTCTGATCAATTTGCATCCTTTTTTTTTTTTTAATAGAAGAATAGATATAGTGAATGTGACTGAATAAAGAGAAGACCATGAGGATTTATTTTTGCCATGGCACCTACTTCTGTTTTTCTCAAGGAGAATAAATTGAAAAGCATTTCTTTTAAAATGCTGTATGCATGTCACAGCATGCTCATTTGTATCTCATTTAGTCATGTAACTCTTCATCCACGTAAAAGCCACCAATGTATGGCACACCTCGAAGAGTATTCCATATGAAGTAAAAGTTCTGTTAGCATTTAATTTGCTTCACACACATATGTAAGAAAATAACAAAGAAATATGGGGGAGAACAACAGAGTAAGGGAATGAATGTAGGCATTGTGTTCTTCTGTGCTAACACCATCACTGATTTTCATTTTGTCTTTCTCACAAGGTGTGAAACACAATTTCACTACCAACCATAAGTTCACTGATGAGAAACGTTATTCTGAATTTGCCACAGACACAGGCGTCAAAATGTAACAAATGGTTTTCATCTACACATAATACAACTGTAAGTAATATTATTATGCATCTCATTAGGGGAAAAAATAGTACACCTATATTGTGAATCTACAGACAGAGTCCTGTAGGTGACTATAGTAATTGCTTCTCAACACTTCTATAAGATTATCACATTCTATCACATTCTACTGCTCCTTGCCACAAAATTTAAGACAATACCTCACTAATTCTATGTAGCAACTTGTGTAGATAGCTAGTCACCTCCTAGATTGACTTTAAAAGTGTCAACATCTGAGGTGCATAGGTTAAGGGGAACAGTATCCCTCTTCCATTTCAAAGTCAGAAAACTTCCAAAACTGTTAACAATTACCAGGAGTATTAAATGGCTGGTACTGGCTTGTGAAGTACAGGGAAAATGCAGTTTAGGAGAGAGAAGGGCAATAAGCTGAAACTAGCACTGGGAAGTTAAATGACTCCCAGCCCAGAACAAATTAATTTCTGGTGCCTGCAGGGATGCCATCTGGCAGCAGGACACAAACACTGTGCTTATGTTGCAAACACACTGCTCAGGACCACTGCAGAATCAGCCATCAGGAAGAGACCAAAAGGACCCGTTCAGCCTATTCTCCTGCTCCAAAACAGGATCAATGCTCTTTATGTCATTCCTGGCAAATATCTATCATGTTGTGAAAATTCTTCAACAAAAACCTGTCCCAGTACTTCAGTATCATTACTGCAGTCCACCTTTCTGTGAAAAGAAAATTACTCTGTCTTCTGTACACTAAGTTTTTGAAAACTTACCATGTACGCAGGCAATCTTTCTCTCTCTCTCTTTTTTTTTTTAACTTAGGAGTCTGATGCACTAAAGATTTTTTTGGATGTTAGGTTTTTGATAACTTGAGCCACTCTTGCAGGTTCTCATTCTTGCATTGTGACGAAGGCAAGGGCAATAGTTACTCTGAGCATGCAACGTATAACGAAAAATAATTGTCCCCTAATGCATAATTAGGAGATCATGCAAGTGCTGTAGGAGTTTAAGAGCCACAAAGACAAAACAATTTAAAAGACAAGATGCTTTACTGTAAACAGACAATCTAATTTTTTCCAGCAAACAACGAATGTAAACTAGGAAGAGAGAAGAATGCACTACATCATGTGACATAACAGGTTTGGGGTTAGAGAACCCCTGGACCTTAGCATACCTTCCTTGAATATATATATATAGTTTTTTTTATAACTCATCCTACCCTCAGAAACTTAACATCACAGGTACTCATATTGCTGAATAATAAGTTTCTAAATAAGCAAAGCTAAAACAAAACTGTAATCTAGGCACAGAATAATAGAAACATTTCTATTAATAAGTTTTTGAACTTTTTTTTCATTTCATCCCTGTCTCAGCAAGAAAAGTACACTGAGGCAATTAAGTAATATGCAATTAGTTATCAAGCATTTACAGCTTCTTACTCACCCACTGGAGACATTTCTGGGACACTGGCAACATAAGGCCCATCCAGAAACCTTGGCTCATTATCATTAATGTCCTGCACTTTGATGATGAACTCTGATTCAGGCTCTAGTGGTTTCTTGGTGTCAACATCCACAGCCTGAGCCCGGAGTGTATAGAAAGGTTTTTCTTCTCGATCTAGGCTCCTTATGGCATGAATGTCTCCCGTGGTCTCATCAATGGTAAAAACTGTGCCTGCCCCATCTCCTGAAAGGGTATATTTAACAGTGCCGACTCCCTTGTCCAAGTCAGAATGAAGCTGGAGAAGAAAAAGAAGAACAAAAGAGAGGACAGAAACATTAATGGCTTTTGCTAGGGTAGACAGTTTTTTTTGTTGTTTTTTTTTAAATGTAATAAAAGACTTTGGAGGAACCAATTTCCTAAGTCCTTAACTATCTCTAAGTGCATGGAAAAAATGTGGGTAGTATATTATGCAACTTTTACTCCTATCTAATACAGCACAGACTTGCAGCAATTCAGTAACTAAAACTACAATGAAGCAGGGCTTCCCATTTTTTATAAACTGAAATTTAAATCCAAGCACGCAAAATCACCCATAACCACATCAAACAAATGTGAGATGACATGAGAGAGTGTAAAAAGTTTCCACAGGCATTTTTCTTTCAGAGAATAAAAAAGGAAATACCTAATTATTTCAAGAGCAAGAGCTTGATGGCATCGGAAACTCAAAGTCAAACTTGGTTAAAAAAAAGAAAACATACACCTCATGATTACAGTAAATGCTAAACAGATCTAAAAATACTGCCTTTTACACAAATAATGGATCCCATACTTTTGAATTTTCAGAAATAATCACACTGCAGACTGTGAATATAGGAGTTTCTTGCTCATTTTGAAAGAGTACAGAACTCAATATTTTCTGCCTTGAATACCAAGATACACATTTTTTTCTGGCCATTACTCTGATGAATCTCTAGTTATAATTTAAAAATAAAATAAAAAACTTTAATTCAACTTCTTGGATGTTTTATCCCTTTATTCAGTGTCTATGCTACAATAAACTGGCCTTAAACATTATTTTAAATACATGGTGCTTTTAAATCCAACTACAGTATGATGAACTTCTTTCTCAGATGCCTTTACCTGCTCCATACTCATCCTTTAACTATATCTAAAAGCTTTGAAAATATACACAAGGTTACATCACTGATGCTGAAATAGTTTTTAAAATATTCGTCCACTTTTCCCATCTAATGAGGACTAAAAATCTCTTCTATAATGGCCACCAGTCAGAATGGAGTTTTCAAGAGTGAATTCTCCGAAGCTGAATTGTAAAGCGATTATGGATATAGACTTTATTTACATGATGTACTGCCCAAGGTGAAACACAATAGAGGAAACATGGGATATAAAAGGAGATTATGTAGAAAATGAATTACTGAGAAACTAAATGGTTTTGGTAATGGGGCAAGAAGCTAAGCTACAGAAAAGGAGTTAAAGGCAATTACTAACATTTATAGCTATTGACTTGAAATTGAAAATAGGTCCTTGTGACTGTGGAAGAGGTCATGGTTTGTGGCAGAGAGAGAACACAAGCTTAGTGTCTTCTTGTCTACATTTTCCATCTCATCATTCTTGCTCAGCAAATATATTAATTTCTGATCTTTTGTCTAGCTGCCCCCCACATGTGATTTTAAATTATCTCTCCAGTTCAAACTAAAGTATTTTGCTTCTAAGGTGTTAAATATTTCCTTTCTTGCAAAATGAAAAGATTATGTAGTCTGAGATAATTAATGTCAATTTCTTCCTTCTTATTTTAATTTAAATGGCTCAAAATTTCCTGCTGTTTCATTACACTCTGCTAAGTAAAAACTTGGTATTTTCCTTCCATTATCATTTGGAAGCGTACAGACACACATCAAGAGAAAAAAAGAATAAAAATAATGATGAGAAGTCTTGAAGAAAAAACATGTTAGAACTTTTTAGAAGGAACCAAACAACTGTTTTAGTAGTATCCCTATATTAAATAAAATTTGTTTGGGCTTCATTGTGAAGATTACCTTGATGAATATTCCTGGAAATAATAATATCACAGAGCAAAATAATGCAATTATAAAACAGGAATTTGTAAACAGGAAAGAATGACAAGATTACTCCCATCTCTTGTCATTGGATTTGGCACTAAAGCTGAGATGGTTGAGTGTGTTTCTGATTGGCAGCTGTAGGTTTTGTGTTTAACTAGTGACGAATGAGGCTGTATTGCATGGCTTATCTGAGCCCTTGGATTGTACTAGAGAGAATCAATTACAGTTCCTTTTCATAGCTGGAGAAAAAGCAGGAAAAGCAAGGGCTCCCAAGACAAAGAAAGACTGAAATATAAAGACTAGACTAACATAGGTTTTTTTTCCAAAAGGTATTGGAGAAAAAAGATTTACAACTGGTAGGAATAGCAATTCTACAGTTGCAGATTTATTCACAGGGCTTCACAAGTATCACTCATCTCGTACAACCTAGGAACCATTCCACCTTTTTAAGCAGAGCTGCAATGCTCTGCATTAGCTGGGATGTGTCACGTTGTATTTATTCACCAAATCTGCTGATTTTGACATAAGCTTCCTAGATGACATTGCTGGACATTGTGCAAATGCCTGCTTATTTGTAACCCACACCAACCTATGCAATTTGTGGGTCAATTCAACATTATGTGGTGTCAAATTACTGCACATTATGCAGTGTCAAATTACTGCAGGGGAACAGCTGATTTATCACTTTAACATTAACTAAATTTTCCATCAATAAAGGGGATGCAAAACTTAGATTCAGATGCAAGGATGAAGAGCAAGAAGCTAGCATTAGCTGTATTTACAGAACACTAGGAAATAATCCTGACTTTCAATGCCTGAAAATTTCCAGAAAGCAGTTTGGGCTAAAGAATAAGTGCTTGCTACTGTGTCTTGATTTATGTGCTACAAGCTCTATTGCATTGGAAGAAAAGACATTTATCTTTTTGTGCTGAAGAACAAAAGATTTGTGAGAGACTAGTTTTTCTGACACTGTGTCCACAGCAACTTTGGGTTTGTATCCCATTTCACCTTCTTGCTCGCACTTATTTTCTAATTCTTGGTCTTCTACAATTTCAGTAAAATTAAACGGCAAGAGAACAAGTGATCAGATATTACCTACTTCCATCCCCACAAGGTATTTACAATCCAGAATCACATGAATTTACTGCAACAAAGTTGTACAAATTATTGCATTCACAAAGGTTGTCTTAATTTTATGTTTTCCCTATAAACCCTGAATATTAAAAATGCAGCAGAGGATTGGAAATGTGATGGATTCATTTCTATCTTTCTTAAAATCTACATTTGTATTCTCTACTATATAAGGAACACAGTTTAGAGTCAGATCTTTGGGCAAATCTACCCCAAGTGTAAAACTAATAATTTCTTGCAGCAAAACTCTGTTAGTGCAGAAAATCATGAATATTTTTCCATGATGGCGGAAAAAGACATATAATTCCATAATTCTTGCTAATGTGTAGAAACAATAACACATATGGCAAAAGAAAGGACTGATTTAAAAAAAATAAAGTATGAATAATAAGATGGAGACTATTGTAAGATACATTGCATAAATCTATGCAGAAATTATGGCTGTGTTTTTGAATCATATCCAGTACCAGATGCCAGACTGAGTCAGTCTACAAATCCATGTGATCTAGCAATCTGCTTCAGTCTGTAACAAGCTGAATGCTAGTTTGCTTCAAAGAGGATGAAAAGTTGGTAACAACTCTCTACTAGCACATCTGGGAGAAATTTTTTATTCAGTTCTTCTGACAGTTTCTAGCAAGAAGTATGATTGTTTGTATTTTAGCAATAAATTAAGATCTTACTGCTTCAATAACTCAGTGTTATCAGCTCCGTGTCACTTCAAGAATTCATACACCTGCACAAATAATTTCAAACCACATGAAAGACCAGTAAAAGTGTTAGGTAATGTACTTCAAGAATGGGTCTATACTCCTAGGTAAACTGAGCATTGCAGGAGTATAGATCAGATGTATTTGTTCCTCAGTATCCTGCAGTGCTGATTTTCTCTTCAGTATCCTATTAATCTGATCCTCAACTGTTTATGTTCTCTTTTCTTAAATAGTTCTGTGACTTCTATTAATACAACCATTTTGAAAGTCAAATATATCAATTCACATACATGGGTAAAGAAATTGGAAGCAAAAGAAGCTTAAAAAATTGCAAGATAGTCTACTTTAATATGACGCAATCGCTATACCCCACAAATCATGCCGGAACAAGGGCTATGACATCTGCCAGGATTGCTGTGATCTTAATTTCACATCAATACAGGCATTGAAAGTTGTTTTATGAGTTGACAACTTCCCTTTCCACATTTCCCAGATGCAAAGGAATGTTTAAAACCCCTAAACTAATATATTTACCCTATGATACATTCTGAGATTCTAGGTCTTATTCCATTGCCACTTTCACAGGATGAAAAAAATCAGAAATCACTGTCCCATTTATTTGTTACTATTAAATAAGTTAAAATGCTACATTGCAGTGCATATCTGGACTTTAAAAATGGTAAATATTTCAGGGTATTAAACTTTCCTTGCCTGCACAACAGTATTAATCCCACATCTGTATCTTTATGTCATTTTTTTTTATGCGATACACTTTAGGACTTTACTCCATTATTTTCTCTTCCTGCGTCTACTCCCAGGTATCACTATTCATTCTGTAGCCACCAGCCCCTGTACTTTCTTGGAGAAGATGTGCAATGAAAACTATTTGAGAAACCAGAACATCCATTCAACTCCAATCCTACCTAAGACTGAAAATACAGAATGATAGACTGAACTGAGTAAAGGAAAAAAAGGCCATTTTTGTGCAGTTAACATAGACCCATGCAGACCTATTTTGGCAGATGTGTACTGCAAAAGTGTGTGTTGGAACAAGGATACCCACTACAAGAGAAGAGGGTGTAAATGAGTCTTGCTACTTTCTATTTGGAAGGCTGCCCTTTTAAAATATAATTATTCTACACATATTTTCTCTTGGCAAGAACTCTATCATCCACACAGATTGCATAGCTTCTTTTTAAAACTGATAATTAGAATCTAATGTACTGCTTTAACACAAATGTATTTATTTCTTCCCTCTAAAAATACATAAACCTTGAAAATTTTCCTAAGATTCAAAGGGTATGGGGGTGGCAGAGACTTTAATTCAGGATATGGAAAAAAAAAAAACCAAAACCAAAAAACAGTGTAATTGTTGCTAATCAAATCAAATGGCTTTTGTTTGTTTCCCTTTCCACCACACACACAACACTGCAGAGGACATTTAGGGATAAGGTCAAATCTGCTCACAACACAACCAGTGCAAATGTTTCCTGATCCCAAAAGTTTGGATTACCTAGGGCATCTTCTAAATAATAAGTTAACATTGATTAGTCAGGCAAGACTGCAGACTAAAGCTTGTGTTGAGAGGAGTTAGGACACTACTACAAATGGGTCAGATGCATGACAATAGTTATATGGAAACAAGGAGCAACTAAAATCACAGAATCAGAGAATCCTTGAGGATAAAAAAGACCTTTAAGATAGCTGAGTCCAACGGCAAAATTATGGGGTAAATGAAAGGTGAACAAAAGGAAAAAATATTTATTTTTTTAAAGGTCATTTGGAAAAGAACAATTTTCAAATCTGAAAATTATTTGTACTAGGAAGAGGTGTTTTTTTATTAGCTTTGTACAGGCCTTTTATAAGAGACTCCTATCTGTGAGCTGGCTGTCTTAGTACTATGAATAATTAAAAATGTCAATTGAAGGATGCATATGTGTGTGTGTGTACACATATATATACAAAAATTTAAAACATATTATTTGAATTAGTAAGCTGTGTGTATCTTATAATCATGGTTAATTTTCTTTGTCCTGTTTTTTATGTTTAGCAAAATATCTGCTTTCAAGAATTGACATTCTTCTGACTACTTTTTGAAAAAATAGTAATAAACAACACGATTCTGCATTTTGAAATATCTTCTTGGTCAAATTAGATTAGAATAAAACCTTATTCAACAGCAATTAAGTGAAAAAGAATTTATACTCTTTTTTTAAAATAAAGATGAGCTTTATTAAAATTAAAGCACTTATCCAATTAAATAAAACATTATCTTCTTCTATCATGGGGATTTAGTCTAAGCACACTAAGTCAGAACAGACTTTTTCAATAATGAGTGTGGTTGTCAGGTAGTAAGATGATGGCAAATGAGTCATTAGAAAGGAATAAAAACAGTACCTGAACTTCTCAGTTCAGATTAATCTTCATCTTTACCAACATCATGCACTTGAGGCGTTAAGGATTGTTATTTTTCTAATTCTTCTCTACATGAATATTTTTGTTGCATTATGTGGAATTCAATAGCAACGCTTCTGTAATCATAATGAAAAACTCCCAATATGCCTTTGATGGAATGCCATATACATAGAAATATTGACCAATGAAAAATACTACGCACCAGTAAAACATTGAAAGAATAAAAATTCCTCAATAATGTCTTAATATCATTTAATTATACAAGTAATTATATATGTAAGTTACAAGTTGCATAAACTTCTGATGATTATTTCTGCATCACCATATCAGCTGGAGCTGATGCACATAGAAACACAGTGTTTTGCTTTTCCCTCTTCCACTTTAATGCAGGAATCAACATAAAATAAGTTTTAAAATTAAATTATGCTTACTGATCTCATATAACTCCATGTTACAGTGTGCTCTGTGTGCACATGTTGATAGGTTTCAGTTCAGTTGTGTTGAATGTCATTTGAGAGAAATGTTCTGCAGAATGGTGACAGCCAATGCGAACTTCAATCTGTTCAGGTCTCTGGGTATAGTCAGTGTCAAGTAACAGCATAATCATAGGTTCCAACAACAAATTCCAGTATTGGCCATAAGACAGCAACAGGAGACAAAATTTGAGGAAATTTATCAACTTCCAATTTCTTCTTTATCCAGCTCAATTTTATATATCCTTCCAAAGGATTATGAGCTACAATGTAGTGTGCAGCTGCTGATGACAGCTCAATGGAAAAGGATTCTACCATACTATTAATTTTTTATAATTTTATAATTTTTCAAAGTATTTAACAGGAACTGAGGAGGGGATTGAAAGTGAAACCCTCACAATCCAAAACCCTTAATGTATACATGGAAAAGTGAGGTTGTGCCATGTACTGTCATACACAGATGCAGTCTTTTCTTTTCACTACTGTGCACCCAAGATCAGTGGTAAATAATCTTCTGGGTTGAAGGAGCCTGTGGAGTACATCACCTGTTACTAATGAATGCATTTGAGTTGGCACCAGTAGGCCTGGTTTGATCTACACATGTGAAAGCACTGGTACTCCCTCTGTACCTGTACTCCTGCCTGGCTGGAGTCCCTGTGCTTAAGTCAGAGGATAATGTTGATGTTCAAAACTCAGAAATGAGGGAAGGGAATTTGCCACAAACAGAACTTTGGGGAAAATATAATCCAAGCTTTAGGCAGGAGATATTTGTATTCCTCTTCAAGACAACACTTACTCACTGATTCCAAAAATTAAATGAAGAAAAGACAGAATGACAATCAAATTCTAACTCTTGCTATTTAATTTTGCAAGATCAGCAAAATGTTCAATGGCATTGCTGTACTCAATTAAAACTGTAAGTATGAAGAGTGGTGATCTTTTGAGGTAGTAATTGCAGTATTTCTTTTTTGAAAGAAGAATCACTATCAGAATATCAAAAAGAGCTGCATCTCTCTACATAACACATACTGACACTAATACATTATTTTGCACTGTGTTGCCTGTTGTATCTCTTCTACAACACATATAAAAGATCAGTGCATGAAAGTATTGATTATGCTGTATGAATAAATATAATAAAAATAGACACTAGAGACTTAAGAAGACTTTATGTGATTTTTTTTCAATCTAAACCAAAATTTCTAAGACACTTGTTAAAGAAGTTTATAATTTCTAATGATTGTCTACTTATATTTATGAAGATAGTCTCTCTGCAGATCACCAGATAACCACTCTTCAGAACACTGAGAACAAGCAGGAACTTTATACTGCAAAGCATCATTGAAATGAAGCTATTGGCAAGGTTAAAAATTTTCAGATTAGAATGAGATGTTTATACTCCTGAAATGATAAAATCTGTTTTCTTTTTAGGGTGTGTGAATGTGATCCAGTTTCTGTAGAATGATAGTCTATAGATGTCTTAAGCTGCAAGGTCTAAAATCCTGGCTAGTTACTTGAACTTTTCTATGCAGAAAATACTATCATCATAAAAAGATGTGCTTTATTCTTCATCTCACCTAAAAGTTATGACATTATGAACTTGGTTTTTATTTGAGGTTTAATTTATGATGGAAGCTATAGCTACAGCCTGTCAGTTTGCATGAGATTTTTTTCTCTCACAGGAGTTGCCCTACCAATGGTAGTAGGAATATGTTTTGTGATAGGGAAGAAAGTGTGGGGTGTGCCATTCAGTTTCTGAGGTGACAGACAAAAAGACAGCTGCTTGTTGACAACTGCCATGCTGCTGGAAGAGATCTTGACTCTGAGAAGCTTCCCACTCCTTTTCTTGGTGGTATTCATTTCTCCACCCTAAACATCTGGAGCTAATTGAATTCCCCTAAAATTCTTTATGTAAGACTGTCCCATCTAGTTAGAGGATTTGAATAGCTGACTTTTGTAAGCCTGGTTATTTTCAAATCAATTATGGAAAACTCAAATTACCTGCTAGAGTTGCTCTTCTGAGGGGGGGCAACCTGTATGAGGGATGGAAGCTGTGAGGCAGCACACATTTCTATACCACAGGTGCAGCTAGGATAAAAAATACATCTCCAGCTATGCAGTCATAAATATCTACAGGCAAAGTAGTCACAAAGTAATTATCTCCTACCGTTCATCAAGGCCTACCATAGAAAACCCTAGTTGGGGGTTAGCTGAACTCCATAGGCACATAAAGTTTTGTGTGTGACCACACACAAAGTGAACCCCAAACCGGAATGGCTTCCTGAATGCAAAATATCCAGAGTTAACCTCTCTGTAAAGTCAAGGGCTCAGTATCATTCCTAGAAGTGTACCCTAATTAGGCTCCCTAAATGAGGTTTACTCTACTTCAAGAAGTCACAATTTCATCACATGCAGGGGCATGAAAGGGCATTTTATTATACAGACTCTCATTGCCTTACCTATTAGTCTAAATAAGCTGAAAATTTTCTGCATCCAAGACAGTAATAGAAATAATAATATCAACATTACTAACAAATACACAACTTTTAAGTACTTCAAAAAGGCACTCTGTCATAAACAAAAAATGACAGGTTCTTGCAGTTAAACATAAAAAAAAAGACTAGAACCATAGCAAACACATGCCTAGAAATGTGTGTTGAATGAGTATCAGTTTAAATCCATTGCATTTGGAAAGTTAAAAGATTATAAACTGATTATAAAAGGTTATGCTTAATTTTATACTGATTGGAACCTTATTTAGCAAATACATCTTCTGCTATTTTCTGATTTATATCAGTGTGCCCTTCAAATCTAGCTGGAGCTTGAAAGGGTTTAGAGTAAAGGTCTACTAAAGCTGATGAAGATTTCTTCATTTTTATCCTTCCCTTAATTCATTTTTCTTTGGTTTTATCAATTTTTTTTATTGACCACCTAGCAGATGAATGTTAAAAACTCCCTTTCTCATGTATTTAAATTTAATGTTAAGTTAAATACAAAAAACTTGTTTCATAGATCACACTTGCTGTAAAGCTCTGTCAGTTAAGGTGTCTCTTTTTGTTCAATAATGATATACTAGAACAGGTAAGGAATGACAGAGTAGAAAGATTTTACCTCAGCCTGTCTATCACTGTGACAAGGCATACTATCATAAATGGTTTGACCAGTACTTTTACCTAAACAGGAAAGAAAATATCTCTAGTTCCATCACAGACGTGAATTATCTCTCTTCTTAGAGAGATAATTTTAAGGCATTTACAGGCACAGAATTTTATGAGTGAAATATGATATATTTAGAATTTTTAAACTCTGTCTTAAGTTGGCCCAAAAAAAAGTCCGGCAAACATTCATACTATAACACACAGAAAAAATTACAAAATAATCCAGCAAACATGAACAAATAATGCTTAATGTGCAAGGAATAGAAAGTACACCAAAAAAACTGAAAGAGCTCTTCTGTACCCTATGCATCAATTCCAAGAAATCACATCCCATGAATAATGTTCTGGCTGCAAGATTTCCTCAGAACAATATTTTTAAAGGCTGTGTTATCACACAGCAGTGTTGATTTTCCTCAGATTCCAGAAGTAGCATAGGAAAGGGTTGTGCTGTATGTATTTTTTTCATTTTGCTGAAGCAGGACAGATAAGTGACATGCTGCATAGTTTGCATTTTTTTGCTAGCTTGTGACACAGGTTTTTGAGGCTTTTTTGTAAGGTTTGACGTTTCGCAAAAATAAATAAACATTCTGTTTTAGTGGGGTCATTTAACTAATCAACATTTGCATGGGAGAAAAGTAGGTTCTTAAGACAAAGGCAAAGCATCAGATAGAGTTTGTTCTTCTGGCTTGGATTGTTTAAAACAAGAAGGATTTATATGGGACTGTATAGAACTGAATCAAATCCCAGAAAGACTGTATATCTTCTAAGTTATGGATACATTTATATTCCACATATTGTTAAGCTACAATGTGTAAGAATATTGGTATGCCTTCTTTTTAATAAAAATGTCACACCTATGTAGTAACAAGCAAAAGAAAAATATCTTTCACAGCTCAAGGTTACATCATTTCTGCTCAAATCGAACAGTGTAATTATAAATCTGAATATGATTGTCTCCGCTGGATTTTCCCAATTCAGTTTTAAGACAAACATGTTGAGTTTACATACAGTTATATGCTAGCCACAGCAATTACTTTCAAGATTTACTCATGTATTTAATGAACAAAGGCAAATATTCCTGAGAATCCATTGAGAGTACAATACAATAGATAAAAACCTAGAAAGCTTTATAATTTGGGACAAAAAATTTCCGTATGGTTGATGTAAGATATCTGTTTTCTATAGCTGTGGCTGTACTTATGTTTTATACTGATGAGATGTAAAAACAGCCACTTCTGCTGCTGCTATTGGGAGTGGAGAAAGAAGAAAAGAGCATAGGGTCATTTTACCCCAGACAAAAGAGGGTGGGAAGGTTATTCCTACAGAGAACTTAGAAGAAGCAGGAAATGAAGTAGAAACCTCTTTCTGGATAAGTTTGTATTCATTTTTTTCTGACAGAACTGCTCATTGAAACAACAGAGATGTTAATTTGTTCCTATCTTGTATATAATTCTTCTAGAAGTCCTGGGAAAAATCAGCTAACAAGGACAAAATCTCTTCAGGGTCCAGAGAAGTGTTACTGTGTCCATAAAGCATAAGTCTTGGACTTTAGAAAGTCAATGGAAAAACTCCGTTGTCTCCAATTTTATTCAGTAATAATTAGGGCCTTGCAAGCACTAGCAAAGTACTGTCCTGCAGAGTATTGGCAGGGTTCTGTCCTGCAGACTGAGAGTAAACATTTTCTTTTGTTTAAGTTCATGCACTTAGGGAAATTTTCTTTTCACCTTTAAGTTTTACCATACTAAAGATCTCAAAATGGAAACAACAGAAGTTTGTTCTTCTGTTTGCCATCTCTCCTCCCTATACCTCCCACTCTTCCTTTTTCATTTTCCAGAACTTCAAATACCTCGAATAATAATATTTGATTGTTTCAAGATTCAGGGGTCGGAAAAACTTTATAAAAAAATGCTTTTGCAAATTAACACTAACCTTTGTTAGGTAGACATTACTGTGAAATCCTTTCAGTGGTGTGAGAGTTAGTTGTGATGTGGCAGGGCTTTTATCCATTCATGAATGTTTGCAGAAGTCAGGCTTCTTTCACTGACAAATATTGCAGCTATTGGTAGCTAAATTCACCTGCATTTGCAACAGCTGTTAATTATGATCAAGGAAGTGGTATTCACAAAGGGAACACATTTTAGCAATTTTCCTAAAAATATTCCTTTGGTGTGATAAATGACACAGGCCCTTTTTGAACATAAGAACAGACTTATCTATTAAATAATAATATATTCACTGGCTGTAGACCTTCTGAGCATCAAACATCATCTTTCCTTTGTTGTCTGCTTTTAAGTTTTTACAGATTTCATCATCTTATGACACTTTCCAAATGTAGAAACGAGGACTGAGGAAAGTGTTTGTGCCTCTTTAAAAAGACTGTAAATATTTTACTTACTGAATAATAGAAAATCTCTATATAGTGAATAAGGCACTTTAAGAAAATATACAGTCTAGTAGCATCAATTTTGATTCTGCCTGAAAGATGAATGTATAGAATGAACAGGTAATTGCAGTTATTTGCTAATGAATTTGTCAAAATTGAGCAAATTGGGAAAAAGAAGTTATTTTTGTTGCTTCCACTTTTTCAGAGAAAAATACTCTAGATATAAAATAATAAAATCTGTTGAAAACTAGCATTTTTAATTAAATTTAAAAAATTGAATAATAAAATATTTCTTTTCAGTGTGAAGTTGTTTGTCAGAAAATCTCATTTCTTTCAAGGATATGTGACGATTATTTGTCTTCTGCAGTATTGATTTAATGAATCAGAATAGATTCAATGTGAAAACTACCTTAAGAGCATATTCTCTTGTAAGAAGTGCTTACAGTAATTGAACAGTAATTCACCCTAGTATTCAGGCAAGTTGTATTTCCCTATCTCATTCAGGAGCAAGCTCTAAATACCAAACTATGATCATAGTGTGTGACTGACTGTAGGAACATAGCAGGTACAACCCCTAAAAAGAGAGTCTGCAAGCATCCATGGAAAGCCTTGCAAAGATGTACTCTAGAACTGCACATTACTTATCTAGGTGGGAATAACATATAACTGCCAAAGCCCATATCCACAGCAGGGCACAGGTCTATTTAGAACAGCCACGTGCCCCACAGAGCTGATTGTATTAAAGGAATAAGGTTCTTAATAACTGAGTCTTATTTGACTCAATAAGGAGAGAAAAAGGCTTTATGCACGGAGCTTCCCACCTTCCCACCCCCACCTTCCACATCTGCACAGAGAAATAGCCATCCTTCTCGAGCTGCTATGAGATCTAATTTAGAGCAACACACTTTACTCTAAGTTTTTTGAGAGTCTGGCTTAGCATAATGAGAAGAATACAGCGTTCACTTGTAGTGAGCCTTTTAATCTTTCAGAATAATCTCTTGTTGGAATCCAGCTGGCCTTGTTTTGAGTGCTGCAGAATTTTCTTTGAAAAAAATCATATAGCAAAGACAGAAAAAAAAATTAAGCAAGATCAAGCTTTTGATTTACTACATGTGTGCCTTAAATGTACATATTTTTCATCTTAATGATACATTTTCTGGAAATATGAATTGGTTTTGTGGGATGCCAAACACCTGTCACAAAGAAATTTCATGCTATAAAATCATGAATAAACTATGTCCCAGCACACTTACAGCCATATCAGGATAATGTTCTTCTCTAAGAATTCAACTGAATACCAAATTTACTCTAAATATTCTTTTTAAATTCATAAGTTTAGTAAGTTTAGTAAGAAACACCAATAAATACTTTAAAATTCATAAATACATCAAGATTTCTTTGCTAATTTGTTCACTAACTTAATAACCTAGTTAGACTAGGCTTAGCTTGATTATCAAGCCATTTTAATACCAATCTCACACAAAATAAAAATAATCTTAAAATTAGTTTAATTTAAATAACACTATTAAGAATAGGTGTTTCCAATAAAGGAATAACTGGAACCTGGAGCAATAGTTAGATACCTTTGTCATATTTTGATATACCAGCTGCACTGTACCACTAGTAGCAGTGTAGCATTTCTGACTTCCTGAAGCATCTATTTTGTGGACTGGGTTAGTACTGTGGACCCCTAGAAACAATTTTGGGTCTTGTATGACTCCTTTTTTACCAACACCATATGGTCGACTGTGGAATATGGGATCCTTTGGATTTTTTTTTCTTTTAAGAATTCAAATTTTGTCCCTGAGATAAACATACACAAATTCTTTCTTAAGTGTGAGATGAAGGTGAAATTTAAACTGTATTTTAGAAGAAAAAATAATGGTATAATCTGAGGATGTCTCTTCAGTACATAAATTAAAAACTGATTTGATGCTGATTAACTTGTTCTCAAAAAAATTCTTCAGTATTTAAGCAAGTTTGCCCCCAACAGGCACTGGTTTTGATTTTAAGAAGAAGCAAAAATAAATATTTTTGGAAGACTGAAAATAAAATATACAGAGTAGTTCTCCAACTTTCCTGTGATCTGTGAATGTCATGACTTTGGTAGGCAGATGAATAGATGCTTCAGCCAGGCTGGGCTGTACAAAGCACAGCTAAGAACAGATACATGCTTGTCCCTGAAGAGGTTATAAAAGGCAGGTTACAGGTCTCAGGTGGAGGATATTTCTCCCCATGAGTGCAGTGCAACTTTCTAACATACATCTCTTCTCAGCACAGCAACATAAACGCACCAGAATCATTAAGGGAAGGTTGTAAGAGCCTTCCAAATGACTTCCCAAAGGGCAAGTAAACCACGGTTTTCCCAGCATTACTGGCTACATTTTGCAGGCTGATCCTGCTGTTACACCTATCTATGTCCCACAGGAAAAGTATGTGTGCCAATGCCGTGCCAGGGCAGCAGATACCAGCTCTTTCTCTACTTAGCCCGCAAGAACTCTACATTGCCTGGCTGAACAGTACTGCCAACTGTGAAAAGAATGGAAAAGCACTTTTCCCTGTGAACTGGCAAAATAATAAACTAGTCATGGCAACAGCAAATTAACAGCACATATCAGCACTGCAGGGTGTATATAGGATTTGTGTAGCGACACGCTGAGTCCCAGCAGTATTACAGACTTTGACAAAGGAAAGTTAATGATGTTCAGGTTCTACAAAGCCATGTTCATGTAAGAGCTACAGATGATAACTTTACATCAATTTTCAGAGAGCATTATCAACCCTACTTAGAGGAAGGGAAACAGACAAAGAAATAGAATGGTACAAAGAAGTCCAATGGTACAATTTGTAAACAGAATTCTGTGAAAGTGTACTGACTTTAATGGCAGTACTCAATCGTTCAGCTGCCTTCCAGCACAATAGTTGTAGATGAGTGTGAAGTTTGCTTTTCATTCAAGCCATAGAACCTCAAAAGTCAGAGAAATGAAGAGGAATAGTGTAATTTTATAGAACTTCAGCTAGGGGCACCTAAGAAATTATTGATCTTAGTAACTCCAGCTGAGTTAGTGAGAGAGAGAATAGAGAAACATCAGCTCTACAGAGAACATGAACTAAAGCAACTTGTTCTCCTTCCATATGAACCTGGCTCAGTTTGACGAAGGTTTAAGGTCAAAACCACTAAAGGTCAAGAAAAGAAAGGTCAAGACTAGAAAACCAGAGGACCTATGAGAAAAAAATTTGGATTGTTTACCAGCTCAAAAGTAAATAATTAAATGAAGTTTCCCCAAGTGCATGTTTTACACACACAAACAGACACCCACAGATTGTCCATATGCTTGTTTTAGAGTAGTTCTTTTCCTGGTTAACATGGGAGGGAAAAATGAAAAATAAAAGAGAAAAGAAGGAAAATAAAGAAGGCTGTGATCAAAGGTGTAAATTGCACGCATTACTAATGGATGTTGCAAAACAGTTAACAAATGTTTCCAAAAGAAAGGGCAAATTAATTTTACATAGCCAAGTATTTTAAAAATACACATTTTATGAGAACCTTAAAGGAAAAAACAGATGGCATTTTAGACTGAGTTCTACATACAAGATTTCTCTATCATGGATTGTGAATTATGTATATATCCTTCTCATATCTTTTATATATAAAAAACCTTTTAAAATATTAATTTTCCTAGTTTAGAAAATATTACCATGAATATTTTCAGGAGTACATATTCAGAAGTACTAGCCTTCAGAGAAATAAAAATAATGATAAGAGCATAAACAAGTATTTAGATAATTACTTATGTTCTTCATAACACCTTGTATCATTTTTACACAAAAATCTTTATCTTGAAAAATTCAGTTTTCAGTTGGACTATTCTACTTATCTTTCCATTTAATAAAAATAATTGAACTCCACTTCATTTTATCTTTCATTATTGCAGTGAAAAAATCTGGTTAAATAGACCATCTAAAGTAAACAATCATAACAATCATTTAAGATCAAGTCAAAATTTATTCAAATTTAAATATCTTGTTGAATTCAACATAAATTTGAACTATCGCATCATATTTTTGCTCTTGGTATGTTTTTCACAACATTAAAAGTAATGGGTGAATGTTCTAACACAGATAAGAACTAATCATAAAAAGATGACTTGGACAAATGTAACTTTTACTTGCAGATCACACAGAGACACATAGATGCACAGACAAGCAGCACCAAACTTGGAAGTTAATTTCTTCTAAATCAAGATTATTTTACACAAACAATATAAAGACTTATTTTTAGTACCTTGATTTTTCAATGATTGTAAGTCATGAAAGATATACACTACAAACTTCAAATTTTTACATAATCTGGCATGTAAGGACCATCAATAGAAATATCACTAAAAGTTACTCCAAAATTGAGAGTATATGCTCATGCTTTATACTACTATTTGACATACTTTCTTCCCCACCTTAGTATATTAGCAGTATAAATCCCTTCTGCTCAGTAGATCATCTTAAAAATACTGGAAAATTTGACCAAAATTTAGGGAAAGATGGCTGACTAAATATGCCAAGGACTCATCTAGCCTTGGGTAGTATCTCTGTATATATTTTTTATTAGACGCAAGCTGTACCTGTGTTAGCAGGTAATGTGAGCCAGTGAGAATGTTCTGTGGAATGAAGCAGCTGACAGAGAGGAATGATGCAGGCAATAAATGCACCTCAGGGTTTTCTGCTGTGAACAAAATCTCATCTGGTTCAGTGGACTAAGTGCCAATTCATGTAGTGCATCCTCTCAGCTTTTTTTATTGAGAAGTGATCTTGTTTGTAATCTCCAAGACCTCTCCTGATGTGAACAAAACTACAGTAAGTCTGAATGATCAAGAGATTTGCCTCAAAAGTACCCTTCAATTCAGAATGAAAACACTCAGGAAGATTTGCCAGCTATCTGGTAACGATTCTGAAACATGGCTATGACTTCAGAATTTAGGAAGTATATATTCACTTCTTAATTTTGGAAGAATCATAAAGAATTTTTTAAGAAAGGTCCCATTGACTTTTTGGACACAGCCCAGGGAAGTGAATTTTATGTCTGCATTGTATCTTTAAGTAACGATATAGACCTCTGATTATAAAATTTGTGGTGGCATAAAGTAAAGTGAACTGGAATTTAACAGGATAAAATGAAAACTAACTTTAAAATCCCTGAATCTGAAAAAGAATTTCTGAAAATGTTTTTCTTAATAAATTCTGTCAAAATGCACGGGGTATTGACAACATTTAGAAATATTTCTTTATTTATTTTGTAGGCACTGTTTTAGGTTCATCAGGTCCTTTAGTGTATAACATTAATGAACATTAAGACTAAGAATGACTTTCAGGGTTCTTTTAGATATTGTCATGAAAGAATATCAACAGCTTTGAAAAGTCCTTGAATAAATTTACCTATATTTATCTTTCTAATTTACTTTTTTTCCTACCGTTTGAGTTACATTACTAGAAAGTAACACTGCAGATAAATTACTGGAGCAAATAATTTCTGCCAACTTCTTTAACTCAGCATATGAATGGACTTGTACACCACCAACAAACATGAGAGTAGACTCCTCACAAACACACAGAATAAAAGAACCTAGATATCAGGAAGAGGGATTTCACATGCCTTTTTTTGTCCCAGAAATACCATTTTATATTTTCACCAATAATACAAAATTATCTGTATAATGTATAAAATGTGATCAAATTCAGGACATATTATCTTGTATAGCCTATAGGAAAAGTAATGTCAATAGGCTAATTACTTATACCATTACTTTTTACAAGTTTTTAACCACTAATACTTCGAGATAATTAAAGAAAATGAGCAGCCTGTCAGAATTATTTAATACACTGAGGAAGCTATTACTTCAGAATCAGTCTCTGGGGCTGAGCTCCCCAAAGAAACATGTTATCAATCTATTACACGGAACACAAGTGAATACCCATAAAGCACGAGGCAGACAGACTGTTACAAACACAAGACTCTCGATTGCCTGTTTTGCCAGTTATTTTCTTAATTTTGTCGTCTATTGTGATGATCCATGAATACTGTGGGCTCATGAGGACTTGGCAGAATTGACCTTTAATCCCCTTCCCTCTTCCCCTTGAGCTTACTTTACATTACTTTCTACTTTGCAGTTACAAATTTGACATTATTAATGTCAAGACTAGGAATGGACTTAGAAGCTAACTATTTAATCTAAAGAGCACTGCAGTGCTGGATGTAGGAAAATTTAATCAGTAATCCTTTATTTAATTTCCAGGTAGGCAGATTTGCCCAGCTCCCCTCTTACTGTGTCCTTCAACAGAGACACAACTGCCTACTTATCAATCCAGACAATATCAAATGTAAATACAAAAAGTCCCACATTTAACAAGAATTAGAAAAACCAGAAGGATGCACTTTCTAGTTTTTAAGGTTTCAATTTCATTTGTAAATTATTCAAGCAAATAATTCAGCCTTACTGTGCTTTGACTCCCTACTTAGGGAAGAGAGCTGCTACTTTCTTGCCTCACAGAGCCACTGCAAGGGTAGTGACTGAAAGGTTCAGATGCCTAAGTGATGGGGCCCATAAAAGCATGTCTTTCAATCACTCTACTTTACAGACAGGTTAATCAGCAAAGAGGACAGGGCAATTAATTTTTTTTGGTATGCTCAATTAAAATTTCTTTTTAGACAGTGTTGCTCCAAAACAAAATAATAAGTTAGACTTTTTTTGTTTTTGTTTTTGTTTTTGTTTTAATTTTTAGTATAACTAAATTTACTACCCTGGGTAATAAAATTATGCTATATTTGATACCAGACTCACCTGGCAGAAGACTCAGCTTGCTGAAGAAGGAATAATCAACTGCACTTCAGAACCAAGACTTGCAATAGCTTTCAGATATGATAGTGCAATAAACACGTCAAAATGGTGAATAGAGTAAATAAAACAGTACATAAAAAAGAACTAAACCCATTCTTGTTTGCATCCAAATGAAAGAATGACTTATTTTTGGTTCTGTATTTTGCTATAGAAATAAAGAACCAGCTCAAGTTCTTGTTTCTAATATGAATCATACACTTGTTACTGCCTTTTAACTCCCTCATAATATCAAAGTAGTCTATTAGCATATAAATTACTCAAAATAAGTAAATATTTTACTTTTTAAAAATACCACAGCAACCCATACCTTTACTGAAAAGAAAATTACCAGTTTTACTGGTCAGTTTTTCAAGTTTTCAGCATCTTTATAATGATCCTTAATCTGTACAAATGCTGTCTGCCAGAATTCATTTGGCTTGCGCAGGAATCTCCTGATTCTGCAAACATTCATTGATTATTTTCTTGGACTCTAATACTGGCACCAATTAAACTAGAAGCATTTACCTGCTGTTGGGCTGATACAGCTGGATTTGACAAGCAAGACCTATTAACTGGCTTATATGACAGTGCTGAAAAGTACTCTTGGTTTCCAGAAAATATATACTGCACTAATAATGTCAATGAGGCTTTTTTCCTTAGTTTTCTCCTCTACAGTTTATGCTTCAATTCTCATAGTGAGAAAAAAAAAAACAACATTGTCACACCTATTAAACTGTCCTATCTCACTCTTTTATTATAATCCTTAATTCACATCAGCAATAATACATACATATTTATAGGCTGATGGTTTTTGACACAATACCTCTTGTTGACTATCCAAATCTACAACTTGACACACTCAAGAAAATATCTTTGGATCCTGCATTATGAAACACTAAAAAACTGTACTCTCTTCAAAGTAGTAATTTTACACTGACACCAAAGTACAAGAAAACATAAAAAATTCAGAATCAGCTGTGATCAACAACTTACTCAGACATCACTCCTGAAAACCAGTACTATGAGGAAAAACATAGATAGAACAACCTCTGCTGAATGGCACAGAATAATCATCAGGGACTATGGTTTACCTACTGCCACAGTGACATAGAAAAGGATTTACTAATTAAAACTCATTTATTGACATTATCCTCTAGGATATTGGAACAGAAAATTCTCTCATCTCACCTTAAGCTTGAACACCGAAAAAGGGTTTTTGAAGGACAATTTGAATTGAACAACAAAAAAGGGTTTTTGAAGACCCAAAAATTAAATAAAAAACAAACGGATGGTGTACATATTCCTGAGAGACCTGAATTCTTTTTCAACCAGCACATAAAACACTCTCCTTCAATGTATGTGGGATTTTGTATATGAAGACTTTATACAAACATATACAGAACTCTGACAGTTTTTAAGCTTGCAAGATGAACAAGGAATTCTTCCACAGAAGTAAAGCAGAAGGTGTAATAAAAAAATCCTTTCATTTACTTCTTGATTTTCAGCTTATCAGGCAGTCAGAATAACAAGGCATGATCACAACTCTTATCCCCTTAAAGAGGTCATTTTATTTGCATGAAGCAGATTGTGAAGTATCATTTAAATAATCTACTGCCTTTTATTAGAATGCCATAAGATTTGCATAAGAGGGTAAAAATATCCCAGCAAGAAGACATACAGGAATATTTGTGCTTTGTATCCGTCTGTCTTTTACAAGCATGTTTGAGTTTGAGTGTGGGTACCACCGTGGTTCAAGGGTTGCCACATTCATGCTGAATGTGGATGATGAGCTTGCCTGGGAGGTTTCGCTGCACCTGATCAAGTCCCCTCACATTCCCATGCTGGCCCAAGCATAGGCTGAGCTCACTCCCTCTCACTTAGAGTCAGAGAGGAAACCAAATCACCAGCTGAGTGTGTGGGCTGCATCCTCAGCATAGCAAATGTGTTTTGTGCTTGGCTCAGATTCACATAGAAGGGATCCTCCGGGAGACTTGTAAGGGGCATAAAGAGGCTCAGCTCTTTTTAAAGATGTTTTAAGGACAATCCTCTTGTCAGTGACACAGACTAGAAACCCAAAGAAGCTGTTTGTGTGGAATGGCTGGCAGTATGAGATATTGAAAGGCATGAAGATTTGCAACAACATCCCAAGCCTCTTGCCAGAAAAATGCCGGACATTTTTCTTGGCATTACATTTATAACAGTGACCTGCACTACTTTCTTATGGTTTTTCAATTTAATATTATTACTAATATATCCAAATCAACCAAAAAAAAAAAAAAAAAAAAAAAATCAGTAAATTGCTATGTGAAGTACTGCAGATGTTTGCATTTTAAATATAAAGACAATTTTTTTTTTCCCTAGGAGAAATGCCATTTTAAAAAAAAGTATATTTTCTGTTTAGAACTTATTTCTTAATGAAATTCCTTGCCCATTAAACTATCCAAACCACATGTCACAAAGTTAAATGAGTCACTTTTGGGAACATGACTAATATAAACACTTATCATTATTTCATTCTAGGTGGATGAGCATGTCTGTTACTGTTGATGGATGCCATGGCATGGTATGCTGCACTGGATGCACGTGGCCTCCAACCCAGAACTCTGCCTCTGGCAAAGGTGAAGGTCACAGTTCACCACAAAATTGCCAAGCATCCACTAGTTCATGCAGATATTAGTCGTTACTATAGTTATTAGCCTTTGGCAAACTGATTTTTTAATTAATTTTTTCATTCTCTTATCATTGACATGAAAAATTCTGTTATCTCCACAGCAGCCTATGGCATGGAGCTACCTATTTTGGATTGATTCATTTTGTGAAGAGTCACTTCCTTTTCTTTGCTCTGAATGGGCAACCTGTTGGCTTCATTTGTGCCACACACATCTTGCATTGCAATCTTCCCCCTCTAGTCTCACCCTTATGTTATAGATATTTTTGAGACCTATCATAACTCCTTCTCTTTGTTTCTTTTCCAGGCTAAGGAAAGCTGTCTTACTCACTTATTCCTCACTGACGAGTCAGTCCAAAGATCTTTTGTCCTTGTCTGTACTTTTCCAAGTTCTTTGGGACACGTTCTCTGAGACTAAAGAGAAATCATTTCCCAGTGTGGAAGATATAGGCTCACCAGAAATTTAGACACAAAGCTGTATTAATGACATCTATTTCTTTCAGCTGCTGCTAAGAATTTCTAACATCCCATTTGCTTTTTTTGGCACTCACCGCACACTAAGCAAATGTGCATACAGCTATTATGAAACAAGATCCCATTTGAGAGAGATTATAATTTCCACAGAGAACAACAATTTATTAATGAAACTGGAATTATTCCCCTCCTCCCACAGTATGTTCCGCTTTACAACAGATTGCTTTACAGTCTTATTTTAGTCCTGTTTCATAGTGGTTTTTCCCATTTTTCCATTTAGCCTTTGTCTTTAGTAATTCTAGTAGCTTAATTTGAAAAGCAAACACTTTCCTGGATACTCTCACACTTTCCAAGATAATTTATGATGACAGTAAACAACATAGGCCCCAGCCAAAATCCTTACTGGTACTGAATCATAGTGTCCAGGATGAAATATAGTAATGTTTTTTCAGTGGTCAATTAAGCATTTTCACAACAATAGGAGTGAATAATCCATCTGTTAGTGAAAATCTATTTTTTTAGCAAGGAGTAGCAAGGTTTTAACGGCATAACAGTATCAATCATTGATCACAGAATCAATAACAACTCTAACTTACATGTTCAGGAACTGACAGCTAAAATAAATACAATGCACACAAGGTAATAATTTTTATAATTACAACTGGTACTAGTAGATAGTATTTTTTTCCAAGTTTGCTTTGTTCTTTACACTCGCTTTTTTCTCTTATTGTAAATACAAGAATAACTACTGCACACAGCTATTTAGACAAAACCCATTGTATTTATATATTTATGAAACAAAATCTTCTCCAGAGGAAAATTAAATTTAAGCTAGTTACTAAAAATAAAACTACATTAGTTTTAATTTTAATATGAGTCAATGCTAGTGGACATTGTATTCTCTTATTAGTATGTCTTTCAGCTTTTCTCCTTCCTTTTTCACCTTTTACAAGATCAACCCCTGGGCTGGGTGGAAGAGGGACATGTCACCCAGCAGTGACACGTTTCTTTCCGGATATTTATAATGACCTTTCTCCTTAGTAACCCTCTCTTGCCTATAGGGCACATGTATCACTGCCATGCAGCAGTCATAGAATACATGCATCTGGTACTGCACAGTGAACTACATCAAGGAAATTACCTTAGAGTTATTTTAACATTTAAAAAAAATACTGGAAGGAAAAGGCTGATTTTACACCAGAATTTTTTTATGCTTTATATCATCTTCCACCCTTAGAAACATCATCTTTTTTCTAAGAGTCTGTAAATGCCTCTACAGGGTTATTGGGTTATTTGGGATTTTATAATCTCCATTTAGATTGACTAAATGATAAGCAAGTGACAACAGGGAGAAAATTATACCATAGTGTTCCTGTTACAAAATTGTTTTCCACTACAGGGGCATCTAAATAATATTTGGTTATTTTTATGAATTCTTATTATGTCCTCAGTCTTTATCTTGTCCCGTTCCACTTCTCTTTGTTAAGACCTTTTTTGACTTTTTATGTTGAGTTGTCTGCCTTTTTTTCCCTGGCTAGAAAAATAGGCAATTTACTCTGTTTTATGAAATAATTATTATGTAATAAATGCTAGTAAATGCTAATAAATAAACTGTCTTTCATTTATGAAAGACAATTCATTTCACCAGCTCGTGTAGAAAATACAAGCAAGATTTTGGGTACACATGTTCTATTTGAAACTGGAAGAGAGGCTGTGGAGTTCAAAGCTGCTGTTAACTGGGTTAATTCTTCAGAATTTAATAGGATACATAACAGATCCTATGCAAGAAGTAAGCTAATTGCATCAGAGTGGATATCAGGTACAGGGAGACAGAAGGATTTGGGAATGGTTGTCTCTAGAGGGAGAGGAGAGACAGGACATGTAGAGCCTGTGGGACATGAAGCATTGCTGAGAGAGGGAAATGGTCATTGCCATACAACCACTACTTGCTCCAAGTCCATTGCTTTCTGTGTTATATAACAGAAATTGTGGTTTGATATATCACCCTCAGAAGAGCAGGGGGGTTTTCACTTTAGAACATCTGCTGTTAAAACACCAACAGGCCCCTAAATAGCAAAGTAAGTTATGCAATGTCAGTACCTGACAAGACTGCCAATCCAAATAATTTCTGTTTATGATTTGCATACAAGGATATTAACTGTAGTGACTGAAGCTGAGATAACCTTCTAACTTGTTAGCTTCTCCTATATGTCGGTGCTGGACAGCTGATAGGAAATTATTCTTTCTTCTTCTTATGAAACATGCTTTATTAATGATTGATTCTAGCTGTGGGGTTTTGAGGTTTTTTTGTGGAGGGTTTTTGGTTTTTGTTTTTTGTTTGTTTGCTTGTTTGTGGGGTTTTTGGGGTTTTCATTGTTAGTTTATTAGGGGAGGGTTGTTGTTTTATGATATTTATAATTTTGTTTGAAAAAATGAATTTAGGTTTTCATTTTGTTACATTCTGTTTCATGCTCATACTTCAGTTTTGAATTTCGGTGGTGATTTTTCATGCTGTGTTTTCAAATATTTGCATTTTATTGAAAAAAAAAATTAATTACAGAATCACAGAATATTCTGAGTTGGAAGGGACCCACAAGGAACTTTGAGTCTTTGCCTGCACAGAACATATTCAAGGGTCACAGCATGTGCCAGATAGCACTCTCCAAGCTCTTTGAACTCTGTCAAGCTGATGCTGTGACCACTTCCCTCGGCAGCCTGTTTCTGTGCCCAAACAGCCTCTGGATGAAGAACCTTTTCCTAATATACAAGCTAAACCTCTCCTGACACAATCTCAGGCCTTTCCCTTGGGTCCTGTCACTGGTCACCAGAGAGAAGAGATCAGTGCCTGCCCCTCCTCATTGCCTCGTGAGAAAGTTGTAACTGCAATAGTATCTCACCTCAGTCTCCTCTTGCCCAGGCTGAAAAGACCTGAAAAGTGTCCTCAGCTGCTCCTCATACGGCTTCAGCTCAAGGCCTTCACCATCCTTGAGGCCTTTCTTTGGATACTCCCTAACAGTTTAATGTCTTTCTTATATTGTGGCACTCAAAATTGCTCCCAGCACTGGAGCTGAGGCTGCCCCAGTGCAGAGCAGACCGACACAATCCCCTCCCTTGCCCGGCTGGTGATGCTGTGCCTGATGGCCCACAGGACATGCCTGGCCTTCCTGGCTGCCAGGGCACTGCTGGCTCATGTTCAACTTGCCATCGACCAGGACTGCCTGGTTCCTCTCCACAGTGCTGCTTTTCAGTGAAAACTGTATAAATATCCAAATTATATAAATATGCATATTTCGACAAGTATTTAAGTAGAATTATATATATTTATATTTCTGAAATTTGCAGTTTAATTTTTTTCCAATTACTGTTTTAATGCCAAATCCACATCCCTCTACAATGAGCAAAGGAAATAAAAAAGTCCACATTGTGAAAAAAATTATCCATCTCATAGATTTGAAATCCTGAACTTTAATCTAGTCTCCTGTCACTTAGCAGTTCCTTAATAGTTCTGTAATTCTTTTGTCTTCCTGATGAAAATTTATACTTTTGTAGCACATTTGAGGCATTATGGTATCTCTTTTTTTTTTTTTTAACATCTCACATGTTGCAGCAATCACAAATTTTATTCAATTTCTGAACCTTCTTGTTGTTTTGGTTTCCATATTATTACCCAGATAGAGGAATGGCTCCAAGTATTTAATACTTGCCCAATTTTGCTGTCTGGCAAATGCTATTTAATTTATTACTTGGCATTCTCATGCTTTTCCAGGAAGGTCTCATGATCCCATGATGGTCTAATGTTTCACTAATTATAAATTCAGCTTGTGTTGCTGACATACAGAATACATGCCCATGTCTGATCTATCAACAACAATATTTCTACCAGGTGAATCACAAATTCTCAGCCAAGCTCCATATTTAGATTTAAACAAAAAATAAAATCTTCACATTTTCTTGGATTAAAGAAGGAGACAATGTTTTGGTTTGTCTGTTCTCCTCAAGTCCTTTCCAATTTCTAAATATTTTTTAAAGTATCTTTTCCCATATTTCCCTGTGTAAATAAACTTCCTGCCCAGATGAAGCCATTTATACAGAAGCAGTCCAAATAAAACTACAATATGTGTAAGATTTTTCTTTAGCAGTTTAATTTCTACAAGTTCATTTGTATTTCTCCATCTGTGTTGGCAACACAAATTTCAGACGCGCAAGCACCATTAGCACCCTACACTCACCTGTGTTTGGAGGTCTTGTGAGACCCAATCATTCATGCTAACAGGACCATTTCCACAGGTTCTAAATCATCTACAGTGATCACTGAATCCTTGCATAATAAAGCCTGCTAAATTTTAGAGTTTGAAATATTTCAGTCTGTGACCTCCTTAGCTGTTCAGAACAATAACCTCAACCTTTTACATCCTCTAAAACGTGGCTGACAGCTCAAGACGTTGATCCTTCATTTTTATTTTGATCTCTCCTTGTCCTGAGCTCAGTCTTTCTCCTCTCTCATGCAATCAGTGAAAACTCAGTCCTCCTTTTTTTTCTAGCTCCTAATAGTAACCTCATATAATTTTAATCAATGTAAGGACCACAGGCAAGAGGTCTTACTACTACTACTACACTCCTAATTTACCTGCTATGAGCTACCTAAGCAAATCAATAAACAAAGTGAAGCCTCTAGATCAATAATAAACACTCTGTTGCAAGTTGTTCATCTCTGCTGCATGTCTTTGTACACCTTGTAAAAAGGTTAGCTTTCAGGAGTAAACATTAAATGCAGGTCTGTCTTGCTCATGGGGGTTTTGTTTTTCCATGGTTCCATTTCTTTCTCACACTTTCATGTGCAACTGTCAAAATTACTTTGTGTCTCACATACTCTATGCAATATACAGGATGCAAAGCTTTTAAAGTCATCACTTTTTTTCACCAGAAAGACATAAGTAGAAGAGACAAAGGTCTCAGCTCAACGGAGCAAGAAAAGAAATCCAGAATTCTCATACCAGCTCTGATTCCTCTTACACCATTTTTTACCATTTCATTTCTCCTCATCAATTTCCTTGTCTGTAATAAATTGTGACAGTGCTTTTGCTTGAATATGTGCGCAGCATAAACTCTGTAAGCCAATTTAGTAAGCCAGGTTAATGTGATCATGCCTGATTGCTCTTTAAATTATATCTAAAGACCACTAAGGCCCAACAAGATTTCACTTTGATGTCAGCAGACAGAGGTGAGTATATGTTCGATGTACTGAACAAGCTCATTCTTATACATAGCATATCTTTCATATCAAAATCATACAGAATGAGTAACTGTGATGTCCTGCATCTTGGGAGTCAATTAATACATTACTAGCAGCAGTCCCTGAAACAATTTTCATCGCCTTGATGATGGCACTGTGCAAATGTCTAATGGAAATAATACACAGCTATCTCTAATGTTGTTACTTCATTTGCTGGAATGGAATCTAATAAATTATAAAAAACACTTTTGACAACTTTAAATGAAATATTATTGTGATCATATTAGAAATCTAGTGTAAATACAATTTTTAAAAAGATTAGTTTAATCAGGGTACATTTATGAATAGATTTAAGTGGGGCTTTTTCCTTCAAAGGGCAGTGCCGGGGTTGGCTGTTACTTTTCTCCGCCCCAGCACGGGAAAAGGCGGTTTTGGACAGGCCACGCTTTCGAAGAAGGCGTCTGGACTCTTGCTTTTGGTTTTTAGTTGCGTTTATTGTTTCTTATTTACAAAGTTTTTTTGTCTGTCTAGCCGAGGTCTGATCAGCAAGACAGCCAAGGGCACTCTCCCCCGCCCACGGGGCGGTTGTCTCTTTTATAGTAAAAACTATGTACAAGATATTTACCTTTAATTTCCAATACTTTTTGCTCTTGTTGGCAAGTGCACTTTCTCTATGAACCAATTCACACATGCCAACATCATCTTGAACATGGATGCCAAGGAGAAGAAAGAAGAAGGACAGGGCACGCCCAAATCCCTCCATCTTGGGACTCCTGACCCCCATGTACAGAATTCTAAACCCCCCTGTACAGTGCATTATAATTTAAGTTTTACTTAGTGGATATCATCCTTTCACTATTCAAAATTGAAATTCTCTCATTTCTTCACTTTTAGGAGTCATTTCTTTAGAAGAATCACAGTCAAGCCACCAGGTACTTTTGTCAACATTCTAGGACCTCCGAGCCCCCCAAGGGTTGTCTCGGTAGCTCTGGACATCTGGAGTGATGTACTGAGTTCCCACAGGGCAGTAGCTTTCAAATTCACTGCATGTATTTCTTTTCCTTAAATTTTATTTTTTCTTTCAAGTTAACTCAGTGCTTATGAGTTTTGCTTAATGCCAAAATGATAGCCACTGCTCTGTAAAATTGTTTGTCTGAACAGATTTTAAAAAAGCAGTGCATAATTTCCTTTACAGACTGCCCTGTCATACAGGCACTCACCCAAGAGGGAAAATAACTGTAAAAAGAGAGCATATATTCAGAAGTACATGTTGATTTAAGCCTAATGGAAGGTGGCCAACATTAATTACATCATATTAAAAATTATCCACTAAAAATTCAAAAATAAATTCTATACTCATATTTCAGATGCAGAGAATAAATGATAAGCCTTTGAAAAAACATGCTTTCTGGTCAAAGATATAGAGCTCTGCTTCTTCCAAATCCACACTCTTTCTGCCTTGATACATGGGCAAGCCTTTGAAGATGACGAGGCTTGTTCAGGACAGAGTCAGATGAAAAATACCATATTGTTACATTACCCTGTACTGCCACAGAACAGTCATGAATATTAAATTTTTCAGCATCCTTTTCTTAACAAAAAATATCTGTAGTAGTTTGTATGTGAGCATGCATTATTGTGTCAGAGGTTTAAACAACAAACTTGTAAAACATAGGTTATTAATTGGCAGAAAAAGATCTGGTAAGCTGAGGTTCTGGGATTTTTGTTGGGTTTTCTTGTTTGTTTAGTTGGGGGGTGTTGGGGTTTTTTGGGGTTTTTTTTTTTTTGGTTGGTTGGTTGGTTGGTTGGTTGGTTGGTTGTTTGGTTGGTTGGTTTGTTTTTTTTGCTACACTGGAAAATGGAAGAGAAATGGCCACCACACTGAAGAGGACTTTGCAAACTTTTCCTATGCACCGTCTGCATTCGTATGCCTGTCTCTGCAAACTTGAGGACAAACAGCAAAAAAATTCTCACTGGAAGAAATTGTGCAGGTGTGCAACACAAAAAAGATGTGATGCACACTTTCACACTAGGAATGCAAAGACACATATAAAGGGAAGATGCCACACGCAGCACATCAAAACCTTTGCTAGTATTATTTTGACCATGTTATTCTCTTGAACTTTCAGTTTATTTTGCTGCTTCTGCATGTCACTGTTGAAACACAGCAATAAAGAAAGGTTACAGACATATTTGTAGTGTCCTGGTGGGGCTGCACCCCCTTCAGCCATCTTTGCATAAGGGTAATTAAAACTGCTGTCTTGTTTGTGGGTGTAAATTGTACTGGAACTTGTAGCACTTGATCCTTTGATGATTTCTGTCACCATTCACTGGGACCTGTGCTTTTGCACAAAAAACAAGGCATGAACTTTTCGTCTTCATCTGCACGTGCTGTTTTTGCCTGGCTTTCTGGAGTTTCACAATACAGGAAAACAAGTAAAGCACTGCATAGCAAATGGGCTAGCCTTATTTTACTCCCAGCACCCTGTCCATTTTCATGGGTTTCATGGGTAATAACATACTCTAATTTTATTTTTTAGACTGGATCTGCTTAATGAATGTTGAGCAAAGAGGGTTATCTTCTGTTAACAATCTGATGGATTTTTATTCTTCTTGATTACACAAGCAGATTCCCAAACTTTAATAATCAGGTCAAATGCTTTAATGTGTAAGCTTCAAGAACAATTTTAAAATCACCACCTGTAAGCTAGACTAATCCCCACCAGTTTGTAAACTATATTTTGATTTGCAACCTGACACTTCTTGAGATAGTTGTCTAAAAACAGATATGAAAGGAATTACATGCACTGCCCAATAATAGAAGACATTATTTCTGTAAATCTGTATTCTCTTACAGAAGGTTTGCAATATTAGCTAGTCACTTTCAACTGTTTAGTGAAACTGTTAGCTGATTTAATAGATACATTAAAATCCCATTTATGAATTACTGTGACATAATAATATAAATGTCTATGCACAGGTGTCCTGATGTCATGGCTAGAAGAAGATAAAATCCTTGTGATTTCAGGTCACATGAAATATCCTACGCTTTATAATGTACTTATTGCTACTTTAAAATATATAACAGTAGCATTATAAAAATAATTAAATTGAAAATATGTGCTTTTGGAATAAACATGTAATTTTGGTGAATCATTTGATTCTGCAGATTTAGTTCTGCAATCACTCCAGAACTCAACTGCATTTAACATCTTAAAAATTGTACGTGATTTAAAAAAATTGCATATGATCTAAAGATACCGATGAGTGACTGTTGGATGTAATTTAGTATGCTGACAATGGTTTGAGTTTATATGAAGCTTGGCTTTTGCTATCTGGATTTAAAAGCACAATTTCTCAAAGGAACTTCTCTCTTTCAGTGTTATACCTGCATTGAGAGCTTTGTGGAAAATAAGGGGGAAACACCAACATCTCCAGCTTGGTTTTGTTTATTTGTTTGTCTTCTGGGGTTTTTTTTGTAAGAGATTCTGCAAAGATGACATACAAAGACTGGCAGGGTTTGTTGGTTTTTTTCAGATATAGTAAAGCAAATAGTTAATATAGATGAAACAAGTTGTGATAAACATAAAAATAAACATTGTTAAAGAAAGTATTAATCTAGAATTAATTGCTTTATTCTAGAAGTAGGTGTTTTGACATATAAAAAGGGGTTTAACTTTTTGACTTTCCACATACTTGAAAAGTGTCGCACAATTTGTAACAGTCTTAAGAGTCTTAAAAAGTCTTAAGGGATAAAAATATTCCAGGTAAATCTGTAATAAGTGTTAGTCTTAATGAAAATATTCCATTAGTACTAAAGTTGCTTATAAACTTAATGTCAGTGGAGCAAAAACAGGACAAAGGAAGAATCTGATTCATGAGTACATTGATAACAGTCCATTTTGTGCAAAATTACCAAATTTTTGGCAGTTTAGAACTGACCCTACATGACTACCAAGGAAAACTTTCACAAAGGAATAAAGTCTAATGAAAACATAGTGATTATGATTCAAAATGATTTCATCAGTAATATCTCTGTCTTTTGACATTAAAGGCACAGCAATGACATTGCCTGTGCTACAGCACCAAATGTGATGAGAGTCCTTGTTGGCATCTTCAGCAAGGTGCCAGAACAGATATGTCTCAGAGAAAGTGTAACTTGTATCAACTGGGTATCACAAATATGATTTTTTCCATTATATGGTCCCCCTTTCTTCAGACTTATAGCAAGCTCATTGTATTAACTTTGGGATACAAACACACTGCTTTGCAAATTGCTTTGATTAATACATTTTAGGGATTAACACGAACGTCTTCACATGCAATATCCAAATACATTTTTGGCTGCTGTGCTAAATAATCTGCTGGTTTATGTATACATCCTCAGAATGGTTTTCTGGAGTTTTCTGGAAGGGTGGAGGAAACATTAAGTTTCTGTTGATTTATTTATATTTAGGAAAAAAAAAAAGATTTCCCACTTGTACATTAAAAAAAAAAAATTCACAATGGTATTAAAATAAAAACTGAAGCACGATGATTCATTTTTACAGTAGGTGAATTTGAAACCTTGCTGTCTAGGGAAGTGGCATTTGGCGACCCAGGAAACAAATTCCTGACTTTTTATTTTCACTGAATAAAATCCTTTACTTAAACTGAAAATTATACACAACTTCCAATTATACACTCTGCTAAGATTTTCTTCAGGTGTCCTTTTCAGCTTTCCTATCTGAAAACTCTGTTGTTTAAATTCACCACCCCCACACCCCTCAAACAGTTTTCTGTCAATTACTTATGCTGTTTTACAGAAACAGTGGACATATGATGAGAGAGGGAATTGCAAAAATTCTCACCAGGTATGATTGTGCTTGTCTATACACAGTACAAAAGCTCTAGTTGCAGGACTTTGAATTATGAAGCAATAAAACATATTAGAAATACTTGAAAACAATCTGAACAATCAGAAATAAAAGCAAATAGTTCTGAGACATAAGACAACAGACCAAAAAGGATGCATCTTCATTAGCTGAAAACACACTTGGAATAACCATATCAATCACAGGAATGACTGTTCATTCTGAGCTTGAGGTTTAAAGTTTATATCTTATCTCTTGACATCAGAACAATGTTTGTTTCTAAAAATCAAATATGCTACCACAGTAGTCTCAATTAAAATTAGTTGTAAGATACAGACTTACATCAGAATTCTCTTATTTTGTTTGTTTTATTATTGTTGCTGCTGTTGTTTTTGTTTAATATAAAAAGCAAGAACAGGGAAATAAGACAAACATGCAAAGACAGAAAGCATATAGTGACTACAGGAAACGCTGGATGGTAAAAGCTATGAGCAGAGGGAGCTACTGCCAGTTGAAGATTTGTCCTGTCCCACCAGAAACAGGTGCACAATTATAATACATTATACTACTTCTCTGTATCATTTGAACTTTCAAAGAAATAGTAAAAATTACCTTTCCCACATACTGAGGTTCAGAGCCCATGTACTCCTCCAGCACAAAAAATTGATTCCACACCCAGCCTCGTTTAACTCGCTGGGCAGATGATCTCCTCCCTGGCACTGGAACAACATTTTCTCTTGGCTGTGCTTCTAAAATCTCTTGTGCTTGTGGATGCAGTGGTGTTAGGAGACCTCCATCAAACAGGACCCAGAGAAGCAGGGATAAGCAGTTCCTTGTGAGCATTGGCAATGGCTTCTCTACCACAAGTAATAAAAATTCCAGCACTTAATGCTGAGCAGAGGAATCCAGGTTTGAGGTGTCTGTGGCCTTCACCACTTAGCTTCTGATTTTATTGCAGAAATGCTAATGCAGGCATTAATCCTTCTGATGACAAGGTATTTGCCGCAATAAATTCCATCTATAGGGACCTATAAAAGAGATTTACATGCAACATCAAATTACATAGGATTACACTGAAACATTCATCAAAATGTTCACACCTAGTTAGTTTCTAGAGACAGAGAAAAATATTAAGAATCACAGTTTAAAAGAGATAGCTATTTTCATTGTAGCACTGAGCTGCCCTAGAACATTGTGTAGTTATGACTTCACTCTTGCTCTGCTTAGCATTACTTGTAGTATTTGTTTTAGGATCAGGTATCAAACAAACCTGTTTCCCATCAGTGATATTAAAAATGTTTACTCTGTTTTATTTTAGTTTTACTCAAATTTTACTCAAAAATCTTTTCCTCAAAAAAGTTTTACAAATGAAATACTGAAGAACAGGGGATCCACTCTTTCACCTTACTGTGCAGAGCAGGACCCTTTGCTCACTTTCTCTGCCACGAAAAGCTTCTTGAAGTCTTCTCTAGAGTGTGCTGGTTGCCATGTATAAAAAAAATAGCTACCTATAGGACTTAAGATAGATGAATTTTACATTAAAAAAAAAATACAATTTATAGTGCTATGGAATTCACCACTTTGTTAGGGTCGTATTGTGTCATTGATTTTTAAGCATCGGTTTCTAGGAAATCAATAGAGTTCTGCTTAAAAAGCAATGACATGATATAGACCTCAAAAAAGAATAATAAATTACTTAACCATATATATTTTTCCTTTTCAAATACTGCCAAAGGTTATATTTTCCTTATGAATAATATTTTACGATCCATAAAAATAAATAGCATAGAAATTCTTATTTGTTGGGTACATGCTGATGTGTTTAAAGAGAAAGAATTTATAATCAGCAACCTGGAAAATTTAACAAGTCTTAAAAAAGAAAAAATAAAAATAAACATCCTAGAAGAATAACTATTTCCTATGCTAAATTTAGGTGAGATTTCCTGTTCAGATATGAAAGGCTACATTTTAGGTCTTAATAAAAAAGAAAGTAAAAAACCTGGTGAAAGGTATCTACTGAGTGTTTTAATTCTACCTTCAGAAATGATAAAAGATGAGGAAAGAACTCCCATCTGCTCAGCATCATTTAAATAAAAGTTTTTCTAATTTATGTTCAAACATTTCAATGTTTTTCATCTACAGCAAAATACTATTTTGTGCAATGAGTAAAAACTTCTTACTTGCACAATCATTTGCAGTCTATGGACTTATTCCAGCACAGGAACCTTAAGACACGACCTAACAGCAGAGATCCGCATTCAATATATTTGGTATGAATTTATTTTTCACTGAACTGTTCATATGCGATTTTCTGCTGCTTTTTTTAATGCATTCAGTGGTATATAACATCACGTTCCGACTGTGTTCATCCATAATTCAGTTCCAAGATTTCCAAACTTTTTTGCCTCCCCTGATCCATGGCTGCAGAGTGCATGCCTCGTTTTTACAGCAAAATCATAGTAATCATAAAACATAGCAAAAAATAAAACCAACTCAACATATCCTTTTGAATTGCCCAGACACAGATGGGAAGTAGAAACAAATATATTAAAAAAAAGGGGTGGGATAGTCTGTACTGCTTCAGAAATGCCAAAATCATGTTGTAGTCAATTTAATTGCCATACCACTTCTCTTTGCTGAGAAGACTCTGTACATTGCAGTTCTCCCAGCAGAGCTCTGCCTCCGGCCATGTCTGTCAGTCAGGGAGCTTTTAAAATGTTATACAGCACCAAAAGTAATGCAAAGAGATTGAAAGACTTCAATGAAAGGAGAGCAATTCCCCCTTGGCTGGAAGGTTAGTAACCAAGTGCAAGACACAGAGCACTTTAACCCCTTCTCCATTGGTCTCCCAGACAGCCTCCCAGAACGCCTACTGCAGAGTCAGGAAAGAGCAATGCCAGTGCTTTCTTCATTTCCTACAGCTTCAAAAGATGATGAATGGGAGGGTCAGAGAAAAAATGGGAGGCTAATGGATGTTGCAGTACAGGATTGTAGCACAGATGCCCTCATCAGCAGCAAAAGAGTTCAATGTGAAGAATTACTTTCAATTTTTATTCTTTTTTTTTATTTTATTTTTTAAATTTAAACCTCAGCAAGGCAAATAATTGAGACTCTCATACTTTGTCACTTGAAAGAATCACTCCAGCTTGCTATTCTGTAACATTTGTGCCATAGGAAACTGAGGCAGAAGGTTCTTCCCCAATAGCTTCTTCTTCCCCATAATTTCATTGCTGGCTTTGCAGGAGGCTTTTTCTGATAGAATTTGTTTTATAGCACCGCTGGAACTTGTACAGGAATTCAAAGGCTAATATATATCTTTTTTTTTTCTTTTAGTCTGTGCTTGTTGTTTTGCATTTTCTTTTTAAACTATGTCAAAACCCGTCCTAGTGCTTTTCTATTGTCAAATATTCATTGATACCTTATGTACCTCTGATCAGAAAACTACTAAGGCAACTAGGAGACAAAGATTTGTCAGAACAATTGACCATAATGAAGGCACTATATTTTCCTAAATTTTTATGGCATTATTTCCAGTGATGCTCATAAAGAAATATCCAATGAGAGAGTTGTGAACAGACATGCACCCTCATTGCATCTCTTTCTTATATATTAGAGAAGTACAGATGGTCAGATTTTTCTTAGATCTTGGGGTTTTTTCAATATGAGCTGTTGTTACTAATTTCTTCAAACTATCTTGTAAGAATTTAAGTACCATTATGCATGATCTAATTAACCCCTAAAGAGAGCTTCAAAGTGATACCCTGTATGAATTTAGTCCCACATATGCTTTTATAACCTGTGATTACATTTATTCATTTCCCCAGTTTGATGAAGGGAAATAAATGACCCAACAGCAAGCATGGACAGTATTTTAATACACAATTATTATGAAATCTTGATCATATTTACTGTGTCCCCCAAACTACAGGCTTAGAAACTCATGAAATGCAAATGATGAATAAAATATCACTCCTAAAATTATTTATTGGGAATAACAAAATACATGGTATAAATGATATAAATGGTGCTCCTGCAAGAATTTTGATTCTGACGTGGACTATACTGCCATTAATCTAAAGAGCCTGAGCAAAGAAATGCTTTTGGAATACAAAATTTATGCATGCCATTGCTGCTGCAACAACCCTTAATCAATGGTACAGCAGGCACAAATCACCTCACCAAGCTTGGCAAAGGTTGTCCCTTGTTGAGACAACAGCCACAGATTCTCTGCAATCACTAGTACGCACATAAGGCCTCATGTAGAGAAGTATTTGAAAAGAAACTTTAAATGATCTTTGATCTTGTCATGGTTTAATCCCAGACAGCAATTCAGCCCCACCCAGCTGCTCATTCACCTACACCCAGTGAAGAAGAGAATCAAAAAGATAAAAATGAGGAAACTCATGGGTTGAACTAAAAAGAGTTTAATAAATAAAGCAAATGCTGCAAATGCAAGGAAAGGAAATAAGTTTATTTACTCATTTCCCATTGGCAGGCAGATTTTCAGTCTTTTTTGGGAAAGCAGAGCTCCATAATACATAGTGGCGTCTTGGGAAGACAAATGCCATCATTCCAAACATTATAACTTTTCTTCTTCTTCTCCCCCGCCCCCCAGCTCTATATGCTGTCCATGATGCCATATGGTCTGGAATATTCCTTCAGTCAGGAAGGAATCGGGATCAGCTGTCCTGACTGTCTCCCCTCCCAACTTCTTGCTCACGCACACACTGGTGAGCTGGGGTGACGTGCAGAAAAGGCTTTGAATACATAAGCACTGCTCAACAATAGCTAAAACAACCCCATGCTATCTACTCTGGTGTTTTTTTCAGGAGATTTTCTGGAAAATTCAGAACACAGCCCCATACTGACTATTATGAAGAAAATTCATTCCATCCCAGCCAAAATCGGTGCAGACCTGTACAATGTATCTACTTGGATCAGACTACAAATGCACTACTGTCACACCCAGACAAGCAGAAAACACTAAAGCTCCATGATGCACTCGAAACTGTGACCAGTCCAGCAAGGCTGGTAGTTGAACCTCCATGAATGGAGGCAAATTGCTTACTGACAAAGTATCCATTATGCACTGATGGTGGGAACATTTCTGCAGCCACCTTAACCATAAATCTATCAGCACAGAGAATGCTTTAGCTCACGTGAAATAAGAGCTAATGTAGAGCAACCATCTTCCTACCCATAAAGAGGTTTGAAAAAGCTTGGCGATACTGTAAGATGGTTGATCCCACCAGCAGGAAAGCCAGATAACATCTATAACTATGAATATGCTGTATTAGCTGACCATGTAATCTTGTTTCTCTGCGGTATCTTGGAATAAGAAAGAAAGAAAACGGCAGAAAAAACAAGTCCATGCTTTTGGTATCTATTAAAATTAACTACTAAAATATTTGAGATTATATATCTTCTGGTTAAAGAATAGGTAAAAGCAATATGGTAAATCTTTCTCTGAGTTTAAACAAATCAGTTAGGTGGATATCCTCAAAGTCATTTAATTAAACAAATCCCATTAGATTAGACTCTAAATTACCACATTTCTTTGTGAGTTTGACTTTCCTGAGCTTCACAACCAATCTAGATACCTTGTAAATGAAAGTAATTATTCCATTTTCTACCTGGTCTTTTCAGTTAGCACGGGACCTACTTGATAATATCAAAAGAGGGGTTAAGAGGGAGATTACAATTAAACAGATCACAAACCACAAACTAGCAAAGACTTTAATTTGTCAATCTGTCCATCCTACAAGTTAGAAAACTTTCAACAGATTAAGCAGGTCCCACCTCTGCAGCTACTATAACAACTTGGCAAGAATAACATCTGGAATCCATGCCAGGTAACTGTCATGGGGAAAAAACAATATCAGTGTTTCTACCTGCTGGAGTCTTAACATCATCCAAACCAGTTATTCCTTTATCTCCCTTTGTGTGAGATTCAATAACCTGTATAAACTGTCCTAGTTTAACATCTGTCAGCAACCAAGCACCACACAGCTGCTCACTCACTCCCTCAGACAGGAGGCTGAGGTAAGAGAACTGGATGAATAAAAGTGGGAAAACTTGAGGGTTCAGATAAGAACAGTTTAATAACTGAAATATCATTAAAATATTAATAATATTAATAACAATAATAATAATATTGCTCTGAAAAGTAAAATAACTGAGTGAGAGAAATAAACACCAATAAATACAAATGAAAATAATTGGGCACCACCAGTGAATCAATGCCCAGCCAGTCCCCAAGCAGCAGCTCCCAGCCTTCCCCCTAATTTATTGTTGTGCATGACTCCATATGTAATGGAACATTTCTTTGGTCATTTGGGATCAGCTGTCCTGGCTGTGTCCCCTCCCAGATTCCTGTGCATCCCCACATGTGTGCTGGTGGGTTGGTGTGAGAAACAGAAAAGGCCTTTACTCTGTGTGAGCACGGATCAGTGATCAGTAAAAGATCCCTGTGTTATCAGTGCTGTTTCCAGCACAAATCCAAAACCACTGCCCCATACCAGCAACTGTGAAGAGAATTAACTCTGTCCCAGCCAAAACCAGTACAGAAGCCTAGGCAGGCTCTCTATTTAAATTGAATCCTCACAAGGCTGAAAATCTGAATCTCAGTCCCATTGCTTCAGAGGTGGTTTATATGAAATTGCTGATTAAGAGATGGAACAGAAACCAAAATCACCTAAGCTAATCCCAAATATTCTGTAGATAAGTGATAAGAGCATTCTGATTTAATGTGAGAAATATATGCAGAAAGTAAACATATGGAAGCTGAATCTTGGTATTTCTGGAAGATATATGTCTTCATACGGACAAGAACTATACTCTGTAGACTACTAAACAACAAAGAGATGGAAGCATTTCCCCTGCAATAAAGTGATTTTAGCTCACTTTTGTCAAATTCTCTTACAAAAGCCCCCAAATCCAACTATTTATTGTCAAATATTTTGCTTATTATGAAGTTACTAATAATTTAACTTGGCAAGAATAATATCATTTTGGTTACGGCTATGATTTTTGGATTTGATTGCCAAAGCCACTTTCTCTCCCTATTCAATTGTTCTCTGCAGAGATGTATTTTGCATACTAGCTAAGAGATTGATTCTAATGTTAGTTGTGCCAACAGAGTAACACCATCTATGAATCTGGACTACTCCATCGAATTTTAACTGGCATAAAACCAAAGTGAGATGAGAATGATGTCCCCTGTCTTTGAGCGTGATTGTCCTTGTAAGTACATCCATGGGAAGGTTGCCACAAAGATATATTACAAGACAAAAAACATGTGTTATATTCTATCAATACCCAGTAAACATATTTATGAAATTTCTAACATTGGAGAGGAGTCTAATTATGGCTGACATTTCTAAGTCTTACAACAATAAAATTATTCTTGCTTTTCAGGTATGTTTTAATAATTGGTTTTCTATTATATAAAAAAATTATGACTTTAGGGAGTTTGGTAACATAACACAATCAGATACTACATACTTCCAAAACCAGTGTAGCTTTACAATGCTGGGGCTTATGAAGCGCAAGGTAAAAACATTCTGAGGGCAAAATAATTAACTGGTCCTGCATGCAACTATTTATACATATTGTGTCACGTTTGTCATCATTAGTAACACTTACAGAAGATCATTTATGACTGAGCCATCATCCTCTACCAGGGAAATTATCACTTCTAATTCACAAACATGCATAAGAATATGAGGGAAATTGTTAAAAAAAAAAAGGACTGGAACTTTCATTATAAAATGTAAATACATCAGTAAATGCACAAATCTCTGCAACTCATTGAACTCTTGAAAGTAAACTCAGGTAAAACGAAATTTCACTTTCACTCCAGGTTAATAATTAATCTATATTTTGCTGAGATTCAAATTCAGGCCAGTACTACTCTGTAAATGCATAATGCAACTCTGCAATTTAATCATCAGTTAAAAGAAAGAAACAAACTGTTTCCAAAACGAACAAAGTTTCCTTTACAAATATGGTCCGATGATGAAGCAGTCATCAATTTCATTTTTGTTCTCTCTTGTGACAGGCTTGACTCAGAAAAGTCCCATGGTCAATCTATACCTACTTTGTCAATAGTCTAGAATCTTTATTTTTGATAAATTACAAATATTTTCATTTCTGCTAGGAATCTGTCAATGTCAATGCTAAAGCATGGACAATCAGGAAACAATCCTTCATTCTACTCATTCTACACTTTTTGAATAAATATATGAGACGGGGGAAAGGAGGGAAAGGGAAATAAAATCAAAACATTTCAACACATTAGCAATATATATAAAGCAATAATTGACAAATCTGAGGCTGCAGCTCAAATATATTTATAATTTTGTATGTAACATGAGATATTGAAATGTGTGTGAGCATATTTTAATGTACTCTTTAACATTATTTTCTTAATCCTTGGGATATTTCTGTTTTTCTGAACCTGTCAAGAATTCTACCAGATTGCAAACAGTCTTTAGTTAAGATCTCATTATTAAAAGATTTTCTGCTATTGGTCAGAACCTGATTATAAAAAATTTGAAAGTATTAATTATGGTTTCTGGTGTCAGAAAGACTAAGAAAATACACTAAATTAGAGAACTAACTCAAAGATAGAAATTTCGAAGTGAGGTCTTTCAGGCATTTGTTTGTGTGTTGTGTATATAATGGTGCAATTATTGCTTAATATCAGCTTGATGTATAACCTCAGACATTTAAAACTGAAAATATGGGTCTCCTCTTGTCCATTATTGCAACTACTATAAAGTAGATTTAAACGTCTTTGTCTCCATCAAGATAGTATTAAAAGGTGTTTAATCTCCAATATTCCTTTCTCTAGTAGATTATGGAAATCCATAGTCCAACTTTTAGACTTTCACTCTTCTGAAAGGTTAATAGATTTGTTCTAACGGCAATGAATTATATCATTTCAGAGGATGATACCATCCTCAGGAAAACATGACAGACAGGTGTTGTGTCCAACAGGTTTCTAGCCATTAATCTTGTGAATTTTAACAGGTAGTCCCAGAGACAACAGGGGTGAGAGATAACCCATCAATTTTCTGAACTGTGAGAATATCAGCACAGACCTCTCAGTATTCTGGAGTCACCTACTTTATTCTGGGCTTTCTCCAAGGCTCAATAAAAATAACTCTTATGCTTGGTAATTTATGTCTTTTCACAACTCATTTTGGCTTGTTTTCACCCTACCTACATTTACTGGCAAGACTATATCTCTTTTCTGACCAACAATAAACTGAAAAAAAAATCAAATACATCAAAACCTTCATGGATTTTAAAGTATCAGAAATAATAATGCTAGGGCTTCTATTTTGATTATTTAAATTTTTTCTTTGTTTTGCTCATCATTACTGCATGGGAATATAAGGTCATTAGAGCAACTGAGGCACACTGTAGTTAGACTGGCAATGGCTACTCTAACTAGAGAGTACAGTCATCTACAAATAACTTCAGCCAAAGTAATCCTCATTTGTATTTGGTTTTTCAGAACTGGATGTATTTAATGAAGACTCACCAAATACCAAATCTGTGTGTGAATAGCTGTGTGTCTCTCTTCAAGAAACCTTTCACTCAAGTAAAACCCTCTATTTGCCAGTCAATGTGAAAGTGCTCCCAAACTAAGCCAGTGATTAAACTCAGAGATGCTAAAAGCAGCCAGGAGACATTTTGTGTACAACTTCTAAGAGAAGATTAAATAATATTTGTGCCTCAATTTCATCTGTATAAATCCTCATGTCCCTTGTGTATGATTGCTCATTTCACAAATTTAAGAGTAATGAATTGAGTAATTTTGTAACAGATGCCTGCTGTGAATTTCAGCAATTATGGCCAAGCACAGACAATAGATGAGGTGGTGTTCAAGGAAATAAAGTGACACTCACTACTGCAGGTCTATCTGTCCTGTCTACAGAAATAAATACAAATCTTATTGGTGAAAACAATTTTCCTTTTAGATTCTTTCTTGCCTTTGTAAGTTTCAAATTAAAAAGACAAGAAAATAATGCATTAGAAAGAAACATGTCTTGTAACACTCACACTCAGCAACATAAATTATTGGTACTTTTTTCCCCCCATATGGTACACATGGATCTTTATTAACTGGGGTGAATATATTTTCATAATATCATTCATGAGTGTATCTGCTATAATTTAATAACTTAAAGGCAAATATGATTTTGTCTGTTTCATTGTTCATATATACATACATGCTCAATCTCACAGATTCACAGAAAATATAGGAAATAGACAAATTTAAATATGAAATACAAAACCTCATCAACACTTGAAAGCTTACAATTTCAAAAACATGTCTTTTTTTAAAATAAAAATATCCATAATGGGTCAATAACTACTTTCAGTTAGCACTGATTTAACTTAGAATAGAAACCATTTCATCTTACTATGTTTCAGCCTTAACACCCTGCTTTGAATGACTTCAATAATTAAATGAGTATTAATTAAAACAAAGCACATATTTTTCATAAACTATTATAGTCAATGTCCTCATTCTTTAGAAAAGGCAGTGGTTACTTTTTCTTTTTTGTTTGCAACTTAAGAAAGGTTTTTCCTTTAGTTTGGTCTGAGCTCCTTCTATGCTACAGAAAAAATATAACTATATAGTAGCTAGGTGGTTTATGATTTATGTAACTTACCTCAAGACATGTAATGAGCAGCTTGTTTATTGCATATAATGCATATTTTATTTTTTTATAACAAACAGAAATTTTCTAGTTATTTCAGTCTGCAAAACTGTGGTTTAGATAGGAAATCAATAATGTCTTTTTAAGGTTAAGCTCAGTGAAATGAAGTGCTTAAATAGTCCTGATGAAATTGCACCTCAGCTGAACTCAGAAAGAACAGCATTATGGCAAGAGGATAATGTCATACCTGCAGTATAATAGATTGCAGCCAATCAATCAGACATATTGTAATCGCTAAGGGCACTGTCCTGCTGTACTAAAAAAATACCTTCAGGTCTCAAGGTAGAAAGATTGACACATTTAGTCTGGAGCAACCTAAATCAAATATTTCCCTAAGACTAGTGAATTAACCTTACTAGATGACACAGCCCAGACACACATTTTGTCCTGGTAGAAATGGAGTACTGGGCCTAAGACTAAGCTGTAAGGAAGGCTACTAATTTTGTGGAAAAAAAATATGTTTCCATCTATGCAACCTCTGATCTGCGGTCAAGTATGACCCACTGTGTAGTTCCTCTGATCACAGAATCACAGAAACACAGAATGGTTGAGATTGGATGGGACTGCTGGAACTCATCTGGTCCAAACCCCCAGCTCAGTCAGGATCAGCTATAAGAATTAGCTGTAGCTACATAGGCGAAACAGGTTTTTTCTATAGATGGAGACTACACAACCCCACAGGGTGACCTGTTTCAATGGCCTGGCCATTCTGCAAGTTTTTGATGCACCTCACTGTCCACTTAACTTTAGCAGTTTCTCTATGAGATTGTTTGCAGCCGATGTGAAAAGCTGTTTTAAAGACTACATTCACTACACGGCCCTCATCCACCAAGCCAATCGCCTCATTATAGGAAGCTACCAGGTTGGTTAAGCATGATTTCTCCTTTGTAAATCCATACTGACTTCTCTCAGTCACCTTCTTGTCTTGCATGTATTTGGAAATGGTTTCGAGGCATTAAAGGGCTTTATTATTTACCTGAGGGCTTAGGTGAGGTTGATGCCTTAGGCCCCACGGATTTGTGTATGTACTGATTGCTGAAGTGCTCTCCATCACTGAGAGCAAATCTTTGGTCCATACATGAGCAGCAGGTACTTCCTGCTTTCCTGGAATTTCAAAACCTCACCCACAAGCACTATGATCAAGTCTCTTCTTGAAGATAACTTTTGTTTACACTAAGACGGTAAGTGAGTTGAAATAAACCCTATTATTTTTCAAACCCTCTTCCCGCTAGGAAAGGAGCCTTTGACAGTCCCAAGAACTTTTAGAGAAGATTTGTTTAATTTTTCAATTAAATTCCCAATTTCATCCTTATAAATGAGTCTCTTCTTATTATTAGTTACTACATTTGTTAACAAGAAAGCCCAAAATATAGGTCTATATTCCGTGTTCAAAAATAAAGTATTTTGATTTTTCAGAAACACTGCTGACTTCAAATGCCCGGTGAAACCCTTAGAATGCTTTCAAGAAGCAACTTAACTGTGTAGTCTAAAGAATTGCAAGCAATACCAATACACATGCAGATACTCAACACATATTAAATATGCAAAATAAAAGCTATTTGAAATACAAGATTTTAATGTAAAGGACAAAAAGAGGAGCTCACCTCTGACATCTAAAATATTTATATGGATTTTTTTTTGCATGAAGATCTAAATTTTAATGGTAATGGTCACAATTTATCATAAACATAATGAACAAAATTTTTGTCTTTTTAATGAAAAAATCTTGTTAAGTGACAGAATATTTACCTGGAAAATTTTCATAAATAAGTAGAGACAACTCAGTTTGCACAGTGAGCTTTAAAAAATATATTTGTAAATTAATTTCCTTATATCTCTAACAATTTACAAATTTACTCTGTTTCTTATTATTCTCTAATAGAAATAGTAAAAGTATTTCTCATCATATTATGACAGATCATTCAAACATATAAAGAGAACAATTAATTCACCATGAAATCAAGTGTTTGCTTTGCTGAGTGTTATATTAAAAGCTATTGATGATATAAAAGACAGTAAAATCTTATTGCTTATGAAAATTCCAACTGAAATGACTTTATAACTTTACCTCACTAGCTAAAACTTTCTCTGATGTTAGAGCTTTTGAAATTCCTGGGAGAGTTTTATCCCCAGGAAGAGTCTTATTTTCCATTTGAAAAAGAACAAAACCAATTCTTTGGTTTTACCCCTTTTGATACGCATGCATATTTTTATATGGTTTGTGGCATTAAAGAGCATTTAAACCCAAACCCTGCAATGTGGAAATGGAATAAAATCATACTTTTTAGATTATATCAACCACTATTGGCTTTACGGCTCCTTTGTTTTTTCAGACAAAGCATAATGCAGAAAACTCCTGTGACTAAGAATTTTCCATTGATTCACCACTTGCAACTCTTGTTTCTCAGCATCTGCTAAACCACCAGATGGGTTTCCACCTATTTACCTGCTTTGTTCAGACCCAGAGACAGAATTTCATGTGAAGACCAAAGGAAGAGAGAGACAGACAGGAGCCAGACATACCTCTCGTCTGATATATGTGAAATAGAATCTCTGTTGAGCAGTTCAAAACCTGGACTGGCACTAAGATCACAAACTTGAGACTCTTAACTATGTTTTGATATTGCTGAAGAAGGGGGCTATCCTTCTACTGTTGTTTGAGTAAATATCATGAGGTTTCTATAGAATTTACTTGCATAATAATGGAAGGTGCAGAAACAAATTTACTGTCCCCAAAGGAAACAAGAAGGAAAAACAAGGTTCCAAGATTCAGGTTTGTCATTAGCACAGAATGAGCTACTAATTCGCTATGATACATAACCTCCACAACCATGAAGTACTATGCCTCCTGAAGGCTCTTTCTTGCTCAGTAAAAAGGCTGTAGTTCTTTGTTACCTGTGTTAGCCATCTTTATGGTATTCAAGCATCGCTAATTATAATTAAATATTTAACTAGTTAGCATATGGAGCAATAGTTGGCAGCCTGGCTGGGCAGCAGCACACAATCAGAGCAGAAAGAATTGTTGTGATTATTTCTTAATAAGGTAGCTAAAATGGCTCTCAGCTAATCAATGAAAAAGGCTGACTTACTCAGCCTTTGTTCAGAAACAAGCTGAAAAATAATTATGCAAATGAGCATTTTCAGACAGGTTACAGAGACTTTAATATTTTGCTATTACTGAGAAATAATCACCTTACCGTTACATAAGAAAACCTGCAGATGAGGTGCAGGGAATTTCTAATTGCCCCTAAATCCACAGATGAGTGTCAGCCACTGTGTAGCATCTCGGTTGTCATACTGGCTCAAGTTGCAAAAATGAAGAACAAAATACTGCAGCAGCATTCCACCATGTCAACACATCAATCAAGTCACCCCTTTATTACTCACTAATTAATCACCTTCCCCATCTCGCTCTCTTTGTGGTTGTTTTTTCTCTTCATCAATTTTAGAAACAGTATTTAGAAAAGAGCAAAGGGAAAAGAGAGGAGATGAGACTTTGTCATTAAAATATAACAGCATGTTAAAACAAGACATTAAGTTTGTAGTTAGACACGTGAATTAAAGAGGTCTGCTTCAGAGGTCATGTGTGCCAAGCACTTTGAAAACTAGGGCAAGCTTTGGATACATATTAGCATAGAGCACAATATATCTTTTCATGATCAGCTTGTACGGGAAGTTGGACTATATGCCTTGTTAAAACTCAGAATTTGTTTGCTTGTGTGAGGAATGGAAAAATTACAGCATCCTTGATGATTTAGTTCATGTTTCCTGTTTGATGCCACCTCTGAAACAGGCAGACCAAACTGATACCAGTCTGATTTTGAAGACCACTAGTTTTTTCAAGAATTTTCAGCAAATCTAAGACTTTTAATTGTCTTTCAGAGTTGATGAGCCTTTTGGCCCATGGGAGGTAACAAAGTTTGACCTCCCACACATCCCTTTTGTTCTGCAAAGGTTAAGCATTTAACCACTTTAAAAAAAATAATTAAAAAATTTAATAAGATAAAATTTTATTTTATTTTAAAATAAAATTTTAAAATAAAAATTTCTCAGAGCAAAGCCAAACTCAAGTATTGCAATTTGTCTTAGTGATTTCTTTTCTTTTAAGAAATCTAAAAAATCAAGGTAAAACTAAGTTTCTTCAACTTATTTCAAAAATAATACAATGTTCGGTCATTCTTATGATACCAAAACAAAGCTTTCATGACAGCTACATTTGTTTTGGTCTGCAGGACAAAAAATTCAGGACAGCAAATATCCCTTTATTTTTTATTCTGTGTGTATATGTATGCATAAATAGTAGGACACAGAGAGGCATATTTATATATACCTAAGAAAATGGTTTATTCCTTACAGGCACGCCTAAGTGTGGTAAATTCTCAGAAAAACACCAAGTATATTTTCTGCTGAATAATATGAATTAATCTTCCCAATAAAATGCAAAAAATCCTTTCCACACCTAGGTTACCTAAAGAAAAAGGATTCATGAGGGACACTGCCAATAATATGACTTCCTCAAATGTTTTTAAGATGCAGCTTCCTTTCCCTACCGTAAGGGCTCCAAGAAAGTTGCTGTTTGCCAGTAAAAAAGAAACAAAGTAGACACTTGGTATATCTTCCATTTTCTACAAAGAGCAGTGGTCCAGTGCTTAGAAGAAAAAATAAGAATATTAAATATATTCTTCTGCTGAAAAAATCCCAAATATAATGCATTATCCCAAAGAGTATAATCTCCCTACTCAAAATGCAAATGCATTTTCTGATTTTGACTGCGTACCAGTGACATTTATTTCTCAAATTGACAGCACTTACTGCAGCACTTTTACATTCCATACTTTATTTTTAAATTTTCTCTTGTCAAAACTGGAACTATAGATGTAAATCTGATAAAAGAAATAAAATTAATCCTATTTGTGTCCCAAAAGCTTCTTGAGGTTACAGAGGGCAGTGGGGGAGGAATAATGTGATGAAAATGTAAGACTAAATAAATAAATTGCAAGCACAAGAGATGCTAGAATACATTTTGCTTTCCTTCAAAGTAAGGAATTAATAAGAGAAATAGTCCTTGTTTGCCAAATTCTTACCGCAGCACTCAAAAAGTACAGCACATCTAAGAAGGCCAGAAAACTTTCAAGCTGTGAAAAATAGAATTGGACACTTACTGAGACTTTAAGGAGATGAGAAATTGCAAACGAAAACATGACAGAAGTTGAAAAGACAACCATTTTAAATGTCTAATCTTTTCATACACCCTTCCATGACATTTTCTCTTCTGATACTGCTTTAGTTTTTAGTTTTCCTTTTTAGATTGTAGGAAACAGAGGGAAAATAAAAGAGGCATGTACAGACTCAATAATGGAATTAGATTTAGATTAGGATTATATGAAGTAGGAAACTTTGTAAAATGGGAAGCTCTTTCTTTTTTAAACTTTTAGATCTGAATTGTCTTTCCATTTTTTAATGAAAGGTAAATATGACTGATAACTTACGTGAAAAACTTCTATCAGAAATGCTGTTGTCGGCTAAACTAAATCAAATCAGGTAAAACTAAAGAAAAATTATTTGAGAAATGAGGAAATATTTTTGAAAAGTCCTTTTAAATTCAGACCTTTTCAAAGTATTTTCAGATATAAAAAACAACTTAGAATAAAAAATTTTGAAATAAAAATATTCAAAAATGAACAAAATATATTGACCTTATGATTAAAAAAAAAATTCAATTCATTTCATATGGTATTTTGAAATGCCATCTCTTTGTAAATTGCACTTCATTTGTAATTAAAGAAACAAACAAATTGAAACACATATACCTTCTCTTTTGGAATTATCAGTTTTTTCGATCAATCCTAAATTCAAATCCAGAACAATTGTAAAACAAAGTCTGTTCACAAAGGGTTTCCTAAGCAAAAAATGAAAAAAAGCAAAACCTGTTCTCCATTTAATGAAGCACTCTAAGGTAAGGCCTCTCATAAAAACAGTATGTTGTAGTGTTGTATAGTAATTTTTTTCCACTGCCCTTTAATCAAAAAAGCTCCAAAAAAACTTTTTGAACAAAAACAGTGAAAAAAAAACAAAAAAAAAAAAAAACACAAAAAAAAAAAAGTGCAGCAATAGCCCTGCATCCTGAAATCACTGCTGTCATAAATTAAATGGAATATATTCCAATTGGAGATATCATTTGTTGGAGGTACAAATAGAAGTGAAAAAGAGAAGATTAAAAGGTGCTATCCTGTAAAGCAGACACAGGAAATTATAAAAGTAATTTTCAACATAAAACAAAAGCCAGAAGCCTGCCCAGATGGTTTAATATTTCATATTAGCAGAGAGGTAAAATCTATGTCCCTATGATAGGCAATGACCTTATGAGCTGGAGACTACAGAAATCCAGCAGTTACAGGCAGAGGAAATTGAGCCACAGAAAGAGTTATGCAAAGGAGGCCACGGTGTTCCTGGAAGCCAGCAGGAAGAGCAAGGACTCAGAGGTAAAGATTTTGAAGTCAGCCTTACTTACGTACACATGATTGAATTTTATAACCCAGCAGTTCTAAATAATTCTCTCCATAAAATGACAGTTTAATTCTATAAAATCAGCATAATTTTCATCTATCAAATGTTAAGCTGTGACAAGAAGGACTTATTTGCATGAATTTCCATCCTTCTGTCAACACAAAGTTTCCTGACAGGCCCGTGCTCTTGCACCTGCTCAAGCTCTCAAGGCTTGCAAACCAACCTCCATGGGGCCTGTAAGCTTGGCTTCCCTTTCTTCAGCCACTTTTGTCACTTGTGTTCTCCTCCCACCTTTCCCCATTATAGGCAGTAACAGAAAGTCCTTGCTTTGAGTCAAAGGCCACAAGACCAATTAGGATTTCTCTCTTACCAAACCACTGTTCCCCATACTCCAGTGCTTCTGACTCAGGAAAGGGAAGTAACAAAGATAATTATGTTAAACTGATTACATTTCATTCTGTAAAAAACCAAACCAAACCAAACCAAAAACCAAAAAAAACCACCACCAACAAAAAAATAAAAACAAGAAACAACAACAACAAAAAAAACACCAACAAAAAACCAACTCTTTCTTAAGACCGATATTCATTAATATCTTCCTCAATTACATAGACAGTGAGATCAAACACACCCTCAGAATGCTGGCAGATGAAACCAAGCTGAGTGATGCAGCTGACACAGCTGAAGGGTGGGATGTTGTCCAGAGGCTCCTGACCAAATAAGAAGAGAGCTGTGATGGTGAGAAACTCACAGGGTTCAACAGGACCAAGTGCAAGTTGCTGCACCTAGATCAGGGCAATCCCAGAAATTACTGAAAAATAACTAATTGAAAGCAGGTCTTCAGAGTAGGGTTCATGTAGACAAAAGGATGAGCCAACAGTGTGTGCTTGAAGCCCAGGAAGCCAATCTTATCCTGCAGTGTGGTCAGCAAGGCAAGGGAGGTCATTCTGACCCTCTGCTCTGCTCTGGTGAGACCACACCTGGAGTGCAGCATTCAGATTTAGGGTCCCCAGCACAAGGAGGGCATAGATAGACCAGTTGGAGAGAGTCCAGAGGAAGCCATGAAGATGATCAGAAGGCTGGAGCAACTCTCCTATGAACACAGGCTGAGAGAGCTGGATTTGATCAGACTGGAGAAGAGAAGGCTCCAGAGACACCTCAATAGTAGCCCTCCAGTATTTAAAGGGACCTTATGGGAAAGATCTAGAGCAATTTTTTACATTAGCAGCTGGGACAAGGGGAAAAGATTTTAAAATAAAAGGTGAGAATTAGATTGGATGTTAGGAAGAATTTCTTTACTCAAAGGGTGGTGAGGCACTAGCAGAAGTTTCACAGAGACATTGTGGATGCTCCATTTCTGGGGAAATTGTTCAAGGCCATGATGGAGAGGTTGATCTAGCGGCACATGGTAAAAGGCATGAATTAGAAGATTTTTAGTCTCCCTTCAACCCAAAACATTTTGTGACTCTATGATGCTATGAGTCTATGGATAGTTTAGAAATAAAGAGGGGAAGAAAGAGATTTTGTGCTTATTTATAAAATAAAAGAGATTTTATGTTTAGATTTTCAAATCAAATGTCTGAAAATATTTGAAGTTCATTATACATATTCATATTTTAATTTTTCTTTAGAATAATGTGATGAGGTCAAACTTTAACTGAGTTAGCAGACTGTTTTCCATTTCTACCAAGAGACAATCCACAATTTCACAGATCCTATGACATCCTTGTATTTTCCCTTGTATTCAATTAAACATTATTTGCTTGCAGATATGATGTCAGTTAAGATAAGGATTTGGTTACTTATTTCAACCTGAAAGATTTTACATTGGAATGAATAAAGGAGACTCTTGCAGAGCAGAGTACATGCTAAGCTATTTTTCGTTCTTGACAGACTTACATGACCGAATAATTTTAGTGGAGGGTTGGGGTGTTTGTTTTGTTGGTTGGTTTTGGTTTTGTTGTGTTTTTTTTGTTTTGTTTTGTTTTAATTACAGGTAGTAACACTCTTCTAAGAATGTTTTGCATTTCAGGGCTGCATAAATTATGAGTTCCTTATCAAGGTCTCCTCTTGGCCTCATTTATTTTTCACAAATTGAAACTTGGCAGGATACTTGCACATCATCTTTATTCAATAGACAAAGGCTTCTCGAACAGAGTCTAGGATGAAAAGAATGATCACTTAGCCTGACGTGCTTACATTTGCTCATTCTGATTGCAACAATAGAGCAGATTTGCCCTCTTGAATAGAAACAGCTTAAACAAGTTCTTCACCCTGTTACAGTTTCACCTATCCTATAGAGACTAAGGTTAAAGCTGTGATTTGACATTATTATATTGACACTAAGGGGTTTTTTGCTGTCTACAAAAAATGAGGAAAAATTATTGTGCCTTCATACCTTCAGGTATTCATACCTAAATGTTTTGACAAATTAATGCAAAATTATTATTGCTCTATAATACAGTTGGTACACTGAATTGTTTAAGTCAGCCAGAAAAGAATTAAAAAGTAATTTCTTCACAGTATGTCATCTGTGGTTTATTTAATTCTGAGGGCATCCTTTGGCATCTGTATGCCTACCAGGATTCTGAAATCTTCTGTAAGATAATTTTACTACAAAAAAGACTCACTTGGATGCAAACAGCCTGCCACCAAGCTGACAGCAGACTTGGTCACAATTCTCTCTACATCTATCTCCAACTTTTTCAGAATGGGAAAAATCAATTCTTTAATGGGTTGCGTGAGAACAATGACTATTTTGAGACCCTGTATGAGAAAGTCAGCTCTTTTCCTTAGGGGGAGGGGTACACGTGATTACCGTATGTCACCCCAGAGAGCTGGCCTGAAAGGGCTGACCTTGTGTCGCTTTGCAATTCCAGGAGCAGAAGCCTGACAGGACACTCAGCCATCACCATTAATAATCTGAGAAAGCCAGGCTCCTGGATGAAGAACAAGATTAAAGATGGTTACAGAGTTCCACACGTGTTATTAGCTGTTAGCCTGATGTAAACATGACTAACGGATAATGGGATTAGCTTGGCTGAGCAGAAATCACCCGGAGGATCTAAACACTTTCTCTTCTACCCTAAAATATTTCAGAGAGGATGAAAAAGGGTGAAGAAAGTCTTGTGTGTCACTTTAACAGCCTGGGTGGGTTATGACATTGCTTAAAGCAGAACCCTCTTATGGAGGCAGATATGTTTTTTACCTTTGTACAGACAATTTTAGGCTTTTAAGGAAATAAAATTAATGGGGGAAACGAGACAAACAGATACAAAATGTTTATTTTGATGGTTTTTGCTGGTGTATTGTTGCTTTTTTTTGGTAACGCCATTTAACTCTATAAACAGCAACAGACTCGACAGTTCGTTGTTAGGCAAGCACAAAACAAGCAATTTGGGATGCAGCAAATTTTCCTGCAGGGGTTGACAAGCCATTTTCTCCTAATCAGTGGTCAGATCTTAAAATTAAAAAAAGGATAAAAGATTCTGTATTTCAAATACACAGATAGACACCTAGACAAGCACCAAAGACAAGCAAAGCATTGATGCAGATACTTATCAATGAAACTGACACAAAAATCTGCTTATCAAAGTAGATCTAGGCTTATTAAAAAGCCTAGAAACACACAGCTGAAAAGTGTAGCATTCACACAGCTTGCAGAAACACCCCTTTCCTCCACCAAAAAAAGAACCAAACAAAAAACCCCAAAACAACAACAACAAAAAAAGAAACCAAAACAAAACCAGGAGAAAAAAAGAAAAAGGAAAGTCAAACACCAAAAAAAAAAAGAATAGAGAGGACTGGCTGTTAGTGAAAAAGCTAATTTTTTTTGCATCCACATAAGGCATGAAATCAACAACATGTCAGTTAATAATTAATTTCTCTGAGTCTTCTGGCTCCCTTTTATTTTGCTAAAGCTGATCAGGAAAAAAAAAGAGGCTAAACATTTGTGAAAATATTGTTTGAAAAAGTTCAACAAATAGTTTGCCACTTTTCTTTTCACTTTTGTGGAATGCATTTTAGAGCAATGATATGGATGGCAAAACAAACCTTTGTGCTCACAGGACCTGCAGGCATTTTAAATGGCATTTCAGAAGAAGAAAATGTGGCTTGCAGGGAAGCTTAAAAGAAAAAAAAAAGCATCAGTGTACATCAGTTCCACCTGAAATGAACTCAAGTCCCTAATGTCCAGAAAAAAATGATACTTGACTTTCCTCATTCTTATACTACAAAGATTGAAAAAGCATTATACACACTCAATGGTTCAAATTTCAATAATTTTATCAAGAATTTGGGGAAAATTTACTTCTGGGATATATTGTAGTTGCAGTTCTGGGAGGGTTTTTTACAAAGCCTAAATTTCCTGTGACTCCTTTTGCTGCATATGGTCACTGTAGATAACATATTTTAGGACAGTCAGTGTTTCTTCTATTGAGAACAGCTGCAAAGCACAGTGGGATGTGAGCACACATTGCCCTGGGTAAACAGCATGACATTCAATGGTCATTATGGACTATTTTTCCTGGTGATGCTTTTGGTTCTGTTCATTTGTCTGCTCAAAAGCATGTATTCACTCACTCTACAAAATTATTTTTCATTTCAGAAGCTGAAACACTGGAAACCATATTTTCTGAGCTTTAGAGTCAACCAGGGAAAAGACAAGAAAAAAATGAAGAAGGGAACAGAAGAAGGAAGTCAGAAAAGGTAAAAATGTTCTTCTAAAAACCCTTGTCAATGACAAGGCAACTACAACTTCATTCTTTGACCTTAATACTATGGTCTTCTGCATCCACTACAAGTATAATAAAGGAGAAATTTTCAGCTATATGTTTACAGTTGAGGAAGCAAATCTTGATAACACTCTATTCAGTTTTGCATTGGAAGGAGATGTATGTAACACGTGTTGAGTTTGCTAACATTTCTTTTCGGTGTGGTATAATGTCCTTCCGTGCATCTCCTCAAAATGCTGTGCTTTAAAAAAAGGTCAACAACATTTGTCATGTAATATTTTTTGGCAGAGCTTTCAATGTAAAGGAAACACTTTCTTTTATAATCCTAATTTCCTTTATCAATTCCCAGTGTCTAACACACTTAGCATACACCTTCAGAAAATATTGGCACAAGTGAAATTCTACTTTAAGATTTACAGCTACAATGTTAATTTATATTTTCCTACCATTTTCCTTAACTTTAATCCTGAATGTTAAAAAAAACCCAAAACCAAAAAAAACAAACCCAAAAACTGACACAGTTATTGCAACCTTATTGCAAGAAAACCAAGAGAAATATTCATTACAATGCAACAAAAATTGGCTGTCAATTTTTTTCCATCCTGTTTGGGAAACAAAAAAATGGCCCCACAAAAAACCCCTACTTTTATGGAACTACGAAAGAATAAAGAGTTTATAATATAGCAGTATGGTTATTTATAACACAATTTGATGGTGGTAAACAAAAAACACATAAAACCTTTTAAACATTAAAGAAAAAGTGTATTTCCTAGATAAAACATTGGTTTCATAATCTTCTAAAGACCAAAAAAACTAAATTATGATCCAAGTAATAATGAGTAGTACATATACTAGGACTGTTTCATTTATATATCCATATATATCACATAAATAAACTCTTCAGAATGCAGCACATGACTTTCTAGGCATTAATGAATAAAACATCTTAATAGATCCTCACAGAATATGAATACCAGCAACAGTATTTCACGAAGAGGGAATTGAATATAGAGTAAAGGGATCTGAAAATAATCCTCGGAAGCAAGCAGAGCTAGGATTTGAACTAAATCCAACCATGTGCCTTCAAGATTGGCTTAGTCCTTCTTGGCTATAAGTGATAGACTGAAATGCCAAATGATTCTTATCTAAAAGGTTATGCCATTTTCAAAAACTGTATTCTGAGAATAAAAATTCATTTAATAGGTTTCCATGTTACTTAAAAGCTACATGACCTGGCACAGCAAGTGCTTTTCTCAGCTTCCAAGACTACTCTTTTAAGACTGACTTGTCAATGCCTTCATGTTGCAGCAAGTCACATGCACAGAGCATGCAACATGCATTTGGTTTTATGGTCTATCACACATGTGAACTTGAAATGCCCGCAGTTAATCAAAAGGAGAGCATGCAAAACACAATCAGTTTCAGTGTGCTCCATGAGAGCACAAACCAATGTGGTTTTAATGAAGAAAAGCCATCCAGAGGGGAAAAAAAAAATTAAAAGGAATAAAAAAAGAAAATATATACTCCATTACAATTTTTTCAGGTTGATTTCAATATTTGGAAAACATACACCAATTTATTTGCTGACCTATAATTTGTGGCTGATCTAAATTGTGTAGTGCTCAAAGGGAAGTTATTCCGTGTAAAAAAGAATAAGAAATTTGATTACTCAAGTGCACTGTCTCATGAATACTATTGATCTCTCTCCTACAGAGAGTGGTGAATACTCCCTGTAAAACCTTTGTTTATAACAATTACATCTCAATAGAACTGCATGCAATTTTCTGCTTCTGCTTAATATATGCTACTCTTTTGCTCTACAGTACCTTGCTGAAAAGTACAATTATTTTCAAGATGAGTTGATCATATTTTTTAGTGTTACTTATCCATGATAGTGAACATTAATTTGATTTTGGCTTCTACACATAGATCAAAATTTGGCTTTCTTATTCAATTTACAAACTGTCTACACTTAAGCTGACCTTTTACTCTGCATGTTCTAACTACCAATAACATGATAATCACTAGGACATATATACAGCTGAAAGAAAAATCAAAATTATTTGTAGGCACTATAGTAGGCTTCTTGGTTGTCACACCTGTTTTTCTGCTTTTTCTGGTGCCTAATAAATGGAGATGAAATGAAGATTCACATTTTTGGTTGCTCCAAACCCTGCTGGAGATATAATGTTTAGGTTCCTCCTATTCTTATGTTCATAATATCTAAGTGGCAATTAGTTATCAACACATTTAAAAATAACCTTAATAGAATACAAGTTAAAGTAAAATGCATATTTCCCGCTCTATAATTTTTTTTTCTCTCTTCAACCTTAATACTTTTAATGTGTTCACAAGAGGAACTTGGTCTATTCATCTAATGTTAAATAAGAATGTTCTTTCTCCTCCTCTTAAAACCAGATATAGCTGATATGCTCTTGCAGCTAAGATGGCAGAAGCATTTATAATATTTTCCTTACTTTATAACCCAGACAGTACTGCCAGAGAGAACCTCTGCTTTACTGCCTCCACCAAAAATCATTATGTTTTTGCAAAATGTTACATTACTGTAGCCATCTTCTCCCATCAAATTTCCCAATGCATCCAGGCAGCATCATCATTTCTCTTAGAAAATTACTATATCAGGTACATACAGAGAAAATCCGCTGACTCTGCTTTTTGTGTAAAATAAGTCCTTTTCTGCTTCCTTAGATATGTTTGCTTGTTATATCCTATACTTGACTGACTAATTAACATTATTTTACTCAGAGAGAACTCCTTTCTTCCCTTGGTGAACCACTGATACATTTTATTGTGATATACAATCAATAAACACTACTAATTGTGTAATTTTCCCTCTATACTAAAAACACATAATTAACAAACATTTTGATGTTGTACAGATAAGTAACTCATTGCTACTATTAAGATAAAACTGGTAGTAATTAGTCATTCTCTGGTGAATGATCTTCAGTGTCTTTTTCTAAGCCATTGTCAACATCTCATGACTAAAACTTTACAAAACCTGTACAATGATAAGCAGGCCTTTTGCCTCCATTTGTGCATGCTGCAGATCACTGTCACTATTTTTTGCGTGAATTATGCTGATTACTCATTCCCGCAGAAGCCTGCTGACAATTTTTACTTTTTTGTACAAGCCCTTCAATACTTCACTGCATCAAATCTTAAACTGAAGTGTCAAAATAGTTTTTTCATCCTTAAAATACTAAAAGGAAAGTATCACAGTAACAGTGGAACATGCGCTGGTTTTGGCTGGGCTGAAGTAATTTTTCCCCATAACAGCTAATATGGGAATATGGCTTGGATTTGTGCTGGAAACAGTGTTGATAACTCAGAGATGTCTTGGTTGCTGCTGATCAGTGCTCAGAGCCAAGCCTTTTTTGCTTCTCACACCACCCCAACAGCAAATAGGTGGGGTATGCATAAGAATTCGAGAGTAGAAACAGCCAGGACAGCTGATTCCAACTGACCAAAAGGATATTCCAGACCATATAGAGTCATGATCAGAAATATATAAAGGGGAAGGTTTGCCATAGGGCTGCTGCTCAGGGAGTAGGTGGGCATTGGTCAGTTGGTGGTGAGCAACTGATATAATTTTCACCACTTGTCTTTCTTGGGTTTTATTTGCCTCTTATTGCTTTTTAAATTGAAATTAAAGTTGTTGGTTTTGTTGTTGTTATTATTGTTGAAGTTATTAAGTTGTTCTAATTTAAAGCCATGAGTTTCTTGCATTTACCCTTCCAATTCCCCTCTCCCCCTCCTGCTGTGGGGAGTGCAAGCAAGCAGCTATATGGTGCTTGGTTGCTGCCTGGAGTTCAGCCAACAAAGAGAGTGAGAATAATTTTTTCAGATGAAGAAGTTGGCGATTAATTTTGAGCATTCATTTCCTGTCTTCTTTTCATCAGCCTTTCAAAGCACTCAGATTTTTATAACACATTGTTATCTAACTGGGCATGCCCAGAACAGATGTTAAATTAAGGTCATATTATATTAAATATTATGATAAAATATAACCAGTTAATGCATTTTTTTTTTTTAAATTAGGAGTCAGCCAGCAACACACTTTCCATTACCAGCAGAAGACGGAGTCCAACAAAAGCAGTACATCTTTCCTCATATTGCTCATGCTGTCCTAGAATGTGATTATTTCAGTTTTATTGGCAATTTGTTATTTTCCTAATTCAGTATATGACAGGACAGCAGCTGAAAACTCTGCAAGGCTCTCCTTTGCAGGTTGCCAGAATTCTTTTTGCACTTCTTTGATTCTCTGCTTGTAAGATAAAGAAAAGCCTTGTCTTTTATGAGTTACATTACAGAGTGATTTTTCTGTATCATGAATGGAAGTGAAAAGGTTTCCAGCAAGTTGGCAAGGAATATTTTTTACAAATTTAAGACAGTCACTATTCTTTTGGAAGGAAGGAGTGCTACCTGCTGAGTGAGAAGCATTATTTGATTTACTAACTAGCACTTTAGGCTCTGTAATCTATAGCTTGCACTGTTGGCCTATGCAATGGGCTTCCACAGCTTGTTCTATTTCCTTGTGCAGCTGAGGTTCATATGAACAGGTCAAACCTTTTTCCCCAAAGTCAAGTAACCTTCATGCAGCCTTAGAAAGTATGTTTTTATGACAGTCACAAGTCTGCTGCCTTTGTTTAAAATCTTACTTTGTAGTACCAGTGACATATAGGGTAACTTGAAAGGAAAGGTATATAAATTACCAGGCTCTAATGACTTAACTACACCCTGCAGTGTCTCATGCCCAGTGGATTTTGGATTTCACTGTACTGAATAACAGGTCTATAATGAATCTCCTGTCTTTCCTCCATGAACATCTAAAGTGTTGGAAAGAGTGGCCTCTATGATTTGTGCAAAATCTCAGTCTGAAAGATCTTTTCACCAAGCTACTAGTGGTAAGATCAATAACAGTCAATTTCAGCAATCCTTAATATTCTTTTATAAAATAATATTTCTATGCATTCTCATGATCACTGCTTAAACAGCTTTCTTTTTTTAACTTTCTTGTTTTGAAAATATTTCTTTTCAACTTTTGATCACATTTTAATTGCCAAAGCAGAGGTTTTCTTCAATGCTGTAGCTGCAAACTAATATGCAGAATATGTATACCCATATCCTAGTTGGAAGAATCAAAGTTGGACAAGATCAAGAGGTTTATATCCTATAAAAGTATTTCAGAGCCTCACTGCTTTAATAGAAACTCCTTCATTTTCTCAAAATACTGGACATCACATTTTTGTATCTTCCAGAGTTATTAAAAAAAAAAATAGGTGGGGGGTGGGAGGGATTTTCCTTGCATTTGCCAAACCAGGAAAGTGTTGTACCCACACACTGCTAAAGCAGACATTCCCTAGATGGACAAGATGGGCTTATATATCTTTACATAGATTTTTACGTTTGTTATACTTACTATTTTCCCTATTACTTTCCCCTCTATTCTCCCTAGTTATTATTTTCCTATTTATTGTTTTCCCTTTTTGTTTTTCTTATGGTCTAAATTTTTAGGTCTTCCCAGTGCTGCTCAGAATTTCTAGTCGTTCTCCTTCATTTGTCTCTTTCCCTCAGAGTAAATGCCCAATATATTCTTTATTATATCATGCATCCATGGAAGTGTTCATGGTCAGGTTGATCAGGCTCTGCACAACCTGTCTAGTAGAAAGTGTCCCTGTGCATGGCAAGGGGTTTGGAACAGGACAATCTTCCAGATCCCTTCTGGAATCCAAGCCATTCTATGATTCTATAATATCAAAATAATCGATCCCAGAAGGTATATCAGATGACAAAGGCAACCCAAGAAGTAATCAGAGATTATTTTTTGCTTTAATAAAAGCATTGTGGAAGCGTTTCTCCTAGAATTTCATTCTTAGCAGAAAAAGATCCTCCTAATTCCCATTCCTATAATTACTTTTCTCTCTATATATGGAAAGAAATGTATCACAATTTTGTTTTGGGGGTACAGTTAATTTAGTGGTTGATTTTGATTGTTGGGGTTTATATTTAATTTATGTCATCTGCTTGTATTAAAAAAAAGTATGACATATCAATTTTGCTAAGGGGAACCTTTTAGTTGCATAAGTTTTAGGCAAGGTTGGATTCTTTCTCTGACTCTGAACTATGGAGTAGTTCATATGACATCTCCTAAAATGTAATAAGAACAGTCTCTTGACAAGCCCAGGTCTTTTACCAAGACAATATTACAAGCAGTCACTCTTTCTCCACTTTATTAACCCACACATGTAGTTCAAATACTTACATAATATGGGTAAAATTGGCACTAGATATGATTAATTTTACCTTATTGCTCCCTTGTCACCTGCTTGGTAACTATTTTATTGTTTCTGATGTAGAAGTGCCCGGTCTAAAATTAATAAATGCCTTCCCTATGTAGATAATCTATTCCTTTTTAGCTGCAATATTAATCATGAGTTGCAGCTCAACAGAACTTGTATCTTGTCAAAGTATTTCCCTTTTCCAGACCCTAAATACCATTAACCTTTACAAAGCAGCAAGATATTACGGTGTTTACTTTGTTTTCCAGACAAGCTTGCATTTACTCATAGCTGTAGACCAAATGCTAGAGATTTATTATTTCCAGTTTTGTACCGTGTTCATACTTATGCCTCATGCATCTTGTCTTGGCTTGTTGGCAGTGTCCTGAATTCTGGAAATTGCTGGTTTCTGTCCCAGAATTTTCACCTTTTTTAAAAAATATAACAAATCTTATGGCAAGGGGCATATAGCCAGACCATAGACAAAACAGCTGTAGGAACAATCAAGGAACAAATGACAGGAATATTTTCAAATCCAAGCAGAGCATTCTGGGACATGTATTTAATAAGTTTAAACAGCATCTCAAAGACCTTGGCTTATTTTTTTGTATCCATCCCATATAGTTATGGATTCATTTAAATTGTCATTAATCCATCCCAGCCCCTTGGGTCTGGAAGTCATATATTTAAGAACAGAACCAAATGCATAATTTTTCAAGTTCTGCAGTAGATCTGGTCACATCAGACTGACTCAAGGACATTCAAAAGCAACTTCATATGAAAGTTGTCTTCTACCTCAGAAGAGGTCAGGCTATTAGTGTTTTTAGCTACCTTTAGTGTATTGAGATGTAACAGTAACATGCATTCAAAAAATTTATCAGAAGTAGTTTCTACTTTTCATTCTTTTTCACATTTCTACTTAAAGTTACCTGTCCAAAGTCAGACGCAAATGGAGCAGAACACAGATTTCCACATGTTCATGTTTTATCTAATTTCTTTGTGGTTGGAATCTCTGGGTTTTAAGCAGTCAATATCATAGCATGGTATCTCTCTCAAACACTAATACTTCATAATATTATACATCTTAAAAGTAACCTAGTTTTGTATCAGTCCATAAATTACAGATCATAAATCAGATGATTTATGACTAGCTAGACTATGCCTGAAAATGTTTGTGAGTACACATTGATAGGAAGGTGTTCCTTGGTTTGTTGTTTTTTTTTTTGTCTTTTTTTTTTTTAAAAAAATATAACTCTGGACTTAATTACACATGAATTTAAGAAGTTTCAAATTTCAAATTGAAGTATGCAATTTCTTTGATATACACTGCTGAATTATACAATCATGAGCTGAATTATTCTTTCAGCTTTTTTTTTAACTTTTATTTTTAAAATTTTCTAAGGCTTTCTTCTTCACCCATGTTAGATTCAGCTGCAAAATTTCTCATATACAAACCCTTATATGGTTTAGGAAGCCACATAACCTCTTATGCTAGTATTCAGAGAAATAATTCCTGATCTTTTACTTGATGAAAAAAACAACTTTATAAGATAAAAAAAATCAAGTTGACATGTCCTTCACAGGATGCATATACAGATGATGTATCTGCTTATGTGACTGGATGCCCAAAAATTGGACAAAATGACACAGTGTAATTAAATCTACCCAATGCCTCTTAGCAACCAAAACTGAAATTGCCACACAAGAGACATGATGCTGCCATAGGAGAGGCAAGAAACAAAGGAAGATATAGAAGAAAAGGCCATAAGGAACAAAATACTATGACAAAGCAGTCAACACTGCTAAAGGCTAAAGGGCCACTGAGTAAAGAGGGCCACATACAATACCTTTTTGACATGTCTGTCCACAGAGGGGGTGTTATTGCTTTGCTTTATAGCCTTAAAAAATATATGGGACTTCCCATTACATACAATAATGTAGAAAAATGCTATTGAGCAGATGAAGTGAGCATGAAGCACAAACACCTCAGAATCCATTGGTTGAAAAAAAAATAATGTTACGTTATGACTTACATTTTGTAGAGCATGTTAATGGTAAGGACATTAAAATATACATGTAGATGTGAATGCTAATGTCAGAAGTTAGTAGGAAGTTGACTATATGTTTTTATATTTATGAGATATTTAATTAAATTTTGAAGGTAAAATAATGTTTAAGAAAAGCAATTGGGGCTGTAGGCTATAAATTCTGAATTGTGCCCATACAAAGAGACAGCTTTGCAAACAACCAGATGCAACATCAGTTTTCACTATTCTCATGCTCAAAGTTTTGTTCTCACGGATAATCTCTTTTGACAGCAATATTAAAGAAAAACATCTATGCATGTGCAGCACAGTTGTCCTATTAAGACACTAAAGGTAAAGTCTAGCTGATATCAACTCAGTAGGTAGTTAATTTCTAGTTAATTAGATATGCAGCAACTACCTAATACAGTGTGTAAAACTCCTACCCTCTTTGAACTCCTTAAGACCCAAATTTTCTTTCAAAGTGAATGGAACAAAAAAGAGACATTGAAAAGGGATGAGAAGGACAGAAACAGAGCTTATTAAATTTAATCTAAAAATGAGAAGAACTTCATTTATTCCCTATTACATTTCCAGTGCTCTTAATCAGCCCTCAAAGTGCTATGCATCTCCAGACTTCTATACTTTGGACTATGGCTGTGTGATGAAAACTGAGCTCAGATTAAAAAAAAAAAAAATTGTGGATCTACCTTTATATTACAAGATTTCATAAAAACAGCAGTGTAATGAAAATCATCACTTTCCAGAATGTTTTCCTTACTCAGCTGTAATTGCTGGAATCATGTCTTATTTCACTTTTGTCAGAAAGGAATACTTGTGGCTTCTGATGTTCTCTCACACTCTTGGCTGATAAGTAAAATAGACTATAGGAAAAAAACAAATTATGAGACTGAAACTTCCAGCTATTGAAGGGACTCACAATTTACACACAATTTGTTTCACCTTTTCTACAAGAAGCTCCAAAACTTTACTTTCAGTCCTTGAAATACAGTATGTTTCCATCAACCTCGCTGCATTTTGGAGGGACAGAAGGTGGGGGCCACATTAAAAAGGCATTCAAAAATCCTGGTTCTCCTGCACTCTAACTGTTCTGCTTCACATATATAGAAAGCAGATACATATATTTGTAATACTTTGGAGTTCACCAAAACCACAATCTAAACATAATTTTGAAGACTGTGCATATATTTAACAGTGTATTCATATGTGACACATGTATCTCTGTATTATAGGAATAGTTTGGGAATAATGAGAACCAAATGCACGTAACATATATAGCCTAATGGTTAGCTTCACTCAGGTGAAACCTCTAACATCAAAAGAAATAGAGAAAAAGTCCTAATAGAGTTGAATTGTTGACAGCAGTGGCTTTAATTAGGCATCACTTTGTCATCCCTACTGCTCTTTCTGGCTGTACACAGCTCTCTCACAAGAGCTATAGAGAACTGTCTAGCCAGTCTTAAAACTGAAAGTCAACTGTCATTCATTCTTCCCAGAGCCATGGATCTCTGGGTTGCATCTGACACACATTCCTGCATTGAGGTTGTCATTATTGATGTGAATAGTGCTGATAACTATTTCTTTCATAAGAAAATGCTGCTCTGGTGGAACACCCACTCTTCAACATATAAATGAAACTTCTGAGAAACAGCAAAAAACCTTTGTCAGAGACAGAAAACACAAAGAACAGCTCATGAAGCACTAACCAATGGAGCAAAATGGAAATTAGTATTAAGAATTCAAATTAATCCTTTTAGCATCAATAAAAATTATTTAAACTCATCAGACTGCCTATTCCCCTTCAAATCATACATATTATAACTGTCTCTTCATGAAAAAGTGAAGCACAAAAGCGTTTTGATAATTTCTGGGTTTTTTCTGCCCTATGGTTGACTTTTTACAGGTGATTTTCTTTGTACATTTTTGTATCAAACAAATTTCAGACCCTCCTGTAATTATGTTTCATAACTATTGCTAACTTGATATTTTCATGATATTTTAACTTTTAAGTTTAATTTTATTGAGTACATTGAAGTAGCCCAACATCATTACCTAAGTCTTATTAGTTACCAAGGCTCAGGAAACTGGGATTTTTCTTTTTTGTTTTTTTTTCTGTTAGATAATGTACTATTTCAATTCCCCCCCTTCCCTTGTTACTAAGCTTTGTTGGTGACATAGACTTTGCCTTCAACCAAAAGATTGTGTTGCTTCTTCAGTTGCTTCATTACAAAAAAAAAACCAAAAAGCCTTCTGCCTTAACTTCTGACATCTAAATGAATTAAAATAAAATCACATAACAACAAAAATCTTTTCTAGGGATTAAATTTGTACTCTTGTACTCTGCAATCATTTGACTGCATGAATGCTGGAACAGATTAATTTGAAATCCTGATTGAGTATTTGGAGTTGAAAATGGAGCAATAAGTCATTGAAAATTTAATTTCCCTTAGATTTACAGTGAAAGCTCAGCTTTGATCTATGGCATCTATGTCCCAAGAAACTGGCCATTCTTAATGTTATCACTCTTCAGACACATACTTCCATCACTGAAATATAAGATATAACAGATATTTGGAACACTGGTAGAGGACTATAGTAATGAATTAACAAACTGGAAGTGACAGAGAAAGCTTTGTAGAATGTAGTTATGATGAAGAGACATCCATCAGCATGCTAAGCCTCTGATTCAGCAATGTGCTTCTGTGTCAGCCCCTACTTCAGGTCAGGAGGAGTACCACTGATTTGAACCAGCCCCAGACCTAGCACAGAGAGGTGCACTCGAGGAGCAGAATGATGGCCCAAAAGCACAAACTTGCCAAGTTCTGCTCCCCTCAAGAATAAGTCAGACTCCTGAGATGGCAGGAGCAGCACTTGATGACAAAGAGACAGCTGGCCTGGAGAGTGGGGGCTTTCAGACACGTTCAAACACAGAAAAATCCTGTGGAACTGTATGGCCACCCTGCTACTCAAATCTCTCTGGGTTTTCTTTGTTGGTTTGACAGATATTGTTGCAATTGTTGCTTGTGGCCCTATAAACAGCAGTCCTAAGTGAGACCGTCTGAGCTCTCCTGGACCATAGCAGGCTGTGACCAGCAATCTCCCTCGGAGCGAGACATGGCTCAGCACCAGCAAAGTCTCAAGTTTGCTATACCTGGAGGATGACCCAACGATGATCACAGAGCCCTGGCTGATACCCCCCACTCCTCAAGACTCAACCCTTTGACCAGTGAGAATATGCAAAGGCATCCAACACAAGTACTTTACTGAATTCAATGGGAATTTTTCCCAGGTATATTCCTCATACGTACTCCTTTAGTACTGTGTGTCTATGAGTGTGAATGTGGCATAGCAAATGTACTGTGAATGTTGCTCTCTTAGATTCTTAAATAGATTAGATTCATAAGTAAGGCCTAGAAGTGAGTTATTCTCATGCTATAGCAAATTTGATAGAATCTTTGGTTAAATTGTTTAAATTAGGCTATCAATTAAGTGCTGTAAACTTCATGTGTTCTTAAAACCTCCAGGCCGGAACCATTTGTCAAGTCTGGGGCTAAATCTGGCAAGGGGATCCACTCTCAACATAGTGACCCAATAGGAGAGTTTGCCTTATTCTTTTTTATCCTTATATTTTCCCATTCTTACACTTTTTCTATCCCAGGCCTTCACATAGATTATTTTTTGTTAACTTTAGATTTCACTCAGATTTTTCTCTGTGTGCTTTAACAATCTAGTAAGTATAGAGTGAACCTTGCCAACAAACTTTGCCACGCTTTTCCGTTAGCACTAAACCTGCTTTTGCTATTATCCTTGAGTGACCTAAAACACTCACTCGTAGCACATCACTTCAAATAAGGCATTAAATCTATAAAATCAAACAATAAAAATATTTTTAAAAAAATTACAATTTTTTTGCATTTTTTTAAGAAACCAAAACAATCAAAGACAATAGCTGATGAAAACTGCTGGAACCAGGGAAAAGAAAATTCCCATGTAATAGAAATTTTCAGGCACTGAAAATTTTTCTGATCACCCATCAATATAAGTTAAAGCTATCTGAACCAATGAGTCAATTATGACCCTAAGAAATAATGTTATTGTGAACATTCTGCATTATCTCTTTCAAAAATGTATGTTCATTATAACTCAATATACCTTTGAACTTCTAGTAAAGATTTCATATTCCCTTTAAAACTTCATAAAACATTCCAGTACACAAAAGTTGTCTTGTCCACCTTTTTCAAATGGAACATTAAAGAACAAAATTATTGACTAACTCATTTATAAATACTTAAGTACCAAAATGTAGGCAGTCCAAATTGTATTACTTAAAAAGAACTGGGTATGACAAATGACATCCTTACAATAAAGGACCTTTTAGACCAAGGAGAAGAAAGATATATTGACTTCTAGACTGTGTGCCAATCACAAGCTGAATTCTCTTCAGTGGTACCTTTGTGGGATTTTTTTTTAATATAAGGAACTAAGGGAATAATGCTGAATGAAAAATAACCTTACCATTTAAAAAGCTCATCCTATTACCGTCAGTGAAGCAGCAGGAAATTCAGCTGCTAATGAACACCTCTAACCTTAACCACATCTATGAAAAAACTTGCTTTGCGTAAGCATAACTGAGAGGAAATAGCAGGCTTACAGTGTATGAAAAATGACATCTTCAGAAGTATTATAACAAAATTATCTAATTCCACAAAAAAGTTTTGTATGAATGTATTTTTTATACTACCTGTCAGAAGACTGAAGCTTAGCTTCTTCCATGTGACCAGAAAGAATTTATGGATTAGAAAATGGTAATTGTAGCATTAGTGTAAAATTAGATAATGATAAAATTTCCATTTAACCTAAACCATTATATACAATATAATCCAGAGAAAAAATAGTCTATAAACAACCTCAAGCTGAAAACCCTCTCTCCTGACTTTCTAAGGTCTTTCTCTCATTTAAAAGTATGAGTAAATTATTCTGTCACAAGTCTTCAAATTGATCTATATATCCATCTTCATTTTAACAAACTAATAATAAATATTGTATTCTTGAATTTTTCATATTCTTCAATGACATCTCACATTACTATGGATGCACAAGAATGACTACAAAACATTCTGCAACTCTTCTTGTTAACAGCAGGTTCTTGAACCAGCACAAATACTCAAATAAGCCAGCACTGAACAGAAATAGAATCCTTATGTTCTATCTCAAAAGAAAATCAATTTATAATCTCCCACATGAGCCACTCTCATTCTGTTTTTGTTTGTCCTTGTTTTCTCCTTATTTAAAAAAAAAAATTCAAAAGCTACATTTCTGCCACTGACTTATTTTGGTCAATTAATGAAGCATGCATATTTGTTGTAAGAGATAAGATTAAGTGAAGTAGTTTTACTAAATTATATGAATGGTTGGATAGGAATTCATTTCTCTAGAATCTACAGCATGTTCACAGTTTTGCCTGACATAAATTCCTGGAAGACAGGCTTCCACAGTATACAGACAAATTTTTGATAAGAGAATTAGAATATGAAGAAAAGACTGTATAATGAAAAGGTAAAATAAAACATTATTCTCATTTTGGTTTGTTTTGTTTAGGATTTTTCCTTGGTTTGGGGTTCTTTTTCGGCATCAGAAAAGGACTTACATGTGTATTTACACCCTAACTCAGCTTTACTTCTCTTCTGCCCTGTACTTCCCAGACAAAACCAGCTCTACCATGCTCTTTCTGTAGTCATAAGTGGAAGTCGGCAGCAGCTGGCTTGAAGCAAACTTTAGGAATACGATAGCAAAGAGCTGGATCTACCAAAAACCAGCCCAGATATAGGAAGTGAGGGAATATGTTGACAGCCCATCAGGCATGATAAATCAGGGGAAATGCTCCTGAGATGTCCCTGAGACAGAAGATGGTGTGTCCCACATGTGGGAGTTCAGCACCACAGAACACATTCTCAAAGCAAATGAAAGTACTTAGTGTCTCTTCTTCATTTTAAGTAATTAATCTTGGTTTTCATTTTTATGCTTTAATTACTTTGGTAACCTCCTTCCTCTGCCTCAAAAGCCAGGGACTGGCTGACCTTGTAAAACAAACTCTGTCACTTTCTCTCTGTCATTCTAGTTCTTGCTAAACCTGACTTGCTTCAAAGATCTCTTGACTAAGCTGCAACTAGGTCTGACACATTTTCAGGAAATATTCATTACAAAATCTGCAATTTTACTCTTTTTTTTAATTCTAACTAAAATATTCTCTAACCTAGTATTCATATTCCATCAAAGTAATGGATTTTTCTTTGTCTTTCCTTTGGCAGAACAAATTCTAAACTTCTATAGAAAAGTAACTGCTTTATTTTTGGATCATATACTATGGCCTCAATTATTTACTATGTTTCTAATCTGTATCATTTGCCTCTTACTGCACAAAGGTTTTAATTCCAGTTTTTAAAATTATTAAGATTGATTGTGACTTCCACCAGTGACCATGAAGCACTCTACAGAATTGAACTCTGCTTCAAAACCTCCACTTCTACTCAAACATATTATTACTTCTGTTAATTCATGGGAGTTGATGCCTTTGTAGATTAATGTAAAACAAAAAATCCCCAAACTCTGTTGTTCACATTAATTAAGAACTCAAAATCCAAAGTCTTTGAAAATTGTCTGTATGACTCTTGTATGTAATTATATTGTTTCAAGTTACAAGCTGGGCAAAGTTGAAAGAAGCAGGCAAATGAAGAAGTATCTCTTCATTGTGCATCTTTATGATCAGAAACACATGAAAAGCCTCCTTCTCTCATCAGCAAGTCCAGTCCAGATTCACAAAGTACAGTAATTTTCAAAGGCTGAAACCATTTGCTAAAGAGTAAAACCTTTCTGAAAGCACCTACACTGGTTGAAGAGAGGAGGGAAAAAAAGGGGAGCACACCCTGGAAATTTCACCATTTTGCTTCCCTCTCTCCAGTGGGAAGGTTGTCAGCATCAGCCCTGCAGACCCCATCCTCTGCTGCCACCATCCATCCCCTCCTGTTCCTCCAAAACATGCCTGTGGGATGTGGTGTTGGAAAGTGCCCAGCTCAGCTGAGCCCAGCAGAGCCAGCGTGGGGTGGAGGCACAGCCCCAGCAGAGCCTGAGCCCCAGTGCAGCAGAGCAGTGGCAAGGCATGGCACAGACAGTACAGCTTGCAGGGGTTTGGCCATCGTTGTTTTCCATTGTCTTGGGCTTTGGGACAGGGTCAGCTGGCAGCATGGGAACAGCCACCATCTTGTCTTTGTCCCACCAGGCAGACAGAACTAAGATTATGTGGGTTTTTCTGTGGGAAAAGCACCTTTTCTTTTTGTATACTTTTGTTAATGCTATTGCTGCTGTTACTGTGTGTTTCTTATTCCATTGCTTTTTGTTTTTAGTGAATTGTTATCTCAGCCCACAGTCTCTGTCATTGTCCCTCTTGTACTGGAGCGGGCGAGGGGAAGGTGAGTGGCTTATTTGTAATTTAATTTGTGGTAAAGCACCACAACACCACTGAAATGACTGAGACCTTGACTGAATTTGCCTAGTGCTCAGCTTGTGTCACATGACTCTGGCATGTGCTATAAAAGCAAACCAAGGACAAACAGCTTCTATGGAGAGGCTTTTCTCAAAGCTCTGGGTACACCTGGCCTGCTCTGACGATTAGGTACACACATAAAAGAAATAAAGAAGATGAACTCATAACAAATTTGTGCCCTGGTAAGACATTGTTGATCAGGAAGCCAGGAGGTGATAGTAATCTAGGTATCAACGTCCAGATGGCCATAGTGATAGAGAAAGTGAAAGGAAATGGTGATGTCACCAATGAAAACATTGGTTACTTACAGCAGTCAGCTGTGTTAAAAGCAACAAACAGCAATAGCAGCAGCCTTTCATGGAGGACATCCTTGCACAGTGGTCCCATTTTACTTGCAAATACGTTTTACATTATGTGTCACTAAGCAGTGTGGTTCTCCTCCTGTGTCTACCTCACCCATGACAATTTTCTAAAATAATCAGTTTTGCAATCTTCCATCATATCCAGTGACTTGTTTTTCCACTAGAACCCTAGGCTTTGATAGTCAGTAGTACACACAAAGTCCCTTTGAATTGTAAAGAAAAGAGATGCATTTGGCAATTTTTTTTAAGTATTGCATCAAGGAATTTACAGCCCAGAATAGATCCTGAGCTTTATGAAAGCAGCTAAAGGTATAAGTTTTGCCACAACTATGTGATTTGTGTATTTTAGTGATCATGAATCAATTAATTTTTACTTGGTGATTCTTGCAATTAAAAAGTCCAAACCAGCCTCTCACAGTGGCGCTAGTTTTAAAGCCCTCATATGCAGAAAACAAACTCTCTTGAGGCACCAGACCTTGTAATGTGCACTTCTTGTATCCCAGTGCAGCTCAGACTGTAAGGAATGCTAATCAATCTCCTCCTGTCTGATAGCATACGCAAAACACTATTTTTACAGTATTAAGCAAACATTTAAAATGCCTTGACAAAACATGTTCTGAGAACACTTAACAGCATATAAAAGCACTAAATAATTACAGTTGATATGATGCATGTAGCACAAGAACATGACCAAATACAGTAAATGGTATTTACAGTAAATAAATTTTAATTGTAAAATTTTGAAGATGGCATAAAGAGATTTAATACTGTGAGAGACTAATTACTGTTCACGGCTTAAACACTGTTATGAATGACCTGTTTGCCCATTATGGTAAAACTGTGTAAAGAAGGTGTGACAACCAAATCCTCCCTGAATATGCCTCTGGACTGGAACTTTAGACTGTGAGTTAAACTGCTCAATCAAACTTGAGATAAGATAAAGGTGACACTATTGTCCATTTAGCTCAGATTTAGGGAGGAATACATAAGGCTGAGAGAGAAGAATGTATCAAGAAAGATATCAGCTCTGTCTGGCTTCAGGGGCAGGGAGTATGGGGAGAGAGTTTTTGGATATGTGGCATGGCCTCAGGTGAGAGGCAGTGATCATCCACCCTCCCTTACACTAATTGTCTCAGTTGTAAACCTTCCCTGCATTCACAGGACATTCACATGAAGGAGGTGTCATAGTCCATCAAAGACCTCCTGAACTTCTCCCCAGACACTTTGCTGAGGCCTTGAACCAGAGCATTGCACATAATGAGAAGTGATGCTGCAGATCCACAATCTGTTCCAAGAGACAGTGTCAAACTTGCCCCCTGCCACCCTGCCAGGGAAGGTACCTGGACATTCCCATCTGGCCTAAACATATAATAATCCACTGAACTCTATGTTTTGCAGAACCCTCAGCACCCAGGAGCCTGGGAGAAGAGAATCAATGGTAGTGGTGATATTTTCTACTTAATCTCTGTCAGTGTCCTTCTCACTCCCACATCCAAACCTCTTTTTTCTGTTTCTTTATATCTCAATCTCTCTCCCTCATATTTACTGTTAAATAACATCCATACTTTTGACTTCAGCATATGGTCTCACTTGCACTTTAATTCGGGCAGAGGCACCTCTCTAAAAAGTTTAATAAGCCCATTGTAACAAATATACATCAATGTTTCAGTGTTTTGGGAGGATGAAATTTTTTGAATAAACGATTTTGGTTTTTTCCTTATTTCTGCCTGAAAACACAGGCATGTAAATCAGAATTTGAGTAGGCACTATAAAAAGCCAGTAGCAGGTAAAAATAACTATTTGTCCCCCACCTTACAGAGATAAGGTGTATTGTTTTATTTATTTATCACATTAAGGTATAAAGAAAAGTAGAGTATTGAGCTTTCTCCCGTTTGATTTTCTCTAAATTATTGAAATACTTAACACTGAAAGTTTTATGGCTGTTGCAGAAATAAACCAAACTGAAACTGTACAGTTAGCCAAAGAGGTGTGTTCTCCCATCCATGTATGCACATAGTCTCTGTCAGCATTAATGAGAACTAGCCATGCATATGGATGAGAGAGCAGACCCCTTAATTTGTTTAGATGAGACCAATTTTAATCAGTGTAAGCTAATGCATAATTTTGCAGCATGCTTGTGTGGTTGGTGAGTCAACATGTTTTGAGGATTTCACTTCATATTCTAGGAGTGCCTGTGTATACTGAGAATATTTGAAACATAAGAATGTCAAAAGATTAGTCAGGAATGTTGTTCTCAGAGTACTTTGTCCCAGTGAGAAGAGGAGCATATCGACATTGAGTGACCTCACAAAAGCAAACCAGGACAGAGAGTGACTGTTGAATGCCAGAAACATGATTTTGCATTGAATCCCTACCATTAAAAAAACCTTTAACAGCCATCACTGAGACCTGTTACAATAAATCATTGCTCTTGTTCATTAAACACAGGTCAGTAAACTTATGTTCCTAGTTAATATTCAAAATCTGTATTACCTCCTAACCTCACAGCAAACTCATAATAAGCTCAGTAAACATGTTTATTCAAACAAAACACGCATCAAGAAAAATTATTAAAATGCATGACAAAAAAACCCCCGTAAACAAAAAAAAACAAAATACAAGGTGAGACTGAAGACCTGCTCAGAAAAAAACCTATGATATTCTTCCCCTCATTTGAAAATGACTTTCAGTCTCAAAACCAAGAAACATCTTTTATGTTAAATACATTGTCTTTCTACTGCTTCATCTTTTACTGATAATCATTTTCCTAGCTCTCATCATTCCCACTTTGTGAAGATTAGAATGGTTTTAGAGAACAGAACTGTGAAGGCATTGTCTGTTTCATGAAAAAAATGAACAGACAGATAAATATGACAGCTTTTTTTTTTTTTTTATCCAAGAGAAAATAGAAGATATGTCCCCAAACTGAAACATATACATGTGGGTAAAGGACAAGAAACTGCACCTCTATAAATGTACCTATAAAAGAGACCACTAGTGCAGATCCATTTGGAAGACGATGATCCATAATTGTCATTAGGTCATTTTGTTAATCTTTCCTTCAAGGTTTCACATTATCAGTGCTCAAACTATCTATTTGACAAATGTAACTTTTTGTTTCTAAGAGGTTTCAGCTATTGTGTTTTATGAGGTTCTGTGTGAAGCCATGAGTAACCTGTAAAGATCATCCTAAATAAACGTCTTGTGTAACCTTGTACTACACACCATAAGCAGCCAGTCTGAAACATAGAGAATCAACTGAAAATATATAAAAAGTTCTAAAAATATCCTCATGTTCTGCTTTTCTTGCCTTATTTCCACAAAGAATACAGAGCTTTTCCTACTAAATTCAGCATGAGGCCAGAAGAATATACCAATAACTGACACAAACATACAATGCTTCCCTTTCAAGAGATGCTATTTTTAGTACAACTGATGGAAATGATGGAAAAGGGGACCACCCAGAAAAGGGAACTATTTAGTTATAATATGTTGCATCACTTTCAATATCTCAGTGGGGAAGAGGAGAGAGAAGTGATATAAAGGCACATGTAGACATTTGCTCTATGCTGTGTGCATATAAATTGCCAAACACTTGGAGATCTGCAATTTAAGATACAGACTTAGGAGAATTTATGAAAGGAATCATGAGTATGTGACAAAAAATGCTTCATAAAGGCAATTAATACAAAAGAGAGTGCATTTTCCTCTTGTATATAAACTTTACTTTATTTATTCCAAATATGCATTTCACCATAATAAGTGAGATGAGAAAAAGAAGTACACTACTGGGGTACCTTTTCCATCTTGGTAAAGAGTAACTGCTTTTAAGGCAGGCAACATGTTGGACACCGATTTCTTCAAGTGAAAACAGTTTTTGGAATTCAATACTGATATTGACACTGAAACTTAAATGCAAGTAATAAGAGAACTGCCTCTGAGATATCCATTTGGATTAACTAATTTTAAAAATTGCAGAGCATGGATATAGAAAAGAAAACCAAAGAGTGGAATTAAGCATTTTTATCAGATGATGCTTGCTAAATTATTACCACATTATCTTTATTACAGATGTATGAAAGTATGAAAATAAAACATTGTTATAGGCATTTTCTAAGTGAATAATATTTTGCTGCTACCTAAATTCATGTAATATTTATAAGATAAGGGCTTATTTCCATGAGTCTTAGCATCTGAGGGAAAGCAAGCTGCAGTGTGTATTTACTAAAAAGTAACTACATAGTTAGTTACTTAATAATTTATAATAATAAATTATAATACTAATAGTTTATCTTAACTGGGAATAAACTCAACCTGTCAAATCTTAAACTGATCCCAGCTGGACATCATGTTACATATTTGAAAGGTTTATAAACTCTATCTCTAATAATCCCCAACTAAAATATATACACAAATAAATTAACCTCATGGTCTCAAAGTAATTTCTGTTATTATTTTTTTCACTTCCCAAGGTCAATGTGTGTTCCAAATCAAATTCAGCACAACTGCACAACATTCCAGCAACCTTCCCAACTTAGAAATGTAGTATCCATGGTATTTGAGGTGAATCTTCAAATTTTATTTATTTAGATGAGATCTCTGTAGTCAGTGAAATGAACTGAAATGAAATGAAATGAAATCATGTTTAATTCTCTGGACAGTTAAAATAGACCTCCAATTAAACACATTAAAATGAAACTTCATTGGAGTGAAAACTTCACTGCCAGCAACAGCTCCTAGATTAAATAACCTAACCTCTACTACCTCAGTAATTCACAGTGTGAATTACCTAACCATCATCTTTTAGATGAGGAGGATTTAGCACTACTGGAAGGAAAAATGAAGTTCCTATTTTGTTCAGCATAAGTAAAGGTAGACAGAAACATCCAAGGGAACTTTCAATGTTGCTGATCAGTTGTGTAATCTGAGACCTATTAAGCAGAAAATTCAACACAGAGAAATGAGTATTTTCTTTCCTGCATTATGTAGAATTGTTAAGAGAGAAAGATATCAAAAAAATTCTCACCCCAGTATTGTATATTTGCTACAGAATAAATCTAAATGATGGTACTCTACTATAGAGGGGCAGTTTGAATTAAATCCAACAGCCACTGTAAAAAAAGATTGGTTTGGATTGTGCTCTCTCACTTCATATAAAGACTTCAAATGTACTTTTTCTTTTTATACTTTTTGAAAGCTCTTGTCAAGAAGGTCTTCACCTTGTCAGTAAATTATTTATTCTAAATCTTTATGAACCTTTTGAGGGTTCATTCACTCCTGTTGTAAGACTTAAAAAAAGTTTTTACAAAATACACGTGGGTAATAATCCATTAAATTTTACCTGTACTCTCCTCTTCATCTGTTTTATTTACACTATTCTAAATAACTTATGGTTGTGACCATCCCTCTGTAATTAAATTAAGCCATAATTGCATCAAAATATTTAGACACTAAAGTTAGTTGCTTGATGAAAACAAAAATAAATTTAAAAAAAAAATTTTAAAAAATATTTAAAATTCAACTGCATATCTTAAAATTAACAAGCAATTTAACTGCAAAAACTTAATGAGAAAAAAATACTCACTGAGTGTAAAACATGGCACCAAAAGAGTTCATAAACATTTGCAGTGTCTCCAAAGAGAATCCAAATCAGGGCAAAACTAACGATTATATTTTCATAAATTCTGTGAAGAAAGTAATTTTCCTTTTGAATTAATTTATATAGATGCCTTAATCACCATAGCTTGAGTAGATCAATTAGACATACCTCAAAGAATCGACTGAGCAGTTCTTGTACCTTATGCAAAACACTTTCCTTCCCCTTCCCCTTCCCCTTCCCCTTCCCCTTCCCCTTCCCCTTCCCCTTCCCCTTCCCCTTCCAACTTTTCTTTCTGGGAACTTTGCTGGAACTTTCCTGGAACCTTCCTTTCTTGGAACTTTCCTTTCCTTCCCCTTCCCCTTTCCCAGAATTTTCCTTTCTGGGAACTTTAATGGAACTTTCCTTTCCTGGAACTTTCCTTCTTTTTTATGTATGCTTATAAGGTAAATTGAAATTTAGGACTATGGTTTTAGGAAGCTGGAAGCACCCCTGAAAAAATCCATGTGTACTGAAATTTAAAGTAGGGCATGAAGGCCTGGGACAGACTTGAGGGTCACAGATATGTCACAAGACACACAACCAAAAGAACACTTCCCAATGCTAATGTAAAAAAAAAGTTTAAATCCTTCTGTGTCCTGGATCCTTTTCAACCATTTCCAGAAACTTATTACTGAGTAACTAATATGCCCCTCAAAAATCACAGACATAGGAATTTTTCTCCAGTGTACAAAAAAAAAAAAAAAAAAAAAAAAATCACAACTTCTCACTCCACCTAGCAATGCATTTGGGTATAGAGATTTAATATGGTCTTGAGTAAATTAGGTTAAATTCAATCAGACTGGTAAAAAAAAGTTTGAATTCTTACTCAAAATTTTGCATGAAATTCTGCATATTCATTGTCCTTTTTCCAACTTCTCCTTTCTATAGAAAATAATTTAAAATATCAGAAATCATGGAAATCTTTGATTTATGACTTTGGCCAATTTTGTTTTGAATTTTGCAGCTATTTTAAACAGGCTGACTTTACAAAGTATTTTGAGATGATAAAGACAAAACCAGTGAATAAAAAGCATTGATACAAAGAGGTATGTAGTGCTTAGAGTTATGAAGCAGATTTTAGAGAAAGGCGCAGCTACTTACCACCTGTTGGAGTCATGCTGTGGTGGCACAAGACAGAAAAGGAAACATTTTTATACCTTTTCTTTCTCTGTTAACAGAGAACACACTTTTTTCAGAGCAGTTTGATATTGAAATTGTGAACTGGAAGACTATACAGCTCCATATGCTCACATACTTTTTATTAACAAATCACTTACATGTGATTTAAAATTAAGCATGTCAGTAGACTTACTGTACTCATCAGTACTAGTCACAAGATTAAATAGGCTTGAAAATATTTTTGGTTAAAGAATCTTAATATTTTACAACAGCAAGCAGAAGCAGTAGTTTATGAACAACTATGAAAATAATCCTGAGTATTTCAGATATGAAAAAACCTGCAGGCATTTCATATACAGGTAATATAAATGGAATAAAGAAATAATAACTTCTGATGAAAAGGAAAATCAAAATTTACATTAGAAGTTTCAAGTCTTAGTGATCTATGATTTCTCAATTCTAATGCATTACTACCTTTCAATCTGTACACCAGGAGGTATTCTTAATTGCATTTGCTATTCAAGCAGTTACACATGTACAATCATACCAACACAAAGATTTGTTGATACTAAATGGAAAATCAGAATCTTCCAACGCAACATAATACAGCTTGACAGTGAACTGTAGCTTAATTGCTACCAACACCTATCATACCTCTGCTAGAAACTGCTGATCCAGGCAACTGCTTACCATAGCTCTTGATTAACCATATGTGAATGTGTAAAATTCTTGGTTTATGACCTCTGGGAAAAGGGGCAGGCAGTTCTGGAAGACTAAAAGGGTAGTGTTAGGTTGTTCAGGGAGAAAATTAGAAAAGTCAAAACCCACCTAGAACTTAAATCTGGCCACTGCTAATAAAATTAAAAATGTTTCCATCAACACATCAGCAGCAAAAGGAGGGCTAAGGAGAATCTCCATTGTTTATTGGATGGAAGAGGAAATATAATGACAAAGATGAGTAAATTTCTGAATTACTTAATAGTACTTCTTTGCCTCAGCTTCTATGGTAAGGCCTGTTCTTTGGGTACCCAGTCCCCTGAGCTGGAAAACAGGCATGGGTAGCAGAATGAAGCCCCCATAACACACAAGAAATGGTCAGTGACCTGCTATAACACTTAGTCACACACAGTATAAGGGGCTGGGTGGAATCCACCCAAGGGTACTTAAGAAGCTGAAAGAAGTGCTCACCAAAGCACTTTCCATCATCATTTTGGTTAACTGGAGAGGTCCTAGTGGATGGCAGTTAGTCCAGTGTGATGCTCATCTATAAAAAGGGTTGGAAGGAGGACCTGGGGAACTACAGACCTGTTAGTATGACTTAAATGTCACTAAAAGGAATGGACCACATAACCTTGAACATTATCACATGATGGGTACAGAACAACCAGATCTTCAGGCCTAGTCAGCATGGGTTTAGAAAAGGCAGGCCCTGCTTGACCAAAAAGATCTCCTTTCCACGGCAATTCAACACCCTTAGTGGATGAGGGAAAGGTTTTGGATGTTTTTACCTGGACTTTAGTAAATCATTTGACACTGTCTCCCACAGCACTCTCCTGAAGAAACTGGCTACTCAGGACATGGACAGTCCACAGTTTTCTGGGTAGAAAATTGGTTGGATAGCTGAGCCTGAAAAATGCTGGTGAATGGGTTTACATCCAGCTACCAGTCAGATGACTAGTAGGGTTCCTGAGGGCTCTGTTTTGGGGTTAGTCCTGTTTGATGTCTTCATCAAGAACATGAACAAAGGGATTGACTGCACCCTGAGTCATTTGCAGGTGACACCAGTTTGGGAAGCAGTGTTGATCTGCTGGAAGGCTCTGCAGAAGGATCAGGACAGGCTGGATCAATGGGATATTGGCCACTTGACCAATACCAAGTGCTGATTCCTGCATTTGGGTCACAACAACTTCCTGGAGCACTACAGGCTGGGTGCAGCATGGCTGAAAAGCTGCCCAGCAGGAAAGTACCTGGGAGCGCTGGTTGACCACCAGGTGAACATGAGCCAGTGTGTGCCCAGGTGTCCAAGAAAGCCAATGGCATCCTGGCCTGTATCAGCAATAGCGTGGCCAGCAGGACCAGGACAGTGATTGTCCCTCTGTACTCAGCACGGTAAGGTCACACCTGAAATCTTGTCTTCTGTTCTGGGACCCTCATAACAAAGAAGACATTGAGGTGTTGGAGCATGTCCAGAAAAGGGCAATGGAGCTGGGGAAGGATTTGGAACATAAACATGAGAGGAGTAGCTGACGGAGCTGGCGTTGTTTACCCCAGGGAAAAGGAGGCTCTGAGGAGAGCTTACCACTCCTTTCAACTAACTGAACGGGGTAGATGTGAGATGAGGGTTGGTCTCTTTTTCCAAGTAAAAAGTGGTAGGGAAGAGGAAATGGCTCCAAGTTGCATCAGAAGAAGGTTTGTTTGGATATTAGGTAAAGATTTCTTCATGGAAAGTGCTGTTGAGCACTGGAACAGGCTACACAGGAAAATGATGGATTCACCATCACTGGAAGTGTATAAAAGACATGTAGAGGTAGCACTTTGGTCCATGATTTAGTGGTAGTGTAAGGTTTGTGGTTGGATTTGATGATCTTAACAGTCTTTTCCAACATAAATGATTCTATCATTTCTACTTGCATCATTTTTTAATGCCTACCAGATGATGGATATTATGCTACTTATTTTCACATTTTTGGAAAAATGTCTCTTTAGTAGTCTCAAATCTACAGCTCTTTACCATGACATTTTGATGTTTTTTAAAGCCCGAAATGCAAATTAAATATAAAAAGAAACTCAGACAATATATTTCAGGCAAACTGAAATTAAATAATTGTTAGTCTTTTTAAGAACATTTTCATAATATTTTATCTATTTGAATATGTTTTGTCCCTTGACATATGTTTGTCTCTTGACATGCGTTTGGACGTAATACCTTTGGCAACCATAATTTTAAAATTTCGTTACAGAGTTGATGAATTACCAGCAACCCATAGATATTCAAATGTTCATGAAACGGAATGTAACAGCAGGAATCTTTTTGTTGGTTAAATGTGTCAACTTATTTCAAAAAATCATTTATTTTGTGAATTTCCTTACGCACATCAAATAAAAAAATGAACTCTTATTTGAGGTACATATGCAAACGTTCCTTTTCTTACAAGCTCATGTATTTTGTCTTGCTTTAGAAAGACATGGATATGTTCTTGGCTAACTCTTCTATGCAGCTACACTTCTATCCCCAAAAAATCTTCCAAATTCAGGAATTGGAAAAGTCAAACAGTAGATTGTAGAACACTTGGCCAACCTAAAAATTTGAGTTGTGTTTGAAGTTTGTCTCAGAGACCCTTCTTAGACTCCAAATGCTCAACTCTATCTTTAGGCAAGGTGAGGAGTGTGGTCCATACTTTTCATAGCAGCACATCATCTCTGCAAATCTCTGTTGTCCTGCCTCTCCCATTTTGAGATAACTTTGACAGAAACTGCCCATTAAGCTCTGGAAACCTTTACGTTCCTGAATTTTCAATTCCAAAAGGCAGTTGGAAGAAATTATATAGCATTTTTTACACAGGAATAAACTTTTTCTTTCTAGTCTCTACCAGAGGAAGTATTCCAAAACTATACAGGCAACTGGTACTACATGTTTCAGAAAGACTGAGACCTAGTTTTTTTCTCCTAACATTTTGCTTATGAGAATCTAGAATTTTCCAATCAAAGTTTGGGATGTAGATCTGATCTTCTGTCTTCTCCCTTGAGATTATGTAGGAAAACAATTAATACATTCACCTTAGCATAACACTTATCTGGTGAATAAAATGAAAATAATTACTTTTTTTATTTCATTTCTATGCTTCTTGAAGAACACATGGCACTACAGCAGATGCCTTGAGTAAAGTTAGAAGTATTAGGGGTCCAGCTTACATAACTGTGTTGTTTGCCTTTCCAAATCTGAATTGGCTCATCGCCCCTTTCATAGGACAGTCTTCAGATTTCTGTGTTCTCACTTTTGGCAATGGCCTTGCAAATTGAAGTGTGAGAAAAGGAGAGAATTCTGTTATCAGACTGCTCTTCAAATATACCTATTTAAAGTACACAAAGATCATTTAAATTTCATTGGTATTGTCTGACAAGAAGCTAGTGCCTGTCACTTCACAGCATCCGTTATTTTATATTCCTTAAGGAATGTGGAACCAAGGTGTCAACTTTACATTTGAATTTTTCCAGTTGAATGCATTAAGGAAATTCACATTTGCTTACTACTAAAACTGACAACTGAAAGATTACCACACTGTTCTCATTTTCTCTTTTTTTAATTTTTTTTTCTGTTCAACTCTGCTCTTGTGGTTAAGTGGGAATCATTTCCTGGCTACCTTCAAGAGAAAGTTTAACCTGTGTACGTGGAAGTGACATACAGAGTAATTTCATTAAAAACCTTGCTCAACTTTTCCTTTCTCATTCTCATAAAGAAGAAAGAACATCATTACTGACAGGAATTATCAGGATGACAGTCATATCAAAATAAGGGAAAATTATGGGAATTCAAGTTTAGAGGGTCTAAAATTAAGAAAAGGATTTGAAGTAGTATAAAGGATTATGGGTTTGTACTTTGATTACTTCAGTGTCTCTGTTATAGTGACTATTAATTTTCTTTCTATAATTTCATATAAAAAGAGAGGATGAATAATGCTACCTTATTTGCCAATTTTAATAATTTAAGAATTTATTTATTTTTCATTCTGAAATGGGGAACCATGAGCTGCAATTACTATCTCTTCTCTCTTGAGTGATGCATTTGCAGTTACTCCAACTCTGATGTTGAATTGAGTATGGTTAATACTCATTTAGTTGATTGAGAATGGTTAATAACTGAGATATTCTTTAGTTCTTCCTGGTTACTGCACTAGGCATTAGAGAACCAGAGTTAGAAGCACTGCCTAAGGGCTTAATCCAGGTCACTGGGAAGTCAATAAGAAGAGTCAGGCTCACATCACTGGGACGTGAATTAGTCCTATAGACACAGAAAAAAAATCCAGCTGATGATATAATTCTTATGTTCAGTTTACAATTCAAACACAGTCCTTATGAGCATGGGAAAGTTAAAACTAGCAGTAGGAATTCTCTGGAATTTATTCTGAAGTTACTCTAAGCAAGTAGGTGGAGAAGCTAGAAAATGAAGAGATACTATAAATGCTGAGGACTTGTATTAACAACAACACAAAGTTATGGCAAATGATCACCACAAGAATTATATAAACCATTTGATTTGCAGTATCAATAAACTATTTATTCACATTAAATTGCAAAAAATTAATGTTTATAGGAACTGTGGAATAAACAGATTGATGTCCAGTATGTTATCTTTATACAAGTCCTTAAAAGGTTCAGAAAGGTCTCGTGATGTAACAGCTTCACATATAATGAATTCAAATCAAGTTATTAAACTTAGTGCAGCTACAGTTGTACAGAGCGGATGGGGAGTCATGACTTAATGTATTACAAGTTATAGGAGTATAAAAAAAATTATCAGTGTCCTTCATACCATATTCAGATCTTGATTTTTGTACAGAACGAATTGTGCCTGCTTCCACATGTCTTCGGGACTATAACGAGCCTCAGAGAGAATATGCACTGTAATTTTCTTCCTCTGTAAAACTGGATTAATGCTATCTTATGTCTGACCTATTCCTGTCCTGATGGAATCTGAAGAAAAAAACTCAGCTCAGTTAAGCAATAGTACAAAGAGAATCTTTGCAGGGGCATGGCATACAGGGCAACATACATTGTCTTCATCTTTGACTAATGGGTAAATCATTACCTCACTGCTACTCTGTTTTCTGACCACTTTCTCTATTTGAATACAGATTGCATGAGAATTAAACAGCTACTGAAGTTTTGTGCAGGACATTATAAAACCAGTTTCCTCTTAGTGATTGCACACTGTAGAAGTTGAAGTTAATTGACATAAAATAGTCAACAACAATTAAATAGAAGCATAAATCTCTGCCATGATCAGAATATTGTTTTTCTCCCCAGGAAAATGATCTTTTACACTAAAATCTTCAAGCTGTGTTTATCCCTGTACACTTTCAGTACCAGTATGCTCACTTCTCAAGATTTTCAGTGGAAAAACTCAGCTGCAAAACAATTCAAGACAATTGTCATAAACAAAGAAAGTACACAACCTCCTAATACCTTTAAATTTTCAAGAATTCATAGCTGGCCTTGTTTCACTGAAGTGATTGTGACACTGAGAGTAAGGAGTGAGATGTCATTATATACTACAAAGACAGCTCCTCCTTGGTTTTACTTTTTTTTTTTGAAAGTGAGAGTATCAGATCTTCATCCAGTAAAAGTTTCACTGAATCAAAATCTGATAATCTTTTTTTATGGTATAATTTAAAATTAAATAGCTACTCTATAAGTTTGTACACTTGATGAAACTTATTTAAGGAATCATACAGCACGTGTCATTGACCTCAGTGTGAACAGCTTTTAGTCATTCTTTTAAACAGCATGTCTAGACACCCAAGCACATTACATTTTATAATTTCTTTCATTTACCTTACCATAACAATTCAATTTGAAGCAGCAGAAAATGCTGATGTGATTCTACCAGACAGATATTGATAATAGCTGTTCTTATGGAAACTTATAACATTATGGAATAACCTCACTGAAGTTACTTGATTTACTTGGTAAGTTTGACACATGATGTATTGATAAGAGTTTGTATGCTGCATGAAGTTTCAAGGTGCATTTTCAAACTGCAACTGTTAATGTAACCTAAGCGGTCTTCAAAAAGAAAGCTTTACAAAAAATGACAATTTGAATATAATATAATAAAATTATGAGAGAGGGATCCTTTGGCTTTGGCAGAAATTATTTGAAGAAATACCATCTTACTGAAATGATTCTGTCAGACTAAATGCTCTTTCTACTCTATTGTACCTCATTAGTTTCTGGTAAAATTCAGTATTTTATCACAAAGGAAAATTTAAGAGTTGAAAACCATTGAATATAGGAGTTTGATTTTGAGACAAGCTCTAACTTGCCACAATTTTTACCCACAAATGTGGTATTTATGTAAATGTATACATCACAAAAAGTTGTACTGGGTAGAGGGTTAGATAAAGTTATTCTAGTCTTGTTTACATGAGACTGATGCTTTGCCATTGTTTTAGCATGTAGAATGGAAGAGCAGCAAAGGAAGAACAATCTCCCTCTGTGACTAAAGGAGCACAGGTTTGCTTCTTTCAGGACCCAAGAGAGCTTAAAAAAAGATGAACCAGTCTTACATACACTCCACAGCCAGTCATCTGCAATATCATAGATTAGACATTTCAAAAATTACCTTATTATCATAAGCAAAAGTAATTTTCAAAAAAAATCATTGCTGCTGACTTTTACAATGTTTCCTTCATTAGTAAATTATAGGATACGAAATGAGAAAAAAAAAAGTATTATTTCTAATTTTTATTGCCTAAATTTGCTATTTTAAAGATGCCTGCAGACCCAATAAACAAGAATAGGTTTTCAGAAAAAGCTGAATATTCTATGATCATGGCACTTCCACTCTCTTAATTCCATGCAGTTGAGTTAAACAAAAGAGAATTTATTTTACTTATAGACCAAAATATTTACTTTCAAAATCCTTCATAACACGCCTCTAGTAAAAACATGCAGTCTGACCATCTGATGTACAGTCACTGTTTGTATTCATGGGGTGGCTGTGAACACTACTTCTCAGGTGCTGTTTCCTTGCATTCAGGAATCCACTTTGACCCAAAAAGCACTAACCCAGCCAGGCTGCATTTCTTTCTGTAGTGTAAGATGTGCTCTACAAAAAATAAGGAACATTGACCTTGAAAGGAAAGGGGCAGACAGGGGGGGAAATAATAAATCCCACAACCAAACCCATTCAACAGCCCAGACCAAGATCTAAGCTCTGTCAAAATGATTTCTTATTCCATTTTACTGAAGCAGTGCCATGCTTTATCACTTCTGAGTCATGCCTTACAGCTGAGGCAGCCCACTTGAATTGGTAAATTGTTTAGTTAAAGTATACACGTTATACACATTGTCAATATGATTTAAAAGGAAAGAACGTTTTGCAGGTGAAATATAGCCACAAATGCAACAGGAAGCCAACATCCAAAGCACTAGAGCACATGTAATTAATTGCTGCATGTCTCACTATGTTCCTTCTTCCCATTTACAGCAATACTATAGTTAGACATATGGCACTTGTGACTCCTTGGTGGAGGTGACAGCATTAGAGCTTCCAGGAGCTTCTGATGAAGTCTCACCATCATAAGCAAAATTGGTCAGCTAACCTGAGCTAAATGTAATGTAGTACTACCTTCTGTTTCATTACTTCACTGCACACATAATTATACACAAATTTCAGTATAATGTGAAGAACTGCTGAATTTGCTTTGTGACTATGCACATGTTGAAACACCTAAATAAATTGTGAGTTTAAAAATGTTTTCCAAGTCACCTAAGTGCTCAGTTTACAACCAATAAACTTTACACTTCATGACATCTCTTCAGAAGTAGTTGTGTTTATTTAGAGATATTTTTATACAAGCTGGTTGAGTTGCTTGGCTTTTGTGGTCCAGCCAGATTGCTGCTTTAATATAATAGATCAAGCGTGCCATACAGGCATAGGTGTTTTTTTTTTTTTTTTTTTTTTTTTTTTTAAAGCAAAAGTCTCTGTATTAAAGCACAAGCCATACCTTAAAAGGGATATTGGCTCAAACAGGAAGGAAATAAAAACCTTTCCTCACAATTTGCAAATAAAGAAACCTGGACCCAGAATGGTTGAAATGCCCTATAACTCAGTTTAATTTTATTTTAATGTAATTGAAAATTCTTGTGAAGGCAATCTTGAAAGTTGAGATCATTTTCTATTGCACTGCAGTAGAATAACAAACTCTATGCATTTCATGTAAATTAACAACATTATCAGACTACAATGAATCTAAACACTCCTCCATCTGTGTTTTGTGATATGTGAATAAATAAAAACTTGAAAGTAATGCAAATGAAGTCACTGACAAAGGATCTATAGCATTCAGAACTAGGTCGTAAGTGAATGCATTAGTGTTCAATATAATTCCATCTTAGGTTTTAATGCTCACCTTCTTCTCTTGTTCTTGCTGCCAATTGATTATCTTTCAGTAAAGTTTACATGTTACCATTAAATGTTAATAATGCATAAATATTAAACATACCATTGTAAAGTTAGCAACACTATTAATATCCTTAGTCTCTGTAGGCGACACTAGAAATTACTAAGATCAGTATCAATAGTCAGAAACATAAAAATCCTGTCTTTCTCGAATTGATAGCAATAAACAAAGTACAAGGTACAATGGATATTTAAGATCTTCCTACAAAACTGGTGCCAGGAAAGAAAAGACAACACTTTTTAAACAAGATATTCCTCTTATTTCACTTTTATCTCTTTTTTTATCTGTATGTAATACTCGTAAAATGCTGTAAAATCTTAAGGCAATGCATATTCCGAACAGGTTAATAATATTTTGTTCTCGAGATTGTTCAAGGAAAAAAAACCAAACAAAACAGAAAAACACCACTGCAGCACTGTCAGGCAGAAATGTCACTGTCAGATTGCAGATCCCTGTCAGGCAGGGCATTATTTAAAAAGCAGACAAAGATTTAAATATGCATAGTTGCTCTAGATTTCAGTCCCACTAGGTGACAACAACTAGCTAAAGTATACATGTGTGATAAGATTTACATGCTCCCAAGGGTGCTAAATCATTGTGTTGGCTCAATTTTACTTTTTAAGAGCTTTGTTGACTTCACAGCTGGTGAGTTGACGCTTTCTATCGCTTCACCACTTGGCAACAGATGCCTCTTACTTATGCACAGATGCTGAGTATCCACCCAACCCTAACATTAGCCTTGTGTTTTGAACTAATTGAGCCAACATAGTTGTAATTAAGATTTTAATAATTAGAAAACTAGCATGATTACTTTCACAATTAATCCTTCTATTGTACCATTACATTCTCTTTTGGATTATTCTACAAACCTCTTGTTTCTTTGGGTCCTGTAAATTCATCGGCCTTCTAAACAGTGGACTAAAATCATATTTTGCCAATAATACTAAAGACATTTTAAAAGGCTGGTTTGATTCTGATTTAAAAGAATCATAGTATGCAATTACACTGTTTTCTTTAATTCTATTTACCTATTTTATGGGTAAATATATATATCATAAATATATATATATGTACATATATATATCATTACCCTTTATAACAGCCACACAGGAAGAGAATCCATATACAAGAATGAACAAAGATTTTCAACAGTATGTGAACACACTTGGATAGAGTGTAATATAGAAGATCTTTAAGATGAGCTCATCTGACATATCCTTTTTTATTCCTTTGACCTGTGTCTGTTCTAAAGTGGGTGCTGAGGGATAACTGTTAAGCACAGGAACAGGAAAGGAAAGGAGGAATCTTTTAATTAGGAAGCCTGCCTGTCCTGGGAAAATGGCAAACAGTAGTATTTGGAAAGAATAGTGGATCATCTGATTTTTGAGAGAAGAAATAACAGGAAATGAACAACCAAAAATTGAAAATCATGATGTAATTCCTAATCAGAGCTTGAGGAGCATACAAAGTGTGTAAAGATTTGATGAATATGCCAACATCTCATGCTGTGGACATTGCACTAACTTTAAACAATGCTCTGACAGTAATACACAAAACCAAGATGTTCATGTATGTCCATGCTCACAGAAATGCCACTTCCATTTGTCAGAAGTATTTACTGACATATACACGCAATAGTATCTCTCTTGTTCTTGATAGTAAAAACCAAAACTAGTTAAATTTTCACTCATTGGCATTAGGAAGACTGAGAACAATAGAAAAGAAACATTATAGCTGCATGGGAATATTAATAAGAATGATAATTTATAAGTTCATATTAACTGCTGTTTAATCAAGTGCATCCAGTTATGGGGAGGAGAGGGAGCTTATTGAAGACAGACACTCTTGAGCTAATGATTTATGTTTGCTGGTCTCCTTCAGGTGTTTAGAAGATATTATTTGCACAGATATCTGAACTTGCTTTAAAGGGCATTTCAGGAACATATTCATCAGGAAAATCAAAGAAACAAGAAAATGGAAGGAGAAGTAGTTCACAAACCATTTCAAAGGACCCTAAGTGTTAAATGGCAGCAGCAGCTCAGCCTCCCCTAAGCCAAAGCAGTTCAGTTCCCCTGAGGCAGGAGAATGAGCAAAGGCCGTAATTACTGTCTACCACAGTTATTGAAAATAAATATACTGCTTCCGTATTCAAGAAGATATATAACCTCAATCCCTCTTCCCCCACCAAGTCCTTAATCCAAACTAAGAATGCTCTTATTTATGCCTATGATAATCCCTGGGATTAGTATCTGACATTATGGTAATTTGTGATCACAAGCCAATCTCCTGTAAAAATATGAATTAGGTCCTGAGACAGTGACTTATTACTTCCTTTGGGACAGAACAGGGAAAATGATGCTAAGGACCTGTGGAGGGAAACTGTGTGACTCCCAGAAAGCAGTGGTTAGTATATTAACCCACTACTCATGGTTTGCTCTGTTGGGATAAATGAAAAAAGGAAACGGTCTCCTGACTTTTATGTTGGGCAGATGCACAACTCTCTAAAAGCTGGGAACAGACCTCTTTGTGGGCAACATGTGAGGGGAAAAAGAGACAAACCAAGTTTGTCTTTTTTTTTGCTTTTTTTTTTGCTTTTTTTCATTTAAAGGCAAAGGAATTTTGGCAGATAGTAATAATTTCAGTACTGTATTGAGTCTAGCTGAGCCAGAATTCATTTTCCCTCAGCAGTCGTCACAGTGATGTACTCTGCATTGGTAGCTGGAAAGGTGTTGATAATCAACCAGAATTTTGGGTACTGCTGTCTCTCAGCATTCCCCAAATCAAGCAGCTGGGGATGGCACAAGATACTGGGATGGCACACAACCAGGCCAGCTGACACAAAGATAACCAAAATTATATTCCATACCATATGATATCTTCTCAGATATAAGAGCTAAGAAAAGGAGGAGGAAGGGGGAAACATTTGTTATTTACAGTGTTTGCTTTCCAGAGCAACTACTGCATTGAAAGCGGCCTCAACATCACTTGCTAATGGGAAGTAGAGAATAAATATTTTCTTTTTCTTTTGTTGTGCACATGCAAACTTTCACTTTTGCTTTAGCAAACTGCCTTATCTCATCCCACAAGTTGTTTTTAATCTTTTTTTCTCTTCACTGCCCAGCTGGGGAGTAATAGTGTAATTTGGAGGGCACATGGAATCCAGCCAAGGTCAACTGCCACAAGTACTTATAAACTTCAATTTGTCCAAGACAAAAAGCTCAGCAGCTCTTCATGGCATCACATCAGTAATCACATTCTCACCTAATCTCAGTCAGAGGTGCTGCACTGTCCCACACTTGACGCTGCTTTGGTTTAATGACTGAAGCAGGAACTTTATTACTCAACATCCTAGCCGCTGAATGACACTTCAATCCCAGACGTAAGAGTACAGTAGAAGTCAAGACTTAATTGTTCTAAGACTCTGTTTAGACATTCCATGAATCTTCAAAGCTCTCATGAGTGCCTATCAAACCTATCTGCTCAGCTAGATTTTCTAATTCTATCAATCATATCCAGTGTGCTTCACAGCCATAGCCTGATCCAGCTCCTGATGAAATAATAGAAGGTTAAATTCATTTTCCATCCATGTTGACTCTTCTGAATTTTGCCTGCTCATAAACCAGAGTTTGCCCGATACTTTTGTAGGTTTTTATCTATGTGGCAGTGTACTGAGCAGACTAAAATTTTTTCACTTGTGGGGTTGGTAAACATGCTCAATAACATTTTTAATGAAATCAAAGCTAGGTTATAGTACCAGAGAAGTGCTCTTTTCACAATACCTTCCATAAAACATGGTTTAATGCCTCAAAGAGGGATGAATAAGATTACCCAATTACAAAACCCTTGCAAATTATTATCAAATAACAGTTGGTTTCACAGAGAGCTTCAGAAATTTTACAATTTTAGAATATCAAATTCCAACATATATGGGATTATACTCTCATAAAGAATTATAAAGTAGTATTTCAAGTGATTACTTAGAATTAGTTTTAATTTCTGTGGCTGTGTTTTTCTTCAGTAACAGAGCAATAGGATTTTGCATTATAAAGAAAATACATATTATGTATTTCATTTGTATCCCTAATTATTTTCAGAATAAAACATAAAGATTTAAAAACATTTTAAAAAGTAATTAAAGAGGAAAAAAACCTTTTAATATTAAAAAAAAACTTCAATGTTTTATTAGAGATTTGCAAATAAACTAAAAAATAGAACAATAATTTTGATTACTAACACTTTCTCTTTTTTTGACAGGAAATGTTTCTCTATTTACTTGTATTATATTTTGCCCTCCATCCGACTCACAACATTTATCTTGGTGTTATGGTGCTCTTTGCCTTTTCAAATGTTTGCCTTCAGGGGTATTGATGCTACTAAGAGCATCTATTTCATAGATCTGCATTAAAAATCACTTCTTTTTCCTGACAAGCTGTTTAAAACATCACATTTATGCCTTGTGAAGTGCACTTAAAAAAGACATATCCACGTATCTCATGAAAACTAGACCCATTTGACCCAAGTTTTGTTTCTTTGCAAGAAAGACAATTTCCATCTGAGCACGTTAGCACTAAAGAGGTATGAAGGCAACATTTTCCAAAACAATTACTGTTATTTATTTTTGCTGGGGGTGAGGAGATATCCTATCACAGCATTCAGAAGAAAGACTCTTAAAATGACTAGTTTAACTGTGGAAATCAGTAATATCAGACCATTTTTTCTTCAAAATTAAAATCTGAAAGCAAGATGAGCAGGTAAGCTGCGCAACACACATAGATATAACCTGTATCTTTTAAAATTTTAGATGGCACAAGACCTCTACTTTCTTAATCATTCTTGCACAAGACATACAGACACAAAGAGGCAGAGTTAAAAAATTATCCCAAACATCCCAAAGTATGCTTTGAAATGATAATAAACAATGGTTCTGCCATGATATTTGTCCAAAGAGAACCTAAAGAACAGCTGATAGAAAAAAAATGTCTGCTAACACCTAAACACTGCATTCAAATCATTTTAGGTAGATCCACTTGTGTTTTGGGTGGTAGAACCTGCATTATTAGTCATAATGATTACATCAAGTTATATTTAATAAATCTCAGCTGTTAGTTAAAATCATCATCTGTCACTAGGTACATAAACATGAACCGTGTTCATGCTTTGACTGGACGGAAGACATATTTAAAAATAGTTGTGAGATCTTCCACTCAAGACAAAAATTTAAATATAGCACCTTGCTATTTCTACCTGTAGCATCCCTAAGTGTGTACCACAAAAAGAATTGTATAGCCACTAGGTAATGAGAAGTGAATGATAATTCTGGTTGTTCAGCAACCCTGTTCCAGCGTTGCACAGAACTGTAACATCAACATTTAGAAAAACAGTAAGTTTGTGAGTTTTCTATTCAAAGTATTCATGCTCTTTGATCACAAATAGGGCAAAAAATGTCATACAATTATTACAGAAAAAGTGAGTTGATTAAAAAAAGTGACCTTTAGAAAACATTTGCAAAAAATGCCCACTGTTTGTTAAAAGATAATGCTCTAAGCAGTTCCAGGAAAAATAAAAAAAAATAGTCAAACCAAATAAACAAACAAACCCACCCAGTTTAAATAACAGGCTTGGAGAAAAATACTTCTACTGACCAAAAATACCCTAAACCAAACCAAACCAACAAAAAAATTTGGCTACTTTGTAATATTTCCTGCAGGGTTTTTTGAGGTAGTTTTTTTTGTATGTTTGTTTTGTTGTGTTGGGGATTTTTGTTAGTTCTTTTGGTTTTGGTTTCTTTTTCTTTGGTGTTTTTTCTTTGAGGTTTTTTTGTTTGTTGTAGGAGGGTTTTTTGTTTTTGTTTTTTATCTTTAACTATTAAAATCATCCAATTGCCTGCCCTGATGACTCTGCTCAGTCCTGCCGTACATAGAATCTTGTCTACCTAGCCTAGGATTATTCACATCCTTGGCTGCTGGAACTCAAATATGTCCTTGGCAGATACATTTTGGCTCTCTGAGTGAGAAAGAATGACAGGTAATTGCTATGTGCTGCATCTGATGGGTAATGCATAGTGGGATTGAAGTCCACTGATGCACCTGAAATAGTTGCTTACGCATTCTGCACATTAACAAAGGACGTTTACAAATAATAATAAAAAGAGGAGGATAGGGATGAGATGAGGAGACATGAGGACAAATGCAGAGGAAGGTGATAGTGTCTGAAAATTTTATTAGATTTATAAGCAGTGAGGACCAAAAAACGGGATAGCAATTTTTATACTGAATCACAAAAATATCAGAGGCAAGTGATGTTCTTCAAAAAACATTTTAATTAGCAAATTAATTAGAGTGTTTTCCTTATCAGCACTTACCTTTTCAACACCACCTCTCACACTCTGTATTTATTCTGACATATTTGTACTCATTCAAGTAGAAGCCAGGTATATCACATTTTCTCGCTTTATTGTTTTGACACATTCTCCTTCAAGTAGCAGTTCAGAGGAGGAAGGGCCAAATTACAAAAAGCTCTGGTTTATAGAAAATCTGAGTGTCACTACCTAGGAGGTCAAATTTTAAAAATTACAAACCAAAAACCAGCAGGCTATTTCATTATGAAAATATGAAACACAGGTCTACTGAGAGGTCTGCTCATCAGTCAGGACCTTTACTGAAAGGCATAGAGCTACTTTCTTCCTTCTTTTCTTATAATAGTATAACTCTGAACTTCTGTAACATCTGTTTAGAGTTACAGTGAGATAGATCTACACTGAATATGTAACTTAACTTATACCCAAAATTATTACTATTTATGTAGTAAAGGAATAAAAAGTGCTCCTTGTGATGGTAAATGAAACTTTTTTTTAAGAGACATAGTTATATATTTTAAATTATGGCAAACAAGTACCATTATTGAATACCATTAATATTTTAGAGAGAATTGAAAAGACATTTAACAAGCAAACATACAAGTTCCTAAATGGAAAGGCAATGGCTTTTCATTTTGTTATACAATTATTACTCCAGCTTAATGAATGAAATATTACTTGAACTAGAAGAGTTTTTATAGAAAGCTTGTTGCAATTAATTTGAATGGACTCAGATTTGGCAGAATGGGTTTATCATCAAATTCCTAGCAGAAGTATTGAGTAAAATTCTGCTCAGACTGTTAAAGACAACAAAAATCTAGTAAACAAATACTAATTTCTAACTTTTCTTCATGCTATAAGTATTCTTAGAAATCTGTAATTAAATTTTCCATTTAACAATATTGTTTTTATTTTCAGCATTTTCTTAAATAGGAAAAATGAACCGTGGAATGGAGTTTTTGTTTGTTTGTTTGTTTAATTACACATTAAACTTAGTATAAAACAGATATATGGAAGTGTGTAACACACACACAGAGCCAGTATGCCTGAAGATAGAATGTCAAGGAGGTTCTTAATAAATGTACTTTGTGATCTTCATACTGGCTTTTGAGAGAGCTGCTTAAACTATCACCTCAACTCCATATACAGAAATACTGCAGTATTTCTAACTAACTAACTAGATAAATGGTCCAAGGGGCTTGCAGAACAAACAAGGAAAAGGGAAAGGAAGTTAAAATCTAGGTCTCCAGTTCAAACCAAGTCCTGGGGGTAGTGTTTGTACTGCATAAAGAAACCAAAATTTTTGTGAAATTAATAAATGGCCACAGACAAGTGTTTGGCAAATGTGTGTCTGCATTTACAATTACACTTAGCACCTGCTGGCAGCCTTCAGAGAGCAGCAGCCAGGAGCCTACCTAATGCTCATAAACTCTAGGTCAAATGACCCAGTTAAAAAAGCTGGCTTATAGGATCAATGCAAGAGTACATTGTTGATCAAGAAAGGTCAAAAGTCATGTCCGTTTTCTGAAAAAGGAATGGGTTTGCCTTTAGTGGAAAAAAAAACATTTCATGCATTTTACTAATCAAGTCAGTCACTATGTTATTTTGTAAGTGTACTTGGTGCGCTGGACAAAGTATTAATGCAGTCAGTGAGTAAATGCATGCATGAAAAGAATAATAAATCTGGACTAAATCTGGAAACAAAAACTATTCATCCAAGTAATTTAACTTAGTATTTATCATCAGTTTTGGAGACTGTTCCAAATATACTGTACTCCGAAAGTTGACAGAGAACATAATTCTGGTACCTAAATAAACAAGTTCTAAACTTATGTGGTAGACAAAATATTTTGCTTCAACAATTTCTTATTTTTAATCTCAGACATCTACTTCTCTTATTAATATCTCCATAAAGGTTTGCATCTGAGCTGTGGTTCCAGGTCTGGGCCATTCAGTACAACAGTACAGAGATGTACTTCAGTACCCACAGACCCCAAATCCCACTCTGTTGCAACACAGGACAGTAAACAAAGCTTACATCATACATATCCCAACCAATGCAGTCATTGCCTCAAAAAATATTGACAGCTGAGACATCTGCAGCAGAAAGACAGTACTCCAGCCCAGGACTGTCTGGTGTACATCAGTGAATCTGATCTTTACAGGAAGACTCTTCACCCTCAAACCTGAAGTGATACAGTTAAGAGAAACTGAACCACAGCTGCTTCTAAAGGAATCTGACCAAGTCTCATGATGTGAACTCTCTTAGTTCCCTTCTAGTGGTGAGAAGAAGAGACTCTAAACAATCCATTGCAATATTAGCATTGTAAAACCTGATTTCTGCTAAATACAAATTCCAGTAATCAACATGGTAGGTTTGGTATTTTGTTTTGATGTAGAATTTTTCTACCTGGAAATTTTTTTCCCCACTCAAACCACAGGCTTGAAGGTTCAACAAGAAAGCAGACTGAAGCTCTGTCCCTCCCGAAAGAGCACTGTACCCTTAAAGCTTTGCTGCAAAATAATTACCTGAAAAAATATTCAGTGACATATGTCAGTAAGTTACACCTCTAAACAACAACTGGGCCTTTGTGAAAGATTCTGTTAACACAAAAAAAGATAGTGCTTGAAATTAATTTTTAACATGCTATGTTAGCTTATCTATGACAAGTCACAATAAAAAGAGAAGCCAGAAAAAAGTAGTAGCAAAGACTAGATTAGCCTCTATATCAACTTTAATAAGAGTCTGAAAAGTCATTCAGGAGGTACAGCTTCCACAGTGGCTTGAAAAGAGCAACCACTGAAAATATGCTCAAAGCTTACTCATTTAAAAGGATAATATATACATTGTAACCTCGGCTTATTTTTAACTGTAATATATGCTTTTGCAAAAACAATGTCATCCTGAGGCAGATGACTTAAACCTTGCATTGTTTTTACGAACCAGCGAAGAGCAGATTTCTGCAATCTAGACACATATATAGGCTCCAAAGCTGGAAGAAGAACCACATCTTACTGTTCTAGCTGCTTACTGTACAGTGAGATACAGCACCTGACACAAAGATTGTACAATCGGAAACAATTAAAACTAGAGAAAAAGGGGATCGAGAGATGGTAGAGCTGTTGGAGCACAGACATCCCATTCTTGTGGGCACTGGAGTGTCTTCAGTGTTTTTTTTTTTTTTTCCCATTAATGGTAAGTGAAGAAAAGGAAAGAGGGAATGCTAAGAGGAAAAGAATGAAGATAAACATATATTATTAGGAAGAAAATAAGACTTACAAAGAGGAAGGTGCTACCCTGAGGTGCAAGAAGAAATGTCTAGGAAATAGATTATGAAAACAACAAATGAAAGACAGATAACAAGAGTCTGGTGGGACACAATGGTCTTGCTAGGAAAGCTGGTGTTAGTTTCATAACCTATGTAAATAACACAGGGTTAAAAAGTCTCCTTTTTCAGGTAAAGCAATTTCCCCATATATCTTCAAGAAGGGAAACTGGAAACTCATTAACCCCTGAAGTTTGTTCTAACTCACTGCCCCCCAGTAGGCTTGAAATTATATATAATTTAGAATAATATATTTCTTTATTTTACATTATCTGGATTATGAACTATAGTCATTAACACTTGTTTCGTCTTTCACATGTCACCACCCCTGTTTTAGTGGTCCTCACTGGTCTGTGGTTGGTTTCATGTCAATTTTCATCAAACTCCTTTTCTTTTACCCATTTTCAAGCCTCATTTTAATGAATCTCCCTAAAAAGCTCATAAAACATTAAAGCATTAGTATCAAGCACTAATTTTCAATGGAGTTGGGCCAGATAGTAATCATACTCTGCTGTCAGTAATAAGGAGACGTAGCTTGAGGCAAAAAAATTAACATCGACCTCATTCAAAGAACTTGAAATATCTAAAATAAAGTTGAACTCTGCATATATATATATCTATATATTTAATAGTATTTGATACAGCCTTAGGAAAAAAAAAAATAACTTCAGGAGAGGGAAATAGGCTATACTGCCTTCCTGTGTAATTTTTCTGCCTGTGTTTAACAACTCTGAAAAGCTCCAGTAAATCACATGCCCAAATTTATTTGTTTAATGAGAGGAATATTATTTCCCACATTGCTGACATCACTTTTAGGATCATTATTATATAGGAAGAGGCTCACAATCCACCAACAGAAAAGATCAGGAAGAAATTATAGAATTATTGTCTGTTTTTTTCAAAACATGAGAAAGCAAGCATTTGCCTGTGTTAGGTAAGCTGTTATGTCATAAAACCTCTGAGGCTGACACACTGGAAAGTAAGTGCTCTTCACTTACAAGCAGATAGAACATGTGATCTTGTAAAATAATAATAGAGATGTATTTGAAATACTTGTTTAGAAAGGCACAGACACATTGCCATGAAAGTGTGATTTATTTATTTTTTACTTACAGCAACAGCTTTGTGAAACAAAAGGAGAACAAAGCCATCATGTCAAACAATGTTTGTAGTCAAACCTTGGGAAAGACTGGAAAGGAATTTCCTGCAATTTGTATGTAACCTGGATATCTCCAACTGGAATAGTTTTAGGCTTGATTTTTTTTTCCCTGCAGTGCATTAAGTTATTGTATTTTGATTTTTTTAAATAATGAATGCTCTCATGTATATGAATGAATACTACACTGAAAGAACATTGATTAGTTGTGAAAGAAAAAAAGTGAAGATATATATATAATGTATTCTTATATGTGCTTTGAAATACTTCTACCCTGGTTAAGATTTGCATCTCTAGGTGGAGGAAGCACCCAGGCATTTAGTAAACATCATGTAAATATAACATGACAAATGAAGTGAGCCATATGCTACACCAAAATGAGGATCAGTACATGTAACTACTTCCAAAACCAGCTTCTTTTCCTAGAAAACAGTCAGTTTTGAGTCACAATTATAAAAAATACTACTTTCCAAAATAATTTTCAAGAAGAGAATATAGAGATGGACAGTTAAACGTCTCAGTTTTCTTCGAACATCGCCCCAAAACCTCAGGTAATTTCCCCCTATGCTAATGTTTTTGCAAGAAAGACAATTTGGTGTTTTTCACTGAAAAGGCTAATAGAGTAAGTAAACTGCAGGAAGCTAGTATTTGCCAGAATTGTTCCTTTTATTTTTTTTTTTCCTTTTACTTTTGGGAGCAAGGTGTGGGGGGTGGGGCAGCTGGTGAGGTGGTGATGTGGAGAGGAGGAGTGGAGCAGGGCAAAGGCTTGAAGTACATGTCCGTATTGATCAGCTGAGTTTTTAATGCAGGATATAGTGCTATGAATTGTATTTCCAACAATAAATGATAATCAGTAATAGAGATATTTAATGACAATAAACAGCACTGAACTGAAAACAGGCAGTGCAATAAATTCACACTTCTGTAAACTGCCCAGAAGTTATAAATCTGTAAAAGCTATGAAGATTTGAAATCACTTAACTTTCCCTTAATGCTTTCTTTCTATTATGATAGAGTTTTAAAGAAAATGTGTTAACTTTTAAAAGCAGCAGAGAGAACTAACATTTTCAATACAAGAGATCTTAATTTCATCCCTTACAGTATTAAAAAGTTTGGCCTCTTTACACACTCCTTAATTACATACCCTGATAGCACAGCTATAAAGCATGGACATGACTGAGAATATCCAAGTCAGTTCACTTTAGAAATTTCAGGGTGGATAAACCATAGGTGCAAGGCTAGCTAACTCCAGGCTGTGTAAAAATCTCTGACATTTTCCTATTACTCATTTAATCTTTCAAGACAGCCTCCCTCATCTACTGTCTTATTTCCTTACAGATAAAGGTCTTCAAGCATCAGTCTATTTCTTTTGATATGTCTCACTTTCTATCAGCCCATGAAAAAATGCATCCTCTCTCTCTCTCCTCAGTCAAACACTGCTCTCACCTCATAGAAACCAATTTAATTTTCTGGCCACTTGTATTGAAACAGCACCCCTACTCACTCTTTCCCCCCATATACAGGAGGAATTCTAATCCTACAAAAGCAACTATCCAAATTCTACCAGCCTCCAAGCATAACATTCCTTCCACATGCCAGTCACAGCCTTCAGTCTGAAGGCAGCCTGGAAAGCTGCATGCATATTCTTGACTCACATTTCAAGAAGCCCTTATTGTCTCATTTAAATGCCATGGGACTTTGAAGCCCTGCATCTACGAGTTCCTGCTGGTGAGGGAATGATGCTCCTTATTCAGGATTATGTTTTACCATCATGTACTTTTGATTTCCAGCTGCTGTGCTTCCTCAAATACATACACAAGGAGGAAAAGTGCACTTGCCTTTCCTCCTCCTGCCTTCTCGCACTCCTGAATGCTTGTAACATTTTTTTTCCTTCTTCTTTGTTTCTTGGTTTGCGGGGGGCTTTTTTTTTTTTTTTTTTTTTTTTTTTTTTTTTTTTTTTTTTAAGCTTCAGAGAATCACAGGACCGGAGAGAACTGCAGCCATTCATTAGATGCTGCTCAAAACTCGGCTCCCTCCCGAGGTGTTGCGGGCTGGGACACCCGGTCCTGCCCCCAGCCCGCTCCCGCGGCGCGGGCTCCCTTGCTGCAGTGCAGGCTGGCACTTCTCTCAGTTCGAACTTTCCATGCAGAAATTCGGCACGATGCAGGCAGCCAGATAAAGCAGCACTTACCTTAATTGAAATCTTTTCTCTGCTAATGCTGGAGCATCAGTCCAATCAACAGCGATCGGGGAGAATCTAAGTTTCAATCAACACCCTCTGGGCAGCCGCATGCTGCTCTGCCTTTTTTTCAGTGAACTCCTCACTGTCTGGAGGAGAGAGAGAGAGAGATCAGCTGAAATCCTCAGAGGCTCGTAGGGAGTGAGAGAAGAGGCACCAAAGCAATGTTTCTTAACAGGAGATTCTCAGCAAGCGTGCTCAGGTCTGGAAGATCCTGTAAGTGCTGTGATAGGCTCCTGTCATGTCCCCTGAGCTGTGAGATGATCATTGACCTGATTAGCTCTGAACACTCCCTACATGCAGAGAAAGCGCTGAGAGGATTGGTGGGTCGCAAGGGAATTGGGAAAGGCACCAGGGCCGCTTGGGAATCTTCATTCTTCCAGACTAATGGATGTGCTGCAGCTGAGGCTGTAATTTGTGAGGAGGTTATGCACAATGTTAACCATCTGAGGACTTAAACAATTGTGCTTTTGCGTGTTGTTTCTCAAAGTACACCAGCATTCAAGGCAGGGTAGAGCTAAGTAATTAGAGGCTGATGTAGCCATTTCGTAATACAAGGCTCACTGTATGAGATGTTCTGTAAGCTGAGAGATAAAGTGGATCCATACATTTGTCTCTGACCCTGGAGACAATAGCAGTTAATGGGTAGCATAAGTGAAATTAGTATGGTGGGCTCATGTTAGCCCCCAGATGGCAATCAGTCAGCATGGAAAGAAAAAAAAAAAAAGCACAACAAAACCCAAACAGACTAGAATTATTTCACAACTGTATATGACAATATAAATAAAATGTGGAGAAAGAATTTCAAATTAGTACAAAAAGGACTTTTCAACATGGAGATAAATCAGTAGAAAAACACAACAATACAGCAGTGCAAGTTCTTCCCTCTGTTACAGCAGAGGGGGAAAACCAACAAGGAATGCATTTAAAGGATCTAATTTGCCTTTCACTTGCACTGATACAAATAAATCTATTAAAGATGACAGTTTAAATTTAGATCAGGACAAAAAAAAAAGCAGAGTAAAAGAAGAATGAGGTGTATTCATTGTTTTTGGTTCAAGGGTATTATGGAAACTAGACTTCAGTGTACCAAGTATTCAGGCTTCATGGACAAAAGAGTCAAGCCAAAGTGTGTCAACTTTTATGACTGCTCTCATCTGCTATTTTCCTGTTCTTGGACGATAATTACAGCACTAGGCAGTTGACTCCATTTTCCATTCAGATTTATCTATGAAAATACCAGCTGGTGACTAAAAATAACTTTTTTCACAAAATAATATATGTAGTATTGGTGATCTGAAGCACCAATATAAAACGGAAAATTGATATTTTTCTAGCAACTAATGAAGAAGATTTAGAACCTATAATAGCAATGCTAGTTCATATATAGTTATGAAAAAATGCTCTATGAATGATGAAACAAAGTTAATCATAAACATATACTGAAATTCTTAATCAAATTTATTACTTTGGGTCTACTCATACATTTTTCAGGTAAATTTGTGTAATTGTATTTTCGTAGGAAAAGCAGTAATGAAAGAAATTTAAAAAATGTTAAGTGGATTATATATTTACCTTCTGAAGGCATTCACATCAGAAAGCTTAATATTACAGAAAAAAGAGTATCATGTGATTTAGATCACTCAAAAGTAACCACGGAAGTTTGAATCTCCAATTTATTTAGCAATACAGAAAACAAAGATTTTTCACCCTGGTTTTAATGTCTCAGAAACAGGGAAAAAATGTAAGTGCCCCATATTTCCACTAGATAATCAGTAAGAACCTATAAACTTATCTACCCTAGCAGTGTTAGCAGTATAATTTTCAAGCTCCTCCTCTGGAATTGCCACTCTCTTTCCACTGAAAAGTGCCTCAATGTAAAAAATCTGTATTATAAGATTGGCAATATTTTATATTCCGACAGCAAAGTTTTTAGGATGTAGGTTACTTTTTTTTTGTAATTTATTGAATGCCTATCACCAGGGATTCATGCTTGCCCTGGGACTAATGGTAAAAACGTAATAATTAATCTACTAATTAATCAAATAAGAAGGCTTTTATACACACTAATATGAAACATAAACACATTCTTGAATAAAAGGTTTTATGTGTCAGGACTAAGATGATTTCCTGTTATAACCCCCACTGAAAATGAGGCTGTTCTCCTTATCTATACATTTGTACCAGTGAAAGGGTTGAAGTCATCCCAATGCTTAAAATCTTATCTGTTCTGCCATGGCATCCCTCATGAAACATGTAATTCACAGACACATGCTGTATTATTAATGATTTTAAATACAATTAAAGAAATTAAATATGAAAAAGACCTTATTAAGACAATTTATTTGCCACTCCTGTAAGCTTTCAATTTCAGGTTTCATGCTGCTTTGTTTAATTGAATCTTAGCTCTCACCAGCCGTATAAATTTCAACACTTCCTTTAAACTGCTGTTCCAACCTACGAGATCTCTATAACAGAAATTCTTTTCCACTTATTATTTTTCAAATACCTTTCAATAGTTTTATACCAAAAAAAATGTTATAACAATTTAAATGGTAATCATTCACATTCAATGCTCTGATTGTCTTTTTAAAGTTTAAAGGTCAACATTCGTCAGAAGTTCATTGTGTAAAACTGAATTATTTTAGTTGTTTCTCACCACAAGTAATGGTCTGGGGAAAAAAATAACAGCAGATCCAGAAAAGGGACTGAAGCATGAAGGAAAAAACCTGCAGTGACAACATGATTTCAGTTTGTGTGGAAACAACTGGGACTTACTGTAGTCTTGGACTATTAGGTAAGACACTGGCATTTTAAATTTGGTGTTAACAAAAGAAAACAATAATTTGACTCACTCAGGAATCTTACTACAATCTAAGTAACAGAAGCAGTCTGGCACCTTAGGTCCTACTCCCAATCCTAAATATAACTTAAAATTTTGAATTCAATTCCAATATGTCATCTCAATAAAGGGACAGAGGTTTTTCTGAACAAGGAGATCAGAAAAGTATGTATGTTTTCAATAGGAAACTTTATAGTTACTTATAGAGATAAAAAAATTAGGCACCCTTCTCAGCACATCATTCTTACAGAAAGGGGGCAGTATATTAAAGCAGTAAAAAAAAAAAAAAGAATATTCTATGTAATCTCTAATTAATCTTGTGAATTCACTGCCCCAAACCATGATAGTAGGAAAGAATTGATATGTACATGTGAGAGTATTTTGAAATAATAACAGAATCTAAAATGGTTACACAATATAATTTCTTTGTTCATTATTGTTCCTCAATGCAAAAGAAAAACGTTTTCTCATGGGCAAGACAGGTTACTAATCATGGGGAAAAGAATCACTGTCCAACTAAAGATTTAGCAGCAATATTTAAAAGACCTTTACCGTAGCATTGAATAAGCCACAGTATTTTTACTGTCAAAGGCCTTTAGATATTTGTGCTTCACTAAAAGATTTTTTTTTAAAGCATATTTTAAAAAACTGTATTTCCAAACTTGGTCATTTATATAGACTGAATGCCTGAATAAATACAGAGAGTTGTACTGGTCTAAGTTTCTTAATATTCTTGTAAAGACCTTTGGTTCACAGACACAACTACTTCAGTTCAATACCTTATCATGCATCAATGTAAATTCAATACAAAATAAAAGGCCTTAGAAGAGCAGTAAGAAAAGTGCTCATACATTCACAACTTTCCTGCTGGCCCAAATCCCATAGAGTCAGTCATATCAGCTCTGTTGAATCTCAGGAACAGAAAGGAGTAGAAGTAAATCATGTCTATGTCCACGTCAACACACAAAATTACTCTTCTCCTACATTTAAAAAGATCCTTTGGTATGAATAAAGAAAAATGCTATACAGGATGCACTTAGAGTGTTGATTTTCTGAGTAATTTCTTCTTTTCTAATAAGTAAATAACAAAAAAGAGATATTGTCTGCTTCTTTTTGGCTGGAAACACAGAAACTAGAAATAAGGTGTGTGAGTATTATAGGATAGCAGCAAACCTGGCAGAGTACATAGAAAAGATTAAGTAAAGCTATATTTATCCTTCATCTCTGCAGAGAAAAACATAAATAATAAACCACTTTAAGATATTAAAAATGCTCTGCAGAAAAATATTTGAGCCATTAAAACTTTCACAACCGTATTTTCCATATTTTGTCAACCAGTTTTCCCCATGGCTTCAATCAACAATGAGACTAGTTAACTCTTAACAGAGCACTCTAGCTCTGAAATTTTACTGTCATCCTCATAATTTCAAAACTACCAGCAGAGCAAAGGCAACTCCAAACTCTCATCTAGTCTATATCAGCACAGCTACATTGATTTAAGTGGAATTGTACAGCAGATTTATAAATCAGTGAGATCTCATGTAACAGCATGAGATGGTCATCAATGAATACTAGAGCAGGTTTCAAAGATCAACCTTCCTGTAGCATCATCCAATATTTTACTTTTTGATATGGATAATTTCTTTCCAAACTTTTTGGCCACAGTGAGTATGGACCACACGGGAAATTTCTTTGCACCAAAGAGTTTAATCTTGAGCATTCAGTGCTTTAATTCATCAAGTTCTTGATGTTAAAGTAAAGATGTGATCTGGATGGAGGGAGACAGCTGAATCCTTGTCATATTCAGTGGAAAACTGCTGACTTCATCAGGCTTCCCCTTGTGGTACCTCAAGGGGCTCAGACAAATCCAAACTGCTTTATGTCATCTGGTCACTGTTCTCACTCCCAGTTTAGCAATAATTACCGGTATCACACTTTTTACTTAGGCCATACTTCCAATATAAGGAAAGTAACACAGCCTATTGATTTAAGACCCTTCTGATAATGTTATGTAAAATGCTGTTTGAATTTCATTGTTCGCTTTTATTAAGTCAGCCTTGTAGGCTGAGACAATTTAATGTTGGTGACCTCTGTTTCCTTAGAGGTATTCTCACAATGTCTGAGACATTTAGGAGACATGGGTAACCCTAGATTTAAATAAAGGCCCACAAAATACATAAACAAATGAAAGGTTTGGAACATCCTAATACCACAGTGGTATGGTCCCAAAATCATAATGACAGGGGAAAAGCAGGTGGTGGTTAAATACTCTACAATTCAGTCCTGGGAAGAATTTATTAACATTATGCTTTTTAAGTGTAGGGAACTTAAAGGTAGAGAGGTACATAGCCCTGTGAGTGAAATGAAATATAAAGAAATAGTATTTTTGAGGATATATTCAGGTCTTGTAAAGAGAAAATGAAAATAAAGGTAGAAAGAAGATGTAAAATAGAAAAAGGCCACCACTCTTTTGGAGTTTTACTACCATCTGAGAGAAATTAACTTTGTATCACAGAGGAACACCATTCATGTTCAAGCACCAAGTAAATTATTGTTGTCCATAATTATAAAAAAGGAAACAGAACGAACAGTTATTCAAAAGTGATACATGCTTGCAATCCTATTTCATTTAGAGATTAATACTATAAAGGCACTTTTGTAAAATAATGGAATCAAAATTCTGTTCAGTCTGTTTGGTGTGTCTTTCTGTATGAACTGAGAACCTTGGGACTACTAAAATGTACTCTATAAGACCAAGGAAACTTTGAATATAAAGTTACTTAATCTCTGCTGAAAATTTCTGTCAGCAATACACCAGCAATACACTCAGCTGGAAAAGAAATTAAACAGCTGTAACCAAGAACATGGTTTTACAGCAAATTTTGCAGTTTCAGGTTGGGGTCTTCTTTTTGCTGGGGGCTATAAATCTTCTTTAGACATAACAACAAAAATAGAAGCATCCTGCAATTTGCACCACAGGAGCAGTGTGGGAAACAGAATGACTCAGGGACATCCTTTCTAAAGTACAATTCCTCCCTCACATCCTTCTTGTTCAGGTGAAGGGAACAGTGTGATTTGTGGTATGATCTGTCTCAGCAGCAATTTACAACTTCCCAGTAAAATCTCTCTGCTCACTCCTTTCTGCCATCAACTTGCTTTAGCATACAGGGACAGGGGGGAGAGGATAGTGCAGAAAGTCATGTGCAGGGATGCAATGTACTGCTTGTAACCACATAAATATCTTACACTCATCCATTAGCCTCCCTGTTCCTGTCTCTCTGAATAAGGAGGAGTTGCTTGTCCCCTTGAAGGGGACAAAACTGAACTGCAATTTAGTCTTGGGATTCTCCCTGGCATTTTTATAGCTGAAGCCTGTCTGCTACTTACTCAGACTAACACTATAAATCTAGCACACTTTAAGGGCCACATTTTCAGTGTCATAAAGCATCATATCTGTCAATTTTTCAGGGTAAGCACAGGGCTTTTATAATAATTGAGAAAATCTGATCTTAGGATGTGACAACATCTCTGCCTGAGATTTTTCAGATGCTACTGATTTCTGGAAAAGCTCAGAAAAATATAGTAACAAGTACAAACACTAATTAACTTTCCAGCAATCCTCACTTGCATCTGTCTGAGTAGATTTTAGTCTTCTAACTTTTGGGAACTTGGATTTGTTTCTTTTTTTTGATTGTTCTGGTTTGTTTTGTTTTTTGTTTTGTTTTTTATTTTACCCTTGACTGTTTTCTTATATGATATTGCTCTTCTCTTTTGCAGTTTTTCAATTCCAGAGTCATCTTTAATCTGTTTTTTTTTTCAAATTTTCAAAATTCCAATCTTTTTTAATATATTCCACCTTCCTTGTTTTCTTGCTCTTTATTTTACCAGTCTTATAAGAAGTATACTGCCTTTTCTTGGCAGTGTTAGAATGGATAGGTATAGAGGGAAATAACAGGGAGAATAATAGCTGCATTTTTCCATATACACATAAAAAATATCTTACGTAGGGAAAGGAATCAAATGCTACCAAAACTGCTTTTATTTTTCATTCCCTCAACTACTATTCAGGAGGAGTTGGAAATTCTGTAAAGGAGCATGACTGGAAACATTTTAATTCCTCATACAGTCTCATTCTTCATAATCTGAAACAAGTTTTCCCTCAGATGACAAACACCAGCCCCTTCACTGTGAAGGGCAACTTCCTTGTAACAGGGAAGAAGGCTGGATTATAAAATAAAGAGTACTTGCAGCATTGTTGTGCCAAGCCCAGAAGGAGTAGGCTGATGGGAATAGCAGCCAGTAAGATAAGCCCTTATTTGGAGTCAGCACTCTCCCTTCATGTGGGACCATGCTGGTTAGTGCTTGGTTAGACTTGCTGTGGGAATACTCAAGCTACCACATCAAGGTGACCATGAACCGGAGGGTAAGGCAGTTCCTTATCCCAGCTTCTTCAGAGGTTATCAGGAATAGGAGTTATTTAGTGCCTTCCATGTGCCTAATGGCAAGATTATTACTCCCAAAAGAATTGCACTGCATCCAATTGTGTAATAAGTTAAGCACCTTCCATGACATAAAGAAGCTAAAGTGTTTACTGTATATAAATCTTATTTTTAGATACCAAAGAACATGAAGATTTCAATCTAGTACAAAGACATTGAGACTGATTAGCAGGGTCTAACCCTGTTGAGTTTCCTTTATGTTTTTACCACTCACATCGATACTCCCTCTAACACCTCTTATTACAGGCATATGATATATATCATATGCTACATATTACTCTGCCATGAGTTTGCTTGCCTGTAGTAAAAATTCAGAAAAAAATATTGCTTCCTTTTTCAGACCTGCATGTTATTTCTCATTTGCCTGATTTTGACTATACCCTGCACTTCAAAAGTCTCATAAGCCTTTGTGATTATCAGGTTTCTGAAGGTTTACCTTAAATCATCAGCTGAAAAGAGAATGAAAAAGCAATAATATACAAAGATGTGTTCTTAATTTTTTCCATCCTGTAGTCATTATTTCCAGTTGGATCCATTAATGCATTAATCTTAAAAGCTCAGAAGGCAGAGAATCAGATCACAATACGATATGTGACACTCAGTTCTAGCCAGCAGGAAACTGAAGGTGGCAGGAGGAGATCAGATCTAAAAACCCAGACTCCTTAGCTCAGGCAGCCCAAGCAAAAGCCATATCTCAGGTGCTGCCTTTTCACTCAGGGAAGCATAAGCCATGGTCTATCATAAACTTGGCCATTGCATCCTACAGAGGGAATTCAGCAGTGGCATCTTAAACTGTACTTCACTGCAGTTTGCTGCCAAAAACCAGTAGAGAGCATGCTGGAACATTTTCTTTAACACAACCTTGCTCTGGAAACCTTTTGGAAGAGAACATGCTTCCACAAAGCACAGAGACTTGCTACCTCTTCTGAAGATAGCATGGTTTGAGACAATGGATAAGCAATAAAATTTGGCCTCCACTGATTAAATAGCATAGAATTCTCTAGTCACACAGGAGAGATTAATCATATGACATATTAAAAAAATAGTTCAGGTTAATAATCATACCTTTTCTGGACAGAAAGTATCATTATGTGATCATACTCATTTTGAGCCATTAGCCTCTCTTTTTTCCTTTTTATGAATATGGAGGAATGAAAGATGGGTTAATTATAGCACTAGGAAATTACTTGCCTTTTGGTGGGGGGTAGAGAAGATGGTCTCATAATGACAATACAAAGCTGAGACTGTATAATATTACCTTAAAATATTTATTCTCAGTTACCCTCTCAGTTCCATTTGCATCTGTAATAAGTAGCATGTTTAAAAGACACTTGCATATACGGAATGGGAGTAGAAGAATGTGGAAGCTGAAAGATGCAGGGCTTCACTGCATAAATACAGTCACATTTTCTCTCATGCTTTCAAGCTGTAATTTGTGATTGATGTGAAAATATGTAATATTAACACTGTCTGTTAAAAACAATGGATCAAAACCACAAACACTACATATTCATTCATGTTAATTTGTCTCTTTACTAGCAATGCCAACCAGCTTGTGTTCATCTATCTCAAGAGCCACCTATACTGATATTAATCAGTTTGCTGAAATACTGCATCTTTTTTTTCCCCTATTCATGAAGGCACTTCTGAGAATAATAATTACACTACTTAGCCTTTATCTAGTGCTTCTCATCTTTCAAGTGCTTTACAAATATTAATTCACTAATTAATCTTTCCAACAACTCACATTACTCCCATTTTACAGATGGAGAAGCATTAGCAGAGAGGGTGAGTGACCTGCCTGAGGCCATGGAGAGCAGAAAAAGGGGAGAGGACTAAGAGAAAAGATGCTTATAACTAGAATGAAATGGAGGCAGATGGGACAATTATGGTGATTGTTCAGCAAATATCCATGAGATTCCAGTGAAGAATTCAACATACCACCGGAGGGCAGGCAGTGCTAGTCCTACTGTATATTATACAGGCACTCAGTTTACCATACAATACACAAATAAAATTTCTTTAAAAATTAAAAAAAACCAAAAAACCTGAAAATAAAACTTACTGCTCTTTCATAATTTTTAATACAAGAACAGTCTGTTCTTAGATACTGGCAAAAATCTTGAAAATAATCATGAGCACAAAACTAGGGTCAAGAAACTGGAAAATTCTAATTTACTTGATATCTCATTTGATATGTGGCTATCTGTACTCAAATGGGTCAACTAAATGCAAAGATTACCCAATGTTAGTGACATTAGGATTTCTACGCCTGGTTCATTTTGCATCTAGGGTGTCTAAAAAAAATATGCTCTGTATAAGATTAGATTTAGCTCACATATTGAATTCCATCTGTAAGTGAAAAAACTAAATAAATAAATTTCCCTCTTGAATCTTGGCTTTCTGCTTTCCAAATAACCTCTGTTCAATTACATTTTTTCCACTTTGTTTTAGTTTGGTTTTGCTTTGTTTACAATCCCAAATGATTCCAGGAAAACAGACATTTTTACATTAGGACTACAGGAGAACATGGGATAATACTATTGTATGATACTGCTGTCATACCTATCCAAATCAAAATCATTACACAAATATTCAATGGACTTTATGCTCCAGACAGACTGGGAACAAAGTAAAAAACAACAACCAAAAAAAACCCCAAAAAATAACAACCCACAGAAAGCTGTGCAAAATCTAGAAGATATACAATCAAGTCAAACTGAGATGACTTTCACTTGTCTCTGAGAAGTTCAGCTTTCTGCTCCATTGATAAATGTTTGTTTCAGTTGCACTTTATGTCAATATTGACATTTTGTATAATACTGTAGCTTACTGAATAGTGGACAAACAATCCAAGAGTACAGAAAGCCCCAATGAGAATGAAGAGGAGCAAGGGGTAATGTAAAAAGGCCCCTGACAATTTCAAACACTGCATATGTGCTGTAATATTCAGCACTAAGAAGGGAACTCTCACTCCTGAAACCTGTGCATTTCTCTCACTGCTATCTTTTTTTCTGGAGAAGCCCTTAAAATGAAATTTAATTACCTACAGAATAGCTAAAATTTTCAGGTTCTTAGAGCTTGGAAAGTAAATAATTTCCAAGACACAGAACAAATGGAAAATTATCTGATTCCCAAGCACTGAGAACTTAAACCAAAACTGTTATTTCAAAAAAGAATAATAAACAATATATTTTGCTTATCCAAGGATTTGAAAGTAAAGTTAATTGCTTTCTCTCTCTCTGAGTTCCACATCATCTTAAAATTAATTCTCCCTTTAAACTTTATTTAAGATGTGTATTCAGGAAAATATTTCCTGGAAATGACAAGGTGAAAAAAAGCCTCTATTGGCAATATTTTGATATTAATAACACAATTTTATGGATTCATCATTTGCAAGCTTTGCAGACAATACACATGATTACCAACCCAATCACTGACAACAGCAAGCAACTTACCCTTTGTGACCTCAAAATTCTGTAGCAGTAAGAAACAAATTGACTGGGAAGAGCTCCTACAGTATATTGTAATCAGGATGAAGCTATTAAATTTGTGATTTCATCCAGTGATTAAATTTTTGGTTAGCTCCTGTGATAGAATGGGAGTTATGTTGTTACAAAAAAGTAAGGATCACAAAACTTTCAAGTCAGATCACGTACACAGATACAGGACTTTTGAGAAGGATGGTTAGTGATGTCATGAGCGTATCATGACAAACAAAGGCTGCATTTTGGCTGTGAGGTTTAGTTAGATTTGCTTTGCTTAGGCCAGCCTGTTGGAGTAAGGCCACAGATCACTCTCACCAAAATTCAGAGCACTGTGCAGAAAGGACTTTTAGCAAATAGGAAAAGTGGCAAAGAAAGCAAACTGCCTGGGTCAGCTGTGATGTCACCCAACATGGAGAAGATAAGTTTTATTTATACAACAGACATAAAAATGTCAAGGATTCTGACCAGATGTCCTAAATTTCTTCCCGGATCCTTTTGGGTTGCACAGAGGCTACTGTAACTTCATTTTGTGCCCTTTCTTCAGTATGTTTCAGCGTTAAAAAGAAGAGGCGGATTTTATTTACATTGCTCCATAATTATATTTGGAAGCTGTTGAGCAAAGATGGAGCTCAAAAGTGCTGTTGATAGAAACCTAATTACTGTTTTAGGAACCAGGTTCCTTTAAAAAATTACTTTTATTTATTTACTTAGGCTAAATTTTTGTCAGAAACTAGGCAGTGCTGTGTAGTTCAGTGCTGTAAGTTAAATGTGTGGTTATCAAGGTAAGGCAAATACTGGTTCTTAGATGTTGGGAACTACAAGTGGACTAGCTTTACATATCAGCTCATCTTTAATTAAAATTTGTTAACACATTCTGAATGTTGCTGATTCTAATATTTTAAAGTACCTAAGGTTATTCTACGCTAAGCAAGAAAGTGTCAGTTTTCTTTTTTAGCAGTCTTTTTGTTTGCATAGGCTTAGTTTTATATTCTTCAAGCAGGAAACTGTATGTATGTAATTATTTGGATGTCTTCTTTTATTGCTTAATTAAAACTATAGAAAATGGCATAAAATAAACTCTCTCTATAGCTCATTGACATTTGCACAGCAGCACATTTGCAATCAACCAAAAGCATATTTGTCCTATGTCATTAATGATAAAAAGGCACAAATTACTTATTTATGATTATATTAATAATAAAATATTAATTTGTTGAAGAAAACACTGTATTAATAATAAATAATCCTGATCTCCATGAACATGATACCAGAAGGAAAATTCTTTAATTTGGTTAAGAAAATAATTAAATACAGGCATACATTCATAAAAAAGAACTCTACTGTCTTGTAAACAGTGGTAAAATACATGACTTGGAACAACCTCTAAGCAAGAACTTGCACATGTGTGTTATAATGACGGAGGATGTATCATTGACCATTAATTCTGAAAACACTACTTTTTCAGAAAGAAAGTTCTGCATAAATAAAAGACATGAAAAGTATAGAATTCACAACCAACGCCTGAAAAGAAAGTATCTGTACTTTAGAACATTTATTATCTAATTCAGGAAAATATACATAAGATTAATGATAAATCCACTCATAACACTTGTCCAGAACCCTGAATCATTTTTCCAAATAATGGAACAAAATAATAATGAAATAATGAGTAGGATGAGCCAGGAAAACATCCTGTGTATAACTATGGATTTGCCACAACAGAAATTCATAGGCAATGTTGACTGCAACAGATAATTTCTAAAAGTTTACATAGTGATTCCAACTTTTTTTCAATATTTTGATAACCCTCCCAATAATTGAAATATATGCAAGTGGCCTAAGTAGCTGTCTGCTTTTTAAGTTACTGGGGTTTTCCCATTATTTATGTCTACCTTCACCTCAATTCTTCATCCTTTACACTTGCTCACATAGAAAATCATCTCCTTTTTTGTATGCATCTTTTTTCCAAACTGTTTTTTGAAGCACACAGGAAAGCTATGGCAACAGTGATGACGTCTGCACCCTTTAATTTGTAGCACAGTGCTGTCTCTTTCTATGCCTCATTCTCAATACTAATAGGCATATTTCCAGTCACTTCACTTCCACTTGGTATTATATACATTAAAAATCTTTTCATGCAGGTCCCAAAGCACAAAGCTCAGGAGTATCACATTTTGTAAAACATCAGACACAAATATTCATGTTCCAGAAAATATGAATGATTTTATTCTCAACAGCAAGCAGACTGGGAATGGTTGAAATTCACACAGACGTATCTGAGTTAGTCCTAATTAGCTGAAATACCAGTAGCAGCATAGCAGGGCACAGTGAATAACTGCAGGAGAGCTGCCCAAATATGTTCTTTACAATATCATGCCCAGCAAACAGTAAGTTTGAGAAAGCAAAGGAATAATAGAGGATGTATCCCTTACATTTCATTAAAGAAATCTACCCCATGGTTCAATATTTTTTCACTGCATTCTCAGAGAAAGTGGTTCCAGTGAAATAAGTGAGATTATTTACATGAAATTTGTGACCCAATTGATTGTGGGCCAGACCTTGCATACATTTCCACAAAAGACTTTTCCTATTTGTGCAGGTAAGAGACAAGCTAAAAAGACATTGCTAATATATACACACTCACATCATTAATTTGAGAAACATCTTAATAATGCATTACTAAAATACATAATCTACACATTGTTCTGCTTTCAGCTGGATTGGAGTTCATTTTTTTCATTGTGCCTAGTGTGGGGCTGTGTTTTGGATTTGTGCTGAACACAGGGTTGATAATACAGAGATGTTTTTGTTATTGCTGGGCAGGGCTCACACAGAGCCAAGGCCCTTTCTGCTTTTCATACTGCCATGCTGATGGGGAAGCTGGGGCTGCTTGGGAGGCTGGGAGGAGAGACAAAGCCAGGAGAGGTGACCCAAACTGACTGAAAGGATATTCCAGACCATATGACAACATGCTTTGTGTGTAAAGTTAGGGGAAGAAGGAGGAAGGAGTGGGCATTTGGAGTGATGGCATTTGCCTTCCCAAGTAACTGTTCTATTTGATGGAGCCCTGCTCTCCTGGAGATGGCTGAACGCCTGCCCACCCATGGGAAGCAGTGAATTAATTTCCTTGCTTTGATTTGCTTGTGTGCATGGCTTTTGTTTTCCGTGTTAAACTGTTTTTATCTCAACCCATGAGTTCTCTGCCTTTTATCCTTCCAATTTCCTCCTCAATCCATGTGGTAGGGAAGTGAGCTGGCTGGGGTTAAACCATGACACACATGTACACTTAGATAAAATTATTAATAAGAAGAAAGGGTGGTATACGACACCCCAACTAAAAACAAAGTTTTCAGAATTTCAACATTTTCACAAGTAAAAGTCACATTTTAAAGAATACTGCAATGTAAGAGCCTAAATGAGAGATGCAGGACTCCAGGCGGCTCTTCCAAAACACAGTTTATTACTTGCAAGATGTTACAGCAGTCCAGGGTCGTGGGCAAAAGAGCCTGTGCCTACAGCTGTCAGCTGCATCTGCAGGCAGGCCTGGAGACCCTTAGTTTAGGTTACAAATGCATTATATACTTTTCTTTGCTGAGCATCTTAATACAGTAGAATCAATCTATACCTTAACTTTTATCTATAGCCTATCATAACTAATACAATTACCATATTCATTTTAGTATTCTCCAATCACTAAATGTTAGTACATTACAGTTTAAGCTAGAAGTTGTTTTTCAGTTTTCTTGCAGTGGAAAATTCTCAGACCTTTTTTCTACTTGCAACATTTGCTGACTTTTCTGCCTGTGCTATCTTTCTGCTTGGTAAAAACATCTTGTTTGAGGTGGATTTATCCTTTGTTCTAAGTCATAAAAACCCCCTTCTAACTAACATACCTATTGCCTCCTTGGTTATCCAGTAAGACTGGCTCAGCAATTCTTTTCTTCTATATCAAAACTTGCTTCCATCTCTATTCCTTCTTCAGCTTCTACATTCAAAAATCTTTCTGCTAAGCATACATATCTGTGAGACTTTCTTGTCAAATTTTCATCCTTCCCAATACTGCAACATACCTGTATGCCTTGCAATATCATTACAACTCCAGGCTCTCATGTGTGGTTTATTTAATTGAATTTGCACCGTAATTTAGGTCACCTGACAATCCATTATTAGAATGGAATGTCAGTAAGTCTTCTTCCATCTGAACATGGACATCTTTTTAAAAATGAGATTTATTATTCTTGTTTGGCATCTGAGTTGTACTCTTTCAATTATGAAAACATCATAGACAATTTTTTAAGATCAGATGCCGAAATTTTAACCAATTAATATTAGCTGAGTAGAATCCAACCATTCTTTGCCACAAGCTTACTTTAGAAGACATGGAAAGAGAAAAAGGCCTTATTTTTCTGAAAAGACATGTCTTGATAAGTGCTTTGTCTTTCCCTGTCAAACTTTTACAACTTTTCTTTGTTTTTTATCAAAGCAGTCTTACCCAGATGTTTATAATTTTGTAAATATTATATAAGCATTTCCCGTCTGTGATTCAGGCTGGGACAAAGAGTAGAAGATATGGAATAAAACTGCATCGATTTCCTCTCACTGAGACGTGTAACCTTACTGTCGTGGTTTAGTAATCGCGCTCCCTGTTTAGTGCTGCCCTCCCACCAAGACTCCGCACGCCGCCCACTTGCTTCCCCTCCTCCACTCTTCCACCTCTGAGTGGCCTCCTAGGAGGACTGCAGACTCAAAAGGGAAACATCATGGGCTGAGGTAAGAACAAGTGAACACTGTAAACACCTTTTCCTCAACTCAGTATATTGTGCAACTTCTTTAAATTATCATTTAATACATGTAAGCTTTAGGCTGTCAGATAACTATTGAATAGCCACCTAAATGAAAATTATTTGTTACACAGAATTTATGAGGGTCTACAAATTGATTTAAAACATTGAATGGTAATTTGAACTGCAGACACTTTTAGGTATACTATGGACCTTAATTTCATATAGTTAGAAGAAAGAAATCTGCTCTATAACTTCATTATTTACTGTTGCCAATAGATGATATATAAATGGAGAAAGAAATATCACAATCTTGAAAGGCTTTTTTGGTTTTTATTTAAAGGCAAGTAACTCCTGCTGAATATTAAAAAAAAAAATCCATTCAGCAAAGAAATAATGCAGAGCCGCTGCATGGAAAATCTGAGGAACATGGCATATTTCTTCATCACTCTAGAGTGGAGAAAGATGGACAAGGCCAGCTAGCAAAGACAGGGAAAGAGCTGTTTTAAAAATATCTTGTCAATATCTTATTTTTCTGAGCAAATTACCATGCCAGCTATGTGAAAAAGCAGCCTCAGAATATAAATGTCTGGTTTGTCATTATGTCAGCTGTTACCTTTTCTAAAACCAACTTAATGGATTTTTTGATGTTATTTTATAAAGTAAATGTTGTCATCCTAGAGATTTTTAGCTTACAAACTAAAAGTGTACCTGAACCTTAAATAGTCCTAGCTTAATATTATTCATTACTTATATATATACTGATGCTTTGCTTCTTACTGTATTTTAATTCCAATTATAAACAATTTAAGAAATTGAAATTAAAAAAAACCCCTAAGTTTGGGGTTTGGGTTTCTTTTCGAATTTATTTTAAAAATAATTGCAAAGTTTGTCCGATTTTTTAATTCCTAAATAAGGATAATATTAAAATGGTTTTCAACTTGATTTAATTTAGGATTTTCCCCTCATATCAGAGTTGCCCTGAAATAATAGAAACAATTTCAACTACAAAGACAGCCATGGGTAAGTTCCCCTTCACTTAAATAAGGTCAGGCTTTCACCTCATACCTATGCTATTTTATCTTTCTATGCCCTTCACTGTAAACATGAGGCGCTGGACAAATGAAGTCAGTGGAATTAAGGAGAGATGGAATTGGCATTAACACACTTTATTATTGTTCACCCCAACAATTCAGTATGTTTATGTGGGAATAAAAAGGTCATAATGAGAGCAGAGTATGGAACAACATGAAATCATTCTCACAACAGTGATTGTAATGTTAATGGCACATTGTGCTAACACAGCCTGCCCCAATTCAATTTAAGGAATTCAATCATATGTCCATTTCCAGTTGCAATTTACTTTTCTTCTTACTGTAATAAATAAATTAATTCACATACTAGGTGTAAATTAAAAATAGACAAAACACCTCCCACTAAAAACTACCTCTAATCTCCCCATCTGTCACTGTGCAATGTGTGAAGCAACTGATATGTAACATCACCTCTGCATTTAAGCACTTTACTACTGATAATTTGGTTTCCCATTCCCAGTGTTCCATTCCCAGGCACACAAAGGACGACCAGGTCATCAGGTACAGCCAGCAAGGATTTAAAAAGGGGAAGTCATGTTTGATCAACTTGATAGACATCTATGCTGAAACGATTGGCTTGACAGATGGGAGGAAAACAGTGGATATTGTCTCCCTTAACTTCAGAAAAGACCTCACAAGATCATCATAGAGATGCTGTTGAACTGAGGGCTGAATGAGCAGATGGTGAGGAGGATAAGAAACTTGACAAATAGCCAGCCCAAAGGGTGGTGAACAGTGGCACAAAGCCCAGCTGGAGGCCAGTAACTAGCAGTGTACCCGGGGATCAGTTTGGGCTCCACACCCGATCAACACCATTGTTCACGTTCTGCACTGAACTGTTACTGTGAGCAAGTTTACAAATGACACAAAATTGGAAGGAGATGTTGATAGATCAGAGGGTCATGCTGCCATCCAGAGGGACCTGGGCCAGCTGGAGAAATGGGCAGGTAGGAATGCTGCATAGTTCAGTCAAGGGAAGTGCAAGTTCTGTGCCTGGGGAGGAACAACCCCAGGTATGCTTGTAGCAACCAGTTTTGCCAGAAAGATCCAGAGGATCCTGGTGGACACCAAATGAAACGCGAACTAGCAATATGCCCTTAGCAGCCAGGATGAATAACAACATCCTGGGATGTTTTACATTAAGTATTGTTAGCAGGTAGAAGAACTTGATCCCTCCTTTTACTTGGCACTGGTAAGGCCACATTTATTATTGATTTTGACAGAGTGAAGGATCTCAGCTTTTGGTTCTATAAAGACTGAGATTTGACAAGAGCATTTTATACCAATAGAGCAAGTTCCAACAAAGGGATACAGCAGTTACTAAAAATATTACTGCAAGGTCGATTGCAAAAAGGCACACAGAAATCTACATGTAAAAATACTGCTAGCCTACTGCTATCCTTAATACTATATAAGCTAAGAGTTTGTTGCTTATATATTCAAAGAGCAGAGATATCTTAAAGCAGGCATTTCTTGGAGGGCTAAAATACAGCAGAGTTAGAACACAAGGAGCTAGATGAAGAAGATTAAATATTAAGATTTTCCCAATTGTGACCCAGTGACAATACCTGAATTACATCATGTAGATTTGTGACTTTCTGCAGCAGCAAGAGATAACAACATAACATTTTTTTTAATAGCACTGTGGCAAGCATAACACATTCTAACACAGGACTGGTTTAGGCCTTGAAGCAGCAGCATAACTAAAAAAAAGGACAAGATGCTTGAACACATATTTAGTTATTCAGCATACTCCAAAAACATTATTCTTACAGAAAATAGGATGTCTGTGCCAAGTCTCTTGCAATTTTACTGTGCTGTTTTGTTATCTTTTAAAGAATTCTGCATAAATCAAAACCCAATTAATGTGTGTATCATACGAAGTCTATACATATATAATACAAAAATATTTGATTCTATATAGTCTGTATTTGCTACAACACAATAATCTATCAAATAGCATCAAGGTTTTCTTTTGCTTTTTTGACATTCTTAAGAGAAATTCACAGGGCAGCCAAAGAGGGGAGGTCGCTAAACTGAGCTCTGTAGTTGTGCAGTTACATCACTTACAGCACCTCACATGATGAGTTCAGAGCTAGCTTTCATTCATTTGTCAAGAGATGCATTTGCATCTCTGAGCTGGAAAGGTACCATGGCTCAGCTTTCCATATGAAGACGTGTAATTTTTTATATCCCAACTAAGTGGCCTCAGGAGCAAGAATTAACTTTATTTTATTAGGTATAGCTTTAATTGTGTTAGGCTTCATCTTTGGTGGAATCAACTGCCTTGACGCTTCTCCTAGTATTAACATTGATCTCAGTTTCAATCTGGCATCTTTACTTCTAGATGAGGAGACAGAGGAGCACTCTGTCATGTTACACCTGTATCTGGAGTCCACTGAAGATCCAGACAGGAAAGTGTCCTGACACTGTTTTCCAACCTGCATGTTAAATAGAATCCTGTAATTTAAAAAAATATAGCAAGTACCTGAAATTAAGCCTTCCACCACCACAAAAAAATGCCTATGCTATTAAATTACCCAGTTCCTGTGACTTTTCCTGGGCACTGGGCTCAGTCACTCATACCACAAATTAGAACATTGTCCAATATACTTGCATCCTCAGTGTTTTCTTGCAAGTTATTACATATGAATGTGTTATGAAGTAGAAAAGAATGGCAGGAGATTTATATAAAACCATATTATTTTGGAAATTAAGAGAGTTTACTTACATTGCTTCTCTCTGCTTTTTGGCCTCAGTGCCAGAAAATCACAGAATGATGGAATGGTTTGAGTTGGAAGGGACCTTTAAAGGTCATCTAGTCCAACTTCCCTGCAATGGCAGAGACATCTTTGACTTGATCAGGATGTTCACAGCCCTGTGCTACTAACCTTGAGTGTTTCCAGGAATGGAGCATCCACCACCTCCCTGGAAATCCTGTGCCAGTATCTCACCACCAATGTCATATTGACCCCAGTGTGTTTCATTTCTTGATACAGACACGGCCAAAGTGACCAAGATTTGGAAGGAAGACTTCTCCTATTGATGTCTTATCAAGATTTTAAGTTAGTGAAAAGGAAGCTATCAGGGAGAATGCATTATCCATGTTACATAAACTTAGAACAAAATATAAAAAACCCTCTGCCTTTCAGGGCTGTCATCCAGGCACATATCTAAAGCCTTAGTGTTACTCATGAAGACAGAGAGAAAAATTCAAAATATATTGATTCTGAACATAAGCAATCCTCAACATATAAGCCACCACCACTAGACAAAGATGCAAGCCTTCATGGCCAAAAATCTAATCCTTGTAGTAAGTAGTAATTTGCAGAGTATTTAATATAAGAAATCTCCCAGACAATAGAATACAGATATTTCAATTAGGAAAAACATTGGTTTGTATCATTCACATCATATGTCATGCATGTATTCTTGAGCTGCTGAAGAGTTCTTTACACTTTTCATGCACTTTTTACAGTAATGAACTCCAGTCATGACTGGTCTTTCTGGAAGTAGACATCCTCAAAATACAATGGCTCAGGGCTTCCAAGTCCTGCATTTGTCTTCCATGTAGACAAGTGTAGAGATACCATTGAGACTTCAGTTCCCAGAATAGTTAATTTCCACAGTGGAATGAGAAGGGTGGTTTATTTTGGTTTTGTTGTTTTTTTTTTTTTTCCTCTCCTGATGCACCAAAAATCTATTTTATAGATAACAAGTCATGTGTCTGTCAGTAATTAAAGGGGGAGTTATTAAAAAGATCAATTTCCTCTGTGTTTTTTGTTGTTTGTCTTGACATCTTCTAAGAGTGTTACTTATAAACTGCTATTTATTATTAGTGATTTCCATCCCATTAGTCAATAGAGATGCCACATCTCACCATGAAACAGAAAAGCAGAAAACACTGAAAGTGTTTAGTGTTTCAGTGTGGCAGACAGTGTTATGGATACTAATAAAACTGTTTTAGGTCATTAAGAGCCAGATGCAGCTCTCCTTAACATAGGTCAGAAAACTGCCATTGATAGCAATTGATTTTGGATGTGATCCAAAGCAAGTTAAGACTAAAATGAAGTGTCAGCAGCCAAGATGTATTTACTATTTGCTAACTGCTCCAAGATAGGAAATAACCAGATGCATCATTGAAATAATAGTTGTCACAGAACTTCTGATCAGCTTCTGGGTTTGCACCAACAAATGTTCCAATGCTATTTGCTCATCTTACTTATTTGGGAACATCACTTCCTGTAAAAAAGCATTGCTTAGAGTCTGTTGATTGCAGCCCTGTCCTTGACATCAGTAAGTATTTAACTAAGTACTACATTAAAGCTGGAAAATTGCTGATAAAACTAATATTTTGCATAATCTATGTTGAAAACATTTCAGCGCAAAACAATTCAAGGGACTCATATTTCATGAAGAACACATTTTTTCGAACACATTTTCACTTACTCTAAAAATTCCTTTGAACTTCCTGGGGGTATATTGATTCTTCTCACAAAAGCCTTTTACTTTCTAAACTAACAGACATACCAGAATTAGAGTTATGCAAACCTCATAATTTCTGTGGCAGAGTAAATACTACCTTTCAACATTTGTCTTTTCTATCAAGAAAGAGAAAGAAAATTGTATTTTCTGGAAAATGGAACAAAATTTCAGTATGTAACAAACTAAAGTTTTCTGAAGTCTCTTAATACAAAAAAACCCTTCGTTTTGATTTAAGTGTACCTTGGTACTATTTTTTTTTCTACCTTAAATTTAACAAAATTGTTAATGTCCTTCCTTTTTTAAATGAAATCAAGATCAAGCAATCAGGAACATACATACATGCATGCATACATACATATATCTCACATAGAGAGAATAGAAATAAATAAGTTATTTTAAATTAACGGCTCAGAATGCAACATTTGATTTAGATTTTTCTAAATGAAAAGCAATAAGCATGTTCAAAGTCTTCAGTGACAGATTCATTCCAATAGAATTTTTTTCTGAAGAAAGTGGTTTTTAAAAAAGAATTCCTCACTGTGACATTGAATTATTTATTTTTTAGAAGTAGGTTTCTAGAACGAGATGCTAAAAAGTCACATCCTGTTCCTGGACCTCCACTGGCTTCCTTGATAACTTAGGTGAGCTATTTTTCTGTACCTGGCTCATGATTTTTTACCTTAATGAATATTTCACAAAAGAATTACACATAATTTTAAAAGTAAAATAAAATTTAAAAATTTATATAGTTAAGTCTATGTGATATATAGAAATAGTTTTGCATTATGTTTTTCATTGATTTTGGTATCTTATTAACAAAGTATATTAAAAAATACAGCTTTTCTGTAGAATATTAAACTGCTTTTCATGAGAATATTAAAAAATTTAGATATTTTAAGAAGCTTTATTTAACTATTGATAAGAATCTTCCAACTAACAGAAAAGATTCCTGAAAAAGAAAAAAAGAAAGAAGTACTAGTAGGAGTGACTGCTACCATCTTCTGGATTCCATATTCAAAGCATTTTCCTCTCCCTGCTGGTCTAAAAGTATCATCTCTAACTGCTGCCTTGGAGTCAGGCTGCACTTTGAACAGCTGATACCCTGTTCAGGTTCACTGACTACCAAAATAGCCAATCTTCTATAGGAAACACCATCAACAGCCTGTTGATTATTTCCAGGAAATTCATGAGAGCATCCCTCTAAGAGTTTATAGAAAAAACCCTCCCCTTTGTATGCCCCTAGGGATGTATGTATAGAGCAGTAGTTTCACAGCAACAGCTCTATTTCCAAACCACAACATCCACATAATGTCAGGCAAATTAGTTCACTAAGCTTTCTGAGATCTTTTTCTTTGATGATATTCCCCTCCCTATTGATAACTAGTTTAAAATATTTATCAAGACACAGAGAAAAAAAACCAACAAAAAGTAAAAAACAAAAATCAACCAAACAGAAACATTTTTAATGTAAAAGAAATGATAACATATAAAATGTGAACTTTAAGAATATGCTGCCCTCCGTTGCATAACTACAGCTTGATTCTAATTGTTCCTGGTTAAATCTCAGTGGTCAATGTCACAAATTTTCCTGAAACATCATTTTTAATTGCACAACTCCATGAAATCAACTGTTATGCACAACACAAAATAATACAATATACACATATATAATATATATATACATATGCAACTGATTTGATATAGATATAGATATAGATATAGATATAGATATAGATATAGATATAGATATAGATATAGATATAGATGATATAGATATAGATGATATATATAGATACATGTATGTATTTCTTGAATTCCAATATCTTAAATGGAGCAGATATGGAAAAAAGGTAAATGAAAGATGAATCTTTCCAATCTACAGAGGCACATACCCTATTCAGAGAAAGATTCCTAACGAAAGTCTGTCCCTGATGCATTTAAAATTAATTCGTACTGTGCCTGCCTAAAAGCCAGACATGGAGAGTCTTGAGGTGATGTAGAGTCTGGTAAAGCTGTTGCTTCCTGCTACAGGAACCTGCTCAGACCCTTTCTGCTCTGAAAGGTAAAAATCAAATTTAGAAACTAAGCAAGGAACATACAACATAGATTTCTTGTCATGGATATATCTTATCTTCTGCTCTTGGCAAAACTCTCTATTGAAACAAATGTGAGGACTGAATTTTACTCATAATTTGCATATGCAGTGCTATAGATAGAAGGCATTTCTATTCTATCTCAGAGACATATAAGGCCTATGATTCAGAAAAGGACTGAATTACATGCTTATATCATTTTTTTGTCCTAGATGCAACGAGCCAAAGGCATTTATAAATGATATATTTTTCAATCAAAATAAAATATTTGTTTCAAAAAATTGTAATAAATCTTCAGATATTTTAAAAGGTTGAAAGTAATCTCTCAAATAAAAGTAGATGTAAAAGCATCATAAACCAGTAGTAAGTAATGATTCTTAGGCCACTAACCAGAGAGCTTATGATGATCAAAACTTCCCTCCAAGGGCAGAATTGCATTCTGGAATTCAGTGCTCCTAAAATCATCCAAAATGAGAAAATGTAAAACAAACCCCTAAACCATAAACAGTGAAACCTTAAATTTTTTCATGAATATAAAATTTCCCCTTTGGGATGCAACTAAAAGACTGAGTGTCACACTGAAAACAAAACTTATCCAATAAAAAGAAGTGTATTATTTCATTTTACCTGCAATGTCAGTCAGCCTTACTCTTCATATTATGAGAATTATGGGATCATGTTAACCTCCTCAATGAAATACAGTCTTATTTTTACTCTGATTGCAAACTGATAAAAGTTTCAAAGTAACTATTTAAAATCTTACCCATCATGTCTCTGAAACAAAACTACAACAGTAAGAGGAAAGCATTACAAGGATGTTCCTACGGAGAGATGAAAGTATTAGCAATGTGATCAACTGGATTTGACAAAATACAAGATGTAGGATTACCTTTCATATTTCAGAGCTTCTTGACAGGATTCAATAAGAAGACATATTAGGGGAACAGAACTATGGAAAAGCAAAGGATAAAAGCAAACCCCTAAATAAATCCAGTAGTGCCTTTTACTCTTATAGGCTTTTATTCTAAAAGCATTTGCAAAGTCTACATGATGAAGTACACAGTTACTCTATTCAAGCAGTGATGAGAATTTGAAGAAAATGTGCAAGTCTGAAGAATAAGCAGTTCCAGCCCTTGAGTAATCTCACCTTTAAATACGGAGTTAAAGGTAGGCAGCCCTGGATATTTTCTGTGAACAAAAAACAAGTGAAGACTACTGTAAACCCCCACCCCCCAAAAAATTATATTTACAAACAGATTAAATAACAAAGTGGAAAAAGGACAAATCATGACATGCAAATAGTGTAATGCGGATTTTTTTTTTTGAGATTCACCTCTGATAACAGAAGTCTATATAACCTGTGCAAGTGTCTGTTTCCCTCCTTGGTCTTTCAACATGGTCAAAGGCATAATTACCTCTTTTTATCTTCTACAAAAACCTTCCACCTGCCCATGTGAGAGCTTACTCAAGGAAGAGGATCAAAAGTATAGATATGGAACATGAACTTTGGCTATCTAAAAAAAAAAAAGTGAATAAAATCTACAGAAGTGTATATGAAGTTCATGGAATACAGTATGTTACATTTTATATCTGTATAGAAGGAGAATACGACTTCATTCAGTTCAGGAGAGTGAAGAGATGGATCCATCCATAAGAACACAGCAAAGTTCAGAGATTTGTAGAAATTCAAATAGATTTAAATTTCACATAAGTTGCACTCTTTGCTTCCCCCCAACTCATGGAATGTATCGGAGCAACATTTAATAGAGCCTCAGCTAAGAAAAGACTCTGAAGCCAAAGTTCACATCGATCATGCAATATAAGATACATGCAAACCCTGACAATAAAAACAGGCTATGTAAAGCTACTTTAGCTCCCTAGTAAATCCATTCATGAGAACTAGGTAGCTCGCAAAGTGATCCACCACGTTTCTTCATATAGCTAACTTAGACATGGGTCTGATTTTCAGCTGAATTCAGGCAAAGCTTTCCTTTCAGACTGATTTGGTATGTCCAGCATTAGCAGTCTTATTATAATCGAGATAAAGTTTTCTCACAGGCAGAGCAGATAGTACTCTACATATTTATCTCAGGATTGATACATTCAAACTAGTGATATTGGTAAAATAACTTCCTATGGGTAGGGATCCTAACAAACATGCATTTTTCTAATTACATTAATATTTCAAATTAATACAGAAAAAAAACCCAAAACAACACTTTAAACTGTACCTAAATTGGTTTTTTATCCAGGTGCCTATTTTCTTATGTTTTTAACTTCAGACATGGCAACTAACTACTTCAAGAGAAAACTATCCTAACTTTTGTTTTTCCCACACTGAGATGTGGTAATAAAACCCCAAATCAAACCAAAATCCAAACAGATAATAGCTGTGCATTACACGGCTAACAATACCCATAGGACTGACATTGGTTATTCATCTTTCTTTTCTACCTATAGGGATAACAAACCATATAAACAAACAAACAAACCCCACAAAAATCTTACAGCCAAGAGAGCTACAAATAGCTGTCTTTGTCAGTCCCAATCAAAGCATCTCCTTCCAGAGGACTTTCTGGTGATATTCCAGCTAATTAGCACCATTGTTGCTTTGACAATACATTTTGTGGTATTTTTTATGAATGACTTTATTACTAGGTAAGAACATTTTACTTTGTGTGCTTAAGGAACTGTTCAGTGATCAAACAGCCTCACTTCTTACCCCTGGGTTTCATCTCTTTCTTAGAGCAAACCTATAAAACTAAGTATTTTAACTTAAAAAAAGTCAGGCACTTGTATTTAAACTTTCACCTTTCTCTTTTCCTTCTTTCCATTCAAAATAAATGTCTTTTTGAATGCATCAATTGCAATCATCCCTTACAGTTTTATATTCTGGTGTATGCAGTTAGCTCTGCCTCACCTCACTGACAGCTACTTAAGCATAGAGAGCACTTAGACACTGATTCTGTGTTTTAAAGTACATTTTTCCCATCTTCTTTTCACTATGGCATTTATCTTTTTACTTCTCTCTCCTCTTTGGATGCCAGTTTTCCCAGCGAAAGCTCTGGAGAGTTTCTCTGCAAGAATCCCTATGCTGGAAGCCCAGCCCCAGGGCTTTGGTACCCTTTACTCAGCTGAGCTCAGCCTTGAGAACTCATGCAGCAGCACAGCAGGGATCTGGTGTGGGGTCAAGAGTGGGGGAATTGGCTCTTTTCCTCCTCCATGCCTTCCCTATAGGTGTGTCTGGCCTTCTGCCCTTTCCATCAGTTCATAGGAAAAAAAACTGCCAAGTAGACCAAACACCTGGATTCAACCAGTTCACAAAAAAATAACATAAAACAGAGACCTCTGATCTCCTCAGACTCTGACCAGAGACAGAAGCCACATTGCAGCAATCCTGAGATTTTGACCTGGATCCCACATCTTCTCAAGCTTCTTCGGGGGCTGCCTCTTTTCTTTCTCCTTCTCAGGTTTTGAACTAACAACAACATGAGACACCAGTTCCTCTGCTACTTCCTCTTCAAACCAATGATTTTCCAGCTGAAGTTTGTAGCCTGACAACAAAACCAGGACAAAAACATTTGTCTTCCCTTCTCCTCATGTTTTTGGGGAGCCTTAACCTCCTGAACCATTTATGAAATGAAATGAAATGAAATGAGATACAAAACAAAATAAAGTAATATTTCACAACAGATAACACTCTTGACACAAGCTCTGCCTTTCTAATCATCTCTGATCAGCCTGGTCATCTGCAGAGACATGTTTGCAGAAGGCAGGTCACTGGGCCTGGGATCACTGAGGGGTTTGCCCACATTTTCACCACTGGTTACCCTCAAAAGCCTGTCATGGACAAAACTGTTGTTGTGCCTGCAGTACTAATAAAGTTCTGCTGGTGCAGATGATGTGCTCATGGTTTTTACAGTTTGCACTCTCAAATGCAAAGCCCCTTCAATAATGATCCAGTACAAACTGCAGTAAAACTCACACCCTTCCTGCTCCCTCCTATTCTCTGCCTATCCATGGCTCCTCAGATTCTTGGCATGTGCATGCACAGGAGGGAGGGTGGGCTGCAGGGGCCTTGAAGCAATTGCCATGTTCATGAAAGGGGTTTCTCCCTCTGCAGACTTCGGTCTGCTTCAGTTGATTCCCACACTTTCCCTCGGCAAGTGCCACACCACTGATGGCCCTGTACAGGCTCTGCCCAGGGACTGAGAGTCACTCAGTCACACACAGCAGGTCGCCAGCGTCGCTCATGCCACTGCCAAGCCCCACGAGGCTTCTGCTCCCCATGGCTAAATCTCATTTCTTTGCTGTCAGGATCTAACACCACTGTCTTGGAGAACTAGCAAGGATGTGAAGAGAGGGGGATAAGAGAGAACAATGACAGTAGCTGTAGTCTTAGTGTAATAAGAAGAAAGAAAGAAAAGAGAGAGAGAGAGAGAGAGAAAGAAAGAAAGAAAGAAAGAAAGAAAGAAAGAAAGAAAGAAAGAAAGAAAGAAAGAAAGAAAGAAAGAAAGAAAGAAAGAAAGAAAGAAAGAAAGAAAGAAAGAAAGAAAGAAAGAAAGAAAGAAAGAAAGAAAGAAAGAAAGAAAGAAAGAAAGAAAATCTTCCCTTTGTGGTTTTGTTCGAGAGTCCCCAGGATGAGGGAAGAAATGAGAATCTTGACTCCATATTTCAGAAGGCTGATTTATTATATCATGATATGATATGATTGATATGATATATGATATGATGTGATATGATATGATATGATATGATATGGTATATTATAATGACATACTAAAACTATACTAAAAAGACTAGAGAGATGATACAGACAGAAAGCTAGAAAGGAATGGAATGAATAATAAAAATCCATGACTCTCAGAGAGTCCGACACAGCTGGACCGTGGTTGGTCATTAAGTAGAAACAACCTACATGGACCAATCAGAGATGTTGGTAAACAACCTCCAGACCACATTCTACAGCCTTCAGATAGTTAATTGTTTACATTTCTTTTCTGAGGCTTCTCAGCTTCTCAGGAGAAAATCCTAGCAAAGGATTTTTATAAAATATCACAGTGACATCCCTTAATGTAATCAGCTGCATTTTTCTTATTGCAGCATCCATTGTCCTTCATGGAGGATATTAAGACACTGAAAATTTGGTAATGGGTCATGAAATACACTGGAGTTGATAATTGCTATACTATGTTGAGTTCTAGCATTCTCCAATTCAGAATGCTTTTAACGAAAACAAATTGTTGCGGCATTTTTTGTATTGAAATCCTGTAGAGACATAGTCCCATTCCCATCTTGTGAAAGGTGGGCCATGTTCTAGAGCTCTTATTTTCCTAACTTTTAATTTTAGTGAAGATGAGGAAAGATGGATTTTTTTTTTCCTGGGCCAACTCAAGTCTAAAGCTTTCATGTCTTTCTCAGCACTGTGGAAACACAGTACATCATGTCTAGAAACTTACCACTGCAGAAATCATGGGGACCTTTCTTATAAAATCTGCCTGATCATCAGTGTACATTGACAGTAAAGACTTACAGAGACTGATTAACTACTAAGTCAACACAGAGAAAGATGACTCTTAAGGTTCTACCATTCATGTGTATTTTATTTTTTATGCGCTTCAAGGAAGAGGACAAAGAAGCTGAAATAAGAACAGGGTTCTAGATAAAAAGCCTAGGACAATTTAACAAATAGATCTGTGGGCATGACATAGAATCTTGCTCTGGACCCAGTCATTTGCTTTTTGAAGTTAAAGAATTTTCCTCTGACTCAAAAAATTTGTAGATTGTTGACTAAATCTACTTCTTGATCTGTTTTTAATCATTTGCTTCTTCAGATCCATGTTAATTTCTGTTAATGAACTTAAAAGCTCACTCTTTTTTTTTTTAAACCCTCTTTCATAAGTCCTTATTCTAAGAACTAGCAGCATATATAAAATTTCAAAGAATATATTTCAATTTATTTTGATAACATGCAAGCAAAAATAAATAATTCTGTTCCTCCTTTTCCATATTAAAAATATAAAACAATAATCATCTGAGGAGGAATTTAATTGTGAATAAAATAGTAAAATTATTAGTGGGTTTTTGTTCTGAATTTCTGACTCTTTTGGTCACTTCAAGGAATGTTTTCTTGAGAAATAAGCTATTACAGAACTGGAACATGGACATCAGAATCCAGTTTTAGTTCAACAACATGCCAGTCCACATGTATTCACATCCTGAAAATGTGTTGCTATTAGACAACTCAGGTTTGATTAATGAACTATGAATATTTTAATATGTTATAAGAACAGTCCAAATTCCCTCATTACTTCAGACATGTAACAGAACTATCATTTCACACAAAACCCCTTATAGATATTAATAGAAGAGGCTGAGCTGAAAATCTACCTTTGAATGGAAAACTTCTTTTTCAAAAGGAACTGAATCCTCATCAAATCTCTTCAAAGAAGTGCTATTTTTTTGAGCAAATAAGCCAGTTTAAATGACAAAGGCTATAATTTGTATAGCGAATTATTTTATGGTATTGAATGCTTTCTATTTCAAAATAACTTTTTAACTGAGTTAGGTTTTTTGTTTCTAGACATGAGCAAGAGGGCATATTCAATTGCTGCAAGTTAGCATGGAGACTTTTTAAAAATTATTAATTTAATTTCAAATTAGAAATACAATCTGTTATAGGAGTCACATGCAATGCTATTAATTCAGCTCATTTTTTATAGAAACTATAACTGTGAAGTACTGCAGGTAGAATAAAGGATAGTGTAACCACAAACAAACAATATAAGGAAATAATCCCTAAAAAAATTAGTTAAAACATTAAATTAAATAAAAAGCCATTGATTACTGGACTCTGCTGTAGTGCAAGATGTGACCTGAGTCCTTGGCACATAGCTTGACCAGGCTGGCTACCTCAGACATTGCTGATCCTGGGTAAGTGGTTCCTTTCCCATAGCCTGGTACTACTATTTCAGTTCTGATGGCTTTGTTATTTACCTGACCTCTCCATCTTTATTAAATGATCTAAGATAACAAGAAAAAACAAAGGAAGATGCAAAACATCCTTTGTGCTGAGTACTGTAAGGATATGTGCAAACAATACGAGTCTGCTTCAGCTAACAAGGTAATTAGACTCTATTCAAAGCTATCATAAAAACAACTCTTTTACAGTCAATCAATTTTCTGACCATAACTGCTCCTTAGGGTTCAAAGAGAGTTTTAAAGGTTTTTTTCTTTTCCTTTCTGGCTTTTTATTAATCAATAAAGATATAATACTAAGAAGAAAATGCATCTTTGGGAGATTTGCACATAGCTTCTGGCTTTAATGGAAAAATACTATTTTAATTATATAAATTCAAAGTTCAAATTAATGTTTATAAATTAACATACTTAATACACTTTTTACAGAGTGCTTAATCTGTTTGCTGAGATAAATCAAATTCACTATTTTTAATTTTCATGCATGCTGCTGACTATCATATATTCTTCTCTGTACCTTTTTAAATAGGAATATAGCCTAAGGAACTAATCGTCCTCTAAGTCTTTCAAATAAGGCTGTTTGTGTGGATGACTTGCTTTGAAGACAAATTATTTCAGCACATTGATGTGTGCTGGTTAGTGTTAGATGGTGTAAGTGTGGAAAAGAGCTGAGTTGCAGAGCACAGCAGCATGATATGTATGTGGAATTTATTTCAGCAGGGAAATGGGGAGCTGCAATTATTCATATGTCAGTCTTGCAAGATAAATTACATTATTTGTACACTTCAAAAAAAATTTATCTTTCTACTACATTTAAAAAAGCCTAGTTTAATTGTTCACATTTTAATTCTTCATGTTTCATTCCAGCTCCATATACCAACCAGATGAATATAAAATATAACCCATTCTATAGTCAGTCAGGCTTCTTCAACCAGAAACATAAAATTTATAGTACTTATGAACCGTGAATTCTTGTGTAATAATATGTAAGCATCTTATCATCTACTGTGGCAACTGAAAGAAAAAGCTTCACTTAAATTGAAACATAAAAATGATGCTAAAATGAGCTTTCTTAGAAATTGGGTAACAAATAGGCTTTGCCTGATGTTCATAAATCAGCTTAATTTTATTTTTTGATACTTTTATATTTTTTTCAAAACACAATATTATATTTGATTCACAGTTTTGTTTCAAACAGATGTAATTTTTATTCTTTTCTATTCCATTAACAACTGAAAATCTATATTGATGCTAATTTCATACTTCTTGCATGTAGGTGTGACTTTTGCTTTCTCCATTATCTAAGAATGGTATCCTAGTAAGTTCTGTATTACTGAGCAGCAGACCCAAACAGTAAGGAGTATTCCATGCATTTACACACAGAATTATGTTCTTAGCAGAACCTCAAATCCTCCTGGTTTCCACAGAAGCCCGATATCTCTTTCACATGATTTTCACTGGTAATTATTATCAAGATATTTAACACAGGCATCCACACCACAGCAATTCAAGCAAAACCCATTTACCAGTTAAATAGTTAATAGGTCTGTATACATAAATCACCAAACTGTCAGAATCTTCCTTAAGCTGCTCCTAAACATTTCAAGAATCAGTAAAAAGACTGAACTGCTTTCTATATTTTTCTACACATCAACCACCATCATAAAATTTTACTATGAAAATCCTTAAAGTCTCAGCCTCTCTTGGCAGCTGAGTAGCTCCCCCAAACTAGGAAATCTGACCACATAGTCTAAGCAGAGGCTGTAGAAAACATTATTTTTGTGTCTATTTTTCATTGCTTATATGCAGACCCATCTCCTTGTTTTCTTAAACTTAAACAAAATCATTAAATCATGGCATGCAGTTCAATAAAATGGAACTTGGCAAAGAAAAGCATCAACAATGAGATCTGAAAGCATTCAGAATAATTCTCACCATCTACAGTCTTCTCTAAGATCACACAGGCTGAGATTAGAAAGTGGATTCATACTCTTCACATGCTTTAAGCTTTATCCAGCATACCTCTGAACAAGATTTATCTGTGAGTAAAAAAAGCTGGTGATAAGTTGGTCATGAGATGATGACCTAACCAACCTGTGTCACGTAGCATAGAAACAAAATGGAGACAATCCTCGTCCCCTACATAAGTATGACCTGGATTGCCAAGGATTGCCACCCACTAACGGAAGAACTAAAATATGGTTTGGACAATTGTTCCATTTCCTTTCTCATGACAAAATAAATTTTAATCTTATCCCTTATTTGACTTTGAGGCAGCATCTCTTGCAAGATGAAGCTTTACCAGAATTCACTTAACGTATTTACATATACCTTTGGAGACTGAACAGATGAGAAATGAAAGATGTATCTAATTTCCAACCACATTCTGTAAAATGTATTTAATATCTTCTAACATTAATGTTTTAAATTATATTTAAAGAAGGTGTTTCATTTTAAAGTGCCTGAAGTCTTTCTTTGTAACACAGCTCTTCCTGAAGTATCAAGAATATTAAATATATGCTGAAATGAAACAAAAAAACCACACCTTTTTTATTACTTTCTGAAAAAAGAAAAAAATATATAAAAGAATGAAACAGTGAGTCAGAGGGGTTTTCATTAGAGGCAAGATGAGGATACTCGTATGTGGCAAACATCAGCTTCAGAGGATTGGTCTTTCACTTGTTAAATGGGAGCTCCCTCACAGCTACTTTGGAATATTTTGGTGTCAGAATGTCCCACTTGCCCCCAATGACACTGTTCAGATCATTCTATTCATATAGCAAACCACTTTTGAGTCACTTAAAATCTGATGAATCATTATAAAAATGTCTCTTTTTAAAAGCATATCATTATATTTAATAACAATTGATAAGAGAATTTGATATTGAATCATTATGTCTAATAACAATCGAAAAGAGAACCTGATTTAGCATTTCCCACAGAGTAGGAGAGTGAAGCCTTTCTCTTTTTGATCAAAACACTACTACCTGGATTTCAGAAAAAAATCTCAGATAGATATACTGGTATGAAAGGGATTTTTCTTTGATGAAAAACATGTTTTCCAAGAAGAAAAAGCTTGCAAAAATCACAAATGTGTATTTTTTAACAAAACAACAGAAAACAAAACAAACAAAAAATTAAAAGAGAGACAGGGAGAGACCAGATGTTTAACTGATCCAATAACTCATTCATGTTAGATGTTTTAATACAGAAAAAGCAGGATCTCATGCTTCAGAAACAGAGTGACACTGTTTGGTACTCTCTTAAATATTGATGATACATAAAGATTATACAATTGAATGTGATGTATTAACATAGGGATAGCATTTTAATGTAACATATCTAAAAAGCATTCACTCTGAACTAATATATGTCTATCCATTTCCTTCCTCATGATTTCCAGACAAGACACCTCTAAAATAATTTACCACAGAAAAAAGAAAAACAAATACTACAAATGTCATAAAATAAAGTTCCCTTGAGCAAGCATTAAAGTAGATAAAAAGAACAGACTTGCCATCTACAGTGAAAAAACGTTCCCTTTCTACAAGCTGCTGATATAATTAAACATATGATAATATGTGGTGAACCTTTTGAGCTGATTTCTGAAACATCACAGTGGTAAAGAACATGCACTAACTAAAATCTTCAGAGAAATTGCACTATATTTATAATTAGGAGTATAGTTTTGCAATGAAAGAACTGATTGCAATCAATTTCACTTTACCAGTGGACAGTTTGTAGGAGATAAGAATTGACTTTCAGAAAAAGTTGGTTCTGTTTCACCTAAGCAGTTGAAATTCCCTGTATTCATGTACAAGATTTGGATACACAGGGGTGTTTTTCTTACTCTGACATGTATGATTTGAATTACTTTGAGGATTCTTCTGCCCTAACACAATTAGTGCAGAACATCTATAAAAGCACTGAACTTTGGAGTTAAAACTGAATTCCAGCTTTGAAAACTAAAGTTGTATAATCTACACTGAAAGAGGAGGAAGGAGGAAAACAACATTATGTTTGGGGGTGCAGTGCTTGCTGTCCACTTTGGACATGGACCTAAAAATTAAAGAGTCTGGAATTACATTCCTAGTAATTGTTCCTATTGAAGTTAAATATAGCATATTGTTGCATTCTGGATTGGAAGAAGAAGTTTCCTATTTCACTAAAAGAGAAGGAAAAAAAAGAATTTAGTAATTTTTTCACAAACCAATTTTCATTAAGATCTGCTTCTTGATATTATACTTCTGTGAGAATGATAAGAAATAAAATGCCAAACATTTCTAACTGATTATCCACATAGAACTTACGGACCTGCAGAGAAGGACAGTCTCCTAAAGAGAGTAAATTATTACACTTTTGGATTACAGGGTCAAAATTTTGACAGAATTTCACTAGGCAGTAAAAAGACATACAAAGTGCCTTCACACTTCTCAAGGCCTTTTTTTTTTTTTATCCTGTAATATTGGTTCCCTAAAATAAGTACTTCTTATTGAATCAGCTAAGACATTATGTCAAACCTAAACTGAGGCACTTTCCTCAGGATTCCAGGGAGCTGCTTAGTGTCAGCCCAGGGTGAACAAGGCCATGAGTACCCTCAAGTTTGCTGCCATTAATCCCCATTAGATTTGCACCAAAGAACAAGTCACACCATATGCTGCTGAGCTGACAGAACACAGCAAACTGCCTCAAGCAGAGAATTCAGTGGTGCTGATGATGCTTTAAGATTGTACCTAAATGTTGCAGGATGTTCATTTCCCACACCAATGGAACCTTAGCTCTGTGATTTAAAAGATTTGTTAGTTTTCTATGTTATCAACACAGGATATAAGACTTCTCTTTTCAACATTTAGTGGTCAGTAAGGCCAGGAAAATCTCAAGAATTCTCTTTGTATTCTGCTGTACAAGGTCAATAGCAAGGCCAGAAGACCATGGAAACTAAAAATAATGGAAATTATTCAAGAGAAAGAAGTCAAGTGGATGAGAACGTGTCAGGAAAGCAAGAAAAAAAGAGTTTAGCTGAGTTTCTATGAGACACCATAAAAAGAAGGGTGAGATGTTAGAGTAGAATTTTATATGGTCCAAAGGCTAAACAGGTCAGAATTTGCTGAAACATGTACAGAAATATAAATACAGAGAAATTCCCACTACAGCAGACCATCCCGTTTCACTCCTGACTAGAATCAAGAAAGTGCAGATCCGGGGAAAGAGCAGAAAAACAGCAATTGAGAGGGTGTTTTGCAAATGTTAGCTAATTGTGTCTATTCACAGAACAGTTAATCCAGTATGCTTCCTGATTACATACTCCCTCAGAAGTCCATATACTTCAAACAAACCAAGATGTCAGATTTTAGATTTAGATTTTAAAATTAAACCACGTTGGATAAAGATAGTTTAGAAAAAACAAAGGAAACAAAAGTGAGCCCAGCTTGAAACACAAACCATTTTTATCAAATTTTCATCTTAACTATTCTATTTCTTGAAAATATATGGAGCTTTTACTCAGGACAGGCCTGTGATTGCACATTAACTAAGGGTGTGGCTAACATAGAAAGCTGTTACCACAGTCATATCTGTGGTTTGTTCCTTATTCTTCATAATCTTCTTGCACTTCTGAAGAGATGAAAAACCACAAAATCTTTTAATTTATTTGGTCTTAGATTTCCAGTGAAAAAAAGTTTGTCTCTAACTTGTCCTCTTTCCCTCTTCGGGTAGCAAATATGACTCAATGAAATCATGGCCTTGGATTGCTTACCAACTTACAGATTTGACATTACCAAAGGGAACAACCTCAGTGGAGATGCTATTTCTCATTTTCATATTTCATTTAAAATATAGCGCCATTGAAATAAGGTATAATTTAGCTGCATTTTTTTTATGGCAACACAAGCTCCTTATGACATCAACTCATACAAAAGTTTGTGGAGAATTTATCTGATCATCACAAAGGTACTTCATTAAGTAATTACGTGCCCTTGCTAGTAAATTTAGCCTAAGTTTAAAATGAACAAATGTTATTCAATGAAGACATGAATGAAACACAAATCTCAACTAGTCCAAGTGTGTTTAAATCTGAACACAAGTGAGTTTAAATGGCAACCAATAAAATCTCTGAATCTTTAAAGAGCACACCACAGGTGAAAACAAATATTTGCCCTAAGTAAATAAATCAGGATCAGACACCTTTGTGTCTGTATGCTACATAAGATAAACAGCAATGCCCATGTTTCCTACAAAAAAAGGTTAACAGGCTTTTTCACAAAGGACAAAGGGAAAAAATGTATTTTATAGTACATAATAAAATTACATCCAGATGTTATTTTAAGTCATGTGGCAATTAGGCAAAATAATTCCATTTATTGCTTTTGGTAATTTTACATATCTTGTGCTTGTATTCACTTAACAAAACTGAGTCTTGAAACACACAGTAAATACAACCCCATGAGGGTCCATGTCTGATTATCTCCATATATACTCTTATCATTTTCAGCTGTTAATTTTTGTCCTTGGTCATTCAGATAGTAGTTTTTCCCTTTTATTAATTCTTCACATCAATGACTTATTGGTTTTTGCCACTGCATTTTTAATTTGTCTTCTCTGTTCAACATGTGCTACTATTTGGAAAATATTAGTTAACTACTGGCAAAACACATACCTACTCTTTAAGGAAATATAGCCACACCATTATAGTTAAAGCTCTGTCAATATTTCTGCAATAAAAAACTACATTTCAAAGATTTATAATTCAAACATAAAGAAAAAAAAACCTTCTGGGATGATGTTCAGTGTACAAGGTCATAGCCCACAACAAATCTGTTTTACCAATTTTCAAGCAAATTGATTCTGCCATTTTGAGTGCTGCAGGTGTAAATCAAAACAGAGATTTACCTGTTTAAAGCTAAACTCTGTTGGCCGTGTACTTATCTCTGCCAGCAACAGGGTTTTTATGGCTTTTCATTTTGAACAAACTTAACCTTCAATCTAAACTGCATGTTACCAACTTTACATATAAATATATATATATACACACAATATAGATGCATGTTTATATGTATGGATCTATTTACATGTGTAATAAGGACCTTGTGATCCCTACAGCTGACTTCCCAATTTAAAGGCTAATTCCATTATAGAACACTGGCTTGTATGAATTAAAGACTTGACTGATATTTTATGTCTGTCCTGCTGTGAAGGTGTAATTTTCCTAAGGAAGCTTTAGCACAAAATGCTCCAACGCTTTTGTTCCAATCACACAGCTGTGGCCAGTCTGCCCTTGACTGTCAGCATGCTACCTGGCTGAAAATCTCTGGGCTTGCTGGGTTTTGTACACTCAAAAAAGTATAAATGGGTTCATCCTGCAGGTCGTACTTGTAGACTTTGTGTGGACAATAGACCCATTAGGATCTCCATGAGAACTCCTGCTTATCTTGAACACATTTAGAAAACTGTAAGAAGATATTTTTAATCAGTCTTTGTTAGTACACAGCACTGTTGTGCTAATGTAGATGTGAGATAAATCCTTGTTCCAAATGTAATTTTCTCATTTTCTAAACTGATGCATACCAATATTCCAGAAGTGCTCGGAAGATGAGCCCTTGTACTACTGCAATGGTTTTAATAATATCCTTGACCTAATTTAGCAATTGTCATTGACAGATAGCAAGGATTTTTACCTTTGTTTCAACTGAGAAAATATCTCTTTTGAAAACAGAGTTGACCTATATTATTAATTTCTAGTATTGACAGAAAATATGTGAAAAGTCCTTCAAAGGATCAACTTTCCTCCTAGGAAAAATTTGCATAGGATGATTTGCCTGTAACTGTATGCCTTTGGACAAATTTTGTGCATCATACTGAGAATTAAATGGCACCTTAAGCCTTTTAAAACAGTGCAACCTTCTTGTACAATACCATTTAAGAAGTAAAAATCACCTCTGTGTTACCTCACAGATGTAATTATGGCATAAAGTCATCAGACATAAAATGCACTAGCCTAGCTGAAAATGTAACATGTACACAGTAGTGTGGTCTGGAAACACATTTTTCAAGTCATGATCTGTCTTGAAATCAAAATGAGTGTTATAATGGCTAATTCTTCAGTGACTGAACTGCTCTGTTTTACTATAATCTTTCTCCCAGACCTGTTTCAACTCAATACTTGCATATAGTTTTTTCATTTCTGAGCTACCTTAAGTTTATCCATACGGAATTAAGTTCCTCCTTCATCTTCACTTCTGCTGTATTTTAAAAAACTTTATTTAATTTGCTCTTTTAAAGTTTGCTTGAAAACTAATCTCACAGGGTTTAAGAAAGATCAGTAGACCTAATCTAGTAGAAATAACATGTTTTGCCTCATTGCAACTCAAAATACTAAATGATACAGTCTGATTAGATGGCTGAATTATCACCTGTCTTGGCCTCTGTCAATTTGGAAAGTTACGTGTATGATGGTCTTGAATGATGAGATGTGTGAATGTATTGTACTCATGGATATTCACTCATTTTCAGCTTTTGAGTCTTTTTATTAATCTCAGTCATCTACTCATCTTCTCTCTTTACATTTGTCCAAGAGTGTTTAGATCACCATTCTTCACTTGAAGAAATGGTTTTGCTTCACTTCCTGTATATTTTTACTTGGCATCTATTAGGATTGTGCCTAGTAATAATAAAAATATTTAAATTATATGTTGCTCAGACAGACAAAGGAAGATTTAAATAAAGTTGAGAACACTTTCTAACATCCTGGTCCTTCTTCTCTAGTGTAGAGATACTAATTTTATTCCTACAGTTTGTAGCTGGCTAATTAAATAACCAGTCTGCATATCTTCTTTTCTGCCTCAATTTATTACATGAAAAAAAGTGTTGACCATGTTAATTAAATACACTGAATGTAATAATGCTGAAAGCAGCACTATTACTTTCATGGTAAACAAGTAGACAGACTATATAAATCTAATTACCATTGGAAAACTACAGTTTAGATACCTTTTTAGGAGCATTAAAACTGGTAAGTCTACAGGAATTCAGCTTTGCCCAACCTTCTAAGGTGGTACATTCTTTAAAATATAAGAATCCCACATGTTGCAGGAAGTGTCCAATGGGCTGTTTTATCCCAAAATACTAAGCTATAATAGAGTTCTCAATCAAAGGGAAGTCGAAGGGAAAAAATCTCCACTAATAGAGATATACCCCTGGGAGTTTGTTATTGTGTATTCACAAATAACAACCCCCTTACTATCTCCATTTCTATTGTGTTCTAGGTGGAAGGTGCAGACTGAGTGTAGAATATGTATTGATTATTGAGAGGTCTGAGAAATTAATGTATTTTAACATTAATTGTTAATTAAATATAGAAGGGCATAATCATTAGAAATTTTAAAGATAATTAGGAAACTGAAGTCTTGCAGAATGTCTCTCCATTGAAAGTGAAGGAAAAAAATTGAAGTGTGCATTATTATCAAAACTGTTTAAACAGTCATTAGGGGGTAAAATAATTTCTACTGAAAAAAAAAAGTTTTAAAGCTAGTAAAAAGTAATCAAGTCTACTTAACAAAATGATGCACAGGGGCAACATAAATAAAATATTTGACAGAATAGAAGAGTATGTCAATAGAAAATAAAATAAAATAAAAAGTTAAGGACTATCACAGCAGAAAAATTATTTGAGTTATGCTCTTCACCTATAATAAGATCTGACAGACTCAATCTTATCTTCAGTGCACTTAAAACCAAATGGAATTACTTCAAATTCAACAGTATAGCACTTGGTTTCAATTGGGTCTCAGAGACATATGAGGGTTGAATGCAACTCAATTTTTTCTAATAACCCTGCTTAGACGACAATTTTCCAGATTCATGTAAATATTTCAGGATTCCATAACTATTACATATTTCAGGATATTATCATGTAATCTGATATGGATGTAAGGGTTGCCATTTATTAAAATAAACTTCTGAGTGGATGGTTGTTTGACATACTATTGATGAATTTATAAAGTTTTTAGAAAGGGTATAAAGGAGTATGTCTGTTTGCTTCTGACACAGATGATGTTCATCATCCCTCTGGTTTTTATTCTTTTTATATGCATTTTTTCCCCCAGAAAATGAGATTAATTATGTAAAGAGCATGGAACAAACACCAAGAAAAGTCACGGAGCCACACATCTCTTTAATTAGTAAACAAAGAGAGCACAAAATTACCTGCTTGTGAAGCAAGAGTAATCTCAGCAATAAACACTGGTTCTATTTCTACAAACTGGAATAAACACAGTAAAATCAACAATACAAACAGACTTCAGGGAAAACAAAAAAAGACGTAAACACAAACAAAAGTGCAGGGAAAGTCTTGTAGCACCATTACACTTTAGAATTCTGACTCTTTCCTTAGTGATCCTGGTGTAATACCTTAAAATATGAAATTTGCTAGCACCAGGTCAAAGCAAGCAAGAGAAAAATTCAGCATATTAGGGCAGGGAGGAGTGTTAAAATATAAATATATTATTAAATGCTTATTCATATTTCACATTAGTGTCTGCACTGAATATAGCCCCAGTCAGGAAGCAAAACAAATGTCAGATTCTAATAATTGCATTCAGGAACGAATGCAAAAAGGGAACAGATTGAAAACCTTTGCCCCCTCCCCAGGGACAGAAAAGACTGTTGTCCCCAGGAAGTGGGAAGTGAGGGAGAGAGAGTGCAGGTGACTGACATCATCCCACCCAGCATTAAGCAGAAGTGATTGCCTAATTGAATAACCTTCTGCTGGCAGGGAGACATTGTTCAGAAATTGGTGATCCCACCCTCTGCCCTTGCAGCAGGTGGCATTCAGTCAGATGGAAAAGTACAAACGTCAATGTAAAGAGCAGGATGGACACCAGCTGTAACTTCCATCTATAAAGACACTTGGGGAGAGAATTTTGACAGCGTTATTTGAGATTGATGAAGATGAGATGATTTTTAAGGCTAAAGACTGAGTTTGGATTTTAACATTTAGCACGCATAAGCAGTCATTCCAGACTTTACAGTTGCTGGAAATCTGACAAAGTTAGTCAAAGACAAATTCTATTATTTGCAAAAGGCAAATAGAAAGACACAACTTGTGTCTTTCAGCTATCAATTAATTAAGGAAAAAGGAATATACTGTTTTTAGCAATGTTATAGCAGTGAGGGAAAATGAACAGAACAATCTTCAGGGCTGAATATTGTGAAGGTAAGGCACAATTTCTATTGCCCTGTATGATTCCTTGCTCATTTGTACAGATTGCTGATATTCTTTGAATGGCAGTTTCACAAAAATATAGACCAAATGATACTATTTTTCCTCCTGCTTTTTATTTTTCCTGTTTATTAGAGATGCCGGACTGGGGCAAAACCTCTTTTCTCTTGTCTAGAAGCAATTAGCCCAATCAAACCATGACTGATTAAGTTTCTCAAAGGATTATACCATATATAGTGGTGTATATATATACCACTATAAATAAACAACGATCCCTACCAGAAGGCAAGCCTGTATTTAATAATGAAAATATTAATTCAGCAAAGCACTCAAAAAAATCCTTAATCTTTATGCACTCTTGAATAAATGAAATTCAAGCATGTTCTTAAAGGTTTGGCTGAATGATGCGACAGTTCAACTGCTTCTCCAAATTTCAGCAAAAGTCTGACAGATGCTCAAACACCTGAACACATAATGACACATTTCACTACAAATATTTAACAAACTTGCAACACAGGTCTTAAAAAAGAGAAAAAAAAATTTTTAAACTTTTTAAAATGCCAGACTTAAATCAGAAATGCCAAATAGAGATGTGTAATTGGTATTATAATACAGTGCAGGCAGAGACTCATTTCAGATGAATGATGGGGACAATAAGTAAGAATCCTTAAAGTGTTAAATACCATGATTTCTGCCTCCACTCCAAGGCCAAAATACTCAATCACCAAGTCCCAGCTGTTCCTTCATGGACTGACAGTTTTGCAAAAGTTTGCAACTATAGCGAGTGGTCTGACATGAAATGATTTGGGATGAACTACAAGCACTCTGCTGAAAGTCAAGTCCATAGTGAAAGTACAGACTGAATTTTAAAAGTCATGAAGAGGGTGTTCCCAGAGATATGGTTCAGATGCCAAAGGACATAATTCATAGAAACAATCCATAGTAATCTACTCCTGCAGGCCAAATGCCAGCTTTACTGCTGGGAATTATGCCTAAGGAGTAGATTTGTCTACTGTCTACTGGCAGTATATTCCCCAGGACTAGTGAGTCTAAACAAACTAGGATTAATGACATGAAGAGGCTACTACTTTTTAAATTACTACCTTTTATGCAAACATTAAAAATACCATTTACCCCCAAACTAAAGATTTTGCAGCTTCCAGGGTAGTAACCGATGTTTCATCATATCCCTCTGGAATTACAGAAAGTAAATTGATGATTTAACTATACCATTTTCTAGCTACTTCTCTTTCTAAGTCTTCTTAAGTCCCTTAGCAAGGAAAATAGCAGGAGAAGAACAACATACAAACAACACCTACCTTAAGGGAATTCAAGCCAAGTTTCTAGATTTAGAGACCCTGACCCAATAAAAAGACTCTAAAAGTTCACAAATAACAAAAAAGAGCATCAGAGGAAAGGTTTCTGGAGAGGAACTTGCTCTTCCCATGAACTGGCAGACCCCAATGGATGTACAAAGAAACCAGTCAATCCTATAAAATTAGCCATAAATGCAGGAGTTCATATCAAAATTCCTTTTTGGGAAGAAATGTCTCGATTGTTTTAACACAGTTCAAATCACGCCAATGCCCCTGCTGATTTGCTCTTATCTTGAAGCCAAATTTAGGTACCATGAAAAACAAAATACTTGTAAAAGTCAGCAGGCTGATATGATGAAGACACTGTTCCCAACACATATTTAAAAATGCTTCAATCTATTAAAACTAAAACATGCTGAAGAAATCCATATTTCCTCACAGTTTCCTCTTATGTGGATAAGGTGGAGGCTCAAGTACTCTTTTCACTATATTCATAAAAAATGTTCTAACAAAAAAAAACCCCAAAGCAGACCATCTATTTTTTACAATTTATCATTAATCTTTGAATAAGCTCCAACTCAGAAATACTTTCAGTATGTTTTAATGTTACTAACTGAATATCAATCCTCCTCTCTACCCCCACCCCAATATATAAATTCCTACAGCAACACTGATCTTCCAAATAATATGATAATTTTTAGTCCAGATTCCCAAATCAGACTTACAAGATGTTCCAGAACAGTTCCCCTCAATCCGTTTCTATTGGTCAAAAAAAGGTATAATTTTATAACTTAAGTTGCACTGCCACTACAGCATAAGAGATTTTAATTAATAGTGTAGAGGGGCAGCCTATACACTCTTAGGCCTATAGCCTGCCTGTCCTAACTGGTGATTAGTTATATTTGAGGAAAACATGGTGTTTGTTACAGAGCTGACTATTAATTTTATGGCATTAACAGGACAGACAGTTTGGTCCTTCTGTTTTCTTATAAAAAGCAATGCTGTGAATTACCTAGAGTAGGCTGTGGCTAGCAGAACAAGACAATTTTCTGCTGGTGATGCCTTTCCTTTCTTTAAGTGCCAAAAAAGTCATTAATAACTACAAGTGTGCAAGGCCTAATTTTGCATCTTAGATTAGATCTAAAAATCTCAGTTAGGCTGTGAGATATTGCTATGCAGATCACAGACATTATAATAACTAAGGAGAAATCAGCTCTGGAGAATGCAAGATAATAATTCTGCAGAATAAGCAGTGTGTCAAAATAAAAAAAATATGATGTACTGGGATATCTATACTGACACTTTCCCTTCTTCAGTAGTTCACCTTTAGGCTTTAAAGCCTGAAAGAATTATCCATATTTATAATATCACATAAGCAAGGATACCTGGGTCACACACTGTAGGTGCTCTGTCTGTGACTGTGGAAATATCAATAAAATAAGTTTAGAGCCCAAGAGATAAAACTATTTCAATATTTTTCTTGCACTTTTCTGTAGGAGAAATTGTGCAGACTCACAGGAACTATCAGTTTACTTGATCTGTGTCTTCTTGAGTCATTCTTCATGTTCTGCAATTCTGCTCTAGATTCCTGCAACACTGCAATATGACAACAAGAGTCACTAAAGAAACTTGTCTTTTCACACTCCATAGACCATTGCTCAGGAGTACTACCCATTAAATTAGTATTATTTGAATATGTGTATGATTAAAATAAAATATTTAATTCCATTTTATTTTATATATATATATATATATATATATATATATATATACAATATAAAATCTACATATATTCTGCTCAGTCTTGTAATGTTTTCAGTTAGGAATAGATGGTAATGACTTCAGGAGACTCAAGTTCCTTTGAAATGTCAGATTTCACACTATAGGATGTAAAGGTGTAAAAGAAAGGCAATCTAAAATATCATGCTTTGAAACTTGGAGCCTATTAATCAAAGGAAAAAAAAAAACATTGACAAGGTGACAACATTCTGCATGACAACAGTGAGCTTGATGTGGTGTTCAACTTTATTAAAAACCAGAATTTATGATGCAGCAATTGAACCTGTTCAGTTGTGGTGACATGAATTGTCCTGAGTGAATAACATACTACATTAATATTTTAGTTGAAATTCCTGGACTGTATGGTTGATTAATAAGCTGTACTTCAGGTTGAGAATATATAGCTGTTCAATATAACTGGGTTATGAATAATCCTTATTACAGAGAAAGCAGCCTCCTCTGAGGTTCAGAACAGACATGTCAGTGGAGCAGAGGGAGTTGTATTATTAATCCTCCCATGTTCAAATGTATGTCAGCAACCAACAGGGGTCAATACATATCCCACAGCATTATGCAAATGCATGCATTATTAAAGATTTTTTCTAGTCAGGAGGACTACATGAATGTCATGAGGTTTTGCAGCGGGGAAATCAGAAGGACCAAAGCCCAACTAGAACTCAATCTGACAATTGATGTAAAGGATAGTAAAAAATGTTTTCACAAATACATCAGCAACAAAAGGAGGATTAAGGAGAATTTCCATCATTTACTGATTACAGGGGGAAATAGTAAGAAAGATTAAGGAAAAGGCTGAGGTACTAATGCCTTCTTTGCCTGAGCCTTTAACAGTAAGAACAGTTGTTCTCCTCCCACTGAGCTGGAAGACAGAGATGGGAAGGAAAAGGAAATCCCCATAAACTAAGGGGGAATTGTCAGCAACCTGCTTAGACACGCACAAGTCTATGGGGACAGACAGGTGGGATCCATTCAAAAGTCCTGTTGGAATCAGCAGAAGAGGTTGCCAAACCATTTTCCATCATTTCCCAGCAGTCCTGGCTAACTGGGGAGGTCCCAGTTGACTTGAGGTTACCATAAGTGACACCCATTAATAAGAGCCAGAACGTGCAGGATAACCATTCAGGTTCAGGCTAGTCAGCATGGGTTTAGAGAAGGCAGGTCCTGCTTGACCAACCTGATCTGCTTTCATGAAAAGATGACACACTCAGTGATGAGAAAAAGGCTCTGGATATTTTTCACCTGGACTTTAGTAAATCCTTTGACACTGTCTCCCACAGCATTCTCCTGGAGAAACTGGCTGCTCAGGACAAGTCCACTATTTGCCGAGTAGAAAATTGGCTTGATGGCTGAGCCTGAAGAGTGCTGGTAAATGGGGTTACATCCAGCTGGTGGCCATTCACAAGTGGTCTTCTTGAGGGCTCAGTCCTGTTAAATATCTTCATTGATGACCTAGGTGAGGGTATCAAGTCCACCCTCAGTAAGTTTGCAGGTGACACCAAGTTGGGCAGCAGTGTTTATCTGCTGGAGGCGAGGAAGGCTCTTCAGAGAGATCTGGACAGGCTGGATCAAAGGGCCAAGGCCAACTCTAAGAGGTTCAACAAGGCCAGGTGCTGGGGACTGTTCTTGGGTCACAGCAGCTCCCTGCAGTGTTACAGGCTGGGGGCAGAGTGACTGGAAAGCAGCCCACAGAGAACGAGCTGGGGATGTTGATAAACCTCTGTGTGGATCTGATCCATGTGCTCAGATCTCCATGAAGGCCAGTGGCATCCTGGCCTGTATCAGCAATAGCGTGGCCAGCAGGACCAGGACAGTGATTGCTCCCCTGTACTCAGCACTCATGAGGGCACATCTCGAGTCCTGTGTTCAGTGCCCAGCCCCTCATTAAAAGACAGACATGGAAGATCTGGAACAGGTCCAGAGACGGGCAAGAGAGCTGCTGAAGGGTCTGAGAAATATTATGGGGCAGCTGAAGGAGATTGGAGTGTTTAGCCTGGAAAAAAGGAGGCTCAGGGGAGACCTTAGCACTTTCTACAGCTGCCTGAAAGAGGTTGTAACAAGGTGGGGATTAGCCTCTTCTCCCTGGCAATGAGTGACAAGATCAGAGGAAATGGCTTCAAGTTATACCAGAGGAGATCTAGAGTTGATATTAGAAAAACTTTCTTCATCAAAAGGGTTGTCAGGCATTGGGTCAGACTGTCCAGAGAAGTGTGTTATTAAAAGAAGTTGCAGATAAAAATCTCTTGCCACTTTATATCTAGACTAAGGATTGACATCAGGAAGAAGTGGCTTTTGGAAATAAAAAGTGGTACATTAATGAGGTTATAATATGGGAAGTAATGTTTGATTAGGTAAACAGAAATTGTTATCTGTGGAGTTATAGATGAAATTTCAGATTAAAAATAAAATGTTGAGAAGACTCTTATCAGATTTAATTCCTTGGTAGTTTGAGTGACTACCCAAGGTTTTAAACTGCTGTTATGCACTGTTACAGTGAATCATATGATTGCTTCATGTCCAGGTTTGACTTAGTCATGCTACACTTAGAAGTGCTCTAGAGCACTGCAACTTCCTGGGAATTACTGGTATTTAAAACCCTTGAAAATGAGAATCACTTTCTTTTGAAGAATTGTAAAATAATACAGTTTTTGAAAAACTCTCTCTACCACTGACAAGCAACTGTTTCAAAACAAAACAAAGAAACAAAAAACCCCAGTGAAACTGAAAATTATGGTTTTGATCCCCACCTTTGTCATATGTTTCAGGGTGGGAACTCTGTAAGCTTTAGTTAAATCAGTGAAGACCTAGAGAAAATCAGGTGTAGTAGAATGGTTCATGCAGCCTTATTCAAATTCCAGTAAAATTAAGTTAGCAGTTTGGGAAAACTGAAGAATTTACATGTCTTTGTCCCCAAATCCTGAGAGTGAAGATTCTCCTCAGCTGTGGCTACATGGCTAACGCTTTTCATAGATTTTTTTAATGCAAGAAAATTGCACGCTCATGTAGTAATGAGTCCAGAAATATTTCTTGAGGCAGAACTGCAAGGGACTAAAATTTTGCTAGGAAAAAATACTATTATATTTTTCAGACAGCATTGTGGTTATGAGTACAGAAGACACAAATCCAAGAAGCAGATCTAACACTGCCCAGAAGGAGAAACAAAAAATATTCAGTCTCTCTGAACTTATTTTGGTTACAATGGGGTTTAATAAAACTGAGTTGAAACAAAAGCACACTAATCACCTGAAAAAGATAGTGAAGTGACACCGACTATGCCTACACAAAGCATATACAGGCTCTCTCCTTCTTGCCTGAAGTATTTGATAGGAAATGACAAGTTCTGGATTTATAAATCCTATACTAATATAGAATATTGATTCTATATTACCTAATAGGGATTACTATTTCCAGGCCAGTTCTGCCCTGTGACCCAACAACTCAGAAATTTTCTCAGGATTGTCAAAACCTATCTCAAGAGAGGTAGCAGAGTATACTGCTATAGAAGCATTTTGTTGAGCTGTTGGGAAAATATTGCATTTAAATAGCATGTTTAATGCATTCTCCTATATAATCACCCTGACTGCAAAGTTTCAAACATGTACAGTGAAGCAGCCACTGATCTCCATGCAGCTCCTTGACAAGTCCAAATACTGACGTATTCAGGACATGTTCTGTAGCCATCTGGACATCATAAAACAGGGAAAGGAAATTAAATTTGAGATAGCTTGCCAGCTAATTTGATCAGTTCAAAGTTAAGAGTAGCACTGCAGTATTTCCAAGAGGTGACACAGATCTGCATTACAAATTGTTTGGGGTTTTTTAATTAAAAAAAAAACAAACAAAACAACATCTGTTTTAAAAATAACAGATAAAATCTCTAAAAATATTTGGCTGTGACTTAAAAAAAAAGAAAAAAAACCCCATACAAACATTTTGTTTGACATATCTGTGTTTGACATTTTGGTTAATGAAAAATTTTGACTTCTTCATACTACTCAGATTTCATCATCTTTTTGCAGTGTTGAGTAAACAATAGGAATCAAAATATCAGTTATTTGTGCAGCTTTCACTGGTCATATTTAAGTAAGTTTCCCAGACAGAGTATCTTTGGCTTATGTATTTTATCAATGTGTACATCTGACATACCAACTCTATTCAACCAAAATACCAACCTTGGCAGACTTTGCTAGATTTTACATCTTTAATTAGCTTATCTGTTCAAAAGATAAAATGAACAAAAATGAACAACCAAAATAAATCATAATTCAGCAAGCACCTAATAATATTAGCTCTGTATTGTCTCATCTACATGCCTCTTAACTTGAGATATGCAAAGGTGAAATTTGACCACAGATTTGGATTCTGGATGCAAGGTTCATTCATGCTTAGAAATAGATTTACCTGCATATAAGACAACACATAACATAGCTATTGCTTATGATTAGTGATCTGTAAATTAATGTGTAGCCCTTTCATCTTTCATTTCTTTTAAGAAATGCAAAATATATAAAGACTTGTGGGGTCTTCTTGCTTGCTAGGCTGGGCATAACCTATAATAATGTAAATGTCAAATTAAAAAAACCAAACAAAACATACAAATCTTTTTACTATCCTACTGAGATGATGAACTTCTTTACAGAATAAAGAGGAAAATTCTAAAAATCATACATTTGAAGTGATGATGTTTCTCATCCCGAGTCACCATTACGTGCCATGGGGCCCTGCTCTCCTGGAGATGGCCAAACACCTGCCTGGCCTTGGGAAGCACTGAATTAAATCCTTTTATGGCTTTGTTTGCATATCCAGCTTTTGCTTTTCCTATTAAACAAAGTTTATGTCAACCCACAATTTTTTCACCTCTTACTTTTCCAATTATTTCCCCATTCCCACTGGTGGAGAAGAGGGTGAGCGATTGCAGGAAGCTGTTTTGCTGGCTGGGATCAATCCAGGACAGGTGTGAAAGTAAATTCTCCAGAATCCTGGTGCTGTAAAGATCTCTCACATTTTTCCTCAGTTTGTTTTCTATAAATATTTCCCTGCAGTGTTTGGGGTTCAACAACAACTGAAGGTGCACAAAGAGAGAACTTACAGAGCCAAGACATCAGAACAAAACCTCATTAATCAATCCACCGTCCCTGAGATGCTAACCCTGTTGATACATATGGTAAATGCAGTTTGTCTCAGGAAAATTTAAAATAAGAAGGATAATTGGCAACAGGATAATTAATCTTTCTAGACTATCCTTTTTTCAGGGTCCCAAAGCTCACTCCCAAAGTACTCCATATAACAAAATTTCAGAGCACACTGAGTTCTAGCCTTCTCTTTCCATCTCAGTCACCTAATATTTTTATTAGGCATGCAGAGGGAAAGATAAATACTCTTGTGCTTCATACATTTTGCTGCTGATACGGAATTGAGAAGAGATGGCAAAGAACACGTCATCAACCCTTATCATCATACAAACTTGTATTTTCTCTGCCAATACAATTCAGTTACCATGGTGCTGTTTGTGGTTCTAACATTTTGATTACATCCAGTCATTTTCAAAGGAAGGGATTGTTACAGTAACCACAGTAGCACTTAGTATTTTTCATCTTCAAAGAATATGACAGGCATCAGCTAATTATTTCTCATAGCCCTTTAATTCTCTTTAGAAGGTTATGGAGAGATTAATTCAATCCTGTCTGTAAATAAGCCCAATCATCTCAGCTTTACCATTAGAGCTGGAGCAGGCTAGTTAACACATTATTGGCCAGTGCCAGAAAGATTATTTTTGTTCACATCAACGGCAAGTTGATTTTATATGACACATCTGAAAAAAAAGAAATAATTAAGACCTTGCTTTATAAGGTTTATAAGGTTTATTTATAAGGTTATCTCATTGCAAAGTAATGAACCCTGGTTTTTCAATCTAGGAAATCTCATAATTAGTCTAACCTTTCAAGCCTGTGAGTGATCCTACTCACTTAAGTTTAGAAGCTCAAGCACAGCTACAGATATTTTGCAGGTTTGGGGAATGTGAAAACAAGTATTTTCAGGATGAGGATGACTGTCAGCTGAGGATGGAGGCACAAATTGTTATGGCACCTAATTCTAAACCTGTGATTTTAGATAGTGCCCTCTTTGTTAGCCACCCGAAAGAAAGCCTGCCAGGTCATTATCTTCTCTTTCTCCTCTCTGTTTTACTGTGCATGAAGGTAGCAGGCATATATTTGAGACATGCACAGAACCATAACCATATACTTTATCTCATACACTACACGCACCAGCAGCTATTAAAACCTGATGGTCCTGAAAGGCTGTGAACATTACATATCTAGTAATACCCTCATTACTGCAGTGTTGTCTGAGTGTCTGGCTGCTATAAACTCCCTGATTCAAAAAGAAACATAGAGGAGTCCTGCTTCAAATCTTCTGAGCTTATACGCAAACTGAAACAAAGCATCATTCCAGTGAATCAATACACAAATGAATCTTTTCTTAGAATATTTCTTAGAAAGCTTCATTGAAAAGGATGGGAATTTTTTCTAAATTAGTACACATTCACCCTCAGATATGGATAAGTAAATGTTTTATCTACAAGTAGATGGAGGTTCCCCATAAATTTCACAGATCTTAGGAAAGAAGTGACTGCATAGCAATCCTTGTATGCGAAAAACCCTCCATTAACAAGCATCTTATCATCCTCCTCCTCTTTCATTTATTTTCCCTAATTTCTCTCCCTTCAATAACAACAGTTTCCTTTGGATCTTTAGAATCCTCTGGTTTGAGCTATGCACCAGGTGGTATGAGAAGGCTGGGTGAAGGAAAAAAGAGAGAGCTTTTCTTCTGCCATCAGCACTTTCCTTTATGCACATGTAAAATAGAACATTCCACAAAGGACTTACCTTCACTATAAGACTGAAACTTGCTTTATCTTAACTGCCATACAAGTGCACTATGTATCTTGTCTCACATTGCAGCTTTCCATTCCCCATATCCTGCATTTCATTGCTCCCTTCATTTCTTTCTTGAGTTCAGCCCTCTTATTTCAAAATTTTTCCTTGAAATTAATGTCTTTTCTGACTTAAAAATTAATGGCTTTTCTTCCAAAACAAGGTATGATAGCTAAGAGTTTTTTCCTTGGCTTGACTCAAGCTTATCATTCTGCCCAATTCCCATGCCTGTCTCTTCCTGTTTCATCATAGCTGTAGGAGTACACAAAAGCCAGACTGACATCTGTGTGTAAGGAATGACAAAGCTGTTTTCCTCTATTAAACCTGAGCTGGGTATACTTGCCTTAGCATTTCTGGGAGGACAGTGTAGTAATGGAAGACTATTTAATAAAAATATGTCTCTGGGGCTCATTTCCCTAGAAGTTTACCATAGCCGTTAGTGAGAACCCCCAGCTGAACACCACCTTACTTGATAGGCTGCAGGTGTTCAGCAGCCCTTCTACCCACAGATTGAAGCTAAGAGCTACAGGACACAAGTGCTGACACAGGCAACCCATGAGGCCACCCCAGACCTCCACCCAGAGGGTAATCTAATTTACTGTTTACTGTGTTAATAAATGTGTAAAATGTGAATCATGTGAAAGCTGAAACCAGTAAATCAAAAGTTTTGCAGATTAATATTTTATGTTCACTCTTCATAGATTTTAGAAATTAAACTGACTCATAAAGGATTACAGTGCAAGGAAGCTTTCTGGAAAAGTGAGAATGCTCATTAAATGAAAATAAAGACTATGATTACTTGAACTCTAATTTAGACATCCCCACATGAAGAAACACTGGAGGTGACAAATCTGCTAGGGAGAATTCCTTGGATAAATAAATAATATTTTTTTCTTTGGGTTTGGTATGTCTCCGGAACAGACTCAATTTTTTAAGTTTCAGTGTAGTTTTCAGTCTCTAACACACTGCAGATCTACTAAAGAAATCTTCTATGCCTAAAATAACACCATTTATTTAAAAATAATCAATACATCAGACAGATAGAGCAACCACAGCACATTGAGCCTTGAAGAAATTGGTTAGCCTAATGTTCTACAGCCCAAGGGAAGGACAGATGATATTTATATTACCCCTGAATATGAATTAGAACACTAAAGTTTATAAGGTTATTCCATTAACTGGATCCATCACTGGACAGCATGAAAATTGTATTATGTTTCCAGTCTTGGGAGAATTGTAACGGTTCCATTGATGTTATTTTTGATTTTGCTTAAATTAAATGAAGGCTTTACATTTAAAAGATTTTCATTGCAAGTTTCAATTTATCCTGTCCTGTGTACTGTAAAAATTTTCTTGCTGTTATTCATAAGAATATTTAATTAGCAAATACTATGTAAGCAATTCTTTGTCCTACAAATGTTTGTCTTATATAAAACAGTTGCAAGTTACATACAACTACTTAATAAGACTTTCAGTTGAGAATTTTAATTTCAAGATGCTTTAGTTGGGAAGTAATCCTCTGAAAAATACGGCGATGTTCATAGTCTGTGTCCTCTGGCCTCCTCCCGTTCAAAACTAACACAAGGAATGAATCTGACAGTTACATGACATTTGGACAAGAGTTAGGAAGACAGTGGTGATATAGATGTGTTATGATCTGGTTTAAGTGTTATTCTATTGGTACTGGAGGCTCATCACTCCAGGCACAGAAAACTTGATTGCTCAACTGTAGACTTTAATTAGCAAGAATAAAAAGACACAGTCTGTCCATGAAAATGTTCCAGTCGTGTTTTCTGGAGACCAAAGTGAAGGTACAAGTCTCCTTCCTCTGCAGCTGTTTGCTCACATGTGGAATACTGGATGTGCTCTGAAGCTAACACTCCTATTCTCCCACACAATCTCCTGTGCAAGTCTACAGTTACACATAGGCAAGGGAGCTCTGAAATCACACTTCTCAGAAGGAGAGTAACACAAGTCTGCGGGCAGGAGGCTGTGTTCTGCTTCTAGATGATCAGAAAAATAAACTCTCATTACAGCTCATTAGTACTAGTCAAAAGCTTCACTCCTCTTTCTCACCTTTCTATTCTAAACCTGTCCTCCAGATGTAGCAACACGCCAAACTGCATCAATGAAAAGCATGTTTCTTTAGGGGAAAGATGGCCAGGGTCAGAAATATGGTCCCTCTTCTAAGGCAGTCCTATTTAACCAGTGCACTCATCTGGAAAATTGTGTAGGAAAAAAAAAAAGTAAAGTAGAAAAGGCATATTCTAGTCCATAAAACTGGGACTGAATTAAAAAACCAAAACACTTAACACCTGATAATCAGGTATAATGTATTTTACCATATGGATTGAACAGCTACAGGAAATCTGCTACTTCTTTAAAGAATTTGAAAGATCCTCAAATCTAAAATGACCAGACACCAAGAAGGCAACTGCCATGCAGACTCACACCTATTATCCATGGAGAAACAGAATTATAGTCAGAGTATGACATGTAACACCTCTGTGATCCCTGGGTCAAGCAGGGTCATTCTGAAATTAACACAAAGAGACAGCATAGAGAAGGAAAGATATGAAACATTCATTCTTAGCAACCTTGTCTTCCCTGTGAGGAGAAAAGATGAGTTTCTTGCTTTGCAACTAAACTAATTAAAATCCTAATGAAGAAAAGGCAGCTTTTTAGTTGTTGCGTGAGTTAATTTTTTTTTTTAATGCATTTAATTGGGCCTTAGTGTGTTGTGGTTTAACTCAGGAGTTGGCAAGGAAGCACCATACAGCTGCCTGATCACCTCTCTCTGGTGAGATGGGTAGGACAAGCAGAAAGTCAGAGAACTTGTTGGTGAGATAAAGATACGTTCATAGGAAAGAACCACACCCACAAGCAAAGCAAAACAAAGAATTAATTCATCACTTCCCCTGGCCAGGCCATTTCCAGGAAAAGTAAGGCTCCCTGATGTATAGTAGATACTTGTGAAGACATGTGCCATCTTCCCATGGCCCCCCACTTCCCTTCTTCTTCCCCTGGCTTTTCATAAAGCCTAGAATCTCCCTTTGGTCAGCTGGGATCAGCTGTGTCCCCTTCAGAAATTCTTATTTACCTGCAGGGCAGTAAGAAAAGCAGAACACGCCTTGACTTTTATAAGGACTACTCAGCAATAAAAAAAATATATAAAAAATGATGCTGTATCATGAATCTTGCTTTCAGCACAAATCCAAAATACAGACCCTTGCCAGCAATCGTGAAGAAAATTAACTCTACCCTAGCCAAAATCAGCACATAATGGTATATAGTCTGAATGTCATGTCTGCTGCAGTCTGTTTCATATGGGAGGAACTCTAACAGTCCCAACCATCTGAAAAGGTTCAGAAAGAAATATGTAACATATGTAAGAAATTTATGGATGTCTTAAGATACCTATTGAAAATTTCCTGAAGGAAAGTAACCTTAACATAGAGCAATCATCTCTGGTTCCTCTGACCCATTCTGTACCTGCAGCCAAAAGCACTTGGCAGAATAGCAAAAATGAAAAGCTATTGTTGTCTTGGATAATGCTAAATTCAGTCAATTACCATTTGGCTTCTGAATCAAATCAATTCAGAAGATGAAAAAAACCCCAAATTATGATTTCCTTGCTCTCTGCTAGGCAGAACAAACACTGTTTTATCATACTTGGCCATGCAGTTTTTAAAAGGTTCACCAGTTCATCAGCCTCACTGTCCGTATTAAACACTGACTCTCTTTCCTGTTTCTCCTTGGAAACCATTCCCCATTCTCCCTGTACATCTTCACCACCTTTCAAAATATCAGTGTTCCAGTCTTATCAATTTTAGAAAATAAATTCTATAAGATCTGTAAATATCATAATATTTTGCTACTGAATATCAAATTCAGTGTATTGCCATGCAAACTATACTCAATAAAAATGCTATTTTTTAAACTTTTCCTATGTCCAACAAATCAGATGTTCAATGACTCAGAAGTAAACATATTTTCTGAGATAAAGTACATTTAAAAACAATAAAAAAGATAAAAAGTAAACAGGGAAATCCTACAAAGATAAAAAAGGTGATAGGTAAATGTCAAAAAAAAGCAAGGGTCTTAGATGCAGTCAGCAAAATCCTGTAGATTTCAGCATAAATTTTGTTATATCAAATGAGTTTGCTGGGGGAATTCATAAGTTTGAATGTTAGAATATAAGGATGAGCATACCAAGTCCTTTGGAGCATAGAGCCAAAAGTTGTATTTTGTCATCCTTCACCTTCAGCAACACCTGAAATCAGTACAGCTTTGAATACTGTCAACTGTTTCTCCGAACTAAAGCAAGACATACAAGTCTGGAAAATACATCAAGTTACAGACAAGGTAAACACTGTACATCACTCAAGAGAATGTTTCTCTCTGTGGGATTTTTTTATTCTGGATGGCAAGAAAATTTTAGTTTTCTTGTGTATAGTTGTATTTTAACAAATAGACATAGGAATTTGAAGGCCTAAATATGGTTTATTTTACATGTAACTAACAAAAACAGTGTGCCATGGTGTCATATTTTCATTATTTTATTTTATTTTATAGACAGGTCACTTAGCAGTAGTATTATATCTGAGATTGTCATTTCACAATAGAGATAACATAATCTTAAAATAAGTTTCATAGTAGATGAGTAATAACCTAATCTGTTTTAAAACAGAATGCAGAAGATGAGTGAAACATGTGGGGTTCTACATTTGTGCAACAGTAAGAATGAAGAATAAAGAATAATAAAATAGCTTACTAAATTACTGTGGAAACATCGAGAATGACTGGTAGGACATCTGACGTGTTATAAACATTTAAGACACTTTATGGGCTTCTTCACATAACATCAATTGAGAACTTGGGCACGTTTTCTTCCTTGTGAATGAAGAGTATATTATTCTTGTGCAATTGTCATATCTTAGGCAGAGGCTTGAAAATTCTGGGAAACCTGAAAGTGTGGAAAACCAATTTTGACACAGCCAGGCTTTGTAACACAGCAACCCAAATAGGAGGCTAAGGGACTATTAATTTAACTGCATTTCAAACACCTGAATTTGCTGGCTAATTTACCAGGCTAATCTCCTAATGAAGTTAGAGAGGTGTAAAACCTTCAGAATTTATTGGAAAGATTAAATCAGAGTACTTCCCTTTCTTCAGCCATCAATTTCAGGAATCTACTAAACTAGACCCAACTGGATTCTTACCCAGATGTTTAAAGCTAGATACTATGCATACATATTAAACCTTTGATCTGTATTAGAACCCCAACTCCTTTAACAGCTAAAATATTGAAGTAGTGCTAGAGATTAATTATAATAATAGATCATCTGAAATGTTAAGGTAACAGAGCAAAGAAATCATCACCATTTCTAGACCCTCCAAGCCAGTGAGCTAACTGTTATACTAAGGGTTAATAAATCAATCACTTCTTTCAGATTATTGCCTCCCTGGATAGGCTTTTTTTGCAAACATCCCACCTTCTTTTAGGAAATGAGAAGAAGTAATGGCAAAATTATTTTGGGTAATAATACAAATACTGATAATACTAGAAAAAGAGTTATTACTGGCTTATTTGTCATTGGCTTTCTAATTTGTTTTCCAGTATAAAACTTATCATTTTAGACTGAAGGTTTAAAGTCATTCCAGCATTTCCATAACCTGCAAAGTACTTCACATTTTAATCTCAGTTGGCTTCATAAATTCCATATCCCTACCTTAAATAATAAATGTAGTCAAAGAGCAGTTATTATAACAAATGGGACGTTTGACACTGGTTTCTATAGAGGTTTTTTTGTGATGCCTCAAGCAGTTCTGCATGTTGTACATCACAATACGTATGTGATCATTTAAATGTTGAGTGTGATTGATGATGAATTAAAGCTTCTCATAGCAACGAGTCACAGTAACTTTGCAGTGCTGATAAATCCCCAGCAGTCTGGTTGTCCTTTCTTTTCTAATTATATTGCCCCTGTTCTTTTATGAAAGTTATAAGGTGCCACTAAATGAGTACCTGTATTTTTATGACATGCAAATAGAGGTAATATTGGGCTGATAGATCCACTGAGCTTTACTTTGCTGTGGATGTTTACAAATGGTTTCATAAAACCTTTTTAAGAAGGGATTTTTTAGTGCCTGTGTAAACTCATTGTGTGCTGCTTAATTAAGAACTGTAACAATACAAATAACATCATGGTGTTATTAATCTCTGACTAGGGAGTGAATTGCTTTTAAGGATTTTAGGGATTTCAACAGACTATATTTTTAAAGATGTACTTCTTGAAGCATGTTGAATATGCTGTTTATGAATCTGCTGAATATGTATCATACATTGAATGTACTGTTTTAGTAATCTCTGCTACTAACTTAGTAGAGTTCATAAATTAGCAGCATAACATTTAACTTCTGAAGACAGGCCCCTTGTTTAATTACTATTATAAAAATTCTTGCTCCATACTGTTTTAATTTTATTCTTTACTGCAAACAAATAAGAAAAACCTTTAAGCCTGTGCTGAGTCCTTGAAATCAGCTGAGGTATACTACTGAATTTAGAATCCTCTTTATCCAAACTTAAAATCAAGCAATTTTTTCATTGTTAATAAGTAAACATATCACTTCCATGAACTTCATTATAATTCTCAGTTATGGACCTTGGCTTTTAAAAAATACAGTCATGAAAGTCATGTTAAAAATTACATTAACTTTATCTTCTTTTGATCAACTGTTCTTTTTACTGCTCCTCATCTAGATACTTTTACTCATTTGAAAGGTAACTCGTTGATTTGAGTTGGTTTTTGTATATAAGATATTGCTGCTCTCTGAACAACAATATTCATCCAAAGTAGGGTATAATTTAAAAACTAAAACAAGATATAACATCAAAAATAACAAGAACATGACCAATGCTACAGTGGATTCTCAAACATGTTCATGCACGTTTGTCAGTTAACATCAAAGTTAATAAATGGAAATAAAGAAGGTCCCTCAAACATACTTAGTAGCTACCACTGGCTTTAAAGAACTGTTTTGTTTTGAAAGTGAAATAAGAAAATAAAGAAAACACAAAAATACATATAACACTGGATGCACAAGAGTGGAATGGAAAAAGTCTATTCAAAAGCTTGAAGAATGCTTTCCACCCTAACTGACTCTTTCTCAGATCTTGTTCTGAAATCAGAGGATTTGTTCCGCTTTTGTTTTACCTACCTGTCAACTTAGGAGCAAGACTGTATTCTAGTGTTAAGAACACTGAGCCCTTTACTTGCTGCATTGGAAAGGCCTCCTTAAAAAGAACGATTTATTGTAGTCTTCTTCAACCATAACATTGTCAACTGTTCAAGTAGCTCACTTTGGGACAAAGCAGTTCCTAGTTAATTGAATTTGTTCCAAAAATTTTAAATTGCTCTACTTTTGGTTGCAATTATCCATGCAACTAATAAATGCACTGTAGGCTCAAACTCTTCCTGTTCTTTGCAGTCAGAAAAGGTATTTGCAGAAGCATTAATAAATACTATTTTAATGCTTATTTTACTGCTACAAATTCAACTTAGTTTGTCTTTATTGACCCAAGTCTTCAAACAAAGCAAAAGATCGTAGATCCCAGTAAAATTATTCAAGTTATGGCAATAGCTAAACAAAATGAAAAACTTGTTTTGTGTTATTACCTGTAATTTTTTGCTATTAAATAATTGCTCTATCATGAGCTAGATGACCTTTTTCTTTTCTTTTCTGATTATCACCTTTTTCTTGTCTTTTCTTTTCTTCAAAATAGGGGAACAATAATTGGACTCACAGATGGTTTACACATAATTGGTGTTATATTATTTCATTTATATATAGACCTGATTTAAGTCTAAAGAAGACGTAAAGACATACACATTTAAAATAATTTGTTTGGTTTTGGTCTTATTCTTTGGGAACCAAGCTAGCTGCTTTGGACCTTCCCACAAAACAGGATATTTAGCATAACCTTCTAGTTTTCAATTCACTTGGATGAAGCAGGATCCTGCTCTGAATCTATCTCTAGAAGATAAATTTGTCTTGCATCGGCTCACAAACCTACAGTGAGATCTCTGAAATATATAGGTAGTCCTGATAATAGGCCAGGCTTTGATATAACCATGCCAATGTACAAATCCATGGTACCTCTGCTTCTTCAATACCATGTGCAGTTCTGGCCCTTCCCTCCTTCTACATCTCCGGAACTTATACATAAACAAAGGGATGAAGTGTCTGACTTACACTGAATGCCTGAGGGGATTTGATCTCTGCATCCTGGGGAAAAAAAAGAAAAGGTTGGGAGATGTGGTAAAAATTTATAAAATTAAGTAAAAAGGGGTGGATGAGGTTAAACAGTGTATTTCAAAACAAAATAGATGATAGTAAGATTAGCCAGGAGAAGTCAGGCTCAAAACCAATGGCTGAATTGTGAAACTTCTTGCCAAACCATATTTGATTGTACATTTCAAAAGAGACTCGGGAAACTTGAGAAGGTCATGGAAGACTGATCCACAGCAGGTTGCTAAATACCCAGATAAGATGTTCATTCATATCAAAAGCCCATGACCTGAAAATAGAGGAAGGCTGGAAAGACATATTTTAAAAATACAATAGATTCATAGAATCATAGAGGTTAAAAAAAGACCTTTAAGAACGTCAAGCCTTACTGTAAAACTAACAATGCCAAGTCCATTACTAAACCGTGTCTCTAAGTGTCACATCTACCTACATGCCTTTTGAACACCACTAAGGTGACTCAAGTATTTCCCTGGCAAATGTGCTCCAATGTTTGAGAACCCTTATGGTGATGATATTTTTCCTAATATTCAGTCTAAACCTCCCTGGCAATTTGAGGCCATTTCCTCTTGTCCTATTATTTGTTACTGGGCAGAAGATACTGACCCTCACCTGGCTACAGCCTCCTTTCAGGAAGCTGCAGTGTGATGAGTCCCCCCCCTGAGCCTCCTTTTCTCCAGGCTAAACATCCCCAGCTCCCTCTGCAGCTCCTCATAAAAGCTGTGCTCCAAGCCCTTCACCAGTTCTGTTGCCCTTCTCTGGACATGATCCAGCTCCTCAGTGTCCTTCTTGTAGTGAGGGGCCAAAAATGGACAAAGGATTTGTGCTGTGCCAAAGTAGAGGGACACAATCACTCTCTATACTCTTTTCTAGGCCTTCACATTTGATCACTATCTGAGACAAAATATTAGATTATGGGGATGTGTGACTCAGTATAGCCATTCTTACACTTTATTGCAAGTGTTCATGAACCTAAACTAGCAATTTGCTACTTTTCATCTATTTCAAACATTGCATGGGAAGATGAAACATGAAAAAGGGCTAAATTTCACTATATCACTAACTCTTCTTATTTTTCATTATGGAGTAATTTCAATCTACCCAGAAATCATTGCATTAGCTACCTCCTTTTCAACTTCAAACAGAAAAAAATATATAAAATCTGTAGTGGACCTCATTCTCTTGTAAATTTTACTTGGCACAGCTCTGATTTTGCTTTTGAATTCATATATAATCAGCTAAGGAAAAGACCCAGAGGGGCTTTTATTTCCCCCCTCTCCCACCCACCATGTCTTTCCAAACAATTCTACACCCACACGATTGTGATAAATGTCAATAGAGTACGTCTGCAATTATTCCAGCCTTTATTGGTTAGTTGTGGGATGCAATGATGGTCAGATGTAGATCAATGCTACATCTGTTTCCATTTGTTCTGTCATATTCTGGAGCGAGTTTAAAAGAATTCCCATCAGTCTCCTTTTTCATTTGTTCATTTAATCTTCTTAACGCTCTTCAAGCCTGTTGCTAAGAGATAATCAAGAGAAGAAAAAAGCTACATATAGAAACTATGTAGAAGTCCTTACTTTAGACAAAAAAAAAATCTTCGGAGTGCCTAGCAATCTTTCCAGCTGGCAGGAGATGTAATGTATAGTATACAACAACTCAGCTCTGTCCTTTACACCAGAGAGAGATTAGCTGGTCCACGCAGACTATAAACTACAACTGGCAACCTCATACAATAAGAACAGGCAGCCACAATCCACTGAAACTGATTCTGTGCCAAATGCCTCCAACCAGCCTTCCAGCTAAGGGACCAAACCATAATTCTTCAGGTAAATGCATTCAACTAAATGAGTCCTTTCATTTCAGGCAAAGATAGGGAGCAAATAAGAGCAGGAAAGACAGAAACTGGAACATAGTACCAGCACAGCAGTGGCAGCCCACATCCAATATAATTAGCAGTCATTCTGGAACATGTCAGGAAAGTCAGACCAAGCATTTTGCATTTGGAATTAATGCCCAAGGCTACAACATGACAGGGGTCCAGAAGATCAAAAAAGGAGTCTGAAGAATGGAAAAGCACAGGCTATGAGAATGCTGCTTTCTGTGCAAGCAATTGGTTAGACTCTAGAAAGTCTTCCCTAGGAAACTTTGGTCAGACTTGCCTCCCAGAGGCCAGTGAAAACATCTCAAACAGCAGCACAAATGTTACCTAACTTCTACAAGCCCTCTTCTTGATGGCACTGATCTCTACTTAAGACATTAGTCTTAGACATGCATACAATTGCAGAAGTCGTCCTAGACACTGCATACAATTGCAACATGGAAAGCATCAACCAAGTGTAATTTTTTGGCCAAACATCCTGAAATGCCATTTAGAAAGTACAAACACAGACAGCTTTTCCAGTTAGAAAGACAGAGGTAGCAACATAAATGATATCCCTTCAATAAATGACCAAATTATAATTAAATAGCAGCTTTCCTTTCTATCCATTCATGTTATAATACAAACCTACTAAGCTAACCTGTTTCTTACAAACCTGTTTCTGAGCATCTCTGACCGTTGATTTTGAAAGGTGCCAAGAATGGACTCTGCTTAACATTGTCACTGTGAACTACTATGTCCCATTTCTTTAAAAGCCCAGATCAGGCAGAAGGCAGATGGATGTTGGTTTTTGTCTTGGATCAGAAGGAGCCTTTGGATCAAGGGGAGACTATTCCTTCATGCAAGCAGAAAGAGTACCTAGGTACCAGAGATGTTTTCTGGTGTGGAAGCAAGCAAGGGGCTCATGAGACAGTACAAATGCTGCCTTGGGAGAGCATGCAGTGGGGAAGAAAAGGGTATTTTCAAACATACACACCTCCAAAATGGGAGTTAGTGACTTTCAAGGGATCAACAATATTAATTTATACTAATCATTCCTCAATACCAAGGGCCTAATACCAAGCCTGGAAGACAAGACAACTCTGAAAAGACAAAAAAAGCAGGAGAAATTTCTTTCCACATTCTATCTTAGCTTTATTCCATTATCTATCTGAACTCTGTACTTTTAAAAGTCCATGCTTCTAGTCTGTGTTCTAATAAAACCAGCATTAGAGATTCCAAACTTATTCAGTGTTGAGGGAATGATAAATCCAATAATTACTCCAGTCCCATCAAACAGTCGCTGAATGATATTTCAAAGTATGGCCCAGAGTCTCTTGCTTTCAAACTGGCACTAAAAATGGCACTCTGGAAATCCTGTGCACAGCCCTGCACCCATGAGACTCAGTTAGGGCTGACATAGGCACTGCAATGAGAACCTCGTAAAGAGGAGGATTTTCAAAATATATGTCTGAGACACAGTGGGACTTGCTTTGTTGAAAGAAAGAGTACTACTGGTTTGTGCTTGTTTCTTTTTCCTTTGAAATCTAGAGGTAATTCCTAATGGAAAAAGAAAAATAAAACAGGTGGTTTTGTTTTTAAGAAGGAACAATTTGTTACACAGGCCCCAAAAACAAATTAATGCACACACAAGCCTCCTACCAGGTGGAATTTTCCCACCTGCTAGAAAACATTCTCTCTCTCACTTTCTCTATTTTACCGTAAAATATAAAAAAGACCCAAACAATATTGAAAATGTACACTAGAAGGAATCTTCTGGAAAGAAGAAAGATTTGTCCCTGTCTGGAAGCAGCTTTAAAAAAATTACTTTGCCACAATATTTCATGCTACACATTTTCTATTGCACACTTTCCCAAAATGCCTGTCAGAGTTCAGTATTGAGCATGAATAAAAAAGTAAAAAAATAGGATATAAAAAAACCAAGTAGAGGTAGGTAAAGACCAGAAATGGGCTTGTATGCTTGTTTACTTTTAAAAGCAGAGCTGCTTAAAGTTCTATTCAAAAATTATTAGGATATAAATTTTAATTTTATAACATTTTCCCTGAAAAAATACATCCACTAGGAGTCCCAAAATAAGAATACTAAGTGTATTTGACATTTTAGAAATTGGGACTTGATTCTCTGAATGTTCACACCAACAGGATTTTTATCAACTTTACAAGGTCATGATGATAATATTTATTTGTACAAATACCAGTATAAACATGAGGGAATAAAAGAGCAGAAGATTACAGTATGAGAAAGGATACCTGAAGAATTTTTAAAGTTTCTGCTACATCTTTATCATGACTGGTACATTAACTCTTATGGGTTGTACATTTTGTCCAATAATAGTGTTCAAAGAAGTATTTAGGATTATTAGGATTATATGGTACTAATTTAATTTGATATAAAATTAATTTTATTGTCACTGTTGCAAGACACACTATTAATCTCCTGTTCTTGGAGAACCAGCATCCCTATAAGCAAATTAAGAACCATAATTTTCCTCCAGCCCAAATGCATGTATATATTTTATCCGACTACACAGCTTCCTATGAATAATATGCATGTGGAAATTTTTCTAGTATTACTGGAAGTGGTGACTGAAAGTCTGAGCCTGTAATCATTACCTTGAATGATTGCAAAAAAATGAAAGCAGAAAACAAAAGTACAGTTGTTATATCTTTAGTAGTTAAACAAGAAAGAACTAAGAGATCATCAATGAAATTAAGAGATATTCATTAATATCCACCTAAAATGCATAAATTGGTTTTTAAAAGTCACAAGTATATAGAACCAAAGTAATTATTCTCAAAGTTACTTGATACACTGAGGAAAAACACACATTGAAGTAATCTCATTAAAAATCGAAATATCAAATCTCCATCGGCGTCCATATACTGTTAGGCTTCAGTAAGAGAAACCTGAAAAAAAAAGGTAAACTTTCCCTAGCAGATAAAAGATCAGAAGAAAGTTTTTAGTCAAACTAAATGTATGTGATTCTGTAGAGTTCCCTGATTATTCCAAACTGAAGAAATATAAATTTCTTTCTGCTACCTGTCCTGCTACTGAGGTAGCACAGTTTAACTACCAAGACGATAAACTCTTATTCTATCATGAACTCTGAATTTATTACTCGTAGTATAGCACAGAATACCACATGTTTATTTATGGTCAACAAAGTTTTTCCCTACATTTTTACAGTTAGAAGTCTTTTAAAACATGAGGTCCTTAATTCATAGTCAAAGAATAAACACAAAGGCAAGTACTGGTGTTATTTGTCTACTCAGTTTCCTGTAATCATAATTTCTAATTAAGCACTGAAACCTGCAGAGAGCACATTCAACTTATGAAAATCATATGTATTTTGCAATATTTTGTAACACATAGAAATTTTTACAAAATAACTTAATTTTTCATTTATCATATACTATTCAACACATTGTATTTATTGGAATAGCTTGCCTACAGCTACTTTGACCAACAGGGTACAAACATCATTAAAAATGTAAATGTACCACAGGCTAAACTACTAAGACATGAAGTCTAGCAGATTCATGAGCTTTCTGGGAATTTTTGAAATTTAAGAAAAGAATAGAAAGTTTCATATAGGCACAATATATGACAGAGTCTTGATAATTTCTGTTCTTCCAGAGAAAGTCAGAAATAAATGCCATCCATCAACCATGAAAACACACACATGTTGTTAAACCCAGGGAGGACTGACTATAGAAATCAAACTGAATGCATGCAAAGTGTTTTGAACCTGAGAAGTCTATCAGGGAAAACATGATCTATTATCTATATTTAGAAGGGAAATTAAAATAACATGGAGGTGTCATTGACTGGCTGTTATTAATTGTCTTTGCTCATACCCTTCCATATGTATGGTTAAGTATGAGTCACAGTGCCTAGGAGAAGAGATAGAATCACAATACTTTTAGAAAAATGTTATATTTCAGTGCTACCAAGGCTAGGACACAGATGGAAAAAAATTATCTATCAAGGCCTCAAACAGTGATTTTTCTTCATGTCACCATTCCAGTACAAGAAATACCATTAAAAGGGTATTTCCTGCATTCCTTTTTATGGGAGCAAGTTCCCAATCATAAAACCAGTCATTATGAAAATATCTACTCTGCATTCTCAAGCAACCAAAGCTACCAGCTCTGGAAACTCAATTATATCATGTATTAATATTACATACATTAAATTTCATAAGATGTACTTGGCTGAACAGAGTAACTAAATTAAAATTTGATTTATAATTAAAAACTTATCAATCATTTCAAGAACATTAACCTGACCAACATTTTATATTTGCTACTCTAGTATCTCCAGAAATTGTGGTGCAAGTTGTCAGACAGTGTTAGTCATCAGTTCTGTGCAGTAGGCAATGTTTGTGGCAATGCAGAGAGCATTTAGATGGATCGGCCATGGCATGATGAATTATTAGATTAATGGCATGTGTACTACACTACATATACATATATGTAGAAAACTGTAAATATATGGAGAAGCATTAAATTTCAAAATTACAGGGATCTCAATTTTCTGACAGGTCTCTATCCTTGTAAGCTGTGCATGATCATCAAGGAGAGATGCAGGGAAGAAATGGGAAGAGAAACAAAGAAGAAAAAGATCAGACACGTTTTATAATAGCATGTCTATGATTACTTATCCCTTAGGTCAGAATAGGGCTACATGTACTTTCCACAGAGTTAAAAAGTGTGGTGATTCTCAAATATGAATCACTATTTCTCTTACAATTATTTGAAAATGCTGATACAATAGGTTGATGCATTTATAAATTACTCATTTGGTATGGTTATGCTGGTAAAGTTCAGATAATAATGCAGAGTTTATGAACAGATTACCTGTACTACATAGAAGAATTGATTTTTTTCACTGTCAATTCTAACTTAGTAATTTATAGGCAGAGCATGGTATGTGCGTGACTAAGCAAAACTTTTAGTAAATTTGGAGATAAGCTGAAAAGTTATTCACTTATCAAAGCAGGGACTTATTGGATCAATGCCAGGGTTCACAACACCTTTTGTCCATATAATTTTATGCAAATAAATATATTCAATTTTATCAAGAACTAATAGAGTAGAATTGGACTGTGTGATCAAGTATTTCTTTACCACAAGATTTCCAAATGGAAACCATTTCTGTAAGATGAAGCTCCTTACACTCTGGTTCTCAAGGAAGGACTGGTGATATTAAATATTAGCAACTTCCTTTATTAAAACTCTGCCATTTTCATGATGCAAAACTTGAAGAATTTTGATTTGCATTTAACAAACTCAGGTATTTTTCAAAATATACTTATACACTTACAAAAATAACAAACTGGTTATTGACTAAAAATATTATAAAGACTAAAATCCTAGGGGTTTTGCCTGTTTATTGTTTTGTGTTCATTGAAAGAAATAAAATGCATTCTCCATTGAAAAATATTTACATCAGCAATCCCTTTGCCTGGAATTCTGCTTGTTAGTCTTGTAAAAATTTCAGATGTGCCCATTGAGCAGTTTCACTCAGCAATTCCTATCCAGCTCCACGCAGAGGATGTCTCAGCACTACTCTGTTGCTCATACATAATTTCATGTTCTTTGTGGCATAATTGGAGAGCTGTGGGGTGAGGCAGCAGCAGAGGACCCCAAGCGTTCCAGTGTAAGGCATCAAGGTACAAGTCCCATATGCTCATTTATATTAAGACACTGAAGTCTCCTGAAGAAAATAATTTTCTGGAATTTCAGCTAGGAGCAGAAATAAACCAATCAGTGCAGACGCTTGAGTTGCTATCCATGGGGTTTAAGTGCAGTTAGACAGTAGAAACATGAGAGCATTTTCTGGTAGATCTGTCTTCTTCCTTCCACAATGTCTTTTCAATGCTCTCCTCTTCACATCAACATTTACTGCATTCCATGTGCCTTTTTTTTAAAAAAAACTAGGACAATTATACTATTTCTCCAGTATATTACTATAAAGCGTGAGTTCAAGACATCCGTCTTGGATAAAAATGTGCATGTTTATATTTGAATTCCAGTGTATGGGACATTTCACTACCTAAAACCTTTTGAGAATGAGAGGCATATTATCTAGGTCTATCAATAGATAATTATGTGCCCGTTCCTCATTTTCTGATAGCATTTACATGCCCTGTAATCTGGAGGGAATTAATGCTCTCAGTATCCTTATGAAGCAAGAAATAAAATTCCCTTTTCCCACAGAGAATATAGAACAACTTAATTTTTTTCATGGATTGGAGAGTTGAACTCATATATTTTTAATCCCAAATAAAGTCTTGTCTCTGGTTAAGCAATTATTAAAACAGCTGAGAAATACAAAAGTGTTTTCTTCTGAACTACACAGAATAACCGAGTAATTTTTTATGAACACATATAATATGGGTCATTTTCCTGCAAGAATTCTAAAATTAAAACCAGGCTTCTGATTGTAACATCAATAAAGAGAAAACTGGTGGACCCTAGGTTTAATGCTGCAGTTATTTGATATAAGATTAGTATAGGATGACAAAGGAAAAAAGAACAAACAAAAATAAATAAAGGAAGAGAAACCCAAAATTCATCTGTTTCGAAGCAGGAGTAAGAAACAAGAGTATTGTTGAGCCTCACAGAATTTTCATTTGAACACTGATAATAAAAATGGCTACGCCAAATGCTTTCATTTGTATTTGTCTTGGTTTAATGAGGGGAAAATTCAGACTCTTAAGTGTAAAGACTGTTAAAGGATGTTAACCAGAAAAAAAACAAAAAAAAAACAAATTAAGGAAATCCTTAAATAAGATTATACTACTCAGCTAAGAAACATTCATTACTATGGTTTTATAGGAAGTGAAAAATGTGAAAATATTTGAAGAAGGATATGGGAAAAAAGTGTGCATTTAAAATAACACTATTCTGTAGGCCATAAAAATGAAAGTCAATTTAATGAATAGAAATATACATTTCTAAAATTCAAATGCAAGAAAATATTGCATTTAAAAATGTAAATAGACAGCAAGTTTATTCAATTTCTTATAATTTAAAAAAATTATTAAAATATTTAATTAAATTTTTTTTCTAGAATTTTTGTTCCAATAGAATTATAAAAACTTGGTCCTGATATTGTTTTTATATTTCAAACACTTTTCCTTTTCACTGCAAAACAGTGATTTTTCCAAATATGGAAGCTTATTCTAAACTCTGATATCCTCTAAAATCCAGTTGAATTTCTTCCATCTATGTATTCATTAGTATAAGATTCTACAACTCATGTCAGTTCCTCAAGTCTAAAACACTGTTAACAGCTATTCCATCCAGAGAAACAGTTTAAAATAAAAGTGGTATAATTTTTTCCCCTACCAAAAATGCAATTGATTAATATTATCTAAATATTCCAAAAGAATGCATTGAATTATATCCTCTATCTTGAACTTCTTCAAAACATGCTAAAAAACACCAGCTGAGAAAATTTATTACTTTTTTTTCAGCTTCTCTTAGCACTATCTTCTAGGTAGTTATAATATATCCTAAAATCTTAAATTTTAAGATTTAACTTTAATGTTTCTTGTTTTAGACTTTCATTAACAATTGTCAATCAAAAAAGCTACATTGGAGAAATTTCTTGGAAGGGAATTTTCCCTGTGAATTCCCAAACACTTCTAAGCAGAAGTAAAATTAGAATGAAATCAGAAAATGCTCCTATTGATATTGCAATATTTGAGTCCATTTTTTTTTTTTTTTGGTGGCCTTTACCTTGGATACCCAGACAAAAAAACAATAGCAAAAACAAATTTCAGAAATAAATTATCACCAATTAAACACTTTGGATAAAAAGAAAGAAACAGACTTTGGACAATGGTGGATTTTATCTATTCTTTCAGAATGTCTCTGGAGAAGCAATACTGAGAGATACTAGTAAGGGGCCTTTACTGTTTTTAGCACTATTACCTGTTTTTTTTATATACTAATCTATGGTTGCAGAAAGAAAAAGTAAAAATACATTGTTTAATAAAATTAAAATAATGCTTAGACATGCTTAGGGATGGTTCTTAAAACAAAAGATTGAAAAAAAGGTATTTTAAATAAGCTGATCTATCAAATTGTTGCATTTCATAGCCTTTATGTCATAAATAAGAATAAAATAACTGAGGGAATAAGGATATCTTGGAAAAAGTAGTTACTTGACAAAGAAGGTATTAAGTACGAAAAGGGTTTGTAAATGGAGATGGTGTTTTACAAATTCAAGTTGTTTTGTCACTAGACATGCACTGGAAACGATAGTGGTATGGTTGGTTCCATATCAACATGATATATCATTCAACATGATATAACATTAAAACAAAACCTGCATTAATTTTTATCTGGCAGGGGGTTTTTTGTGATTTTTTTAATTAAAAGACAATCTTCCTTCTCCAAATCACAGCTAGTGAATATAAATTCAATACCACTGTATTGAATTAGATCTATTTCTTCCTCATCTTGCCTATAAAATGCAGAAGGAAAGTTAATATTCACATTCAGCTATATTTGAGCAGAGAGAGGTAACAAGTATATATTTTTCTTTCCTGGGCATACAACTGTCATCATGTAAAATTCAAAGTTTTTATGAAGGGAAGGGAAAGTGTACTAATTGCCTTCAAAAGTTATGTCCATGCTGCTTCTCAGGACATTTTCTGCTAAAACCTTCAAGCCAAAACATACAGCAGGTGAGATGTTTGGAGTGAATAATAAATTCACCTTATCCATATGCTTTCTCCATGACACATTGTCGGAACCCAGAGCATCTCTCTGGATGCCCTGGATGTCTCAAAGCCCTGGCAGGGGCTCGGAGACCCTGGCAGGAAGCCAAAGACACCTGAAAATTCGATCTTAATTCATGGAGCAAATTGCCAACCTTATATGAAGAACTTCAGGCCACAAAAGTTTAAGTAGGAATCACAGGGTGAGGGAAAAAACTTTGGAGCACTGTACAGGGGGGTTTTGTATGTTGTACAGGGGGGTTTCAAATTCTGTACATGGGGGTCAAGGGTTCTAAGATGGAGGGATTTGGGCGTGCCCTGTCCTTCTTCTTTCTTCTCCTTGGCATCCATGTTCAGGATGATGCTGGCACGTGTGGATTGGTTCATAGTGAAAGTGCACTTGCCAACAAGGGCGAAAAGTATTGGAAATTAAAGGTAAATATCTAATACATAGTTTTCACTATAAAAGAGACAACTGCCCCGTGGGCGGGAGAGAGTGCCCTTGGCTGTCTTGCTGATCAGACCTCGGCTGGACAGACAGAAAAACTTTGTAGATAAGGAACAATAAACGCAACTGAAGACTGAAAAGCAAGAGTCCAGACTCCTTCTTCGAGAGCGCGGTCTGCCCAGAACCACCTTTTCCCGTGCTGGGGCAGAGACAACTCACAGCCGTCCCCGGCAGCACATGATAAAAGGTTTCCCATGTCTGGACTATTGTAAGTTGGACCTTGTAAGAAGGTAAATTACTTTGATGGTTTCAGCTGGGGTAGAGTTAATTTTCTTCATAATAGCTAGTATGGGATTATGTCTTGGATTTGTGCTGCAAACAGCACTGATATCATGAGGATGTTTATTTCTTGCTGAGCTGTGCTTGCTCAGCATCAAGGTCTGAGGGTGGCTCAGCCTCTGAGGAGGCTGCGGGTGAACCAGGAACTGGCAGGAGACAGAGTCAGGTCAGCTGACCCCAGCTGACCAAAGGGACATTCCACCCATGGCATCACGCTCAGGATTTCATGGTTGGGGAAGAAGATGGAAGCAGAGTGATGCCATTTGTCTTCCCAATTTACATGTGACAGAGCTGTGCTCTGCTGGAGATGGATGAACACCTGCCTGCACATCGAATGTGGTGAACAAATTGGGAAGTGGTAAACCAGTTCCTTGCTTTGGTATGCTTGTATGCACAACTTTTCCTTTCCCTATTAAACTGTCTTTACCTCAATCCAAGAGTTTTCTCACTTCTACCCTTCTCATTCTCCTCCCCAGCCTGACTGGGGAGAGTGAGCAAGTGGATGTGCAGGGCTTGGCTGCTGGCTGGGCTTGAACCACAGCCCTTACACATGAGGGTGCAGATAACCTCCAGTTACTAGCAAGCACATCTCAGTGCTGACTATATTCCAGTGGTTGCCTGAGAAACCCTGAATAATGCACTTTTACTCCTGGGGTACTTAAAAAGAGATCTCATTATATCCCATTATTGTAATGGGCAACAGAATGCCAAGAACATATTACATACAGTACCAGTAATGAATAAAACACAATGTAGAGAGTAGTTTCAATTTCAACTGTTTTACATAATTCTTGTAAGTCTAACAATAAATTATCTGACTACTTTTAGAAAATTCCTTTACTTATTCTCTTTTCTATTTCAATCCTAATTATTTTGAGTTATTTAGAAAGTTTGTTTGTTTGTTTTAAATATAGTATTTGAGAAAAAAATATTACAAGCTACATCCTGAAGAAAAAAAAATGGCCGACACTGTTATACATCCTCAGATGAAACAAAGTGGAAACAAACTACATTCCATACTGGAACCTGGTCATTCTTGAATTACTTTAAACCATTTCAAACAATAACATTAAAAAAAAAAAAAAACAAAAGAAAAAGTAATGTAACTATAAAGAATGCACTCTTTCCTAAACAATAATTTGGTTCATATTTATGCAAGAATTTTGAAACAGGTTAATAATGTTTAAATATTTGGTCTGCCTTCACTGGAGGGGCCAAGGAAAAGAAATGAAGCAGCACAGTCAGAGAATGCATTCCCTGATTATATTGGACAGTAATTTTTATTACAGAGACATGCAGGAGAACTGAGACCGTTTTTGAATCATGGAAATTTTGAAGGTAAAAATAGGAGCAAAAATAAAATTCAATGTTCAAATATACTCAGTGGTTTGACTATTCCTATTAAATAAACAGAATTATAGGTACCATCAAATGAATAAATTGTGGTAAAAAAAAAGACCCTACTTGATTTCCTATGCTCCACTAATCAAGACTAAGCACTCCCTAAGCATGCAAATATACCCTCTTCTCTTGATGTTTTCAAGCAGTCTTATTAAAACCCACAGAGTTCTGAATACTAGAACAGAGTAGTTAGAACTGCCAGAGTCTCCTAGCTGAGAAATAAGAGTACTAGCTACTTTCTGAAGAGAAATCTGAATGTGTTTCATTGTTTTTCTCCCTAATTCCGTGTAGTAAGTAATGTTTTTAAGGCCTTGTCAAATGGGAAGTAAATATTGCCAGAAAATTAAAAAAGGGTCAGTGGTCATGTCAATCCTTAGAGTGGTATATCCTTTTGTGTTACAAAGATTGGCTTGCCTGCAGTGAAAGCATTATAGCTGTCAGAGCCAATATACGGACCTTAACTCTATCAGTCACAATGAAATCTTTAATGAAGGTATACTTTTGTTTATTTTGCAAATCTGTCTTGGACTACACACTATTGATTGCAGCCAGCTGAGCTGCAAGCTTGGATAATGAGATCTGTGCAAATAAACCAATCCTCCTTAAGAAATATAGGAATAGAAAACCCAACCCCTATATATCTGCATTACAGGAATCTGATTTGCAACCTGGCAAAACAAGTCTATTTTTGGTGACTACAAGCACTCAGGAGTAGGCAAGTTCTGTCATATAACATTCCTGATATTTACTATATGGTAAATGCTAACACAAATTTTCGCTTGGTGAGATGAATTAGTCACTTGAAAGTACTCACTTTCCAAATTGTCTTTCTGTCCTCAGTCTTATTATTTTAAAATTACTGCCTTTCATACACCAGTTTAAGACAATTTTTCATAGCTTAATGTAGCCCTTCAGCTTCTATCTGGACAGCAGTGTATTATGTAATGCAAACATTACTATATATTCGAGAAGGAAAAGAGATATACCCATTTATTTTCTTAAGACATCGCTCCAAATTTTAAGTACTTGTCAGATTCACTCTGCCAAGCTCAATATTTGCAAGTTTATTTTAGCAGAGAACCATAAAAGAATATTTGATATCCCAGTGCAAAGCAACCTTTGGTTTACACCTCATTTTCATCTGGTATTGATCAAGATAACTGAAACAATCTCATTTGATGCCAGAAGGTAAACTGGCTAATAGTTGGCTTCTTCCCAGTATAACAGTAAAGAGGGAAGTACTGGATTCTGGACTGTTCTTCTTCCTCCTTTCATCCTCCACTCAATCTATATTTTATTTGCAGTGATGTGGTAGATAAACACACTCTTTATGATTTTTTTACAAGATACACTGCAAGAAAAGATCTCTATTTCTCATACATTTATTTTCTGAAGTACTCCTATTTTCTTACTGCAATTTACTTTATTATCCTGATCTTATCCTTTATTTTGTTTTCCTTTAGTAGGATCATAATTTTCATACTGCCAGCACTGTTATTACTGCAGTTCAATGTAGTTCATGAAGAGCCACTCACATTTATTTCTTAATTGTTCTTCAGTGATAGCCTCTTTTATAGGTGTACTACTAGGTGTTTTTCACACCTCTTCTTTCAAAAGTTTGAGATTTCTAGCAGTATTTTTTTTTTTTATTTTGGAGTGTCAGTACAGAGCTCTGCTGTATCACAATGGCACATTTATATACAGTAAATTATAGTAATTCAAATGTGCTTGTCTTTTCTAATATATTTTCATTCTGCTTCTTATTCTCTGGAATTTATTTTACTCCTTGCAGTTCATATTAATCTAGAATTTATCCATTCTCAGCTCAACTTCTAACTTTTTTCTGAATATATAAACTCCATATGCTCAGATTTTTGTCTATTTCTGTTGCTACATTATTATGCATGCAATATGTTAATGCAGTCACCTGATTCAAGGATCTTAACTTCCCCTACCCACTAAAGCTAGGATGTTCAGTATGTTCAAAACTGTCGAATTTCCATGCTATCATTCCATGGAGAATGATAAGCATAAAGGAAAGAGCCTCCTAATGGACACTGAGAGCAGTTACATTTACTGAAGAAAACACAAATTATGGCACAGAAGTAAGTGCCATAATTACAGTCTGTATACAGTCCAGTATATATTTTAGTTTTAATGCAAAAGGTCCTTTTCTGAATTATAAGAAGTTTCTCCCCAAATGCTGCTAGATTCTTGCCATGAGTGACTCTGTAAGATGTGCTATTTTATTTTGAGCCACCAACTCCAGCATTTTGTCTCTAGCTTAGGTATGACAGCAAATGCTTCAAAAAGGATGAGAAATGGAGCAAATATACAGTGCAGTATTCCTTCTCACCTTACAAGAGTCAGAGGCACATGGCTCACAGATCTGAAGTTTGCATTCAAAGCATTGGATTTAATCAACACCATGGGAACCATCTTTTATAAAATTTCCTTATCCCTGCTTCATCATTGGATGCTTTTGGTTTTATCATTTGCCTGATAACTTCACTAGAGGCCTTCTACCTTTTTTTTCTCTTTGTTTAAAGAGAATTATCAAATAATCAATTTACTTTTATTCTTTTATAACATAAAAAGAATTTAACACATAAAGCATGAAAACAGGCTTGTAACTTTAGCCAGACAGGAACATGTCAAAAAAGTTAGGAGACAAACAATCTGTGCTCACATAAAGCACAGTCACATTATTACTCAATATAGATATATATATTCCTGACTATTTGACCAATATCATCACACTTGCTGTGCAATATGTTATTATCAAGGACCATATTATTGCATACATAAATAAGAGAGTAAACTAAAATGCCGATACATTTACTAATAATTGTGAGGAAAAAAAAATCTTCCAAACAGAGTTTTACAAGTTATTTATGTTAGACTCTGCAGTTTCTCTTTTTTTTCCCTCTTATTTACTTGAAATAAATTACTGGCATGATATCACATCAATATTTTAAATATAGATTTGCAAAGTACAAATATAAAAAGAATTTAAAACTATTTCTGTTTATGATGAGAAGCATCAATAAATTGAAAAAAAGGTAATTGCATAAAGGCAAAATAATATATCCCGATCAAGAAAACAAACATGTTAAATATAAATGACCAAAGTAGTAGTGAGGACAATGGAGAAGAAATATCACTAAGCCAGAATAATTTTAAAATAAATTCTACCTAACTAGATTGGCAGCATAGCACAGAGAAGGAAACAGACCCCATTTAAAGGAATTTTACTGCTTCATACAAAAAAATTTCTCTTTCATCCATACAAAATTTCTACAATCCCAAAACAAAAGCACCTTAAAGTTTGGCTCAGAAAGTCAACAAAGGAGTTTTCCTTTCATCACTGTTTATTGAACTCTCAAGCCCAAATCTTGTATGCTATCAGGTTTCTAGTCATTCAGCAAGCAATCTGTCATCTTTACTCCAGTTATAAAAAGTTTTATCACCTTCCCACCTTTAACTAAGGCTTTCTATCCTTTCACTATGCTTCTGTGCTGGGAAATAAACCAGGAGCTGCAGAAAACCCCGACATAACCCTCCAGTTTAAAACACTCAGAACTTGTATAGCAAGTACTTTATGCCCAGTACAGCTGCTGGCAGAGAATTTGGCTCCGATCTTACCTCCCACGTCTCCTGTAGCTCAACGGCTTCCGCTGGGTAGTTGTTTATTTCTCTTTTCCTTTCATATCCCTGACCTTTTTTTCTAATGTGTTGAGCTGAGTTTGGAGTCACAGTGATGAATGAGATGTGATCATGAGAATCACAGTAAGGGTGCGATGTGCGGGGCTGTTTCTCGGGCAGCATAGTAGCAGGCAGAGGAGGGGGGAAGTGGAAATCTGACAGGTTTAGCTTGCTGACAGCCCATGTTTATAGACTCTGTAAAGAATACAGATGAGACAGAGGAAAGGCAGAGACGACAATGACATAATAAATCTTAGCCCCAGTGTTTTCAGCCCAAAAAAGTAAAGAAATAAAATCAAGTTTGGGATGCTGTTAATGGTTAGTCTGCCACAGAACTGAACCTCTTCACTGTCTGCTTCTTTAGATGAGATTAATAGATACACTCCACTCCATTCCACTGTACAGTACTTCTGCCATCTGCACAGAAAATTGCAGCCCTCTTCCCCCTTTGACCAAAAAATACTTTAAGTAATAAATGAGTTAGGCATTCTAGTTCAAATAGACAGTGTAATAGAACTGCATAGATTTAAATAAATAAATAAATAAATAAATAAATAAAATGGCAGGATAAAGACCAGCCTCCTTTCTGAAAGCAGCAGTCAGTTCCTCAGCTGCTTCAAACACTATGTTGTTTGGCTTCAGTGAAGCCCTGCCAGTTTATATCAGGTGAGGTTGTTTCTTTTTGTTTTCACTTGTGAAAAAGTCCAAGTAAATTCCAAACTGCTAAATAAAGAATGCAAGATTGTATCAAATATCAGATTTTAAAATGTTTAGAACCTTTCCCCTCTCCAATGTCCCACATACAGTAGAAGTTTCTTTCACTGTTTTGAATATATCCATCAAGAACACAACTTTTGTGATGCAACTGGATCTTTAATAGGTTACATCTTGCAGACAGACTTTTTCAGAGCTGCTCTTATTTCTGAAGTTACATTCATTCCTACAAGAGCTACAACTTTTCACAATTTTCAGTTGTGGAAAAAAAAAAAAAAAAAGAGCAAGAATGTAAGCTATAACTACAAAATATTTTCATTCTTTTTAACCAGTTCTCACCAAGCAAGAAAAGACAGTTGAAGTAAGATTAGCCTTCTGTCCAGATTCTGGAAAAGACAATACTGATTTCCTTCTCAGAAGCTGTAAAGTCTGTATCTGTCTTCATTCATCTGAGTCCAGTGTTAGGAATGGCATATTTAATATTCATTTTGCTGCCTTTGGTAGATTACCACGTTGTTGAATGTACTAAAGAGAAGGCCTTTATACCCAAGTGAACTAGCAGAAGAGATCAAAGAGTACATCAAGCACTTTAATTTAGGCAGAAGAACCACACTGGAAAACACTTGTGTTTTCCTCTAGGTCTTCCAATACCGACATCTGCTTTCAGGCCAGGTATCATGCTTTTAAATGCTTATTTGTTAACTGGAGGCTGTTTGTTAACTTGTTCAGCCTCCAAAATTATGTCTAATCCATATCTGGTCAGTTCAGCCATCCATCAACATGTGCAAGTGCAGCCAGCACAACCTCAGTTATGTACTGTGTGAAATATATGCTATGAATAGCACTGTTTCCAACAACCAGCCTTTACAGGCAAGGCACTTTTGGTGGAACACAGGCTAAATTTATACAAATTAATATTAAGAAAAGGGTCAGGTTTCCATGAAAATCTGACTTTAAAGCATACAAAAAACCCCAAGAATAATCACTAAAATATCACCAGTTTTTGAGAGAGAGAATGATTCTCTTCCTAAACTTATGCGGACGCAAGGGTGGAGGGAAGAATTCCATTATAAGATCTCAAATGGTTACATGCATCTCTCAATAGTCAGCAAAGTATCATTTAGATACATAATAGTTCATTAACTTGCAGAATTAAGCAAGTTTAAGCGTTTTTATCCAATATCTCCAAGAAAGACAAGCGTAGGAACTCTGACTTCCAATTTCCTGATCTAATTCTGAAATGATGTTACATTATTCAAGCATCCTTTCTAACTGCTTGTTCCAAACCCTCAACTGCTGTATTAAATGCTATATACTTATCAGCTCCATTATATTTAGGCAGAATAATTTTATTCCTTCTAGTATCTCTATCACAAAACAATGTCTTTATGACTACGACAAAACAACAAAAAAGAAATCATCTACAAGAAATTACATTTCTTGTTATTGCTTCCTTTAGAACACTTGTAAATGCTGTCAGCCCTTCTATGAAAATAAGGAGCATATGAAAAAGAAAATTGTTTTAAAAAGTTATACAAATAGACATGATAATGTAAATATATTAAGTAAAAAAACAAGCCAACAAACCCCCAATTAATCAATTTACATATCTAGTACTCACCAGAGACCCAACCTTGTGTATACTCTCTGGAAACTACTGTCAATTAGTACAGATCTTTCATGGTAGTTATAGTTCAATTTTTCTTGTACATCTACAGCTGAAAATTGTCAAATTGATAAGCTAAGGCTTCCTGCTTTACTGGCTTCAGCTTTTTTACTGTTTCTTATAAGCAGATTACAATAAATAAAACAGATTCTGTGATTAGTTTGGGAAAAGGCGAAAGAAGGCAACCAAAGTTTTACAATTTGACTGTGTAGTCATAATTCTTATCATCCACTACCCTGAGAAAATAATGGCCTTTAATACCCATGCCAGACCGTGCCCTGCTCTCCATTAGTCTCATAATTTTACACCTCAAAACAAAAAAGGTGCTCACACAAAGAGATGAAAAGAGCATTTTTTTTTCCTGACAGGTAATGATTTTTAAAAGCATATGCATCTTTGTATCATCTTGAGAGTATAAAAAACAAACTTAACCTCTACAGTCAAAAATCCTTATGTTTTCTTCTTTGCTTTTCAAAAATTTCTCTGGGGGTGTAGTTAAACATGGAGAAAAAAATTATGGTAGAAAAATACATTGTCTACCCACCCAAAGTCAAGCTGTCATCTCAGCTGAGGATGTTGACATTCAATGTTATGTTCAGATGAAGACAGAATGAGTGAGACTGCTGCCTAATAGGACTACCACCAGTGGAACTATTTCATCCCAAACCTGGAGACTAGTTCTATTCTTATGCTAAAAAACATAAATTTTTTATTCTTTCCAGACTATTGCCTAAACAAATCTCTCTTGGTCTACATTGGATGTTAAATTCTAATACTGTAAATATTATTTATAAAATCAAGGACTGGAAGGGGTTGAGGTTTAGATTACCTGGTCACTCCACTTAAAAATGGAGAAGGACAAAGAAGCCAACTTGAGTGGTGTTAACTAACTAATACGTTCTTTTCTTAACAAAGAATTTTTTCCCTGTATTATAGAACATCTGAAGTTTACAAACAGCATATCTGTTATCAGATCATGCATGTGTCTGTAGAATTATCTAATCTCCAAAAAGGAGCTAAAAAAGAGTATCCCAGCAAGCTGAACAGCATCTAAATAATTCAGTGAGATCCTAAATCACACCCTTTTTTTCACAATGTCCTAATCTTTGGCAAAACTGCAGAGCTAACACAGGCAGTTTTTCTGTGAAAAATCTTCTAGCAGTAAAGAGCCTTTCCAGCAGAAAGGAACAACCTGACCCCTAGAAGATACTCTGAGGGAGGAATAGAACAAAAAAAGGCTTCAGACTGTGCATACCAGATTGCAAATGAATAAAGACATTCTCAAAAGGGGTTCAGAATTAAGTGGTTAATCAAAACACGGTGCAGTAAGTCCCCTTATTCCAGTGTGAAGGCACATCAGAAGAAGAGCAAGAAGTGCATATCACAATGTGCATCAACTTCCTGAGGCACTGTGCATCGACTTCCTGAGGACAGTTCAGTAAGAGAAGAGACCTCACTGCTTTTGTTTTTCAATCCCATATGAGGTAGGATTCACCAAGGAAATGAGAATTAGTTATGGAGGAAGAGTTATCACACATAAAACTTCAGAAAATGTTATTTGCATGAAACTGTGCTTACTCTCAATTTTAGTGATTTTTTTTCCTTTATTCCTTAAGAGTAAGGGAAAACTATTTTTGGACTAGTTGTAGGTTGAGAAAAAAGAAATCATAGCTTTTCAACCTCATTTTTAGAGAGCAGACTAAACTCTCCCTTGTTTTTTTTTTTCTGTACTTATTAAGACTTAGAGAATATATGTATAGAAAAAAGGTACAGGAAATCTACCAGCTTCTGAAAAGTCAGACAAAAAGGAGCTTGTTGGGACATTTTCATCCAGGCTGCTAAGATTTGACAGAACATTCCTCTCAGTGCAGTATTTGATATTGTTATGACCAAAAAAGAAAAGCTGGGGTATGAAATTTATTTACAGCTTTATTTGTTACATTACCACACATAACCAGCTTTCACAGTTGAAACAGAACCTGAACTCTGCATGAAAAATAGTGCTAGAGCTCATTAAATCAGTTTAAAAAATATAGCAGGATAGCATCCCTGTTGGAAAAGTTGAATTTGGTGTTATCATCTTTCTCAGAATAAAGTGTTAATGATTCTTCTTATGAACTTCTAGCATATGAAACAAACTTAGATAGTCTGTTTTCTCAAGAAGAGAAGAAAATTATTTCACACATATTAAAAAGAATAAAACTAAGACACCAACATTAACATTTTTCCCATTCCATCATTTGGTCAGGGACTTTTATACCTTTTCAAGAATCTTTAAAATGTGCAATAATATTTGTCTAAATACATAGGGAAATCTTCAGAGTAAAGTCTCATTAGGTCAGACTTCACTGTCAAAATTTTCCTGATTAAGGAACTGATGATTTGTCCCAGTATGAATAACAGTACACCTCCATGCTCCTAATGGAAACTGTTTTATATCGGTAAGAGTATATAGAGTGTAAATTAAAATTATAAACAGTACTATCAGTATATTACAAGCACTTGTAGACATATATAGTACATATATGTGCATGCAGACAAACACACACATATATGTATATATAGAAGTTTAAAGCAGAATAGAATACCTACAAATTAAGATATTACCAAAATATGAAATGTAAAATCACAGCTAAGTTACAAAAACACATGTTCAAGCCCATTACCAATACAGACTGGAGTTATTTTGGTAATTGTCTCACAACAGCTTAAAACACAATATGCAATAGCACAAACCATGGATGTAAAATTATTTTGCAGCACAGCTAGCCTGCATGTCATTTTACAGTCTAGAACAAGTAGTGTAAAGGTAAAGAAGAATTTATCAGAAACATTTCCCCACTGGAATTTAGATTCCATGTAGTATATAGAGATTATATTGGTTTCTATAGGGTAAGAAAAATAAAAAAGCAGTAATTATAAAATACTGTTTACATCCCTGGATGTTACTCTTTTTTTTTTCCTTAGTATATTTTATTTACCTAGATAAAATGGATGTTTTTTAGGATTGGGCCTAGATCAGGTAGCTTTAAAAGACAGAATTGGAAACAGATCTTTAAACATATATTTAGTTAAATACTCAGAGTTTTTAACTTTATTTATCCAGCATACTAACAGTTTGAAAAATCAGCTAAATCCTTTCGCTTCGATAAAATATGCACTTTTTCCATCACCTATTTCTTCTTCTCTTTGCTACATTTTGTGTATAAAAATGTAAAAAACACCATGTACAGTGCTTTAATAAGAATGAACATCATTCTTATTTACTTTCCAGTTGTGAGTCATTACAGAGGTTCAACTCATTTCACCTTAGGAAGATTCAACTCATTCCTGAACCCCTTGCTGAATGACAACAAATGAAACTGCCTGCCTTGGACCTTTCTCCAGTGGTAGGTAAATATCAAATAGACTTTAATTATGACTTATTGTATTATGAAGTCCACTATCTCCAGTCCTGTGTGAATTTTAGTACACAATGTTTAAGTCAGCACACACAGCACTCAGTTGCTGTGAAGAGAAAAAAAAAAGCCAAAATCCACTAAAATTCAAGCCAAAGTATATTAATACACAGGAAAAGAGGAACATGAAAGTATTTTTCACATATCTGAAACATATATAACTGGCAAAGAAATAGCAAACTTATTACAGTTTGCTTATTCCATTATATGTATGCATATATATATATATATGTATATATGTATACATATATATATGTGTATATATATATGTGTGTACATTCTGTAGTGATTGGCTTTGTTAATGATAAATGCCATGAGTATACACATTAACTCATTAAGCTATATGAGTATCTGCCAAAGCAGACAGAAATAACTAAAGCAGTTTTGTTGAGTAAAGCAAAGTTTTTATGCAGCTAGGAAGTTTCATACACTGCAGGAATAATTAAATGTCTAAATTGTGGTTTTGATTTATTTTGGGTACTCACCATTGTAACCATTTCTTACTTATCAGTGTAAGAATTTTCTGTGTAAGTGGCTGGACTTTATGAATATTGTCACCCTTTGGATATTTCATCCTTTGAAGACCTGGAGAAGAAGGCAAGACTGCACTGTTCTCCAGAAAGTAGCTATGAAAAGCCATAATATAATAAGAATTTCTTATCTATTCCTGTTTGAATTTGTTTCTTCTAACAATTTCTAAAGCTATTATATAATATCTTCAATAAGAATACAAAGAAAATTATTTTGCCTTTTTTCTTTTACCTGGTTCTTAGATGAATGAAATGACAATATTTAGGCCCCTCATTTATTGCCCAAATACCTGTTCTTGACTTTGAGGTGTCTCACGTGGGCAACAAGGTCTAGAACCCTCTGGAAAAAACCTTATAGATCATTGCAATTTAAACATAAAATTTTATATAAAATGCCTTTTCCAAACACAAATGATGGCATACAAGGAAATAATTTGCAACAAGAAAATATAAATACATTCATTAATTTATTTTTATGATTTTTTCATTCTTCACTGATGTCTTTGAAGAAAGCACATAATTTTTGAATGATTACTCTGAAACAGAAAACAAACTGTATTTTTTTGCTCATATTTTTTGATCAATAGGGAGTATTTGTCACTACAATGCTTCCTATATGTTCACAGAGCACAGAAGAGCTTTTATTCTCATTTCTCCTTTAAGTTAAGAAGAGGACTGTCTACATGTCTTGAAGTCAAAATGAGAAAAAAAAAAAACAAACCAAACCAAGAAGCTGAAAATCCCCAGAATATCTGGGGAATTTGTGTTTATGTAAAGCAGAAAGCTTTAAAAAAAAATAAACTTCTTGGTTCAGGAACTGAAGGACATAGCTGCAAGTTTCCAAGACTCTTTCACAAACTCTTGAATTATGGCTATGAAGCATGAGAGGAAAATGAAAACATTGATCAGGCTGCCAGTCACACTTTGGCAATAGCTATGCAGAATTAGCTCAAACCCATGCCAGATTCTATAATCTCATCCTTACTCTGAAACTGCCTAGCTGTAAAACTTACACTTCTAAGTCATGCAAACAAGGCTTGAGAAACATTATATCTCATTGTTCAAGCACTTCCCTCCCTAAGCAATATTTACATTTCCTGTACTTCACACACAGCTCAAACCAGTATTTTTGGAAGTATGGATTGTGTGTCCATTGTGCAGAGAAGGCTTTACAAATTTGAGCAGGAAGTACATTTCTGGGATACCTATAGAACATTAGAGGATCAAACACTTCACTGTAAATTCATCTGCATAGACAGCTAAAAGAAAATAAAACCCCAGTATGTTCTGGCACTTACTCAGAGGTCAGTGAATCAGTGAACCTCAAATCAATTAAAATTTGGTGAGCTGTAATGTTCAAACCATCAGCACTTAAACATTCAGGAAAGTGTCTGCATTACAGGAAAGTTATTATTCAGCCACCACTTGTCAAGTCTGATAAATGGCCATCCCTTTTGGCTTACTAAAATGCATTACCACAGGCTGGAGCTAATATTACCAGACTCATACTGGTAAAGGCTCTGCCCTGCGTAGGCGGAAAAAAATAACATGCTTTTCTTTTTATAAGGTAACAAAGTGAGAAGCAATAATCGTTCACATACTTTACACGTTACATATGAAGACAAATACACCAATATTTCTTAACTATATTAATTATTACCATTAAGAATAAAATTTTTAGAACTCTATGTGTTATACACTGTTACAACATTTCATTATGACTTCACTGTCTCACATATTTATATATTTAGTTTTATGAGATGTGAAAAATGATGTAGCTGCATCTTATTAAATTAAATTAGACACCACATGCAGTTTAAGCAATTGCTGTAATTACTCTGTAATTTCTAAAATACGTATAATAAGAACACACAAATGTTATAAAGCTCATTTTTATATAAACAGAGTAATTAATACAGAAATCTCAAACTCTCCTGACTGTCAAAAACAATATGCTTGCAAACTTTAGGAAGGGCTGGCACAGTGCCTTCAAAGACTTTAGAAGAAATTGGGTAATCAGCTCTCAGCACAATAAACACATGCATACAGCATACAAATGGAATTCAATATGTATTATATAACACTCTAGGATATGAAGCTATGATTCATCATTTGTTTTTTCTCTGGATAATATAGAATAATTGTAACTGTGCTCATTTGAATTGGAAAAAAAGCAAAAATCTCACTATTAGAATGCAAAATGTTGGAGATGGCTTTTACCACATGTGTGTTTTATTTTGATGGTCAAACTTTTACCATGCACAGTTCAAGCTGGACAAAATTTCAGAGAAAAAAGGTAAGACTTGGTTCATGAGTTAATACCAAGTTTTTCCATCCTCAGAGACAACATCACCATTACTTTCACCAGTGTTACACCAACTCAAAACTGTCCAGTGCAATAGGAAGTCAAAGCATTAGTGTATATTAGAAGGCAAATGACAGACATTTAAAAGGGAATTTTTGTACCAAAGGCCTATGAAACTATGAAGCTGATAGATACAAAAGGACCAATATAAAAATCTCTATTTTATATTACGGGGTGCACTTCACATATTGTACAGGTTCATTTGAATAAACACTGTGCTAGGTATCGCAAGTGAAACCCCACTTATCATTACTTAGTCAACCATCCTGAGTGTTAATGTGGAAACATGTAGATTATCCTGCATCCATATTTTTTCTTTATTGTCAGGTTTAAATATGTCTTTCCAAGAAATCCAGACTATCAGAGTTGTGGAGTTTTTCAAGCCATTGGAGCATTTTGAGGGAGAAGAGAGCAGTTTAGACTCATTTTGCAATTATTTTCTTCATCCTGGCCTAGAGAATATTCATAGTGCTCATTTATGCTGATCTCCTATGACTATATTAGGATCGACAGTCCTAGCTACTGCAGGGCAATTGCTTTTTAACTTTTTTAGTAGAGTCTAAGGGACATTCACAACAGGAAATGTTTTGAGTTTGCTCTACAAATGTTCTTTTCTGTTTATTCTATTCTGGTTTTCTGTTTAAATCTTTCAAAAATTCATGATTATAGAGAAATTTTCCTTGATCAAAATGCAGAGAAACTTAGAACTGACTAATATTCTACATTTCTATATCTCAGTTAGTGACAGATAAACTCCAAAAAAAAAAAATACAATATGTGAAACTTTCCACAAAAGTTTCTCTAAAAAGGAAAACTTTTTGAAATCTGGAAAAGAGATTCCATAGTTTTTTTCTGGTATAAATCTCTTTTCAGGAAGAAGTACTTTATAGTCGCTCCTGCCTGATGAACTGGTAGAAACCAGGTTCCTGAAATCTCATAATTATGTTCACTTGCCATATTTCAAATCAGAAGAGTGTCCTTCACAAGCACATGTTTTATTTACCAGCATTGTCTGTTGTAGTACAAGGGTTGTACATCAAATAGGAAAATAATCATCTATATCACAATTTTATGAATGTAAACCATGTAACACATGCAAAGCTTAACCAAACAAGTTGTCAAAACTCATACAAGATGTGTGTAGCAGAGCCAAACCTAAGACAATCAAGTTACAAATCAGTGCCTTAAACAGAATATGAAAGAGAATTTCAGAAGTCTCATTGTTAGAGATCCAGCCGTAATGTAAAGGATCTCCACTGATGTTGATCCTGGTTTCCTTTTTATCTGGTTTACCAATTCAACTGGTTGTTCAAAGGAAAAGAAAGAAAAATCAAACCATCTTCTACTGATTTCTGCAATCATATACTCCAACTGTATTAAATTCTAGGAAAAATTCTGTGATAGCTTCCATAAAACTACCTATGCTTTGTAATGAGTTACATACACCATGAAACTATTTTAAAGGAGGTTTAAGGTTAAAATGTAAAAATAAAACTAAACAACTACACAGCACTTTCTGTTTACCAATCTCTAAAAAAGAAGTTAAGTGCAATTATATTTGTAATTAATGATAATAAGGAAGTGACTTGCCCAAAACTCAGGAAAAAGTCAATGGAATAGTGTCCCACTCCAATGTCCTACTCAAGAAATGTAAAAGTAGGGCAAGTTTTGTTCTGATGGACAAGTGATAATTATCTGAATGGATGCAATCTAGTTTTACCTGAAACCTCTTGTGCTTGTGTTCTTTATTGATATGCCATCAGATTTACAGTCAATTGGAATCGCTTCTGATTTGCTTCTGGCAGAGGACAAAAGCACAGAAAGTCATCAGAAAAAAAACAAACTTGAAAAAGGAAGCTAATACATTTTGATCTTACAGCATCGACTTTGAAAAGACATTTTTCTGGATGGTCCTTGTTAATTCAGTACTATGTGAGTACTAAACAATGGTTTAATCTTTAGGAAGAAGCTTGTCAACATTTGCAGGGTACTTGAGGGTTATACTAGAGTACTTATCTGAGCACTCAAGACAAATCCCTCAGTCTGCTTTCTAAAGATTTTCTTTCCTGTTTTCCAAAAGAGAAAGGGGTAGACTGTTTGAGACTCCTTGTATTCTGCAGGAAAACAAAACAGAACATCTTAATTCACTAATGCTCAGGAAAAGGTTTTGCATAGTTATACATTAATCTCCCTCTAAAAACCCCACACGGTACCTGTTTAATATATGTTGGTCTGTATGGAGCAGTGTAGAAGCGTGGTTTTCTTGCTATGAAAATCTATAGCCAGTGGGCTTAAATTCACCTTATGTCCCATAGCAAGACAAAGTATGCACACAGAACACAGTTCCACAGTCAGATTTTAAACAAATGGAAATCCATTAGAGTGTTGTGGTTTTTTCCTCAAAACACTACAAAATTCTCTTCTCGTAGATTTCAGACAGCCTGAGGACAAGCAAAGTTTCTTGTCAATTTACAGCCAAGTTTATACCTGTAAGATCCCACGGGGCTCTAAGACTCAAATGAACATCCATCTCCTTTATGTTACACTTGGGTTTTTAGACCCATGTCCTCCAGGTGCATTAATGTTGTCTGAGACTCATTAATATGGCAAGACAGGAATTTTAAGTGATGGGCTGTGAGATGTTATACTCATTTAATAAGTGATTTCACTAAAGGTCTCTACACCATTAATTCTGTATATTAATTCTGTATTTCTTAATAGAAATATATAACAAAAATATAGTAGAGATAAATTAATGTCAAGCAGTAAAGCTAATTCCAAGCACAGTAGTAAAAAAGAATAAGAAACCAACTAAGGCAAGAACAAGTTTAGTGTTAACACTTACAGGTAACTTCCCACCAATTCACTTTCATCCAGCACTTTTCTTCTCTCTTGCCTGTTCCTACTGATACATTTCAAATGGTTCTTTATTTTTAAAACAGAATATGGTTCACACTCTTTTCCTCCTCCAAACCTTTGCCAATGTATTTCTTACTCTGTTTCATTAGGCATCTCATTGCCATAAAATCATCTGGAGAGAACAGGAGGATTCACTTGTGAAAGAGAGAAAATTAGTCAACTGAACATTTACTGTTATGAGAATCTGAACACCTTCTGCAGGATTCCAGGTTTTATTTTCCATTCTAACCAGTTCAGAGAATCAGAAGCAGCAGGAACCGTAAGACTCAGTAAAGAATTCACAAAAAGGTAGAAAAGTTATTGAAATCCCAGCAAAATATTTACTGACTTCAGAGTCCAAATTAGCTGAAAGACCTACCAACTCCAATGGATTTCAAACTCTGCCTTTAAATATACCCTTACTTTATGCAAAATCAGGAATCCTATCAAGACTTTACATATTTACTCAACTTGTGTCTTCAGAAGTCTTGTAGATTTTGGTTTTGTAAGAGAATATTCACTTGAGATTCCTAGAAGAGAGCTAAATACTGTTCTACCCATTAGGAAATTTACAGTAGGAAGGTTGTTAATGATGCTGAAGGATAGAACATATATGTTGAAAGACATAGGCGGATGTAGAAAAGGGAACTTTTTACTTCTTGACATAAACCACCATAAATGCATAAATATGACCTCCATACATTTTAAGTATTTCCCACAGAAATATATAGGTTGGGCAAAAAAACACCTGTCCAAACTCTTGCTAAAGTACAGCTAATTTCAAAGAGAAATAAAATTGTTCAGGCTCTTGTATGTTCTACCAATTTTCTTGATAAACAGCCCTGTAGTATAACATGCATTATATTATCTCCTTTTCCTCTCAGACAAAATTCTTTAATAATGCATTACATGGTCTTGGTACTTTCTTTGTGTGAGCTGCCAAAAGCTTTTTTTTTTGGTAAAAACAAATCTGAAGACCACAGCAACAATAAATTTAATGATTATGTAGACGAGAGACAGACAGAGATGAAAGTAAATTATGGTTAAACTATGAAAACTTAAAAAGGAGAAAATAAGCAAAACCCAAAAAGAAACCCCAAAACTAAACCAAACCAAACAACAACAAAAAATCCCCTAAATCACAAAACCAAAAAAAACCCCAAAAAACCCAAAAAACAACCCCTCTCCCAAACTAAACCAAACCAAACCAAATTTCCCATCCCCCCAAAAATCTCCTTCTTCTTTCCTGTCTAAAGACTTTTTGCAATAAATAAATAAATAAATTGATGTGGATATTTCTGTAATGCTTTTGATCTTACTAAAAGGATATCTTTCACTGTCTCAGAAAAACCAGAACACAAATAATATTAATCACATATTGAGTTTCATTCCTTGTTTTGCCTTCTCACAACCACTTTTTCCTAAGACAGTACAGGCAGTATGTGAGCTATTGGTGTACTGAGTCATTATCTACTCATAATTTTTTCCTTGGCAACAAGTCAGCTACTGAGATTGTGACCAATGCCTCTGTATCATACACAGGATTCAGAAGCAGTGTTACAGATCAGAAATCTCTTTCCACATAATTGAATCATTTTCAAAACAGAGAGTTTATTTTCACAGTAAGAGAGGTTAAAATTTGTCAGTTTCAAATTTGGCAGTAGAGTTTACAAGCCAAAGACTCAGGGTTTCATGGTGTTTGTTCTCCATCCTTTGTCTGGAATTGCACTTCCTTCAACCCAGAGCTCCATCCGTGCACAAGGTATGTGGAGGAAAAGAGCTACTCATTATCTGCTGAAAAAAAAATCTTATATCATAGAATCATATAATATTTTGGGTTGGAAGGGACTTTTAAAGGTCATCTGCAATGAACAAGAACATCTTCAACTGGATCACATTGCTTAGAGCAGCATTAAACCTGGTCTTGAACACTTCCCGAGATGGTGCATCCACAATTTTTCAGGGCAGCTTATTCCAGTGTTTCACCACCTTCATTATAAAAACATTCTTCCTTATATCAAGTCTAGCCCTCCTTCAGATAAAACCATTGCCCCTTGTCCTATCATAACAGCCTCTGCTAAAACATTTGTTCTCATTGTTTCTGTAAGCCCCCTTCAGATACTGAAAGGCTGCTATAAGGCCTCAGTGTAGCTTTCTCTTCTTCAAGCTAAAGAACTCCAAGTCTTTCAGCCTATCCTCACAGAGGGATCATTTTCATGGTCCTCCGCTGAACCCATTCCAACAGGTTCCTGTCTTTCCTGTTCCGAGTGAGCCATAACAGATACTTCTACCCTTGCTGAGGAAATCTCATTTCTGCTCAACTGACTATCATGCACCACACATTAAAAGAGAATGCTCAAGAACACAAACAAATGGCCACAGGATAACACCACTGTATTAAAAAAATTAACTTTTTATGTTCTTGTTTAAAATATGCTTGTGATTCACACAGCTGTGCCAACCATAACATTCACAACCAGCAAAATGAATCTCATGTATCAAGGTAATGACCAAACCCTTAGTTTGATATATAATACCCTCCAGTGTCTTGAGAAATGAGTAACACATCATTGTGCAAAATATATACATGTAGCAGGCAGAAACTTGCATACATAAAATACAAGAAACTTAGCTTTAAAGCTGTAGATGAGGGAAATTTTCTCCAGAAAAGTAAATACTGACAAATGTAGGTTAATAACTAACAAATGTATGTTAATAACTAGTTACTACTTCCTTTAAATTTTAAAAATAAAATACCAAACCATAAACTTTTCTTCTATTTCTTCTATGAACTGATATTCTAATTTGATGAGATTTGTTAATGAAGCATTCCTATACCAATGTCCTCATACTGGTAAAGAAATTAAGCATTTTTTCTAAATAAGGATACGACACTAATATCATCTATATGAGAATGTTCTTTGTCCAGAGTTTCTATGTGTCATCATAAACACTTTCTCTTCAGTTTGTGCTGCTCTCTGTTCTCCCATACATTCAGCTGCAGAACCAACCAGCCATTTGCTGGGGTGACTGTTTTCTGCATTCTGAGTGTGCTCACATAAAAGCAGGACAGGCAGCATGATCCATAACTGCACTGAATATGAGGGATGACAGGGGATAACTGGCAATGACAAAAAGAGAAAGAAGTGTGAAATATAGGCCACATGGGAAATCAGGAAGCCCTGGAAGCCAGTCCCTAGAGATATGGAAAAGGGAGTGGCCAAGTTGGGGGCTTCAGGGCTAGTGTCAATATTTTCAAATGTAACTTTCTATCTTTCTTTCTTTCTTTCTTTTTCCCCTTCAAAAACTCTACTCATGCTACATTACAGATGCATATTTAAAAAAAACAAACATTCTATAAACTCTATATAATTTTGCATCTATCTTAGAAAATGTACTCAGCTATCATGCACATTCCTTAGAGACTTTGTTGGTCTTTATAATGCTGCTGCCTCATGAAGAACATTGAAAAGCATGTTTTACAGGCCATGTGAAAACAAAGGAACCTCTGAGGCTGTTTGTATAAATTCTTGCCCCACACCAGATATTTGAGCAAGCAAGTACAGAAAAGGAGAGATTATGCTGAATTCAGACACTTTTTGGGAAAAATCTTGCTACTTTGTCCATTGGAAAGTCTTTATATAGCTCAGTAAGCAATCAGGGAGAAACTTTATTATGCCTTTATTATGCTTGAATCAATAGACATTAGTGCAGTGCATTTCTGCCTCCTACACAATCATCTTGGCTGGAGTAACTTCATTTAGAACTCCTTTGTCCTTTTCATTTCTGGCTTCAACTAATTTCTTCTCTCTTTTCTTGTTTGAATATTTACATTTAATTAAGGATTTTTTGTTTTATTTGTCAGCAGTGTTTGATCTAAATTACAAGAATAACCAACATATAGTCAAGGGTCATTCAGAAAGTCTCATTAGCTTGTTGATTATTTGAGAGAAGGTTTCATTACCTTGTAAATAGAAATAGGCTCTTTACTGTGGCAGACTAATGTTTAGAGTTCTGGGAATTATGTCATGTGACAATTAAGCTCCTCAAAAGATGCACAGCATATGACATTCATATTATACAGACTAGTTATTATTGCCACAAAGGATAAGAGGATAATTTTTTTTTTGCAATTTTTAAACTGTCACTGACTTTAGTATAACATAGCTTAAAAGCTCAAATTCAGACCACACAACAAAAAGATGGTAACAAAATATTAATTTAGAATCACTTCTTTGCATGGCTTTCTTTATGTGTTAACAGTAACACACACGACATTCATTACTGAAGTTTCTCGAAGATTGCACCGCAATTCATTTTGGCCCTTGTAGAATAAAGGTCAGGCCTAAGCTAGAAAAACAGAGAAATGAATCGTCAATCCACTGAGAATATATCAGAGCAGAGGAAATATCAGCTGACAAGTTGACACTGTCAAGTCCTAGACTGGTATGATATTTACACAACCTACTTTATGCAGACTTTAATTGGGCTTTTCATTTATGTGCTCTGAAATGCCGTGTTAACTCCTGTGTAATCCTTCAGCATTTAGGGACTAAGCCATTTAATTTACCTGATTAGATTTTAGCTCCTCATCATCTCTTTCTACTTTGAAAGCATAGAAAATTCTACCTGACTAGTAAGACAAAAGAGAAATAAAAGGCAGGCCTTTCCCACTCTGCCATAAGCAGTGGAAGTTCTGGCCCAGCCTCACCCCCCCCAGTGTAATTTCAGCAACTCAGTAATTTTCCTGACTGCAACAGCTATCTGTGCACAATCTGTGGTCCTAATAAATTGTTTTGATTTTGTCATTCTGGAAACCTAGATCTAATTCCACTGCCTGTTTTTAGCAGCCTTCCTGTCCCTCCTGTGCTGTGTATTCATTGCTTGGGTTGGCATTTATCTGACGGCTATGCCTGAACATCACCTGAACCTTCCTATCTCTGACCATGCTCCCTAGGCTACCTCTATCTCTCCATCCCTCAGGAGCCTTTATCCAACCTTGTCATTCTATTTCGTATGAATACCATACAGAAATGCACAGTACCATATAAGATAATATAAATTATTCTGTTTACAGGGGGAAAAAAGAGGTGATACCTTTTTTTTAGAGTGGAATAAGCAATAGAAGTTAACAGCTTGAACATGAACAAAGTAAAAAAAGTATTAAGTATTTTTTTGGTAGGTATGCTTGAGCACATGACTATTTCCAGTTGACACAGAGATGTAGATTTTTAGCCACTGGATTACTTTAAACAATCAATGTTGATATCCCATATTGAATAAGATAAACAGCTAGCCAAGCAGTTTAGTCAGTCATTCAGTTCTGTACTTATTTGATTAAAAGAAGGATGCAGATTGATCTCCCAGACACACAACATTAACCTTCAATCAATAACCACTTTAATGGTAGATGGACTCCTTTCTTTAGGCCTCTTCCAGTTGCATTACTGTGGAATTGCTATTTGGATAATGATTAATATGTGCAATACGTCAAAGATTAATTCCTGTTTACACTAGAAGATGCAGCATTACATATTTCCACAGCACAGTCTCTGTCCTCTAGTCACGGACCTTGAGAATGACAGGGTTTTGATTGTTTTCAGAGTAATCTCCATGATAAACAGGGACTTTATACTTGTAGTAATCAGTAAAGCAGAAAATATTTATAATGATGCAATTTGAAGGAACCTAGTTATTTTCTGAGTTCACAGAAACAGCATTAGGGGCTGAGCACATGGATAAAAGAAATGCAGATGTTAAGCCTTTTCCCCCATATTTTTTTTTCTTCTGCTTCTAATGAAGCAAGATTAAGAAGGCAATTTATAAAGGGCTATGGTTTGGGTAGAAAAAAGACTTTGTTCTTAGCTCATCTTTATTGAAATACAGTGGACACCCATAGTCAGATAGTAAATAGATGTCCAGTTCTTAGAAATACACCAGATTTGGGAAAAATCATTAATAGACATGCATATTTGAATGACATTATAATATAAATAATGTATGATTAGGTTATGTTACCAAATTCATGATTTCACCAGGACAAGTAGAACTCCTTCCTACTAAGACCTTGCAGGGTTATGATCTCCTTGACATTCTCTCTAAAACCTCATTCCCTCAAATCATTAGGGACAAAAAAAAAAAAAAACAAAGAAAACCATACCATTGTTAGAAACAGATTTTATGTTTTATTAGAATGTTTCTAAGATAGTTAGAAGACCATAAAAATTTTTTGTCTATCTATCAATATTGGAATATATCTCTTTTGATAGGTCAACCTATGAATAATCTTCTAAACTATTTTTTTAAGATAATCCTTGCTAAAACATATATTTCAAATATTTTATTGAGGCTCATGCACTAAATATCTGTCTTGCTAAGACATCAATGGCTGTATTTTTAACTGCCAAATTGAGCCAATCGATTGCTGAGTCTTGCATGAGTGACCTTACTCCTTTCAGCACATCCTTGTCTCACAGACAAAAAGAGATAGTTTGGTTTTGAAAAGCACACACTAACATCACTTTGAGCTGAAGAAGAAAAATAAGTAAGTTTCACAGCCAAGAACCACCACCTTCAAAGAGTCCAGTTTTCCTCCCTCACTAAAACCAGATCTTACAACTCGTGTGAGAGCATCTTGATGCAGGTTCTCCACTCACTGCGACAGAACGGAGAGGCCAGCTGCATGTAGGGAATATGGGAATATGCCTACACTGAGAACATGCAGAGCTTGCAAGAACATATTTGCAGGTCAAATATACATGATTTCTATTCTGTGCTTGAGCTCACCCAGACATGGTGTCTTTAAGATACATGTGACATAGTCATGGCCATTCCAGAGACAGGGCTCTCTGAACACAAGCAGGCAGTAATCTCTTTCTAACGAGAGAGGATGAACGCAACTGTGGCAGAAATAATTAAAACTCTTTAGTGTCAATTCTGACAGACTTACACTAAGAGTTTAGCTAGAAGCCAGGCTTGATGCTGACACACCATGTTTATGTCTGTGCTTTTCTCAGCCACTAGGAATTTCACTCACGGTACAAAGTTTCCAGGGGATGGAAAATATTGCCAGCACTACCGCCTCCCAAAGCTCAGGATCCACATATTCAGCTCCAGCAAAGTTTTACATAGCATGCCATAAATATTACTGTTTATTCTAGTTTAGAAGTGGTTCATCATTGCAGAAATTAAGACTAATTGGCTCTTGACATCATTGGTGCCAAGATTTATCCCTGAACAATTTACATATTGCACAGCCTTTTGAAGTCCACTGTAAAATAAGTTGTTTCTGCCTTTTAGTCTAAAATAAAAATACAAACTCAAATTAAAACTACCTTTTCTTTTCACTAGCTGGACATCCACTACACACCACCAAGGCAGGATCTTGGATTAATTTTCCTAACATGAACATTTTCATATCAGCTTTGTATTTAAGAAAAAAAAAAATTGCCAGGGAAAGTCAGTGGTGGAGAAAATAAAGCATTCAAACACTGTTGGAAACTTACAGAAAACCATGGTCATCCTTCTTATGTAAGGAAATTCAGGAAATAGGCTGATATGAGCAGAAAACTGCTGACAATGACAAGATCACACTTAGAAATTCAAGGAATAGGGTCTTCTTCTTATTGTGGCTTATTTAGGATCAGAAAACAGCATTTATGCATGGCTTTTAAAAAACAGCTTCTTTTGACAAATAAAATGGACTTTATTCTAGGTCTGATTTTTAAAAAGATGGCACAAAGAAAAGAGATCAAAATATTGTTACTCTCACATGAAAGAAGATATGAACATAACTGAATAATAAATGATCTGGCTCAAGTTTAATGACAAAATATTATACTTTCCCACTCAAAGTGCTTCCCACCAAGCCTTCCTGTTTCTCCTTCTCTTTGACCCAGATGTGGTAATGGCTTCACACGTCATTATTACTGTGCTTCCTGTAATACTTGTTAAGTAACTCTCACTGTTTCAATGGTGTAGGTAATATTCACTTATGACTTTGAAACAATTAAGTGGTTATAGCAAAAAACAGAATATCCATTAAGAATATTATTTATATTCATGCTCATTATTAACTCCAAACTTGATTTAAATTTGCACTCTCTCGTGCTAGTTGACTCAGAAAGAGTTTTTCTTGCTTAAAGCTCGACTGAAATTTCATAGAAAGGTAATAAAGTGATTACTTTTTGTTAACATTTGTCAGAAAATAAATAACCAAGCTCAGTTTTTTTTCATCTTTCTGTGTCACAGACAGGATTCTAGGAGATCAAATCTTGTCAGCCTCAACAAGCACTACTATGGTTTATGTGACCATTTTTATGGTTTTATTCTTCATTATCTTCGTCATGCATTAAGTGAAAGAGAATTAAAGAAGACAAGTGAGCTAGAGCAGAATCGAAGGTGAGCAAGAGTTTGGATAAGAGGTAATAACAGGAGAGGGGAAAATGAGTGCATTTGCAGCAAATCAGTTGTGTATTTAATTATGATGAATAAGGATATATGAATATTGGGCTTTGCAACATTACACAATTCAGGAATAGGAAAAAGCTATGGATATTTTTGCCTCTTTAAATTTCCACTGACAATCCTTCCTGTCTTTGAAGATGTAATGTTTCAACATATTTATTGACATGCAACATACTCCCCAGAAGTTCTTTACATATGCCTAAATTCTAATATATATATATATAAATAAATATATAATATACTTATATATAAAATATCTATATATGCCTAACTTCTAACGAAATAAAGTCCTATTTGCTTAATTACAGTAAGAGTGAATCCTTTAAGAAGCAGAGAAAAATGGTTAGTCTAGTCTGAATAACAAACCTGCAGTCTGAAAATATTTGATGAACAGTAATATATAAGTATCCCCAGTCTTTAATTTGCTAAACTATACATTGAAAATCTTTTGTTAGGAAGAAACTATTATATTTTCCATTCAACCTTTTGCCTTAATGGCACAGTTAAGTGCCTCACAAGTCTTATACAGGGAAGTAAGGCAACATTCATTAATAGATATGTGGCAAAAGGCCAAAATTTGTTGAATTATGTCTGACAATTGAGCATTAATTGAAAATTTCCCAGGTTCTATCACTTGTGAAGAAATATCTGACTTATTGACAACCATCTGTTTCAAAATATCTGTATATTCCAAGTACATGAAACCCCTGAGTTTACACATATTTTCAAACAAGAGCTGTTGCAAATAGAAGATGGCAAATTGCAATTTCTTCCTTTACCTGCATTCATCACTGGAACTTGTAATACTCACAGTGCATTTGGATGCTTTGTGTGATGCATACCTCCAAGATGGAAAGTTCACTGCTAAAATCAGGGCATGACAGTCCAATGGGAGCCCACTACCAAAGAGCTAGTAATGTTGGTTCTAAAGGAATTAAGGAACCAAACTGCAGTCCAGTGTTCTTACCCTGTCCTTAGCTTGCAGGCAGTGCCGTAATGAAATGAAGAAACGTGACAGAGACAGATGAGAACTCAGTGTGACAACTCCTTTTAAAGGCAGCCTGAGCCAAAACAATTTGATGCAAGCAATATTGTGATCAATAACACCTCCTAGGCTTGCTCATTCCATTATGTACAAGACTGTGTGGCTCTACCGTTGTTTTTGTTTTTTTTTTTCTTCCTTCTTACTATATTTTGCAATTAAAAATATTCCAGACTAGTTACAGTGAAAAATTTCTACTGCATTTTCTACTGCATTCATTTTTGGAACAAACTGCCACTGCCACTGTGGCGCAGCTTATGTTCATGCTCTGTAAAGTTTAATGGTAAAGCAAGACATTTAAGGTGTTCTCATTTGCAGCAAACATTGGCTAGTCCAGTTCACTAAAGGCTATTAGTAAAGTGAAAAAGGTAATGGAATTTCCTGAATGCTTCAGGGAAAGAATAAGTACAGTAAAAGTAATTATTTTTAAAAAAAAAGTGTAGTGCTCTCAAACTAAGCAAAGTCACTGGATGAAACTGTAGCTTTGAAAACTGAACAAATTACGTCAGCATCTAAAAAAGCAACAGACATTGTCGTGTAATGTCATATTGCAAAATGAAAACTATAACTATTTGGCAACCATCCCTGAAGAATACATCTTTTCAGCGTCCCTCTTTTAGCACAGCTCTTTTTTTTTTTTTCAATGTCAGCCTATTATATTTTGGGTACATCTGTAGTTTTAGTTAAGTCAAAGCAATTCAGGAAAACAATATTATTCTGGCAAATCTAGGGGGACACATCCTATTTTTTATGCAGTCAACTGTTTACTATAATGCAGAATGTAATTTAAAAATTTGTATTCAATGAAATACAGATAAAAGTGGATTGAAAATTGTCTTAATTAGGGAAATCTTCCTCTATGCCCATTGAAAGGAGCTCTTGTTAAGAGTAAGATGCACTTGACAAGCATTTCAATTGTTGCACCATCCACACAGTTGACTAAAACCACCTGATGTTACAGAAAGAGTTCTACATAAAGACTTTGCATTTAATTTTTCCTTTATCTTTCTTTAAATGAGTTGGGAATTCTTGCTTTATGTTATCAAACATGGTTGATTAGACACACTGGTAAATACAGTTTTCTTATCTGCTGTAAATGCATTCAGTTTCACACTTGTTTTCCTCCACATAATAACAGAATTGCTATATTGTTTCTCACTATGTGGCACAGTTATTGGATCATGTAGTCAAAAAACCCTACTGAGATTACTCAATTTGATAAGCTATTTTAGACTTAGATGGGTAATGGAATGTTGTCATGGAGATCAATAATTAACATGTTTACATTTGACCTGTGCCTACCAATTGATACGAGGTACAGCAAAGCAAAGAAACCTTACAGTTCTAGTTTTGGAGGGGAAGCAGCAGAAATGCATTCATCTAAAAATGGCAAAAAACACATTAGAGGATTTTTTTTTTTTTCATGGCTTTATAAGTCTTTGTAAGGACAAAATAAATCATTACTTTTTTATCTTAGAACTGCATTTTAAATGACTATGAGGAATCAATGAATTTGCTGAGGCTGAGTCCATGCCAGGCTAGAAGCCTGCATTCTAATGCAGTCTATAAGATCTTTAAACCAGAGACATTGTCCTAGCTCTAGTCTGAAAATAACATCCACATCAGCTGACCTATAGTTCTGGATCAATAATAATCTATCCAAGTATCTGTGCTGATCTTCCTCAACAATTATTTTATCTTAAAAACAAAGAAACCTGATGGCTCTTCTCAATTCTCTATGGAAAGAGGCAGAAGTACTTGTTTTATTTTAATTATAAAGGAATCATTCATATGAAGAACAGTGCAATTCTGATAAAAGTAACAGCACATTATGTATAACATCTTTGTCTCTCAGATTTCCTGCTTGGAGGATATGCAGATTGCTGATGTCTTCATTATTTAATGGACAGGAAAATGTAAACCAATTTTTCCTCTTTTTAGCTTCCCCAAAGTATCTAGAGCCATTTGGGTTAAATACCAGATAAAAAAAATATCACTGGCAGTGCTTACTGTTTCTGTTTCAGCCTATGACAAGACTGATATGTTCTCATTGATAGACCTCAAAATGTATTTGCAGAGGAAGAATAATTCACTTGAAAAATTTTAATATGGTCCTTCAGGGGAAATAAAAATCAATATACTGCACATATTTATGCATATTTACGTGAGCTATCTGGAAAAAAAGAATTTTTTATGACTTCAGATGACACAAAGTCATTGACATAATAATTCTAAGTGGAGGCCATTTTACAAAGAAATTAAGACTCTTAGGTAAACTAGGTGCACTTGAGATACATATATTCTTATATCATTTGCTATATCATATATGTATAAATCAAGAATACATGTAAAACCAGTGAAGAAAAAGAGTGAGTGTTCTAAACTGTATAGGAAGGATTTAAGAGAGGATAACCAGCTGATTCCTGCATACAACATAATGAACTAATTAAAAACACAACTTTTCTTAGGTGTACCTGAATAAAGGGAAGATCAGCTAGAATTGCAGAGGAAATATGACTTGTATAAAGCTATCTGACAGATAATTTATATAACAGTTTGGTAAGTCCTGCAGCTGTACCTGCCCATGGGAAGGATCCAAGGTACAGAAAATTTGTTACATGGTGAAATATTAAGAAAAAATCCTAATTCCTCTAATGAGAACATCACAGAGATTTTGATGTACAGGTACATGGTTTGGCAAAAATATTAATAAGGAAAAATGTTCCATTAGACAAGCTAATAAAATCATAAGGACAAATAAGTACAATCTTAAAATAGGAAAAGTAGAGCTAAAAATGGTGTAATCCTTATTTTGACATGGATAATTTCATCCTCTTTTGACACCAGCATCAGAGGGCTTTGATCTCTGTTTCATTTATTTCTTCCAAAACTTTTGAAATGTGTTAACAGGTTTATCCTTGTTTCTTTCCTTTTAAATACATGTTAGTTAGTTGCAGAAATTATGTTTTCTTACACAGTTATACATCCAATACAATACTAGACTGTTTCTGTCACAGAATGTAATTTTGATTTTAATAGCTAATATTTGTCTCATCTAGAACACTTTTGGTTTCATGATTACATTGTAATTTCTGTGATTACACATCTCTGTTATTATTTCTTTAATTGACTGATGTCACATTTATCAGCTAGGCTCTAAAGAGCAGCTTGTCCTACAGGAAATGTCAGGCCCTTCAAGAAATAGGCAAAATAGCCACAAATGTCACACTTCAAATTTGGCTCTCAGTATGAACTTTTCTTCAGCTCAGAATTGTTTGGAAGATGATGTGTTTTAATTCTTCATTAGTAAAATTATCACTCTGAAGCTAGAGAATTATCAATAAAGATGACAGAAGATGGCTCTGGTATGGGACATAAAGTAATCTGGAAGTGGCAAAACGCTATTTGCATACAAAAATACGAATGTTAGAAAGGGTTTGATGCCAAAACAAGGATAAACATGGTTAGTACAATTCCTCCTTTTCTCCCCAAAACCACAATAAAAGCTGAGAGATTCTGAAAGAGAGGATGGGATCCTCCTGCAATGGACAGGTTGGGATTGCAGCTGCCAACATCCTGTCACAGTCATCTCAGGTTCTCATTGACTACAAACAGCTATCTGGAGAATTTACAGCTCTTAATTCCCAACAGGATAGAAAGCCGAGTGAGTAAATGGCAAAGATATAAACACATACTTCTCCCAGGAGTCACCATGAAGTCTGACCCTAATGGATCATTTATGAAATGGTTGATATTAAACACTCTCCAGTGGTGTCTGTGAAACACGTAACATCTGCCTAAACCAAACACTGATTTCTAATCAGAAGGATTTTAAATGTCTTATCATTTTGTGGCATTCCTTGTGTTGGCAACAATCACATGTATACAGCTGCTCCCATCAAGACACACAACTATAAAGAGCATGATACGTTGTCCTCAAATGGAACAACTTTTTGTTCAAAAAAGTCATAGACTTCTTTCATGATCACAATTGGCTTCTGATGCAGTCTTGAAGGAGTTGATATCTTGCCACACAGCAGAATGGGCTTTACTATTAGGTTAATAGTATAAACAACACTAATATGAATACCAATTTGCTGTTCACTAGTTCAACAGTAAATTTTGAAAGATCACTCTGCTTTCCTAGAAAGATTTGTAAGGCCTGGAATGACTCTTTTGTCTGGCTAATATAAACCATGAAGAAATAATAGAATATTTTAAGTTAACAATAAATACTCCATGTTGTTATGCCCTCCTAAGTAATTTCTCTTGAAATACTAAAAAAACCCCACCACATACAAATTTTAAAACAACAGAAAAAAACCCAAAAAAATGCAAAAAAACCAAAAAACCAAAACCTCCCACAACTTGCTGGGGAAATGGAAACAGTAAATGTGTCTTTCGTTTGCAAGGGAAAAAAGTTGCCTACAGGACATAGAATATACAGTACTCGTAGCTCAGTTGCATAAACAGTAATTTTCTTCCTATTATCTTCAAATAATGTTATCTCTCTACTTACTATAACTGCTTCAAGATTTGGATGTAAAAATAATGGAACAATATTTGGGCAAAAAAATCTTTGACCTATTTCCACCTGCATCACTGTGATATTTACCTATGCTACTCCATCGTTATCTGTCTTTAGAATTGTCAGTATATTACAGAAATAGTGTGTATAGTGCTTGAAGGCAAAGAAAAATGGAAGAACAATGTTGGGTTTACTTATCTTAGTGCTCTTCTTGCTGTTGCCTCTGGGAAAAATGAAATAACCCCTTTTGGTTTGCCTTACAGTATAGCCTAGATCCATTTCTCAGGCCATTTCCAATGTAAGTACTGTCACCTGCACACTTCTAGAACTTGGGCATAAAAATTTTGCAGATGATGAGCTGTGTCCTGAAATCTTGATAGTAATGTAATTTCTGTCTTTGTTCCCTTTTTCTTCCCCACGGAATATAATGTTAAAGAATAACAGGTGTAACTGAATCATTGCTATTTCCTAGTTCAGCTAACATGAGATTACGCATTTGTGAGGGTTTTTTCCTGATATTTCATTCAAATGTGTCAAAAAAACCCAAAAAATGGCTCTTCTAAATAATTTTGCTGATGTTATTTTATTTGTTATTTAAACTTTACTTCAAATGACCATCTTTTGTCCTAGTCAGAACAAAAAATAGGTAAGTTCTTTCTTAAAAACTGTATCAGATTTCTTAAAGTAGCACATTTTAAAGTTCGAAAATTGTGCAAAAGCGTACCCTAACTAGATATTTCACACTAATCATCTGTTTTCATTAGTATTTTTTCTTTTTGTGTTGCTGATTTCTTTTACAATGCATGATGCCAGTGCATAGCTCACAAGTGCTTTCCTGATCAAGTCAAATTCTGAAAGACTTTTTTCTCAGGGTGAACAGGCCTAATTAATAACATAATAGCATCTCCCATTCACTTACTAGCATAGATATACTTTTTAGGACTTATTTAAAGACTTGTTTGCAATTTACTAGTATTTTAGGTTAGTATATTTTGGTTTTAATTCTATGTAGTTACTGGTAACATCTATGAAAACATTACTGATTTTTTTTTATTTTTTTTTTTTTTGCCAAGTTCTTCTTTCATTACATGTCAGGGAATTAAAAGTGCCTATTGTGAAGATTTCTGGGGAGACACGAAGACAGGCAGAGTTGTGTGCAAAGCCAGTACAGCTGGAGATACAACTGGAAATGATAAAAGTTTACCTTTCAGAAAGTAGGAAATAAAACCATTATGACACAAAAAATATCAGTGTGAACTCTGACATTCTGGTAGACTGAATGCCTTCAAAAGGATGAATTAGATGAGTCTTAGACTGTGCTTTGCTGTGGCACATGATGAAGAGGATTAAGGATTTCCTAATTTCAGCCATATCTCACAAAAAATCCCCAAACAAACAAACCCAAACAACAAAAAAAACCCACCCCACACCACAAACAAACAAACAAACCACAAACCCTAAATCAACCTGATACACCTGTGTAAGTACTTTTTTTTTCCTATGACACAGACTGTAGAAGCTGCCACAGAACCACTATGGAACTGCTAAGGGAAAAACAGTCCTACGGAAAAAACCCCTCATGTTATACAGCATGCAGAATAGCTGAAAACTGGGTAGATGAGAATATGGTGGCTGAGGAATTTATCTTTAAAAAAAAAAAGACAGCCTGAATACATAAACCTGTGATTGAGTACCAAAATTTTCGTTAGGCCTCAGTCTTTGAATTTTAAACAGAAAATAAACCAACAACTCACTGAGAACACAGCTAGAAATGAATTATGGACTGATATCACAGATCACGAAAAATAACCACTTGCTATATTTTGTGAAAACAAAAGAAAAAACATTGATAGCAGAAATTAATAAAATAGATAAAGGAAACTTGTGTGATTGATTGGTAAGAACAATAAAATGTTCAATCACATTAACTTTTTATAAATAAACAAGCATTAATTTTTCTTTTGCATTTAAATGGCTATAGCATGTTATTTTTTGCCACTCTTATAACAGCTAAACAAGATTGTCAACCATTTGAAGATGAATCATCTTTTTCTAGGAACAAAGTGATTGGGTTGTTTGAAACTTCTAATGACATATGTGTTACACACTGATTTGGCAGAGACTCTAGTTTATCAGTAATTGCATTTTGAAAGCACTAAATCTAACCAGTAGCTAATAAACAGAGCTTCCAAATAACTCTCCAGTCAAAGGGTTTAATTTCTGTACCCTCAGAAAGAGGGTACTCTTTCTGAGCTGAATCTCTTGATGTGGATAAAATGTTTCTTTGATCACTGTTTCCCCAAGGTTGTCTATTAATTAATTCACTGTTGCCATCTGCACCTCCTCCGTGCACCCCTCCAGGTTTGCTCCTGCATGGTGTCTCTCCTCTTGCCCCCTGGGTTTGAAGTGTGAAACTGCTTTTTCCTGGTGGTTTGAGAATGGCACTTGCTGTCAATTCACAGCTTTATATGTGATATTTCATTAGCATTGGTGTGCCCTTACCTGAGTGTACCCCAAGCCAGTGGTCTGTGTCAACCAACAGTCTCACTGTGAGCCACCTGTCCTGTTCATAAACAAACCAACCCACCCAGAAAGCACTGAACTGCATTTTCATTTCTGGTCTTACGTGTTTGCTGGGGACACAATAGTTCTTTATAATTGAGTTGGCCAACTAGACACACTATATACTCAGGCAGTTGTTTGTTGTGTAATTTTCTTCAAAGACTTCAAATTTGCTGATTTGTTTACACAGCTTGGGCTACATAAGTAGTGAGATTATGCACACAGCATTATTTCTGACCCTTCATTTCCCTTTAATCCTAAAATCCAATTTGTCTTCTGAGTGTCCTGATAGATAGTGGAGGAAAAAAGAAAGCATTTCAAAAGGAAAAGAGGTACCTGGACAATTTAAAAAGACATTTTACTTTCTGTCCTCTTATATGTGCAAAAACCCCATAGCTTTAAAGGCTATCTAGTGTTTAGGGACATAAAAGTTGCTTCAGAAAAGAGGCATGACAAAGAGAGAGACTGTTAATCAGGTGTTCAACATAATTTGTATTGATCTTTGAGCTTATTTCTACATATGAGAAGATGTTTCATATAAAGTATGAGTGGTCAGCAATTTTTGTCTCTTTTTAGAGGCTGTAAAGCACAAGACAATTTTTCTCCCTCATCTTTTCTCTATGTATAAAACTCTAGGCTAGCTCTTTAGTAGATACAGACAGGCACAAACGCCCTAAATTTTGATGAAGAGCACAGCATTTCTGAATCTGAACCAGTATTTTTCATGTTTGTCCTGCCCATGAACTGTTCTTAAAAGCTTAATCTTCCATAGGATTTTGGCAAATACAAAGCACTGTACCAAGTCTTGAATATTTTTTGAATTTCTTTAAAAAATACTTATGCATATTTAAGAATTTTTCTTGAGAAAATTGTAAGTAAAATTCAGTGTTTCTGTCACCAAACATGAACAAACATAAAAGGACAAACGACAAACTATTATCGTAGAAATATTCTCCTTTTAACACTAAAAATGGATTTGAGATAGAAGTCATTTTACTGTGTAAATCTTTCCAACAGGATGAACAAGTATATTTTAAGTATAATTTGCAAACAATTACATGCATACAAGAAGCACATTCATATGTTTCTCAGCTGATCAAGAAGGATACCTAGTACATTAATGTTATTTCTTGATAATGATATTACAGTCAAATTTCATTTTGCTTGGCACTGTACAAATCTGGAAAAAAGGACAACTCCCAACACAAAACGTATGTAGTAAAAAATTAAGTATTATAGGTTAAGTTTTATAAACTATTAAATATAATTTCTGGCCTTTAAAAGATGTCATCAAACTTCAGATTGCCACAGAAATTAATTCTTAACTTATTTTTTTACTAGAAATATTAGTTAGTCTTGTAAGCAATCATATGTTCAGGCAATAGAGGTTAATAAATTCACTCTGCAGCTTCTCTTTGGACATGATATTCAGTCAGTATAACTTCAGAAACATGTATGTGCTCAAGAGAGTATGAAAACAATTATGTACTGTCAAAATATTTTTTGTACCTTCCAACCTTTTATCTTCACTTTGGGATTTCTACAAGTATTCAATTTTAAATAAGTAAATAAATAAATAAACATATCAATGTGTATAAACTATGTATGTATATAATGTATATGTGTATATGCATATGGATATGCAGGGTAAAAGTCACAGTGTTTCATGTTGAAAAAAGATTTCACATGAAAAAAGTAAAATCCTTCAAGGGTTTTACAGCTCTAATTTTTATTTTATATTAGTTACACCTATTATGCTGCTGCTTTCAGAGCTGCCCCCTGCAGCAGTTTTAAATCAATCGTTATATAATTAATGTGTCAAACTTGGCCTTCAGGATTACTGAGAGATTTACCTATTCACTCTCTAGTTGCTTTGCAAAATGGAGTACTTTGAACCTGAAATGAGCTATCAGATTTAAGTATTCTGTGCTTAATGAATGAAAATCTACTTATGAAGTGAATTCTAACAAACTGATTCCTAAAGTCATGGAATAAATGAAATTTAAAAATGTTATTCAGAACAATTATATGTGATGAGAAATCATCCAACACCCTATGAAATGTTGTTATTTCAAGACAGGTCATCTTCAGAAAAACATGAGTTTTCCTCATGTGAGAAAACTCACTAGTTACATAAAGTCAGAAGTTTATTGTTGGCTAGTCAGTGTTGAAAACTTCATTTCTCCTCCCCATCCCCACAATGATTTCAATTAATAAAACTAACAGTTTTTGTATTGCTGTGTTTTGGAAATTGATGTTTTAGTAAACTATTAAATAATTTTTAAAATTTTTGTTATTGTGACTCAGAAATCACCTGCAGTTATTTTTCATGCTTTTTTGCACAGAGTACAAGTAAAATAGTGAATTCATCTTTATGAGACTGAAGAAAATCCACTTACAATAGATAGAGCAATTTCATTTCTCTTTTACATTTAAATGCAAAATGGGTTGGATCCAATACCACCACTTCACTTAATTCTCTGCTTCTCGTCTCTTTAACTACAAAAAAAATCTATATAGTGTGGGTGTGTGTCTATAGAAATATGTTCACACTTAAATTACACCTGAAGGCAGAAAATTACACCAGAAATACAATAAATGGTACAGTGCATAGAAAGCAAACTTCCCCACGCATCAACAGGAGCTGTCTTAGCTATAGCTAGGCTCTCAAACTGGTTTTCTATTATGTCAGTTTTTATGTAATTAAAAATAGCCGACAGTATCTAGTACACATATTAGAGAGCTAAAATTATAAAATGAGTTATAATTTTTTTCCCTCTCCAGGTTTGGGTGCCTGTGTGTGTATGGGGAAAGGCTACTTTATCCCAACATTGTTCTCTGCTTCCCTGACTGGATGTAACTGAGCCCTAAAATCGTATAAAATGCTGTATAAACTAGAAAGTATCTCTGTCCTCGGTCTGTAGGTAAATGAATGCAAAGTATATATGCTGGCCTTTTAAAGGAATGTAAAACCAACATTTAATAACACAAACTAGTCACATACAACCGTCATTGGAATCCGATGACACTCACTTCAGAGCTTAACAAGAACTCAAGGAAAGAAAAAAAATGAATGCTAATGATGATATATAACCTCTCAGTGAAAATTGGTTGATAGCTCTGGACGGAAGGGAGGCAAATGTGAATGTTAGTTTTTACAAAAGGATTCAAAAGGATGTAAGCAACTTCAGATGTATTAATATGTATTCATAAAGAAAGAATAAGGAAAAAATTGTGAACATCTGGGTGAATATTGTACTTGGGAAGGGACAGCAGCCCTTTCTTTTACAGAATCTGATGTCACAAAATTTGTAGAGCCACCTGACTTTTCAGAACATTTGGATGAGAGTGACCAAGTTCTTGTGTCTTCCTTAGGTTTCCAAAAGACTTTAAGACTTGACCTCAGGCTTTTAAGAAAAATAAGCAGCCCCTGCATTTAAAGATCTGAATTCAGACTGTAGATGTAAAGAGCTATTTTGCATAATAGAGGAGTGGTGTTAGGGCTTGCCACCAATGGAATCCCTCCAGAGCCTCTGTTCTAACTGGTTCTGGCCCTGTGTTTCTGATATCCTCATCAATAACCTATGTAAGAGGCAAGCAGCAAGGTGAGCTGGTTTGCTGATGAAGATATTTAAGAGAACAAAAAAAATTGCAAAGAATTGTTTAAGGCTCATAGGGGCCCAAACAACAGAGTGACAAAATGAGACATGAAAATGTTATAGGTTAATAAAGGTGTGTGACAAGAAATAAATCTACTTCCAGAAATAAAACAATGAACTCTGGTTTAACATAAGGAGAGTTAGGTTGGTGTTTGGAGAGCTTAATCAAAAGGTGTACAAAACATACAAATGCTGAGAGGAGTGGGGAGAAAAAGAGCAGAGGAAAAATCCAGGAGATTATCCTGCAATGCAACAAATCTATTTTCTTCCATATCCTATTAAAAAGAAACCCAAAAAAACTATATAAAATGCTACTGTTTACCCCCAATAAAGGTAGTAATAGCCAGATTCAAACCAAATAAGTCATTGTTCAATAGCACTCCTTGCTAAAGGCAACCATAAATAGAAAATGGTGTATTATACATATTCAAAGGTCACTAGGCAGGCAAATCACTCAAAAATGTCTCCTGGTATCAAAAAAAAATTAGAGAATGGAAAAGTACCCCCTTTTCTTTTCCTTCCGCATACCTTTTTATATGAAAGTCATAGTACTGTTTGACCCTTAACTGAGGCACTGCAGCTCATGTAAATGGCATCATCTGAGCGTGGCTTCTATATTTACCCTCTGCCTCTTTCCCATGTGTTGGGACTGGTGGTATCTAGGACACCTTGCAGGAGATTCAAAGTCACACTGACTTTCCAAATGTTCAGAGGAAGATGTTTGCTACTAGGATAGATTTTATTTGTCCTAGTAGCAGAAAAGGCTTGTTGTATACCAGCCAGCCCAGTATATTAATTAATTTATTTATTTATTTTAAAGCATGGTGTATACAAAATTAGCATGACACCTAATTTATTATATATCTTCTTTCAATCTTGAAGTAAATTGCAAGGAAGTTATAAAAAAAATTAATAGCCTTATTTTGAAATGATCTGTGGCTCCAAAAATAAACTGTTAGAATAATATATGACACTATGATTTGTCTCAGAAGAGTATCTTTCATACCTTTCTTTGTTTCGTGAGATTTTAACAGTCAGCAAACTCTGCATAAAACATAGGAAGGCAGTAACTATGAATGCTTTGCAGTGAAACTAGTTCTGAGTTCACTTTTTCCATTCCAGACAAAAAAATGCACCTAAAAGTCAAATACTTTCCAGATTCTGAATATGAAGCACAAGTAAGCTGTAATACAAGTCTATGGATGAAGAACACTTTAAAAATATTAGAATCCAGAATGAGATAATAAAAGAAATCAAGGCTTTGAAATTATTGAGTCATTACTGATTGGGTTCTGCACTTCTCTGAATTAATTTTCAGTGGATTTCCCTGAAGAATATGTGCAGGATAATTTGAGGTTTTTTTCTTGCTTTAACGTCTGCCACATAGGTGGCCTGCAAATATATTCTGGTAACTTCTGATTTATATACAGGTCTATTTCAAACATATTCTATCTCTCTTTACTTTTGTGCCACTAGTTCACCATCTTCATGCAGACTGAGCTGGAGAAATATTTTTTAATATTTCATCTTGTTGTTTTTCCAATATTTTCCAATATTTTTTCAATTCGTATTGTTTTTAATTTAGAATTTTTATGTGTTTAGAGAAGATATATTTGTTTTTGTGAAAGTATTTTTAAAAATGCTTTGCTTCAGTTCCAAAAAACAAACCAAATCAAGCCAAAATAAAAACCCAAACAAACCTTGTCTGGAGTTGTGGAAGGAAAAACTGGGTAAAAAGACTCTAAGGTAGAATGAAGAAAATGGGGCTGGAGGACAAGAAGGAGAAAAATGAGCTTTACTGTGAGGAATAAACAGCATGATGTTGCCAACACATAAAGACATTTCCAATATAGTCTTAGAGAAGGGAATACAACAGTTCTCTGTGTGTATTTTACTGAGGACAGTGTGAGGACCCATGGCCTTTTGTTGATTACTTACTACATGTAAAAGAAAGGTGATGTCTCTTGGTGATCTTGTTGCATGGTAAAACTGTTATGCATGTCCTCGTACTTGCTTACCAGATAATTAAGAAAGGAAATAGGGCATATCTTAGAAATATATATAACCAGATACTGAACTGAAAAGCCGAGAGAATAATCAGTGAGAATAATAGCCTTTGGGTGAAAAAACAATTCCACACAATGGTTTACAGATAAGAAACTAGCAGAGTAAGTCTGGTTGAGATTATTAATTTAATCAATCTTGGACATGTGCAATTGTGGAAAGGAGATTGAGGAGGAGGAGGAAAGGTCAGTGAATGATTATGTCACCTGTAAATAACAGGAGCTCCAGAAAAAAAGAAAACACTTACTAAAGCACTAGACTTAAGACTGCTGTGTGAATTCAAAGCTCATCTTATATATCCTCTCTATCAAGCAATGCTAGACACTCAGACACATTCTACACTGTTATTGTGGCTTTTTACAGCTCTCTCTGGCTGTCTCTGACCTGGGGAGCCAGCTGTTCAGGTGTACCTCATGTGGCACAGAACCATCTCTCAAAACCACCAGGTGGTGCATAAGCTTTAATATAATGCTCAGAAAAAAAATTCTCCTGTCTGGGGTCCTTATTGTAATGTCAGGGCTTCTCAAACTAAAGAATGATTACATTTGACATTCACTGAAACATGATTAATTAGTTCTGGGGATTTTTAACAATGGGAAGGAAAGAAAACCCACCCAGACACTTGGCATATTCACAGTATAAATATGATTGAAAAAAGAATTCCCCTTTTCTTCCTGTATTCTATTTTTCTATTCTATTCTGTTTTTTATATTCTCAACTTTGGCTTCAAAGTATATTTCAAAGCATGAATGTGTTTGCATCACTATATTACAAATCCTGCTATAAAAATAAACTGGCAGAACTGCCAGAATTACAGCAATTCTATGAAAAAGGAATAGCAATCTTTTACCTTTAAAATATTTTAAATCATGAATGTCAAACTTAATAACTACATATTAATAAGCTATTAAATTTCTTTGAATAATTTGATTTAACAACCTTGAAAAATAACCATCTTGCTTACATCTAACTGCATTGAAGTTTCTGCTAAATGATTGCTAAGTATTTTTGTCCCCAAAGATCTTTGAATATTATTATTTCTGAGGTATAACTTGATTTCTGTTGAAACAATTTCTGTTTTCAATATTTTTGGTGGGTTTTTTTTGGTTGCTTTTTTGTTTTTTTGTGAAAATAAAACATTCTCTGATATACTTCCATAAACACCAGTAGTTTTCATGGAGTCAACAGGCTAGTTAAACAGCACTTTGTGAGCAAAAATTAACATATTTCAAGCTAATGAACCTATAGGCTCACTGGATTTTATTCTTTGTATATATATATATATGCATATATATATATATACACTTTATGCATATGATGTACACCTACTGTGCTAGAGTCTGCAAGTCAAAAATGTGTGATGTCCACAAAGATTCATGTTTCTTTAATGAAAATGTTGAATTCTTCTCTGCAGACAAATTTTCTGGTCAGTGAAAGTTTTGCAGTCATTAATTACTGTTTCTGAGGTTCCTGAATTTTCTATGCTAGCCATTGTCATCATTATTACTATACTTCTTAAGCGTCCTATAGGTTGCGATCAGCACCAATGTCTAACTTATAGAGCCATGGAATGGTTTGAATTGCAAGGGACCCTAGAGATCATCCAAATCTGCACCCTGGATGCCATTTACTACATTAAGGCTGTTCAGGGCCCCATCCAACCCGGCCTTTAACATTTTCATGGGTGGGTCAACCAGCATTCTTTGGAACCTGTTCCAGCTCTTCACATCTCTAGAAAGGACTTTTTCCTAAAGGAGAGTAAAAAATTTCTTCCTAACTTTTAATCTAAATCTGCCCTCACTCCGTTTAAAACCACTGTCTTTTGTTCTGTCACTATCTGCCCATATAAAAAGATCTTCTCCCTCCTTTTTACAAGCCCCCTTAAACTTCTGAAAAGTTGCTATAATCTCTTCCAAAAAGCCACCTCTTCTTCATGCTGGACAACCTCAACTGCCTCAGCCTGTCCTCACAGAAGCGGTGCTCTCACCCTTCATCTTCACAGCCCCACTCTGCACTTGGTCCAACAGGTCCATGTACATCTTATTTTGGGGGCCCCAGAGCTGGATGAAGCAGCTGGTGGAGTCTTATCAGAGCAGAGTAGAGGCAGCATCATCTCACCTGACCTCCTAACCATGCTGCTTTTGATTCAGCCCAGGGCAAGTTTGCCTTTCTGGGCTGCAAGTGCACATTACTGGATTGTGTCCAGCCTCTCATCCAGCAGCAGCCTCAAGTCCTCCACAAGGGTGCTCCCAATGACACCTCCTCCCAGTCTGTCTGACGTCTGCTCATGTCTGGGACTGCCCCAAATGAAGTGCAGCACCTGACACTTGGCCTTGTTGAACCTCATGAGGTTCCCATAGGCCCACTTCTCAAGTTTGTCCAGGTGTCTCTGGATGGTGTCCCATCTGCCAGGTGTATCAGCTGCACCACTCAGCTTGGTGGCATCTGCAAACCTGCTGAGGGTGCACTTACCTCACCATCTGTATAACCGATGAAAATATGAAAGAACACTGGACCCAAGGCAGGTGCCCTAAAGGACACATCTGTCAGTGGCTACCACCTGGACATAGAGCTACTGACCACAACTCTCTGGCTGCATCCATCCAACCGGCTCTTTATGCACCACTGCTCAAATCCATGTCTCCCCATTTGGAGATAATGATGTCATGTGGGACCATATCAAAGGCCCTACAGAAGTCTAAATAGATTACCTTGGTCAATCTTCCCTTGTCAAACATTTCTATCACTCCAACGGGTGTCTCAGATAATCTCCTTGCCCTTTGTGTGCCTTACCACATTTTCTAGATGTATCTGCCCCATGATCTTCCCAGACAGGAAGGTGAGGCTCACTAGTCTTCCTTGGATCTTCCTTTCACCCCTTTCTAAAAATGGGAGTGATGTTTCCCTTTTTCTATTCTATTTCCAGCTGTAAGATTTTATCTAATAACAAGAATGGACTGTAGTGGGCCTTGGATATCTACTGCCAACTCACGAATTAAAAAGAAAAAAAGGAAACATTTGTCTTATTTGTAATGTGCAGGTTCATAGATTAGTCTCTTAAATTGTAAAAAGGAAAAGCAATTTCTTAGCATAGCTCTGATTTTACTGCCAGGGACTTTTTTTTGTTAAAATGTATGTGCACTTAGCTGTCACATTATACAGCACTACTTTTGATTAAAATATTGTATAGTTAATGAATGCATTATGTTCTTAATCATTATAAAAAAACACAGGATATTTTATTGAATAACTTAATTGCTTATCCTCCAAGTATTTGGGAAAGTTTACTTCTTCCCCAATAATTGCAGACTGTAATAAATATACAATATTTAAATATTTAAGAGCTCATCAGTAACAACTTGGAAGATTTTTTTGCAGAGGTTTTAGTGATATACTGTAAGAAAAAAAATTACCCAGTATGAACAAGTGATTTTATAATTTCCCTGTTCTTTCCATAATTTTAGTGATTAAAAAGTAGTAGTTTCTACTACCCCATTACCTACAGCCTTGTTGGAACTGTATATACAAGTTCAACAACTGTATATACAAGCTTATTTCTCAAGGTATTCAGCAGCAGAGTTGATGGAAAACAACATGAGTATTTAATTTGAAAGTGCCTCAACAACAGCAATAACCACAACAATAACAACAACACAACTTTTCTGAACAAGACTGACTTCAACTGTCAAATAACTCCAGTATCACTGGAAGAGCACTACCCAAACACATGAGTCGCTATGACACAATAATTCCAGGTGGATCCTCATTCTGCAGTGACAGCTGTAGTTTTCCACAAAATGACAAGTTCTGTTGTAACTCCTTGTATACAGAGATAACCAGAAGATAGGAAGATACTTGCCGGCAAATAAATTACCTAGGATCTTCACTTAAAACATGTGTCTCCAATGTGCTGTTGAAATTAGTCTTTTAAAACAAGCCTTTAAAACATTTGTCAGGTTGATATTTTATTCTTATTTCTAGTTTTCATTACAAGGATGTGATGGGTTGACTTTGGCAAGATATCACAAGCCCATCCAGCCAATCTTTCTCTCTCCCTTCAACCAGACAGTGGAGAAAAATAAGACAGAAGAACTCAGGTTGAGATAAAGACAGGGAGATTGCTGGTTAGTTGCCACCATATACAAAACCGACCTAATTTGGGGACAATTAATTTAATGTATTGTCCATATTACACAATTCAATGGTGAGAAACAAAAGCAAAAGTAAAAATATCCTCCTCTCCTCCAGCTTCTCTCTGGGCTGACCTTCACTCCTTCACTTCCCCATCCTCCTCCTCCTCCTCCCTGAGCAGCTTAGAGGAATGGGGAATTAGGGACTGCAGTCAGTTTTAAGAGCTTCTCTCTATTGATCCCTCCTCTTCATGCTCTTCTCGGCTTTAGCCTGGGCCTTGTCTTGGAGCTGGCTGTGTACAGCAAGGGGCAGCACCAGATTCTCGTCACAGCTCCACAGACCCTCACTGCTCCTGCCAGCACCTGCACCTGGAACAACTGGAATATTGTATCCTATATATACACACATAACCTGTATCTATCTTATAGGCACAATTATATGTGCGCGTACATGAAAATACGTACACACACATATAACTGGTTTAATAAATCTTTGTCAAAAAAACATGATTTAATAAATCTTTGTCAAAAAAACTGTTGAATGCTTTCTCACCTATCTCTCATATTTCCATTAAACACATTTCCTGAAATTAATATGCCTATGCCATAATAATCCTTCAGAAAATAAAAAAAAATAATGTAACTCCAAAAATCTCATCTTTAGGATTTTATAGAAAAACCAACAAATTCCCTGGAACCTCACACACCTAACAGCACCTCAGGTTAATGCATATTGCCTCAGATATCCCAGACAATCATCATTAGGAACAAAAGCATTAGACTTTAATGTATAAACTGAGACCACCTCGAATTGAACTGAGACCACATAGAATGTTTGCTATGTATCTGGCATTTCTGGTAATGGTCTAAATTCTTCTCTTACTACAATGGAGAATGTAGTTTAAAAATTCTTAAGGAAAAAAGAAAGTGTAATCTTTTAATAGAAATCTAGGCATAGCTCAGCTAGAAATATTTTTTTCTTCAGTTCTTAAGACTGAATGTCTTCCTTTCTGCCTTTTTTTTTATTCTGTTATTTTCAGGTGAAGGCACTGATTTACTCCTTGACCTCTCACTTTGGAGGGAATAGGTGCATGGTTCAAACAACAGTACAGAATAAAATTTTAAGATTATAGGGGATTTTGCTCCACTTCTGCCCGCCTGTTTACCCTTGACCAGTTCACTTCAGCTTTGTGCTGCTTCTCCTCATGCCTGGTGCGTCTGTTCAGGCACCCGGATTGGTTTAACAGACAGAATGTCTGTTTATTTATTTATTACTAAAAGAATTTATTTCAGTAGGATTTAAACCTACAAAGTTGTTTTACTGAAGTGAAAGCCTATAGCATATTAGCATATACCCATTGGACAGATTTTTTTTTTTACCGTGCATAAGATAAATGTGTGAAGATAAAAATGGCAATTTTTAATTTTTATTTTCTCTCTTGTAAAATGCAGAATATATTTTCCTACTTACTAGAAAGCATAAGTATAAGCTTGAGAAAGATTATTAAAGCACCTTTATCAACCAATTTTTTTTTTAATAGTTTCTGAAAAATCAATTGGGAGAAATAATTTTTAGCAGTTTAAATTTCCCAAAACTGTAGCAAACTCTAATGTATCTTAGAGAACATGTAACAGTTTGTAATGTATACCTATACATATAAAATAGATACATTGTATATTATATACATCATATAAAGTATGTTTATGTACATAATTACATATAATATATAATGTATACCATGCACACACACACATATAAATATGCATGTACAATATCTACTTAATTCTTCTACTTTGTGTAGAATTTAATTTCTAATTTAATTTCATGCTTTTCTAAGCCATATTCACTATTCCAAAACTTGAGTTTGTCAGTAACATTGAGATAGGTTGGATTCTGGTGTAGTTTAACCATATGGAAATTGCATTATTCCAAATTACCTTTTCTTCCCTCAAAGAATCACATCCAAAAGTTTTGGTGCATTTCAGGACAGGCATTTCTCATGATTTCAACTTTTTTTTTTTTTTTAAGAGTAGGACAACTAAATAATGTATTATTATATAAATTTATCTATATCAGCATTGATCCTTGAACATTGCTTGGGAATTTCTGAGAGTTCCTGATGATAAGAACCAGACAAAACAATAAAAACAAAGAAACAAAGAAGCAAATAAACCACCCAACCAACCAAGCCAAAAAGAGAGGCATTAATATTTCCAAAATTACCTTCCAGGACAAAACACATTTTTTTATGTGATGGCATACTCTAAAAAGAAAACCAAATTAAGACACTATTTTTTGAAAAACTGGCAAATTCATTTCAACTCCGTTTTTTTCTTTTTTCTAAAATAGAGCTGAGACAGGTATTTGTGAAGATACTCAGCCTGAAATTACAGGTATAAATGGAAAATGATCATTGTCCACGAGACTTCACTTTTATAATGCTAATAGAATTCTTGCACTAAAACTCTACGTTTATATTATGTTCCTCTTCCCGTCTACCCAAGACAAGCTTAAGGAAATACTATTACCAAGTATCTGATGTATCCAGGTTATAGCAGCATTTTACAGTATCTAGGACTGCACAAAATGAGATCATTAACTTCACTGCTGTAATTATTACCTGTATTATTAACTGCAACCTTAGCAGTAGAATTAAATACTTATCTGTTTCAGGTACTAACTCTGAGAAAGAGGAAGGTCTCCAATGGAAAATAGTTCTGTCACTAAAGGCTGAAATGTTCCCTGTAATTTAGTTCCTTTTGCTGACTTTTCTCAATAGTGTAAAATCACTTTTAGCAAGGAGACTATACCACTTAGAAAAGGCACTGAGAAAATCCATACAGGTTATCTTTCCAAATCTATGCCAGGTAGGCTTTTACTGGGCAACTCCAGGAGAATGCCACTCAAAGGTCAGAAGTGATTTACTAAAATTTAAGATGGGAGCCTAAAACAATAAACACCATGGTGCCTTTGGTATATGTGTCCTTGCGATATTGAGATTTACTTCAGGCTTTGCTTTACATTAGGGTTGTCCATTATTTGTTGTCCATATAATTATCAGAATAGACTTTGTTTTTCCAAACCCCCTTTACTTATTCTGATGATTTGCATACAATTGGAGTTTCTTAAAAAAAAAAAAAAAGAAAAAGAAACAGAAGAAAGCCAAGCCGCTGCTCAGAGGTATGCTGGTCACACCTGCCATTCTCAAATAATTTCAGCATAAACTGCACCACTTGATTTTTTCAAGAAATATTATGTGGACACACAACTCAAAAACTCAAAAAACAGACAATATGAGGGAAATCTGTAAAGATGTCCTAATTAACAATAGCTAATGGATCACTGTTCCAAAAATATCTCCCCTTGTTATTTCAAATTTTTAGAAGGCATGAAGATTATATATATGTTTGAATACGTGAATCTATGTGAACAACGAGGTGCAGAAATTATGTAGACAATTCAGACAATTTATTTTAAAAAGCTAGCAAGGATGGTGATACATAGATATAGATATGTAGGACGTACTGTAGATCACTATGGGAAAATTACACTCTGCCCAGAAATAAATGTACACCACAGAACTGTATTTCAGTGACTTTAGCTTTTGCTTACTAAGCACAGGGAAAGTTATAAAGTATAGCAGTCCTTATTAATTGTAATTTTTCATTACATGCATGCACCACTTTGACTGGCACAAGAAGGTGCATTGCAGTTTCAAGATGGTTTGCAGGGAAACCCAGTTTTCACTACCTGCTTTGATCTTTTTCAGCCATGACAGATTCATTTGTACTGTCACACCCATTAACTAACAAAGTGCAATCCAATAGTCCCCCCCAAATAAACAAGTTAATGCAATTTCTGAAGTTATCCTGTATGGAGTAAAAACACTTATCTAATCAGTATTTTTATATCATTTTGATATGAGGTATGGAAACTTCCAGAACGTTTCAGTCTTACAAAAGCCTACACTCTAACAGGATGCTTCAAAGACATAGGTATTTTCCTCCCTAAAATAATTTGTATCATTGTTTATTAAGTCACATACCTTGTGTCTTTTGATGTGTTGTCAAAATATTACATTTATTTATGTTTCCTGAAAAACTGACTTTTGTGATAACTTGTTTGCAGAGATACTGAGTTAATTGCAGTATGAGAGGCTTTTTTAGACTGCTTCTGAGACAAACATGACATGGACATTCTGGACATTATTCTTCCCCATAAATATTTACATGGGTTAAATTGTCCAAAATTAAAACCAAAAACCCAAGCTTGTTTCTCTTCATATGACCTCAAATCAATCTTCTTTAGGAAGACAAGAATAATTTAATGAAGTTTTTTTTGATACTTGATCTGCAGGATATCTGTACAACTCAGCATCAGAGAACTTGTGCCCTTTTGTATTCATTCAGTTCCAACCTCCAGCCTCCTCGCCACCAAAAAAACCCCAAGGAACCAAACACAAAGGAAACCACTAAAACCCAGAACAAGAAAGCACCAACTTTGCATGTGTGTAAGTTCATTGCCATTAGGTGGCTTCAGTTTCAGAGCAATTTTTGATACAGAGTACCACTTAGCCTTCTCTCTAGCATTCAAAATATCCACCTAAATATTCAGGGAAATACCAACCTATATAAACAACTACACAATAAACTTAAAGGTAAGTAATTTGAATTTAAGCCCAAACTGCGACATTAAAACACTCTACAACATTATAGGGAGAAGTCTGAAATAGAATCAAGTGCCAAGCAACAGAACCTTTTCCCACATGAGGTACTTCATGGAAAAGTAACATCCAGTGTTGACTACAATATAACTTGAAGTGGCATAGATTGCTTTCACAACTACAACTACAACTCACCAGCTATATGTTGATATAAGAAGAGAAAACTGAGAAAAACCATAATGTCTGCTATGACCCCCTTTATGCAGGTTGCATATAAATAGGAGGGAGCTCAGCAACTCCTTGCTCAGCTCCAAGTTGTATTATGCATTCCTCTTATTTATGATTCTATTGATTATAGCCCAGAAAAGAAACTGTTGTGTTTTCTTGCATTAGCATAATTTTTTTCAGAATTGCAAAGCACTTAATATACACAGAATGATCCACACATTAAAAAATGGCTGACCCATTGCAAACCCATGGCTGCTGTCACTACATAAAGTCATAATATTACACAGCAATTTATTTCATATAGGTGATACTAATGATTGTAAAGACCAAACTACTTCCTATAACAGAAGAAAAACCTTATTTCTAGTGTCATCTGCAACTCCTCAGACAACAAAGCTAGAAAAAGTTTGTTCATGGAATTTCATTCATTTTCTTCTGGCTCAAACACAAATCTGTGTTGATTTCATCTGAAAGACATAGGAACAGTTAGCAAGGGTGAAGAGCTATGAGATCCTATTAGCCAAGAATAACAAATATCAGTGAAATGAAACCTGCAGATTTTAGATATTTCAAGCTATTGTGTTACAAAAGAATGAACTCTTTAATTGGGACTCAGTGCTTTGCTTCCTCACCATTCTTATGTCAATTTATTCCCCCTTTTCATACAATCAGATGCATCCAACTTCAGCTTCTGAGTAAGGTCAATGAATTGTCCTACCTAGGTGTCATAAAATCCTTATTGTGAATTTTCAGATATAGATTTGTCACTCACCCCTGCAACAGAGCCCATGTATTTTGATTCTGAATTCTGAATCATTCCTCAGAAGTGACTCATAGCCTAGCTCAGCTTGCTCATGTCAGATAAGAAGAGCTCGAGACCAGAGCAGAAAAACTGTCAAGGATCACGCTTCAATCACTAGAATTACACACCACTTTTACTAATAATGCCTACCTTAGTGCCTCTAGTAAAGGTTGCTTGGTAGCAGGACTTTTTCAAGGGCATTACAGATCTCAGCTTCCATCTGCCAATTATACAAGACTTGGAACAAAACTTTTAGCTCTTGCAATTGTAATTCTATTAGTGTTCCAACACAGGACAAATGAGATAACTACATCTGAACTGTGCCCGCATTCATTATTAATTAAAATTCAAACTATGGTTCCTAAAACACTTCAGTCCTTGTTTACTGCCATACTAAAATTTCTGAGTGATTTTATTTTTTGATCATTTTTCTTTGATCTGTCATAAACTTCTTTCCTCTAGAGCCTTGAGATGAGAAAAAATGAACTTTTGTATAGGGATGGAAGAGTTCCATCATCTTGTCTGTTCTGCCAAACCTCATCTCCTGAAAGCACCAAAAGATAGTTTGGCACCCTCTCCTTCGATCCTTCATTACAGCATCAGACAGTCCTTATAACATCAGCAGACCTTCCTCCTGCAGGTCTTCCATCTGCCTGCCCCTCTCATCCTTTATTTCTTTCTTTTCTGTTATCTTATAAAAGAACAGCTAGAATCTGATATCCAGAGCAAAAGAAATGTTATGTTGGAAGAGAAAAACATTTCAGAACATGCTGAAGGGATGCCTCCTATTGTATAAAAACCTGAACTCTGTCTTTTAGAACATTAATCCTTCCCCGTTGACTCTGCTGTTCCCCAGCCTCTGTGACACAATCCTCATAAGATATAACACACCTAAAAATAACCAGGGAACTAAGTGCTAGTGGAAAACTCTTCTACTGCTCAGCAACTTCAAAATTTGTTGTTCTTATCTATTTACAATATACTCCCTTAGAAGCTCAAAACCATATTTTCTTTCCAAACGGCTTTATCTACTCATTATTTTTTATTATTTTTCTTCTCCCTTTTCTTATAATGACAAGAAACAAGACTTTGCTTCACTTCCATTCTTATCACCACTTCAAAATCATTAAGCTTCAAATTTTCTTTGTCTAATTTTCAATTTATTTCTTATACTTACAGAACAAAACTATCTTGTGATCTTTAAATACTGCCTTATTTATTTTTATTCAATGAAGATACATAGATGCATATAAAGAAACACATATAAAGATGCATATAAAGAAACACATATAAAGAAATACTACACATTTATGCATATAAAGATATATTAAAGAGAAAAAAAATGAGCCACAGCAAGAAAAAGGCAACTAAATAACACAACTTATGATGCATTTGTTCTTTAATTACTTTTCCAATTCAACTACAAACATGTTTTTAAAATACATTTAAAATGTTTAAATCTGAGTAGAAAAATATTTAATATTTCAGAATATTTGTTATGTTCATTGGCATTTTTTTTATTTCTTAAAAGCACTATGCAATATGAAATGTGCATGCTTACCAGAGCCATGAAAAGTAGAAGTTAAGGTGTCCTGGGAATTTATGCTGATGACCTTTAACAGTGAGTTTCACCAAATTCATCTGAATTTAACCAAGAATCCTGCTAATGATCCATCCTACTTTCCTGAAGTTGCGTGTTGAAACTTCAGTACTAAGAGACAAGCCACAAAAATTACTGGACATTCAGTCAGCAAAGTAATCAAACTGGTTCTCTATTTACATAAATTCAACGAGTAAGACAAAGCCATTTTACATTGGTTCTTTTCAGGATACTATTGCATAGCATACACAGCCTCCAGGGAGCTGCTTCTATTTCAGTGAGCAATTTAATTTTCAGCATAATTTGCCATATAATTGTGTCTTTAAATTTAGTCAATTCATTCAGTTGTTCACATAATTAATTCTGATTTATTCTTAAGCTCTCATCTTGCAATTTATTCTTAAGCTCTCATCTTTTATTTTTTCACTCTTTGCTTATAATTTGCTGAAGATTATATTAGATTCTCAGATCTTTTGGAAGCTTTCTAAATCCTATGCACTGAATATCAGAAGTGAAGTTTTTGGTCTTATTTTTGCTTCAATAAGGCTTCAAGTAAAAATTGTCATTGAAGGCTGTGGCAAGAGCAATGTTGTAAAGGAATTCTGGATTGTTATGTGCTATTAAAAAAAAAGAACCTAATCTCTTTCATGATTATGGCTTGTATGTACACTCTATGAAAAAAGTAAAGGAAAAATATATATCCCATATTATGTAACCACCACTGAGGTTTTTAGATTTGTATGCAGTAAAAATAAACAAGGCAGAACAGCCTTACAACTAATTTAATGATATCCATGTTCTAGACCAACATATTCCTTATCATTCAGCTTGATGCACACAAACTACCCTTGCTATCTGTCATTTTAGACTGCTTTAGGATCTCTACCTAAACAAGACTAGAGAGTGATAAACCTTTAATTGATTTGCTATGTACAGGACTGACTGAAGCATAGACCAGGTTGCTGTGGCAAGAAAACTATGAAGCATAAATAGAGTTATTAATATTTCAGCTTTTCCTCTTTTGTCTATGTGTAGATGAAGCAATGGCTTAATCTTTTATTGTTTTCATAAACTGTCCATTTATTACAGTAATGAATGATGAAACAGAGATTGTGGTTCTTCTTCATGTCAATGACTTTTAGTCTTACACTGTATCAGAACTCAGTTGAGTTCTTATTCACTGGGAATAGAAGACCGCTGTTTCAAATAAAATTAAAGCAATAATGGTATGATTGCACCTACATAGAAAGGATGTTCTATTTCTTTCCTTTGTCTGTATGGCTGTTTTTACAGAATCATGGAATTTGTGTTCAGATGTGTTTTCATATTTTCAGATTTACATCCATTGCTTCTTGTCCTGTCACTTGGTATCACTGACATGAGCTCTCCTTCACTCCCTCTCCATCAGGTACTTTTCCAAATTGATAAGATCCCCCTGAGCTTTCTTTGCTTCATACTAAACAGTCCCAGCTCTCTCATCCTCTCCTTGTATTGCAGATGCTGCATTTACGTCTTTGTTGCACTTCAGTGGACTTATTCTACTAAAGTCCATATAGTTTTTGGACTGGGGGAACCAAAACTGGACCCAGCACTCCCAGAGTTTGTCTAATCAGCATCATGCAGAAGTAAAATAACTACCTTCCTTTACTGGCAACATTTCCTACATGCAGCCTGAGAAGCTGTCTGTGACCTTTGCCATACAGGCACGCTGGCTGGCTCCTGGTGAGCTTGGTGTTCCTCATGATCCCAAGGTTCTTTTCTGCAGAGCTGCTTCAAAGCTGGCCAGCCCTAGTCTGTACCAGTTCCTGGAGTTACTCTTCTCCAACTGCAGAACTTGGAACTTCCCACTGTTGGGAACTTGTGTTGAGCTTGGTGAATCACATGCACAATGGATCAGCTACTTACAGTTTTCTTACAGTTTTGGTTGTGTTTTTTTTTTTTAATTGTCTGGAAACTATCTGAACACACATTGTGCCTAATCATCTATCTCATTAATGAAGACGTTAAACAGTATTGGCTCTATCCTTGACCCCTCAGTTACTTCACTAATGACTTGCCTCTAACTGGACTTTTTGTCACTGATCATCATTCTCTATGACAAGCCACTCAGTCAATTTTCAACCTACCTCACTGTCTAATTATCCAATCCACGTTTAGTCTTTTCTAAGGATGTTACAGGAAACATCGTTAAAGAATTTACTAAAGTCCAGGTAAAAAAACATCAACTGCTCTCTCTTTGTCTAGTAAGCCAGCCACCTCATTCTAAAGACTATCAGGGTGGCTAAGCATGGTTTATCATTCATAAATCAACACTGACTACTCCTGAGCACCTGCTTCTCGCTCACATTTAGAAATGGTTTCCAGGATTAGTTGCTTCATTGGCCTCCCAGGCACTAAAGTGAGACTGACCACTATCAATTCCCAGATCTTTATTCTTTGCTTTCTTGAATATGAGTGACTATGGTTTGTCCTGTTATAGTGTTCAGGGATCTCTCCTGAATGCCATGACCTTTCAAAGATAACCAAGTGGCTACACAGTGACATCAGCAGCTCCCTCAGCACTTCTAAATGCCACCTATCCAGTTACATGGACTTACATATGCCTAGTTTCTTACAGTTCCTGAATGCTGACTTACCAGTAAAGACTGAACAGGAAAAGACATTAAATGTCTTTGCCTTTAACACATTCCTTGTCAGCCATTTATCAGATGCATTCAGCAGCAGGCCCACTTTTGATGGTCTTAGTTTGGGAGATTTTTTTGTTTAGGGTTTTGCTTTGTGTTACTACCCAAAAAAATTCTTTATGTAACTGCACTTAATTCTGTTTCTTGTCAAGATAAATATTCAGTAACAAGGTGGACAAATACCTTTTCTTTACTGTTCCTTTGCTCTTTATGTACTTGTAAAATTGGCTATTTCCTCCTACATCCCCTGAAAAACCCAACTCCATGTGGGCTTTGGCTTTCCCATATTATTAGCTACATATGGCCTCTAGTAAAGACACTGGTATGAAATCCAATATGAAATAATTTTGATTCCTTGTTGCTGTTTATCAAAAGGTTACAATCAGTGCTCACTTTATGCTTAGTATTTGTTGGATGGACAGAGAAAATAAAAATGCCTTAGGGGAGAAAACGCTGCTTTTTGATTACAGGCTTTTAACAAGAAGTTACCCAAGTATGGGTGCACCTTAGTGTTGGTTTCCAGATGAGGTGGGGGTGACATTATTTTCCTTCAAAATGTTTTCTCAAGGGAGAAGTACAGCTTGAAAAACCTTCTCTGGATGTATCAGAATCCTGCAGTAAGGATGGAAATTAACTTCCACAATTCAAGTTACTTCAGACTGAAGACCTCACAGTTTCTAGAAAGGACCTTCAACACTGTGATAAGCCTCTGTGCTCTATTAATCCAACTCTGGTTTATGGCATTGCTGGTTTATGGCACAAGTTACAAAACTTACATCCTTTTCTATTCCATATTTGATCATTATACAACTTTATTTGTGCATAACATTTTATTTTAGGTTTTTTAAGAAGAAAATGTGATTTCGGGTGTTTTTTGCCCTTTATCCCCAGGCTCTTCAGGAGATTATAGGTTTAAAACTCTGCTATAGTACAATTCTCCCTTGTAAAAAGCTCAAAGAAGTCAATGCTAAATATATCTTGTAGTGTACTATGAAAATTCAAATAAAGTAAGTATATGAAAAGTTACAAGAAAGAAGAATTCAGGTCTGAACAGATTATTTTGAATATGAAAAATTGTTTATTTACTGCTCATTTATGGACCAGAAAAAAGTGGAATCAAATCCTATTCACAGTCTATTCTATTGTACATGTTCATTAATTTTTATTTTAATGCATTTGTTTCCTGATCTGATGTCTCAATATAGGTCTTGTGTCTTCACAACAGGTTTTGCAGAAAATCATAATAATACATAAGGGTTTTTTTATGTATAATAATACATAAGTTTTATGTTTTCTAAGTGAAGGGAGTGGTTTGGGAAGAAAACAGCTTCAAAGGAAGCAGAATAATATCTAAACACATGCATTGAAATTATCTGCTTTTCAGTGTGCTTTCTCTAATGATACAAGTGAAAACTGAAAATGTCAACACCATCATGTAAGGACTAGTTAATCTACCGTTTTAACTCTCACTCTCTGGTCTTAGAAAAATCCAAACAATCAAACAAAAAAAAAAAAACACCCCACAAAAACAAACCATCAAAAAAACAGGAAACAAAACCTCACATATATGCTACACCAAAAGAGAGCTGTAATGTAGCAAACTTAAAGAAACCTCCTTGCTGAAGCAAAAAAATGAACACCCACCTATCCCTATTCCCACCCTCAGAATCAAGGCCATGCTATTCAAGCACCTACAAATAAAAGATAGATTGAAAATGTCTTTTTACTTCATCTGTTTGAGGCTTCTACCTGGGATAACAACTTCATGATATCAATTCACAGGAAAAAAAAAAATCTTAGCTAACAATTAGGAGTCCCTCTTTGAGTCACATATTGCAACAACATGATTATTACACCCATTTACAGAATTTATTAAGGTGTGATTTCATGTTGGAGGTCATTTGAGAAGAATGTTTCAAAATGTAAAAAATCAAAATGCTTTGGCATGCATTGAATGTGTCTTCCTTTCTCTGAACTCTCCCTTTGTGCATGTGTGTCCCAAATAAATCTAATGGTTCACTGCTTATTCCATCTTTTTCTTCAGTTCACCTTCTGCTCCTGAAACTCCCTTAGTTCTGTTCTCCTTTGCTTTCTTTCCTTCTTGATCCAATGCATCTTATGTGTACTTCTTCCTTTGAGGCAATGATAAAAACCAGCTACAATACAGAAAATAAAAAGGTGTCATGCAAATATGCTTGTCCCTATAGCAAGATAGAAAGTTAGCTTCAAGAGCAGCTTAAAATTATGCTTGACTGATTATAGTGTACTAGCCAATGAATAAGCAACTGAGAATCACTGCAGTAAGCCAAATGATCTTGGAATTGAATAGGAAAAAAACCCAAAATACAGGATGTGTCAGTGGCAGATACTAAACTAAACCCCATGTGAAGTGACTGCCAAAGTAAATAAAGGTGTTTTGGACAGCCACATATGAAAGTTTTGATTTCCCTTTATAAACATCAGTATGATGCATAGACACATTGCAGCAATGTGGATAATGCTACCATCTCCCTTTTGGAAACACAGAACTAGCACAAAGTTTAAAAAAAAAAGGTAAGAAACAAAAACAGAATTTGGAAAGATATCTGAAGTTAAGCAGTCACATCCTCAAATACAAGCATAAGCCCGTAAGTAGCCCCAGTCAGAAAGCATGTTTCCTGAATGTCTCTGTGCTCATATGGAATAGCCTTGAAGTCTCTGGATGACTTAGTGTCAATCTTCATCTGAAGACTCCTTCAGATGATGAATTGTACTCACATTTACAAAATGAAGTCCACACAAGTATTGCAATGATACCAGGTTTCATTTGGGCTCACAAAATAGAACAATAATGCTGTCACCTCTATATGTAATTTTAATCATAAAGAGTTTGCAAAAAAACCCACGTGAACATGTATTTGATTTTCGGTTTTTTGTCTGGGCAGTTTCAGCCCAGCAGAATGTCTTATACTCAGGCTACAGAATATACTATAAGAACAGCTTCCAGATGTTATTGAATTTTATATTCTACAAAATAAAGTAATTTTCTTTAAATATGCCATGGTTTAGGAATGGTACTCCTTAATTTATTGCCCCTCCCCCCTTCTCTGAGATTCCAAAACCACATGCTGCTCACACACTCTTCCTCTCTCCTACCCTGTTCTCCATGGGTGGAGAGAGGAAAGTTGAAGGCACAATAGGTAAAGATCATGGGTTGAGGTAAAAATAGTTCACTGGAAACAACAATGAAATAAGAAAATAAACATTAACAACATCAACTTAATAACAAAATTATATAAAAAGGAGAGTGCAGAAGCCCAATCTGGCCACAACCATTCGACCCAAGCTGCTCTCTCTGGTCAGGACCCATTGCTGCAGCAGTCACACTTGATCCACAGGAAAAGCATGACCCTCTTTCCTGGAAGCTGTTCCCTGCCACTGGCAATGGAGTAATGCGATATCGAATAACACAATATCTTGGCCTTGCCTTATTCTGCTGATCTGAGCTGGAACCAGGAGAAGCCATTAACAGAGTAATGTACAAATACCTAGCAAATCCTTACAGCAATGCAGATCTGTCTTCTAAAGCCTAGTCTAAGAACTGTGCAGTAAGCAATATAAAATCTTTGGTAAAATAACTGAACCTGAACATGGAGTGGAATTTACACCTACCCAGCATTTTTCTAAGACTTCAAAAGAACTATCAAAAAAATCTCAGAAAGTAAAAAAACTGAAAAAACACTTCAGTTTGTCCATGTAATTGTAGATACCAAGTAGTTTTAGCTACCTACTTTTAAAATATATTTTCTTAAAATACTTATAGATAAAAATGGAACCAGATTAGAATTCAATTACCATTCTGTTACTATCATTACCAATTATTTGCATATAATTTTATTTTTAGAGTTTCACAACTCTGTGAAGTCTCCTTATGCCTAAGCTGGATCAGTGAGCTGCAGAAGTATTTTCTTTGAAACCAGATTTTGACCAAAGATCTCTTACCCTAAAAGGTATCAATAAACACAGAGGAGTCCTCCCCATTTAAACAGCCACTCCACATCTTCCACATTTTGCTAAATGTCACTAAGATTTTGTCAATTTATAATTATTATTGTGCAATACAGCGTACAGATTTCAGAAGAAGAGACAAACTTTTATATTTCCCCTTTTATTCCACTAGCTTTTCTCCTCCCCATCATATGTTCACTTATAATTTGATGTCTTTAATCATTTAATGTTTAATCATTTAAGTGGGACTTCTTTCATCTCAATCCAGAGCACATAACCAGGTCGTGATCTACACTGAACAGCAGAATAAAATTAAGTGATAGTAAAAAACATTTCTTCCAGTATCAGCATAGAAGATGATAGTCTTACATAGGCTCTTTCCATCCCCAAAACTTCTCTCTGGACCGCCCCACTTTATGAACAATTTAAAATGAATTCCCTTCTCCCTAAAAGGTTTTCACTGCATTGATTTCAGAATGTACTGGTTGTCAAATAATGTACTGGTTGTCAAGTTTTTCAATTTATTTCCCTCTTCCTTCTACTTATACAATACAGCTCCACACAATGCTGTGAGGAGGATCCCAAAACTCTTAAAGAAAGTCTCATAAATTTTTTTGTCACATAAATACAGAAAAAAGTAAATTACTACTCAACAATATCTATAATTGCTATTTAAACTTTTATTCAGTGTAGAATATCTGAATAAATGTAGTGATTGAAAAAAAAAAAACCAAAAACAAACCCACACACACAAAACAACACAGGCAAACAGATTAATCAATCAATGCACTACAACAAACACTAAATGTGAGATTATATTTTAAATCTTATCCTTCCTATACACCTTGGATGTCTGTAGGTGTGATCCATACAGACACAGTGTCATTAGAAAACCCAATTACACTGACAGAAAAGGCTGCTTGTGCAAAAGCAATGATATATTGTAGGAAAAACTCTCAGTGAGTATCATGTGCAGATTACGGCTTTGAAACATACACCAACTCAATTCCTTTTGGTAAAGTCTAGAAGCTCATGCATGGAAGTATTACCAGACCATTCTTTAAATTTTCATTTTCGTAGGCTCAGTAAGCTCTAGGTAAAGCAGGATTTTACCTCTTGCTTTTTTTGTGCTGTGTTGTTTCGTCTTTTTAAGTGAATGAACTGCAGAACATATTTTCAGAGTCATGCAATGGAAGAGAAAAAAAAGGAAAGTTTTCCCTTTAAACTTATCATAGCATGAGGTTTCTAGAGAAAAAACACACTATCCAGAAAATGAAAGGGATGGCTCATTTGAATAAAACAGTAAATAGTACTTTTAATCTAAAAAATATGGTCACAAGAGAAAAAATAAAACCAAAAAACTAGAAATCACTGACAGGATAAAAATAATTTTTACCATGTCAAACAAAAGTTATTTTTTTCAGCTATAAAATAAAACCACATGATGCCACACTTATTTACATACTCCAATTCTCACTAAAATACAAAGGAAATCTGGACTTCCAAGATTCCTTATAGGAGATCTAATGTAAACCTACTCTTTTACAGTAAAAGCATTTTCTATGGTCAGACTCATGGCATTTAAATCTATTTATGAGTATGATTTTACAGTATAATTTTAGCAGGCACTAAATACTGACTTCATATTCTGAACCTACTGTCATCCCATAGTGAGAAAGATTGTAATGATCATGACCTAGGAATTACTTATGCAATTTCTGTACATTAGCTCCTCTCCTTACATAGGTCAGAAAAACAGCTATGATGGTCAAAAAGCCATTTAAAAGAAAAAATAATTATACACTTTATAGGTTGACTGGAGATTATTATACTTTATTTAGCACTAATTGTAACAAAGCTATCCTACTTGTGAACAAAAAATCAGTGAAAGCGCAACATAAAAATATAATAATATCTACAATTAATGACACAGATCATGACTTAACTATATGTCACAAAAAACCACTTCAAGGACAACAAACAATTCCCATGTACGGCCCATATATGAGATCTTGAAACTTATACAAGACTTTTCAACTCTTCTTATACCCAACTGCTAAAAGGTATCTCTGAATTAGAGGAAACACTTTAATTTTTCAGTCTTGAATACAGATTTGTATATATTAATGTATTGGCCCTACCCTGACACCCACCCATCCACTTTTCTAAAATACATCAGAGCAAAAATAGATGAGATGGGAAAGAGAATTCACATAGTAATCCTATAAGTTTTTGTTCAAGGAACAAAATTATCTTAATTTCATTACTAATTTCCTTAAAATAAGTGTTTAAAAAAACAGAGACTGTCTTTAAAGCTGGGAAATTCAGAAAAAGGTTTTAAGTAGATCATTTGTTAAGGGATCATGAGAGATTCAGAGAAATGCTTCAGATGTCTAGTATTATGAAAGAATGTGACACTTATCCTCAAATCTTATCCATCTCAATTTCTTAAAACTTGTGCAAATTTATTATCTCTATTGCCACATGCCTCCATGGTGAATTTTTTTTTTCTGTAAACAGAATTGATTGTCATACAGAAATTTTTTTAAATGCAATGAATTTATGGGAAAGTGCATTGAAATGCATCAACATTTATCAAAAACTCAGCTGTAAGTGGTACACTGAAGCACTTTATTGCTGGTCTGTACATGGCAGTTATGGGGGGTAATGACAGCAGAAATACACATTAGTAAGAAAAACACAAAATACTGTAAAAGGAGTACTAAAATCTACAATAAAGCACTCTTTTTCCAGGCTATGTTCTTGACTCACTTTCATGTCTGTAATATTCCTTTTTCATCCACAGACGTCTGCTACATTTCTTAATACCAACAGCTGATCATGTACGTATGCACATGTTTTCCTCAAGCTTCCACATTATTCACAAAAAAAATTTAATGTTCTTACCAATCCAGCTGGTGGGCTCCAGAAGGAGACAAAGCTGGCACCTACTCTATTATTTATCTAATATTTTGCATGGAACTGTCTCAGAGTATTAACACTTTCAGACAGTTAAATATTTATCTTTTCTAGCCCAATTCTTTCTTCAGTCACAGAAAAATCTTTTGTTCCTAATAGAAAATGACTGGGGCAAAAAGGTACTTTATATCTTGTTACTTGTTCTGTGTGCCTCCCTAATCCATTCCTTGTTGCCAGGTAAGGGAAGTGGTGCAATCAATCGAACATCGATATAGGCTCTTCCATATTCTATTTTTTGATTTTATCATCCTTCATTTATTTCATAATCAGTTATTACATTACTTGGCGAGTGTCCCTGATTCCAAAAAGATGAATTTTCTACTGTGACAATTTTTATTCACTCAAGATTTTCCAGTCTGATCTGCTACTCTGAAATTCTATATAATTTCTGAATTTTAACATTTCACTCTTCTCCCAAACTCAAGACATGAACTCCAACTTGACATATTGTCCAAGATATTTCTACCGAGGGTATTACACAGTTCCACTATTCCTTTTCTTTCTTTTAATTTTATAAAGTAACCAAAAAACCACTTTTCTATGCACATCTTTGAGCCTTCCATTTGAAATGAGAGGTAGAACCAAGAAATATCTGAGAATACTTCTAATTAGCAACACCCCAAAACCACACTGAGGGATTATTCTCCACTTCTCTCAAGTATCTGTAGCAACGGAGAGGACACACTTTGCTCAGCGTGAGGCAGTTATGTCAACTTTCAGAAATAAACCATACACTCACACTACTTGAAAAAGTGCAAAAATACGAGGAAACCTTTACTACAAAATTAAGTGCCTATAGGTTCTGCATAGAAGACCTTATACAAATCACCATATGTCAGGGGATGCTAAGCGAGCTTCAGATGATATTTCATTGTACTCCACTTGTCTAGCTCGTAAAGTCAACACACCCATCCAATCTTTATATCATAAGTAATAGGACACAAAATGAACTGCAGCTGTCAAAGGTCTTGGTAGCTGAGAGAACAACCAGAATCAATCCAAACTAACATTCTTACTGGGTCGTTAATCTTTTCAGTTTTCTGTAACATATTTGCTACCACACCAGCCTTAGTTGCAATGTTCATAAATTGTATAATTGTATCCCATACTATTATAGTATTTCATATAATATATATAATGCAGTAAAATTTCAAGAGCCACTATTATCTTTATCAATATAAATAAATCAATATAAAATGCAACTTAAATCAAGTGAGCAATAAAAATACACAAACTGTGATTTGTAGCACAAACTGAATATCCAGCATGTCAGATGCGAATACCATGACTTCAGTAAAAAAATGGAAAATCATTAGTTTGGTCTGATAAGGATGTCCTTCCTGGCAATTAGTGGAGTTCTCCCTACTGATTATACTCATGTAATACTGCCAATGGTGAAGGGAAAACCTCAGACTCATGAGATCTCATGAAGAGTCACCACTTTAAACACAACTATTGACACTCTGAAGGATAAGCAAGTCAATCAGAACTCATTTCTCTTCTAGTGTCATGCGACACTAAGTGCGTGAAGTCACCCCACAGGCAGCATCACGATTTAAGAAGGTAAGAAACACGAGCTGTCCATTAACATGGAAATATATGCCAGTTTATGTAGTACAAACTTGCATTTTCACAGAGAAACCATCCGAGATAGCTCAGATGTGTTTCAGGCTCGCATCTCTTATACTCCACAAAGTCATCCAAAGGAATATTAAAACAAACTAAACTAATACTGTATTTTACCTTTTTTTTTTTTCCTTTTTTCCCTCTGTCACCTGACCAGTTGGGCGAAATACCACTCTAACTCACATAAACTGCAACTAAAGAGAGGGGGTTTTTTGCTTCAAATTAGTTCCTAATAGAGTCTGTGAGGTATGACTGAAAGAAAAAAAATGCCACAAGACTGTGGAGCAAAACAGCACTTTAAAAACACACTGTAGAGGGCATATTGTAATTTTTTTTCCTTTATTTATCCAGTTCTAAAATTACTTGCTCTGTGAGTCAGTCCTTGCATAAGATATGTCTGCTTCAGAGACCCCTCAGACTAAAACTGAGGTTTGACCTTTAGAGTAGTTATCAACCTTGACAATATAGGAAAGAGATTATTCCCTTTACAATTCATTTCACTTAAAGCCTTTAATCTTCCAAGAATTAGAGCCTTCACCCTCATCTCCATATAGGCAGACAAGCAGTCTACCCTAATTCTCATCTCTAGCTTGACTGCATTCCAGCAAAAAGCAGACTTAAAGGGACCTGAAAAAGAAGCATCAGAAACCCATACTACAGACAAGGCTATCTTACCTTGCCCGTGTGGTGGAAAATGCACAGCTGTGGTTCCAAAACATCTGAAATAAACAGGATTGCTAATTCCTGGGTCAGTTGTTATTTCTATTTCAGATAATTAAACTTTGTAATATGATAACAGCTTAATGACCTGCTTTTCACACTTTTAATGAGCTGCAGAAAAAAAAAACCAAAAAACCAAAGCATCATATAAGTATTTTATTAGAAGCATTTAAGGATACATGCCATGAATGCGTGAACTGCACCAGTCCAAACTCTAAAAAGATTGCGTGGTTTTTACATAGACATGTGTAAAAACGTACTGTTATATTTTAACATGATTTGACATAAATCTTACAGAGAAAAGTAGTGAAACCGACAGCTAAGTCAGTCTTTGAAGAAATCCTGACACACTCAGTGTCTGAAGGTTTTTTAAAAAAATTACCTCCCAGTCTTATTGCAAACAATAGAGGCTTGAGGTCAGGAAAGCTTAAAATCATTTCAGCATAGCCTTCAATGCACAATACAAAATATATTCAAATATTCCATTTTCTGCTCTCGAAATCACTGTGTTTCTGACAGATGCTTATGTTCCTAAATACCTCTAATAATAAAGAATTCATTATTCTCCTACACAGTCTATTTCAATGATATTTTTAATAATAAGATTTTTAATTCTATGTAATCCAAGTCTCTCCTGCTATAAAGTTAAAAAGCACTTAATACTTGCCCTATTTGACCTGGGAAAAAAAACCAAGTTATTCTTCCCTCTTTCAAGAACTTATCATGGCAGATTAAGACACCTAATTTTTTCCATCTTCTATTTACTTTGAAGATATACCTGTTCAAAGATTGTCTCATGCAATGAGTATGGTTTTTTTAACCAATCAGGTATCTCAAAGTATAATGTCAAAAACACTACAAAAGTATTACAGGAGCTGAATAGAGATGAAAAAATTTCTCCTAAACTATATATAGAATGACAGAATTATTCAGGCTGAAGAGACATCAGGACATCTTTTGTCCAATTTTCAACTCAGAGCAGTAGTAAGCTGTGAGGTCAGATCACTATACTCAGGGCTTTATTCAGTGTGGTATTGAATATGTCCAAGAACAGAGAGACTAAACTGTCTCTCTGAAAATTCTGTTCCACACTTTGACTGTCCTATGACCTCTAAGATCTTTCCATACATCCAGTCTGAACTCCACTTGTCTCACTTTATACCTGTAGCCTTTCATTCACTCTGATGAATGGACATGAAGAGCCCAGCTCCATTTTTTGCTAACCCCCTTGCTGGCATGGGCAAGCTGCTGACAAGTTCTTCCAAAGCAGTCTCTTCTTCAGGCTGAACAAGCCCTGATCCTCTATTCTATCCTCAAAGAAAAAATGCTCCAGCTCCCGACTAGTTTGGGAATCATCTGCTAATCCCAATTCAGCTAGTTGACAACTTTCTCGTACTGAGGATCCCAAAACTGTAAGCAGTAGCTAGATGAGGTCTCATAGGCTTTGAACAGAAGAGAGATAGTCCCGCTCCCTCAATCTCCTTTCTATTTCCCTATGAATACAGGTTAGATGCCACTTTTGCTGGCCCAGGTTAGATCCCTCACATATTTAATTTATCACAGGCCTTCAAGCAGTACATGATCTATGTTTTTGTCTCAGCCAACCAACCAGCTTTTTATCCATCTAGTTTTCTGCTATCCAGAGTGCAATATTCAACACTAACAACGTAAGACTTATTTAAGGCAAATATTACCTGTTTCTTTCTCCATGCTCACAGACCAGAAAGCAATCAGGTTGGCCAGGCATGAATGGGAGCCTGACTGTTCCCAGCCCCAGCTTTCTTCTTCAGGGGCCCAGATGTGAGCTTTAAAACTCCATGATTCCCTCAGAAACTAACATGAGATATCTATATAGTAGTTTCCTCTACTGTCTTTTGGGCCTTGTTTGGAAGATGTGTGCAAAATTTGCCTTTCCCCAGTCACCACATCATGTCCCAAATTTCTCATGCTTCATTCTGAAATAATTTTACAGCATCTGCTTCAGTTTGCAATCCCTCCTCTCTTTCTTCCTTCTTTCTCCTGAATTGTTACTGAATCAATTGTTCCTCAGTCTGTATTTTGTCTCTGGTGATTTTTATGCAAGGATATTCAATTTGTCTAAGTTTCACCACATCTTTTAGTGGTTACTTCTCTGCTCCTCAGGTTTATTTTGAATGCAGAGTCTAGCCTCTACACACTAAATTCTTATCATCTTTATAGATGGCAAATTTATCTTTGCAAAATTTAAAAATTTATCTTTACAAAATTGATACGAAATACAGGTTTCTATTTCATCACCCATCATGTTAATGATACTACTGAATAAAGCCGGATCTAAGCCCATAAGAAGATCCTTATGACTACACACTTTCACACCAAATACAAGATATCTTTTCATTATATAGAAGGTCTGAAATCAACTTTGTGCTTTCTCTTTGTTGATACATCTAGATGAAACACAGATTAAAACACTAAGCAACACAGTACCAAATTTCTTAGTCAGGATTTAAGGCACCTATTTTCTCCTCTCTCCATAAGGCTACAAGATTAGAGAGTTCTGACATAATTTATTCAAAATATGTGAATTTCTATAATTTAATTTATTTTTTAGCTCTCGTTTCTAAAGTAAAAATTATAAGTTATAAGTGAGGTCACTTATCAGCAAACTAGAAGCATTATGTATTAAGATTACAATTATGTAACAGTGACATTGATTCCATTTATAACTTTTATAGCAGAGATCTTAACAAATAAAGATTTTAGGTTTGGTCAGGTGAATGGTTGATATAAGAAAGCAGCTAAGGATTTTTTTGTTTGTTTTTTTTTTGTTTTACATCACTGGGGAATATAGATTTCCTATGTTTTGACCTGGTCACTGTCACAGAAATTCAACAGGCCTATGTTGCAAAAGCAGCTAACCAAACAATCTTTTTGAAATATGGGTGACAACATGATGTCACAAGATGGATAGGCAAAAATAGAGACACAATAATTGTCTAACAATTGACAAGCAATTTGTCGATTATGCAATTTAAAAAAAATATATCTAAGGAAACTTATCATCCCCAAAATATTCCATTTTCCTTGTAAAATTTTAAAATTTTACAAGGCATTATAAAATTTTTTAACATTACAACAACAACTTGCCATTGTAAAATATTTGTTTCAGGTGAATAAGGATATTGCATATTTCCAGCTTAATTTAGCCCTTTCATTTCAGTCATGAGAAGTAAATTCATAATTTCTAAAGAACTTGATTACCTTGGATTAGATTAAGACTTCAGTTTTTGAATTCAGTGTCATCAGGTATATTCTTGGAAACCTGTTTTCAGGTTGTTTCTGATGCATGCTCAGAAAATTAACCTTTTTTAAAAAAAATTATCTCAAATTGGCACTAAAATCTAACGAATTCCAATTAATAACTGGTATTGAAAGGTGCATGTGTTTGAGTATGAGATTATAAAAATGTGTCTCAGCTATGCATTTGTAACCTAATCATCCTGCTTTCTCAAAACAGCATGTTACACTTCTGTCATGCATAGTACAAGTTACAGAAGGCTTTATTAAAAAGAAAACAAAGACATTTACATTGGGCCAAATTAAACTTCCTAAACAAAGAGCAGTTTCTGCCAGTTCACTAAATAGACAGCTGTTTCCTTCCTGGTTTTACTCTAATGGTTCTCATGAATCATGGACTCTTAATCTGTGATCCATTCCAATGCAGAATGATGTGTTTTATGAGGATAAGAAACTGCATGTAGCACATATTTATACTATGAAAAAGAACTAATTTTCAAGTTCACATGAATCAGAGAAATAAAACAGTCTATCTACAAATAGTATTCAAGGCCAGTGTTTAGTTTCATAGCAACAGCATCATTCCTGACTAGCATGGTAGATGTATAAGCAAACTTTCTCTCCCTGCATCATCTGTTTTATTGGCTGGATTTCTAGAGTAATCAAACATCCCAATGTAATACTGGAAAATAAATGAACTTTCACTTCATCAAAGTAGGAAAAAAGTTAAGAAAGTTAAATAAGTTAATTAAAAGCAAAATTACCACAGAAAATCTGCCCAGGAAAACATTTCCAGTGCAATCTCTATGAGCTAATCAGAGGAAACAGCTATCCTAAAGAGATGAAGAAGAAGTCTTGCTGGGGGCCTGTAAAACTTTACAGCATTGTTTAGGCAGCTATCAAATAGTCAGGCCTGAAGCAGTTGATGAACCAATATTCTGCTGATTGAGATCTTCTGACAATACTCAGGAAGTGCTCTCTAGAAAACACTCCCTGTACATAATGACTGAATATAAACATTCTAATGTCATTTTTGCCGGTTTGTTGGCAATACAAAGGTTTGAATTATCAAGAAAAACTACACACAAATATCTTCCTTTTCTTTTTTCATTTTCAGGACATAACTTTGCGGTTCAACTTTATCTTTCACCTTTAGACTACAGAATCATAGAATGGCCTGGGTTGGAAGGGCCCTTAAAGACTATCTCTTTCTAATCCCTCTGCCATGAGTAAGGACATCTTTCACTAGACTAGGTTGCTCAGGGCCCATCCAACCTTGCTTTCAACACTTGCAGGGATAAGGCATCCACAAATTCTATCAGCAACTTGCTCCAGTGCCTTATCACCCTTACAGTAAAGATATTTTTTCCTAATATCTAATCTAAACCTCTTTCAGTTTGATACCATTCCCCTTTGTCCTGTCAGTACATGTCCATGTAAAAGGTGTCTCTCCATCTTTCTTGTTTTCTTGGTTTACTGTGCTAATTATGCATGGATTAGAGCTTTAGAAGTTTCAATTTTTTTTCCTTCATATTACATGAAACTGATCACAAGCATTGTCAGTCATGCAATACAGAACTCTGCTGAACATTATATTCCTGTATTTCTTTCCCTGAAAGAAATGTATAGAATTTTGAGTCACATATCAGAATTAAAAAAAAAACCAAAAACAAACCAAAAAAACAACAACAACAAAAAAAAAACAAACAAAAAAAAAACCAGACCAAAACCCAAAAGTTCTTGCTTCCCTGATTTTCTTATTTTGCAGGGCTATGAAAGGGGCTTCTTATGACATCACATACATTCAGTTCTCTTAAAAATGTTTTCAGTCCCTCTACACTGGCATTCTGAGTATGGAAGTAAAATATTTTCAATACATTGGTGGATAAAATTTATTTCCAGGTATACTGGCAACATTTACAAACCGAACAGATAAATTCAGGCTTTATGGTGCTTATTTAGCAGACTGCACACATGCTGTGTGTTTTCATTGTGAGGTTGTTCTTCAATCACCATGAGTATTTTAGTTGAATATTTATACTTGAAAAAGTAGCTGAATTCAAGAAAAGGCAAAGGGCAATTCAATTCAAAGGCAAAGGGTTGCTCAGGAGTCCACCAATGTAAAATGGGAAAGGTATTATTTTTGTCTAGTGCCTATTAAGCAAGGTTTTCAAATACATTTCTAATTTTAACTTTCAAAAGCAGATCAGAGCTTAAAAACAATGGGCTCAGCAAGAATCAATATTTTTTTCCCTTATTTTGTGGAAAATGTTAAGTATTCCTTTAATAGCAGAAATTATTTTAATATCAATTTTACAGATTTTTTTTCTCTTTCAAAATGCGTTACTGTTAATTGAGAGAAGCATTTTAAAAATTTGCCACCCTCTATCCCCGAACAAAGATTACATGCACAGTAAGTTATAATCCTTGGCTTTGCAATACCACCTTATGAGGTTAAGAAGATGAATGTTCATTGCTTTTAATCCTTACCATGATTTACGAGGCTCTGGGTATCCTTTCCCCAGAGCATCCACAATTCTGCGGTTGTTCTGCCTGCTGCTTAAATTACAGAGACATCTGCAAAGTAAATTATAGATTGTTGTCCCACAATCAAGCTGCCTCCTGATCTCTCCTGTAGCATTTCTTTGATAATAGCAAAAGTCTTTCTTTTCCCTTGTTTATCACTCTTGTTTTTCCAGACTGGGTGATGCTATGATGACCTTGATTACTGCCTGCTCTGCTCACTTTCAACCAACATGTTCCACTGTAAAAACTGACAAAAAAAAAAAAAAAAAAAAAAGTAAAAAGAAGGGGAGGGAACAAGCTGCGAGGCTCAGAGCAGACAGCTATGTAATGTGTGTTTTATCCATTACGCTCTTCAAAGTTCACAAGGAGATTAATTTCCTAGTCCAGAAATATACATAGCTAAACCTAACGTATGAACATTTAGAACCATTCTAAATGAGGTGAATACATAACTTTTTGTTATTCTACTACTTTTCTATTACATATTTATTAATATGCTGATTTCCACATCTGTACTTATGTACACGTATCAATATAAACTTGTCAAACACTCAGAGGGTTATATAAGCCACATGAAAAGCTGAGCCAGACTTTTAATTATGTGCCTAATTTTATAATCAACCAGCTTAAAATTTTATTCCATAATAAATGCAATGAGAATATAAACTCATTATCAACAACAAATCATACACCCAGCATGACAAGGTTTGTCTTTGTCCACACACAGGCATTCTTAGAAGATAATCTACTCAGTGCTGATGTCATTAAATTCCAAAAAAAAATTCAATAAAATAATTCCACATTACATTCCCGCACTGTCTACCTGAGTGTCCTGGAACAAAATGCAATTTAAATTACAATCCAGGTGTCAAAAAAATAATGTTTTAAAGGCAAAGTGCATGAAAATATGTCATCCAAACCATTTTATTAAGCAGAAATGATAGTCACATCCTAAGCTCTTCTGGCACCCTTCCAGCAAGCCTAGTCAAGATAGCAAGTGCTGATCGCATTGACATCAGAGAAGTTATTTTCATTTATTTGTCAGAGTTTCTGAGATATAATCTCAATTTCCTAATTTCTTTTGACTGGTCAGAAGCCCAGAGTTTTGTAAGAGAAGATGCATAACTGAAAATTGCCTTGTGCTCTTGTCTCAAAGAAAATGAATACAGACTTGAGCAAAAACAACTAGGTCCAGACACTTTTAACCAAGATTCATAGACCAAATTACTAAAAAAAATTATAACCCCAAAATATTCACCAACCTTTGCAATCTTTTTGAGAATGTACTTTAAACTCATTTAGGCTTTTAATTCAAAATACATTATAGCTAAAGTTATAAAATTCATACCTTCATATCTAATTTTTTTTGGTCATTCCCAGCATTAAATTGTTGTCCAGAATATAGTAAAACCAGTTTACATACACTCCATATGCAACAACTGAAGCAAACAATAGTGTATTAACAAACATGAGGAAGCCTGTTACACTGGTTTTGACCTGTGTGAAAGGGTTCTGCCAAGGCATGCCTTTGAAAGCAGACAAATATCATTTGATAAAAATTATACCATGCAAATACAAGGAAAAAACCATCATAAAAACAACGCTCAAAGAGAAAATTAGGTTCTGTCCTTTAAGAGGTACAGAATAGACTGCAAAGGTGCTTTTATGTTCTCCAATCTACATCTAAATTGAAATAATCTGAAGAATGTAACATACAGTACAGCTCTCTGTAAACAGTGAATTGGTCTGCAGCAATGAAATATCTCTAGACTGCACGAAGTATTTTTGTTGAGATATGCAGCAAGGATAATTATAATCCCCAATTTCTTGAGCTCAGTTAAGTGGGCCTAAAACTAAATTCTGTTTAATATATAAATAACAACAAAAAAACAAGAAAAAATTCCACCAACTAAAAAGTGAGAAGTGAATACACCAGGTTTAACACAGTAAGTTCATCACAATTATTACAGATTTCTTTGAGATGACAGAGACATCTTTTTAAGTCTACTTGTGAATATAATGCCACATTTTCCAAGACCTTATACCAATGAAGTTCAGCTCTTAGCTGGCCTTATTTACGACAATCCTCAACAGATTGCATCACTTAACTGTAACAAATATACAAAAGTTAAATTGTCATTGTCAATGATTTTTCCTCATGAAGATGGGAAGAATAACAGCCAAAGCACAATGATGTGTTATTAGAAAATCAATTTATCATAAAAAAATATTAACAGATCACCAGACAGCACTTTTTCTGTGCTTCTTGACTAAATATGGCAAGGTGAGGAGCAGGACACAGACATCCCTTGAAGATGATGGACCCCACTGAGAAAACACTCAGATTTAAACTGCTCACATTCTTTATAGCTGTCTAAAACTTGGGGGATTTTACTGCCAGTAGGCATTACTTCAGAACATCATATTACAGCTCTGATTTGTATGCATTGCCTTGGCTGGGTTTCCTCTGTGTCAGCTATCATTCATCACAGCATGAAAATAAACATGCAAAGAATTTTTGAAAAGGATGGAGTAGCGATAATACGAGCTAAGGACATCTCATATAATGTTTTGTTCTTTTCACAATGGTTTTACAGCAAATTTTTTCACTACTATAATCATATAAATCAGTATCATATATGGCAGGATTGCAATTTTTCTCTTAAATGCAATTCTGTAACTCACAGAAGCAACTTCTATAACTAGCCCATCGTGATCTGGTTCCTATTACAGCTCTGAGACACGTTGTTATTTGAACCTCAGTCTGATCTTCAGATGATGGAGGTGGGGGGAACAAACAAAAAATATTGGAAAATATATTACTTCAATAGGATGAAAAACTGGAAGGCCCTTTGCTGCTTTTATTTATTGTCTAGTTGTTTGCATAATGGAGTTTTTTAATGCAGATGGACAGACAGCTAACTTAATAGGGAGGAAGAGAAAAAAATAAATTAAAATATACAGGATTCCAAACCTAAGACTAGAGGGATATTTTTCCTAGATTACAATATAAAAATGTTTTCTATTCCCATCCTCAGGAGCTGCTGAAACGGGAGGGACTTTGGTTTTTTCCTTATTTCCTGTTAATGGGCCCATCAATGCCTTGCCACAGGGCTCAGAGATAACTCGCTCTGGGAGCCATTTCTGTTTAACAGGTAATCAAGGACCCACCACATGACTCAGAACGATATCAGCTCATTGTGAGATGTTCTGCCCAGGGGGGAGGAGCTAAGTATCCCCACCTGGATATAATCTGGGATTTGGGACAGAGCAGTCAGTTGTTCCACTGGATTCCCAGAGGAACGACTGCCATTACCCACTGGTTTGCAGAGGACAAGAGCTACCAGATCATTTCTACTGGATCACCACTTCAACAAGACCATTTCATCTGGACCGCTCTAACTAGCAGGGTGTTAGGTTGTATTCTGACACTGTCAGTGCTTTTTCTTTTGTATTATTGTGTGTATTTGGGGTTTTTTTCTCTTTTCCTAATAAATTGTATTTCTGACTTGGAGTCTCTCGCTGTTTTTGCTTTCAAACCAGAAAAATATGAAGTAAGAGAGTGATGGCATACAGATACAAAATTATAAAACAAGAAAAAACTCAAGGGAAGACAAACAACTGAGATGGTGACTCTCTCTGTCTTCTTTCGTACCCCAGGCAGTGTCTTCATCTATGATAAGAGGTTACTAAAGAGAGGTATAAAACCCACTCTGAGCCAAACCTTTAGATTACATTAAATTGAGGCTTTTAAGAATGTACAAGCTTGAGAGCTGCAGGTGAGTTATGCCTGCAGAGGAGAATAAGACATTCACATGACATCAACAACCCAATTCACCATACTTCAAGAAAACATTAAAAGAAAACCTAGTAAAACACTACAACATAAACTGCATATTTATAAATATATAACTTGCTTAGAGTACTTCCACTCCCCTCCACTGAATTAACACAGAAGCACTTTTGGTACCTTCAGAACTTTTAATACCTTTTGGGGGTGTGGAGGGAATAATAGAATTATCTTTAAGTTCAGTGGAAGGAATATTTGTTCAATAATTAGTTCAATTAAATTTTGAAATTATTAATATCTTTCAACCACAATTTTTTTATGCCCAAGTCATTCTATTCACTGACAATGAATTTACTGTAGGAATGATTGACTCCAATGCAATAGCTGGTACAATTTAAACAGTCCGCATGGATGTGGTGATATATTTCACCCTTTAAATTCACCATATTTGTGAGGAAGGCAGCACCAGAAGTAAACCTACCCCCTTAACAACAGAATTCTTTTTGAGTTTCTTGTTAATTCAAACAGAATTTGGATCACATGTTTTTTTTCAAGCTTACCAAACCTTTTTGGTAAGCTTGAAAAAACATTCCTTTTTCTTTTGAAGAATTTACTTGTAGTCCTTACACTAAAAATTGAATACACCTGCCAAAAACCAAACTTACGAACAAAAAGAAGCAGTCCAAAAGGAGAAGAATCCCAACACTGTACAAGCTACTTTTATTGCAGAAACCCCTAACAGAAAACAGAAATCATAAACAAAACAACTTGCTCTTTTTCAGTATAGTAAGAATCTCTTAGTTCTTCACATTATTGAATTTGATAGTAATGATATTAACTTAATGGATCAATAACACTTGATATGAGTTCAAAAGAGCAGCTGAAACATGCATCCAGAACTACACACATTGCAGGACTCTAGAGTCTGCTAATATAAAAATAAATAAAGAACCTCATAAAAGCCAAGGAAAAAAAAAGAATGCAGCTTTTTGATGTTAGCATAGCAAGTTCCTGCTTCTTAAAAATATTCTTAAAATGCAGTATACAGTCCTAGTTATTTATTGCTTGGCACCTCTTACCAAAAACATTGGCAATAAAAAAGAGATCCCAATGACTCTTACTGCAAATTAAGACTGGAGTGGTTCTGTAAACCTTATTGATTTTTTTCTCAGTTGCACTGATTAAATTTGAAATATCTTTTCTGCAAATAATCCAGTTTACTTAGCTGAAGGAAAAGTACAGCATGAAAACTGTAATATATAGTTTGCAATAATTGTCTAACCTGAGGAGATTGACTGGGAACCATGGTGCCATTGAGTACCTTGGAATATATAGACATTCAAAGAACATTTTGAATACATTTATAATACAAAGTTAAAGATGTCAGGATTGCTGTCATCTGTGAAACTGCAAAAAGTATCAAGTGAAAAAGAATGTGCATGTTTGGTGAAACATCATTCACTTTCATTTACAGATATTTTTCACAGTAAAACATTTAACTAGAAGTCACCTAAATTTTCTTACATGAAATTATGGTTCCTGACTCTCTTTTGGTTTTGCAGGGGGACTGAATTTCTGTCTGAGCTCCCTTGCCCCCAACTGGGGAGAGGTGGATCACAACTGCTAATGATAATGATGATTCATCCTTTGTGAAGCTGGCATCTGGGTCCATGTTTTAGGATTTTTTTTTCACATTCCCTTTATATCAACATTTATTCTTCAGAACCAAATGTCTTCGGGTAAAAAACTCCCCACAAACAAGGTCATTCAGAAAGAACTTAATCATAGACTGAAAGGCCTCACTTCTCCCTGTATTTTTCAATGTCCTTAGTTTTTCATTTAACAGCACTAGTGTGTTTACAGATATTTGGCAGTCAAACACGCTCTTCCAAACCATAGTAGTCAATTTTGTAAAGAACAGCATTTCTTTCTGGGCTTATTTGATAAATATGCTTCCAACACAATTATGCAACAGTGTACAGCTAATAATACTTTCATGTTTACTTATTGACAAGTCAATATTAAAACAAGCAGCATTAATTATTTTGCTGAATTCTGGGATTATTGTGGCAGAATTCAGTAACAAAGCTTTCATGAATTGCAGCACTTCAGTGTAAGTCTTTGCATACACCCCTGCGTTTTCCCTGTTTCTTCTGCCTGAAGTACATGGAGGTTTTCTCCTGACATTGCTGGCAGTCTAAGTGAGACCCACTCATTACACTAAAGCAACCTACAGCATTTGCTATAAAATAATAATTTTTCTTCACCCTTTTCACACGTTGTATTTTAGAAGGACATGTCTGAAAGGATCCCAAAAGACCCTACAAAAGTCCAGTGGGTTTCTAAACCAGCTTTTTCTCCATGGAAAGAAGAATTCAGCAACATTTTTAATGTAATTTTTACAACAACATGAGCTTTGAGTTTTAAGTGGTCCAGTGTTATTTTTATTCTCTCCTGTGTTTTTTTTTTTTTTTTTTTTTTACTCTGGAACTAAATGCTACACAAAAGCTCTACTAGTCAAGCCCACTAGTTGGACTAGCTACAGAAAAATGAGACGGGGATTAATTACAATTTAAATTCTGGGAATTTGGGAGGGGTTCCAGGTGAGGCAAGGTGGCTGTATTTGAAAGAAAAAGAACTTAATACCTTAGAGTGACAATACACATTACACAGTCAAACTATTAATTTAAAGGCATTTAAAAGAAAAGGAAATAGAGAACTAGGCAAGAATAGGCACATAATTGAATTAAACATAAATTCTATAAAGAACATGGGAATACAAGCATGCTGAAACAATAGAATTCCTCCTGGTTTGCTAAGGATTCAGAAAACAGACTGAAGAAACTGGCAAACCTAAAGGAAGTCAGAAGAGTGCCTGAGTGATATTGCCACATTCCCCACAGTTAAAAAAAATGAAAAATAATGCATAGTGAAGGAGGTGATAAATGTAACTTTTACTTAGAAGAGTAAGAGGAGGACAAATCATACAATTGTTTAGGTTAGAAAAGACCTTTAAGATCATCAAGTCCAGCCACTAACCCAGAACTACCAAGTTCGTAATGCTCCAACATTTTAATATGACTCTGTGGTTTTTGAGACTGCCAGCAACCTAAATGATTTCTTACAGAATTTAATTGTACTGGTTTCAGGTGGCATTAATTATTAACGTCAGGTCATCCAATTAAGGAGGAAGAACACAACCCAACACAGTCAAGCAGTTACAAATCTTTAGCAACTCACTTCAGGTATGAGTCATCCATTCACTTAAAACAGGTCAAGCACAATTCCAAGGTCAAACAGATTCATATAAATTACTTGAATGACAGTTTTTTCTGTGAATTACAAGTGACAAAAACAAAACAAAAACCACATTCTTTCATGCTAAAAATGGTGAAAACAATTCATGAGAATGAGAAATATCTTTATAAGGGTGTACACAGCTGCATCACATACAAAATTTTCTCTTTTACTTAGGTCAGTGAGAAGTGCCATGTGGACAAAACAGGTGGCTTTAATTCCTTAACAAGACCTTTGACAGGGTATTGATGTTTTCAATGTGCCAATGGACTGCAGCTTCTCCTATCTCTCACGGCCCAAAACACTTCCTAAGATAAGCATGTAAAGAATTTTCTCATCCTTTTCTTCTTTAAGCCCCTGACAATGGCACTAGCTATTTTTGCAAAATGAGTACCAGTTCGCTAGAAACTGGAATGAAACCAATCACCCATTTCACACAGCAATTGCACTGCTATCAGAGAGTAATGATTTTCAGTCACTACTGGCTTAGCTTGAATCTGAACTACGGGCTCAAAGGTCAAAAGCTTTATAACCAATTATCAATCTCTTGGTCCATCCAGACCCCTCTATTATCTTGTTTTCCTTTTGAAGATTAATGCTGTTGCCATAGTTTAATCAAATAAGCCTTTGGTTCTGACATTTATTTCCATCCTACGGCTCCTTCTTCACAGAAATGAGTCAAGAAAACCATTATAAAATTTCTACTATAAATATTACTAAAAAATTAAATATTGACTGTTCAAGATTTGTCTAGGAATTAAGACAAAGTATGCTGTCATTACGCTAAATTTATTTCATGGTTTCTTAAACATCTGTATTCTGTCTGAATTTTTAGACAGGATTTCATGTGGTTTCAAATACCAAGAGCGCAATATGGCATCTAAAAGTATTTGGACTTATCATTAGGCAGTCAAAATTTTCACAGAATTATTGTGATACATAGAAAAATCTATACCTGGCCTTCTGAAAACCATCTTGTGGACTCTGGAGAGGATTATCTATGCTCGTGCTAGACTATTTGTGATACTAGCCAGTTTATTGCTATCTCCAGATGAAAATATAGTGATTTTCTAGGTAGGTTTTTGGTCTTTTTCATGTCCTTTTGTATCATACACATGCCTCAAGAGAAATATGATGTTCTTTTAAAGTTCTTGTAATGAAAAAAAAAAATTAAGATTACTTCTAAATATATATGGCTTACTTCTTAGAATAAATCATCAAGAACTTTCAAAATATTTTTACATCTTTTTGTTTTGGAATAGCTCACACAACACTTGTGCTGCATGCTTGTTTCAGGAACAACAGGAAATTGACGAATAATTTGCTATACATAAATTCTTCTGTGAAATCATACCATATGTCTACTTGCTTAATGGCTGTAAAAAGACAATTCATCTAAGTGGAAAAATAAATGGGTATTCTCTTAGTTTCTCTCCATTCCCTCTGTAAGAACCTACTTATACAGACTCATAAACGCACAAATATAATTTCTTTCTACTACATAACAGATTTTTATTACATGTTTTCTTTTAAATTTAACATGTTTTTCATTGTTTTGTTTTTTTTTTTTTTTTCCCAGTAACTCTAATTGATTTATTTGATAAAAATATTAGAAGTTTAAATTAAGGGAAAAAAGGAACAATGCCTTTACTGTCAATTTAACACTACTTCCATTAACCACATGGGAAATGTAAAAATAGAATAACATTAAAAGAAATATAATGTAATGAAGCCATATGTTCTTATTTGATATAGTACATTATCATGTTTTTTCTAGTCTTATTAGTCTAACACAACAGATCCAAGTTGAATTCATAAGGTGGCCATTATCCAGCACATTTAAATACAATCCACCCCAAAATTTATTTTAAGTTAACAGTAGGAAATACCATTTTGAAAACAAGATGACCATGCAATTTTGTACCCTCCTTGGATCTATTCTGCAGAAGTTTGAAAGAACAAGCAGCCTGCCTCAGTTTCAGCCAGGCATCTGGAGCCATGATATAGTGTCTACTCATGTACAGAAACAAGCTCTCTGAAGAGAAGTTAAGCCCACCTGTACAAGGGCAACTTCATCTTGCATTTTGCAAACCTCTCAGGATTTGAGATACTTTTTACTATCACTTTATACCTTGAGGAAACCAAAATTATTTGCTTTTTTTTGAAAACCACTGTGAAACATGATAGGTTTTGGCAGTGCACTGCCTTTTATTTTTATTTCTCAGAAGCCACAGTCTTTTTTTCATATTATCAGAACCCAGTGCACTGGAACTTTTCTAAATGTTCAAAAATGTACATTGTCTATCTATTTGCAGGTCTTGGGTTAGACTCCAGTGCTGAAAATTAACTTATCTGCACAACAGCTTTGAATTTACAATTATGCTTTTCAATTTTAAATTTAAAAAAAAAAATATAATGAAATTATTGTTCAAAGCATCTAGTTATCAGTTATGTCCTATAACTAGGTTATTACCTTTCTTTTATCTCTGTGGTAAGAACTGATCTAAGCACTTCTACCAAACATAATGACAGTGTTATTAGTGTTTTATTCCCCCATTACATGCATAACTTCACTGGTCATGACTGTTCCTGGGGAACATTCTTTTTCCATTCCTTCTTTTAGAATGCTTTCCACAATAGAAATTCCAGATTAAAATTTTATATGGTTGCTTTTGGCAAGAAGAATTTCAAAGAGAGTAAAATATTTTGGTAAATTTATTTACGAAGTTATTTCTCAAGAAAAGAGCAAACAGTTGCAGATCTAAAGATATAAGAACTGTAATTTTCAAGTTTTAAAAACAAAATAGTCTCCTAAAAATAAGAAACTATAAAGAAAAGAAAGGCTAAAATCTCAAAAGGTTTTACATTTTACATTTACAGCTCAGCTGGCTCCTCTACAGTCCTGAAATTACATTGTTTAAAAGAAAACATGCGTCACTAATTATCATAGCTTAAAATCCCACATTCCCAAGGAAAATCCACTTTATTGACCATCAGTGATTCACAGTGCATTCTATGAGATTCGGCTTTTATGTGATTTAGGCATTAGCTGCTTTACAGGTAAGTTCTGTAGAAAGTTAGGGCAAACCAAAAAATGTTGTAATCTACAGATAAATGCTAAACCCAAGATACCTACGCAAAGCACATTTTTACATACAACAGCACGTGCAGATATGGTGAGGTCTTACTCTGAGGAGGTTGTGTAACAAAGTTCTGTGGTCACGCCTAGATTCATCTAAAAGGTGGTGGCTGTAAGTAAAGTAGGGATCAAGACTCTGCAGACTCAACAACTAAATCTGGTCTCATACTTAATTCTTGGCAGATTACAGATTAATATATCCACCTTTAAGAAAAAAATAGTGAAAACAGGTTCTTCCCTTCTCCCATCAGAAAATAATATATCACTAGAAGGTACTTGTGTATAAGTCACCAAGATGCCTATGCTATAAATGAAAAGATCTTTTATAATTAATTTCCTTAAGATTTTTTTATTAATAATAGGAATTTTACAAATGTAAAGTGGAAACAATAAATTTTAATAGCTTAAAATCAGGTTCACTGCATCACCTGAAGTATTAGTTCTCAGTATAAAGAAAAACCCTAACAATGTCTGGAAAAACATCCATTTACTAAGCAGACTAATAAAAATCAACTAACAAAGAACACTTCAAAATCCACTCAGTTCCTTCAAATTGCTTTCTTCTGTTCTGGAATTTACAAAACAGAATGTTGATGAAAAAACACCTGTGAAGATAAAGTCCTGTGAAATTATTCCAGCAACATAATGACATTTGGAAGTCATTGAGTAGACCAGATCTCTGGAGGATCTGAAAAAGTGGCAGCAGAAGTCAATTTAACTGTGGTGCCAACAGCCACAACTACACAGATGTAGCAGGGAGAGAGCAGGTAGTCCTAATATAACCTGAGATTCCTTTTGTCTGTTTCTCCTCCAACTACATGAAAAATGCAGTGGCAATAAAGAGCTTTCTGCTGAAGATCTGTGGAAGAATTTCACCCTTATTGACTATTTTGAGAAATATTAAACAAAGATAATGGAATTCCAAGCTAGGGGGACCAGGGGAAGGGGGCTGTCAGGGTGTGAAACAAAGAAACCCTCATGTATGTGGATTTTCCATAAGGCAGAAAAGTTATATTTGTCATTCATTCCTTTCTTGCAAAGAGAGTGGAATTCGAGTGTTCTAATTACAGGTCATTATGATTTACATTGATGCAAACGATTAAGCAGCCATAAACTATGCTCAACAATATAAAGTCTTGGCTATCAGTTTTATAGAATATTTTTATTAATCTGAAGTATAAAAGGTCTTATTACTTTAACATTTTAATCCATAAAGTTTATGAAACTTTATATATCTTTTTTTCATCTATGCATTTATATGTTTTCACGTGAAATTCCTAACATGTAAAAAATGTGGATCTTGCAAAAAATTTAGGACCAGGAACCTATATTAACTCTTTCTTATGAAACTATTTTCCAAGACACTGACAAAAAATACAGTAAAGTTATAACAGTAGCATATCACCTTGTTATTGTCAATTCAAGGGCACACCTGGAGATTCAGATGGCTGGGAAAAAGTCCACAGCTGTGATAAGCGCTATGTCCTATTACAATTTCATGACAAGCATAGTGGTAATTTTACATATGAATATACCCACTGCGGAGCATGAAAAGTTTATGATTCACTTAACTACCAAATATTGGAGGAACACATTATTCATAAGGGGAAAAAATAAAAAAAAAGATAAAATGAACAAGAGATTTTGGAGCAGAGGAAATGTCCTTGTTTCTCAGCAGAGTAAGAACCACAAGCCTTTATGTCTGCAGCGAGTCACTGAGATGAGAATAATTTAGCTTAATCCAGCTGGAACAGTAGAACAAACAAACACAAATGGCACTCTTCTCTCTGTTTCCCTAGTTCACTGGAGCAAACATCAGTGTCAATAACAGCATTGTCTGAAGCTAGGAAGTCAAACTGAAGTGCTTAATGAAACACTAGGTGTGTCTTTGTGGTTCTGTTAAAATACAGCTACCGACCCAAGTTTCTTCTCAGCTCTGAGCGATGCACCTGTTACCAGTGCTCAGAGCATCCATGATCAGGGAGGATGTGATGGTCCTCTAATGTTTTTACCTTCAAGAGTATGGATATAAGACAAGACAAAGACATGGAAAATAGCCCTATTTTTGATTCCTTTCTCTTCTCTGTGTCATCATATACTCTGCTCTGTCAAATCAAACCTCTCAGACAGATTGGAAGCAAGAGCAATACACCTTTGGCACTGAGACTGGCAACTCCACAATTCACTAATAATGGAGAACACATGAGCCACGAGTGGATGCATTTTGGCCAACAGTGAGTAAACAATTACTGATTATCTGGAAACCCCATTTAAATTTCTGACCCCTATTCCCAGTTAGGAGCTAGGTGCAACCCTAATTTTCATCAAAGGGATGTGTAATCGAACATGTGTGAACCCTATGCAACTTAGCTGCAAAATACATGACCTACAGGGATCCATCCTTGGTGACTGAGAATCCTTCTGCACTTGACCTGCCATATGCTTCTTCATGCATTCAGGTTATTTCAAAGCTACTAGCTTGGACTTTCTCACTAGTAACTTTTATCAGGGCAAACACAAATTCTATTATCTTCAGTTATGCTACCAGTCTTTTAATCTTGTTTTTACGGTGTGATTATGCAGTCTTTGTATTAATCTATCTACAATACTTACACACACACATCCCCTTCTCCTTCACCTGTTAATAGTAAAGGCAACACTTGCTCATTTTATTCATGTGTATTTCACTATAAACCTTCCCAGGATTCAGGGTCTATCCTGTATATTGATCTGCCAGAATGTTTGTTCCCAAGTAGCCAAATTTATGTACATCATCCACTTTACAGCTAGAAAGAGCAAAATTAGTGGGCTGGATTTCAACCTAATCATGGTCATTTTGTCTCAGTGTATTATTAGTAGATCTTAATTTCCTGTTATGAGTGATGGGAAGGGATGGAAAGTCACTGTATCGCTATGATATATGCCATATGAAATCAGCTTTGATCAAACAAACCTATCATTATTTTGTCATCACTTGATGGAACAAAAACCTCCTCTAAAACCCACTAAACGTCTAGAAGTTTCCTGGAAAATATATATATATATGTGTGTGTGTGTGTATATATATATATATATATATATGTATATATATCTGTGTGTATGTGTATATATATATATATTTGAATTCCTTTCAATTTTTTTACTCAAAGAATTTTAGAAGCGACATTGAAAGACTATACTAATTTTTCTTAGCATATTTTCTAAGATCACATTCAATAAGGTAATGACAGCCACTGCTTCATCTGTGAAATGTATTTCACATTAGCAAAGATTATATCTGGCTACAATAAATCTATTCCACCTAAATCTGATTATTTGAATCAAATTAGTCTCTTATTTTTAGTTCACAATGAGGACACTAGAAAAAAACCTGACACTGGTTGAAGCTTTTGTGGTAGTGCTGAATGAAGTTGATGCAACAGAGTGGCCAGTGATAATCACAACTGGTGGAAGAGGATGATGCTTCCACCATATTCCTCTCATCAGCATTCAGGCACCACAGGAGAGTTCTCAGTTATTAGACTTTTCCTGAGGCAATTCCTAACGCTGGTCACCATTAAAAAAGGAAAGGGGAAAGATCTGCACTCAGCAGTCTCCCGAATAATATTGACCTGAGTCAGTTTGTCTGGAAAGTGACAGAGACGCCCTATTCAGCATAGTGAAATGAAAATTATTTGCAAAACTCACTCATTTTATGCCTTATTGCTTTGAAAAGCTAGCTGAGAAAATTAAATTAAAATGAGAACTATTTATTTAAAAATATATTCTATTTGATAGTCATTTCCTCAGATACATTTGGAGCTTGTAAATCAGATTGTCCTATGGACTACTAAATATTTTTACTTCAAAAATATCTGTTTACATACAACATACAGTTGAGGTATAGTTAGATGAAGGTCAAATGATACTATCTGTAAAACCTGTTTGGCATTTCTTAATGTTTACATTTTACTATTCAGATTGTATTTTACCACTATCTGTAAGATTACATGAAAAAGACCTTTTAAAAGCCCCCAGTTCCCTAGGACTACATTGATTCTTTTTTAGGGTGACTATCCAGGAAAACAATGAGTTCTAGAAACAGATACAAAAAGAAGAGCTGAAAATGAAGACTTGAAATATCTCTAATCATAGTATTAAAAAAAACCCCAAAAAACCAAACAACAACAACAACAAAAACCCAAACCAAAAAAAAAAAACCAAAAAAACCCCAAAAAACCAAAAAAACCCCAAAAAACCAACACACCAAAACAAAAAATGTTGGGGGCTGCAAATAAGATATTTTAGAAAACTGCCAAATCTTCGTGCAGCTGCAGTGTCAGGTGGGACATTATGCTGTATGATGGCAAAATAGTTAATTTAGTAGTTATACTATTGTTGTCTCACAATATGTAATTTAGGAGTAATTAATCCTCATGTCAGGAAAAGATTTATCCAAAACATTTGTTAGCAACTGATAAAAACACTGTCCTGGAGCCTGTAAAAAACCCAAGCAACTAGTTACTTCCTGGAGGACTGATCAGGATGGATAACAATTCATATCACATGGTTTTCCTTCACATTTTCTTGGCAAACACCAAGCGGTTTTGAGATTCATTACAAAACAGGTATGAAAAATAACTTTGAAATATATTTCAATAACAACCTAGAAATTTACAAAAATTATCAATTTAACAAGGTTAGTTTACTGAAATTTTCTCTAGTTGGGGTTTTAATCCTTGAGTGTAGAAAACACTTCAAGTAAAAATTCATCATTTTAAAGGTATTTTTCAATTATACTCCATAACAGTAAGAACTCTTACGATATTCACAAGCCTTTCCACACACAAGATACATTAAATAACTCAACTAGTATCCTAGAACTAAACCAAACCACTGATTTGTATTTTTTACTTTTCAGATTCTATTTTTTTTTCAATTTCAAATATACTGTATTTCAAACCAACCATACAGCAAACCCCCCCAAAAAAACAAACCCCACCATGCTACATTCCTAGATATAGACATCATAATTTGTTTTTGGTATTATTTGGGCAATAATGCCAAAATTTATGAACTAATTCCATCATTCTAGCAGGCATCATGGAAGAAAATGAAGTTATTAGATGCTATCATATGGTTTCAATTTTGTAAAGCTGAGGTTTATAACTGCAAATGCAAAGATCACCTGACTGTATTTTCTTATTTTAATGAAGACCTTTTTAGTAGTTTAAGGCAAATACAAATTATGTAGGAAACTTATTGCCATCAACTGTGTCAGTTTTCTTATTTAACAGCAAAATTAACAAGAAATCAAATCTGAAGTTTAGAATCTTTTAATGTGATTCTTAGATCACTTGGAGGTAGTTTCTTCTTACTACAAAACCTAAATTTTTACATAAACAAACAAATCCTCTCCTTCTCAAAAGAAGAACGAAACAACAGAGAAAAAAACTACACCATTATAATAATTTGTAAAACTTATATTTAGACACTAACTATTTAAAGAGGAGCTCTCATCTAATGAGAGTCATGTAAATTAAAATACAGATACAGTTTCAGGTATGCTTTTCAAGGAACCCATCATTTGACGTTCAGATACCAGTAAAGAAAAAGAAAAGAATGGGAAAATTCAGCAGCCGCAGCCACTGTCACCACAGTGGTATCTTGGATTGATATTCTGAAAGGAAGCACTACTGACACAATGTTACACAGACTATCATAGTTACAGGCCAAGGGAGTAAATTAAAAACAGTATGATAGCTGTCTTCACATTTTTACAAGCCAAGCAACATGATACTTGAGATTGGGTTCTGTTTTAGCAAGACGTTTTTACAAGCCTACTGCTGTGAGTAAACTGAGTAGTCTTTGTGCCTTTGCTACTCAGGGGGCAGCACAAGCTCCATGTACAGCCTCCTCTCTGAAGTTTTCCAATTACAACAGGAGTCCATGGAGTTTACCCATTGATAAAATCTTCTCACAGAAGGATTTAAAGGGTAGCAATCCTCTTAGATCTATTTTCTCTCATCATGTCTGGGCTTCCTTAGAGCTAGATTGACTCTCTTTCCTCATGCAAAATGAGGAAAAATAGCTACCATATCTAAATATCTGTGCATGAAGAATGGGATCTAATGATATATTCAGAGACAAAGAAGTCTCTTAAGCAAGTAGATCTGGACAGCATTAATGCAGTATAAATATGATGCTTTTACATTGTAGAGACATGCTGGTCTTAAAGTGCACTGTTCTTCAAAACACTTTATAAACTGTATAATAGTGAAAGAATATTTTTTTCCTTGTTTTGGTAATCTGCAAAGAAACAGATAACTATACAAATAACTGATAAATATTAAATCAGTAGATAGACAATATGCCTTGACTGTATCTTTGCAATAAGGCACTACAGCTTTTTTTCTGTTCCTCATAAGTAATGTGTTCCATCTATGATCAGTTACTTGGGAAATAAAATTATAACCCAAATTCCTTCCTATGTGCATCCTTGTATGTTTTCATAGAAAACTAACCACTTTAGTTTTGTCAGGGAAACTGGTAAGGAAGACAATCATCTTTCCCCAAGTATCAAATCAGCCTCACTTGTGACTTGCTCATTGATGGAGCTTTTAGGGTTTTTTCTATGATTAAGGACATCAGTTTATATGTGTTCCAAAATAAAAACTTCCTGCTACAGTACAAAATACAAACTGTTACCTGAAAATTGTAGTAACAAGTTGCATAACATTGTAAAGAAAACAAAAAGCAAAATAATTTCATTTAAATTAGAATCTTTGAAATCAATCAATCAAACATAAAATAACTCCGACAAGAAAAGAATTGTACAAATTCCTTGTGTACTTGTGCCACCTACTGGGTATTGTTGAATGATGACAAAAACTGGGCAATAGCATTTTTAGTCTGCTGGCAGAATTCTGGCAGAAACCTGTCTCTACATACTCCATCGTAGATTAAACTGATACCTAATTAAACGTTTAGTATACACGTTCTCAGAAATTGCCACATTTACAAGTGTTGCTTCTCTTCTGCTTCAAAACTTCAATGAAAATAAAGAAAACACATCAATCTACCTTGAACAACTTCTTCATTCCACCTGGGTCATTCTTCCAAGGATTTTTGCTAAAATTAGAAAACTGAAGAATTGAACTTGTATTTGGTGTTGCAAAGAATCCTCCATATCTTCAGAGCACATACTAAAATCTAAGATGTTGAGTGTGATTTTTTTTTCTGAACAAAATACATGAATGAAAGTTTATTTTTTGGTTTCCTCTCTGGAGAAATGCCCTCTAATTAAAGGCATGCTTGCATGTTTCCTCAGAATTATTACAAAATATTTAACATACTCAAAAATAGGAGCCAAAAAACTGAATTTGAAAACAAATCCTATATATTTTAAAGTTTGGTTTTACAGATAGTAAATTAAAGTTGAAGCTTATCAGGGGGATTTAGAAGATCAAAGAGTAAAACATATGTGCTCTGGGTCACACGACTGTGCATGTTTGCATTGACTTCTTTCAGCCTTGAAAACTACTTCTACGAAAGAACTTTTAACTGCTTAGAAAGAAAAAAAAGCCCTCTGTCTTCATAAAATTGTTTTTCTGCAAGAATATGGCAACAATTTACAAGGAGTGACAAGGAATACTCCAAACAGAGAAAAGTATTGAAAATTTGATCTGCCTTCACATTCAAAAGAGCATAGCAAAATCATGTCCAGACTAAGAGTTTTATCCCTTTTTGGAAATCCTGAATTAACTGTATCTTCAGCAAATTTCACTGGAGACGCCTTGTTAGCACTAGAGGCCAACTGGCCAGGCCCTGCCCAAACAAAGCTCCTGTACACTTTGTCACCACAGTCGACACGTGGCACTGATTGGGCTGTGAATCAACTGCATTGCTCCTTCCTCTGGCAAACACATTCATGAGGCTACAGAGGACCTTGGTGTACTTGGTGAGGAAATCAAGTGTGCATCTCAAAGAGATTTCATTTCAGGGAAAAAAACTCCTTGATTTGATCTGTATGTTAGAGGAACTACTACAGCAGGGGTGACCTGGGTCAATGGAAGATGAGCCCCACAGGAAAAACTGGGCACGTGCAGCTATGATCCAGCCTCAGCTGTCTTTGGTACCCAACAACGCAACACAGTACCTGCCTTCTCCTGCCTTGAGCACCACAGTCAAGCAAGACTGAAAACAGAGATGTAGAAATTTATCTACAGAAAAACATAGAATTAAAAAAAAATCCCATGAAAGAATGTATAACAATAACATATCTCATTATTCCAAAATAATTCCAAATTCTGACTTTCATGTCAAATGAATCGGCAGAAGTATCACACTACATGTACATGTAGAACTAAATGTTCTTCTGCCATAGTCCAATCTTAAGGCTCTTTCCCAATGTCAGAGAAATAGAACTATCTGAAAGACTTTTATAATTAAGTACATAAATATAAATTTATGCTACCATTCTTTTGTCAATGTCTTGACCAAAAGTTGACTGTCTCCCTAAGATTGAATCTACATTCCTCTAATTTAAATACCAAAAAGCCAACCAAAAGAACAAAGCAAAAAAACCACCCCAAATAACAAAAATTTTAAAAAACTCACTGTAAAACAATCAAACCCTCTGATTTTTTTTAAACCCTGAAAACAGCAAAGTATTATACAGCTTACAGAAAACAAATGAAGTGTTTTTGAGAATCTTTTTATAGATTTAAGTGACATTTTTATGAAATTATCTCCTTGTTAAAAACTGAAGCACACTGTTTAAACTTGCCTGTTGCCAAAATATGGGGCTATATACTAGCTGTATGGTGTTTAAGTAAAGCCTTGATCCTACAATATTTCAGCATTCATCTAAACTAAACATTACATTATTAATATGGAGCAAATTAAAAGCTGTGATGCTAAAGAATGAATTGTTTAAAATTTAAAAATTACTAACTTTGTATCAATGAATCCTGGCTGGAATTCCCCAAGAGTGGACAGCTGTAATATGTACATACCACATGTCAACAGTCAGAGGATCACAGAGTGTGGCTTGAATTTCATGTTTCTATAACTTTCCTGTTAGAGCAGTGTAAAATATTAGGGTTTACAGGTTTTTACTTTCCTGGAGTGGATTTTACACTGTAAATAGAGATTGAAAAACTGGACAGAGTAGAAGACATTCACTCATCTCAGAATTGATGAACAGAAATTTCCAAAATTAATTTTCTGTTCTGCAACATCTTGCTGTTCACAATGTAACAGAGCTGACATGAATCCAACTGCTGGAACTTCTTTAGAGCCATATTACTGTGCTGGTTCAGTTTCCCTCCTGATAATATTTATGAGCAATTCTTTATGTAACTTGATTAGGATCGTCCTTTAGGGTGGAATTTCCATGGTGGTAACACACAGGCACTTTTCCAGTTACTGTTCATACATGCATGAATGAAAAATAATTACTTGTAAAATAAGTACTTTACCTAGGGAGGGAATATAGTTTCAAGTCTTTGAAAGTTAGGAAAATCCACATTCTGACATGATCTAAGGTCTTAATCAGCTCTGTATAGCATAACATTCAGGTCCTCACTTATGTGTGCACCTATGTACTCAATTTATTACAGTCAGCTAGCCAGTCAGGAGGTAGAAACACACACACACAAAAAAGCTTATTAAAATTTGGCGCAAATGAAATCTTCAATTACACACTCATTTTTCTCATGCAATCACATGCCTGAATGGATTTCCAAGTTCTTATCTTCTCTGCATTTTTGCAAATATCTCTAAACCTTACAAACTATATGCAGCAGCAGAATTTTAAAGCTTATTTAACACAATCACATTTCACAAGAGTTTTTGGTGAGTCTTCAGGATTTGCATCTGAGCTAAGCATAAAGAAACTGCATCTGAAGGTTTCTGTAGTTAACCTCTCAAGAACATAAAATAACAAAAAAAACCCCATCCAGGTCAATCAAAATTAATTAAATAATCTTAGTTTGGGCACTAAGCTTTCTTATGGTAACTTATATTACTATCTAAAAGCAAGGTACACCTATTCTTGTCTTGCATGTCTGACCTTACAAGAGGTTAATTTTAAGCACTTAGGATGTTAGCATGGGGATCGGATACCTCTTAGCAAGAAAGTTTGTCTTTAGCCACTAGAGTCAGCAGTTTTAGTGTGGTATCCTGTATCTTTGTCAAAGATGGCTGGGTCAGTCTGTTTTGACCTCTCATTTTTGCTTTGATTGTACTGCAAAAGCAGTTGCAAAGTCAGAGTGCCCATGTGGATAGCAACACTGATGGTACATGACCGCTGCTAAGGAAGCTTCTCACTGTGACCATTCAGAAGGCACTCTTGCAGTCACATTGCCACCACCAGAAACTTTCACTGCTGGGCCCAAAGCCTTTCACAGCTGGTGGGTCCAGTGAGCAATGCATGTGCATTCAACTCCCTACACATCCTCCCTCTCACACAGTCAACCAGATTGCCTGACCAGTTTGACCTTAGGTCAGATTCTGCTAAGGGAAACCTACCTCTTCCCATAAAACCACTTATTTATGGTGCAGTAACACAGAAACAGCCCAAGCTGCTGCCTCTGAGGGACCCCTTTTAGGGACCCCTGACAAAGGAACCCCTGGGCTTTTATATCCTCACAGTCTAAGTGTGCCATAGTCTGGGATCTTCCAGATGGGTCCTTGTCTTCTCTTGTATCTCTGAGTGTCTACTGTCCTGGCTGGTGGGACCGCTGTACATGCCCTTTTGTTAACCAAAGGTTGGCACTTCACAGCATCTTGTCTCAGGCTCCCACCCAGAACTCAGTCTGCCTCTCCTCAACCACCACACTAAAGAGCTTTGCTTAGAGCAGTGCCTCTAGACAACAAGGAGGTTGATCCCATATGGCCCAGCTGTACTGATGCTCAGCAGCAGTGTTGCAACTGGCAAAGAAAGCACCAGGGCAGCTGGAGATGCCCTGCACAACTCTCTGCTCACTGCCTTTCCAACACTGCTTCCCACCCGAGCTAATTAGCAAATAAAATAGCAGGATCTGTTTTGTGGACCACATGTGGTCATGATCAGATACATACACATTATCTACATGCATCTCAGGTTGAGATCCTAACAACTGCTAAATACACTTTCCCCTCTTCAACAGGCAGGTGGAATATATGGAAAATCAGAAACAAATAAGAAACTTCAATGCAGAAAGACTAGAAAATCTTTCCAGGTACTATATTCTCTTCTGAAGGAAAGTACTGCACTCTCATCATGGCCCAAAATCATAATGTTATTTTCATAGGACTTATCGGTTTTTAAAATGAAAATACTGTTAAAAGACCGTATTGTTCTTCTTTGAGTATTTGTATTCCATGTAGCATGGTTTCAGTGAGTTATGACACAGATACTCAGCAGTGAGAAGATCACGATGAGCCATAAAACATGACAAGTCTGTACATGTGTTTTCAGACAACTGTCAGACACTTGCCAATGCCTGCCAGCAGGCATGACCTGTTTCCACGTTCTCTTAACATAGTTATATATAAATGGAGGATGTACTTACATTGGTAAAGCTGGTTTTGCTGAAAAGGTACCGTGCTCTCTGATGCCAAAGCATTCACCATCTTTGTTTCAGAAGAAAAAAACAAAATCATAGGTGGTACATCTTAAAAGCATTTCTAAAAATTTTACCCTGCACTATTTTCCCTGTAGTAGTATTTTCTGATGTTTTTTTAATCTCATCCAAAAGGATATTAGCATGTCATGTAACTCCACAGTTCCTACAAAGATTAGCTAGAGAAGGAAAGTTATGCCAAGTCACATTACAGCTTAACAGTGTTGCCTTTAACTTCTGTGAGGGATGATGAACAAGTTTTGTCCATTTGTCCATTTCACATGTCTTAATGATTGTATCATTTTTTTTCCTTATTCATCTTTTATTGCACAGTCCAGTATTTTTTTTTTAAAGATTCATGAGCACAAGAATTGTTGTGCTTGTGTGCTGTGTTAACAGGACATGCTGGATGGGTGGAGAGATGGCCTTGACAGCAAATGAGGATGCTCAATCAAGATATGATGGGCAGAAACAGCATCAGAGCACAGAAGGAACTTGCAGACAGGGTGCATGCTGAGAAACTCCTAAGGAGATAAAGGTACTGCCAAGTTTTCAGAGGAGGCAGACAAAGTTAGAATAACTTTGGATCTAGAGGTGTATGTGTGAAGAACTGGAAATCACTTGGAGAACAAGGCCATGGAAAAAAACCCAAATGGCTCTAGAAGAGCAAAATAAGCAGGGAGACACTGATTCCAGTTCCTGTCATTTCCAGATGCCAAAAGCTGAATTTTCTCTTTCCAAAAAATACACCTTGTTCTGGTTGATGTTTCATTAAACCTCAGCTGGAAGCTTTTCAGTATTTTCAGTGCATCTATTTTAAAGAAAAGGTGCCAGAAGATATACTTCAAGATTCTCTCAGATTCAGATCTTGCCAAAAATACTTAGAGCAACAATTAACATTTGATAAGTCATGCCCACAGAAATGTGGACTTTGAATTATATCCTACAACACCATGGCCCAATCCAACTCCATGGATAATGATACCAGCACAGGAGTTGCAAGGTGAATTCACGTGATCTACCTCAGTATGAAAACAGACATTTAAATCTGACATAGAATTACTTATAAAAAATAAATAAACATATATAACAGTTGAAGTCAGTGCTAAAAAAAATAAAATACTTAGGGATATTTTAAAAGGCAGGTTTGTTGCAAATATTTTAATATATTTGCAGTCCTAAAATTAGGAAAAAACAAAACAAAACTGAAAAACCACAAAAAATAACAACGACAAAAAAAACCCACCAAAAAAAAAAAACCAAAAAAAACCAAAAACCAAAATTATCTAATGTAGAAAGCAAATAATTTCCAAGTATTAAGCTATTTCACCCACTAATTCTATAAAAAGGAAAGCAGTAATTTAAGTCTCCAGAGAAATTACAATTAGGAAATTCCAAACTAGGAACACAATACAGCCTGATTATTAAGAGACCATGTTTTTAAGAAATGAGATGAATAAAGGCTTTCTTCTCAGATTATCATTCTGCAACATAGAACATATTTTCAAACTTTTCTCCTAAACTACAGACATCAGAAGAATGCTGTTTTTTTAAGGAAACCGAAGATTCATTTGTTCCTTTATATCAGAAACCTGGGTTTTAGAAAAACAGCTACAACTACAGCAAACCTTACAATTAAAATCATCAGGTGTGATGACCTTTGCACTGCCGATGACCCAAAGAAGATTTTTTTAAGAACAAAAGTATGAAAGAGACCTCCATGTCCTACTTTCAAATTTTCAGAAGACTACCACCCATAGGTGTATCTTTCTCTGAATCTCCTTTTCAAATTTTTTATAACTCCAGTCTGTAGTCTCACTAGAACTGCATAAGAACTCAGACAGAGCTGGTTCAAGGGAAAAGTCCATGACAGAAATTCCATAATTAAAAAAGCTCTTTTCAAACCCTAAATTAAAATATTATGCAATGATTTAAGAATTTATTTTGCTCTTCTACTTCTAATAAAATATATAAAGTTAGCAAGTCATAAATGAGAGCTAACCGTTACTCTAAATAAGAAAGTTTTTGTAAGGTCAACTCCAAATAACTAGCTTCAAAAACATAATCTCTGTCAGCAAATAGGACAGAAACATGTGCTTAATTAAAGCATGAGCTTTTAAGACTGAGAAATATACACAGAACTCATGAATGTCACTGGGATTGTCATCTCACAGTACCTCCATTTCAATTTTCCTCCATTCTCACGGATTCTTAGTCACAGAAGCATTTGAAAAAGTCCATTTGGAAACCTTTCAGGAGATTCAAATATGATTCCTCCATTATAAAATAACTCCTCACAGACCCTCAAACTAAGGAACACGTGGCTGTCACCACCAGCATCAAACATTTCCCAGTTGCTAACAACATCCTGCAGCACCTCAGCACTATTCTGCTATAGCAAGCCCAAAGAGACATGGGAGCACTGCACACTGACAGACATAAGTGGTAGCAAATTACTGTGTAATAATTTTATAAGGCAGTATTAATAAGGCATTATTTTGGACTACAACCATAAATATTGCAAATGACTAATAATAAATGAGTTTCACATGTAGATTTTATTTTGACTGCAGTTAAGCTGGTACAGGTCTGTGGTGCATTGTCTTTTGCACATAGTATTTTGAATGCAAGGGTGAGACACTGAGGCACAACATTTCCACTATTCTGCACAAAAGGGAAAGGTCTTTGAGCACTTAAACATCAATTCCACTATTGCATTTCCAAGGATCAAAAGAGAAGAATTGTGAAAGGATCTTTCAGCTCTTAGATTTTGATGTTTACTCTTTTTACACTTGTACCTACTCAGGCCCATAATAACCAGCTTTCTTCAAGTTTTGTTAATATAATCCACAACTCTTAAAATCAGGCACCAAGAATTAATAAATAATAACAATATTCACATTGGCAGAATTTGCCATCCCATTTTCATTTCCACTATTGTGAATTATCAATATCACTATAATTTCTTCCTTTTTTTTTTTCCCCCCCCTTTTTAAGTGATAAACACCATGAATGTGTAAGACTGAAATTGTCTTTCCTCTTAGAAGGGATCCTGTCTAGTCTCTATCATTGCTGAGGAAAGGTAATATTGAGCTAGAGAAATTATTATCTTCAGGTCTAATGAGAATCCCACTGTTAAATGCTGCATTACTGTTTCTGGGTTTATAGCTCCAATATTTAACTTTATAACAAGCTTTGCATTGTTAAAGGAGAAGCCACTGCCTGAACAATCTCACACTGTGCAAGGAGTCACACATCATGGTTTACTGGTTGCTTTGTGAACTCAGTAACTTATTGATTTTCTAACAGTTACAGAGTGGTAAACATGGTGCTAAATTAGTAGTATATGTTCTGCCATTCATATTCCTTAACTACAACATAATTCCTTTTCATTTGCTGCTAAATTACATCACAGATTGATTAAAATATAAAACCAAGAAAAAATAGTAAAAACATAAAACATTACCAAGAACACTGAGGAAAGATCATATTTCCTTCAAAACATCAAATCAAATGGAGCCCACACAAGTGGCAGGAGACAATAATTATCTGAAAGGATTAGCTGTAGGTTATGTGAAATATATATTCTTATGTAATTTTTCAATATTTTCTTCCTTCATGACAGTGCCAATCTTCATATTCCAGAAAAGCAAGGTACTTGTGAAGAGTGTTATGAAGAGGGTTATGGCTTATAGAAGACTATTATACTTGGATAACATTGGTGGTATTATTGTGTGATAAAGTTAAGGAGCTTGAGTCTTTTTTAATAGTGTCACATTATCTGCCAGTTATTGACGGACGTGAAATCTGCAGAGGCCACTCTCAAGTATTTCTTCAGAAATTCTCAATTTCATCTGATGTTGAATAAAGAGAGTAGGAATGATTTTTCCCCTGTTTACTGAAAATGTACTATAAGCTTCCTGAAGGCCTGACCTATTTTATAATAACTTCATTGGAATTTATCAAAATCAAGGAGGCAAGTGAATTCAGACTTTTTTCTTCCCCACGCAAAATAAAATTACAGAAGTATCTGGAAATATCAGCCTTGCTGAGAAACTAATCAATTAATTAATCAATTTTCAGTTATTTCTGAGAAATTAATTAGTTTTGACAAAAAGAATGATGTCCTGCAGAGGAAATTTAAATTCATGCCTGTTTGCAAGCAAGTGAAGGAATCAGCTTCTTACACATTCTGAAAAACTGCCAATCAGATGTTTTCCTAATTCCTTATTTCTAAAAAGTGGATCTTTTACTCCGCCTTGCAGCAAATCAAACTTCCTGTTCTTCACATGTATTCATATGCAGAAGTGAAGTACAAGGGTGAGATATTGGTTTTGTACACAGATACTTAATATTACAATCAGTATTAACAAAAATGGGGAAAAAAATTGCTTCTTTCAGTGTTAGACTGACCCTCTCTGAGTCCAAGCACAAGCTACTCCAGCAAGCTGGACTGAAAAATAGGTTGAAGTAAGGATGAGGAACAAAAGAGAACAACTGTAATATTGAAGCATGCCAGCAGGTAACTGGGCCCTGAAGTAAGGTTAAGCTTACTGAGGAGGGTGAGAGAAACTCCTGAAGACCATGTGAGAATTTGCTGAACACAACATAAGCCTTGGCAAGAATAAATAAGAATTACACCTGGCACTGTGAGGAAAGGCTGGGTTTCATTGAATGGTTCAAGAGGATGGGTGTGGGAGAAACAGATACATGAATAACTGAATGGGGATCACTGAAACATTTCAGGGGGTCTTGTAAAACCAACAGAACTTTGGCAAACATCTTAAGGCTACAATGAGTCTGAGATTACCTTCAGTAACACCAGAAATCCCAAAATGGAGAATATCTGTGTAAACAGTGGCCCTAAAGGTTAAAAGCAAATTGGGGCAGGTTGCTTACCTGTGAGGAGACAGGATGAAAACCAGAGGGATTAAGGTGACTCAGAAGTAGCAGGCACAGCAAGGAGTACAGAAGCAGGAATGAAAGCAGCTGGTTGAACGCAGGCAGGAGGAGATCTGGTGCCTGAACACGACAGACCCTCCTATTTTCTTTTTAAACTCTACTCCAAACTTACTACCTTCAGGAGCGTGTTGTTTCTTCCGTGTGTGCTCGAGTAAGCAAGAGGCTTGCAAATTTCAAACTTAACTAGGCAGCAAGGAAGTGAAGATAGGAGAGACTGGAAATCTGCAACTGGATATGAGTGTGAATGTAGGTCGAAGAGGAGCTAACAGAGGGACTTTTGAGTGCAAGTTTGAACATGTTTAGCCAGTGGGTAAGAACAAGATTTACACGTACAGTTCTGCCTTATATGAGGGCTGTTTATCAGTCTGGGACACCTGAACAATTGGAGGTGATGTTCTTACAGCCAGCCACGTTCACGATGTGTGTGTGAGGAGGCATGTACACTGGTGCATTAGGGATAACAGGAAGAGAAAAAGTGGCAGCCTGGCATTTATCAGGGATGGCAAGCCCTCCTCTCTGTTTTTGATAACTGCCATAAATTCTAAAGTCCACTAGTCTTCTCTTAACATGCATAAAGAGTGAAACAAAATTCTGAGCTGTATGTGGTATTTATCCTTTCCTGCCAATTTATATTCATGTTGCAATCCACACTGCTTAGCTTCATTTAAATACTTTTTGCATGCAGGTGTTTTATAGATGCATAACTTGCTCTATTCAATATTTATTATTTGTCAAACAAACAATAATAATTCCACTGTGAGCAGTTACTGAGGCTCTTCATAAAACAAGTACTTGAGTTTTTTCTTTCAACTGATTATCCAGTTCTTGCAGTAAGTTTTCCTTTTATAGATTATTGGCCTGGTTTACCTCCATTTCATTGATAACCCATTATCATATATCAGAGTAACGCAACTGCCGATAAGGCACATTTCATACAGAAACCTGCCACCTGTGGCCTGCAGATAAAGGAATGGTTGCAGGGAGCCTTGTGAATGCTTTTAACTTGTGAGCAACAGCTGCTCAGAAGTGTGGGAAATTGAGAGACCACATTACTGATCTGGTCAACACCAATGTTCCTGGGAACACGTTTGCAAGATCTTCAGCTTGGCACCTGCAAGAAATTAGTTTTATCTTGCCACAGCTCCAATTAGTGATGCAGAAGGCAAAGGTACCTCACATTACCTTTCATAGACTTGATGCAGACATTTCAGCCATTAAACTAATAGCTCACACTAGAATCTATTATAATTTTGGCAGCTTTAAAACAAAAATATTTATTTCAAATTGCACTTCTTGATTATGGGTTGTATCCACGATTTCTATTAGAATAAAACTGATGTTTCAACAGGCTGGTAATTAATTGCTTTGTTCAGAGTGACACTGAGCTTTCAGAGCTCTTTTGTTCTCTGAGAAATTGAATTTTAAATTCATTTAGAATTGTTTCCCCATAAGGTTTTTGATCATCACAATTATGCCTTCAAAATCTATACACAGGCTTTTATATTTCTGCTCATTTTCTTAAGTAATATAACATCAAAAACATCAATAGGGAAATTAAGTTCTTCCTCCTCCACCAAGAACAGAAAAAGATGCAACGCACAATTTTAAATTTTGACTGCTTTTTAACAACTGTTATTTTTTACACGGAACCAATAAAACAACTAAAAAATTGGTCCTGCATTTCAAATGCAGAAAATACATTACAGAATAATGGCAATAGGCATTCAAAAATTGCATTATTGAACAATATTTATATATTAACAATTTCTGTCTGTGCATACGTATGGTTCTGTAGTGAAGACATAGGAAATTCACTGGTTATTTATTGGGTAAACAAAAATCAGATTTAAATCTACCTCACTGAACATAAGTTGTAAACGAAAAGATCTGTGGTAAAGAATAGAAGAATTAGCAAAGAGATAGCTAATATATTTTTCAATATTTGCAAAGCATAAAAACTTCCAGCAGTATTCATCAATATGCTTCATCTCACATATCCATATTCATGCAACTCGTATCAGAAAAGAACAAACAAACCACAGACACATCTATGAATGTTTGAATTAACCTCATCCTTATACTACAAGTCTCACTGCCAACAACCACATAAATAATAACAGAGTAATGTTCTGTAACCTCAACCTTCCCCTTCCTCTTTAGAAAAAGCATTATACTACATAGAAAAAAAATAGTGACAAGTTTTTCTATTAAACAGATTAAGTAGCAAATTGAAAGGTCTTTACACAGTATAATTAAGAGTATTTCTCCAATTTCTACTTAGAATTTCCACTAATTTTTTACTACTATTTTTGCAGCTTTGCATGCAGGAACCCTATTAATCTTACTTGTCTCATGCACCTAAGACCCCAAATAGGCCAATATATCAAATGAAAATCACACACACAGGTATTACAACTTTTACATCTACATGATGGAACCAGAAAGGCTCAACATTTCAGTCTTGCATTTCATTAAAGTATATACATTCATTCAGCACTGCTGACACTTGTAAATTAAACTAATGAAAGCTGAAAAATTAACTGTCACAACCTTCCCCCCACCAAAATACCAAAACAAAACAAAAAACCCCAACACAATAGAAAAAGAAAATAAAAATAAAAATGAAAACAAACCCAGCACCATAAAAAACTGCAAAGCACTGCAGCTTTAATTTACCAGCAAGCTTCTTTTCCTCAGCAATAGGACATCGTAAAATAGCCTAAGTGTAGTCTTTGATCCTGCCTGGATGCTCAGCCACCACGAAAGGTGCTCTATCACTCACCTCTGCAACTGGGTAGAGGAAAATAATTATAATGAAAGACAAATGGGGACGGGGAGAGATCACTCATTGATTACTGTCACAGGCAAAGCACACTTGACTTGAGGATATTAATTGAATTTATAACCAATCAAAATCAGAGCAGGATAATGAGAATTAAAATGAATCTTAAAAATACATTAATCCCACTTCTTCCTTCATGGGCTCTATTATCTTGCCCCAGAGGTAGAGGAGACAGGGAGTGGTCAGCTCATCACAGGATTTTCTTCCACTGCTCAGGGAGAGGAGTCCTTCCTGTGCTTCAACTTGAGTTGCCACCCATGGGAGACATGACTCCATGAGCTCCTCCAGCCTGAATCCTTCCCACAGGCAGCAGCTCTCCACAAGCTGTGACAGTGTGGGTCTTCAGCCACAGGGTGCAGTCCTTCAGGCACACTGTGCTCAAGTGTGGATCCCCTCCAAAGCCCAATCAGGAAAACTGTTCCAGCATGGGCACCTCTCTCTACAGGTCTGCGGGTCCTGACAGGACCCTGCTCCAGCACAGGCCTCCCACAGGTTCGCAGCATCCATCTGCCCCAGTGTGGGTCTCCTCCATGGGCTGCAGGTGTATCTCTGCATCCCCATGGATCTCCATAGGCTGCAGGGGCACAGCTGCCTCACCCTGGGCTGCACCACAGGCCTCAAGGAATCTCAGCTCTGGCACCTGGAGCAGGTCCTGCCCCTCCTTCTCCACTGATTTTGGTGTCTGCAGAGTCGTTCCTTTTGCATATTCTCACTCTCCTCTGAGTGCAATGGAATCTGTGTTATACATTTTATTTTTTACTTTTTAAATATGTTGTCACAGAGGAGCTACTACCTACTTTGATTGGCTCAGCCTTGGCCAGTGGCATATCCATCCTGGAGCTGGTCAGCATGGGCTTTGTTGGACATGGAGGAAGCTTCTACCAGCTTCTCACAGCTCTCTGTGTGCCTCCCTTCAATCACCCCTGGCTACCAAAACCTGGCCACACAAACCCAATATACCTAATTGTAAAAGTATTATGTTTAGCAGTAATGAAATGTTTTGACTGTCTTTCAAAAGTCACTAGTAATGTGGATTTCAGGTAAAATGGAACCTCTTCCTGACAGGTTTTGTAAATCCTTGTTACTTTTTCCACTTGAGTTTCTAGTATTCAGCAGAGTCTCAAACAGTGAGCCAAGTTAAACTTGGTAGTAAGAGGACAATTTAGGCAATGTATAACTTTGTAAATGTTGTAGGAAAATATGAAGCCATATGAATTCACTGGATTCTACCATCAAAGAAATTTGTGAGTTACACACTGGAGTTAACTCATGAAGCGAAGTCATGAAGGGAGTTCACCCCAGTGAACCTCACTTATGTGTCTGAATGCAGCATTAATTGAACCCAGAATTTTCTACCCTTTCCCACTAGATGTCTTCCAGCAGGATGTCATCTTTCTCTTGATGACAGTGGACGTGGAGTATCAAGTTGGCAGAAGGAGCAATGGGCAGAGACTACCTGGCTGATGAGCTGTGTTAATATTCCCACTTCGTTTTCACAAAATGTCACCAAGTACTGTGACAGCAATAAACTTCAAAACTCAAAATTAATTAAAGCACATTTAACACAGATGTTGCTACTGGCAACAAAGTGGCACTGTCACTGTAACCTCTTCTGTCAAGGTGACTGCTGCCAGTCTTTCAAAATACAGTATCTAATGTATAAGATGTATATAATTGAATATATAAGTAATATTCAGATTTTGATGTACTATGCAATCAGAAAGCAACTTTTTTGCAAACAGATTTACTTTTCTTTGCAATTCTTTTTCTCTGGACATGAATTTTATTGGGAGCAAACAGGTTCAAAAAAGTCTTTAAGGAGTTCTGTTATTTAATAATACTGATTTTTAGTGAGATTTGGATGAATAGATATTGTTATACTGCTTTTCATTCTCCCAAGCCATCAAAGTGCTTTAATATATATATATGTACATATAGTGTGTGTATCTGGACACTTTTTCAGACTGCCTCCAGCACCTGTTCACATTTCACAAATACTTCCTAGGTCTGTTGAAAGGACAGACAGAGACAGATACTTTTTTTACCCTGTAGGATATTCAAATGAATAACTGAAAATGTCAGAAGCAGGGCAGAAGAAATTCCTTACCTATTTATCTCCTAGAGCTATAATAGGTAACACAAAACTTGTGGTTTGGGTTAACTGTCATCAATTACCCATCTTCTACAAACTTCTTTCCCATAAGAAAACTAGTTTTAACATATGTATTCCCAGAAAAAACTTATTTTTTGTATAAGTTTGATTTAGATAGGGCAGATACCTAATGTATGCAGGTCAAGATTTGACATACAGTCTCTGTACACAATTAATGATAGAGCTTCCCCATCTTTCTATATGGAGCAGTAGATCAAAAATAAACATGTCTTTAAGTCTTCTTAATTTGTGGATATTTCAGTAAGCAGGGTCCTCTGTCTATGTAGCTGTAACTTCTTTTACTATAAGCATGTGCCTCACTTCACCTCACCCTCTTTCCCACAATGTTTTTTCTCCTTTTCCTCTGCACTATCTAAAGCATTTCATTTCCCTTCCTCCCACTCCTTGTTTCCACTTTTGGCTAGACAGCTAAAACAGAAGTCAAATCCATGTCAAAGCTCCGGCAGGCAGCACAAATCTTCTTTGGGCACAGCACCAGGGGCCAGACCACCTGCCTGCCCTTCCTCATGTGCGGCACCCTGCCAGCCTTCCCTCAGCATGGACAGAGGCACAAACTCCTCTTCCACCACAGAATTTCACAGGACTTACCAGAACTCCTTCACTGCCTGCAGGCTTCTACTGCCTGACAAATTTAAGATGAACTAGCCTATATATTCAAAAGCTGTCACAGAAAACTGACAGACACAGATACTGTGACTCTATTGGAAAGCCAGTAAATCATTAAAATTATGCTGAATTTCCCGATATATACAGACACAAGAGAATTCTCTTAAACTGGATTTCCATTAGGAAAAGAAGATATTGATTATTTATTTGGATTTTTTTTCTCATCTTGTACTTTTAACTATCCACAGCCCATAATGATCATGCACTTCTGACAGGATTTTTCTTCCAGAGTGCATGCATCACTGATTATAGTCTGGCTCATGTACAATCAGAGTTCCATTACTTCATACTGTAATTAAGGTTACGTGAATCAATTACTAAATTAATTCCAGGGTTATAAAGCTATCATTAAAGTCAGAGAATGATTCAGGGAATTAACAGGTACTGGGTAGGTAATGCTTCAGACAAAACTGCCTTGAATGTTTTTCTCACAACAGCAAGAGGGCCTCCTGAAGTTTCTTAAAATTAGTTTAACAAATTTAGTAGTGTCAGAAATAATGGTCTTATTCTGGTTTCAGTGTTTGGCCAAGCAACCAAAAAAAGATATTAATTGGTTTTATATTGCTTCAGTCTATGTACTGTGTTCCAGCTGCTACTTCCTTGTGTTTGAACACAACAGAATTATAGGTCATTTCCTTGGCTGACAATGCATCTTCAGAATAGCTACATCAGCATATTTAAATGTGCACCAAAAATATAGAGGCACTGGTTCATTACACAAAGTTTGTTTTGAAATTTCTCATTCTCTTTTTTAAACTGTAACCTCTTACAGAATTAACAGATTAACTAGTAGAAAACAACTTCAAGATGCAGTCACCAAAAGCAATATACAAACCACTCAAATGCAAATCTAGTTTGCATATTTTTTAATCTCAAAAAAGAATTTAAAGGCAATATTGAAATGCAGACAAAGGAAAAAGGAATATAAACCTTTGAAATAATAGGATAAACTACACATGGAATATTCTCCACTTGAGGATAAACTATGTTAACATTTTTAGTTTTTCCTGCTTAGAAGTCTGTCAAGTACTTATCCAACTTTTTTAAAGTACTATGATTGGCATAGGGATGACTCAACCACATTAAGACAACTTCAGATTTTAACATGGATCTCCCCAACTTCCATCTGTTTTATTTATAAGGATAAATTACTATATTGTAAGAGTTCCTTACCGCACAATCAGAAAACATCTTCAAGCTGCCTCTTCCAAAATACAATTTTAACCTCCTCTTCAAGCTCCAACGTTTTTCCTATGTAGTCATTAGTCTGCCTTTAAAGCCAATTATAGTAATCTAATGAGAAATCATTTTTATCTAATTTTTGGGTTTTTTATCTTGGAGATGTAATCACTGAACCACATATTACTGAGAGAGCTTTATAAAGGACACCACCTAACATTTCTTGGCTCAAAAAAGTCATATGTATTGAATGGGATTAAACAACATACAACATTTTCATTTAGGGGGTGGGGTTTTCATGACCGGGGCTGAATCTCTACATGTAGATTCAGCTTTTTAGTCAGTATTGTACAGCGAATTTGTGATTATTTGGACTGCTATTGATTTCTTAGACTGAAAGGGTGCATTTGTAGGAGATTTCCGCACCAATACACAACATCTTCAGAAATTTAACATCATTTAGTAATTTTAATTAGCTCTTTCTTTTTCCAGAGTCTAAAATAATTTCCTAAAATCTTACCACTCATTATGAACTGGCTTACAGCAAAGCAGAGTCAATAATACTTGGAGGAGAAGGTAGAAAAATAAAAATAATGGATAGCCACCACTTTGGCTTGGGCAGAGACAGACAGCACTAGCTACAAGAAACACAGAAGTCAAGAAATATCATGACACCTAATCATTAATTCTTTGCTAGTTTTTTGTCTAACACCACAAGACAGAGACAAATAATATCCTTTGAAGAAATGTCTGGCACTAACAAAAGCTGTTCACGTACTACATAAGAGGCAGCATCACTTGAGAACATTTTTGCTTTTCAGCTTCCTCCCCTTAGACCCTGGTCTTGCTATCTGCTCCAAAACACCAGATCAAAGCACCTAAGGGGAAGTGATGAAACATGCAACAACCCAGATATCCCAAAGAAGAAGCTTCTAGGTTTAGGTCTGAAAACAGCTGGTAAAGCTGGCAAAATTGTGTAAATACAATTTCAAAAGAAGTAGTAAAAAGTTAAGAAACTACAACTCTGAAAGAATTACTGTCACTTCTATGTCCTTGCAGTGCCTGGTAGCAGAAATTTCTCCTTCTGTATTGGCATAAGGTACTAAAAGGAAAGGCAGTAAGAGTTAACTGATTTGTCCCTCTGGTTTAGCAAGAATGTCATAATGGTTTAATTCACAATCAGGGGTTCACTCACTTGGCATCCGAGGCAAGAAATCCAGCCAGCTGACATAGCTGCATCTGGGCCTTTGCTACATAAGAAGTTAGGGTCAGTAGGGCTGACTTGAGCTGGCTTGTAACAGCTCAGCTTTCCATCTTAGCTGACCCCAGAGGTCTTTAGCCTGGAGCAAGAGAAGCACAGCCAAAAGGACAAGTCTTCCTGCTGAAAGGCTGGTGGGATAGTCCTTACTGCAATACCCATAACTTAAGAGGAGGCTCAGATATATAATTTATATTAGACATGAACATTTAGGCTACCAACATGAGGGGAGACAGGAATCACACATAAACAGCAAAGGCAAGAAAAGACATTTTCCCATAGGAAGGCTAGTGCTTTGTTATCCACATCTTCCCATGGATCCTCAGACATGCAACTATGTTGGCTAAAAAAGGAGCAAGGTGAGAAATAAAAAAAAAACAAAACAGTTCAAACCAATATAATTTTTACAGAAATAGGCTCTCACCTTTTTACCCAGCAACTTCAGCACAGCCTTGTAACTCAGCTGCAGAAATCAGTACAATTTCCAAAACTGCAGAAAGCCAAAGCCACACTCTATTAACCCACAGATTTCATGCCCTACAAGACCACAGATGCATAAATTAGTAAGCAGATGGAGAGACTGCCCAAATTATGCTTTTTTAACTGTAAATGGAGATCATATTCCAAATTACAGAACACAAATTTGAAGTCTTTTATTTTTAATAGTGACAAGTATGAAGTAATGACCAAGAAGTATACAGAGAAGTCAGTTCCCCTATTTGAAACACTGCCCATCAAAATGTTTGAAATATTGCCCACAAAAATCCCTTTTTGTTTTGCCCAAGCAAAAAGGACACAGGACTGGTCATCAAGGTATGAGAATAACATGCAGAGGAAAAGTTGACATGCACATATTTATACAGATATATAAAGATATATGCACATATGTATGAGTATTGACAGCAGCTTGTTTGAAAGAATCATGGGTCAGTTGCCTTATGACAAGACCATGATCTGGCATAGCCAAACTGTATTTTTTTTGCTGTACATTTGTGCGGATGCATACAACAGGTAGCCATCGCATTGTACTGTATACAACCTGTACTACACTCTGGCAGAGGAAATCCAGTCGTATTAAAGTACTTGAGAGAAAGAGAGAGTACTTATAAGCAAAGCTAGATTTAGCAGCCTTTTGTTAGGTACTCAATCCTTTCACTTCTCTATATATTTTCCTGAAGAGAATAATTTCCTTTTTGTTCTGAACTTCCTTAGGCTTAAAAAAAATATCTATGACAACTGGCAAAATATTTAATCCTATGGGTACCAGCACAGGTGTACTGTCTAGAGTTACGAAATTGCCCATTTTCTCAGCTTGTAAATTCAGGGGAAAAAAGTAGCTATCTAGTAAAAGTCAGGTGTCTGCAATGGCAGCTAGTAAAATGGTACACATCAAGTATTTTAAATGCAAGAAATGAAATGTGGGTTTAATAAATACATAATATAGATATATTCTCACATTTAAAAATTGACATTTCAATAAATATGTGTGTATATTTAAGAATCCAGTTAGGAGAGCTGATGTGCAACAAATCCATTTTTTACATTATTCAGGCTAGAATTATACAGCAATATTCAAAAAACATAAAAATGCCAATACCACTACAGCAACCAACAAAGGTGCTCAAGTGTTGTGACAACCAGAATTCTGTCTTGCTGTCAGTGCAAACACATCTTTCATGTCCTTTTACCATCAAGTACAAGAACAGAGTGGATACAGTCAACCAAGATGTGTGACACCCTTTTCAAATATTACAGCTTTGTAGTACAGCCACAATATAACTAAATATTCTGAACTGCTAGATATATATTATGCACATATTTAAAAGCATTTATATGCTAAACATATCAAGATAGATACCAGAATTTTTCTTCATTAAGAAAATAACTGATGGGCTAGGTTCTATAAACAAGTCAGAGATTTTTGATGAAAGGTTATATTTTGGATCATTTCTATTGAAGCTAGCATGGAAAATATGGAAAAGCACTTATTAGGAAAAAAAATGTAAAAATGTTGAAAATTGTCTTCCATAGTAAGATGCTCACAGATATGACATTGACTTTAATATATTCTACCTATATTAACACACCATAGGTATATCAGGTATCTTGCCTAATGTATGCCAAGACAGGCTTTGGATAGGCTTTAAAGTATTGGATCTGTGAGTAGAAGTGATCTAAGTTACAGGGCTTTTTGTGCACTATAAGTCTGACTGTGAATAATAGACCAGGTTGAGGGTACAAATACCAGCATCAAGGAGCTTTTTGACCCACTTAGGATATTCATATAGTTACGCTATCACAATATCTTCCAAAATTCTGTAATCAGGCCTTCTTGAGAACCATCCAAAAAAAAAAAAAAAAAAAAAGCTTACTTTCTGGTTTCCATATGGCAGAAAATTGCTTACTAAAGCTACTTCCTATGATAAGGAAATAAAGGAAACTAAGGTGATTCTTTTAAACTGGTGTTCTTTGGCTGTTATGAATAAAATTCCACCTATATTCCTTGGAAGCCATCCAGAAGAAAAAGCTGGTATATTCAGTAAAACAAAACAAAAACAACAGTCTGCTCTGCATAACAGTAGGGAAAAAAAAAAGTCTATTGGATGAATACTGATCCCAGGATTTGTAAGACTAGCTGTTACCTCTTGCCTGATTTCTGTCAAGCCTGCAAGCACATTTATACAACTTACTTGGCAGCGTTTTCCTCACTGATATGTCTGAAAGATTCCACTTACTCTAAAGCAATCTTTTTAAATGATGAGACATTTCAGAATTTGTTTTCTTCATGATTATAACCATGCAATAAAATTTTGGTTTCGAGTTGTATATTTCACAACAACTTTGCACGGTTGTCATGAAGCATGTAGGCACACACTGTAAATGTCACATAATGTGATTTTTCCTTTCAAAATGAAAAATACGGCTTTTCATTTTACTTAGTGGACATCTTGAATTAGGCATATAAATTCTTTGGTAGGTATGCACATTATAATACAAGTTTAAAGACATTATTTTTACTAAGGTTCATGTGATTAGCACCTGTAGCTGGATAAACCAGGCATGGTGATGATCATGCAAATTAGCAGAATTTCTTTTCTACATCTAGATTAATCTTAATTCCTATTATTATGTTGGAATGGGAATGTTTTAATTCTGTCTATAAAAGACAGAATTATTTTCTATTTGTTTGTGTTCATTCCAGCAGTTATCAGTTTATCCCATGTTTACTGCTACTCAATTACTTCATAAACAGGAAATTCAATACATTTTTATCTGTTATTATTGTGATGATGTAATATTGCTTATTCGTACTGTTACACTTCATGAGGCAATGTTTTTGTCTCTGCATAACTATTAGCAGTTTGACAATAATTACATAACTTAAACTAACTTCTTCCTTGTTCACTGAACTCCTTTATTTCCCAAGACTTTTTCACAGATGTTAGAATTCCATGCTTGATCCACAGCCTTCATAGTTCAGGATATAATATTGTCTACATAAGCAAATAAATATGCTGAAAAACTCCTCTTTAATTTTATCCATCATATAAAGTTTCCCACATCAGCCTTCAACTGTGTTAATTAGTATGTAAATTAAGAGAACAAGTAACTTAGAATGCCAAAAGTATGCTAGTCTCTTTTGCCAAATGATTTTTAATTCACATTATTTTCAAAATTTTTTCTTATCTCCAAAAGCTAAAGCAAGTGAAAATACTGTAGTGTCCCAAAGTCCAAAACACCTTAAATAATCTAATACTACAGTTTCTTGAGTCATACAATCCAGATGCTTTTGGATTTCAGTTCGTGCTCATGAAACTTATTTTATAACTCTGCCATGTATTGATTAGCAATGGGTTATTTTGGTAGTTTAATATTAGAGAAAGAAAATATCTTGCCAAGTCACTGCCTATCACACCTGTGAGCAAGCAGCACTCCAGCAAAGACAGAGGTAGGGCTGGTCAGAGCATTGTAGCATGGCTCGCAGACTCCCACGGGGACAGGCAGCTACAACACTGCATGCTGACTCCTCTGTCATTTCAGTCAGCTGTCAGGGACAGAGGAGCAGAATTGGGCCCTAGCAATAGCAACCAGCACCAGGCCAAACACAAAACAGACTTTGACAAGGAAACATGTCAGAAAAACATCTGCAGCATAAGATTATCAGCAGAAAACACATATACTGCAGACAAAGGAGGAGACTAGTTAAACAAAAATTAAATTAGTCAAGTGATGGAAATAACACAAGTATGAGCAACTGGTATAATACTGATGTGTTTTTTTCTAATTGCAATCATTAGACACCATTCCTGGCCTTGGGAAGTTTTCCAAATTAGAATTTGGCTGTACTGGAACTACTGTAAGCAGTGTTTTAGAGTCACATAAATCCAGCTTATGTGCTTGACAAATATACTTCCTAAAGCAGTCATCAGGTGTTCAATTTTTTTTTTTCCTTTCAATTTAATTAGAGACCATAAGGACTATGGATGGCACCCAACTGTTTAGGTTAAAAACTCACATTAAGTTGCAAGGAAATGTGATCCAGCACAACTACCAGAAACAAGAATCTCTCATAAACAAAAACATAAGCTTACCGACAAAAAAAAAAATATTTCCAACTCTTTTTGGAAGAAAAAAAACAGCAAAACAAACACCAACCAACAACCCTCAACATTAAAACCCTCTTAAAATTCAAACCCTTAAAGACTTTCTAAAGCATTAAAGGCTCAATAATAGCTGAACTTGGTTCCAAAAATAATATTCCTAATCCAGTTCCATCATTTTGACTTTAGTTTCCCCCTCCATCTATATGAGCTTAAAGACTACCACTATGCTCTACGTACTTAGGTGTTTTTTTGCATTACAGATCAGAGCTGCTAATTACCAGCTGCATCTTTATAGAAGTTGCAGGATTTTTCAGGATTGTTTTATATGAGCAGCAACCAAAGGTGCAGGGAAGAAAATCCTGCACAATGAACAGTTCCTTTATATAGGACAATGATTGCACAGAAAAATTTGACCATTTATTTTATGTTTTATCACAAGTTCCTCTTGTATTTTCTCTTATATTTGCTTCTTTACAACAGATGAAGGTAGACAGGCTGGAGGAAACGAAGCCTGAAGTATAATAGCCTTGACAGAGTGAGAGAGAAACTCAAGCAGATCACACGGCTCAATTATATAAAATAAAAGACTGTACATAGACAGTAAAACACAGATAAAAAGCATTATTGCATTTTTTTTCCTTTCTTTCCCTTGAAAACAAGTTTCAGATCACCTCCACTGAAAGTTTCAGGCAAACTAGAGTAAAATTAAAGAGGATTTCAAAGTTAGGTATCTATGAAAGAAAAAGCATTAGAATAGATAATGCAGGGTTAAATGTCTTATTTACTTCTCTCTCCAATTCTAACAAAAATCATTTACGTGAAATGGAAAAAAGCAAGACTTTAAAGATGCAAGGTAAATCACCAGCATCTGTTGTGAATGAGTTTTGGCTAGTTCAGAAGCCCAAGGCAGAAAAGTCTTATCCCTTAAGCATAGTTATGTACAAACCAGTTAGCTTCCTGATAAAGGATAACAATTCTACAAGTAATTTTCCCACCAGTTAATGATTTAAAATTACTGGTGGGGAAAATACAAGAATCAAAAGGAGGTTAAAATTAAATATAATCACCAAGAATAAGACAAGCTAACATAAGTGCAACTGTCAAAAAAAAAAGTCTATAGCAATGTAAGGATCTGTGAAAAGAAATTAAATGCAAAATTAAAAATTTCCCAAGTAGATTTAGTGCCTTTTCTTTCAGTTATCACTGATATCCATGAACAGAATATTAGGCTCAACATCTGCTAGCAAACTGCAATTCAGATTAAACTGTTGATATGCATATAAGCTTTATTCTTTAGGTAATTGTTAGAACAATAAATTTTTAGAGTAATTAAATTATCCTTTAATTTAATTAAAAAGATAGCCTCTTATAAATTCCTCGTAATTGCACTTCTTGTTTTGGGCTCAAGACGTTTCAGAGATAAATTAAATTGACATGATATATTTGTTGGCTGAACTGATAAGAGAAAACCACAAAACAAAATATAAAATTCTTCCTATTATTTCTGCTTTTGGCCAGGTTTCTTTTATGATAACAGATGAAATGTATTACTAGTATTAACCTGAAAGGGCACAAGCAGCCAGAAAAGTAGCATAAAGAACTTTCTTGTTGATTTTATCTATTATAAAAAAGGTCTTTAAATAGACCTTTTTTTTAGCATATTCTACAGAAATTGTTACTGAAGATATTGTTTTATACATTATATTAGAGCTATTAAAAATGTGTCAGGAATAAACTATTTTTCTGTCAGATTCCTTAAGCAAATAACTTGCATTTGATTAAATCTTAGAGGACCTTTCCACAAGCTTGAAGCAATTTGAAATAAATAACTATTTCTAAATATGAATACAACTTCAAAAACAGATGCATCATATGCCTTAAAGGTATAATACAACACAAATCGTGAGATACTTGCCTGCTTGCCTGAGTGACCTTTTTTTTTTTTCTTTAAAGAAAAAAAAAAACAAAAAACAAATAAACCCCACCCTCGGGACATATTTTGACTGTATTTAATACAGTCAAAAAAGTACAAAGTATGAAAGAAAGTATGGACTATGAAAGAAGTATGAAGTGTATTTTTTGGTAGTGGTGGAAATGTTTAAGATCCACTTTATTCAAGACATTATCATTTTGTCCTTGGTAAAGGAGCTGTGAAAGTCGATGCTAACACTCACATAGCCAAAAAGAGCTTTTTCATTTTTAGAACAATGTGCAGATTAGTCAGAACACCCATGCGTCAGGCAGCAAATTGATCACAAAATTTATTGTGCTCCAATTTAGAACTTCATGACTTCCTACTTTCATCTGAAATATTGCACACAGGTGAATTCCAAAGAAAAAATTTCAGCCTTCTGTGGCAAACTTTATATTCCCAAGAGACTAGCAAAGATGTTTATATTTCAGCCTGAATTAGCAGTGCATCCTGGCCGCAAGGAATGCCAGCAGCATCCTGCTGTGTGCTAACAGGAGCACAGCCAGGAGGCTGGAGGGAAGATTAGATTCCCCTACTCAGTGCTAGTGAGACAATATTTAGAATACTGTGTCCAGTTCTGGGCCCTAGGTACAAAGCAGATGTTGATAACTGAGACAAGTTCAGCGAGGGAGGGCTAAGCCAAGCTCTTGGCCTTTGGGAAGGAGCTCTTTGCACTGAGCTGGAAGATGAAACACAATGAACACGAACTAAAAAACACAGATTGCAATTTGATATAAGGGGGAAAGGACTTGTGGTGGGGAGCAGAGAAATCACTGTGGAGATAATTAAGCAGTGGAACAAGTACTCCAAAGAGGTTGTGCAGTTTCCATCCTTGTAGATTTCTAAGATCTGGTCTTGACTCTGTCTTGATCCTGCTTTGAGCAAGAAGTCAGACCAGGGGACCTCCCAAGGCCCCTTTGAATCCAATTACTCTATGATTGTAATGCAGAATTATACACACATATTTTCGACAGAAATAGAGCCTTTGATTTTGGTGGTTGTCTTGACTAATCTGAAGACTCGCTGTAGCAGGCAGCAGTCTCCTATTACAAACTGCCTCTGTTCAAGAACCGCAGAAAATAAAAGAAAAACTTCAGGAAAAACAGAACATGTGACTGGAATCTCAACTGACTCCCAGTGCAGTGCTGCTAAAACACAAAGGGATTTTTAGTTTAACCCTTTCCTTTAAACCCATGTGCAGGCAGACATATCTGCTAGTGTTTGAAATGCATCCACATGCACAGTTACACACACATGTATAACTAGCCAGGACCTATTTTGCCAGAGATTCAAACACACAACTATATACTATGTTTTTACTATGGGCTTAATTCTCTTTCATTTTTTTTTCCCAGTTACGTGTACTCAAATCTATTCCCACCAACAGGATAAAATAATACAGCAGTGTAGACACACTGTTTCTCCATTATTGAAGGGGATGAATTTTTTAAACTTTATCAGGCTGTTTACAGTACTATCATTAAAATAAGATGGTTAATTAAAGTCATATGAAGAGGGGTGATACTCAGGCGTGAAGTTCAGGGCTGAATACCCAGTCAATCTGTTATAGTCAGGAGACCAAGTCAATTAATTTTAAAAATGAAAACAAATCCAATTTGTTTTCTAATTGAAAATTGAAACTAACAATTCAGTTTTTATTTTTGAAGTCTATTCCATTTTCAAATTTCAGAGTATGCTGTGATGCTAAGACACACATTTCAAATTAAAACTAATTTGAGCACTCTAATAAAGCATCAGTATTAATTTGGTGTTCATTTTCAGCTATGGAGTCATGAGAAATCAGACAAAAACATTCATTTAGACTGGAGTTCAACAGAACAGATATTACTACAACTACAATACCAGATTAACTTATCTAACACCCTTTAGATTCTTGGAAAAGGAAGAAAAAAAATTGTTTCATTCTGCATGGAATTAGCCCATGAGTAGATATAAGGATGGAACCCATTATGTTGGGTTATAATTTCATACAGGCGTCCTTATCAAAACAAGGAAGCGACCTTCTCAGAAGGCAAACAAGGTTTGCAACCCTGGTTGTAAAGCACAAAGTTATGTGCTAACACGAGCGCGCAGATAAAAAAAAAATCAATCCCAGAAGGTAACTGGTGGAAAAAGACATTATATGGGGAACGTCTATAAGAAGGACACTGAAAAAGTAAAGTGGTCTAAACATGCACGTTTCACTGATAAGAAAGATCATTACTACTGTCTTTTGTACACTACTGATCTTTTGATCGTCATCATATTGCTTAATTTTACAACACAAGATTTTTCTGCAGTCCAAGGGATCAGACTTATCTAAGTCTAGCAATATAAGAAGCACCAAATGTGATTTCTTTCATGTTCTATTACAGGGCTGAAATTGAGAAAAAAAATTACCTTTTTCTCATTTATAGTAAAAACAAAAAATATTAGGAGCAAGCAATATGTCAAGAAGGCAGCTGACAGTAAGTCTCCCTAAAGCGACAGCTACCAACTCATCCTAAGTAGACAGACATGTTATAAAATAACAGTAGTTGAACACCAAAATAAATTTAAGAGAAGCAGCACTGATTTGTCAGAAAGTCAAACTCATCTATCCAGTCTTAGTAGTGACTACAGAACATGCACCAAAAAAAAAAAAAAAATTTCAAAGGAAAAATTGAAAATTTGAAATAAAAAGGTGGTCTTAGATGCATCAGGCAGTAATAATGTGCAAAGGAATTTCTGCATTCTCTAAAAAAGCTATATTCTCTTAATTAGCCTAAGGCTCAGCTTTGTACCATCTTCAGTTTAGTTTTATGCTTTTTTTGCGTATGCATCCACTACTTTTTGCGCTCATAATTCTCAAAAATTTTCATGAAACACACTCTTCTTCTCACCTCGCGTAGTTTATCATTTATGCTTGGAAGAGGCTCCTCATTATGACATATCTACCTCTTTCCCAGCAAGAGCTTTTTCTTAATTGTATATAATAATTGTTATTCTAGTTATCCCTTCATCTTGGAAACTCAGGGTTGTTTTCTTAATGCATTGTTACAGTACGTTTATGGAAAACAGGAAAAAAGATTGGACTCCTAACAGTTTATGAATTGTTTTCCAGGTAGGGCTGTTTCAGTTCCATTCATGGACTGGTTTCATTTGTTTTCCTTTCGTTATGTTTACAGAGCACAGACTACTGAATGGAAACAAAGCAATCAAGAGGAAAAAAAACAAAAAAAGCAAAAATCACACTTGTCCAAGAAAACTTTTCCTTTCAGGCTTGGTAGACAGCTTTAAGAAAGCAGATATATCTCCAGCAAAGCAGAAAATTATTTTTACATTATCATTTTCTAGTAAAAGCATTATAAGAATGTGTGCATTATAAGTAATCTTATGAACACACCACTCAAAAAAACATGGTTTGTTGAAGCCTGCCATATTAACTGGTTTCTTGAAATAATTCATTGACTCAATAATAGTTCCCAGGAATTTGATATCAATTTTCTGGAACATTCAGTTTTTAAAAAAACCCAGTATTGTTAAGTGCAATACAGGGAGAAACCAGACCATTATGATGTGCTAATGTATTAATGATGCAATTTGAAACCCACCATTATGAACAGATTCATTCAATGCATGTGAACATTAATTTATGCTAAGGCTTCACTTGAAAAAAAATTCTAGCTGCCCCCTGTTAGATTTACTAACTCTTCATGGCACTTCCTGAATGCTGTTGGACAAGTAATAACTTAGGAACTGGACAGTCAACAGTATCAATGCATTTCCCAAAATCTGGGTTTTACTGAGAATTATAAAGTGTTAAGGAAAAACTACATAAGAAAGAAGTAGCTGTTTCGATCTCCAGTAAGGCTTAGACCACAAAAGTTAAAACCAGTGTTGAAGAGTTCTATGGAAAACCATTACTTCCTGAAAAGCAGTAGAAACATTTATGAATTTCAGCCCAGGGTCTTAACAAAAATTAAATTTCTCTAGCTGGCATCATCCACAACCTTGAAATGGGAAAATGTTTCTGAACAAACTATACACAAGAAATCCTTGTTTTTTCAAGAAATCCACAAATTTTGTGTTGTTTTAATAAGCTAGCCTTTCTAGATCCAAATCTAGGCTGTAAGAACTTGCATACATGTGTACTTTGTGCCATTTTAACAACAATCTTCTCAGCAGGTCTGTTTCTGCCACTTGCCAATTGATCTTCTAACCTGATTAGGTTATCTATTTTTCCAAATAATAATTTAAAAAATAACATCATCATTAAAATAATTTAATTCAGAAAGATTTTATGCTGCTGAGAGTCATCAAAAGAAACAGGCAAAAGATGGTTATCTTTCACAATGTACTGTGCCTAAATAATAAAGATACTTTTTGTGATCCACTAGTTTAGTCTCCTGATAACTCACATGAAGTGTCGTTATAGTCTTTGTTCAACATTCAATACAGTAATTTGGAAAGTCTTCAATAACTATTTCTTCATACATAATATATCTTTAAATCTATTAATGGTCAGAGAGGTGGAACACCTCTACTATGAGAACAGGCTGAGACAGCTGGGGTTGCTCAGCCTGGAGAAAGATCCAGGGAGACCTCATTGTGGCCTTTCAATGTATGAAAGCTTATATGACAGACTGGAAGAGAGTCTTTATCAAGGCCTGTAGAAACAGGACATGAGGCAACAATTTTAAACTGCAAGATGGTAGATATTGGGTAGATTTAGAAGGATATAAGGAAGATTTTTTTGGTTTTTTTTTTTTCTTGGGATATTTGGGGTATTTTATTAGTTTTTGTTTACTTGTTTAGTTTTACACAATGAGGATGATGAGACATTGGACAGATGGACCAAAGAACTTGTGGATGCCCCACCCCTGTATGTGTTTGAGGCTTGGTTGGGCAGAACTTTGAGCAACCTGCTCTAGTGGCAGGTGTCCTTGCTCGTGTCAGGGTTGAGCTAGATGATCATTAAGGTCCAACCCAAAACCCTCTGTAATTCTAGTTCATTCAGCTTTTTGTTTATTCAGCTCTCAACAATATTTCTGTAGAATATAGCATGCTCTTATTTCCTGACCTCGTCTAGTTACTGATAATGACATTTTTATTCTACAGCTATAGAATGAGATAGGTACATCCATAACCACATAATACCCCCATAGTGTATTAGTTAAAAAAGCCTTGCGAGATAAGATTTTGGTTTCCCATAGAACAAAAAGTAAAGGGATTAAAAAAAAAACCAACAAAAAAACAGAAAGCATTAAGCATATCCTGGATGGGCTAAGCCATTATGACACGTGACAGATAATGGTTAAGAGAAAAAAACGACCTTGTCCTAAATCTAAATATCATTTGCCACTCATCAACATAACTGATAGCATGACCAGCTATATCTTATCACATCATGGAATTGTTCCTTTGGCAAAAATGATGACATAAAACTAATCAGGCCAAGTCTAGCTAGATATGCTATGCCAAAAAAAGGAAACAAAACAAAACAAACAAACTCCAACTATTACTTTGTCTTTTTTCGGGTAAGAGAAATAGTAAATAATTGCAGAGGGAAACAGAAAACATAATTCATGTTTTGGAATAAGTATTTTTAACAGAATACATCAATAGTAATGGTAGAGAATTTTATATGCAAAATTACAGCTATGAAAAGCTGGACATCATAATAGATGGTCCTGTCCAATCCTGTACATTAGTTAGCACTCAAGATTTGTGTATTTTGCATACTTCAATTTTGCTAACCTTAATGCAAGAGTTATTTCCATGGACTGATAATGTGAATCTTACTAAATGGGGAGATCTGAACTTGTATGATGGCTTCATATTCAAACACAACATCACTTTGCCAGTCATTTTGCTTACCTCAGGGAAGGCAAGAATATTTCTGTTTTCCCAACATTCATTTTAAGTAGCAAACAGTGGCACAACTGCAGCTGTCCCTCACAGTCAGAGCACAGCTTATTTCTGAAATCCAGAAATCTAGCTGGAATCCAGCTAGAGCTGGAAACATAAGCCATGCTGAGTTACAAGCCACTTGGTGCATAAAATACAGAGGGGAAAATAAGTAAGAGGCAACACTGTTTCAACGTTGAAGACTCAGAATGTTAATCCCCCATTTTTACAGGATAAAAGCTCATACCCAAGGGATAGGAAATGGTGGAGAATTAGAAAGCTGCATACTAAGTATGAGATGCACTTTCTCAGCAGCAAGAGAAATAATCTCTGGAGACCATTTTATTTGTTGTAACCTCCATACAAAAATCAAAGCAGAAAGCAACATAAAGCACATACATATTTTTGTAAACTATCATAAGAGCTTGTAATTACATTTGTAATTACTACACGCTTTCCCATGCTGCTGTCTTTGAAGTTTATTAACACTAATTATTGGACTTTGCATTTTACAGTGCATAGTTAATCCAAGATTTCAACAGAAAAAACACATGCATGCTGCAAGTGGCTGTTTGAATATTCAAACACACCTCATCTCCTGATTTCATTAAGCAGGGATAATGACAATATGACCTTTTGAGATCTCTTCAAGACACCTCCATCTACAGAGAACTTTTTTCATTATAGGTGAGATATCAAGTGAGTCTCTGAAAACTTTTTCAAATATTTAATGAGATATGAGAAAGAAAATAAAAAAGAAGGTATTTTAAAGGACTTTGATACTAAGTTGTCAAACTTAGTTGTGTGGATTTAAACAATGTTCAGAAAATTCTAACAAATCACAAATATTATTATAATATTCTCTGTACAATTAACTGCTATAAAAATTTTGCAGCTTCCATTTTTTTTTTAAACCACTAGTGGCTGGAACATGTTCAGAAGGTACCATCCAGCCCTTCTAACTGATGTTTTCAAAGACTGAATTTATTCTTACTGCTTTAATATTTGTAAGATGGCAGCACTGCTGTATTATAGGCAGAGATTCTGAAAACACTGGATATACACATGAAACCGGTAATAGCAGTTACATCTATAGCCATTGATACATCTATTACCTCAAATATACAGCCAAACTGTCAGACCTCTTTTTAGGTCAGTAACTCACTCGAATCTAGAAAGGTTTCCCATTGGGCAGACAGGCTTTATAGTCACATAGAAATAGAATTTTAACCCAACACTAAAATATACTATTGTGAAGCTGAATTCAGATAATTTAGCTTCACAAAAGCTAAAATCTTGTTCAAAAGACAATCTGATAACTTTTTAGACCATCAAGTTGTATAAAATAACTGCCTGTATACAGTATGAGCAGTCATAGATTGCCTATTATAAGATAAAATGCTAAAAAGTCAACCTACAAAGATGCTGTAATAATGACTAATTTTCAGTCAGTTAAGCCTGAATGAGATATATTTACATAAAAATCCTTTGATTTGAACATTGAGCTCTTTGTTCACATTCTCATTCTGTAACACCCATCACTACCTCTCATCCCTGTTTGTTGATGGATTGCTCTAAGATAGTTAAAAAGAAGCCCATTAATAAGAAGCTACCAGAGTATATGAATGTTAAAATTACACTGACTCCAACCTTTTGTTGACATGATTTTATTAAAAAATATTTAGAAGTACTAAATCTTTATCATCTGTGCAGATATAAATAGGATAAGAAGTAGCTGTTTTAACAACACTTCTGTCTCCCTCTAAAAACCCCAGAATATTTCATGGAAGAGGAGATCTGAGAAATACAAGGAGTTTACTTCAATTACAGGCTGGTTTTCATCAAGATTTTCATCATGGCTTCTCATACCAATGATAAGACATGGAGTTTGAGAAAAGGCAGCTGCACACATACTCAAACCTACTTAAACACATATTCCAGAGACTGGCATCCACCAGTGAAAGCTTCACATCTCTACTTCCCCACAAACAACTGAATATAATTAGTCAAGCTCAATTCATAAAGGCCTTCCAGTAAGCAGTTTTGAGTACTCCCTTCATCTCACACCATGTGCTTATAAATTATGTGCTTCCTTTCAGGTAACTTACAGGGAACCAAACACTCACCAACCAGGAGATAAATTATTATGCCTATCGCAAACAGACAAGAAACCCAAAACTCAGTTCAGTGTTGAAATCCCATGATAGCATACCAGCTGACTGTTTTAGCTTCTTTGATTCTGGAAGCTTTTCCTTTTTTTTTTCTTTTTTCTTTTTTTTTTCTTTTTTTTTTTTTTTTATTTTTAATAAATATTATATTAGCCAAAAGGGCATTTACTAAATTTTCCATATTTTTTCAATCTTTTCCAACAACTATCACCGTGTCACTTATTTTAGAAATCAAAGTACAGAAAGAAGAGTTACATCTGCAGGGCATATATGCTCATGCTGTGTGCCCCCAGTTGGTTGGCACTTTTCAGAAAGGTCTCAATTCCCTGATAAAGAGCATTTATCCCTCTCTCTCATGGCCCATTCAGCTTCATCTTGCTGCAACACTGACAGGCAGTTCTGTGCACTGGAGTGCACAGAAAGCTCTGAATCACAGGACTGCCTAAACTTGTTTTCCTGCTGACTTTATCCCAGGCAAAACTTCTGCATGAAACAATACTGCCATGCCAGAATAACTCAACAATTAGTAGAACATAGCATAACCTTGTAAATAAACATCATGACAGCTAGGGAAGAGTAAAGAGAACAAAGTAATTTAATTCCCCTTTTACAAACTCATTTGTGAAAGACAATATACAGTTTGAGTATTCTGAAGAAAAATCATTAAAAACCGAAGTCAAAATGCAAACAACATAATATTCTCAGCAAAACAATCTAACTTATAATTATTTCAATTAGGGACATCTTCCTCTCTGGAGACTTGCACACATTGCAACTTGTATAACAGTAATCCTCCATTATAACTAACTAGCAAACACAGCCTGTTATTCATAAGGCATTATACTGTATTCATTACTGCTAGGTTGTGTGATAGAGCTAATCCCCAGAACCACAAAGGAGCTCAGACAGGCAACAGCAGGAATGGGAGCACTCAGCTGCACTCAGACCCATCCCAGGAGGAACCTGTCCATCACAGGCCCACCTCCACACACTCAGAGGAGATGCACAAATGCAGATGGGCACCCAGCCTTCAAAGAAGTAGCACAAAGATGTAGCACAAGATGTCACAGTGAGCAGCAGGTGAGGTGCCTATACAGTAAGCTGCATATACGTGACCCTCTTGGATACTCTGCTGCGTTCAAGGTACAAATTCCTGATGCTGATGCTGCTTCCAGTATCAGCAGGTATGCTGCTTTGGGCTAGGATAGAGTAAAATTTTCTCCACAGCAGCTGGTATGGGACTATGTTTTTGTGGTGGAAAGTGTTGATAACTGGGATGTTTTCATTACTGCTGAGCAGAGCTTACACAGCATCAAGGCCTTTCCTGCTTCTCACACCAGCTTTAAGGAGGCTGGGAGGGCACACAGCCAGGACAGCTGATCCCAACTGATCAGAGAGATATCTTGTGCTTAATATATAAAGCAGGAGAAAAGAAGGGAAGAGTGATGGCATTTGTCTTCCCAAGTAACTGTTACAAGTGATGGGACCCTGCGCTGTGCATCGTGGCTGAGCACTTGGAAAACAGGAAATGAATTCCTTGTTTTGCTCATGCATGCATCATGGTTTAGTAACACTATTCTCCAGTTTAATGTTCCCACTGAAACCATGCACCACTCGCCCACTCCCCCTCCCCTCACCCTACAATGGGCTGGAGAGGAGAGCTGGAGGCACAAAAGGTGCAGCTCAAGGGATTGAGACAAGTAAAATTTACTGGAAACAGCAAAGAGACAAGAAAATGAACACTAACAGCAACAATATTAATAACAAAAGTGTACAAGATAGAGGCAAGAAATCCGCATGAAAATTCTCACTATGGACCCTGATCCAATCACCACCATGCTGCCCCAACCAAGAAGGGAGCCCCTTCTCCCATCCCCAGAGAACAATGTGAAGTGATATAGAATTACTACCATGTCCCAGCCATGCCCCTTCCTCGACACAAATTATCCCTGGCCTGGCCAGAGCCAGGAGAGCATAGCTTTTTCTCTCCCTATTAAACTGTTTTGTCTCACCCCACAAGCTCTCAGTGTGACCCTTGCAATTCTCTCTCCCGTCACACACCAGGGTGGGGGGTGAGCGAGTGGTGCTCAGCTGCTGTCTGCGTTTAAGCCACAACACCAGGCATGACAATTTCTTATTTTTACAGTAGGTAATTAAAGTCCAGCCCAGCCATTCTGAAACATATTTAACTGAATCTTGGCATTTGCTGTAGTTCAGTCATAACCCCTGCTGCCAGCATATGCTGCTAGAATGTGATTCATCCAATAAAACATTTATCTAAAATGTTCAGATGTGCCCATGATTCTTTCTAAAAAAACCAGGCATTTTTTATTTTGTCCTTCAGAGAATTCTTGAAGCATGGGGCCTTCCTTACAATTCTTTTCCCACTAGCTCTCTCCCAGTTAAATTGCTTTTTCTGCTGAATTTCTTTTTTGTATTTTGGTAATGAAGCAGTTGTTCTTTGTAGATTTTTCTAATAACTTTATCTGTTTGTTGCCAGGAATGCATCTTGAGAAAAACAGGAGAAAAAAAACATATTTACTCAGGAATGGGATTTTTATTTATACTTTAATAAAGGAAGCAATAACCATTCCTTTTTTATGTTAAAAATCAAGTACACTTCCACAAGAAAATAACGTTATGGTAAGACTTTTTAGCAGGTCCTGCTCTAGGAGGACATGGGGTAAAGGTTTAAACTAAAAGACTACAAATTCAAATTCACATAAGTATCAGGAAGAAATTTTTTTATAATGAGGTTGGTGAAACATTGAAACAGGTTTTCCAAAGGAGTAGAAGGTGCCCCACTGCTGGAAACATTCATGGTCAGGCTGGACAGGGCTCTGAGAAATCCTATCTAGCTGAAAATGTCCCTGCTCATGCCAAGGAGGTTGGACTAGATGACCTTTAAATGTTCCTTCCAACCCAAACTATCCTGTAATTCTATGGCTTGTAATACAGTGAATTTGTAGTCTCTCCATATTTCACCTCCATAATTTTATGAAATTTGTTTGTCTTCCTTTTCAAAGTACATACTTATAAGCTAAAATGCTTCATGTTTAGCAGAAGGTGATAATACAATACTCTGTAAAAAATAGTCTGTATTTTTCCCTAAAACCAAAGCCTACTCTGTTAACACTGCAAGGGTCCTATAATTAGTATGAAGCTAGTATAACTCTTTGAACATTTCAAATATATGCTGGGACAATGTTTGGTTGAACTCATTTGTCATACTGGGGCACGTAACTACTTCTTTACATATCCAAATCTGGCATGTGGATCCATCCCACACTTCCTAAGCATTTTGGAATCCATCATAAGTTTATTTGCACAGTTACAGAGTATATTCTCTAACAATGGGAAGAATATTTATTAAATAATAATCTATTACATAGATTGAAGATTGAGGTATAGGAAAGCTAGATTACTTACTCAATACAGCTTGATAAATTTGTGGCAGAGTGAGAAATTGAATCTAGATGCTTAAACTGTATTCCTAGCTAAAACATATGCAATAAATACTAATGATGTATGCAGGAATACAAATGTTACAAGTCTTTTCCTCTACAGAAATTATAAAATTCCAGACATGTTACAAACATATGCAGACTATTTGTTCATACATTGGTTTAATATACATTTTTGTCTTTGTGCAAGATTTAAAACCAAAGCTCTATAGAGGGATTTAAAAATCTAGTTATGGATAGTCTGCAAGAAAAGATGGTAAAAAAAGAATCTTCTGGGTTAACAGCATACTCCCCAAAGCCCTAAAATGTAACAAACCTAATCTATTGCAACCACCTTTGAACCAGAATTATGGCCACTGCAATCTCAGTATCTCTTATGGCACAAAGTATCAGGGAAAATAGCAACCATGAGAGAAAAACTCATTGCTCAAGAGTGAAAGGAGCCTTTGCAAGTTACAAACTAATCAGAATAATTCCCAGACAACATGCTGCGATATTTGCATTGTCAGCTGGTTATTATGATTTACTGGAAAACTGGGACACGGACACAGCAGTACAATGGAATTGCACTGTGACAGCTGTAGTATTCTCATTACACAGCTTTTGCTTTTTCATCCAAAACTCTGCACAGCCATTGTTTTCTTTAAAAAACACAGGGCAAAAGGAGAGGAAAAGAAAAAAGAAAAAACAAAAAAAAACCACAATAAAACCCCAGGTGTTTGAATCTATTGCTTTGTGAAATCTCTGCCTTGACTTTTCTTCTTTTCCTTTTTTTTTTTCAAAAAGGATTTTTTAGCAAATCCACTATCTACATACTATTCTAGAAGCAGTTGTGGTTTTATTATGTATTTAGTTATCACAATCAGGAATTTCTTTTGACTTTACATACATGATAACCATCTAATTAGGCTTCCATTAATGAAAAACATGATCACTCTTTGAAAGGTTAACTTTATCTTGTCATCATAACATAAAAAACATCCTTCACAGGATTTCAGACAGCCTAGTAACAGATATTCTTACACACAGATGTGGTTTAGAATTTTGGGTTGTTTTAGGTTTGGTTTGGATGTTTTTTAATAGGTTCTACCAGAAGAATTCTACACTAACAATTAGCAGCCCTAAGACTATAATATTATACACAAAAAGTAACCACTTTTATTGCAGTAGAAGAGTCATGACATTGTAACATAGGACTTGACACTAAAAAAAACTTAAAAATAACAAAGCAGCTGGAAAATACTTAAAAACAATGTGAGAAATATATACATATAATTATATTTAACTTATTGGCATCATAACCACAATGGAGTTCACCCTCAGCAATTTTGCACACACTAAGCTGAGTGGTGCAGTTGCCATGCCTGAATGATGAGATGCCATCCAGAGGGACCTGAACAAACTTGAGAAGTGGGACCAACAGGAACATCATGAAGTTTAACACACCCAAATGCAAGGTGGTGCACCTGGGTTGAGGCAATCCCCAGCATCAACACAGGGGATGAACAGATGGAGAAGGCCTTGGGGTGCTAGTGAATGAGAAGCTGGACATGACCAGGCAGTATGAACATTTACCCCAGAAAGCCAAACGTGTCCTGGGCTGCATTCAAAGCAGCGTGGCCAGCAGGGCCAGAGAGGATTCTTCCCCTCTGCTCTGCTGAGAGCCCACCTGCAGTGCTGCATCCAGCTCTGGGGTCTCCAGCACTGTCAGGACATGGGACTGTTGTAGCCAGTCTAATGGAGGGCTGTCAAGATGGCTGTAGACCTCTCCTATGAAGAAAGACTGAGAAAGCTGAGGTTGGTCAGCCTGGAGAAGAAGTTGTTCAGAGTGACCTAACTGTGGCCTCTAACAAAGGGCCTACAAAAGAGCTGGAGAGGACATTTTACAATGGCACAGAAAAAGGGATAATATTTTAAACTAAGAGTAGGCTGATACTAGATATTAAGAAGACACTCTACTTGTGGAGCAAAGGTGAGAAGCCTCTTTTCCTTTCCCTCTATAACAATTCTGTGTGCGAACAAGGGGTTGATCGCACACAGAATGGTGTTTTGCCTATCCTAAGTTCGTCACTTAGATACAGAAAGAACAATCTATAAGGCTTAACCTCTTACATATTTCACTATGTGAAGAAAGTGCCACAACACTTCAGAGCCTTTAGTTTTAAAGGCATTTTCATTCACTGCAGCAGCAGATAAGCATTTGGTGGGGGCTGCTGCTTTTCATTTTGAGACAGCCAGTCAAAGCATTTGGCTCACTTCCTAGGAAAAAAAAATACAGCTTTCAGAAATAAGTATAAAGATTCTCTGAAAAGCAAAGTGCTCACAAAATGTACCTTGCAATAATCCTATACCTAACTACATCCACAGTCCCTGTATGTTTCTGTGCATCAGCAGCAGAAAAGCACCCGCTCTCCACTCAATTTGGGATGAACACTTAAAAATAAAGACTCCTGAATACAGCAGACTCCAGATGTTTCAGATTGCTGTGTGGGCACAGAATGAGGCTATTCAGTTTCACAGCAAGAAAGTAAAATACAGTAAATTACCTTGCCAGGGCATCAAAGTGGCACAGATTGCTGGTCTTCTTCTATAATCATCAGATGATTAAAGAGCATTTTACACATTAAAATCTCTTACAAGGGACAACCATTATCCAACTCTTCATTTACTCATTAAGCTACATCTAGGTTTTTACTTCTCTAATTGCAATTTGATACAAGCTCTTTAGTCCTAAAGTGTTTTTTGGGTTTTTTTTGTTTAAGAAAGAAAAGAGGTTTTATCACCTACAGAGTAAAAACACAATTTTCATTGAAGAGACCTTAAATTTAAAGCAGCGTAATTGCAATGTGAATTGTTTAAAAACAGACCAACAGTTCATAAAACACCCAAAACAACAACCTGACCAAAACAAACAAAGATTAAAAGAAACACCCAAGGGACAGAAGTGAGGTCCAGAAACCCAAATCCCCCTCTTTATTTCCATGCAACACAGGTGGTGCCAGAAAGCAAGTAAAGAGTTCAATTGCTTCTTCCTTTACTGAAGTAAAAGTGCCACAAAATAATATAAACCAATGTCTGAAAGGAGGAAATGCTATCTTCTCTAACAAGAAAACCCACATATTAAGACACATGCCTCAGTTTACCCAAATCAAATGAGACTGGGAACTGTACATTCAAACCCCGAGGGGAGAGAGGAAAGAAGAGCCCTGGGCACTGGCCCTTCTGTTGTTCCTGGAAGGTACCCAGATGGAGCTGAGAGAAGTGTGAGGAGAAAGGAGGCACAGAAGAGTTGTTTTGGACTGACCACAATCCAATCCCCCACACTCTGCACCAGGGCCACCTGAGGATGCATCTAAGAGCTTGGAATGAAGGTCAGCCAGGAAAGGGCAGGGGCACAAAAGTGTTGTTCTAAAGTCTTTGTTTCTTACAACTCAGATCTATTTAAAATGCCAATACAGATTCTCCCACAGTCAAATCTGTTTTGCCTGATAGTAACTCATAAGGGATTCCACCCTCTGTTTAAAGCCATATTCTTCCATGGCAGCGTCTCTCCCAGTGAGGGAGAGAGAGAGCAGCTGGGCAGGCAACTGGTGGCCAGCCAGTTATCTACCTATCACAGCAGAATATTCAGAACTCTTCATAACAGTTCAAAATATTTATTTTCTTTCTTCCAGAATCAGGGGACAGAACACAGATATTCTGATTTATCATCATGTCTCGGACATAGCAAGGAATCCTAAAATTCAAGCCTTCTAGTCCATATATAGTTAAAAAACAAGTAATCCCCCTCTTATTACGTTTGACTTTGCAGCTAATCCCCTTTCTCACAAATATCCAGATATTGCATATTAACATGGTATTAATATATTTAGCTCTATACATGCAAAATGGACTAAATATGATTGATACCAAATCAAGTATCATAAGCAAATCCATTAAGTGAAAAGGCATTAATTTCCAGGAAAAGACTGTGCATGATACAGGTGTGTTAACTTTAACATAAGCAGCAGTGAAAACATATTCATGGTAGAGCCATGTGAACAACTTCAGTTGAAACCAAGCTGAAATACTAACTCTATCAGAACACATCTCCCTCTTTTCCTTTTAATAAAAATATTGCTTCAAGATGAATTTGTAAAAATTACATTTCAAATAAAATTTTAATAAGGAGCTAGTGTGAAAGTGCTTGCAAGTCAATTTAAAACATTTTTTCCTACTATGTACATGAATGAGGCTATATATGACTAAAGTTAAGTAAATCAGATCATCTGCATTGCTCCATGTGGGTGCCAGTATGAAAATTTTGGCCTTGCAGTTAATTACCTTCTATTTCATCTTTGATTTTATCCACATTACATTTAGTTTTCCAAATGGAAATGGAAACTCTAAATGCACTACAATTAGCTATAAAGTGCAAAGACCAGAAGAAGAAAGAAATTGCTCAAACCAGTTATTGTCAGTGGCTTTACTGCAGTGTGAGTTCACCATATTTCTACAATAAAATGCTAAGCCTTCCACTGGAAATATAGATGTTGGTCAAAAAAAGACTTCTTTCTGAAGTACCCTTTACGGATGTGCATGTTAGTCTTCAAATCACTAGTGTAAAACCTGTGACTTGACATCAGACAAACAAGTTTTATCTACAGAAGAAGAGGATTAAAGATTGGGTGGTACTTCAGAAAAGGTTGAGAATAAATTGCAACATCAAACAAAAAAACTATTTTAAAATAAGTGCTGAAACAGAAATCTGCAGAACATCCTTACAGAAACAGTTACATTGCAGATGAATAGTGAAGAAAATAATAACGCAGTACCTAATTTTAAATAATGCTGCTAAAAAATAAACTAAAATTTACAGCCTGGTGAGATTTGTCCCATTACTGAGTAAACTGATAGAGAATCTAATTAAAGATAGGATGGCAGAACAGTTGGATAAATATAACTTGATAGACTCAAGCCAGCATGGCTCCAGTAAGGGGGAAATGGGTAGAGGAGAAAGAAATCTCACTCCTTTAACCCAGCAGAGAACTTTTTGTAAGCACACACAAAATGGGGGGGCAGGGGGAAGGAAAGGGAGTAGATGAAAATGGGCTTAATTAACTTCAGTTTTCAAAAATATAATTAGATCTTTCCTAAAGGAATATTAATTTCATTGTAATTACACATAAGGATATCAATAATTTAGCTTTATGTCACCAGCTGTGTACTAGGTAGTTTTCTAAGGGGCAAATATCTTGATTTAGAAACTAATTAAGCAATCGGAAATAAAGTTTAAAAGCTACTCCTCAAAACAACCACAGCTATTTTTAAATAGAAAAATCTCATGGGTCTATGCAGTCAATGATTTGGAAACAGAAATAGCTAGCAAATGGATGACATTTCCCCGGTGACGCTACACTGCTTCTGCTACAAAACAAGCAAGAGGATAGTACATAAAAGGTAACATGAGTACTACAACTTGTGTTCTCAGTGACAGAGGATAAGAAACCTCCAGAATAATTCTTGAATTTCTCAGTGATTTTTTTTCCATTTTTGTTAACATGAATGTTGGACTTCACCACAGACAAGTTGAGGAGTTTGGTTGTCAGAATACTAGGAATGCAAACGGAATGCTTAAGTACATTGGGTACCGACAATTATAACCAAAAATGTCAAAACAATGGTCTGATATCTTCAAAATCATAAATGAAATTTAAGATGACTCCTCTATTTAACCTATAGAAACTAGGCATTCTGAGAAATCAAAGTTTAGTAGGCTCCATCTTGAGATTTCTTCTGTTCATAGATACTGCTGTGAAGCAGTAAAAAAAGTATTTTTCCAGAATTTATAGAGATTGGTATGAGAAAACAAAGGAGAAAAAAAGGCTCAAATAACCTGGAGATGTTGCTACTGACAACAGAACAGTCTGAATATCAGAGTAGTTTCTCCCCTCTACATCCACCAAGGAAAGCAGGAAAGCAGCAGACTAGTTAGTTTCTGAGGGCAGTGAGGAAGCAGGAAGGGTAACTCTTCAAAGCACCAAATCACAAAACTAATCAAATTTGGAGAAATCACCAGCCAACAAGTAGAAATTTCAGGTAATGTTGGGCAGCATATTCTTATAGAGAACCGGGGGGAGCCACAAACACATTTAACAAGTAAGCATTCCCTGCATCTCCCACCGAACACAGACGAAACCTTGCAAACAGTTCAGCAGCACAGAGCAGCCCTGAGGGTCAGGCTTGGTTCTGGTACCTGCTGCTTCTCAAGAAATGAGTGCAGGCACCTTTGCAGTGCTCTTGGACACACACATCTTGCACAGCACTCACTGGCATGGTGCTCTCCTTTCAGAACTCAGCAGGATCCGCTTTCATAGTTCATAAATTGTCACTCACGAAGACATCAGCAACTTACAGGAGCTCTTCCTCAAACCCCATCCCTGCTCTGGCCCAGACAGTCACAAGGATCTTAAACAAGGTGAAATGTGTTCCTGCTCTTAGGTCCCTGAGGCTTCATCTGTCTGGATATCTTTGGGATCAAAGGGTACTGCTGGGGAAGGTCTGCTTATTCCTCTTTCAGTTACTTCAAGATTCTAGTTTTTCAAGACACAGCTGTCCTCCTTTTCACCTTGACTTCTGGGTTTTTTTAAAATTTTTAGTCTATTTAAGTGAAAGGCCTCTGAATGAGGCCAATAGATGCTCAAGCAACCTGGAAAGCCAGAACACATGAGCCCCTAAGAGACACACAGGGATGAGCAAGTAAGAAAACCTAAGAGAAAGGAGCTGGCATAGCTAGCTCCAAAGAAGGCCTTGATATACAAGATATACATGATTCTGATATATCAGAATCATGATGAAATAATGACAAATATATCCAGGATAAACAATTTGCCAGGAAAGCTAAACTAGCTTATGCTGGAAGTGAAGCAATACTGTATGTTCAAACAAACTTAGAAATTAATTACGATTAAACAAGCTATCTGTGTCAACAATTAGCACCAGTAACACACAAAAATTCAATACCAAAATAGAATAATTACAGAGTTGGCTCTTCATTAGCAATTGCTTGAAGCTTGTCAGGGAGTTCCCAAATATCCACAGATATAGTTTTCCCTGTATATTTCTGCCTCTAGGCAAAGCATATTAGTCTCTTGGATGCCTTCAGCAAGTACCAGCAGTTTTTAGGTCTGCATTTTTTTTTGTTTGTTTTTGTTTTTGGTGGTTTTTTTCAGTTGCCCTACCTGCTTACCTCATTCAGAATTCATGTGGTTCGTTTTTGTTTTGTTTTTTTCTTGCTCTCCCCTTATCCCCATTCCCCTTCCATCCCCCATTTATCTTCTGCAGTAAGTTTCTTCATTTTCTGTAATCTCAAAAGGCATTTTGATTTTCTTGACCAAGTGGCATGCATCCAATCTGACTATAGGCACACCAAAGGATACTGTGTGCTTGAGAAAAAAAGCTTGGGAACACAAGTTCTGAGATTTTCTTTGCTCTGAGATATGTTAATCTATATTTCCTGGACTCTTAAAAGTAGTTAAAGTCTTCACTTTAGTGTTTAACACCTCTTGAAGAACTTATGAGTTTGTCTAATCCTTCTGGGCAGTTACACTTTGCTTTACCATGCTGACTGCTGGCAAGAAGATTCTCACAGTTCAATTGCATTTTTTATGATAAATACATATTTCCATTTGTTCTCTACCTCCTGTTTTGTTATTCTTTTTGTCATTCATTCCTGAATAATGAGACATGAAAAATGAGTATAAAATTATTAATTCATGGTCATTCATCATTTTATAAGCCATTAACCAGTTTGTTTATTCCTCACGGTAAAAATTTAGTTACCTCTTATATTGAAGTCATACAAAAAAATCTGGTTATCCTTGCTATCAATAGCTAGAGGATCAAATGACGAGCTTTAAAGGCAAACATCAGCTTCTTATCTCTTTAGTTCACTGGAGGGAGAAAAGCAGATTTAAACCCCAGTTAGACAAAATCAGACATTTTCAACCAAACACTTAGCTCAAATTAGCTAATGTGAGTTCACATCAAATTATTTTTCCATACAGATATTATCCTGGAAACAAAATATTCTGTTGCTTTAAAAACCCTTAAAAGAGATATCCCTTTAAAGGGTCAGAGTAGTAATTTTTTTTTTAACAGATGAGAATATTGTACTTCCCAAAACCTAATTTTTAAACACAATATTGTGTAAACCCACTTGATCATGCTTCACACATAAATAGTCTAACTTCAAACAATCCCACACTTACCATAGCTTATCAAGTAACTTCCAAATGAAGCTCCAATTAGAAACAAGATGTATGAAAAGACTAATGAAAGATGAACTGAACTGATAATGCCACAAGAAACGTCGGCTGTGCTGAAACCATCTACTACAAGTGTAGTCAGCTCTCATATTTCACACTTTTCTAAATATCATATTTTTTTAAGAAAAAGTTCACTCCAGTGTATGCAACCAGATTTTTCTTTTTCTTAAAAATATTATGCATCATTTAGTAGCATTTGTATATTTTTTTATAAACCAGTGAACTGATTTCACTTTAATGTTTCAAATCTTCTGCAGTATCAGACCATAATACACTCCTAACCATTAGAAAACTATATTGCTTTCTTAATATTGAAATTTGATTTTTTTAAAACAGAGGAGTTAATCCTGCATTTCCAAAGGCCTGTTAATCTACTCTGTTTCTGAACAACACTAAGTGACTGAGACTAGGTGCCTTCATGTCCTCTGAGAGCATAAAAATCCAATAAACATTTACTACACAACTCCAGCTGGAGAGATGAGTAGAGAGAGAAGAACATATCAGAAGTTTACAAAACTCTGCATGAGGTAACCAGACAGAGGAGCTAAAAAGAACAGGCCAGAAAGCCTCCAGTGAAGGTACCCAAGAACAATGCCTTTAGATCCCCCACAATCTGAAGAGTGGTACTCAACTATTTCCTGTCTACCTTCAAAACATGAAGTTGCTTCACTCTTTATATTTTTAATAATTTGGGGGAGACAAAAAAAATAAGTCTTCATAAAGAGAGTGAAGTCTAATCCCCCTCAGATCAAACCCATAATGTCACAGCACTAAATGGACAGAAGTAGGGTGGATAGGTCAGAGGCTTCTCTTAGGCTGCACATCCTGGTGTGACAGAAGTGTGGAGAATACCCGTTGTTAATATGACACAGTCATTGCTCAGTGAGCCTCAAAGGTTTGACAGCTTCACCCAAAATGCTGATTAAATAAAACCAGAGAGAACTTCTTTCTTACATGTCACATTTCTGTACTTAGCCTCCTCTCATCCTGAGCAGGGAAAATAAGCATATTAAAAAAAAAAAAAAAAAATCAGTATTACTTTGGCACTTTCACTGCATTCTATACACTCTTCAAAACTGTTCATATTCATGTTAATGGATTAGGAGCTCTATAAAATTTGTTTGATGCAGTGCTTATATACACAACTTATTGCACTTATATATACAACCAGTTAAAGTCCACATTGAATGGAAGGAAAATTCAAGTGTTTTTAACGGGGCTTTAGAATCTGTAAAAAGGATGTCTGCTGTACTCCCTGGAGTGGAATACAGAAAACTGAATGCAGTCATTCAGCAGCAACAATAATGAAAGTCCTCTAGCTGTAGCAGCATCATATTCTGATTATGAAACATCACACAGTACAAGAGTAATTAAGGATGCAGCTGATCTAACTAGATGCTAGGACAGTAAGCATCAGCATGATCTAAAAAGCTCTCATTTTGGAAGAGTTACAAATCTATCACAGTATGTTATGCATCAAAACCATCCCAAAGAATTTGATTACAGGTGACACATGAAAAAAAAGTAATTGCTCCCCCACTTTTTGCATTTCTCTGGAATACATTAATGAAAAAAAAATCACTTGAAAGCCTTAAGCACAGCTTAAACTATCTTCTAAATCTGTGGTGTTATAAAAAACTGAGACAGAGAACAAAAAACTTTAAACTCCTGACTTCTTTAGAAATATCACCCAAGCACTGTGTATTTTAACTCTGACAAGAAATTATGTATTGTCAAAACTTGAACATTACAGGAAGCAGAAAATTAACTTTGGAGCATGTGTTGGAATTGCACTACGAAATGCTCAGGCAAAGCTCTTAATGTCTCTCCCTCTGTACAGTCAGGTCTTGAACATAAGTCAATCAGTAGGAAATGCCACAAAGCCCATGAAAAATGAAGATTGATAGGTGTTGTCTAAAATGTAGGTTAGGCAGCTAGGTGGCCAGATAAATTAATAATTAACTACTCACTACATCTGCATTCACAAAATATTTGTACGTATGACTGGCTCCTGTTGAAAGCATTATTTCTAGGTTCAATAAAACACAATAAAACCTGTACTTATTCTTAGGACTTTTTTCTGTTACATAGGAACAGTGGGGGTGTTTGTTAATAAGATGAAAATTTAGGATATCTAATGAAATTATGTCTCTTATCTATCCTAATTACACCTTTATGATTATTCTTTTACAGGTATTAATCAACAAGGATGACATCCAGCAGAGCTTTAACAAAACACTTATCTGTTTATGAACAATTCTAAACCATGGTTCTTATCACATGCTAATTTAGCTGTCTGTATCAAAGCTCACCTGACTGTATAATTGGATCAGACACTCCAAGGATAACATAAATTCAGTAACAAAACTAAGATGTAGCCTAAGAGCTTAAAAAATTATTTGACAGAAGCAAAGAAATTCTTATACTGCTATACTGCTAATTATCCAGCATTACCTAGAAAATGTTACTTCTGAAAGACAAAGAAAAAATACAGAGGAGGCATAGGATGAAGAAAAAAAGACAACAATGGGAAAAAAACCCAGTCACATTTGATAATATCTGCCTAAACAATTGTTTGGAAGCAAATAAAATAATCATTTTAGATCCTTTATAGTAGTTAAACCACCACTTTGCTCTCAGGAGCTTCTCTGTTGACAAGGAGCAGATCAAGGAGGGCATCTTTTTGAGTCAGCTCCCCTAGGCCCTCTTCCATAAAGTTGTCATCCAGGTCTTTTAAGAATCTTCTGGCCCAGGTTGCACCAGCTCTGTGATGCTCCCAGTTGATTTCTGGCAAGTTGAAGTTCCCCATAAAAGGAAAGGCAATCACCTTGGAAGCATCCCTTAGTTCCTCATAGGATAATTCATCAGTGTCATTGTTCTGGCCAGGAATTAGACACCCACAAAGACATCCACATTATTTGTTCGTCCTTTGATTCTTACCTAGAAGCTCTCAATTATGCCATTGCCAACTGTGAGCTCCCTATATTCTAACACTGTTACACACAATGCCAGCCTTCCACCTCTTCTGCCCTGTCTATCTCTCCTAAAGACCCTGTAACCATCCAACAGGGAAATCTAGTCACCGGACTCATCCACACAGGTTCACTTATACCAGTGTCAAATCTTGGACTGGCCAAAGACTCAAGCTTCCTCTTGCTGTGTGCATTAGGTACAAACATTTCAGGTGCGGTACCTTGTTTGTAGCCAACCACTCCTCAAACATACCGAGGGATCTCATTAGTACTCATTTCCTCACGTTCTGGCACATCATCCCCTTGCTTATCACTGGAAACACAGGTTTGTCCCTTTCCCCAATTCCAAGCTACTTTAAACTCTGTCAATGAGCTCTGCTACTCCTGTGCTAGAATTCTTTCCACCTCATGAGAACATATCTGGTCAGGTGTCAGTAGACCAGGCGTTGAGTAGAAAATCCCGTGGTCAGGAAATGAAACTTTTTTGCTGACACCAACCTTGTGGCCACACATTGATCCAGTGGGCCTGCCTATTCCTATTATCTGTTGGTAGTGAAAAAATTGAGGAAATCACAATCCATGCTCCTGATACCTCTACCAATTCTCCCAGGGCTCTGAAGTCTCTTTTCGATTGCCCTTGAACTTTGATATTTTAATGCTGCCAGCTTGAACAGCCAATAACAGATAGTAATCGGAGGACCTCACTAGAGAGTTTTCCAGTGATGTCCCTTATCCGAGCCCCTGGGAGACAGCAGACTTCAGTGAGAGTTAGCTTCAGTCTGTACACTGGGCCCTCCACCCCCCTTAGAAGGGAGTCTCCAACTACCCTTCCTCATACAACAAGAGCTCCTTACACTTCAGGATTAGGCTGTCATTCATTAATTATATTTAACATGCTTGCAAGGGGCAATGTTCTCTTCTAGTAACATTCCAGATTGATATTTTTTGGTAAAATTACTAGGAATAGAAACTGGACTGTGTTCTATCCATAACTTAAAACATGAATTATCAATTAAATCAGTAAACAAGAGTTGCACATGGTACTTATGAAGTCAGCAATTCGAGCAATAAAAAAGGAGAAAATAGTAACACGGCTGTGTTTTTGTTTATCTGTTGAAATTAAATACTAAAATTTAGAGTACAGAATATCTATATTTTATTTATATTGCAATTTTGAATATTATTTAACACAAAGAAGAGCAAAACCAAAATCTCAAAATAGTACTGGGTTTGATAAGTTGTTGCAGGTACTGAAGGCACAAAGAAACATGAGAAAAAACAAACATGAAATAACTTAAAACAATCCCTAATGTATTTCTCACTCAGCATGCCAAAGTTTTAGAACACCAGTTTCTCTTTGTGAGCTGCAGAGAAGTCTGAAACCAGGCATATAACAGAAGCCTGAGTTTTCAGAAGGGACTAAAATGTTTTCCATAATATCCACTAGACTAACATAAAAATACTTCCGAGAACTAAGACGAAAAAGCCCGAGAAATATCATCCTATCAATATTACTACTAAAGTTGCACAGTTTTTTCTTTTTTTTCTTTTTAATAAAGCTTTAGTAATCAAGCTACTTCAGAATATGTTTACTTTTGAGGTCAATAAAATTTAATCAAACGTTTAAAATATCTGATTGAATTATCATTCGTGAAAGGAAATTTATCCAAGCTCTTTAGAAGTATAGATATCTGAGTCCTACCCTTACATCCTAGGGTTTTGATGATTATTTTATTGAAACAAAAGTTTGGGGGCTGTTTGCTTTTTGGTTTGGGGTTTATTTTATTGTTCTTGTGTTATAACACCATGTTTCCTAAAACATCAAACAACTAAGGCATTTAACAGTAGCAGCCTTTAGGACTGATGCTCTGTGTGGTGTTCAGGCTATGGGAAAAAAAATAAGGCTGAACAGATCTAAAGTCCATACTGCTACAGTCAATAGTGCTAACACTAAAAAAAAAAGGAAACATAAGCCTTTGAAACATCATATCCATGAAAAATTGTAGTAATTACTCAAGGCTCACACCTATAACCTTCTCTTCATTTTTAAATGTGTAAGAGCAACATAAAAGCAGAGAAGAGAACTTATGAGTAGTATAAAAACATCTAAATAGAGCTCATGCCACAAACAGAACAACCAGCTCCTACAAACAAACCACAGGGCTTTGTAATACTCTTTGCTCATGGGCTTCAATCAAAAGCCCATGAAGAACAAAATTCTCAAGGAAGTATTCCTGTGCTCCCTACAAGCATACTAAACAAAACCAACTCCAATCACACTGCTCAGTAATACCATTTTGGTTGTTCCAAGTTACTGCTCCAGTAAAAAACTCTTCAATAAAACCTCAGTCACACAGAAACCAAGTAATTCCAAATTTCCCTACCAAACCAATTGCTCTGCAACACAATATTTTAGAAACAATTACACAGAACTTGCTTCAACCACAACTTACCACAAAACCATTCAGGAACACCAGGACCCTCCCAGGAGGACCCCTCCCTACCTCCATCACATTTAAACCCACCCAAACCACCTGCCTGCCACTCCCTCATACAGCAGAACCTTTCACATTGAACCCAGGTGTTTCCCCCATGCAGGTTAATGAAGAGACAGGGGCTAATTGATTTCTTCTTATCTATTACATAAGCTGTCCTGCTTTAATTCACTAGACTCAGTAGTGAAATTTTCAGCTATGTTTACACCACTTAGTTTTCAGTAAAAAGAAGGTATTCAAGAAGGAGTTTAAGTTTAAATTGTCCCTGGGAGCATAACAGAATTCTCTTATTCTCTGTGATGTTGTCTATTTACAAGATAAGATTAAAAAAAAAGAAACAGTGACAAAGTTTTTGGAAAGTAAAAATAAGCTTTTTTTTTTTTCTTTTTGAGGGAGAAGATGAAAAAACATTAAGAACAAAAAATGTTTGAAAGGAAAAACTTTGTTTAAATTAGAACAAAACTTTGTTTAAATTAGAACAAAAAATTGTTTAAAAGGAAAAGCCTTGATTAGACTGGATATTATACTAAGGAAAACTGACTTTTGATGAACTCCAAATGAGAATTTATAAAGAAAATAAATTCTTTATAAAGAAAACAAATTTTTGCAGTAAAATGGAAGTCAAGTATAGAGGGTGTGAAAATATAGATAGAAAAATTTAGATAAGAGGGTGTGAAAATATAAAGTAAGTACGTGAACATCAGTTAAAAATAATTCCTTTTCAATTGCTCAAAGGGCAAAAAAAAAGATTTAGCTTAAATGCATGTTATGGAATGTCACTTTGTTGTGTGTATGAATGCACTAACAGTACATAACAAAATACAGTATCCCATGCTTACCATGGATTATAGCTATACCACAAGTATAATGAATACATTGAGTAAAATGGGATAACAGAGGTATGAAATACAGTCTCACTCAAGGTCACTGTGCATCTTGCCACAGGTATTGTGTCTGATTTGAGGATATCACACCTTCCACTGTTAAAATAAACTCTGATTCTTCTAACAAGGCCAGTTACCTTATTAAAGCCTTAGTATACATACATGTATGTGTTTGTGTGTATGTGTAGAAAGACGTATATTTTAAACAGAGTTATCTCTTATAGTGAAGTCTGAAGTCAAGTCTTCTTCACTTAAATTTACTGCACTATAATATCTCTAACTTTATTTGTGGCTATTAAAGGGGATGAATCAAGAGTATAAATCAAGAAACAAAGTTTGCTTGTGTGCTCGTTGTTTTTTTCTGGGATAGAATTAGTTTTCTTCCCAGCACCTAGAACAGTGCTATGTAACAGTGTTGACAAGACATGGATGATTTCCTTATTGCTGAGCAGGGCTTGCACAAAGTCAACCCCTTTTCTGCTCTTCACAGCACCCCAGCAGCAAGAAGACCAGGGGTGCCCGAAAATTTCAGAGGGGACGCAGCTGGGACAGCTGACCAAAAAGATATTCTGTACCTTATGTCATGTGCAGTAAATATAGCAGGGGGCAAAGGAGGAAGAGGGGGGACATTTGGAGTGATGGTGTTTGTCTTCCCAAGTTCCTGTTACACATGGTGGGACATTGCTCTCCTGACAATGGCTGAACACCTGCCTGTCCAAGGGAAGCAGTTAATTAATTCCAAGTTTTGCTTTGTTTCTGTGTATGTAGAGCTTTTGCTTTCTGTTTTGAACTGTCTTGTTCTCAGCCCAGGAGTTCTACTTTTACTCCCTTCATTCCCTCATCCCACTGAGGGGAGTGAGTGAATGGCTGTGTGTGGCTTAGTTGACAGCTGGCATTAAACCATGGCAATTTGGAACTTATGGCAGAGTTCTTGACAGTTTGGGTTTCCTCCCTCACATCAACAAAAAATATGGTTACTTTCTAAAGAACAATATACTTATTAGGTATAATCCTAATCAATGCCATTTAAAATATTTTTAGCATCTGACTATTTAGTCCATGCACATTTTATGGCCCTGGGAACTCCCATGAGGCTCACAGCTCTTGCTGATTAAGTGTTTCTACTTGCTCTAGAACCACCCTAGAAAGGGTATTAAGTAGTGCCATACATATTGTAGGACATCTGATGTTTAAGTAAATTGCCACCATAAGCAGCCCAATCTTGATGTTCCAATTAATTCTCTCATGGCAATACCTTTCTGCCACCCTTCCACAAAGAGAATAAGATAGATCAGCTATTCTTCAAATAGCTGAAAATACCCTCTGTCTATACTCTGTGTTCATGAGAGCTTTTATATTATGGGTGTGATTTTCACATCTTATGCTCATGCAAATGTTCACTTCTAATTATCATCTCTCTTCTCTCTACTGATCCAAAGGATCACCAAATAATTTTGTCCCCCAAGAAATAAATTTGATCAAATAGGTTGATTAGGTAATTGAAAGTCTGTAGAGCACCTTGCCCCTGGGTCTCAAAATTTACATTCCACAGGTAATTCTCCCTCAATAGGAGGTACACAGCATTTTACTCTGACAATCAGAAGTGAGTAGAAAGTCTCTTTGGGGCTCTTGTCCACTTTGTCCACATTAGGTTCTGAAGTCATCATTAAGACCCTGAGCACTTGCACAGTTTATGAGTGGCAAGTTCCAACAAACATGGTGAGGAGCTTTACCTGATCTCCTTATGACTAGTGGGCTCAGCAGTAATTTATCAAGGAAAATTATTTGTTCTACTTGAATTTAAAAAAAGTGTATTAAATTTAGACTTATTGTACCTTAAAAATGGGTATCATTATTTTCTCTGGTTTGTAGTATAAATGAAAAAAATTCACAACTAATATAGTAAGAAAATGCAACAAAGGAATTTTAGTAAAGTGTTATAATTTGCAAATAGGTGACCATACCAAAGCCAGTGAGACAAAAAATAAATTGCATTAAGCCTAGTCATATTTTTCTTACAGTTGACATTGACTAATTGTTTACCTGGTGCTGTGGTGGTCGAACCTCTTATTAGGATGCTTAGTACTAATTAAAATTTTAGAAGATCTCTCTGCTTCACATGCTTGCGTCTCTTTTGGGGCCCATAAATAGCTTATTTCCCTTTTCAGTGGAGAAAATGATGAAATGAATGACAATTCCCAATGTCTGTAACAGTTCAGGCAGCAAGTCTATTCTCACATCAACACCTTGTCTTTGGTGTACTTCTAAAAGTTTGAAAGGATGAAAACTGCTGGAAGGTTTCAGAAGATGGTTTTGATCTGAGGACAGAGATGAATTCAAACCAAAGAGCTAAGTAAACATGAGAAGTTCAAAAAGTTTGAGTCTGAAAGTTAGATAAACCAATGCCTGTGTGAACCCAGTTATTTTTGTAAGAGCAAACATCTTGAAACATCTTTGCTTTTAAAATTTATAATATTAATTCTGATTTATAACTATTTTATTGTTTGGAAGTATTTTCTCATAGTATTTTGAAACATTGTGCTTGTGATAGTAGAGTAGGACTTTTCTATACCTTGAAGTTGCAGCTCCTGATCCTGAAACTTGAGGTAGCCAGTTGAAAGTAGATCAATACTTGATGATCAATTATCATGCTTACACCTGTTTCATAAGAAGATTTCATTAGAATTATCTGATGGTCTTAAGGTTTATATAGTGCAAAAATGAAAAAGAAACCTCAACCTGCAAATTTGAAAATCATCCTATTTTTAAGTTAAAAATAGTAATAAAAATGTTATTCTTTGGTTTTCAGTAGAAGAAAAGTAAGTTTCAAAAGATGTTTTTTATTTTCTATTTTGGTAAGCTTTGTATGCTTTACCTTATCTCATATTTTTCCAGTGACGTTCAATCTGTAATAAATAACAATGAGAATGTAAAAGTATAGATGTTTTTTTTGCAGTTTCAATTGCAATTTACAGAACGTATTCTCTAGCAAAATGAAAATTTAATTGGATTTCTACAAAGAACTTCTTCAGAAATCTACAGAAACAAATTTTTATGGGCTTGCAGTTGAAATGCTGAAAGATAGGGTGGTGTATTGCTCAGACTGGAAGCTAATTAGTATCACCTATAGGAAGCAGAAAAGAGGATGGAGGATGTTTAAAGGAAAGAGTGTTTTGGTGTTCCATACACTTGGAATTATCCTTTAGATAATGCTATTAAACCAGAATCCTCTGTCTTTACTTTGAGGACAGAATAGAAAGTGAGCCGAAAAGTTTTCATACTCGGTTTTGTCCGTTTGTCTTAAATTAGTGCATGTGTGCAGTAAGCTAAAAAACTCAGCTTGTAGTCTCCAAAATAGTTGGCTGAGGTAGTAAGCCTGATGAGTGTACTGTGAGTTAAGATCAATAGCTTTGGAATCAAGACTCAGAGTCCTAGGAGCTGTGATTGATTTTTTTAAACTTTTTACCACTCCCCTGAACAGAACTGTATAGATTCTTGAAAACAAATTCTATTTGTGATGGGGATTTGAGATTCAGTGTTAAGATATATTAAATTTCAGGGATAGCAAAAATCACCTTTTTTCACACAGGCTTTTTGTAGCTAAAGTGAAATAGAAGATTACAAAACAATTCTTTGATACCAAGAAGGTTTTTGGGTTTTTTTCTCTAATCTTTGAAGGTGTAGTGGGAAAGAGAGGGTTTATTTTCTCCCTCTTTTTCTTTCTATTTTTTCTCTTCCTTTCTCAATTAAGTTATGGACAGGCGAAAAGAGAAAGGCCATAAAAAAATACAATTTTCAAACTAATATTCAGAATATTATAAGAACATGTCTTGCCAATTGTTTCCAATACTTACTTTTACATGAAATTCTTCTCAGACTATGGTCTATCATCCTGTCCTAGCTGCAGGAGACTCAGTAAAGTAGTTACCATGACCCATCTGCACTGGAGGAATTATGCCTCATTTTCATGAAAAGTACTACATGCATTGATTCAACATAAAACATACTCATGTAAACAGTACCTATGTTCAGTCAACAAAATTCAGGTAGAAAAAGACCTACTAATAAAAGAAAGAAAATATCATTGTCCCGAAGTTACAGAGTAAAATACTTTGGAATTATATGAATTCCAAGTTTCACAGTTTGCCATAATGATGATTTTGTTAAAAAAATCTATATATGCTATATAGCTATGCATTTCTGAGTATTGTTTTTGGCTGCACTCACATTTATAACAATATGCATGTCTGTGATTGCACAGTTTTATCATTTTGCATTGAAATATAGTGAGACCTAAAAGGAGTTAACTAGAATTCTCTGTACAAGTATTTGAAGTGCATAATATGTTATTCAGAATTTGGTTGCTATCCACTATTGCAGGAGAGGGAGTAAAGCTTATCATAATTTTGTTCTCTCTCTTTGTAATCAAATGAATAAGCTACAAATCTATATTTATTTGATCTAATGAGTCAAACTCAAAGTCACATAGAAAATCAGCAGTGATGGATTCATTCTGGACAACATAGGTGCAGAAATGTACCAAATTGCTACATAGGTACTAGATTTTAAGAAATATTTTCTTGGGTTATCCATCTTAATTTTCAATTAATATAATTTTCTGTTTATTCTACTATTTCAGCTATTCACAGAAGCTCGAATTATGTGTAAGCATCCTTATTCCTACATAGGAGAGTATGATGAATATGAATGCAGTTTTGATGCTTTAAGACTAAGTCTCAATACTGGAGTCTCACATAAACATTTTAAAGCTGAGGGACATCTAATGTAACAGGGCTATTAAAGGATACAAGAATTAACTTGAGTGTAAGCAGTTCAAAGAATAATTCTGATTTGAACCTATATACAAAGAAAACAGCATGTCTTGAAACATTGTGATACTTTCTTCCAGCTCATTGCCTAGTTTGAAATTATGACATTACACAAAGGAAATTAGAATGCTCAACTATTTTTAAATCTCAGAAATTGCTGTTTCAGTGCAACTGAGAAGCTTATTTCTTTTCTGAATGAAATTAATTCAATTCTGTAATGCAAACTCTGCAGAACTGAAGTGATCTGGACCCAATATCTTCTCAACATTATATTTTTAATTCTGCTATAAAAGCTTAAACCCAGACAGCACAGCTTGTATTTATTCTATATTTGCCAATATGGTTTAAATATTTTCAAAGTGAAAAAAAAGAGAACAGGAAAAACTTTCAAGTGTTGAGAGACATAAATCAAATCAGAAATCTACAGAATTAAAATATATTCATCTCTTTACAGTTATAATGGAGCCACAAAGAGTCCCATAATCAAGGTTTAAGTGAAAATGGAGAACAATTCTCAGAATATGTGATCAGATTTGGGTCACATTTATTTTTTTTTTCTGATTGTCCAAAGGAACTGAATGTGTGATTAAAATGGCAAAACAGGAGACAATACTTGCAACTAAAGGTACAGTAGATTATATATTGATCTACTAAATATCTTAATCCTTACATTATGAAAGTCATGTTGCCCCTCTTCCCTTGCAATCCAGCATCTTTGTTTTTCCCATTCCTCCTTTCTCTGCCAAACTTCACAAACAAGCACAGAGTACAGAAAATTGATACAGTGCAACAGGTCATTCCTGGAACACCTCTGTAGTGATCAGATATTGAGGGGTTTTTACATTTCTAGTAACTGATTTTAGACAATAGCATTGATCAGAGCCGCACTGCATATTTCAAAGCCACCATGTGAAAGAAATTGTCCATTTTATTTCCTTAGACTGCCAACATATGGACTTAAAATATCTTTAAGCACAGGCTTTGTGACTTGAAAAGTTTTAAAGTGTTGGATATCTGCAGAGAGGTATGAGAAATTGATAAAAAAAAATACACATTTTTTTTGCTGTTACTGATCCTTAAGAAAAACTCCATGGTGTGGTGTGCAGTGGCTCTGTGCCAATTAATCAAATCCTTTCATACCCAGGTTTCAGGATATAGACAGAAGTCCAGACCCTGAGCTATGGTAAACACCATCAAAGTCAATGTGCTATGTTTAATTAAGCTAAATACTTCAGGCACAGCACACCTTTCTTCCTTCTTGCTTTATATATACCCTAAACCAGATGTCAGCATGTTCCAGAAATGACTATTGAAAAGAAAGCTGGAGTTTGCATAATCAGGCCTTACCTTACAGGTAAGATGTTTATCCTTGCTTACTCACTGCAGGAAAGTTTTAGCAATTAGAATAATAGGATTTTTTTTCCACAAAGCTCTAGCTAGGAAAGTTCTGTGGACTTTTTTTTTTTTTCAATTTGGAGACTGTAATCAATTTTTTATTGTCTTTTTTTTTTCTTTTTAAATTCCATGTAGATTTTTCCTGCTGATAACATGATCTATCGTTCTCTGAAGTATGGTGAGATTGCCATCCCTTAAATATACAGCACTTATTGGAAATTAAACCTCTACTAATGTATTATAATTATTACTTCAGAGTAATTTGCTGCTCCAGCAGGGAGTCAGAGCTAATCTGATGGTAACATTTCTTCTGTGGAGCTGTTAATATTTTCTCCATACTGAATATCTACATAATGGATCTAGCCTGAGGCTGATTAATGATCTTGGTGCTGGAACAGTGATTTGTAGCTAAATCAGCCCTTACTGAAAGAGATTCAGTGTTACTTCAGTCAATACTGTTAAATAAGTGCAAACAGTGACTTTGATTAGCACAAACGTAATCTAGTAAGGTGAGAGAGAGGCAATAAACTGAAATAAACAAGGAAACTTCTACTATTCATGCATTTCATTTGAACATGGAAAAAATCACAGAAACAAGCAACTTCTCAACATCCCAATGTTCACTGCACAAAAAATCAAAACCTGCAGTATTACTTAACTGAATTGGCATTTCCTGAACAATGCAAACAGGAAATTGAGTAGTATGGATAATAACTAATATTTTGTCTTCCTTTATCAACATGAAGCTGAAGATTAAGGAATTAAAATCTCCTTTCCTCTTCCTCATAAATTCTGCATGTCTCAGAATAGGTTTATTATACTACACTATTATCTGTATTATCTACAGGTAAATGGCATGTATATAAATACAAATAGAAATAGAAATAAAAAAATTATTATCAACTTCCACAACAATTTTTAGAAGAGATTGTTTTCATTTATATTTCTATACGCCTGACTGCAATAAGGCTTCCTGAAAACTTTTTTAATAAAAAATAAACATAACAATAATTTGAAAGCTTGAAATATGTTGAGAATGTTGGTTTAGTTACTGCCTGCAATTAAAGTTAATATTTTGTGTTCTGAATTAAAAAGAAAAATTGCATTTTTCTGTAACTAATATTACTTTCTTAAGGAACACAAATATTTCAGATTGTGATTGTGGATTACAAGTTTGTTTTCCAGGTCTATTCATTTTCAGCCTATTTGCTTTTCTTGAGAAAGCAAAGAAGAATGAGAAAGAAAGGTGAAGTTGGACTCCTATCCACAGTTTCCTACATTCCTTGTGTTTGAAAGCAATAAATGTATATAGAAAATATTAATTTCAGACAATGCTAAAGAAAACTGAAAATATTCAGAACAGAAATATTCTCAGATTCTTTTGAATATATATATTTATATATTTCCCCCCATTCTTCCCTTTATGCTGCAGGACATTTTTCTGAACATAATTTAAGGGTGTTTCCTTATAGACTGGTATTACCATAATGAGATGGGTAGCCAGAGATAAGATCTGAGTCCATCTGAGGATGGACTGAGGGCAGACACCACAGCAACAGATAAAATCTCAATCTAAATTTGATGAAAACTCCAACTGACCTCTAAGAGGGAGAGCTCCCTGCTTTTTTCCTTTTTTTTTCTTTTTCGGCTCATTCTTAGGTGCCAAGAAGCCCTTCCAAATCCCAGTGCAGTGGGGAGCCCAGACCTGCTGAGCCAAGAAGCCACCTGAGCATCTGTCTCCAGTTCCCAGTTTTGACTCCTTCTACCTTCACGCCCAGTCCATCACCTCAGCTCCCAGTCTGGCCTACAGCTATTGTACAGTGTTTCTGAATGTTTCTCAACTTTACCAAGTGAGACTATTTTAAAATATTATATGAAATTGCCTTTTCCTACTGTCCCAAGTCCTCCTCTCCAGCAACAGCAGAAGCTCTTGGGGGCAACTCTGTAGTACATTGATATGAAAAATTAATTTGGATCATTTCAATACCTGAGAAATTGCACAAAACTCCAGGTTCTGTTAAGGCCAAGTGTTGTTATAAAGTAAAATCTTCAATTACACAGCTGTACCAAAGCAGAGAGACACTGCTGCAATAGTAAGGCTTTGTGGGAAGTCTCATTTGTTGCACCACCCACCTATAAAATGATCAGACTCAGACCCTGTAGCATTTGAAGTTCACTGATTATCACACAGTCTGTAAATTTTTCTATGTAAGTACTTTGCTGGGAAGAACAGTTTATGGGATCTTAGGAACAGATACTATCTGCCTTATCAAACAGCTATATTTTCTCTGCTGAGACAAACTGTCTTACCTTAAAGTGCGGGTTTTGTACTTTAGATTCACTGTAAGCTACAGTTTTATTCTTAAAGACCTAAAGTAGGTACAGTCCTTGGTTCTCTAAAGACTGATTCAGTTCTTGGCTCAAATTCTGGATTTATTTTTAAGCTATTTTGTAAGGGTTTTTTTACTTTCTGTGGTTTTTTGGTGGCGGTTGTTAGAGTTTTGGTGTTTTTTTTGGTTTTTTTTTTTTTTTTTACTTCATCATATTTCTTAGAAACCCCTAAAAATTGGACTTTTGAAATTCAAACATACTCCCAAATAATTCAGCTTGTAAGACAACAAAACACTGTTATGCTAACATGTAAATCTTCTAGTCCTTATCATAATAAACCACCTCTGCTAGTCAAATGACGCTTTCTGCATGTGGAAATGTCTTATACTTCCATGTACAGAGACATGACACACATATGTCTCAATCGGTGAATTTTTAGCTATTATTGTGTGAATATATGAATAAATGTGAATATACATAATTTTGGTAGTTTTTTACATTATGAGCTAAGAAGAAAAGTATAAATACATGACCTGAGAAAAACAGCTCTACAGTCCCTTGGCAGAGGCAAATGGCTGGAAGATTTAGGACTTCTCTCAGAAGAATGACTTTCTGCTCTGTATAGAGAGAGATATATGTCTGTACACATACCCATGTGGGGGGTTATATCTGTATGTAGAAACTCAGTTTGTACCATTTCCAGTTTATTGCTATCACACCTCAGTTACCTTCTGTGGTAACTTTCTTAAGCATTCCTAGCAGTCGATTTCATTGTAAGTCTGGGATCACACAACAGGAACAAACTCCTTTCCCAGCATTCTATTTGCACATAGAGCTGAATGCAGCCTTGTAACTCATCTCCGTTCACCAGTAAAAATATGTTTCAGTTTTTATATTTTGTAGTTGGATAAAAATAGAAAAAAGTTAATGTTTTCAATATTCAACATTTATTTTCGTTCTTTCTTCTAAAAATGTGCTGATTTCATTAATATGTTTGTTGTTATATACAAATATTTAGCATTAAATACATTGTTCAAACTATTTTCCCTATTGATTATGCAGCTCATCTGCTACAAGCATGAAATTAAATCCATCTTCTAAGAAACGCATTGCCCTGTACCTCAGCAAGAAAAATTCCCATCACTGATAATAATGTATTAATGCCCTACTAATGCTCTGCAAGAGCTCAGAACCAGAATCTGTTTGTCTTGGTTTCTCTGGGCTTCCTTACATTTCCCAAGTTCTTTGTTTCAACTTGTTTTGCTCTATTAGCAATTATTGAACAATGAGGTTACTATTGCTTAATTTACTTCAGTTTTGCTTAGCTTTGAAAAACTGCATGTTATGCCTGTTGGAATAACTTTCTGGAAAGGAGTAAGTTATGATGGTGTACAACTACTCTGTACAGAAAGAAGTGGCACACTAGCATAGCCATGTGATTTAAGTAGAGGCATAGGTTGTCACCAGGACAGGATAAAATGAAGAGCTATGAATGATTCAACAATAAGCATTACATGCCATCATCAGGATGTAACCCTGGGAGATAGGCAAAACAGAGAACAGATACCCAAAAAATACATAAAATGACATATAATTTCATATGGAATGTGGCCACCAAAAGGGTTAAAAGTGTTTGCAGCTGCCCAAAGGAGGCACCCAACAAACACAAATTAACCAAGAGACAGCAGGATAAGCACAAGGGACTACAAATAGGCACATCATCTCCCTGAGTACACAGGCCACCTTCAAAGCCCTCTGGAGCCCTGAAGTCCTTATGGATGGCATCCGTTTCCTCTAGGGTGTGAAACACACCACTCAGCTTGGGCTACATGTAATCCCTAATGCCCATGTCCCTAATAAAGATATTAACCAGTGTCTATCCGAGTACCAGCCTCTGGGGAACACCACTTGTCCCTGGACATAATTGTGGATATTGACATGATAAGAGACCAGCTGTATCTTCTGAATTTTCACAAATTTATGGGGATTCATCCCAGTTTACTGAAGGCAGAACCACTCTTGATCCTCTACTGAAGGTTTTGGGAGTCTGGAGAGGACCCTACTGACTGGAAGCTGACCATTGCTATTCCAATTTACAAGACGAGCATTATAAAAGATCCAGGGAACTACCAAACTATTATGTCTAGCCTCAACTCCTGGAAAAATTACAGAGATCATACTGAGTACTAATGGAAGTTATTTAAAGAATAATGAAGTCACCAGGCACAGTCAACATGGGTTCAGAGAGGGAAAGTCCTGTTTCAGTAATTCGATATCCTCCTAGGATAAGGTCACCCCCTAAGGATAAAGGGAAAGTGGTAGATGTAGTTTTTCCAGATTTTAATAAGGCTTTTGATATTGACCTTCACAGCAGCCTTCTGAACAAGTTGTCCAGCTGTGGGATGTGTGGATTCACAGTGTGTTGATAGAAGAACTGACTGAAGAGTGGTGGCAGGTGGTATTCCTCAGGTGCAGGAACAACTGTTCAATCTGTTTAGCAGTGATCTGGATGCAGGAGTTGAATGCACCATTAACAAGCTCGCTGATGATCCCAAATTGGGAGGTGCCATTACTCTCTTGAGGGACAGTAGGCCCTGCAGAGGGATCTAGGGAGATTGGTGCTTTGAGCTATGATTAATGGGATGAAATTTGACTTGTTCAAATGCTGGACTCTGAACCTAGGACACAAAAATTTTGGGGAAGAGTATAAATGAGGAGAACAGTGGCTGGAGAACAGCCCTACAGGTAGGGATCTGGGGCTGCTGGTCAGCAGCAGCTCAGTGTGAGCCAGCAGTGTGTGCCTGGCAGTCCAGAGGGCAAACCACATCCTGGGGTGCATTGAACACGGCATCACCAGCCAGTCAAAAGAGGTGATTATCCCACTGTATTCAGTGTTGGTGTGGCCCCACCCTAAGTATAGTGTGTAGTTCTGGGCTCCCCAGTTCAAAAAGTTTTGTGAAAGTGGCTGCAAAAGGCTAACAAAGCTGGTGAAAGGGCTGGAAAGAATATCCTATGAGAAGATGCTGAGGACTTTATGCTTGTAGAGTTTGGAGAGCAGGCAAAGAGTGACCTCACTGCTGGTTAGAGCTTCCTGAAGAGGGAAGGAGGAGACGGAAATACTGAGATCTTCTATCCAGTAACAGGATGTGTGGAAAGCTGCACTAGGAGAGAAGGACATTTTGAAACACCTCTTTACCAAGAGTGGTCCAACATTGGAGCAGGCTTCCTGTAGGGGTGGTGGATGCCCTATTACGGTAGGTGATTATGAAGTATTTGGACAATGGCATTAATAACCCTTTGGCTGAAGTGGTCAGGCAGTTGGATGAAATGACTGCTGTAGGAGTCATGGCATCAGTCTTCTAGATATTCCTATTACAGCAATCTACAATTTTCTTCTTGATAAATATACAAATATATTTATGTATAACATGAGTAAATAAAATTAATGGTTGTTTCTCTAAGAAAAAACTGTGAACCTTCCACACATAATGCTAATGACTGACTGATCATGATAGTGGTTTGTCTTCAGAGTGAGTAAAAATGTTTCAATAGACATTATAATACTTACATAAAATTTCAAATTTTTAACAATAATTTCTAGCTAAACATAGATAAGAAAGTATAGGTGTTATTGGTATAATAAAAAGTGATACTATAATTTCAAGCAACATTTTAAAGAAAATAGAAACCATATGAAAGAATACAAATATTCTCATGATAATATGGATTATTCCATGCATATTAAATAGTATTTCATTATAAAAAGCTTTAATTAATGGGAGTGAGATAATGAAAAATAATAAAGATAGGAAGGTATCAGCAGAAGATGTTTTTTACTGGTTTGTAACATTTTTCAGAAACAAAGAAGGCATCTCAGTAATTGGATCTCAATTGCATGGGAAAGCACTAGAATTATCTCAGTGATGGCATTTCAGACAACTGAAGAGAAGTCCTGAAGGACAAATAAATGCATCACCCTGTCATTCATTTTTTTACTGTACATTTTTCTACTGTGTTAAACATGTTGAAATATGTTTTGTAAATTTACTTATTTAGAAAAGTCAACTACAAAACCAGTTGCAGAACATATTTTAATTTGGTTTACTTTTTTTCCCTTCCAATTTGGGACAAATTACTTCCAGCTTCATACTGCAAACTATTGAATGGCTTTTATTGGCACAGGACTAGAAAAGTGTTATGAAAACTGAAAAATGTCAGTTTATCATCTGACATAATCTCTTGACTCATCTGAAAAACCTCAGAGGAGCATATGCCTTAAAGACTGTGCCCTCCCCAGAGACTGATGTATCATGTTATGGGTTTTATCCTTTTCTTTGGTTTTCATTCATCCAGCATTTACATGTGAATGCTTCTACATTTATACATGTGCTTCAGCCTTTATTTCAGCAAAGGAAGGAACAAGGCTAAGAATTCCACCTCTATTCGTCTTACTTGGGAGTGATTGTTCCCAAAGAAATACTGAGAAGGGATCATTTTACAGCCTAGGCACGCTAATGAGTTGCAAACTATCAGACTTCTATGACTTATTCTCAATACTGGTGTAGGGGTCAGGACCCTGACTTGTATCTCCATAAACTCAAATTAACAAGATTAGTCCTAATACCTTATGTTAACCCTGAATTGCTTCCTAGGTAATTGGTGAATTCAGTAATGGAAAGAGGTTAAACTAGCATTGCACTTTGGAGGGAAAATTACTGCTGGGTAAACATTATAGAGAAACCTATCACTGACTGATTCGTATTTGTATGGCACTCTTTTCCACAAGAAACTGAAAAGCAGACTGCATTAAATTGTCAGGGAGAAAAGATTCAAGGTGACATGATGTAAATAGACTAAGTGCATACTCTTGTGTTTGGTTTGAAGCTGGACAAGGATTTTGTAAATTTAGAGAAAGCAAGTTTCTCATAGAAAATAAGTTTGGACTGCTATGTTAGGTGGCAACACTCCTTTGAAAAATTAAAGTATGACTGTGCTTATCTGGTAGCACAGTCTCACATTTACTAAGATGAATATCTAGGCCAAGAGAGACTGGGTTTGACTTCTGCTCACTTACATAAACAAAATACAAAAATATCTGATTATTCTGCTGCATAATTTCAAAGCCCTCATTTCTAGTAATGAAACCAAGTTGACCAAAAGGATGAGTCGACATGGAACAGCTCAATTATACTAACTATTTAAAAAGTTTTGTGTTAGATACAAGAGAATGAAGGGATAGCAGATTATACGTATGCAAATTATAGGTATCCCTTCTGTAAACTTCCTTTTCTACAAGAAGCTTTCTGCAAATTATGTCCCCTCAAGGATACCGTTTCAAGCTTGCCTTTCACCACTGTTGGACAGATGGTTTTTGGTTCATAACCAAGAGGAAAAAACACCACAAGAATGTCTAATATAGAAATGTTTTCCTCAGTAAAGAAAAACCTCTGCTTTTATAGCCAGATGTGCTCTCTCCACCCAGGAGGAGAGACAAGACAGAGAAAAACAAGATGATAGCAAAGCAACAATAATAATGACCTGTGGTGTGTGACTAGTGATGGCTTCTGTTGTCTGCGGGTTTTTTTAGTTTGCTGTGCTGCTTTCCTTACAAGATAGTTGTGTATTCTGCTGGAGAAATATATGAGATGTGCATTGAAGTGAAAGACAATACAATGAATTCACTTGCGAAACAGTGATATGGATATCAATGAGGTATGAGTCCCTCAATCTCCACTCATGTGAAAGAAGCTAAAATAGAAAGCAAAGAAAAAAGATGTTTTGTATGTGCTTATTAGGAGGTTTTCTTTCAATGCTGTGACAATGGAGCAAGTCTCCCTTTTCCAATCCAAATACCACTTTCCTATATTTATATTAGGTTTTCCTGTGTTTAGATCATATAACAGATTTCTAATCAAACTGCATTACTTAGTAAAGCCTCAAAAATTTTTTGTAACAATAACGAATAATCCTAAACTACTTCAAAAATATTAAGACTGAAAAAACAAATAATAAGAGCAGAACAGATTGATTCACTATTATCTACTTCACACATTCTATGACATTGTGATACACGGTTTTTTTCCCCTAAGACCCTGTTTCATCCAATGAAGACCTGCTCCATACATGTCTTTTTTTTCTTCAAAGTTTCACAGGAAAGTGAAATACTGATACCAACCTTTCTCTAAGTTCATCTGGATCTAAGTTTTCATTTTACAAGTGAGAAAATTAAGACAAGACTGTCAGAAGTATCTGGTAAGTATCATCAAATGTATACTTTTATAGAACACTTCACAGAATATGCTAAAAAATTTCACACAGCTCTGGTTAACTTTAGGGTTTATGTGTCAGGGTTTCTGCAAATTAATAAATTCAAGTATTCAGAAATGAATGATACCCAGTTGCTAAAAGACCCATGCAACTGAGCTTTTCAGAATCATACAAAGAATCAGTTACTGAGATGGAGGGAAAACACAGTTGTTTATGATGGCTTTAACAATTTATCTTTCATCATCTCAGGAAATGTGCTGACATGCTGCAATTAACTCCTTGACATGTCCTAATCTCAAAAGAAGTCTCTAAAAGTAATTGCATTATCAAAAAAAAAAAAAACACCAACACAAAAAAAAAAAAAAAAAAAAAAAAAAAACCCAAAAAGAAATAATAAGGAATATTTAAACTTAATCACAAGTAAATGCAGAAAACAAGCACAGTTGACTGAACAACTGCATTTCCATAGTATTTTCAAATAAGTTTAAAAAGCATAGTAACTAAATTGTCTATAGTTTGTATTTACATTATGATTCAGGATGAAAGGGATGTCAGAGCAGGGTCAGACATAGGGTCAAGTCAGGCTGCTCAGGTATTTATCTGGTTTTGACTTTAAAAACTCTGAGGATGGAGACTGAACAACATTTATAGGAAAGGTGCTCCACTTCTAGACTGTCCTCAGGATGATTTCCACCCCTCTTATAGCCTGATCCTCTCTTATTTCACCTTATGTGCTGTGAAGAGCCTAGTTCCATCTTCTCACAGGTGTTGGAGTGGGTGGTGGGTACTGCTCCAGTGCACCCTGGAGCCACCCCTCCAGGCTGAACAAGTCCTGGTTCCTCAGCACCTCCTCATGGGATAACGGCTCCAGATTCCAGCCAGATGAATTTCCTCAAGTCTACCACTGTTTTCAGTGTTGGGACCCTAAAAGAGGACACAGTATCTACATGTGCTTTCATAAGCACTAGGTAACACCCACAAACCTGTGAGGCATTAAATTTGGTAAATTATGGTTTAATATAGATTTTCTAAACTTTGAGTGAGTTAAATCACTGCATCTGCTTTTTTGCATACCTAAAGAGTCAGACTGATCTACTTAATTCCATGCACCTCATTAATGTCCAAAGTAAGAAAAACCATTTCAAATTTATAGATTTTCTGCATTGTAATCAGATGTATTAATGCTCCATTAAAGAAGTATAAATTTTTAAGTGAACTTAGTACACTATTGGTGTTGCTCTGGACAAGAAACAAGGACAATATAAGTGGCATGGATGTCTACCAGCATTAGGCAGCTGTTCTACAGAGATTAATAGTTCACTGCAGTTGAATTTAAAATTATTGACAAATAAACACTTTGCATTATAGTGGCTGACTTAGCATTATTGAAGTAATAAAGTTGTTAATTGAAGTTTAAAAAAGGTTTTTTTAAAAACTCTAGTCAAGATTCTGATTTCATTGAACAAAGATAAACCTACCAATGGGATGGGATGTACACTACTATAGCTAATATATCCATTTGCTAACCCAAGTAATTTCAGGGTGCTTGACTTCCACAATTGTACAACTAGAATTTCCTTTCAAGAAAATATCATCTCATGAAGAGTAATCATAATGTCAAATGTGAAAAAAGCAGACATTCAAGCTTTATTAACAATTATTTACAAATTCAGGATTTAGATATTCATAATAAAAATTATGAGTTTAGAAATAAGGTGTTAATTAAGCTGTCAAATGTAGAAATGCCATATATAGGGAATTTAGGAGGTCATTTCTTTATTTCTCAAAAAGTATAAACATTAGATGAAAAAGAGACCAATTACAGAGAAAGCAGTGTATGAAGAGAAAGGGCACTTTGGATAGCTTACAGTAAGAGCAGCATTCACAGCCTTGTACATTTACATGGATGTTGCACATAAGGAATGAATAACTTGCTGTTAATGTCCACTGGGAATAGAACATGGAGTAAGAGGCTTAAATTAAAGCCTTAAGTTTGATTATACATTAGTAAAACTTTTAACTGTAAAGACAGTTAAGCACTAAATTAAATTGAGACTGTGAGATTTCCATCACTGGAAGTATTTACCAGGATTTGAAATAACTGTCAGGAGCAGTTGAGGCAAGAGGATGAAAAAGATGGTCCCTTTTGGGTATATTCTTTCATATTTACCATATAATGTAAGACTTTTTTTTCTTTGATGCATCTTAGAAAAGTAATTACATATTGCATGCTGTGAAATCTCTTCTACTAGAAGAGAAATTCCAGCCAACATCCTGAGACTCATTTTTCTAAATGCTGTAGAAATAGGGGAAAAAAATCTTCCAAGGATTGTGACAAATAAAAATAGAAAATAAGGATCATATATAATAACATTTGAGTACAACATTAAAAGGGAAAAAGCTAATACAAAAAAATGTTAGTGTTAAAAGCACAAGGGTATGTCTTAGCTAACTTTGATGGCTTTGATGGCTCAAAGGCTTTTTATTAACAAGTGGGAAAGGTATTTATAAATTCATGTACAAGCTGTCTGTCTCACTATTATTAGCAAGTTAATTTGAAGTTCTGTAAGTAATTTCATAAGAGTAGCCAAAGACTAAATAGGCTTGGGGAATTGCCCCTCAAGGATATTCATATCTACGAGGTGGGAATAGCTCTGAGACAAAAACATCTTTACTGCTGCTTGTATCATATTTCCCTTAATTTAAATAAAGGATTTACGTGGTTATCATTGTGCAACCTCTCCAGAAGAAGGTTAGATTACTGATGATTCTGGACCATCTCAGACACCAGGCTGCTTTTTAAAGCTAACTTTAATGAGAAAAATACAAGGAAATGTTATGGACAATTAGGAAGTAATGAAAGCCATGTCATTGCAGCTGATTACAAAAGGTATTGAAGGATATTGCTATATGTTGAGTCTGGAGATTAATCTGCTAGACTACTGCATTTTTCAGAGGTTGGATTTATTTTATGAAACAACTATGTTAATAATCCAACAGCATGCATAAACACAACATTTGTTAGAGAAGATGTTTTTATCACCAGGTTAAACAGACATAATGAGAAAGAATCTAGAGAGGAGAGAAATCAAGACTGGAACTACAATGAGATTTACTGAGAAAATATAGTCTTATGTCACTACAGGACACAAGACAATATGATGCAGATATGCTGTTGCTTTCAAGGTAGAAAAAAAGGGAAGTTTATTTTCTGACTTCAATATTTATAGATTTTCAAAAGTGACAGTGGATTGGAGGGTGAAAGTGCCACCTCTCCAGGGACATTGGACAAACCAACAGTCCATCAAGTTTCTCCTCTTCCATAAAAGAATTCAAAACAATAAGTTGTTTACAGAAAGTGTGTGAGAAAGTTTGATACAAGAATGCAAACATCAGAAGGCTTAAAAAATCAGGGTGACAGTCCTAGAAATGCATGTGTGGGGAAAACATTCACTTCTCTCCACAGTGAAGGGCAACACACTTTTTGAACAGATGGGACAGCTACTTCAGTGTTATGTCAACAGTCACTGAAGTTAGTCTTAGGATCAACCCAAAAGCCCAAAAGCACCCTGAAGGAAATCATTCCCTCCACTGATCTGCCAGACAAGAGGCACTTCACGTGCAAAACACAGTGGCCCTAAAATGCATCTCTGCAACCATTCCAAGTCCCCTATCTGTTTTCAGACTAAAGCAAATGTAAGGGTTAGTGAATGGCATGAAACAGGTGCATAACCCATCTATAAAGCAATGTGACTGACAGTTGCCATGGTTTTCTAAAATCTTTAAAGTTATGATTTTTTACCTCAGTTAAAGCTTTTTTATTTTATTTTTTTTTTAGAATTATCCAAAGATTGGAACAAACTCAGATTTCACTGATCTTCTCCAGGCATATTGGTAATGTCACTCATCCACACTTCATTACTGGATTACTGGCATGAGGGCCTGCAGCTTGTGGCTGCCCTAAAACAACATGCTCAGAACAGAGATGTAAGAGAGATACAACCTCTCATTATATCTGACGCTCATCAGTGCACTTAACTGCAATCACGCTCCTAAAGAGTCACAATCTTCTGAAAAAGAAAATGGTTCTAAGATCAGAATCAAGACTGCCATGCAATGCCAAGATGTACAGCCATGAATTATGCATTGTGTATCTCATTTGCCACAGAAAGACATTGTGTAAATCAAAGCTTTTCTGTGCATCCAGTACATAGATATGAAGCACTAACCAAGTATTATGCTACCAGATGGTTTAGATTTGTTCTTTGAAAAAATTGCTCCAAATGTAAATCTACCACAGATATATGAAAAAAATAATTCTACAGAAAGACTCAAATTTGTTCTCAATCTCTCTCCCCCCTTATCTTTTGATGGCATTTATCTCAAGTTTTGAAACTCTTGCTTTAAATGATCTAGAACTCTAGAAGTGTTTACACAAAATTTTATTTTTTGCAGAGCTGAATTTAAGAGCCTAGAAAGCAGTCTTATCTGTAGGAAGAAAACACAACAGTATTTCATTAAAGAACTCTCAAAATTAGTATACTCAATTTCAATTATAAAGGAAGGACATTAATACAAATTTGTTTAATAACAGCCAACTAGGAAGGAATCCTTGAACACTAACTACAATGGAGCAATAACCCCTGCATCTCAAAGAGCTACTCAACTGAGCATGATGAGTGCAAACAGATGATGACTGGCAGAAACAAGATTTCTTTTTCTATTTGGTGAATGCATGGGTTTCTTCTGCTTACCTCTTCATAACGTCTACAACTGATTGCCCACAGAGGGAGGATGTCAAAAGTCTGTTGTGTCAAGTTTTTAAAACAAATTTTAGAGACCCCTGGGTATTCAAGAGTAGATCACAACAAAGAAGTTCTCTTAAGAAAAAGATGTGTCTTGTGAAGATCAGCCTAGCCACAGACCTGGAATTATATGCTATAGCAAGAAAACACGTACTGTAATTCTTTCCATATAGGAATTAAGTTCCAAGACAAAACAGGTTTAGTCTTGGGCCTCACTACTGCCATTTGGAAGGTGGTTCCAAAATCTTCATGACCCTAACAGGGTCTTTTCATTCCAGACTGAATTGACTCAGAGTCAATGTATGTATATTTATTTGCTCTTGAGCCAGTAATTCTCTTTAAATTTCCTCCTTCTGTTCAGTCTCATCTCATACATAATCTGAAACAGTGATTGTGCTCTCTCAGGCCTCATTTTATTTTGGGGCAGTGTTTTCACATTGATTCATTCAGGCTGGAAGGGACCCCTAGGAGGTCCCTAGTCCTACCCTCTGCTGAGAGCAGGGTCAGCTCTGAAGTCAGACTAGGTTGATCTGCTCCTCTGGCTGTGTAGTTCTATAAAGAGCCCTGTCTTCTCACTAAATCCACACAAGTACAAGGGGGCTTCTTTAAGGCTCTCCTGAAGCCCCTTATTCTCCAGGCAGGACAAACCTTTTCCAGAGTAAATTTTTTATGATCCATCTGCCTTGAAATTGACTATTTTGGTTATGTTTTATGTTTTCATTTTGCCTTTGTTACCTCTGCCTTAGGGGCCATTTTAGTTTGGTTCCCTGAGCTCCATTATTATCTTTACTGAAAATCTAGATAAATAAGGATTTTCTTTAATTTCTGCCTAATCTCCACTACATAGCAGTCCCGCTATTTCTTTCCTTTTTCATCTCATTTTATACATACATTTGGAGAAATAGTGGTTCTCATTTTAATTCCTCTGCAAACCTGACTTTTGGCACTTCTTACTTTTTTCATTACTGAACTCTAAAACACAGACTTAATTTCCTTTTTCTCTTTCTAATCAGTTCCTATTTCCATTGTCTGCTTAATCTTAGTATCTTTCAAGTCAGTTATTAATCTGATATTGCCTTTATTCTTCCTCCTCTTTTAATGAAACTAGCCCTTGATCAAGGCAAACCAAACCACATAAAACCAAAATTAAATTCAGGTAAACATAGCAACAATACCTGGACCTCAGCAAAGCCTTGGATAACATCTTCCACAGCAATCTCCTGGAAAAGCTGGCAGCCTGTGGCTTGGACAGGTTCGCTCTTCACCGTGTTAAAAGAGAGTGGTGGTGAATGGCGCTTCATTCACTTGGAGTCCATTTACTCTTTGGGTTCCTCAGGGCTCAGTACTGGGCTCAGTACTGTTTAATATCTTTACTGATCATCTAGATGAGGGGTTTGAGTACACCCTCACCAAGTTTGCAGACAATACTAAGTTGGGTGGGAGGGTTGATTTGCTGGAGGGTAGGAAGGCTCTGCAAACAGATCAGCACAGGCTGGATTGATAGAATGAGGCCAAAGGGAAGAGGTTCAATAGGGTGAAGTGGTAGGTCCTTTACTTGGGTCACAACAACCCCGGGCAGTGCTACAGGCTGTAGGAAGAGTGACTGGAAATCTGCCCAGTGGAAAAGGACCTGGTGGTGCTGTTTGTCAGCAGCTGAACACGGTCCAGCTGTGCCCAAGGTGGCCAAGAAGGCCAATGACAACCTGTTCTGTACCAGCAATAGTGTGGCCAGCAAGACCAGAGAAGTGATTTTCCTTCGGTCCTCAGCACTGCTGAAGCCACACCTCACCCTCCTCAGTGTCCTGTGTCATGTTTTGAGCCCCTCACAGCAAGACTGACTTTGAGGTGCTAGACCACGGTCCAGGACAGTGGAGCTGGTGAAGAGTCTAGAGAGTGACTCCAGTGACTCCTATGAGAAACAGCTGAAGGGACTTGAGTTGTTTAACCTGGAGAAGAGGAGGCTCAGGGTTGACCTTATCACTCCCTACAGGCACCTGACAGGAGGTTGCAGCAAGGTGGGGGCCAGTCTCTTCTCCCAGGCTACTAGTGATAGGGTGAGTGGACATAACTTCAAGCTGTGCCTGAGGTATCAGGAAGAATTTCTTCATGGAAAGGTTTGTCCAGCATCAGAAAAAGCTTCCCTCAGAAGTGGTGGAGTCATCAACCCTGTAAGTGTTCAAGAAATTACTGGATGTGGCACTTAGTGATGTAGTGTAGTTGATGTGTTCGGTCAAAGGTTGGTCTTGATGATCCTAGAGGTCTTTTGCAACTTAAATGATTCTGTGAGTCTGTGAACATTGAAGTAAATTAGGCCAAATTAAACCCACATAAGATGTGCATACATTCAATATGGTGAAATATATATTCAATATTCAACCCTGGGTGAAATATACAGTTGTACCTCCAGCTGGAAAAACTACACAGAATCTGCTGCTATACTGTCAGAATAACCATCTGCTTGTTAACATGACTAGGAAATAACAATTGAGAAAAGATGACTCATTTATCTTTCAATGTGTATGTTTTTAAAGGGCTTTTTTAGTTATTATTAAATACTTCAAACAGACTATCAATTACTAGGAAGTGTAACACACGTGACTGTTCTTCCAAACTGAATTTCAAATCTGTAGGAGGTATCTACTTGTTAACAAATTAGCCAAATAAAATATAGTCTGGGTTGGAAGGAACCTTAAATATCATTTGTTCCAGTCACCTCTGCAGTGTGTAGGTACCCTTCCACTGGGCCAGGTTGCTCAAAGCCCCATCCAACCTGGCCTTGAGCACTTACAGGGATGGGACATCCGTAACTTCCCTAGGCAACCACTGTCAGTGCCTCACCACCCTCAGGGTGAAGAATTTTTTCATAATATCTAATCTAAACGGACCCTCTTTCAGTTTAAAGCCCCTTGCCCTATAACTCCATGCCCTTGTAAAAAAACCTTTTTCAGCTTTCTTGTAAGGCCCTTCAGGTTCAGAAAGAATGCTAGATCTCCCTGAAGCCTTACCTTCTCCATGTTGTCCAACCACAACTCTCTCATCTTTCAGCCTGTCTTCACAGGAAGAGTGCTCCATCCATCTGATCATCTTTGTGGCCTTCTCCTGGACTCTCTTCAACAGGTCCGTGACCTTTTTATGTTGGGGATCCCAGAGCTGGATGCAGCACACCAGGTGGAGTCTATTGAGGACAGACTCAATAGTGGGGGGGGAGAATCCCCTCCCTCACCCTGCTGATCACACTGCTTTTAATGCAGCCCAGGATGCAGATGGTTTTCTGGGCTGCAGGCACACATTGAGGCTCATGTTGAGCTTTTCAACTACCAACAAACCCCACATATTTTCTATGGTGCCGCTCTCGATCCACTTGCTGCCCAAATCCATATTTAGGATTGCTCTGATCCAGCTGCAGGACCTTGCATTTGGCCTTGTTGAAGTTCATGAGGATCTCACAAGCCCACCTCTCAAGCCTTTCAAGATCCCTCTGCCTGTCAAGCATCTCTTCCCTCCAACATGCTGACCACACTGCTTGATGTCATCCACAAACTCACTGAGAATGCACTCAGTCCGGCTTTCCATGTCCCCAGAAAAGATATTAACAAGTACTGGTCCCAATATGCACTCCTGAGGATGCCACTTATCTCTGGTCTCCCCTTGGACATTGAACCATTGAACACAACATTTTGAGTGTGACACCATCCAGCCAATTCCTTATCCATTGACTGATCAACTCTGTGTCTCTCCATTTTAGAGACAAAGGATGACATGTGGGACAGTATCAAATATTTTGCACAAGTCCAGGTAGATATTGGTTGCTCTTCCCCCATTCACCAATACATTAAACTTGTTATAGAAGGCCACCACATTTTTCAGGCATGATTTGCCCTTAGTGAAGCCGTTCTGGCTACCAGTAATCACTGCACTGTTTTGCATGTGCTTTAGCACAGTTTTCAGAAGCATCTGATCAATGATCACACCAGGCACAGAGATGAGACTGACCATCCTGTAGCTCTCCAGCTATTTTTACCCTTCTTAAAAATATTATCATTTGCTTTGATTGTTTCTTATGAAAAGACTTCTAGAAATTTAGAATGCAGTATTAGATGGGGAAGAACAAAGAATTTTATTGGTGTAAATCTTCTGGATACCGGAATCTATTTTGAATCAGTTGCATTTTCAGAAAAGGAAATGCTTCACAGACTGAAGTGGGATGTACATCAATCTGTGCATCCCACTTCAGTCTGTAAAGTACTTCTGTTCCTCAAAGAGATTATTACCATATTGTTACCCTTGGAATTATATGAAAATGTTTTTGTTGGAGTAGATGGCAGCAGGAACACTAAGTACTTTAAGTGTAAATTGAGTTTATAAACACAAGCATGAAGAAAGGTAATATTATATAAAAACTATATCACCAGAAAAGCAGTAAAGACATCAAGACTACTGGTAAGCAATTTCAAGCCTGTATGGTATGGTGGTTTAGTCCCTTTGGTTGCTCCTTGTGTAGGATCAGGATCTGAGTTTTGGTTTTAGAAATTAAAGGCCATGTCTACTGGTAATGATCCAGAGAAGAATATGCCTTCAGCAGGAAGCAAGACTTTTTAAAATATTAATAAAATTCATATCTCAGAATGAGAAGACTGCACAATTTTACAGGTCTTCTAGTTGCAAAATTGTGAGGTTCAAAGCAAAGGCAGTGAGAACCTTATTTAGATATCCTAGACTTAGAATATTGTTTTTCATTATCTTCAAAGATCTAAGGTCTGAAAATCTGAATAAGTCACATCATATACAATAAACTTTCTGGGGCAAATCTTTCATTATACAACAGGGCAATATTTAACAATACAGAGTTCCTAAGTGTAAATACCAAAAAACCTAAAACACACAGAGAGTTTTACAGTGTTTTAGCAACAGTACCTCCTGTCTGCCTGTGAAGCTATACAGAAAAACTTTCCATGTACTAAGTCTAATCTGATAAATACATATGGACAATAACCAGATGCTAGCCTGTTTCACTGTGTGTTTTTCCTCAGAACTGTCCATGCTGTGATGCAGGCAACAGGAAGCCAAATGTGAATAAAATACCCTGGCAAGAAATGGAAATGCAACAGTAGAGGAAAGGTGAAGAAACAGCAGTTAGAGGTTAAGGTAGCAAAGATTAGATACGAGTCAGGAGAAAGGGCAAGAAACAGCATCTGTAATTAATTGTACATATGTTCTTGCAGAAATCCATAAAGTCTGTGAGTCTGTTATCCTAATCTGCAAAAACTGTTAGTTAAATTCCTTCTTGGCTATCAGGTGATAGGTGACATGTTCAGAGGTCAGTTTATGTAACAGCCTAGACTGATAAATGCAGAAGGAAGTCTTTGTTTTCTGTATATGAACTAGTGTACAACAACATACTGGGACATCAAAAGTTGTGTAATTTGGTATAGATAAGACAGGGAATGCCAGAATTCAGATGTTCTCTGCGGCCTTAGTTCAGCCACCTTGCACATAAGCAAAGCAAAACTGTCTTTAAAGGAAAGCGAAATTTTGGTTGGAAATCTCCTGCAATTCTTAGGCTCAAAGGAGGAAGTATAGAGTAGTAACTTAACATAGCAGCCTAACCTTTTACTGTTGGGATCTTCTGAGTGCATTCTTCAGGTACTTGCACACATTTTTCATGCACGGTTTTTTATAAATGGGTCTAAGAGAAGAATATTTCCTAGCAGCTACATGTTGATATCTTTTCCTCCTATTGATATTCCTCCAGTCATCAAATGGCTAGTCTTCATAAATAATTTTGAGCTACAACAAGTGACTAATGAAATCCTAGGTTCCTTCTCTTCTATTATGTTGAGTAAGGCTAAAGGCAGCATGAGCCCTTCTCTAAAAATAAGTGCCATGGCCAGTATTACTAATTAGAGATACCATCACTGCCTCTGGAGAGACTTTATTTATTTTCCAAAGCTTATTTTTGTTTTGTTCTTTTTACACTTCCTCACTCTAATTTAAAGCCCCAAACTCATTCTGACTCCTGTTGGCTTTCCTTTTAAATGAATCTAAATTTTCAGTAACAAAGAAGGGCAGGATAGAGGATTTAGACCACCCAGTCACGTTGCTTTGCTTATAATTTGATAACAACATATCTCCATTCTTAAATGAGTCCTTCTGTTATTAATAAAAATGGAAAACAAATGTTTCAAGTCATCCAAATAGGCTTTATGGTATTTTGAAAGAATGAAAACAATGTAATAACTCACAAAGTATGAAAATGCAAGTCTAAATATTGCTTCTGTAACCTTCTCCCTCTGTGTATGGATTACTCCTTCTTGTCTGGGTCACCTGGTAGCTGAGGAAGAGGACCAAGAATGGAACTAACAGTACAAATTTTTGTCCAGCATCACTCCTTCACATACTTCCATGATTCAAGATATTGTTCTCCTCTCACTCACCTTCTTCCACCTGACAGACTTTTATGTAGCCTATAGACAACTTGATCATTTGAATGAACACTGTATGATAACATGGGAAGTTTTTTCAGCCAGACAATAAAATAAACCTGAAGGACTTTTAAGTCTCATATACATAATTGCTTACGCTACAGGCAGAGAACTTCTGATCCTAAGAACTTCCTTTAAAAGCATCACATAGTTATTGAGCAAACACATTCACAGTCATTAAAAAAGGGCCCAAATTTTGTTGCTGAATTAATTAGACTTCAGTCAGGCTAATTAGAAACTGGGGGAGGGGGAAGGGAGAGGGAAGGAGGGAGTGAGGGGATGTGCATTAAAGATCTCTTCAAGAAATTATTTCTAGAAAGTCTGACATCTGCAAAATTGAGATGAAAATCAATTGAAATAATGTTAGAGCTACGGTATACGGGACACAACTGGCACCTGCAATCCATTCAGCAAATTATTTTAGAGAAATATTTTATTATAATGGAATTGATAAAAACAAGGATATTGAAAGTCTTATTTTTCAGATATAGATAGGACAAAAAGATGGTGGTCTTGATAGACCTTTATATTGGAAAAAATTGCAGTTTGGCCTCATTCTAAAATCAGTTGCCAACACTAAGAAGCAATGGAATTTGTTTGATAAATAATACTCTGCTTTTTTTCTTAATATATTAGTAAAGCTTCTGTCTTAAAACTTGTTTCAAACAGTAAGACTGAAGGAGACAGCAACCAAGGACTATATTATCCTCAGACTTAAATTCTGGCAATAATAAAACAGACAGAAGCAAAGACCTATGACAGAACAACTAATGCAGAATAAAATATTGGTATACCTGTTATTATCATTATTTTTGAACCAACTAGTGCTGAGACAGAAAACATACAAGCTATATTCATGGTTTGACATCCCAGTAAAGAATATAATAAATAAAAAAAAAAAATACAGCATGGGAAGCAGATGAGCAGATATAAGCCAGCTTTGCAGATGAGATACAAATAGTCCAGAATAGTGACCCACTGTCCTTCCAGCAGGGAATGAAACAGTGATGGTACCACTCTACTTTTGCAACAAGAAATGCCCAGACATTATTAGATACGATTTTGGACTTCTGATAGAATTCAAATTTGTTATAGAGCTTTGGGTTTAGTGACAGGCTTGTCTGCTGGTTTATATTTTGTTCAAAAATCAGTTTGAGAGTCAAAAATTCACTTTTTTACTATTTTAGAAATTAAAAATGACATTTGAAATGTCAACAGTAGGTGGCTGACCTTTTCAGTGAATTACTGAATTTTAGTAGGCTAGAGCTGTATTTCCACGTCACAATAAGCCTGTATGCTTTCCCTCTCTTCTATCAGACCTCTATCTTGGCAATAGGAAGAGTTTTTCTTACAGTAACTTTTGAAAGGAAGGTCACAGCCTTACAGATCTTGGTCTGGTAAGGTCCTGACCACTCCCTCAGATTATACATTGCCCTTTATAATCTCTGAAACTTTCAAGCAGCTTGCAAGATTGAGCCTATAAAAGGCATTTCAAAGTGGGTTTTATTGTTCATTTACACTCATTATATTTCTTTATGTCCTGCCACTTGTGTGCACTGCTCATTTCAAGCACACATTTTCAATGCAGAAGATTCTATCAGCAGCAGCAGATGTGAAAGTAATGACAGGCTGAGAAATGATCTGCTGGCTGGTTTTGGAAAATACTTTATTTGGCTCAGAACAAATTTGGTTGTTTAGAAGACCTGCATCATAATCATATTCAATTTCACTTTCTGGGAAAGGAAAGGAAAACCCCCCAGAACAAATAGTTTTTATATAAAATGTATTTTAAAAGGATATTCAGAAGAGTTCTAGTAGAAAAGATAAAAGGCTTCAGAGTCACTAGAAGTAAATAAGTAAATCAAAGTGTGGAAAACATAAGGGGAGACAAGGAACAGAAAATAAATAATAATTATCGAAACATAAGGGGTAACATGCTAATTCGTAAAGGGAGATAGTGACAGAGAGTACACAAGACAGCTGTCCTGTGCATTATGTTCACTTCCCTCATAGGCCTTAGCAAGAATCTCGATTTTAAGAGAGAAGGGAATACTGTCCATGACCCTCTTTCATGAGATACCGTCAGTGAAAACCTTTCCCAGAAGTCTCTGACAGTTATAAAAGTTTTGCAGTTTTTCCCATGGCAGACTGTCATTTTCTCTCCCCCTCACCCTATAGGTCTTCATTTTGTCTCCTGTCTTAACCCTTTATTGTATCTCCACATCCAGCTAAAATTCATGTAACTGAATCTTGTTTGGAGTTTCTGAAGCCTGGACACACTATGCATTTTCCAAAAATTCCATCAGTGGGGGACTGACTGCAAACAATTTGTTGATTGAAAAATCAGAAAAACTGACAACCTAAAATAGTGAAAGAGATGTTGGGTTTAGGAAGCAGAAAAGAGAAAGTCTGAAATTTAGTAGGAAACAAAATTTCATATCCCCCAGGCACTCAAATGCTTGTTAACCCCCTCAGAAATGACTGAAATTAAAAAAAAAAAAAAAGAAACAGACAAAAAAGAAACCAAAACACCAACACCCCACAACAAAAAAACCCAACTAGTTGTATTCTACTTTTTTAATTACTGCTTGTTAATAAAGCAAAACATAGCACTTCCTGGCCTCCAGAACTTCTTCAAGGTTCAGAAATAGAAACACAGAAAACAATACTTTTCTTCTCTGAAAAGACTGAAGATTAATTTCTCCATGAGTATATATTTGCTATTACACAAGAGCTAAGATAACTTAGAAGGTAATTTAGAGGACAAAAACAAGCTGTTAAATCAGAAAAAAAATAACCTTCTACTTCACATGAAATTTGTTTGGTATTTTGTCTCAGGTTTTGCTAATCGTACAAAGCCCCAGAGCCTTTTCTTGTATTTTATGTTGTATTTCTCGTATTTTATGTTGTCTGAGAATTGCACTTGCAGCTTCTGTCAGTCTCACCTCTCTGACTGGATTGCTATTCTGCCAGTGGCTGTCCCTTGTCCCTGCCCCTGTCCCACTGCACAGCTGCTGATCAGCAAACAACCTGAAATGACTTTGCCTGTGCTGTCCCAAGGCAGTGCCTGTGATACCCAAGGACTGCTGGACCTAATCAAACCTGAAAATACTGCAGTGTTTAGCAACTCCTCAGATTCAGTTCCACAACTGGCATCCTTGGATGCCCTTGTTATAATTCCCACAGGCCACACTTCTACACAGACTTTTCACAGCTTAACCCCAAAACATAGGAGATGAGACAAAGCTCAACCAAAAGCACTTTCAGGGCATTTAACACCACAATGAAAAGAGGCAAGAAAGCAAATGCCCTCTCCACATGCCAGGAGAAAAGGCTAAGAGGAAGGAAAGAATGAAAGAAAGAAATGGGACTCATGGAGAAGGAAGATGCTGAATCCAAGCACAGCAAAGGAAGTTACAGATGTTCAGGCTCTAATGGAGCTCCTAAGTGGTGGAAAAGAGCTAAATGAAACCAGGCAGAAAGAACAACTGGAATAATGTGAACATTAAAATGCCTGTAATTGCCCATACGAAAGGTCTGTGTAGCCTGAAATCCTGAGAAGGATGAGCAGCAGACACTGCAGGAAGGAGCAGCAAAAGAAGCACAGAAAATGATAGTTCCTTGAGAGACATAATTAAACATTTAAGTATGTGACTGAAAATGAGATTGTGTCTCGGTGACATTTGTTGCTGGTCACTGCTATATGGCTATTTTAAACATACTTTTAGCCTTGATAACATTCCAGGGCAATCAGAGCTACTTTCTATCTTGCACTTTTAAAAATGTAACCTGGTTTATTTGCTTTAAGCTTGCTTAAAACTGCCATTGCATTTTCTCTTATTGTTGCACTGCGGTAAATATTGGAAAGCCATTTCCTCCTCCACTTTTTAGTATTAGTATTCGTATTATTGTAGGAAAGACATTGTAAATAGAGAAAAAGAATCTAGGTCTTTCAAAAGGATGTTTTGATAAGGTTAAAAAAGTCAGAAAGACATTTTAGCAGGTAAGAATTAAGGGTTTTTTAATAATGGATGTAGAGTATTTTCTTTGGACTCATTGCCCTCTATCATTCATTGTTAATTTGTTACTGGGCTTATGAGATTATATTACTATTATTATTATTATTATTATCATAATTACATAATTACAATATTGAAAGGTAGAAACATTGTCTTACAGAAGAAATGTAAAAGGAAAAGTCTGGATATTTGGAGTTCCAATCTAACTAAAATGTTCAATCTTGAAAAGCATAAAGTGCATTCAACAACTGGATCTTATGAGAAAATAAGAAAATTTAAAAGCCTTTCTGATTTTCAGCTATTTTGTTTAAAAGTTGTTATATAATTGTAAAAGCTGTAGCTGAACATGTAGCTATGTAACCATGTGACACAATGTTTCTCTATTAAATTTTGTCTTTGAGAAAATTGTCGTAACAGCTGGGGATGTGGTAAGCATGCAAAGTATTTAAATGCCAACAAATACTTTTATTCCTGTTTTATCACAGCTGTTGTTAGACACTGCAAATATCTTTGGGCCAATCTTTCTTTAGAAACTAGAGAGATAAATAATGACATATAAAAAAGAATGGCATGTGGGAAAGATGTAATTCCTGTTGCCAAATATAAGCCCTCACTAATAAAATATATTCTGGCAATCAGACTAAATATTAAAGCACATTTAGCATGTTAGAGAAAACTCTGAACTATTCCTTACTAGGAAGAAGGCAAAGAACTGTTAGTTTGGGAATCTGCTGTGTTTCCTGGATTACATATGCCATAGAATTTCTACTTTCCATGAAATCCACAGAACTTGAATACAAATATAGACTTATTTGTCGAGGTAATTCTGCTTTCTACAGAAGCATATCAAAGATCTTTTTTCCACCTTTAGCTCAGAATTCATAGATATTCATTAAGCATTTTTTCCTGGGTAATATCTGACCATAAATTTTGTGATTGGCTCTACAGGGTGAAAAAATATGCCACATATATTTAAAGAGGAATCAGGAATATGAATAAATTATATACTGACAAATATTCAAAAGGACTTTTAAGAAGTCCTTGTGACATCTTAAACTTTTAAGAAGATAAGTTTAATAAATCCAGCTATTATTTTGCATAATTCTTTAGACTAAAATTAATTACCTGATTTTTAAAATAAAATTTAGGATTTAAAATGTATGAATTATATTCAAAACTAATTCCCCCAAGAGGAAATTTTAAGTAGATTCATCCTATCCTAGCTTAACTTAATCCATGCAGCTTATTTAAAACTGTACAGGAGGAAATAAATAAACACATATTAAATTTTAGATGGTAAAAGTGTTTTGCTATAATTCAGAAAAAACAAAGCAAAACAAAAGAAACCAAAACAAAAAAAAAAGAAAAAATCATCAAGATTTTTAATTAACTCATAGAATTATGCCGAAAAACATCTCAGTTAGTCTCTTTGTACAATAAAAGTAGGAGTTATCCAGAATTGAAGTTTGTTTGTAGAGCAGAAATGTGATAGCCATACAAACCAGGAGCTGGTTATGATGCATCCATGTGGATGGTATCCCTTATGTTCATGGAAGTCATTCTAATAACTGCTTCTAATTTAACTGTCCAAAGAACAAGGACTGAATATTGTTGGATGTATGTGGATGTAATTCCATGTGCAATCAATGCTGCTGGGCTCTGTAAACCCACACTTTTCCTTCTGGCATTGATTGAATAATTCCATTTGCTTAATGCCACATATACCACTAAACAAAAGGTTTTACCTAGTTTTACATATTAATTTTACCCAAACTGAGTAATGAACAGATAATGATACAATCATTCTAAAATGCATTCAGAAAAACAAAAATAACTTTTTAGTTTTCTCAGTTACAATCAAGATAAAAAGAGCCAGGCTAAGGTAAATTTATAAATAAACTCACATGAGATAAACAAAATCAGTCTAATGCAAATTGCAAACACTGCATTCATTCAGCGAGCTGGGTTTTCTTTTACGTAGTCTAAGAACTGCCTCAATCTGTGCCTCATTTTGATATGATAAGAAAAAAAAGTTAAACAACAAATTAATAGAAATCCAGGAAAATATATTATTTTATTATTGTTCATTAGATTTAAAGAAGAAATACCAGTTTGTTTCTCTAGAGATAGCACCACAAATTAAGATTGGAGATTCTCAGATGCAGAAAACTATTTCAAATATTTAACAATTGACTTTGCTGGTAAAATTACCTGTTTTGCCCTTCTAAATATCTAAACTTTTAAGTTCTAAAAAACCAAACAATCAACCAACCAACTAACCAAGCACAGAAACACCCAAGCAACCCTCTGCCTCAAACAAACAAACAACGAAAACAACAAAAAGAAAAAGGAAAGAAAAGCACAAGGATGTATTCTTTTCCCATTAGAATGCATGTTTAAGGTTTTCCACATGGTCGTTTTAAAGTAATTTTATAATTTGGGATTGCTTTTTATAAATAATTGATTTTTTTTTTTTTAGAAAATACCTGGTTTTTTTAAAACTCTCTGTTTGGCAGAAGGAACAGATAACAATGTTCAGACAACTGTTCACATTTACTGTACATATGAGTGCTGAATTTGAAAACTTTGGCAGAATCACAGAGCGGGTCAGGCTGGAAGGGGACACATTGGGTCATCTGGTCCAACCTCCCAACCCTTAAGCAGGGTCATCCTTGAGCACATGGCACAGGAATTGTCCAGGTGGATCCTGAATATCTCCAGTGAGGGAGACTTCACAATGGCTCTGGGCAATCTGCTCCAGCACACAGGCGTCTGCACTGTCAATAAGACCTTCCTGTTAAGAACTTTCTGTTCAATTGTGATACTTGACATACTACACTTGACTACTCACACTTTTTATTATTCTAGAATCTGAAGTTCACAACTGCATCATACTAAAAAATGCAAACGTATGACAAATGACAATTAAGACTGATTTTTTTTTCCTCTTCCTGAGGCTAGAGAACTCTGAGGCTGGAGAGCTAATTTTGATTTAGATATTGATTAACTTAAGATATTGAGCATATTTTCTGTTGGAGTCACTTTCAACATGTTGTATAAATTACTATTGTTTTTTAAATACTTGCATTTCTTATAAGTGCTATCAAATAGTCTGGAATTTGGTTTTCATTCAAAGTCTCCAGAGATGGAGGTCCCCAGCTATGTTTCCTATCTGTGTTAACTTAGTTTTGAACTTGCCCTCATCCACCACAATCCTTTTAGTGCTGCAAGTTGCTCTGGACTCTGGCTCTAGTCTGACTTTTGCTGATAAATCATCTGAATCCTACTGCGGGGAAGCTCTAGCACAGGAGGAGGCTGACAAAGATGTATTTCACTAGATAGATAATGAGATGTCTTTTCATAGATGACCATCTGCCCTTTCCTCAGAAACTCACACCATTTCTTTATAATGAAGATATCCTCTGATTTGAGAGTTTCTTGAGAAAATGGTTTCTTGATATGCCAAATGCCTAAAGAGAAATACAAACTGAAATGTAAAGAACACAAAGAACTAATTAAGCTGCTGAAGGCTCAAAGAGGCTTCCTTTTATTGTTGTTTTTTGGGGGGGTTTGGGGTTTTTTTTTGTTTTTTTTGTTTGTTTGTTTGTTTGTTTGTTTTGGGATTTTTTGTGGGTTTTTTTTGGTTTTTTGGTTTTGGTTTTTTTTTTTTTTTTTCAGTAGTGCCATCCTGGGTTAAAAGGATTATCAGAGCTACAGGAACTGTGTGATTTGGAGTAGGATAGTTACCAGTGCACTATGATAAGCAGTGTATAATAATGCAACATCTCATCCTTCTCATTCATAAAATGTTAGGAGGTCCAAAAAGAAGGAGGGAGCATGATAAATACATTAAAAAGAAATTGTATTATTTTATTTAAACTTGAGGATTCTGTCTCCTACAGTTTAAACAGATAACTATGTGTTATTCTGCCCCTATATACTTGCATGCCTGACAAATAGCTATGCAATGTAGCATACAGATTTTAGGGTTTTTATTAAATTATTACTGACTTTAGCAACCTGTATTGCCACAGCTGGAAGATCATATGTTTCTCTCTACTGATTTGACTATGGGCAATACTGCTGATCATTACAATCCACCCTGGGAAAAATCCTCTGCATTTTCTTGTATTTAAAATTATAATTCTGCACATTTAAATTGCACCTTAAATTTTTAAATAGCTTTACATAAATCCATTTTATAATTTAAATGGTGGCAGTTATGACATTTTGCAGAAGATCAGATCAAAGAATTCACTGTTGAAAAGCTGTGTCAATTCATTAAACAAGACTGTGGAAGAAGATATCCCTAACATACCAAAATAAGTCATAGTTATTGTCTAATCTACTAAAAATGCCTCTGGCATTATCCTTCTCATATTCATGGAGGCTAGTTCAGGATCACAGACAGTAGTCCCCATGCCACATACTATAGCTAAATATTTTTTTTAATATTTCTTAGGAATTATTCTTTCTAAGAACCATTTCTTAATGACTAATCACTCCCAATTGAAAGAAACTGATAAAAATTATTTCAAATTATCTCAAAAGCAGAAAAGCACTCTGAAAGTATCCAAATAAGAACAACTTTTACACTCATTGTCTACTGCCACGGGTAATCAACAAGTCTAAATTGTGACATGTAGGGCAATACTTGTCAGTATATTATGCTTTCTTTACAGGTAGAAAGCTCTTTTTTCATGGAAAAGTGTAAAAGTTAACCAAAAAACAGTATTAGAGCAAGACTACTGGTAGTAGTGATAATTAAAAATTAAACTTGCTTACGTTTTGCTATTCTAAGAGTGTGCTTTCATTCTTATAGTGATTGAATATTTGTCCTCTTTGGCTTTTATTCTTCAAACAATTCCATGCTCAAGTGTAGTCACACACACATATAGAAGTGGCAATATTTCTCTTTGGTTTAAACTGGTTAGGAGCAGAGATTGAAGTCCAGAACTGCCTTTGGGATATGCAAGTTATGGAGAGGTGATGTAAATCTCAGATTTCATGACACACATCTTTGGCCTGAATGTGAGTTGGAGGTGGCACATAAAAAATTGCTTGAAGCAATGTTAAAGATTCAAAATTCATCCTCGAAAGGACATTGTAATGGTACAGTTTAGACAAATTCTTTTACAAAAATGTTTATACAAAGTGAAGAGTGCATGCTACCAGAACTGGAAAAGTTTTTTAGCATTGCAGGGTTTTATGAATTCTTTTTAGTGTGCAACATCAGTCACAGAATAACCAGGCAAGTCCTACTTGCAATCACACGTCACTGTGCCAATGGACATGCTGCATGGCCAGCCAGGTGATTCCTGTAGTAGATGTGGAGGCATAGTAATATAGGAGAATTACTTCTTTAGGATGCTGGAAACCTAGCTGTTCCATACACATGGACATACAGAATGAAGACATACTTCAAATATGTATGACAATATAACTATATCCTCTTTCTAGAAATAGCCAAATGTGAAATGGAAAACATGCACTAAATAGTCCCTCTTGTCAGGATGATAAAGACTGATCTTCCCAGGTATTTTAAGAGTTTTAGTGTTTAAAGGAATGCACATTTTACTACTTCTAGGGGAAAAATAAAAGATTCCCATTTAAGCAGAAGAACAATTATGTTTACAATGAAAAACCTGTCTTCTATTTTTATTTCTTTCCCTATTATTTCACTGAACAATGCTATAATAACTGCATAAATAATACTAATCAATCCAAGGAATGTAGCAGGATGTGGTCACACTTGGACCACATTTTTAAGGGTCTGTGATGGTCATTACTAATGTTCTGTTCTTCAAAAAGCCTAACATTGCATTAGTTTTCCTTTTATTTTTCCTGATGTGCTCATGGAAATGTAGCTGTCTCCTGTGATGACAGTAAGCCTTGTTCTTTCAGGTGTTACTGCCTTCCAGCTGACAGTGAACATGCTGTTTGTTTTCCTTAGTTACACTAACTGTTTCCCTCCCCAGGATGGCTTTCATCTTGCTTTTGTACATGTTTGAATACCCTTTAGCTTCCTATTCCTCTTTTTTTGATTAATGCCAACAATTCCACCCTAGTGTGATGTGCAATTTCATTGATAAACAGTTAATTCTCCCTTCCAGACAATCTCTAAAGGCATGAGGTACTCTGCAAAGGTATTTCTGCAATGCAATGCTGGTATTTTTATGTTTATTGTATTACTATATTTCTTATGCATCTTCCTTTGTTTAGGTATTTCTGCAGAAAGTGGTCTATTTCCACATGATTATGAACTTAGTAGGTTTTTTTTCAGGTAAGATATAGAGTAGTCTAATTTTGTTTGTGATATGAGAATTGGATATTTGCCTAAATCGCCAAACTACTTAAAAGGTTCAACCTTAACTGGCTGTCAATTGGTCGCTTTTAAGACTCCATCTTCCCTCCTGTTTTTCTGCTTACTTATTGCTGAAGGGAAAACAACACTGTCCCACATAACTTGAAGATCATCTGGAAATAACTTTATCTGGCTAGTCTCAGCTACTTCATGAGAAGAAAAATTGTTCTTAGAGTAGAAACTCAGCACAATTATGGATATTTATCTTGAAATTCAGATTTTAAACACAAACTACATTCTTAAATAATTGATGCAATGTATCTATATGGAACCAGGCAATAGCATTTGGGTTTATTAAGATTTTCTATTTATATTTAAGTTTATTACCATTGACAACATGCTACAGGAGTTGATTAAAAGATGTCATTTGAATAAATTGTGGTCATGAGGCCTGTCTATAATGAAAAAGTTCAAATTTATAGCTAAATTGATAGAAACACATGCCAGATAAAAACATTATGTCCACATGTCATCAGTTCTAATAAAAATCTGATATGATTCTAAAATTTTCAAGTGAAAATACTGTCTTGACAAGGGAAGTGGGATAAAATTTAAAGGCTTTTACTCACTACTTTGACTTTTGCTGGTAATTGAGTTTCCATAGTCAATAAATGCAAGAAATAGTTTTCAAAAATCAGTGTTCTATTTCTTTTTTTACTCGTTTGTTTGGCTTATTTTCTTGGAACATATTTTACAAGAGCCTGGACAAGATTTAAAATCAGTATATTTTCTCTCTGTAATTATTAGCAACTAATCAGTTATTAACATTTTTTCTTGTCATGGAAGTTTGCTTATTTTAAATAAAAAAAAAAAAGCAACATTCATGCAACCCAATTCCAAAAGTCAATGTCACTTTTAAATCCTGCAAAACTTTACGCAACTCTACAGAAACACATATTGAACAGAAATTAATAAGAAAATATTTTATGCCTCAAAGCACTATGCTGTTTGAGTCAAAATGCTGGGGCTCCTTACCAGAATGAAGGTAATCCTGTGCAAGTAATTTTTACCTCAGTGTGCATTGTTCCCCTCACCTGCACATATCATGGCTGTGTTTAAGAAAAAGTACACTTAATAGGTATGCATGGAGGGGTTACTTTTGATACCATCAGTTGCTTGACATAAATACACATTTATGGTGATTCACATTCTGAAAGGTAAATGAAGTTAAATGCTGAATTAAAAACCTCAGAAAATCCTTCATTTTTTATCTTTTTTCCCCCCTTTCATTATACTGTAATCGTTCTAATGAGAAAACAAAAAAAAAGAGAGCATTTAATAAAGAAAAATATTTCCTTAGGATGAACTGGAAGGCTGAATTGTTATTTTGGTTTTGAATACCCAGGGTATCACCAAAGTCAATAGAATTAAGAAAAGCTGTAGTAATGATTTTGCTGAATACAGACTGTTGAAAAAACCTTTACACTTAAAAATACAATGGAAACACCTTTTTTCCCTGAGAACAGCAGTTTTAATTAGTGAATTCATTATTCCAGTGAATTCATTATTCCAGTTCTACTACAATGAATACTATACATAGCTCCAATGGAGCTGAACTGCTCTAAAATATTACTAGAAACACAGAGTTCACACAAGGAGTGCTTAGTAAGGACTAAATGAAAATTCAGCAGAAAACAGCAAGAACGTCGTGATTTGGCCAATATTTGCTTATCCTGTACTTTCAAGTGGACAAAGTTCTGTATGGATGAAGTTGCAGCAAGTTTTATAAATAATGACCATAAAATCTACTCAGCTCTCATCCTGATGATTAAACTGTCAAGAGGTACTGAGAATGAAGAGTAGACCACCAGCTCATTATGCACTTATTTGCAAGGCCCTGCTGTAGACAGCAGAAGCAGGTATCTAATTATTTTGTAGTTACCTGATCTTCTAATTAACAATACAAACAAAACAAACTAAACGCTTCCTAGTTACTGTGGAATTGCATTAATAAAACAGTACTTCCATGCTCTTTGCAGTACAAAGATCTATTAAGAAATAGAAAACCTAATAATATTCAAACTATGCATAGAGATTTGAAAGTATAAAATATATAATACACTTCGAGCAAGCTTGCAGCTTTCTTTTTTTCTCTACAGAAATTGTCTACAATATTGTCACTTCTCCCTCATACACTGCATGGTGTTTTGGTTGCTTAAATGTCTTCCTGTCCTTCATGTTAGGATTAATATGATTCAACTGTAGCAGGTATACATTTGGGAATTGGTTATTTATTCAAAAAGAAAAGAGCCTTTAAAAAAAAAAAAAAAAACACATCCTGTTAGAATCTAGGAGAATAAATAATTCAGGATAGTTCTCTTCCTTTTTGTTTCAATACTCAGGTGTACAAATCTCATCCATAAGAAATTCCACATGGTTCTTCAACCAACTTCAGATTTACATTGCGACATTTAACCCTTTCATTTTTATTCTGTGAGGTTAACCAGGGAGATTCTGGGAGTCAAACAGAAGAAACATTTCTATGACTGCCAACCTACTCAAGAAAGAAGGAGGCATTCTCACTGAGGAGAGAAACTTGAAAGTCTAAGAATAATAAAGAAGCAAACATGAACCAAAAGGTTTATGCTGATGTTACTAGAAAGAAATTTTTTAATATTTACTTTATGCAAACATCAAAAGCATAATTTTCTGCAGCAGGGTTTGAAGAGCTTTAAAACATGGGGGTTTTTTCTCTATTAAATTATGCAAAAAGAGAAGGAAAGCTTTTTGATATTTTCAACCTAAAAAGACAGTAATTTTCAACTGCAGGAATTCTGTAACAAGAACAAATCATTGTACAAGAGCAAAATCTTTGGTCTCGAGGTTATGATGAATATACTGAAGAATAGATAATAATAAGTATTAAGGAGAGCCCCTTGGAATATTTCAATTGTAATATATCTGTACATTGCAACACTTCCCTGAGAAGCACAGTGTCACATATAATTATACAGTATCCAGAGAGAACACAAAAGCCCATCTGTAAGCTTTGAACAGATGTTTGAATACTTGAGCTTATCATGGTCTTAACATTTTCAAACCTCAAAACAAGTGTAGCTTCAAAAACAATACTGTAGTAGGAACAAATTCAAAATTGGGATATTAAAATTCCAGTGAAGATGATATTTTGTTCACTGTTATTTAAAAGCATGTATCTGTTTAATATGTTGTGTTTTAAGGTAAAAGGTTTTTGTATACATAATTAAATACTTGCCAATTTTATTTTTCAGATTAATCTCCCTACAAATGCGTAAACTAAGAACAGAACTGACTAGAATAGACTATATCCATTGGAATAAACATAGAGCAAACATCTAACCCAACTGCCTGACTATATCAGGGCTGACCGAGTTGTCAAGTCCAAATACTTAAACACTGACAGTCATGAGTCATCAACCACCACACCAGAAGCCTGTTCCAATGTTTAGCTGCTGCCCTCTTGGTAAAGGAATGCTTTCTAGTGTCTATTCTAAACCTCTACTGGTGCATTTATGAAGCATTCCCATTCCATCCTACCATTGAACAGCGGGGAGAAGAGATCAGGACTTCCCATTTCCCTTCCTCAAGAAGTGTAGAGAGCAATGAAGCCTCCCCTCAGCTTTTTTGTCTCCAAACTAGACAAGCATAAAGTCCTCAGCTGCTTTTCACAGGATATTCCTTCCACCTCTTTTGCCAGCTTTGTTGTCCTCCGGACACATAGAAGGACCTTGACATTCTTCTTTAATGGAGAGGCCCAGAACTACACACTATACTTAGGGTGGGGCCACACCAACGCTGAATACAGTGGGATAATCACCTCTTTTGACTGGCTGGTGATGCCGTGTTTGATGTACCCCAGGATGTGGTTTGCCCTCTGGACTGCCAGGCATGCACTGCTGGCTCACACTGAGCTGCTGCTGACCAGCAGCCCCAGATCCCTACATGCAGAGCTGCTCTCCAGCCTCTCTTCAGTTATACTTTTCCCCATCGTAACTCCATCCTAGGTGCAGTATACAGCTGTCTTGGAGTGATTTATGGTGGTAGTCCATTCTATAATTCTCTGCTTTATGCCCAAAAAATGGCAGTACCACCTTTAAGGCCAGGGACTGGGTGTGTGTGGGACCAGGGAAGCCCTGGGATCTTTGGCAAGCGTTTTTCAAAATCTCATGTCCCAGGCATTTCGCGGAACTGCGAGTTTGGTTTTGCTTGGTTTCCTTGGCCCATGCAAAAAGCTTTCCCTCCCCTGTCTGGGAGAAGATGCAGCAGTAATCTTTCAGCTGAGTCAAGGTGACTGGAATGGCTGCTAGTCCAAGCCTAGAGAAGTGGGAGTGGGGCCGTCCCATTCCCTAAGCCTTGGGTAGCCAAGCCAGGGAGAAGGCACATCAAGAGGCTCCAGCTCAGCTCTTTCGCCTGCCATCAGCGTTGTGGTGAGGTCAATGCCAGAGAGCCACCAGGTTTATGCCTACTGCTGAAACTCTTCCATGGAAGCTGCACTTCCCTCAGCATGAAAGCCAGTGCCATCTCACACCATATGTCAGGGGTATTTCTTTAACTTTTGCCCCACTCTCTGGACATATTTGAGGCTTTGTTCCTGTGACTGTGTGGGGCAGGGGGTGGTGAATTCTGTGAGTATTCTGTTGTTAATAAACCATTGTTTTTTGGTTGTGGTTTTCTTTTTTCCCACTTTCCTTAGCATTCATTTTTCTGTTGGTGGAGGGGGATTACTGAAACCTTTAGAGGAGACTACTCATTGCAGAGCATCTTCTCTTAAATTTGCCTCAAAACAGAGGCAATAGTATTTGAACTTCTTAAATTTCATCCCAATAATGATAGCCCAAAGCACTAATCTATCTAGATCCCTCTGCAAGGCCCCCTATCATTCAAGAGAGTCAACACCACCTACCAGTCTTCCACTTTGGGATCATCAGTAAGCTCATCATAGGTTCACCTTCTGCATCCAGATCATTGATAAACAGATTGAACAGGACTGGCCCTGGAACTGCACCCTGAGAAATATGGCTGGTGACCAGTCACCAGCCAGAGGTCACCAGCCAAAGGTAATTTCATTCACCACAGCCCTCTGAGCTCTGCCCTTCAGCCAGTTCTTCACCCAGAGTGCTGTGAATGCACACATCCCACAGCTGGACAGCTTGTTCAAAATGTTACTGTGAGGGACAGTATCAAAAGCTTTACTAAACTCCAGGTAACTACATCTACCACTTTCTATTAATCCACTAGGGGAGTGACCTTATCCTAAAAGGATGTCAAATTACTGAAACAGAACTCTCTGAACCCATGTTGATTGTATCTCATGACTGCATTATTCATTTAATAACTTACACTAGTATCCAGCATGATTATCTCCGTAATTTTTCAAGGAGCTATAGTTAGACCAACAAATCTACAGTTCCCTGGGCCTTCCCTCACAGCATTTTTGCTGATTGGAATAACATTGGTTAGCAGATTAATTTTATTTCAATCAGGTAGCGGGAAATGGTAAGAAGTTCATTGTGAGCTGTGGTTTGTTTTAGGGATTGAAGGGAAGGGAAAGGAAAATGAGATGTGCCAAAGAAGGCTGCAAGAAATGAGGAAGGAAGACTGAAAGAGGAAAACATAAAGAAGATAAAATCCTTCCAAACCATATGAACCATGCACTATAGAAGTAGATCTTCACACGCCCTGAACTAGCTTAAAGAATGGTTATAAACTCTTGGTCCCAAAGGTATCATACACCTAAATGGAGCTGGAGTTTCACTAAATAGGACTATCAAAAGCATAGATTTAATGATCCTGTACTTACACCCAGCTAAGCAACTGATAGCATTCTAGAGTGCTGCCAGCTTGGAGTGCTCTGTGAGCAATAAAATTATAACCAAGCTATTAATAAAAAATGATTATCATTTCTTCCATTCAATAGTCACTTGCTATGAACAGCAAATACGTAGCTGGAAAGTAAAATGCAAATTTCTCACATAGTTTCTCACATGCCCATAAATCTCCCAAACCAAAAGTCTATGAAAGATAAAAGCCAAGCTTAGAAGTTAGTTTGTAAAATGGAAATAACAGACTTATGTGAACAAAGTTATCACTGCAGACTAATGGAATCCATAGAAAAACACTATTTCAAAGACAAAACTTTAAAGTTTCTACCCATTTACAGGTTGCTTGTGTTAGGGTACTGAAGAGAAAAAAAAGAAAGGAAATTCAACAGCAATACATTTGCACAGTGATAAGAGCATAATAAACTTCAAAATAAGAGAGGTTTGTTCACAAGGGATGAGATATTAAAAATATTATGTTAACTTGTAAAGATGTGTACTGAAAACAAAAAAACTTTTTATATGGCAGAAATAATTATAGGTTTTACAGTGTACCTGAAGTTTCTGAAGACAACAAACCAACTTCTTCCACTCCAAATAAATCTCATTTTCATAACTGCAGGCATAATTCTAAGGTTCTGTTCACTTGGTAAACCTTCCATTTATCTCTAGATAGCCAAATATTCACCCATAGTTTATCTGTTCCTACATAAAAAAAAAGTCCTGGCATCTTTAATCTGGTGCACCTCTTTCCCTTGTGAATGGTGAATTAGTTCAGAAAAGGCCTGCTTGAGAACTGAGAGGCGCTTATATACACCCAAAAAACTACAAATAAAACAAGAGTCTCCTTAAGCAATCCTTTAGAGGTTTGGTGGTGCATTTACTTATTTATCTATTTAGATCACCTACAAGTAATAACTAGTGTCTATGTTTAGCACAGACAATGGGTAAGTATCAACTCCTTGACATTGAATAGTCTGACACTCTTAAAATAGTCTGACACTCTTAATTAAATCTAGATTCAGAGTTCACCTTGGCCATCTTAGAAAGATAGAGAAGAGAATTTTCAACCCTGTTCTTTTAACTTTTTGTTTTCTCAGACAAAATCTTACTCTATTCTTGTCTGCGCAATGAAAAGTTGTGCACGCACAGTAAAAACATTGGAAGAAAAGTATATACCCAGGAAGTATCAAAATGAATCTTACTTCTAGATACCATAACAGATGAAAAGCAGATACACTTTTAGAGAGAAAAATGTAGGCATTAAAAACTTTGCATGCAATTTAGGTGCGGAAACTTTAATTAGCTAATAAAGAATAACCAACAAAAATCAGCAAATTTCACAGAGCGAATGCGAAATTTCGAAACTCGCATTTCCAAACATGTGAGTTTGGTCAGCTGACTAGTTCCCAAAGTTTATGGCTGCTTTAACTTGGAGCTTGACTAAGTACTTGAATTTTCTGCTGATGTCAGAAGAAAGTATATATGACATCCCCAAGAAGTTGATTTTGATAGCAAAAGTTAACACTTCAGTCTTTTAAGATTTTCAATAAATCTGTGGATAAATAAAATCTTAATTTCTAAGAATATGTATGTGCCTCGGGGGGCAGAGAGGAGATACACGTGAATTTTTAGAATCTAATTAATCTTTCATAAAACAAAAAAGTTTGGGTTTTTTTTTTTTTTTTTCCCTGAGTGTTACTTCCTTGTTATCACTAGCACAAGTGCTCTGTTTAAGTTAACGCACAAGTGCTTTGTTTAAGTTATCTGCAGTCAAAATAATACCAAAAATTTTTTATATATTAATACTGGAAATTTATTACAGATCATCTTAATACTTAGATACTAGGGAAAACTCCAAACAAATTAATGGATTTAAATGAAAATACTTTGCCTTAGAACACAAATATAAGTTTAAACAGACTAGCAATATTGTGTAGTCTAGAAATCAAGTAAATTCATAACTGTGAGTGTTCTTTGCTTTCTATAAAGTGATTTCATTGTTCAGATGATGTACATTTGATAGAAAGAGTGAAAAACTATATTTAAAGACATATTGAAATATTGCATTCTGTGCATACACAAATAGTCCAATCCTTATTCTATTGAAAAAATTAGAGGAATAGTAATTAAGTAATGTTTAAAACAATCTCAGTATGTGATAGGCACCCAATAATTTGTGTCTTTCATAATTTTTTCTTTGGTTTTAGACATGTGGTTGTTTCAGAAATACCAAGCACTTATAATTTCTTACTAGCCATGTTGGGAAAACTGACTCAGGATAAAGTATGCCTGAGAGAAAGGTATTATTTCCATTTTTATTACTATTGTTATTATTTTAACCTTATATGGATGATATTTTGGGGGAAGAAGCAAGCAAATGAGTGAAACTCTGCTACATTTCTTAATACAGGAATGATATATTATAATGCTAAATTGACTGCATTTTCTCAGATTCCATCTTACTGTATAAGCTAATCAAAATTTGCAGATACTTTTAAACTGTAGTTGGAAATTTGAAAGAATGCTTACATGGAATTATCTGCCATGATGATTTGATTTTTAAGTTTCTAATATTTGGAAAACTATTTTCAGGACAAGTACCAAATTCCACTGCATGCGTGTTCATGACTGAGTTCTTAATAACCTTTACCAAATATTTCTGTTCTCTAATCTCTAGCTAACTTGGCAGCCCAGCTGTAATAAAACAATAGGATCTCATCAGAAATAGCCACCTTCCCTACAGTCAGAATAAGTACATTGCAGTCCTGAATGATTAAAAATCGGACTGCTAAGTCTTGCCAACAGAATATATTTTACCTTTTTGAAAAAAAAGACGTTCCTCAAAAGTTGTCATATAAACATGTTCTTAAACTTCCATTCAACTAATAAAACTGTGCCCTACTAATTCAGACAGAAAAGTAAAAGGTCAGAAAGATTTAAAAGCCATAAAAATGTATTAATTGCCAGAGCATTAGGCCATCTGTCGTGAAGGAACAGTCTTTGTCCTCTGTGGTGGACTCAGCTATATCAATAGTGTAACTGCTGTTCAATAGCTGTGTGTTAGTTTAGCTCCTCCTGGAGCAGACATTTAATTGAAACTCAGACTGGCAGAGTACATGACTCCCTGTTGTTAATTGGTCTTTAGAGACTGTTAAGAAGTATGGCAATTATCTCTAGCCCCAGTCCCAAAACAACAAAAAGATTTTTAAAAGAAGAAAATAATAAGGTCACCTTGTCTTTTCATTAACAAGCAGCAATAAAAAATTTGTCAGTTCTTTAAATAAATGTAAGCTTATGTGGCATTTTCTTTAGATACAGACTTGAATAGAAGTATGGCACAGCAGTTGATCATGTACCACTAAGGCAGGTGGCCCAGAGATTGTCTGATCAAAACCAAAAGTCCTTTTTTTTCCCACTTCAGTGAAAAATATTCTTTCTTGGATCAGGTTAAGAGCTTCAATTCAAGGTGTGTAAAAAATAATGCACCATAAAATGTCAAGATGCCTGAAGAAGATGGATGGGAGAAATAAAGCAATAAGTGATCTGTGAGAGAATCCCAACCCCCTTCAGAGAAGAGGACTTTAAGAGCTAATTAGAAACATTTTTCGGTACAAGCAGACAGCTGTATTTTCTGCCACAAATTATTTAAACTTGGAAAGGGAAAATGAAATTTTCAACAATCACTCCAAAACACAATACAAAACAATAGAAAAACTCTGTAATATGCAGCAACTTACCTTTTAAAACACCACTTACAAAATAAAAACATCTCTTCATTAAGCACTAAATCTTTCCTTAGAACATAGAAAAAGATTTTAAATAACACAGTCTCTGTGACATGATTTTAGATTCTTTAAAAGTAGTAAAAATTGTCCTCTCTATATACAGTACTATATTTACATAATAGTAAAGTCATATTAGTATAAACACTTATTTCAAGAAAAAGGTAAAGGCAAAAGGTAAAAAATTCCATATATATAGTCAATAGGAATTCTTACCAAATTAAATGTGACCACTTACAAGATTTTATTTTCTATCTCTCAAGAACAAAAGTGACATTAAGAATGCTGTTTCATATATGGATCCTCTTGTATTTACAATCAGAGTATTTTACACTCCTATGTAGAAATTTAAGAAAACAATCATCTTTGCCCTATAATTCAAGCATGTTTTAGAAATTTTCCATGTTACTATCGGAAAAACAATAGTAATTTTTCTAGGAAGAATATTCAGGGAATACTCTGTTATAGCCAACCTTCTCTTTATTCATTGAAGCAAGACTCTGGTGAATAGTAAGTGTGCAACCCTGGAAAATGTTAAGCATTTAAACACTGCAGAGTGCTGTTAGAGATAGCAAAGAACCTTACATTTAGCTGGTCAGGGAAATCACTCTATATGTTTAATGAAATGTATGAGAACAATCAAAAGACAGACTACCAATGCAAATAGTGCTGCTCAGGGTAGTTCTCCTGCCCCTTCAAATAATTACACAGCATAATGTTTCTGTATGTCATACGATCTGCAGAAGATCTGAAGGGTTAAACACAGAGCCATAAACAAAATTACCATGTTGACTACTGTAAGAGTTGCAGCCGATATGTTTTTTGCAGCTCCACACCAGTGCCGTCGTGGCATTTTGGGACGTCATGTGACGCCTTTGAAAAGCACTACGCTCATCAGATACTCAAGGACTTGAGTAGTTCCGTGTTTAAACTTTAGTGTGAATGACTAATGGTCTAAATTAGTATTTTAGATGGCCTTCAAGTAGGACACTCTCAAAAGCTCATGGCAAATCATAATGATTAACAAGGACTAAAAAATACACACTTTTATTTCTGTGGACTTATTTCCAAAAGGAAAATTTGACTGGGAGACTTTGAATTGCTTCAGGGTGTGAACTATAGACCTGGTAATATAGCTCAGACAAGAGCTTGTTAAAAGAAGTCTTGAGTTTTCACCAGATCCCTATTTACATCATTACAATTTTAGATATTCAAGAATTAATTGAAACTGCCTGAATCCAAAGTACAAGTACCTACCCTACTGCTAAATATTATTAAAATAAAAGAAATCTGAAAAACGGGCTTTATAAGCACAGACCTGATATTAAAGTCTGCACAAGGGCAATTTGGTGTAACTAGGTGCCGCAAATTTTAATAAAGGGGGGAGAAAAAAAGATATTACATATTGTAAAATCATTGCTTTTACTCAGTTATAGGAGACACTTCTCTCAGATGTAATTCTGGAAAAACATAATTCTCATGCTCATGTCTTTGGTTGCTCATTACATGAAATAAAGAGTTCAGGCTAATTAAATAATACTGTTTTAAGGTAAATCTCATTTCTCCTTCAATACATACAGGCATGAAAACTTCCAGGTATATACCCTTTGCTGGTATCACTGTGAGGTCCATGCCATAGAGTTGGAAGTCCAGATTTTAAAATTCTATAATTTTTAATGCTTCATATATTTTTATTTGGTGTTATAAAAATGTATCTAAAAGTTAGATAGCTTTTGTGGGTTTTCTTTCTCTCTTTTTGAGAAACTGTGATGATTTTGAGAACAGTAACGGTGAACCGCACTTCAGACCATTGCCCTTTACAATTCTGGTTACTGTCTGTCTTAAAGAAAAAAAGCCAGAGGAGTAAATTCTCAAAGACCACAAAGACCAAATTAGGAAAAGAAAATTATTCAATTTTCAAAATCTCTGGGGTTTTTTTGGTTTTTTTTTGTATTTCTTCCAGGTCTTATTCCAAGTAACCCAGATTGGTTACTGTTAATGATCCTTCTGTCATTATTGGTTCTCTCAATACTTGCACTGCTTGAAAGCTTTGTTAACGTACCGACATCAATATTAATAAGTGATAATATGAAGTTTAACAGAGTTACTGATGACTCAAGAATCTTTAACTCCCTACTCTGGCATGCGGGAGCAGAGCACAAACTGCCATGACTAGAGAAAGGGTGCAAATCAAAGCGTTGCAGTAGACTAAGCTTGAACTTTTCCTGTAACAAATCTCAAAGTCATTGTATTTACCATTTAACAACTTCTGTTAAAGTGTCAGGTTGTTATGACTGTATATTCATGAAGAAGTGTTTAAGAATTCAAACTTTGTTTGCTAAAATTTATAAGTTTGATTCTGGAAGGCAAAGAGCTTAATACATTTTTTTTTTCTTTTCTTGTTGATACTGTCATTAAAGATAGCTCTTTAAAGTGAATTGAAAGATTTCTGAACTAGTTTTCACAGGATGGAGTTATGGAAAATTAACTGCATTGTAAGGTTCCATATAGGACTAAATAAGATTCACTATTCCCCTTAATACTTAAATGGAACTCTCCAAGTTATTTTTAAATTGTATTGGATATCTCAAAGAATCACAAAACCACAGAATGGTGTAGCTTGCAAGGGACCTCTGGATGTCAACCTGCCCAGAATACAATTTATAAATACATGTCTAGCACCTTAATTTAGTTGACGATATACAGGATATGTCCCAGATGTAATTCTAACCCAAATTAAAAGATAATCGTAAGAAACTGTGATTAAGAGATGTCAGTATAGAACATTTGCTCACTGCTTCTTTGTGTCTTGTTTTTTATTTCTTTCCTTATTAAGAAAAAACTATTTAAATATATGTTTGTTACTTGTTTTCCACTTTGGTACCATTAGACCAGTTAGAAAATCTGTTAAATCTGAAAGGAGCAATACAGCTGCAATGTCATTGGATATTAGAACCATTAGGATTATATTTGCTTTTCTTTGTTTGTCTTTAATACATGTATATAATAAAAAAAAAAGTGATTTGTTTAAAAACACAGATGAGAAAATTTAGCCAAGACTATGCCTTTAAAGCTGCTTTCTTCATCTTAGATACCCCATTTCTAGAAAAGGGACTGTCATGATGATTGTACATGCTCGTCTGAGGATCACTTTGAACAATCAAATGTCTCTGTTTCCCAGCAATTATTTCATATTACAGCAACTGAAAATTCCTTTCCAGAAATAACGCAGGTTCAAAAAAGATGAATACGAACAAAGAAGAGAGGCAAGGGCAAAAAGGAAAACTGAAGCATAGATGGCAGAATTTATTTCTCCCAAGTCACATACGAGGTTTCATTCAGCTTCTAAAAGTGCTAGGAAATCAGAAAATTCCAGTATACTTTCTCTTACCTGAAACTCTCAGGACATCATTCCTTTCCTCTGTGTTTTCTAGCTTTTCCTATCTGTCACCAAGGATATATAGCACAGGTTTCTCAAAACTAATCTTATCAAGGTTTGTTGAAACACTGCTGCTGACCTGGGATATATACAAGTATCATACATTTAATAAGGGCATCTCAGTGGTATGTTTTTAAAAATAAAGAAATCCTAGTTTCCAGATGATGTAGGTCAGTGTAACTTTGCTGATTTTAAATACTGGTTCATATAACCTAAATATTTGATTGATTTTTTGTAGTACTCTATTACTGGGTAGATAGTACAGCTTTCATTTTGTGATTTAATCCTTTCTATTTGAATAGCTTGCAGCTTCTTGTTAGGATAATTTAAAATACTCTTTTATTCCCCCACCCCCCGCTGTTTTAACCTCACATCTACTTGCTGTAACTCAAAAGAGAAATAATTAAAGGGCTCCTCAGAAACCTGGAAATTATCTCACCTGAAAGCACTGTATTTTAGATACAAATAACACATAGTAACACTTAGTCATCAGCAGACTTGCTGCGAAACCTCTGTTCCTAATCCCTATTTAAACAATCAGATTGGCCCTGCTTAAATACTTTAAATCACCATGTTAAAAATATTTTAAGCAAATAAAGAATTTCAATACAATCAATTTTCATAGGTCTGTTGTTTAAAGTTTTTTGCCATCAAAGTCTTTACATCTGCTGAGTTCTAACTGCATATCAATTTAGTTATTTGGGTAGAAGTTTTGTTATAATCTGTCACTGGAAAGGGGTTGATGAAAATACAAATTCTCTTCTCTTACAAAAGAATCTGATCAAAGGAGAACCTTTGATTTGCATTATCTCAATACTGTAATTGTTCAAGTTTTTAGTAATTGGCCATTCTGTACAACCAATCTACTACAAATGTAGTGGTCTGGTGACTTCTTTTCAACTTTTTTATATGGTAAAAAGTATTTTTATCTTATGAGGGTTAATTCATTATTCCATTCAGATTTACTGTTCAAGATTTATAATTGGTTTCATCAGGCTATAGCACATGACTGAAAGACTTTCAAAGCAGATTTTTTAGTCTCAAAATAGGTTTGTAAAACCTAATTTTTCAATAAAGTTTATCAGCCTTAAGGAGATCGTAAATATACTTGAAATCATCAGAGATTTGTTGAGGCCAGTTAAAAAGTTGCACTGCAAAAGAAGATAAATCCTAAGCACTCCAATTATTAATATTATAATTACAAGTAATATTTTTATATCTGACCCATATATTTCACTAGTTTTTTGAGTTAAAAGTTATCTTAAGCACTCATGATACATTTCATATAGCACCATTTACTTAAAAGGAGTAATAGAAAACTACTATATTTATAATTAGTCCAGATACTAATTCAGGAGAAAGGAGTGGTTTATCTGCACTTTAGTAATGCTTTCAACAGTTTCTCCTGTATCATGCTTATAAACAAACTGATTTGTGGGACTTACTTGGATGAAGTGCAAACAAAATAAACAGAGAGTGAAATGGACTAAAAGCTGGCTAAACTGCCAGGCTCAAAAGATCATCATGAAAGAAATCCATTAGGCAAAATGCTCACCTTGGCATGTACTGGCTATATTTCCATATTTAGCTTGCTATCTAGCTTCTTTACGCTTTATTTGTTACTGTGTGTTACAGATTTCCCCTTTTGCCCTTTCCCCCAGGTGAATCTCTATAAATGTGATGCAAATAAAGCAAATCCTACTTGCGAATAGCCAGTTTCAACTGAAACAGCATACTTGTTAGACTTAGATATGGAAATAATAATTGAAGCATATTGCGTCTGATTCTTCTCTGGTTTTTACCCAGTCAGAGTACTATAAGAATTTAAGAAAGTGCAAGACAAGCAGTTGCTGTGTCCGTTTTCAACAGTTGTGGGCACCTTAAATATATTTTTTAACTTCGATTTAGTAAAGAACTGCATGAAAGCAATCTTTTGCTTAAAATACTCATCCAGTTTTTCACAGTAAATACAAATTATAATCAGTCTTCAAATTAGATTGAGATATTCTTTTCAAATTGTGACACCAACACCAGAAACCCAGGTAAAGGTTTTGCAGTTTAAAAAGTCCAGGAAAGGATTAAAAAAAATCTACTGAATGTATCACGTTATGTTTGATAAGCCCCTCATTAATAAATACATTTTAGCGCTTATTTTAAATACACTTTTTTCCCCCCTAACATTAGAAAAAATTGTTTAAATAAGGAGAACCTTGGTTTTACAGTTTATGTCTTCATCATATCCCTATCTAACCTTGCCAAATAATAAAAGTTACTTTTATATACATAAATCACAGTTGGAAAAAACTGACTGCAAACCATACACTAAATCTGAAACATTTTAAAAGTTAAGGATTTTTCAAAGTAGCAAGTTCTTGAAAATCCATCTTGGAGAGACTTGATGTAAATACTTAAAGAACATGAATTCTTCCCACACATGGCCATTATTTGGCAGTAGGACAGGTAAATTTTTACAAAATAAAGAGTTGACATTTTCTTCAAGATTATTTATAAATTCTCAACTTTTTGATATTTTAAATATGAGAAGTATTGTATATAAAATTTGAACTGGATAAAGGAGCTCAGGAATTCTTGAGCAGTATTCCTTGATAATGAGCCTCATAAACAGGAAATAAATTCACTGCTCACATTGGGATTTCTCTGTATATTGTTGGAGTATTTTCATTCTTGCACACCTTCCACTGCCATTTTCTATAATATCTGCAACAAAGGCTTACAGCCCTGAATCTTTGGACATACTAAACCAAACTATGACCTTAACTGAAAAAACTGTGACCTTGGAATTTTTCTTTTTTAGTCCTTTTTTTTAGTGAACCCAGAAAGTTGGGGAAAAAAGATATTTTCTCTCTGTGGTACTCAAATGAAGTAAATTTTGATGTCTTCTAATCCTGTTCTGTCCTGTATCTATCACAGCAGACAAAACTATTCATTCACCACAGTTAGTAATCCAAGGTGAGGCAACTACCTGTTACATTTACTACTGCAGTAGGAATTACAGAGAGAAGGGGAAAGAAAACTCTCCCAGCAGAGCTCAACATGACAGACTGCAAAAATCAATTTTAATTAATTCTGCCTCTTTAAATCTGCCTGCTCTTTTGGAAAGATTGCTCTCTGTGTCAGGCACTATGGCAATATAATTAACAAAAGCACTGCAGGGCACTGATAGCACTTGCAGCCAATTTACTTGGCAACATCTTGGTTTTATGAGAGCGCCAGGTGAGAAGGTCCATTGTATTAAGAGTGGGATTTGTGTAGTATCTTCATGTAAAAGGTACTCATCTTTTACCAAGAAACACCTTGTGAGGTATTAATTACATGGCTTCAAGCAAGAATTAATGAGAAAAAACTTCTGAAAAACAACTTCAGTGTTATGAGACAGAGACTGCTTCAATGTAAGATTACAAACAATAAAAAACCCAGGATGTCAGCTATAAAGTTCATACTGGGAAGCAGAGGCTTATGAAGAGTTGTTTTTTTCTGATTTGTTTTTCCATGTTACTTGGCACACACATTTCAAGCCACCTACTGTAGAGGACTGACTTTTCTGAAGCAATATCTCTGTTACATTACATGGCTTCATTTCCTAAAGCACTTGACGGAGTGGTAAAATATACTACACTGGTAATAAAATGTCAGTTGACATTACTAACACTAAACTCATCTACCTTTGAGAATTTTTTAGTGCAAACATCTCAAAACAGCGCCCTTCTTTCAGAAATGGTGAAGCAATCAAATGCAATGTAATGAGCAAAAACTTCAAAATATTGTCTAAATGTGTCATTAAAAATCAGATTACCAGTCTGGTGTGTATACATATATATAAAGTTTATATTTAGCAGTAGAATTCCATGACAATTGAGTAAATTAGTATACAGCTTCCAGAAGAATCAGGTTAGTAGTTCAGTACAATTTGGGTTTAGGTTAAAATAAAAATAGTGGATTATATCATACAAAGAATTTATATGGTAAAAGTTCAATCTGCTATTTCAATAATTTGGGAAAAAATCAAACCAAGTATCATCTGTTTTCTACAGCTGACATGAAAGGCTAAAATAAATAAATATTGAAGATAACACTCGTTCTTCACGCATACCTTCCACTACTGCTTGGGGAGGGCTTGGGAGTGGAGAGGTGAAGTTAGGCATAACAAATGGGTGATGAAAGGTGTGGCTTTATTTTTTGTCTCTTTTTGCTCACCACTTAAATCTAATTAAATTAACAAAAAATTCATTTTCCCCATATAGAGCCTTTTTTGCCTGTAATACATTAACTGAAAGCAATCTCCCTATCTTTGCCTTAATCCCTAAGATTTCTTATTTTATTCTATCCCCTCATAGGGGAAGTGAGAAAGCAGCTGTGTGGTGATCTGACTGTTAGCCAAGACTTACTCACTTATCTTACAAGAACTTGGATAAATCACACATATATCTCCCAACATTTATCTTTACAGTTTTGTCTAACAGAAGAGCAATCTCCACTGTATTCTTTTTCTTCTATACTAGTGGGGCAATAACATTTTAATTTGATTATTTGCACTTTTTTTTTTAAAACAAACTATTGTGTTTCTAGATCAATCAGCTCTTTCATTTAAATTATTCACTCCAGTAGGTGAAAGTATGAATTCAGAATCTTGCCAATTCACTTAGAAATTCTACAGTTCTGTTTACAGGGATGATGTACAAAAAAACCTGAATGCTTCCACAAGAAACTACTCCTGTAGCAGCAATCACCTCAGTGAATCATGTATATCTCCATAACTGAAGTAGTCAGCCAGAACTCTGTCATGAAACAATGCCTACAAAACCAAAACTGAATGAAAACAAAGTACAATATTTGACTCATGCTATAGCAAAATTATCAGGCTTCTAACACATTTTGTTTACTTCTTTTGTCTAGATTCCTTTTTCGACAATACCAGCATATTTAGAATTAATGAAACAGACCAAAAAAACTTGAATAGAAAAATCATAAACCACAATTTTAAAAAAGTTCTTATCAGAAAATCTAACTGGACTTTTTTGTTATGAAAGATTTCAGCATAATTCTGAGGCCAAACAATGCAACTTCTGTCTCTCCTATGCATAACAAAATTCAAAAGCATGTAGGCTAAGATAAAAATGTTTGTGCAAATTAGGATTAATTAATTACAATTAAGTAAAACCAAACAATACCTGAAACACATAATTAAGAAAGTGTGATCAAGAATAACAGAGATTAATGGGACTGTTAATTGATGTTGGAGACTGCAAAAATTTAGCACAGCTGTAAGCCTCTCCTTGTCACTGTAGAACACAGATTCGTTATATTCTATTTCAACATTTGAAATATGCTGCTATTGTTTTGGCTTTGTATCATATTAATCTTGGCAGAAGCAGTGAGGCTTGGGGCTGCACCATTCTACCTCTTCATTTGGATCTGTGTGTATCAGTGTTTTACCTTTCCCTCCAGACCTACTGAAGTCAGTGAGAGTTTCCTATTGATGTTCGTAACTGCTACAGCATGTAGTAAAATTTTAAGTTACTCCTAACATCCCTCCTTGAAGCTAATTGAAAATGGTCAATTGTGAAAGACTTTATGTAATTTTACAGCTCATCTACTCTATACAAAACTGTTAAATATTTCAAGGATGTAAGTCCGTTTCCTGTAAGTCTAGATTATAAGTGCTTAATCATGAGAGAAGAAAGTTCTAAAGATAATTCATGAGGTCTTGAAGACTCTAGTGCTCTTTCCATCATTACAGCTGGTGCTCATTCTTCTGAATTTCAGGATATTATTAATGTGAAAGAAACACTCCTATGCAAAGGAAAAGTGTGGAGCTTATGAGCAGCATTACTTAAGCTTTGTCTAAATGGAAATGTTCCAGATAGCTGTATTAATGACAAACTACTCTTTCTGTGACTGCCTTGGCATATTATTGGGGCTGCTTGGTATGAATCAGACCAGCTGCAGTTTTGATAGTTTTATTGCTCCATGGAAACCAGCTGAAAAGAAAGTGGGTATTACAGTTGACACAATACTGAGTATAATCCAGCAGTGGTGTCTTATCACAAATAAAGCAACCAGCATGTTAAATTACATTATGAGGACTGTGACCACCAGACCATTTATTCCACTCTACTCAGTGGCAATGGACCCAAACCTGGACTACTGTGACCAGTTTTGGGCCCCACAGTTGAAAAAGGTCATGACCTTCAAGAGAGGTTGAGGAAAATGTGTTTATTTCATTTGGAGAAGCCAAGGTCAAAGGCCAATTTAAGAGAAAACCAGGGCACTTGAAGAAAAGTTACAAGGATGACTCAGTCTAACTTTTTCTACAGGTAGCAGACAACAAAGGGGAAATGGCTAAAATCACCTGCCTGAGAGGTTCAAATTAGATATTTGGAGGCTATTGCAGCTGTAGAACAGGTCACCTAGGGAAGCAGCATAACCTCCATCATTGTCAACTTCTAAGACTTAATTAGACCAAACCACAGCTGATGTGATCTATTGGTGATAATCTTGCTGAGAGCAGGAATTTGGATGGCTTCCATACGTGTTTCTAACCACCATTTCTATAACAAACTCCTAAATGTTGCCCAGTAAAGCACAAAAGTTAAACGAAATGAGCAGTCATTGGATTTGGAGGTTTCTTTGGCAGAGGGATGGTCCCTACTGTAAATAAAATTGAATGCTAGTAAGAAAAATCACCATTTTGATATTTTTTCTCTTTCTTACCCGTTCTTAAAAATCCAATAAATTAGAGAGTTATAAGTCTTTCGTAGCTCTTCCCAACCATTATTCAGCTTATTTAATCATAGAGAAAGTAATCTGAAACTTCAATTTAATATGTTTGCAGAAATATTGTTTAAAAGAATGTTTTTCCCCCTACACATATAGGCCAGCTGTGTCTCATATACAACGGAATACAACATCCAAAAAAGAAGAGAAACAATATTTCCCTTTGAAGTTCAGCTCCTTGAAAAAGAAGTGCTAGTGGTCAAACTTCAAAGAGAAACTGCCCTTCCTATCTGGCTGTAGCACTTCAGAAAGAGCTAATTTACCTCTGTGGTGAAAGGCAAGCCTTTCAGCAGTTGAGCTGACTGAGAGATGTAACTGGTGGACTCCAGAATTAGATGACAATTTTCTTTGAAGCTTGGCTGCTCTTCTCATTAGCATTACAGACAAGTTGAAATTATTTACTTTCCATTTTTATTTCACATAGAAAGATAAGTGGAAGCTCCCAACCTAGCACTTCAAGTTGTAGCTGGACCTTAAAAGGCTTTTATATTCTTAAATGGCAATCATGAAGTTTTCTGACGTACATGGTAGAGACACCCAAATTTTTCCTTTTACAACACCTTGACTGCCATCCACAAGGGACAGCATAGAACCTATCTAACAGAAGTCTACAGAAACTATCTGTACAAAGTGCATGGTCTTATTTTAAGTGACAATGATTCTATAGAAATGATAAAAAAATCCCATGCTTCTTTGAAATATGCTATGATTAAAATTTGCCCCATATAACTACTTTGTTTAAAGTAACTGGCAGCTTGCACTTATATTTCTAGGGTGACATCTACACAGCTAAGGAAAAGGTCAGACATACTAGAATTCTGCTGCATAACAAATTCCTAAGTGGAATATTTTTCCTGGATACATTATACATTTTTACCACTGACTTTCACAGAATTTAAAGGGCACAGCTCATATGGTCTGCGAGGGCTTAAAATAGCCAACACATCTATTCAATCCATGAGGGACCTGACAACCTACAAGAAGAACAGTTGTCTATATAAGATTTAGCATAAGTTTCCATCTTTCTATAGCTACCATTTTTATTTAGGCCATTTTGATGAAGCATCTCAAACAAACCCTAGAGGTTCTTAAAAGCTTAGGATAGTTCTTAAGCAATTCAGTAGCTTAAAATATAAGGATAATTGCAGTTGCAATTAAAACAAGATAACAAAGAAAATTGTGCATCAGAGAATATTTGCTGAAATGTGAAAGAAAAAACATACAAAGAATTGGAAAAGCAATGAAAGGAAGTAGAGCGGTGCTTGAAGGATAAGAAAAAGACAGTAAGATTCAAATGTAATACAGGAAAGGGAATGCAAATGAAAATATTTTATAAAATAATACGTAGTGAATGAAAAAATACTACTGACATTAAAATAGTGGGTTTCCTATTTTATTCTTTTGCTGTTGAGGGATTTTAATTTTATATAGAAAGAAGTAATTTTAAGAGAAAAAATGTTTTAAAAATATAGTTAAAGTAAATTAATTGATGTTTAAAGAGACATACAGTAACAGTATTAAAACACTCCAGGGCATTTTTTATTAGCCTATTAATACAAACATCAGGTGGTAAAAGCACTCAGCCATACAACACACCTGAAATGTACATTAACTGAGAAATAAAACACACTTGGTTGAATTTCAGCAATTCACTATTGTTGCAAGTACACGTACCTAAATGTAAAAGCACAATTTTGTTTACAAAACACCTCTAAGACCCACAGCAAAAATATTTGACAACAGAAAAATTATAAGCTAAAAATTTTGTTTCCTTTTCTAGAAATAAAGATATTTTGATTTTTTTTTTTCTATCTCTTCTTTTCAGGAGTCAATTCATAAAAGATAATAAATCACTTCATACCTTATTTGGTCTCAAAGGCATGGGAAAATGCTTTTCAAAGCTGAACTCAGACCAGCCTCACATTCTCGAGCACAGAATATCATGATCTAACCATCTGATTTCCCATTGCTCAAAAAAAGGTGGAGGTTGAGATATCATGAATGAACTGTGATTTCTGTTATTGTTGCATACAGTGTATTGCTACCATGGGAAAGGCATTCCGAATTACCCCTGTCATATCATGAAATTAAGAACATGTGTGTGAAATTAATGGTTTTCTGTCAGTATTTTTTTTATAGTCTATTAAGTTAGGCTGTCCATGTCACTTTCCTCTGTCTCTACTTATAAAAAGTCTCAGTAGGAGAGTGTTCTCTCATTTTAAAGCCTTGAAGTCAAATTCAAAGTATTTCAGTAAAAACGCAAACTTCAGTAACATAGCATGAGGTTCAGAGTGACAAGTATATATATATTTTTTTCTTTAAACAGGAATAAACAAAGGAGCCAGACATTTATTAAAAAAAAAGTATAGTTTTACTGTGTTTCTGAAAAATGTTCACTGATTAAACAAAAAAAGTTGATCAAAATGTAGAAAAATAATGATGAAAAAAGGGTTTTTTTCAATTTTTTTTTTTTAATTTGTAGAAAAATGCTGACTGGTCTATAATCATGTTTAGAGTTGTAATTTCTTACTATCACTTTCGTTTTGATGTCCTTGGCAGAATTTTAAAAATAATCCCCCCAAACCTTTACAGCATCCATATTTATCATAGATAATTGTGTGCTTCTTACATATTGGAAAGTGTTCAAATACTATACTACTGTAATGGATTTTTCCTTCACACATCAATCAACCTTTAAAAATCTGATAAACTCAATTCCACTTAGACCATTTATCTGAAATTTGAGCTTCAAAATTATTCAGCCAACAAACTGATTCCAAATTCTATTGATTTGTCAGTCACTTGGAAAAAGCATCAGCTAAACACAAACTGAGTTATATTATAATTAGTGAATTATTATAATTTGTTTCTGATTTCCAGAGGCAACTTTCTTCATAACTGGTACATATAAAATGCAAATTTTATATAACTTGGGTACAATTATTTTTAAAAGCATATAATTAAACAGGACTCATAAACTAATACCGTAGTTGCCATTTGTGACAGCATTTGTCAAAAGATATCTCACAATGTCTAAGCTCTCCCATTTTCACTTTATAAGCAGAAACTGTGACTATGTGAGGTCTACCACTAAATAAATTTTAGGAGTTCAATAAGCAAGTGTCTCTTAGAAACAATAATGTGACCATTGGGAATTGAAAGCACCCTACTGACCCTCCTGTGGTTTTCTGTTGACAGGTCTGAAATCCTGAGCATCACTGACATCCAGGCAAGTTACCTCTACCAGCAAGTGCCTTGCTTAAACGAGGTGAGGAAAAGTTCATGACAGACAAATTCATACATGCTTTTAAAAATACTAAATTTACAGAAAGGACATTTAGCTCAGGAAGTCAGTGACCTGAACCTTGAGGGTGGAGCTACATACATGTGCCCCAAGAGCTGATACCACAGCAAACAGTTGTCTATGACCTGGGCAATGGATTCAAGTTTGGAGAAGATACAAAACTGGAAGGAATGTTTGATACACCAGAGCATCATGCTTCCATTCAGAGGGACCTCAGTAGGCTGAAGGCATGAGCTGACAAGAAGCTCATGCAGTTCAGTAATGTAAATTTTATGTAAGGGGAATAATACCCTACATCAGTACACACTGGAGGGCAACTTTCTGAAAAGCAGTGTTTTCTAGCAGACCTGGGGGCTCTGGTGGACAACAAATTGACCATGAACTAGCAACTGTGTGCTTGAAGTAAAAATGAACAACATCTGGGCAGTATATGGAAGGCCTTTGATGGTAATTCAAAGGAGGAGATCCTTTCCATCTCCCCAGCCCTGATGAGACATATCTAGAATATTGTGTCCAGTTTTGGGCTTCCCGCTACAAGACAGATATGGATTTTCTAGGGCAAGTCCAGCAAAGACCATGAAAATGATCGAGGAACTGGGGCATCTGACATAGAAGTCAAAAGAAAGCTGGGACTTTTCAGTCCAGAGAAGAGAAGGCTCAAGAGGATCTTTTCAATGTGTATACCTGATGGAGGAGTTAAGAATAAGGACCTAGACTTTTCTCAGTAGGGTCTGTTGACAGGGCAAGAGACAATGGCATAAAATGATGCAAAAAAACTGTATTCAAACAATAAAAAGAAACAATAACAAAAATTAAAACCCACCTCACAAAACAAAAGTATGTACTTTATGTGCTTTTATACTATGAGGATGACCAAACACTGAGACAGATGACACAGAGAGATTTTGAAGTCTCCTTTCCTGGAGATATTCAAAATTCAATGAGACACAATGCTGAGCAACTTGCTTCAACTGGCCCTGCACTGAGAAGAGAGCTTGGTCCTGGTATTTCTCCAGAAGTGTCTCCCAACCTCAATCATCCCGATTCCATGTGTGGCCCTCATTTGATACTATTTTAGGCTACAACTTTTGGCCACTTTTTGCTAGAGACGACACTTCATGTTGGAGCAATATTTAATCTTCCCAGATACAATTGCTCTGAAAAGAAGCAGATAATTTTTTCTACAGATAATTTTTTGCCTTTAATCTAAGTAATATTTGGTGAAATGTGAATATCCAGTGGCTGTTGACTGCATGCAGCTGAAGCAGCCCAGGTGCATCCAAGCCAGCAATGACTGCTGATATCCAAACTGCTCCTTGCCCTGGCTGTAGGCTATATACTTGCACTTGTGTCTAGAAAAATCCAATCGCATCTCCTGCCCCAGCAGAGTAGAGCAAGCCCTGGGAAACCATAGTTACCTCTTTTCTCAGGAGTGCCCACATATTTCTCTTCTGGCTATCTACGTGGTATAAACTCTGTCTTGTGGCTCTTGGTATTACAAAAACTTTGATATGCTGCTCACAGGGTCATGAGAAATATCTAATTAGGGACTGACAAAGTTGAAGCAACCCAAACTCCCAAAGGCTTCCCTCTTATCTCCCAGCAGATAATAGATCACAAACATGGAAGGACTTTTTTACTACAGAAGTAAAATAGATAACTGGTAAATTTGACACTTAACCTTAGGTCAAGTAAATTTATAAAATGAAAAGTTACAACTCTTGGCTATAAATCCTACCTAAGGCAGGAAACTGGTACATCATGAGGAGAAAAGAACAAACCTTTTTGAAAGTTAGGAATATTAGAATAAGTTAGTACCAGAAAGTTCCTTTAATATCTACACATCAATACTTTGCAGAAAAATAGCCTTTATTGCTCAGTTCACTCATCTACAGTTATTGAACTTGACGATATATATGGGTAATATATGTAAACATGTATCTATAAAAAAATTTACATACTGCACACAAACATGCATACCATATATATATACATGTAAATTATGCCTTAGCATATTGCCTTAGCAAATTACTATTAGCATGTACCTTGTGCACATGCTTAGGTAGGATGTAGCCTGATTAATATTAGTTCTATCAAGCCTTTTGATTTCCTTCTTGCAGTCAGATAATAGTCTTGTGAAATATCTTCATTTTAGAAACAAATAGAATAAATGAACTATATCCAGTTCCTGTAATAGAACATAATAAACAAATTATAAGCATCAGTACTAAAGCAAAACCATTTGTATATTCAATTTATCTGAACTTTGGCAAGATTATTATAACTGCTATTCACAGAAGCTTAATATACTGAGTATTGCCACTTAGTGTGCTAATAAAGTATATATTGAAATTACATCTGTATCTCAAGTGTTTTCAATTTCACTGAGCATGTATACCTAAAGTACTGAGCCTAAATCTAGTGCTTCCTGGATCTGTTTGCTTCTTTTGTCTTGGTTTGCAGTCACATCCTTTTATCCTAGTAGAAAGATGAGGAACTCATCCTTCTTGAATGAGGGAAATGTTTGAATGAGGGAAGAATCCTTGGAACATCCAGCAAATTGTGCTGGTAATTGGGCTGAAAGAACATCTTGTAAACTGTACTGCACTTCCCACAGCTGAGTGTGGGGGAAGCACCATCCTGAAGCAAATAACATCCTTCCAAAAAAACTTTTAGCAAGACTTTTATTCTATCCAGAAAAGCTTGTAGGGTACTTTTCCTGGTTAATAAACTGGAATACCTCAGACAAAATTCCACTTGCAATAAATATTGAATCTCTTAATTTAAACTTCAAATCCCTTCTGACAGACTATCTTAAATGCTGAAAAATCATATCATTTCCACATGTTAGTTAATTGAATACACTCCCAGTGCAACCTGTGAGGGTCTTTGGTAAGAAGAAAATTGAACATAAGATTACACTGTTATTGGTTTTGTTAAACAAGTTTTGGGTTGCATTTTTTGTATGCACAGATATTTTAATCTCCTTTAGAAACTAGATGTGAAGTATTTTGCCCACACCCATCCTTGCAAATCTTGGAATACATTTTGACACAAGTCTGAAATGCTAAAAATTTACAACTCTAAGCACAATAATTAAAAAATAATCTAGATGTATTTTTTATTATAATTATTTCTTTATAATACTCTTCTGTATCCTCTCAGTACCTCTGTTTCATTCACATAGCTCATGTGAAATATTTGATGTCTTTTTAAAGAAAGAAAACAGCTATGCTGTAAAGAAAAAAATATGTGAATTTCTGTGAATCATGATGCAAGGTTTATCAGCACACATTTGAGCTCTCCTATGAGGCAGTAATATTGTATAGTATTACTTAAACTGATTTGTTTAATGCAGTTCCTTTTATCAATATGAAACTTCAGTTATTTAAAGAAGTGGAAGTATATTTCACTCCACTAAGTAGAGCTCTCCTACCCTTAGAAGAGAAGAGTTAAAACTTCTAGGTTAAATCTTGATTCAGATTTAAATAAGATTTTAGTTGGGAGTCAGAAACCCTTAATTGTCCTTTGAAAAATTCCACTTTGAAGAGCAGCAGGCCTTCAGCATCTTTTGAAAGGAGGATTCTACAGTTCCTTCTTGCCTACACTTTCAGTCTGCTTTAGGCAAAAGAGAAAACCGGAGATGTCAGAAAAATATAAACCATACTACTGGCCATCTTCTCAAATGCAGTGGAAGATTCTGAAAAATAAGAACATTTTGCTCTAGGCTAACCTATGAATCTTTTTTTCTGTCAATATACATTTCTTCCCAGTTAAAAGGGGTAGGAGACTGAGATGAATCTGAAATATTATGCAGTTCTTGGCTAGAAAATGTTAAAACTTCACTGTCTTGCTTCCCATTCTTTTGTTTAAATTTGTCATCCTTCATTTTGTCCATTCTTTTCAATGGGACATATTTCACCTGTAAAATGATAAATCTCATCTCAACTGAAATCACATCATTCATAATTATATATTAACACCATTTTAAATTACTCAAATTATATGAGTTCAAACTTTCATTCAAATATTTACTGCATTTCTGCAATTGTTGATGTCATCAAACACAGGGCCTCCCTTGGGGCAGAAAGGCCCTGCAGAGAGACCTCAACAAAATCAGAGACGGACAATCACCAACTGTAAGAAGTTTAACAGGGGCAAGTCCCATATTCTGCACCTGGCTGTGTGTATGGACTGGGGAATGAGAGGCTGGAAAGAAGCTGCTGAAACGGACCTAGGGGTTCTGGTCGATTGCAAGTTGAACATGAGCCAGCAGTGCCCAAGCAACCAGAGGGCCAACCCTGTCCTGGGGCCATCAGGCACAGCATCACCAGCTGGGCAAAGGAGGGGATTGTCCTGCTCTGCTCTGCACTGGGGCAGCCTCACCTTGAGTGCTGGGTGCCAAAATATAAGACATTAAACTATTAGAGAGCATCCAAAGGAGGGCAATGAAGTGGTGAAAGGTCTGGACAGGAAGCTGTATGACGAGTGGCTGAGAGCACTTGGGTCTGTGCAGCCTGGAGAAGAGACTGAGGAGACAATGCACCCTCATTGCAGCCTACAACTTCCCTGTGAGGGGAAAAAGGAGGGGCAGACACTGATCTCTTCACTCATGACAGGACTCAAGGAAATGGCATGAAGCTGAGTCAGGGGAGGTTTAGGTTGTGTATCAGAAAAAAGTTTATTTGCCCAGAGAGTGTTTGGGAGTGCTGGGCTCCTAAGGGGGTGGTCACAGTACAAAGCATGACAGTGTTCAAGAAGCACTTTTAGGCAACACTCTCAGGCACTCTCAGGTGTAATTCCTGGGGATGGTCCTGTGCAGGGCCAGGAGTTGGACATTGATGATCCTTGTGGGCCCCTTTCAAGTCAGCATATTCTATGATTCTATAAGTTACATTTCATTTAGGTGGAGGTGTATATAACGTATAACCTAAGACTGGAAAACTGAAAGTCAAAATCAAGCTTCCAGCAGCATCCTGAGCTCACAAATGCTTTCACAATCCTGCACCACACAGAGACTGAGTTCAGATTCTTCGTGAGAACCCTTACAGGTTCTCAACACAAGGCTAAACAAGTACAAGTCTCAGTTTTGACTCCTGGCTAATTTTAATCTGTCCAGTAATCAGCACTCTGAGATAATGAAATTATACTCTTGTGTCCTCAAGAAAGGACAAAACATTAAGTGGGTGAAATCTCAATAGCTAGCACTCTCTTATTCATTACAGTCTAACAGAGTAATGTTACAATCCTGAACCAGTTTTGTCATTTTCTGACCAGCTTCCATTTTAAAGGCTATTCTATTTACAGCCTGCTGGTGTTTCAGATACCTGGTTTTCAAAATCAATAAGGAACATGTATAATTTAGAGGATTTTTTAAAATTAATTTACCTTTAGTAATTCACCTTTAGTACTACTGCAGTAGCAGTAGTAACACTAAAAGTATTTATTCAAGGGTTACAACTTTCAGAGATTTCTTATTTTTTTTTTCTTGGTATTTTAACTCTGCTTCTAAATTCAACATCATATTAGCTTCCTGTTTCCTCTTCACAGTATCACATTTTATAATTTCAATTACCCATCATAAATTTAGAAAATCCTTATACTTTTTAAATTTTTTATTTTTATAGCTGTTTCCCCCTCACTTAAAAGCATTTCCTTCTTTTTGGTCCTTTTCCCTCCTTAGCCATTATTGTACTTCTTTTTCATACTGAAGACTCTCTTGCATTGAAAAGGCACCTTCTTTTCCTTTGTTGGGTTTTCTGTCCACTCTGACAAGTATTCTGATATAAATGTGGGTACTTTCCTCACCTTGACCTGTCCAAATAATTTATTTTGCCCTTGCCACAACATCTGTAAACATTGTGAACCAAGACCTTATGCAAATCTCATTTCTCAAAATTACATTTGGTATTGTTCTCTCTTCTGTGCTCTTGTAATACATACAAGTGATACTTTTTTCTCCCCCATTCAGAAACCCACAATTCTGCCAATTCTACAAAGAAAATAATGATCCTACAGACATTAGCATCTTATTGGCACTATTACCCTCCACAGAAACACTTCCTAAAGCATTTCCTTTTCCTAGTAAAACTTGATTTTCTAAAAGTAAGTGAAAGACCACAGGTAAGAGCTGTCTTACCCTTTCTGAAGTCTAAATGCAGCAAAACTCTTAAATGATTGTTTTAAATAAGCAGCAGATACTTAGATGCCCAAACTCTTTTGTTGACATCTACTGTATAAGCAGATTACTAGGTGTGGAGCACTGGTTTTTCTCACTCCTCTCTCTTTTTTTCTGAGCAAGATGATTTCTCTGAAAAGATTCACTGCTTTTAACAGTACCTGTAATGACTGTGGAGATAAATACACACACATGAACAGGAAAGATAATGCTTGATTTCAGGCAAGATATATCCATCTGCTTTACCTACTGGTATCTCCTGCACCAGGCTGACCTCCAGCAGAGTTTGGGTTGTCATCCAGAAGCTTGAAAAAGGACCAACCATTGAAAATGAAAGAAGAGAGATATTATCTGAGCAGGAAACATAACATTAAAATGTTTTATTTGTATTAACTCTACCAAATGCAAGGCATTGAAACTGATTAAAACTCAGAACAATCTGATTTTCTTTTCCTTTTTCCTAAACATACCAAATAGGCCTCCAATATTTCCTTCAATAACTCTGATAATTTAATAAATAGGCCCCTATGTAGCAACAAAAAACATTATTCATATTAAATAAAATTTAATTCATATAAAGGCTAGATTAGCCTCTACAGGAAAACAGATATGTGTGGTTAAACTTATGATATTCTCTATAAATTATGTATGAATCTGATAATTATTTGCATTATTTGATGATTAAAGAAGACTGTTGGCTTAACTGCAAAGATTGGGCTAGAACATTTTAAATCCAATTTTGAGAGCTCTCTCACAAGTATAGTCATGAAAAGAAACTGAATACATCTGAACCCTTGTTATTACTGAAAATAAGAATGTGATCCTCAGACTTAGAGGGAAGTGGACCCTAAGCCTTACACTAGCCATGGCAACTTTCATGCTTTCCCTACAACACACACAGGACTCTCCATCTCTCTGTTTAACCATGTAACCCTCTAGCAATTATTTCACTCTGGACTCTGCCTACTGCAAACAGATATTCTGGTTTCCTTCAGGCACTCAAATAAATTTTTACCCTCTCTTATTAATTATAGTGAGAATGGAAGTCAGATCTTGTGTATCCAAATAAAAGTGAGTACTTAGTACTGTGTAAGCATAAGCTGAGCATATAAAATAATACAAATCCCTTTTTGAAAAATTTTCCCCCATGAAAGTCCTTCAGTGTTAAGATTAATAAATTAATTTACATAAATTAAAAACTAACCAGTTGCAATGCAACCAAATTAAGTAATTAATACTAATCCTGATTGTACATTTTGCTTTATTTACTTCAAACCAAGTAACATCAAAACTTCAGATTTGCCATTCATTCTAAAGCAACTTCAAATTTTCTTTTCTTTTCTTTTTTTTTCATTAAAGAGGATATATAAGGCATGCTAAATAACCATATTCTCTGCAGAGAAGTATACAGTGGAAGTATTTTTACAAAACCCATGTATATTTTCACATTTCCACACTATTTTTTATTAAATTCTATGCAATTTACCCTAATTCACTCTTAATAGGTAGTGTTGGGAAAATTGGAGTGTGAAATTGAGGAGAATATATAGACTTAGATTTCAGAACCTCATCAGAGACTCAAAACATCTGTGTTTGGTAAGAGAGGTAATTTCTTTTCAGTACCCTATCTTATAAGAATCCTCTTCTTGCAATGAAAAACAAATGAATATACTTCTAGTTCTTATTCCATGTACAGCAACTCTGGCATGGATACATAAAATCAGGAAAAGACAAAATCTTGGTGACAAATTAGAAATATTACAGAACACACCTATTTGATCTTGGGAAATATATACACTCCCAGATTGTTTAAAGTATTTCAGTGCTCAACTTTGCAAAATTTAGATTTAATAAAACATCTCTTGAAGAGTGTAAAACCTCTCCTTTTGTTACCTGTGCACTAATGAGCAGAATTTCACACAGATTCTAATGGTTTTATTAGCTAGAAAAAAAACTGAAAAAGAGCAACAACAAAAAAGAGGAAATAGGGAAAAGAAAATCTGGCTATGGTCCAGTCATTACTATGGTCGCCATTAAAGAGCCAGATCCCAGTCCATCAAGAAGATGAAGGTCGAAATACAAGAGAGGCGTCCATTAGGAAGTACACAGTCTAGAAAGCTATTATTTAAAGTCGGGGCAGATCTTGCCAAATAGGAAGTTCTGTCTGCTGATGACTCACATTTTGTCCCAACTAGGCAGACTGATGAGGACAGCACTGAAGTCATCCAGACTACAAGCTTCTACCACACCAGATGGGGCCATCAGCCATATCAATTTCTCTGTTACATCTCCCAGCCAGTCATTAAGCATCAGCTGGAATTAACAGGGTTTCTTTTGAATCTTGACTTCAGAGATCTAAGTGTTGAATGTCATATAAAGCAAAAGAAAAAACAATTCATTCTTTTTCTAAAAGAATCACAGGGGGTTTTTTGTGGTGCTTCAACACCCACTTATAAAAAGGGAAGAGCAGTACATCCTCTGCATCTCAAAGGAATTTTGTATGAATTCATTAGGGAGTGTAAACAGATTGAACTACAATAACCACATCTGTATGAATACCAAAGCCTGAGAGAGAGATCAGAGTATCTTCTGTCCCTGGCTTATGCATGAAGCCACTTGGATATGGCAGATGCTTTAGCAAAGCAAAGCAAAGCAAACAAAGCACAGTCACTGAGGATTTTATGAATTAAGATTACAGAAAGCTTAGACAGAGAACAACACCAGAGAGAGTTTACATGTGACTTCATATGCAGAAAAATGATGCTGTAATTAACTGGGGAGACTGGGGAGGGAAGAGTAAGAGAATAATGTAGCAGCACAAAATACTGATGACCTATATAGGAAATAACTATTGTGCAGTTATGTTCAGCTTCAGAAAAAAAGGAGGAATCTCATATCCGGTTATTAAAAAAAAAAAAAAAAATTAAAAATTAAAATTATTCCAAGAATTAAATTTTATGCTTCACACAGTATTTCATGGGTTCAATTTTGTAATATCCCCGATCTATATCAGACTATATGTCACATCTGACAAGAAAACAAAATATTGCTAGCATTTTACAATCTCTAAGATGATTTTCATGTAAGATGTAACTTCACAGCTTGATGGTTCCTAATATATAACTATTGTTTATATTCCTAAGTACCAGCCAATATTAAGACACTCTATCCTATGTTTCTGGAGAAGGGGAAGAGGAAGCAATGCTTCAAGTCCAAAGACTCTCTCTTGGTTTAGCTTCTTTAAAAATGTCATCTTTACATGTTCTATTTTGACTGTTCTAGTCTATGGCAGTCAAGGACAAGATGCAACTAAAATTATATTCCCCAAATCCAAAACAAAATCTGTTAATCTATTTTGGTTTTCAAATTTCATTTTGATTTCCAGGAGTTTCAGACAGTCGTTTAACCCTCCCCTACCTTTCTTAATAGAATATATTATAAATTTAGCTAATACTGCCATCTTTATAGCTGCAGTGTTAAAATGTGCATAGAATTAAGGACATTCAGAGGAAATAATCTTAAACAAATATTACAACACATAGTATTTGATAATCTACTGTACCAGATTTTCCTATTTTACTGCTTTATTTTACTACTGACCTGGATCTCTGATACTCGTGAACTTTTTATTCCCCCATTTAAACAACAAAATAATATTATACTCCATTTTATCAGGTAAAATTATCAAAAGCTCATGATAACACAAAAACAAAAAACAATCCATGTCTGTAAGCTAATGTTAACTGAATATACCCTGCAAATAAAGCACATGCTGCTTTCCATAATGGCAGTAATTAGCCATTGGACCCACTGGCCAAGCACCACTGAGAACTATCTAAACCAGGAATTTGTAAATCAAGAATGATGTCTGACTGGAAATAAAATTAATCTGAGGAAGTCCTTCATTTCAGTTTGTGCATGAACTCAGATCAGACCAGCCAACTGGTATCTCCCAATGGCATCAATAGCCATTGGGGAGCAGATTTCCACATGCTACTTCTTGAGAATTCTTGATGTATTAGGAAAGAAGAGATAGTATTTGTCAGCAAATCATCTCTAGGTTTTGCCCAGCTTGAGGCTCATTTTGATTCATGATGGAAGTTTTCTCTCATTTCATACTTTCTCTTCAGGTTTTCTACTGAAGGCTCTCTGAAAATCTGAGCTGAGGCTGAAACTCTTCTTTCCTATCCTAAAGAGCTTCTGTGCTGCATCATTGCCTGTGGAATGCTTCTTCCTGATTGAAGACCCAGCTGAACATAGCATTAATTTTACTAAAAAGCTCTTGTACAGACTGTATGAATGTACTTCTTCCTGGCAGGCACACAGGTGGGCATAAGCAAATGAAAATACATCAATGTTAGCTTCATGAATATTGGTGAAAGATACCAGTGAAACCAGCTGTACTACTCACAATTGGTATTTGATAAGAGTAAGGAAGTGATGAGAAGAAAATGAACTTAGTATTTGGTATAAATACATCAGAATAATTATGGAAAAGAAAGAAGACACTGTGGTGCCATTTCCAGACAACATGGAGGTTTTTTTTAACATTTAAGTACTGGAAGAAACAAAAAAATATTATTAAAATACAAATAATGGTCACCTTATTCCAGAAAAAGAATGCTTAATATTTTAATAATCACCAAAAGGCAGATATTTTGCTAATTAACACAATCAGTGGAGTGGTAAGGATTTCTAAAATCTGCCAGCTATTCTACCTGCATCTCACACTCGATGTTTCTATCACAATGAGTATGCTGCAAGTTGTTCAAAAAATTCTCTCTCCATCTAGTTTTTGCAAGGTAGGGCACAGAATGAGATGGTCTCTATAGCTTTTTGTCATTTAAGAGAGAAATATATTTTATTGGCTTTGGCTATTTAAGATGTATGAGAACATGACTTCGTCACAGATTTATGATGGACTCAGGAAGTTTTTGTAACAGAAATGATTCATACAGTTGCCCACCTCCCACAAAAAAAAAAAAAATCCTGTTTTAATAAGTTTAATAAATTATTCCATTTGACATACCTGTAGTTTACCTCCTATCAAAAAACTTAGAATATTCAACATGGGAAGAAAAGCATAAACTTTACATTAAAATGGAGACTGTTACTCAAGAAGACAATTATTAAAATAGTAAAAAAAAAAGATGATACATTAGCCAGGAAGAGCATAACATGAATATGATAAAAGAATATCCTTGTGGCCTTCCAACATTGTCATTTACAGAATATATTCTAGGCACAAAAATAACCAAGAACATAGAAAACCAGTAAATGTTAATGGGCGGGAGAGAAGAAATCACTGAAAAATACAGAATTCTAACCAAGCAGCCCTTAGAAACGAAAAGAATTTAAAACAAGTCAGTGAACTTCTGAAAAGAAATTCTAAAATTATCTCTCTGTCTATACTGTTTCTCAGGAGATTTTGTTTAAAAAGATCTATATCTGAATTCAATCTGGAAAATGTAGATCTAACTTAGAAAATTCATGTCCACATATCAGATTTTCACAATTAGTTGGGAAAGAATAAGGAAGATGGTAAAATTATTCTTCCATATAAATTTAATCCAAAAAAGCAAAAAGAAAAAAAAACCAAAAGCATACTACTTTGATTCTCCTGACACTTACATAGCCATAATTTTTTGACCATACCTTATCTTTAATGAACACTTGAAACTAGAAAGTTGCCTTCCAAACACACTAAACAAGTACTACTTGTAGTAGTCCTCAAGGATCTTACGATGATTTCCCCAGAATCCTTGGGGGGAAAAAGTGATCACATTTATAATTATTGGAAAGGACACAAATTCAATTTCTGTAGCATGCAAATGTCTTAAATTGCAATATGAGTATAACAATATTAGTCCAGACAGTTCTGTTGGCTGAAGAGACCATAAAATTCTGTCTGACTGCAGCATATGAAATGGATTGTGGGCCAGACACAATGTCAGAGAGCTAACTCTTTATCTGTTTCCTTAAATCTAAATTTCAACTTTATGTAACTTATTTTAAAGTGCTAGGGGGTTAATAAATGGTTCAGATACAAGAATGGAACAGGACAGCTCAATGACAGTCTGTTCTGTTGATTTTCAAGAGGGAATATCTCTGTCCAGAGCTGATTTTCAGCACTTTAATCATTGTTTCAGTTAGGTATTATTGACCTTTCATGTCATATGCCCTAGTTCAACCAGAAATAAAAAAAGAGCGAGCATAATTAACACATTATGCACAACTTGCATTGTTAAGCTTGAACTTTTAAGGAAGATGCAACACAGGAGTTGGAGTTTAGATTACAAAAGAGAAAAAAAAACTAAAATAGTGTCTAAATGCAAGTGATCCAGAAAAGACAAAAATAAAACAAAAAATCAGATATCACTGTGACGTATTCTAAAACTATACAGAGTATTATTCAAACATAACTTTCACTTGGAGGAAGTCATGGTATTTATTACCTTTGAAAACAAGGCTAAGTTAGGGCTTATTGCCTCCTGTTAATCGGGAGCAAATCTACAGTCCTTCTTTAAGGGATAATATTTTTATTATGTCAGATACCTTGATACTTCTTCATAAAGACAGCTGGAATCAGTTTTAAGTGATTAATTCAGTATATACTTCATTTTTTGATCCTTTAACATAAGTTCATGTTGTGTATAATTTCTTTAGAAAGTATTATCAATGCTCAGTGTGTAATCAAGTATTAAGGAGACATAATTAGATTTAGTTTTCATTTTAGCATTAAAAAAAAAAAATTACTGTTCCATACAGTTTTAACCTGTCCAGATGTCTACAAATATCTTAGTCAATCTTGTGTTCAAAATAGTTGCAGAAAAACTTCTTTAGTGAACTCTGATACTACATTTCCACTATAATCTGCATTTGTTACACTTCATGTGAAGTCCACATAAACTAAAGTTTAATTTCACTGAAGCATAGAATAATAGAATGTTAAGGGGTTGGAAAGGACTTTAAAGATTATCCAGTCCCAATACCCCCCTGCCAAGGGCAGGACATCTCCCACTAGAACAGGTTTAATCCAGTCATGAACATAAGATATAGTACTTTCATAAGGTATAGTCTCTCAAGTGAATCTCAAAGTCAAAAAAATACTACTAGTGTCACCGTTAGGCTGGACATGACATACACACATGTGACCAGGGTGTAAAAAAAAAGTTTTTTTATTCTGCGTGTTCTCTGGCTTATATACTCTTAACAAAGCCTGATGTTAAGTCATTAACTACATTAAAATAACTTATTATATTCATTGGTGCAAAGCAATTGGTGTCAATATAATTGGCAAAAGTTTTACAGGAATTTAATAAGGCACCTATACATCTACTTATACACATAACCTAACTTACAAAAATGTTCATGTATCTTTTCTAACCTATTTCCATACTAACAACCTTGTCTTCTTCCTTACAATAAATACACTCAAAAATCATCAACTGTTTTTTCTTCTATTAACTCAGCTTTTCTTGCAAACCAACTATCAAACTAGATCAAGAAAATATTAAGACCAGAGAAGAAATGCTTCTTTAATTCAACTTTCATGTCTTCCTGCAGCAGAACCTATACTTCATGTGTGGCTAGAGCTGCAAATGCACATGTATTTTACTAATATTTTTGGTTTTTTCCTGGCTCAAAATGGTCTTATAACCCTATTACTCATCATTGCACCTCAACCATATGATACTATATAAACACCTATGATCCAGATGTCACTAGAGGGAAGGAAGAGAGGAAAGGCACATACATTTGTAAACAGGGAACCAAACAAAATTAAAGTAATAAGTACTTGAAAGTTTAACTTATTTTTTATTGTATTGCCAATGAAATGTATTGAGACAACCATGCACAAGTTAATACTATCTTTAAAAATGCCCTTCTTAGTCATTATTTTTAAATGTAAAAATGTCCTTACTCTAAAAAGGGATTTTTATAGTATTTATGTTCTTCTACATTTTTATTATATTTAGTGTCTTTTGTTAGTAGACATTAAAACTTATTCTTATTTCACTAGGGCAGATTTGCAGCATTTGAAAATATGTAAATTATGCTGCACAACACATATCTAAGGATGAATTAAGAGCACTGCCAACTTAATCCAACGACATTATCAATGGCACATATCTTGAGAAGTCGAACAAAAAATTATACTTCATCTCTTATTACAAAAACCAGACTCTGAACATCATTAGCACTGAAACATTTCAGTTCATTTCATCTCCAATCCTGGTTAACGAGAAGGCCCTCAGTGGCAACAACAATATTTTTTATTTATTATGTATTATTTCAAAATATATTAAAAAAAAAACTTATGAGAACTTAACAAACCTACTTTAAATAGATTATTTATGATGGTGCACAGAGAAGAAATAGTCCACATAAACAGGAAAACAGACAAACAGCCAACCCAACAAGTTAAAATACTACCAAATGCTTCTTGTGGTACTCCCAATAAACCTCCAACGGTTTGGTTTCTTAGGATAACCTTTATGAATTTCAGATATAACGTAGGATTGGAATGTTGATTTGGACTGGTTGGACATAAGGCTCCAAAGTAGTATCTTTGTCACAATATTTGTTGGAGGATAAATTACTTTCAGAAGGCTTGAGAAACAAGCTACTAAGTTTTGAGTTTTCCATCTTTGTTCAAGATGAAATGCTGCCAGTAACAACGATCCAAACTACTGTAAGGGAAAATAAATACCAACTCAAAATTTCTTCTGGACCCAGAAAAAAAAAAGGAGTTTTAATTAGAATTTTTTCCATTAAATACTTCTAATTTTTGTTTGAATTTTGTTTTGCATGAAGATAATTTTTTTTATTTTTAGATCAGTTTTAACTTTATTATACTTTATTCCAAAAGATTAATTTACAAGTTTCTAAGTTCTTGTGATCTTATAGCATATTTCACTCATGAGAAATCTCTAAACCAATCTCATGAAAATATCCAACCATGAGAACTTTTGGAGAGGGCCACTGACATGCTGAGGTGTGCACAGAGGATAGGTTGTTGGAATAATATAGGTCAGCAGTTTCCTTATAGAGGACTAGGAAACGGTGGAAACCATCACTTTGGATAACACAGTTAGGTCAAAATAAAATATCCATCTATGTCAGTGTAGTGTCTCTTCCAGTTCAACAAAATATGCCTGGGGGAAAAGTGTAAGAACATGGCAAACATCTACTGTTTTTTTCCCAATAATATCATCCCACCCTTTAACAATTTGTGCACCAGATGTGAGGTTTTCTAGTAGTATATTTTAAGATTTTTTTTTCTTCCATAAAGGAAAATCAAAGCTTAAAACCTTGCCATACACAACAGGACATGATTTGTTTTCCTTTCTCTGTAATCTTATTTACAATAATTATTCATGAAATGCATGAGCACTGACAGTAGTTCTCATCAAAGACATGAATAATGTGTGCATACACATACAAAATAAAGAATTTACTGATATATTTTTTTAGGATCTTTCCCCCTAAATAACATCAGTTCCCTAATTAAGTAGCTGAAATAGTGTCACCTGATTTATGTACCCATCAAAGAGTACCAACAGTAAATAGCAGAAGTGAAAAAACTGCTTTAATCTTCCATATTCAAACAGATCAACCAAATGGCAAACCCTGTTTTTTGTCCAAGTACTCAATAATTATTTTATTCTCACAAGTATGCTAGGCAGGTAATACTGATGTGGAATTATTGACTGCCCCAAAAAGCAAAAGAGTAAAAAATTAAAGCCAAGTGTAGCTTTATTATTAATGCAGTAATTAAACAAGGTCCATTGGATGAATAAGACTGTACATAGAATAATTACTGGAAATTTCTTTTTAGGCTATATTTTCTTACTAATTATAAAGGTGGTTTTGGGGTTTTTTTCCTTGTTCTTTTTTGTTTTTAATTTGGATATTTCAAGTGTGTTAATATACTTACTTAAATATCTGTGTAAGTTTTCTTCTGTTTTAAAATGTCTGTCCTTATATGCCATAATGGCATCTTTAAGCAGGTCACTTCATCAAATTCAATGGGATTTGGTACAGATCTGCAACCCACTGATGACTAAGATCATACAAAAACCAATTTTAGCTGGTGGTTTTTTTCCCTTTTTTTTTTTTTAATATAGGAAAACTATTTGAACCTAGAACAACTGTTTCACATCAGTACTTGGAGGAGAGAAATTGAAACTCTTGAGTACAACTGACCAAAATGCAGGATGTTCCATAGGAATTGTAAGATTTTAAAATAACACTGGAATTAAATAAAAAATGGTTTTGAGAACACCAGTGAGGAAGGATTAAAAAAATAATTGTATCCAAGGAACTTTTATTCAAAATATTTTGCTTTAGAGCCACAGAAGACCTACAGCTATGTCTAAGCACGTACAGCTGCTGTTTGTTTCCTCCCATTGCTCAACACAAGCAACAGGCAGAATGTTCTACAGTCATGCTGCTTTCTCCCAAAATTCAATACATTGTTTCCTGTCAGCAAAGGTGTTGTCTTGTGATTGTATGGCTAAAGGCATAGTGGTTAGACTGGTCACTTGGGCCACAGATGACACAGGTGAATGCCTGCTTTATTTATCTAGAGGGTTTAATTTGTTTATTTTATACACTGCAAGGTCTGTGACCACAGAGCTTAGAAGTAAATGCCTTGTTTAATATTTTATGTTCTTCCACCTTTTAAAAATACTTAAATACCGCCTCTTGTGTGTCTATGATGTTTGCATTTCCCCCTTGCAAGTCTCCTATTTCAAGACTTCAATGCAAATTGAATTCCTTGTTCTGCCAGCTGGAACCAAGACGTCAGCCTGCAATTTGTGTATCAGAGGTGAACAATTTGGTTCCTTCATATCACTCTATTCTCACAGACATCCACACACAGCCTGTACTGTAATACTTGCAGGCTGTGCTACAGCTGAGAATGGCTCCTGAGAAAATCCCTGTTGAAATATAGCCTGGCTTTTTTGTGAAAAAAAAGAAAAAAATTAAAAACCTAAACCATACCAGTATTTTCTGACCAGCTATATAGTCTTATTGCAAGCATTTTATGCCAAAAGAAAGATTTTGTTATGCACATAAGAAAGAAAGAATTTTGTAAGCACAGAAGGAAAGGATTTTGGCCATGCCACCATGTTTTTGTAATGGAAAGATCTTCTCAGTTCTGCCACTCTGCCAAAAGTGCTGATACTATTCACACTTCAACCATCCATGAAACCAATCAGCTCATTCATTTTCCATTCTGATAACTTCATTTGTGACTGCAACAATTAAGAGGATATTAATGTTTCCTCAAGACTGCCTTTGCCTTGACATTTATAGGATTCTTCTAAAATGTCATTGTTTTTTCTTAATAAGACGACTCTTTTAAACCTATATATATATATATATATATACACAATTAGAGGGTTAGTACATAAAGCTCTTCTAAAGAGCTTTGTTTGCAATATTAAATCAACCTCAACTCTGCAATTTGTTGTGGAATTACATGAAAGTCTTTGGTTCAGTTCACTGCTGAGATGTACTCACCTCTCTTCAATAATTTCATTATAAAGCAATCTAAGTGCAAGAACTTAGGACAGCTAACAAGGGTTTTGCTAGACCAAATCAGCAAGGGAGGTAATTTATTTGAGCAACATGGTCACCTGTGCAAATGCCTCACTTGTTCAAAGGCTACTGAAAAGTCCACTTCAAAATTTGATATCACTATCCCATATAACAAAAGTCTTACACACACTAAATCCCAACTGTTAAAGGTGCTATATATTAATAATTTACTAACAGTTGTGTGAAAGGCTGAATTTTTGAAAAAACACAAAAGCAATATCAACTTGACCCCTTTCTTGAAATGATTTCAAAATATGCATGTTTTTGGCAAGTTGTAATTTTGACAAAATTATAAATAATTTATTACAGTTTTAAAATTTACATTTATCTTTACTATAAAAGTATTTGATTGAAATTCTAGTATCTAATATTAATTCTTCACACCTTTGCAATATGACTGATCTTTGTGAGCTGCAAGTTCTCCTGTTTTCCAAAATGCTCCAAGTTCATTCATTCTCTTGTGGCCTCAGTGTTGGTATATTTATTAAAATTGAAAACACCCATTTTCATGGGTTCTAGTCTTGAATATTGTAGTTGAAAAGACAATAATTATTAACTTTTTATTATAAGTCAATAACAACCACTGGTGTTATTGCTGTTAATCTTAAAATTAATTTAGTACTGAATTTATTCGGGTCCTTATCATCACAGAAAATAATACAGTCGGGTCTGAGCAGGAAATGGAACCATTTAGTTGCCCTTCAGCTAAAACCCAAATACATTCTCTGGCACTGAAAAACTGGTTTGAAATTTAGACTGCTCATGGTCAGATATTTCAGATATAACTAGTGAACTGTCAGTCTATTACATTTCAAATCTGTTTACTTCCATCAAATTTATTGCAGTTTTCATTGAAGTAAGAATGAATGCTTTGCTACACAGCAAAGTGCCTTTCAAATATCATACCTTCTAGCAGTGTGAAACTGTCTGAAATATCGGAGATTTAAAGTGGTGAGATAAATTGTCAGCTGGTCTTCAGAACATATACAAATAATAGGTCCAGTTTCAAATCAGACTGCCTAAAATTAGATACCTAAACATGTATTTCAGAGCTCTAGATTTTGAAGCACTTAGGAATGATCTGAACTCAGTATTTCTGTTTTCTGATACCAGAGCGTCATTTCACACCAGCTATAAATTCAGACACTTCATTGCTGCTTGAAACTAGGACAGCTACTGCCAAGAATCTGTGACAGTGAAAACTTAGTGCAGTTACCCCCAAACCGTCTCTAATAATTTCTTCAGTTGAAGAAACAATTTGTTCTGCTTTCCTTGCTCATTTTCTTACTCATTACTGGATAACCCCTCTTGAGTTTCTCTTTCTCTGAAGTCTCCCAGGTCACTTGGTCCCTGCCTGATACATACACATCAATATATACGAGTACCTCTTTAACAATAGATATCATATCAAAAATTAGCAAGTGTAGCTATATGTAGTTCAGAAACTGATAAGAGGTCTTTGGGAGAGCAGGAAAAGGATTGCTTAATTTGAAGAAAAATCTGACCTAAATTCCTATAGAATAGGTCAACAGGCGAAATACAAGAAACTGAAAATATTACTGAACAATAAGCATTTATATCAAGTGAATTTGTATATCACAAATATGTACAAAGAAAAAAAAAGTGTGGTTCAGAAATGGTTTTGTAAAACCAGTAACAGTTTTCAGTAGTAGCTGATTTCAACGTTGCACATTTAATAAACCAAAACCCAGCAGACTAAGATTGATAAATGAACATACAATATGCTAACTGCCATGTGAAATTCCTTTGCATTTTAGCAATGGAATCAGTGTCTAGAGACGTGTTCCTGTATGAAAAATTGTATGCCAACTGTTTTAGACAGTTTTGTAGAGTTATTATTCCTCTCTTGAGCACCTTTCTAAGGAGAACCAGGGGAAGCAAGTGGTGTAACTGAGACATGGGCATTCAGGTATTTTAAGATCTTAATGAAAGTTTGTACACAGACATTGTATTTCACCTTTGTTATCTCTGTAGAGAAGACAGGTTTAAACTGAGCTAAAAAAACCTCTTTACAGGTCCTCTTTTTTGCTTTGTGGATTATGGGCTTTACTGTAGTGCTAGTGGATGACGTATCATAAGAAGAGAGATAACTTCTGGGAATTGCCAGCACAGTAAAACACAGCCCTTCTTGCCTGACAAAGATTTTTATTTTTCATTTTTTAACCAGTTAGGTGCAAAGTAAGACCTCACATTGGTTTTGCTCTCATTTGCTCTGCCAAAACTCAAAAACTTACTTGCTTAAAACCATCAGGTGACACTACTGAGAAACTGATGGAAACAAGTACAGAATCAAAAGTTGTATTTTCAGCCATGCAAAAACTTTCAAACCGTGACCTCTAATAAAGCTAAGCTTCAGCGGTCATTTAGCAGCTCTTATTTCAAGGTAACTGAAATTGGGGTAAGGTGATGTAATCAAGTAACATGTAATGCTAGAAAAGACTTTTAGAGATAAATATTGTTTTTCTGATTCTGTAATAGCACAGAGCAATGGTTACATTTATCTGCTCAGTGCAGTAACAGATGTATTTCACTCCTTCTCTTCCAAAGTAACAGTATAAAGTCCATCACAGTTCTATGGCAAATGGAGTACCAGTTCTATTACTTAACTTTGGCACTTCACACAAATCCTAAATGCTGAAATGCATAATAATAGACTAAGCCCATATCAAGAAACACAGTGCTTGAGAAAAAATTGAATATTTAAACTGCAAATTAACTGCATTTAAAGCACTCTGAAATGCATGAGAAAGACATTCAAGGACATATAAATCCATGCAAAATATTTCATCTGCTAGTAGAGATGTGTAGTAGTTAATTACACTGTAAGAAAATTATTTTATCTAATATATTGATAGTCTATAGGCTAACAGCAGCTACCACTATCTTTTATGCATCTTTACTATCTGACTGATAAATTTATAAAGCATTGCTTCAGAAACAGAAGGAATTAAGAATAATTGTGTGGTAAATTGCCTTAAAATGTTTTTATACTAACAGGTTCACTGTTTTTTCTTGATAAAACTGGTCTTTTTATGAGTAACAATATTGCACAAATGCACTGAGTGAATGCAGAGGTTCCTCTTCTTTGCAGAGGTCATGTTCAAAGGAGTAAAATGCATCTCAGTTCTCCCTAATAACTGAGAATTAAAATCCAAATAGTCAACACTGTGGCTATAAAAACCCCAGCAAGGCAATCTAACCATTCAGACAGCTTGAATACAAATTTAAGATTCCAAATAACAATAAAATAATGAAAATTTTCACCTCTTTCCTTTTTTTTTTTTTTTTTTTTGCACAGAGAGGCTTGCACACCCACATGAGCAGAGGGAACAGGAACTTCTGTACCAGTAGCACTTTCACTGTTGGTCCATTATTGTGACTGTCTTTATTCTGCTGCTGCCCTTTCAGGTATAAAGCTCCAAGGGACACAGAGGCAAACACTGTTCTGAGGATAGCTGTGGTACAGTATTTGCTAACTGAAATATTATGCTTGCAGAAGTAACCCTCCTGGTTTCTCCCTAGATGCCACACTATCAGCTCTGTTTCACTGCTACTTCTTTTTTTCACAACACTTGGGCCCTTATAGACAGAAGAATATTATACCAAATATGATACCAGGAGCCAAAGATAGAAACTCAGTTTGCCCACTGCTAATAAAAAGCCTCCTAGAGAAAGTTGTTTTCATGGCAACACAGATTTAATGACCTATGAAAGCCTTACTCTGTTCCAAAGAGGGTAACTCTACCACATATGACACGATCAAGTCAAGTAGGAGGGAGTAAGGAGGTCATCTTAAATGAATTCCTTACAGAAGTAAGGGATAATGCTTTTTTAGGAGCTAAGATGATTTGATTCAATCCAACATGTAATGAACAAACTAAATGGAAAATAGAAACAGAAATCTGTTAACATGGGAAAAGTGCATTTAGGGAGAATTAAGTGCATGAGTAAGCAAGGCAAGGTGGAAGTAAATATTGTACTTATATGTGTGTAAAGATATCAGAAAATACATTCTCAAAACTTGGAAGAAGTCACTAAGCCAGCTCTCATTAAAGCTGGTGGAAGACATTCACTTCTGAAAGAATACTTGTAACAACATACTCTTTCGTTCTCGGAGGATAAAAGCAATGCTCTTTTAATTCATCAAGAGAAAAAGAAAGCCAGGGAAAGAGTCAGAAACAAGATATCTTGAGACAATAAATCTGCTGCATTGTCAGAAGCATAGATTATGTAATAATACATGATGAAATAGACACATCTGCTTGAAAAAATACCACATATCTGCTCTATTTAGGGCAGTGTATTTCTCTGTTAATGAATATAACATTATTCAATAACAAAGTCCTCCAAGATACCTCTCCTTCTGAGAACTCTTAGGTTCCACATAGACTCTCACCTGCACTCTGTCACAAACCCTGATTTAGGATGCTGCCAGCTATGCCACTTTTCAGGAAGAATACAATCTACAAAATACAGATATATGATATAATGTGTAATGCCTAGGACACAGACCATTGGATCATGTTATCAATGCTGTGCTTTTCTATGCTTTTAGCTTTCTAATATACACTGTGTATGTAGAATCTGTATCTATCCATGCTCATGACACCATGTCTGCATTGTTTTATCTGTGCTTACACCCTGCAGTGTGTAAATAAGATTTCTAACAAAATCAAGCCATGTAAAGAACACAGGGGACCTGTTTTCTTTGTCACTGCATCTATATGGCTTGATTATTTTGTCCTGCAGCATCACCATCCCTAACTGTGTGCATATCTCAGGATTATGCCTCAGGCCAAGGAGAAGTATTTTCAGAAAAAGCCAGTGTAAAAGAAGAAATGGTAAGTGGCAGCTGACCAATTAGTTTTTTTTTTGTTTGGTGTCATGGGGACTCCATTATGGAAGAACTCTAACAAAAGAAAGTTAATCAGCTACAGCCTTTTGATTAAACTCAAAGTGGACAAAATCTGATTTTCAACATATGGATAAACAGCAAAATTAATTATGCCAAAAGTAATTATGCCAGGTGGAACTATTAGATGAAGTTTTACATATTTCTTTTATATATAATATAGAGTGAAATATATTTTGGAAAATACTTTCCAGCTTTTTTTTAAGATATCACCAGTAAAATTGTGCTACTTTGTCTCACTAAAACCTTACATTCAAAGTTACTGCCCCTAGGTGTCCGCCATAAAAACAAAGAAAATATTGTACAGGTCAAAGTGTTAACATATTCCATATGATGAACAAGACACATTCAGAAAAAGGATTTGTAGAAAAATAAAGTAAGGATAGTTTCCCTTGGGGAAAAATTATCTGCTGAAACACTCAATTAGCAATTTTAAACTCATCAACTAACTTCTGTGCAGTCTCCATTCACACAGCCAAGTGCTCAAAACTACATTCTCTTCCATCTTCCCTATTTAGCACTTGTCCCATCCTGTTTGGCAATATGGTAAAGAGCATTCATTTGTTCACCTGTACAAATCCTCCTTAAACTAAGAAACAATGAAACATTTAACCCACAGACACCATTTGTTAGCTAGGCACTATTAGGAACAGATTTTCTTGTCTGAGAAGGTCACGGACCTCTTTGGAGTTCACCTGTGTGCCAGTCACGATCTAGGTGACACATCAGAGAAGCTTCTGTGTGGCTTTGCAGCCGCAGCTATAGGCAGGATTTTTACAGTATTAAGGGTTCAGCTGCAGCCTCTGTGGTCAGCACTTAAAGAGTTAATACTTTTCCAAGGCTACTTCTTTTCAGTTAACATATTTCAAAGGATGCAGGCAGATGGCATCACTTGCAAAGCTGTTGTTTTAGTTTTTCAAGAGACACAGCAGCACCTGGAAAGTATTCAGAAGTTCCCAACAAATTCAGAATAAAACCAGAGCTTGTATATTTGACAGAAATAATCTCTATTCTTCAAAAAAAAAACCAAACAAAACAACACTGGACATTTTTAAAGGTTGCTCAGATGTATGAATCCATGTGGAAACTTGAAATGCATCCATTTTCCTTGAAATCATATTGTATAGGTCCTCATTGCAAGCCTTGCCAAGGTCAATCAGAAGGTGCCTGAAGTAAATGAATATAATAAAAATAATTGTGCACCTTTCCAAAAGCATACAAGTGTAGGCTTAGCCTAGATAGACTGTCCCATTTCTTCTTTGCTGGTTGCCTAATTGTTAAAGTGTTTCAATAATGAAAAAATTCATTAGGAAAATATTTCTTGTGTAGTGAAGAAGACATTCTAATACATAATGCTTTAATAATCATCAGAATTAAGATTCAGCTTTGCATAATAAAATGCTATCAGAACTTTTGCAGAAATACAGTTGTATTGATTACCGATACCGAGGAGTTGCCATCTTGTTCCTTTACATAATTTTCTCATAGATCAGTCCATAATATAGATGTCCATCATCATTTCCATTAATAACTTTCATATTTTCTTGTCTTTACGGACAAATATTTATAGAGTTTGGATGTGTCTTCACATCCTCATGTGAACTGTGCATAGCTACAAAGCTATGTGCAACTGTGCATAGCTACAAAGTACAAAAGTAAAAACACCTATGCAATCAAATAAGAGATGTCTACTAGGGTACAAGCATGATGCAAATGAAGTTCACTACAAAAATATTCCAGCTCTTTTTGTGCTACATGAAGCCTCAGGCTTCTTTCCCTGTATCTGATGCATTTGAGAACTATTGTTTGCTGCAGATGTGACCCAGCTTTCTTGGCATGAAGCAGAAGGTTCCTTAAATCTAATACAGTATCATTACTGAACTACATTACCTTTTTCCAGTGAGAGAAGGGGAAATACAGAAAGACCAGAGATGTAGAAATTTATGGAGAAAAGAAATATGCAAGAAAAAGAAAAAGCAAAATAAAAAAAATAATCAAAAGCTTAGAAGAAAGAAAAATATGAAAGGGGGATAATGAGAACATCAGCAGCAGCAGGACTAGCAGGATGCTGAGATCTCACTTGTGCACACATACACAGAAAATATGCCCTACATATTTTGGACAAGCTCTGCCTGGAAAAGCAGGTAAGAAAGAATCTTACTGAAAAAACAGACACAAGTACACAGTTTTCTGCCATTTTCAGTGATTCCTTGTCAATGACAGCCTAGTGAACTGATAATTTTTATATGCTATTTAAAGCAGTAAGAACCAATGGTTGACTGTACATGACTCAATCTTACGCACTGCACCTACGTAATTACAAGACATAGAATCAGAGGAAATAAAAATGACCCTGTGGCTTGTTGCTGAGCCCACAGTGAGTCACAACAGCTGTTTTAGTGTGCAGCTGTATTACAAGGAGATAAGCATTTTCAATGACTTGGTTTTACTGTAGCCAGGACCTTGAGAGCTTTTGCACTGTGAAATTCAGGATTACAAATTCAGATTAAGGTTTCTTAACACACTATCTGCCTTTATTTTTGAAGCATTTTGGATCTACACTAACTGAAGAGAAAATAAATTCAGCCAAAACACAATCCCTAAACTAGAACACCAAAAAAGTTGAACAAAGAAGTAGTTAACATGTATCTATTGTACTTATATACTTTTTCAGATTGCAAGTGGGAACACTTCTCACAGGCAATATCGAATCATCTGTAAAAAGCCTAAAGCTATATTTTAGACCAAATAATATTGCAGAAGGCAACTCATCTGAGATTTAGGGAGACCAAGGTTTGAAGCCTCTGCTTGGATCAATTCAGAATAGAAACCCAACCTGCCTCTGAAAGAGTGGATAAGTATTCTGCCCACTGTGCTACTGAGTAATTTACAATTCCTGTCCCTACCAATGATCTTTTAGCTTTTATAAAAATTCAAATAACTTCCTTGGAGAGACTCAAGCTGTAAAATATGGAGGCAAAGTTACCCAGTTTAAAATGAGACCTGAGTTAAGTCAAAGCAAACAGGGATTTAAACTTTATTTTCTAACAGCCCAATAGCATTCCTTAACATCTAACCATTGTGCTAATCTCTGTTTTGACATCTTTCTTCTATCTCTCTTTTCCTCTTCTGGACACACAAAACAATGACAGTGCTTCAGGAAAAAAACTAACTTTGACTAATCAGAATTTTCCACACCTTGCACCACAGGCACCTGATGTGTTTGCCTGCATGTCAGCAAATTTCCATATGAAAACAAATATATTGCTTTCATATGCACATGGCTGTATCATGGAGAGACAAGTTACTTTGACGTCACCATGCAAGAAAATGAGTGCAACTGAGACGTTGTACTCATTTCTTTTTGTCCTACTTTCTTCCCCTAATACACACACATTAAAACAGAGACCAGCAATGCAGCTAGTGGAAGCACATAACAGACACCACATTAAACCCAGACTCGTAGAATAAAGCTGACTTAGGGAAAAAAACACATCTAAGTGAAAGTTTCCATTCTATATTTCAGCTCCATAATGAAGCTGTAACAATGTGAGAGCTGTGTTATTATCACCACTCATTTGAAGTATTTTGATGCTATGTAAAGTATGCAAAATGCTGTTACAAGCCAAAACCAAAATAAATGCATTGGTCTCATTTGCAATACTGATCTACTCTGGTACTCAAAATATATATAAATATTGCATATTTAAAAAATGTACTCTGTCATTTCACAAGAGAAACATTTCATTTGCTGAAATAAATTACTAATCTGAGAGATTGCAGACAGTCATGTTTACAATATTTCAAGGTTCATCCAATTTCCTTGTCCTTTTGTGCTGTCTTGGCAGCGAGATATAATTCATGATTTCTTTTTATCTGTCTGTAATGGCAGTGCAGTAAATTAAATCTGGGGTTATTTTAGCCAATCATAAATTCTGATTAGTTGTAGTCTAATTAAGGAATAATGAATGGGGAAGTGACAAATTTCCTCTTCCTCTTTTTTTTTTTTTTGTAATTAGAATGCATACTGCACATCAATCAAATAATCTACCTTATTAAAAATCACAAATTTTTTTTGGAACCCACGTGTTGTATTGTTGGCAGGAGCATTTATCAGGTTTTATGGCCAGCTGTCAAGAAATCATAAGGTACCAACATTAAGTTATCTAGCTGATAAATATCTTCAAGGAAAGATGAAAAATAATCTGCCTTAGCTATTACAAGAATGACGAAACAGCATGCAGTCTTTTCACTAAGTGTAGAAGAGGGTCAAGCCTTGATGTTAAAATAATTATTTAGGTTGTCAGACAACAGCTAGGGCCTAATAATTCTTCCAAGCTCTTAAATTTCTACAATTTAGTCTGTGGTGTCACTTGTACTCCTCCAAGTCTTGATCTGGAGTGAAGAAGCAATAGAATAAAGTGAGTGCTGAATAAACTAGAGGTGAAAACCTCTATAAAGAAGATGGATAAAGACAACTTTCCACATTATTAAGCTCACAAGCAACAGATAAAATATACTCTGGGGGCTTAAATCTTATGCAAAAAGTGTGAACTAAAGTAGTATTAAATAAGAGAGTTAAACAATGTTCAAAATAAAGGTATTTGCTTTTTAGATAAAAAAGGGGTCAAAATACAAGGTATAATTTTTGTTGATCTTATAGGAGAGAGATAGCTTAGATTTACAGTCCTACTCTTTTTTTAAATGGGAGTGCTCCTACTCCCTGTATTCTCCATGTTGTTCTACAAACCAACACTCTCCTTAGTGAATAAGACTGAAAAGGCCTTGAAGCATTACATGGAGGGACATAGAAAAAGCATTTCTGCTTTTCAGTCAGGAGCATGAGGCAACAGCTACAATGTCATGCAATGTTTCTGAATGAAATGCTTCTAGTTTTTATGTCTTTGTCTGCAGAATATTTTGTTTCAACTATTTATTTATTTCCTTCAATTTTTTTTCTCCAGGAAAGCAAATTCTGTTTCCAAAATGATTTCTTCAGCTACAAATCAAATTTTCAATAGAAAAATATTTTCCTCAGAAAGGTTTTCACCAGGGCTTCTACAGCTCATACCAAGGCTGGAAAAACTGACTCATTCTCAAGATTTTACAAAGTAATTCTCTTTTCATTTCCACACATGTGAAAGCTGAACCATCACATTTACTTAGTATCACAATTTTCAAACCACCATGATTTTATGATTCCACTGGTTTCATTTCCTTTTTTTTATAAAAATCTCATTATACCAACATTTATTGTTGCAACTGTGTGACTTTAACAGGAGAAGAAAAGTTTCAAAATAAGAAATTGTTACATGCAATATGGAAGTACAGGGCACCAGGATTAGATGCCTAGCATCAAAAATAAGCTGAAACTCAAAAATTAATTTACATTACCAGTCATTAGTGTTGACTAGCCTCATATATTACATATATAAGTGATTAAATTGAATTTTTATGATACAATGATACTGGTCATTAGAAAAGCACTGTTGTTACTAAAATAAGGTCATATTTTTTTCTCTCTTATTCATTCCTTTTAGCAATATACCATGACAGCAAGGTTTTCTCGGAACTGTTACATTATATCTGAGGCAGAAATAACATTTCCTATGTAATTTTAAATTAATTGGACAAGAAAGTGTAATATTATAATACTAAACTAAGTCCAGGAAAGTTTGAAAAGTCTATTCTTCATAGACAAAAAAATATCATGACAAAGAAAATTCCAGGAGAAGCTGTGAGAGGAAGATTCTTTTCCTGTCAGGTGCTTTGCCTAAGAGTAGGATTTAATGAGCTTCCCCTGACAGGGGTAAGCCTACATGTCTGTGGGTATTTAGGTAAGACACAGGCAAGAGATATTTGACAGATTCCAAAGCAAAGCTTTCCACTTTGCACTTGACATAAAAAGCATCATTTCTTGCTTTGCATTGCTTCTCATTGTGGTTCAGTCTCTATATAATATTTTAACCCTCAAAAAAATCTGAGTACTTAGCTGCTACCTGAGAGCTAGAATACAACAAAAGGATATTACAGCCCTAAATTCTCTAAGGATCATAATTTCCCATTTAAAATATCAAGATATGAAAACAAGAACCCTAATTCTATCATCTCAATGACAATAAAAATAATGGTTAATCATGTACATATTTTCATACACAAAATAAACAATTCCAGAAACTCCTATGTAGATATTTCATAGTGGTGACATTTACAATTCCTTCTTTCCAGGGATGGATTCCACTTCTCTATATGAAAAATAACAATAGAACCAGGAGTTTGTTTCAGGACATGTTTTCATTGTTCTGTTTTCAATGTAAAGAAAATAAGGATACCGTGATACAGATATGCCACATTATATTTAGATATTGAAGATAAAAAAAAAAAAAAATTCCCTGCTTTCTGTATTATACCTGACAGCCAGCTTAATCTACAATTATCAGCATTAACACAAACTTTGAAATCTTGAAGTGTTTTTATGTTTCACTGCAAAAAAAAAAAATCACTCTGCTGTAAAATTATTAAATAAAAATTGTTAATAATTACAACTATGGTTATAGTTTGAGTGAAAATCTATGTCTTGCTTGCAAAAATCACACATGTTCCTGTTATTAGTCCATTGAGTTTAAAGGATTGGTCATTGTATTCAGATTATAAACTAAGTCTATATATTTCTTAGATATTACTAAAACACCAGGATATTTTTGATAAATTTATCACTGGGAATGGGATTTGTGAAGGAGAGAGAATGACCTTGGATTGGAAATGGTGAGTTTGAATATCCTTTCAAAGTTCAATAAGCCCAACATGCTTAAGTAGGAAAACATTGGAGAGAAATAAAATTGCATGAGTTTAAGCTTCCAAATGCAGGAATACAATATTGATCCTCAAAAATCATTATACTGTGAATGTAAGGGGAGGGAAAAGGAAGAAAATCTCTTTCTATAAATGCTTCAGGCAGCAATCACAAGAGACTTTCAAGTCTGAAATTTGCTGCAACATTCAGAAAATTAAAATACATAAAACTTCTCAGAGTTTTAATGTAGTACACATTTCAAAAGCCATTCTTCACTATTTGAATGTGAGTATATATCACTAAGCAGCTGGGGAACCTAATTTAGGTTTGAAATCTGCTTACAGTTTTGAGATCCTTGGCACTGTTCCTGGGAAGGTCCTTGTATAATACTTCTAAAACAAAATAAAATTATTACATAATGAGAGCCAAATAGATGAAATATTTTAAGTGCCTATCCTTTTACCAAATTCCATGCCAAACAGGTCAACACAGCAATGTTATTTGAATCGCAATGATATCTCTAATGCCTGATTTGAACAACAAACTCCCTCTATAGTATTCAAACTCTTTAGGAAATGCTTTCATGGGTGGATGAGAAAAAGTCAAATGGGTTAAAAAAGAGCATATTTTTAAGCATTTTATCACTACTTGATGCTGTTGAATGTGCCTGTTTGCCAAAGTACAGAAGCAGAGAAAGTGAAAGAAACAATGTTAACAGGTACTTTCAAGTTAGATTTTTTTTTTCACTGTCTGTGGCTTTCCTTAGAAAAATGCTGACTGACTGAAACAATTATATTTCCTTAGTGACAGAAGCTGATGGAGAATCTTTGAATTCAGCTATAAGAGAATTAATTTATTTGAAGAACAGAACTATTTCTTATGGCAATTTCTTCTGTATCTAGGTTGTATGTGCAGTTGGTAGAAAACAAAGTTCATATTTTTAATTTCCATAGGTCTTATATCTTTGTATAAAAGAAAAATAAGGCAACTATTCCTCTACCCATTCATGTTTTAGCTGTACTTTATATTAACTAGGAATGGTTCATGTATAGGAGAGTTTAGTGCTAGTAAAGTTTATGGCAGTTTTATTGGAAGCATTTATCACGATTTAGTGTTTGTCAGCAGCTGAACCAGTGAGCAGTCTGATGGTCATTCAGCACAAACACAGCGGTAGGGTGAGGAAACCCAGATAATTCCCAAAAATGAGAAGTAAAAATAAACCTTGAGAGCACTGTACAAACATTTACAATCACAGCCAAAATGTCTTCTCATCCCATCACTTAGACTGTTTTGAATTGCTATGCCTAAGTGACAACAATTCTTCAGTGTAAATGACAATGTTGCAACACTGAGAGAATAAATTATGTTGATACTCACAGTGTATTCACAACTAGAAAACATATCCTTTTATTCCCTTCTCGGTGTGGCTACCAGCCTGCATCTCTCCTGCGGGTAACTAGAGCAGGACATAGTATTGATGTTTTCCTCCTCTTGGAAATTGCTCTATTTTCATGTTAGAAACTCAAGCTGTGAGGGGGTAGAGTGGGGAAAGTCATAAGGCACTTGACTTGTAAATAATCTGTCACAGCAGGTCAGAGCCAGCTAACTTTCCTCACCTAAATGAAGGAAAAAAAAAAGAGAAGCAAAAGACAGGGAGAGACAGATCTGATTTCTGCAAATGTCCAGCCCGTCTGCTCAGCCAGATGGCCAATTGAATCACAAGAGGAAGGTGTCACAGAGAAGCCTGAGACTTCCCTGCTTTATCATGCTCTAGCCAAAAATAATAATTCAACAGCATCCAACAGAACCCTAAAGGCTTTATGTACTAGCACGCTGAGCTTTCCTGTAATCACTGTGATATCTTCAGGAACAAGGGGTGGCATGAATCATTATTTGGATGTGATAACATGACCCATACAAACATTAGGGGATAATAGGCAAGTCTGCACTCTGCAAATCGAATCACACCATGATCCATCATTAACCTAAGTGAGCTATTGCTTTATTGAAGTAGCCCTGCAAATGAATAGGTCACAGTCTATTTAAAAGCTGAGAGATTTGTTAATGCTCCAAGATCTTATATTTTATTAGAGCATACAGCCCAAGTACAACAGAGATTCTAAATGTGTTTTTAAGGGATAGGTAGCAATGAAGGGAAAACCTAAGATTTAGGCTTGAATAATTTTTAAATGCTCCACTAAAACACTTACTTGCACACAGATAGAAAGGTATTCCTATTCTTAGAAGGTATCTTTCTATAGAAAAGCATGTGTCTCAATTTTAGTTTTGTCTTAAAGAGGAAAGAACATAATCACTAATTTGATAATTTTTTGTTCTTCACAAACCTTCATAATGCATGAGTAAAGACTTTGGGAGTGTAGAAAATTAATGCATTTCCAGTTGTTCTGAATCAGCACTACATGACAAATAACACTGTCCTTCAGAAAAAAGATTGAGAATTCAGAATTAAGACAATTAATTGCTACCTTAGGAACTCCGGATTTTGCACAGACCCAAGTCCAGGTGTTAATACCAGTTCTTCAGTGCTCAGTTTTGATAACAGGACTGAGCTTCAAAATCAGTTAAGACAAACCTTTCAAGGACTCCCATGACCTTCCTTTTCTTATGGCATCCTTGCATCTTTATTTATTTATGGACACAACAAGGAAATATGGACATCTTCTGAGACTGCTGGACCATAAAAGAAGAAGGAATTATTTTCCCTCTAAATACTCCAGAAATCAAGTTTAAATCACAAATTATATATCCTTACCAAAAAATTGTTTTATTTTTATAGCAATTCTTTGCAATAAGGGAAGGAAATGAATGTATCTTTTAATCAAATCACTATACACTAGCAAACCAGTTTTGCCTCAAAAAGGCAGGAATGGGCTTCACAGTTGGGAAGAAAAGATCTTCTCCAAGTACTGCATGGATAACTTGGGAGGACCAGATGCCAAAGAACTTGATAAATAAAGAACTTGATAATAGTGATAAATTGGTAATCACTTGAAAACACTTCTATTTCCTTCTAGAAAGGATGGATAATTAGCTTCCACATTCTTCACTTTTACCCTGAAAACTTGAAAAATATCTGTGACCATTTGCTATATAACTCTGTTAAACAGCTGTTCCAAGAATATGTAAGGTGTTTTTAGGGACTGTGTGTTGCAGCACTTTTTGTGAATTCTAGGGCATCCACATAGAATAATTTCAGTTACATTTCTACATTTCATTACCATAATAAATTACTATATGATACTGTTGTTTTGCCAAATTCTTTGTTGGGACACACTTTTCTTTTGATAGTCTCAAATTATGTACTCATTACCTGCATAATTCCTCAGGATCCTCTGACACTTTCCCCTGATGGACTGAAATTCAGTGGGGGATACTGCTGTTACTGACAAGAGCCAAGTATAACAGTATGCAATATTTTTTCTCCAGTTGCAGCTTCAAGAAGGACATTTATATTCATGTTTAAACAACTCAGTTCACTCTACACTCCCACTCTACGGCTGTGGGAAAAAATTCCAGTGAAACACCTTTCCTGTGCATAATAACAAAATCCCCATGAACCACACACAACCTTTGCAGAATGTTAAATGCTTGAGTAAGCTGCTGTATCAGACCCTCCTCTAACTTTGAAGTCTGATTTACACTTGTGTTGCTGGAACCTCCCTGTTGATATCTATAACTGTCTCTAAAATATAAATAGCATATCAACTTTAATAGATAGAAGATTTTTACCCTTAAACTGTTATAATTGTATGCAGACCACTGATGAGTTCTTCTTGATTTCTATTTGATCTAGTAATTTAATAAAAATGAAAATGCATTCTCTCAGTGTACAAGGCAACTAATAAATTAGGGAAGAATGTATAGAAATCAACACAACTGCTTAAGACAAACATTATGAATATAGGACAAAAAACCCTGCAAACTATTCTTTGATCATCTCTCTCTGTCATAGCCAAACAAATGATGTTGACACCTAATTAATTTTCTTTTGAGTTGCATACTGTAGAAATAATAGCTGCATTGTACTGAAAAGTTCATTCTTGTCTCCTGATTTATATGGATGAGCTTTTGGAATCCAATGTTAGCAACACTTTGGGTTTTTGGTTTTTTTTTTTTTTTTTTTTTTTTTTTTTTGTTTGTTTGTTTGTTTGGGGTTTTTTTGCCTTTTTTTTTAATATTGATACTTGTTTATAAATGTAATTAATCTTTGTTCCTATTACCAAGATACTCTGCTATCAGAAGAAAGAGAAAATGAATACCAGTATTTCATAGAAATGTGGAGTGGTTAAGATTGGGAGGGACCTTAAAGAGTATCTAGATCCAAAACCCTGCAATGGGCAGGGATGTCACCCACTAGATCAGATTGCTCAAAGCCCCATCCAGCCTGGCCTCAAGCACTTTGAAGGATGGGGCACACACAGCGTCTCTGGACAACCTGTGCCAGGGTCTCACTATTCTCAAAGGTAGAGAATTTCTTCCTAACATATAATTTAAATCTCTCTTTTTAGTTTAAAAACATTATCCTTTTCCCTATCAATATCTGCATAGTCACTGGCCCTCTTTTTATAAGCCCCCTTTTAAGTACTGAAAAGCTGCTAAAGGTCTACATGGAGCCTTCTCTTCTCCAGGCTGAGTAACCCCAACTCTCAGCCTGCCTGTGTAGGAGAGATGGTCCAGCCCTCTGATCATCTTGGTGGCCCTCCTCTGGACCCACTCCAACAGGTCTACATGTTTTCTGTGCTCAGGACTCCAGAGCTGGACACTGAAAATGGGGTCTCACAGAAGCAGAGTAGACTGGGACAGTCACCTCCATCAACCTGCTGGCCACACTTTTTTTGATGCAGCCCACAATGTATTTGGCTTTCTGGGCTGCAAACACACACGATCATTGGGCTTTTCACTTACCGATAGCCAAGTCCTTCTCACAGGGCTGCTTTCAATGAGTTCAGCTCCCAGTCTGTACTCATGTTTGGGATTGCCTCAACCCTGGTGCAGCACTTTGCTGCATTTTTGAACCATGTGAGGTTTTCACGGGCCCACTTCTCGAGCTTGCCTGGATGGCATCCTGTCCTTCTGGGCCACTCAGCTTGGGGCCATCTGCAAACTTGCTAATGGCACACTTGATTTCACTGTTTATGTCATTGATAAAGATATTAAAGATCACTAATTTCAGGGCTTTCCTAAACCATATTAACAGCAACTTCCAAAAGAAGCCCTACTAGCAGGTGTGCAACAGGCAGGGCAGGAACACGGGGGCCATACTCTGTCCGGCCAAAGGGCTGCTGCTTGCCAGACAGAGAACAGTACAAGCTTTGTGACTAAGGGAGTCTCCAGCCAAGGTTAAGCCAGTTTTATTCCTGCTCTGTGCTCCTATAGAAGCTAGAGAATCAACCCGGCCAAAAATCTAACTTCAAAGTAAATTTCCACAGAAATAAATAATTACTACTGGAATACAACATGAAAGATTTTGATGAATCAAGATTGTCATGCTTGTTCATTGAGCTGTCTGTTCAGTGAATCATGAAGCTTTATCTCTCTGACAAGGACCAGAAGTAGGGCTATTTCCATCAATGACAGGAAAGTTGAAGCAAAGAGCTTTTATTTAACTTTAGATAGAGAAATAATACTAAGGTAGAAGAAGAAGAATAAAACCTATCTACCATCATTAGTTTTTATTATGCAGTTCAATCCATCAGATCATTAACACATTATCCATGAGACCCATTTTGTTATTTTGAAGTGCTTTCCTGTTGCTGAAGTAATTTTCAAGGTTAATCTCTAATTCCATAAAAATCTCATTGCTTTTCATGCTATTGTAAAAGTTTTCAGTGGTTTATAAGAAAGATGTAATGTACAGCTCAGAACTGAAAAAAAAGACTGCTTCTGTGAGTGAATGCATTGCACAGTCTACCACCTCTGACTCTGCTACTAGAGGACACATGTTTGGGGGAAAAAAAAAAAATCTGTCATCTGTTAACTGACAGTGGGAATTAAAAGACAGTAAGTGCAACAGGAGTGTCTACACTGAAGCAGTGGTCAGGACATCTCAAAATTCAGTTTATAACTGAATTTTATAGATATTAAGAATGTATGTGCTGAGACAAAGCAGAGAATAAACACAAAGCAAAAAAAAAAAGAAGCAAAATATTTGTTACAAGATTTCAAAAAGGAGGTAGTTATAACAAGTTATGACAGGTTCACTTGATCTGTTGAGGAAATGCAATCCCTTTCTGGAGTTTAGCAAAGTACGAATTTCAGAGTACCTCACAATTGGTTTTACTGAAGAGAAGAAAACAAATCAGCCAAGATAAACCAATAAAGAGCAATGAAATTAGGAAAGAAGTTCTTTTAAAACAAAGAAGCCAAAATAGTATGTCTTAGCCCTGTCTTATTCAATAGCAATGTAAGCTTTTCAGTGATGAGAGGTGATTAATATCTTGTTCTATGTCTCAGGGAAAAAGAGTGCTTTAGCAGACAGCTTCTTAGAACCATACTGACATATACTGGAATTATCCTTAACATTAGGAAGACTCTTAAGCGGCATCCTAAAAAGAGACAGACTTAACCACCTTTCTGAAATTTAGGTCTCTGAGTAGCAAATTGTATTAATGAGGGATGACAGAATCTGTACCGTTTTACCCTAATTTTTCCCTTGAGAAGTAAGCACATTGCCACATCTACTCTGTGAAATCTGATAGTATCACAATACAAAATAAGGCATATGTGAAAATATACCCAACTTTATTTCCACTACTGTGACACAACAACTTATAAGTATCATACAGCTCCTAAATGCCGGTAGGAGTGAATACGCTGAGAGAAATTAATGCACCACAGCAGACTGTAGACCTACCTCCACATCAAAGACTTTTCTAAAAGTGAAATCTAGAGCAGAAAAGAGGAACCATATCTTATAATAGACATTATATTCCAGTTCCTTTAGTGAACAGTCAAGTATCTAAGAAAAAGCAAAGATCATATGATATTTTTCATAATGCAATTATAAAACCTAACACTTCATGTAACACACCTTCTTGGTAGAAATTTGTCTATTTCTTGCCACCCTGAACCATAATTCATTCCTTGCAATACCTTCAACTCAATGTGCCATACAAACTCAAATCATGTTCGCACTTTAAAATGCCTTATAAAAATTTCTTCATTTAAAGGGTATGTATAAACACACACAAACTGATGTATACATAAAATGCTTTAAGTGGAGGCATTTTTATGAGTCACTTAAAAGCAGAACAGCACTTGGCTTCATAACAATTTTCGCATTCAAGATACCTCAAAGAGCTTTGCAAATGAATAACTTGGAAACCACCAAAGATATTGATGCTGTAGGCAAACACATGATTTGAAGGGTAGCAGACAAATGCAGAGGTACTAGAGTTTCTTCTCTTCACACATGAATAGAAAACCATGGTTAAATTAAGAAAAATCATCGACACTATGGCATCAGCTTTAATTCTTTTTTGTTCTGTGTTTCTCTCTTGTGTGTTGGGATTTTTTTTTTTAATTAGGAATCTTTAATATACAGGTTCAAAGACATAAACTATCAGAAATTAATGACAATGTGGAAATAAGATTAAATATGGCTGTTCCACCCAGCAACATACTGAGAAAAAAAAATCAGCATATTTTACTGCTTAAAACAATTCACACTAAAATTGAACTATGTTTCTTTTCTATCCTTTCAAGAAATGTTCAATAACTCCAGCAGAACTGTCATCAATTTGCTTGTGTTTGACTTTGTATTTATAGTTTCTCGTGGAATTGTTAAAGTTGGAAGAGAGGTCTAAAATCATTGAGTCAAACTAACAGTTCTGCCATGCTCACTACCAAACCATGTCGGAATGTGACACAGCCACATGACTTTTGAACTCATCCAGGCATTACCATTCCATCACTTCCTTAAGCAGCCTATCTCAATGTCTGACCATGCTCTCAATGGAAAAAAAAACACTCCCTAGTGTCTAATCTAAATCTCCCCTGGTGCAGCAAGAGGCTGTTTCCTCTATTCTGTCACTTGTTGACTGAGGAAGAAGAGACCAACCTCACCTGGCTACACCCTCCTTTCAGGCAGTTGTAGAGAGTGATAATGTCTCCCCTGAGACTCCTTTTCTACAGGCTAAAAAACCTCTGCTCCCTCAGCTCCTCCTCATAAAAGTGGTGCTGCAGACTCTTAGCATGAGTTATTCAACTGGATACATATATAGCCCAGTACATACACACACACACACATCACTGTTGGTCAATATTAAGAAAAATTTTTTGAAAATAGTTTGGTATTTCTAAAAGAAGGAGAGATGCTCAACAGCAATACATATATGCAATCATTTCTCAAAGCCTTATGATTGAATGGGACAACTGCTGTAATTTAATCAAAATGCTGGTTGTCATCATAAAATTATTTCACACAGTACACAGTACTATTAAATAATAATGTAAGTATCAATAATAATAAATAATGTCTGGTAATGAAATATAAGCAATAGAGGCAAAGGTTTTAGTAAATTTTGAATATTTTTGTATTAAAACCTGCATATGTTATTGGAATCAAAAGTAGAATATATGACAAAAATCAAGCTTTTAAAATAAATATATCAAAACTTGAAATACATTATTTTTCTTTGTTGTTTCAGACAATTTTATTATAGCTAGAAAATAAGGAAAAGACATGCAATGAGCACATGCACTCTCTCATAATCTTTAAAAGCATAAGAATAAGTAAAAGCAATACATTCCAGAGCAAAAGGTAAGATCCCTCTGGGCAGGCACTGTTGTGAAGAAATGTACTTGCAGAAGCTCGATTAGATGGCTTTCTCAAGAAAGTTGGTATTTACCATGTTATGTCTAATGAGAAAACTGTGCTCCAAATAATCCTTCTTTTTATAATTTAAGACCCAGTCATCACACAGGAAATGATGAGTGTTTTACCAGTTTTACAGCAGGGCTCTCCTTTACATGGTAAGGAGAGCCCTGCTCCCCACCAATGAGAAGGTGTTTTCATGTACTTCAGTGGCTCCCACAGCCAGCACCAGGCTGTGTGCCCACCCCCAAGCCTCTGTGCTTCACTACATGAAGACAGCACAATGTTGCACCCTGACTTTATCTTCTCTGTTTTACTGTAAGACTTCACACTGCATGTCCACATCAGAATAGTTTAGGAAAGCTAATATGAGACTAGCAGGTCCTCTGAACACATTAAAGGCAATTTACCTGAGCTGTGGGTGATTATAATAATATTTGAAACATTTGATAATGATGCTTTGCACAGTTACATGTAAGTTACTCCCGTCTCTAATTCCGTGATAACTGTTTAAATACTTACTGAAGCACAACTTTGTAACCTTTTACAAAACACTTATAACCAAACCTTTAAGATACTGTGGTAGTAGCATCCAGACAAGACAAAAGCATCATGACATTTTTCTACTACACAGGTGTCAATGATTTCTAAAACATGATCTTATACAAAAGTATTTAAAATAACTTGAGTACTGGAAAAGCTGTTAGTCTGAAACTCACTTAAGGAAAAGTAATTTAAGAACTTGCTAACCTATAAATTTTTTTTAATCATCTCAAACACTACTATTGAACTAATGGGTTATTTAAGGTTAAAAGAAAGCAAAATAAGCATTTGCTTTCCTTCTGAATACTGATTACAAGTCATGTTTTTCCTCAGAGAAACACAACTCCAACTGATGGGTGCAATAGTGAGACAACGGTAGCCTTTATATTTGTTATTCTGTAATCTACTTTCTATTGCATGCCATTGCAACTGAAAGATTATTTCTTCTTATACATTTGGAAGAAAAAAATTACCAAGTATTGAACATTTTGAAGGAATTCTGTCTACATATTATGAATAGAAATTGTGGGAGATCCCTCCAGCACAGTGGATAAACAAGTACCATAGACCTGACATTCAGAACACGTGGGAGGGAGGAGGGCAGAAAGGGGACAAATTAATCGAAATAAAGCAAACTTGAGGATGAATGTCATCTGTGGGATAGATGCAAGAATGACAAAATAAATTTGCTTATAAAACAGTCTTTTCAAAACAAGTATTTTGTTTACTGCTTCCCCAAAGGAGAATCTTTTCCCCCTGAGCTCTCTTCACAGGGGCTTCAACCTCGGAAAAAAGCAACATGAGGTAACTAGTTTGATCAGTTGTGTTGGAAGACTTTGATCTGCATGCTGAAGTGTTCTTGAGCACTCAAATCAGTTTAGCAATTAACTACTTATGACTTCTGCATTGTAACCATCAGCTTTCAGATCTGGGAAAATATTTTGTAAGAAGCCTTGAGACCTCTTGAAAACACACTGTGATCAGTAAAAGGTTTAACATGTTTGGAAGACTGAAAATAAAGACATCCTGACACATTTGCTAATTTCATAAAAGCATGGTTTCATGGAAATATTTTAATACTGATTTACTCTGAATCTGAAATGCAATCACATACACACCAAAATATGCATTATAATAAAACCTACTTAGTATTCTTGAATTGTTTGGTTTTGCTATTTATATTCGAATTTGAAAATAGAGAAAGAAATACCAGTAACCTCAACCATTCACTGATACTATCCAGCATCCTATTTAGCTCTGTACAGATATTTGCAGATACAGAAAAAAACACAGTTAACCGTCACTCAATAAACACAGAAATTTACACAAAGTCCATCATAACCACCACACCATAGCACGCTCTGAAATGAGTATTTAAAAGGCAAGAGACTATGTTTCCTCCTTACTCTAGACTGAATATAAAGAATTGAAATACCAAAGCCACATAGCCATTAACATCAAAAATTACATGAAATACTCAAGATAAGCACCTTCACACGTCGCTGTCATATGCACACTTGCTGCATGATTTGTAATTCAGACCAAAACCCACTATTAAAACATTCTTATAAAGATTGTGCATGTCATACTGTTCATCACATGACTAATTCATAGAAGATGAGTTTGAAACATTATAATGATAAATCATGGCTCACATTTGAAAACCTTGTGTCAGGGCTAAATTTTATTTCTCCCCATTAAATTTTTTCTGCAGTGCCTTTTTTTAAAATTTATTTGTTTTAAAGGGGGGGGCAGGGGGGGAGGCTGCTCAGGTGTTTTCAAAGTTGTTTCAAGTCGAATTCACATTCCTTACCTTCTTTCCTGTAATTAAACCTTATTACTTCAAACGTCAATGATGCACAAATTCCCCCCTGCCTCCCTGTCTTCACACACACAGAGTACTGAGCGCTCGGAAAAAAAAAGAAAAAAAAAAAAAAAAAAAAAAGGTCTGGTCCCACTAGTTTCACACCATCTCTTAGCTATTCTCCCTTTTAAGTGAGTGCCCAGTTTAGCACGCTGTATTTTCCCGTCTCTCGGCCCTGATCTCGGCAGCCAGCCCAGCCGAGGTGGCGGCACCCACACCTTTGTGGCGCCCAGGTACGCGCGTCTCCCGGAGCCGCTGCCCGCCGGCCGGAGGGCCGGACACCTGCAGGGCGGGCAGGGGAAGCTGCAGCTCCTTCCTCCCCCTGCCCTGCTCCCTCTCCCTGCACTGGTCTCTCTCCCTTCAGGCACTGCGGCCTCGCACACTTTGTTTGGAACTTATTGAAGTTTTGCGGTTCCAGACCGGGATGAGCAGGGAATGGAGGCAGCGCATCCGCACGCTCGGGCTCCCCGCCAGTGGCCCTGCCGCTCCTCCGGCGGCGGCGGCGTCTGTCCCTTGGTGCCCGGCTCCGGGGGCCCCACACCACAGCCCCGGCACCGCGGGGCCATCCCTGTCTGCCCCCCTTCCCGGGAAAAGCCGCCTTACCTGCTACATGGAGCTGCAGCAGCAGCAGCAGGCAGAGGAGCAGCAGCGACCACAGCGGCAGCACCTCGCTCGCTCAATCGCTGTAGCGGCAGACTGCCCTTGCTCGCGTTCCCCTTCATTCACCAAGGATGCCGCGGGCAGCACAGGCAGCTAGAAACCACTTTCTTACTGGAAGAGGTCGGTTCCCTTCTCAGAACGCCTCTGAACCGGTCTCTGAGGCTCCCTACACATTCACCCTTCAGATCAATACTGCACTTCAGCAGCAGCCTGAGCTCAGCTGCGGCTGATAGAGAGCAGCCAATTGGTGTTGAGGATTCCCTTTCGGCAACCCCCTCCCACAAAAATACACCGTCTGCATTTGAAATTTTGTGAGTTGTGAAAACTAGTTTTAACCCCTTTCTTGAAAACCGCGCTGTCCTTTTGGAGCTCCGGAAAACCACATTTTTTATTTTTGCATTTTAAAAGCCTCTGACTGTCCAAACTATCCCCACCTGGACGCTTTTAAGCTGGGTTACAATTAGTGAGAAAACCAAAACACCCGACCTGGCAATCAACTAACTGACTGACTGGGAGGATGATGTTTTTGCAATCTAGTGGATATAGCCCATGACCAAAAAACCGCCCCCCCCTCCAAAAAAAAAGAAAAAAAGAAAAAAAAAAAAGAAAAAAAACCAAACCACAACGTCCCCCACATAAAAAACCAAAGCACACACACACACACACACAAAAAACCACACACAAAAAAATAAAAAAAAAAACACATAAAAAGCTGCCCCACCCCCCCGCCAAAAATGAAAAAAAGCCTCAAATCTATCATCCAGAGATCATAATCTTTTTCTTTCCCCATAAACTCCCCATTTTTCTGACCAAAAATATGCCTGTACTTCAATCAAGCAAGAAAAAAGAATTTAAATAGTGGCATACGCAGTCACAGTAGCATACCTAGAGAAGAAAAATTTTTATTTTTGGCCAGTCTTTAATTTTATTTATTGGATATGACTTCACCATTTCATCAAGGATATTGAATGCTTTACTTGTAGAGACCTACAACTTTATTTCTAGACCCTCATAGTAAATACACCACCTTCTGGTTTCTTTCTTGGGGAACATATGAAGGCAAGAACTGTTTTAAAACAAATTAAGCCTGAGACCTTATTTTCTGACTTAAACTAAAAGGTATGCTACATCAATTACTGCAAAAATAGAACATTTTAAAATAACTTGAATTTTCAACAAAACAAACCTGGCTAAAATACACAGAGGTAAGTGAGTAATATAACATTAGCACTTCCTCTTCCATGTGGATAATACAATCTTCATAGCATTTCAATATTCTGAAGTTTGTACTTGCAAATTAGTTAGCCTGTCTAGAAAAAACACACTTGGGTTTCCCCTCAATTTAGTTGAAAAAAGCGCAGTGCTATATATAACATAATATTCATTTGACAGAGACAGGCAAATAAATTACAGAAACATGCATGGACTTTAATGTGGCAGACAGTAACTTCATTAGTTTTAGTCAAATAGGGAAACAGGCCTAACTACTCAGGGAAACACAAAGCACCCATGAGGTAAGGCCTTCCTCTCAGTCAAAACAGGGAACACTTTCTGCATTACAAAGACATAGTTCAGGACGTTTGGCTTCTGGCTTGTGGGCCGTTTGCAGCCTGCTAGGATAATTTGTATGACCTCTAGGCTCACTTGCAGCTGCCCTCTTCTCCAAGAATAACTTGTGGAAGAGAGTAGGGTGTGCTGTGCTGTTCTGGCAGTGGCTGCAGGACAGCTTTGAGCTCCCTTTCAGGGAATTTCTTCCCCAATGTAATTCCAGTTCTCAACATGGTACCTGCAAAAGAAAAATACACCTGATCCATGATTTGTCATTGGAGGAGCCCTAAAAAGTCTTGATCAGTTGTTTTCTGCTCGTGTGTGCTTCCCAGATCAAGTCTGAGAACATTCTGTAGAGAGTAAAAGGTAGGCAGAATATGTGCTGAAGAAATAACAAGTATGGGTATATCTGACGGACACCGTCAATAAGTTCAGAAGCACAAGGGACATTGCCAAATTTATCATATTGTGCATCCTTACATGCACACATATATAGGCACAACTGGCTATATTGTGGAGAAGATCTCATAGTACTGTCCAGTTGCAAGAGATTGCTGAGCTTTCCACCAAAACAAAGTCATAAAGCCACAGATGTTAGGCTAAGCCATGACAAATTAAGATTCTCTATCTTTGCCCACGCCACACACTATGTTACAATTGAAATCAAACTGCATGTAGCTGTTATACTTGCTAAAACCAAATTCCTAGTGCTAGGGAAGATGTGTGTTAATGTCTTTACAAACAACTTCAAGGGTGAAGGGATGGGTGTTAACATCTTTGAAATGGGCTTTACTATCTCTATTAACTTCAAGCAGCAGGTTTGTTACAGAGCCCAGACACCTTGGTTTCTAAAACAAACAAGGTGGTCTGCACAAGCCTGGACTTCTGGACTTTGGGGTAAAATAGGAGGTTCAAGGGGGAATATGTGGTAGGCAGTTCTAGAAGGCTGTACCTTCCTGGTACCTCGGCTGATGGGGAAAGGAAGAGGGCAACACATGGCCAGGAGTTTAGGATTAAAGGAGGCTGAGGCCTCCAAAACCTTGAAAGAGAAATTCCCGGGCATGTGTCCCAAAGGACTGTCTCCCCGTATAAAGTTGCAGGACTCCTCTGTCTCCTTTTTGGACACTGGCTTTCATTGAATGGTTTTCTGTGCACAGATAACATGAAAAAAGGGTATTTCTCTTCCCAGAGTTAATAGATTTGAGCTATCATGTAGAAAAAGTAGCATGACTAAATTAAAACCTTGTCCTCCTAGTGAGCACCAAGTCCATCAAGATGAAAGATTCTAGAATTGATAACAGGGAAATGCTCTCCTCCACAGCTGGTCAGCCCTCCCAGTCCTGCAACAGCCTTGTCCTGTAGCTCTCTCTCATCCCTTACCAGTATGATGTGTGCTCAGAACTAATACATGAGCTATTTCTCAAAGTCCAGCTTCCTCAGAACTGTCAGTTACTGTATTGTATGTGGAAATGCTGGTAGTTAACCAGAAAAAAACTCATACCCTACGAGATGTTTGTATAGATTATCAGAGCCACTAGGTTCTCCTCTTACACAGAGTCCTATCTTTGTTGTGTGAAAAGCTGTGGGTTTCATGACATTGAAATAATTTCTAGGGACTTAAAAATGAATTTTTTTTTTTTTTTTTTTTTTGTTCATCATGTGAACAAGACATGAAAGTGTCCTCCAAGCATAGCAGTTTGGATGTGTAGTGGATGTGTAGTGTAGGAAAATAGTTGAAGATGTTCCATATTTTAAATCTAAGAGATCATCAGCAAGTATAATTTTCATGTTTGTCAATTCTATTAGCTGATGACAAGGAAAATGTTGTTATTGCATTTCGTTAAATGATAATATAGAAGTGGCTGTAAAAAATTCATTCAGTCTAGTTATTCTCTTATAATGGAATATACCAACAATAAAGCTCATACTAGCTGCAAAAGTACTGAAACACTTAAAAGCCTACTTTAAACTGTCTTTATTTCATATTTACAGTTTGATTTAAAGTTTGGCAATTGAAAGTTCAAAGCAAACCCTAGAAAACAGACCAATATCATTTACAAAGGAGTATGTGAGTCCTTGCAAAGTCACAAAGTTAAATTGCTAATTTTAGCCTCCAATTTTGCTATCTGTCATAAAGAAGTATGTGTGTGGTTTAAAATTCCATTTGTTTTTTAAAAAAATTTTTTAGAAAACACTGAAGCATGAATAGCTCATTTCTTAGTGTCACTCTAAAAGAGAGGTAGAGCTACTTATTTATGAGAGAATACTCATTAAAGTTGAAAATGTATGTAGCATGGAAGACAATGCATCCAGAGGAACTGGAATTCCTCCTTTTTTGAAAAAAAACAACTTGCATACCAGTAAAAGCAAACATAATTGCATTTTACCCCTAAATCCCTACAAATTCTTCTAATATAGTCCAGATAACTTAAGTTTCCTCTTTTTCTTGCTGCTCTTAAGATTTTTTAAAGATTTCTGTTAAGAAAATGCGGGCTGGACAAATACCCTTTACAGAGTCTAAAAGATTTCCTATGCCATCCAAAACAAAGTCTGAGATTTTTTTTAGCCTTGCAACATCATGGAAACACAATTAAAAGGATAAATGAATTTATTTATGCAGCTACTTATTTGCCTGACTTGTGCATGGTAAAATTCAAGGTTTAGCCATTTTTGAGGAGAATTCATTCATCTACACATGTAAAGTGGATTAAAAGCCCACATGCTGCACAACATAGGTAAAATGGATCCAAGATTTCATTTATGAACTTTTTTAATTGATAAATATTTATATACATGCAAGATCAGCCAAGCAGTCTTTGCCTGAGAGTTTCTTTCTGTTGAGCAACCTTATTCTAGACAAGATTCAAAGAGAAAGCTTAATTTTATAGATACACTTACTAGGAATCTATGGGATCTTCCATAATTTCTGATACTTCTGCAGTTAGACCTCCCTGAACTTAAATCAGTATATCACATTAATGAAGTGGTAACCTGCCTCTTAAGTGATTTCCCACTTTGTTATCCATGTAGCCATCAGGCTTCTGTTTTTACTGTAGTTATAAATACAGATTGTTATAGTGACATCTAGAGAAACCAACCAGAGATCCAGCATTATTCTAAGAGAGCTGGATAGTATTTGAAATCCTTCCCTAAGGTCACAAGCAGAGTCAGAAATGACAGGTGTCGTTTTCATATGATGTCTAATCTGTCCTAGAAATCTCTGAGGACAGAGAATTCACAGTCTCTCAACTAGCCTCTTCCACATTTTACCTACATTAACAAGAGAAAGATTTTCCAGGTGCTTAACATGAAACTGCCTGGTTGAAATTTAAGTCCTCTGGGTTTTGCTCTACATATACTCTGGTTTAGCATAATGCGTATTATTCTCTTCCTTTTTGCTGTGATATTTCATATCATGCAGATATGAAATACAGATATATCATCTCTAACAATCCCCATTCCTTCCATCTCTCTTCACAGGACTTTTTGCTTCCTAGATTCTGAGCATTCTTTTTACTCTGCTCTCTACTCTATTCAACAGATTTCCTGTTTCCTAAAATTAAATGTCTAATACTGGATACAATAGGGCTGCTGTGCTCTGTGCTGGTAAGGCACATCCTGAGGATTATTAGAAAGGTAATGCCTTCAGATTTGAGTACTGTCTTTATTCAGGGTCAATGCCATTTTTCTCTTTGTCATGCTGTTATCCTAATAATCAGTCCTTCTCTAAAGAACTTGCACTTTAAACAAAACATGAGAGAGAACTCTCAGATGCAATCAGTGCAGCAGCACACTATGAACAGAACAGTGCAGGCATGACTGACTGTTTAATTGTCATCGTCAACACGGGAAATGAGAGACAAAACAATAGGGTGCAATAGTGTTTGCATGAAGCATTTTGAACTTCTTGTATTTCCTATTACATCCTTCCACAAAGCTTTCAGTTTGTCAGTGTCTGTGCCACTGTCATTGTCTCATTCAACTGCCTACTTTCCACAATGTCTATATGTCTGCAGATCGTGGTGCTTTTTATCCATCTACCCATTGGAAGATGTACCTTTAGACACAAAACATAACCTGTATCACATTTAATTCATAAGTCTTTTAATATAAAATGCTTAGGGGTTTTTTTTCAACTTTACAATTGATACTACTCTTAAAATGTGTTCTGTGGATTTGTTGATATTTTTTTTTACTCTTGTATTTTAGACATAATGACTGCTAAAAAAGGGAGAGCAGATTTCACCAGATGAATAGTTTTCCTTGCTGGTGATTCCAGCACTGAGTCACACTTTGACTGTCCTACTGCTGAAAACATGAAACAAAGCATGAGGAAAATCTTCTTGCATCCTTCTTTTGTGGCTTATTTAAGGCCTGCCTACTAATTCAGTTAGTTTTGCTCTCCACCAACATTGTCAACAAACGATTACTCATCCCACTTTTCAGTACAACAGTCAGGTTTCCATGCATTCATAGAAGCAATAAGACAAATAGAACCATATAACTAACTTGTACAGTTATGAAATGTGTCAAACTGATGCAAACTAAACCCGGCTGTGTGTGAACTTAATTAGAATCATGAACACCAAATGGATTATCAACGTGAGAGGGACAGCAAAGGCTCTAGCAGTTATTAAGAAATACAAAGTTATGTCAGTAGCACAGATGAGAACTATGTGTGGTTATCACAGAATGGAAATCAGCCCTAATGTACACCGATGGTAGTTCATAAAATAGTTAATTTTTGATTTTTAATTTTGCTATAAACTTTGCTTTTAAATAATGTATTCTATTGACCCACATTTCCTAAATTGCAAGTTTTCTACATTATATATTTTGATAGTACTGTTGAAACTGTTGTGTTCTAGCAAGTTTCTAGCAGTTTTCTTCTGGGGATAAGTACATCTCCATAAATTGTTATCACTAACCTTAGATTTTTGCAAGCTTTTTCACAGGAGTGCAATTATAAATACATACATATTAACATAATCCATTTTTAGTCATTTCTTATTTTACTGCATCTCTAACAAGACAGTGAATTTATTTCACTGAGAGGTAAATTTTTTTTCCTGCAACTCAGAAACTCTTAAATCCCAATACAATACCACCTCTAAGCAATAGACATTATCTTTAAAACAATGTTATATTTCGTTGTAGTTTTTTTTTTTTAATTTCTAAAGTAACTATTAAAAGTCTTTTGTCATTTTATATACTTATCTAGATGATACATCCAGGCAAAGATTCTCTCAAGAAACAAAATACACTTACCTACATTTCCATTCTTTATACTTCTTAAAATTACATTTGCTAAGATTGCCTTGCTAAGATTGCAAGTATGTTCTGTGTACTATGTACTCATCTCCATCAAGCGTTTACCTCATATATGTTACATCTGAATAACAATTTTATAGATGCAGATCTAAAATTAGTTTTCATAGCAGTAGCAGCACTATTTTCAAAAGGAAATAATAAAGAAAAAAATAAATTGAGGGAATGGTTTCTGTAAACAAAGGCTAGATAAGTGTTAAATCACTGAACTGGAACAGCATGTTAGACCTTAAAAAAAAGTCATATCACATACTTGTTTGCAAATCCTCCAAAAAAAGAGCAGCATGAATTTTACATGTACCTAATATCTACTGATGAAACTGGATGCAATTATTATTCTGACCTCAAAAATCAACACACCATTTTTACAAGTTTCTTGTAACTTTTAACAAGTTCTCTAATTTATGTTTTTTGCTACACTAATGTGTGAAATGTGAATACAGATGCTGTCATTAAGATAGAAACTATTCTGGGAGAAGATTGGATATTTTTCATAGTGAAGCACTAGGTACTGGGGCACTGAAAAGTGCCACATGATTACCAAAGAGTCAGAGGTTTGTTCCTGGAATTCAGGTTAGGAAAAACCCATTGAGCCTGACCATACATACACCAGGATGAAGTGTTGCTTTAGAGCTTACAGAGAGAAAAATTCTTAGAGGGTATTTTGGCTTTCTCTTCGAGAGGCAGCAATTCAACAAGTTCCTGCTTCCTCTAGTCTATTCACATCTAGTTTGTGCTCTAACATCAGTCAGTCTGAACCAGAGAGTGCCCTTCCTTTTGTTTCTACTGTGTACCTCTACATCACCCTGAAATTCATTGCCCTCTTCTCCTAAGGCTTTTGGAGGTGGCAAGATTTATCGGCCACTGGATAAGTGAATATAGTATCTAGCACAGTAGTATTTCATTCAGTATTCTCCACAAAGATGCTTGAGAAACATCAAGGGATCTCCAACCCCTGTGTTCACAGAACATATGTTTGCAGTCCACAAAACATCTATTAGTTGGGAGTTATTTCTTTGATTCTGCACCTTGGTTATTGTTGATGTACATAGGCCAGTGCATCCATCCATCTTACTGAAAACAGGTCACTACTACTAGATGAAAAAAGTAGTGGTTTGGAAATAAAAGCAAAAATGATCTTTGACTGTCCCTGCCAAAAATAAATAATGAACATTTATCAGGCTTAGAACAGAACCAAATTAATATTATTGAAAATAGGAAAGGAAACAATTGTCTTCTTGAAAAATTTTTCAACTTTAATTGCATTTTATAGTATGTGGAAATTACTATCTCTAAACTTACATAGTTACATTTTTATAGTTTTTTTAATTCTCTGCAGAACTTGTTTCAACAAACTTTCAGTACTGTTCATACATTTTTTTTTTTATATTTACACAGACTGCTCACTCCAGCTTCCAAGTGCATTAATAGAAAGAGGACTAAAATAAGATGGAACAAAAATTCAGTCAGTGGCTTATACAGATGTGGTCTAAGTGCATGTTGCAACATAAAAATACAGCTGTCTGTACAAGATTATTGCAAGGTCCATTAATAGCTACAGATATGAAACTACTAGATATTCTCTTATTTTTCATATAACTTAGAAATCAAAGAAACACCTGAGATTTTTTTAGTTACTGAAATGCTGCATTCTGTCATCCGCCTGGCTCTTTTTCCACTCACTATAGAAACAAAAGAAACAAGCTGATTGATATCTGTCTCAAACACTAGAAAATGGCTCATTTTCTCATTCAATTTTCAATTAAAAGTATTCTTGAACAATTTGTTTTTCCAAGAGAATACTGAAATAGCAGTCAAAGATTTAGGCTTAAAATCTTGAAATATTTGTCATTTTTTTCCAACACTGTACTTTGAAGAGAAGTTTTAGCAGGCAACACATAGTACCACTGCTAAGAAAAGAAGTTGTCTCTATTTGGGACAGAGTGGGTCCTAACCAGTTCTTCCTTTTATGTAACAAGCACAATGAGGACCAAAGGAAACATCTTTATGTCATTTTTAAGTAGATGAGTCAGGGAAATCAAAACAGAGTTGCGAATCAAACAGTTATTTTTTCATTAACACCTCACACACACACACACACACAAGTTTGTTAGGTTTTTTTCCCCTGAGGTCTAATTCTATGTATAGACACACTTCCAAGGAGATGTGAAATTGTTGTATTATGTAAAAACATTAAAGAGAATTTTAATATATTAAGAAATGCAGGCTTGTTGTTCTGCTTCAGAATATTGAACATATATAATGAAATTATTGCAGACTTCTTTTATCATTACAGAAATGAAAAGAATTTACAGATAAGATAATAAAGGGTGTGAAGATATTATTTTATAATCCTATGACACCTGTAGTAATTAAAATACACTGCTTAAAGTCTGGTACCTGCTCCCAGAAATGAGTAAGAAGGGATTCTATACAGATAAAGGAAATAGTATGTGTAATTCATTTTCTAATCCCCCTCACATATGAACATTGCTCCATTATTGAGAGAAAGGTAAGACTTGATACTCTTAGATTTGGCTGAATGGTATCTTGGTGGGAGTCAATCCATCTTTTTGCAAGGATCTGCTAACATATGCATTTATTTCTGGGAAGGTTGTTACTTTACAGAGAAAATCACAGAATAACTGATTTTTGAACATGTGAAAAATTGGTTTTCTTTCTTTCCCCAACTGAACAGGCAAAGTCTCAGTATCATCTGTTTCCTTCTACTCATTTGTGGTTTATTCTAGTTTTCTTCAAGACATAGTCTTCAAGCAATGAAAGCAAGTGAGCAGATGATGGAAGCAGACGCTATTATAAAGTATTAATTTGCTAGTGCCAGGTAATGATAATATTGCATATGTAATACCTGAAAAACTGAAACTAGTAAGTAATTAAGAAGCTGTGTGTAGACTGTGGAAATTTACTTGGCTAGAAAAGGCAATAATTTTATTTTTAATTTCTCATATGTTTTAGCAGTTTACGTATTCAAATACTTACCAGGGAGACTCTTTTCAAGACCAAAAAAAAAAAAAAGGCAAACAAAACAGAAAACAAAAACCAACCAACAAAAAGCACTGGGCAAAGAAAATAAACATAAAATAAAATAATAATAAATGGAAAGGAGTGTTATTAAAATACAGGAAATTCCACCAGTTCTGTTTCATTTAGAAAGCTTTGATTTTGATTGTTCTGCAACTGGAAAACATTAAGAATAACTTGCACAAGTGAAATTTAAAGAGCTGAAAAAATAGAGTGAGAAATAATTCTGATTAAATTACATGTCCAAGATAAAATTCTAATGCTATTATATCCTTAGTGTTTTAATGAAGCTTGAAGATAAGATAAATCTTGAAAAACTGGTCCCTGGTAATTCTTAGATACATCCTACCAGTAAAAATAAAAAAATGTTTAATCAGTGAAATTGTACCGATTTGGGGAGATCACTATGCATTTTGCTGAATTGGGAGAGGAACACAGTAAAGTAAAAAAGTCTACTAAGATTTTTATGACTAACACCATCTCTATATAAAGGCAAATAAATTTATATCTATAAATATGCTGATGATAATGGAGGATGTCCTTCTTGCTAGCAGCAGCTAAAGAAGCAAGACTTATGTCTCTCTGCAGAAGGAGGTTAGATTCTGCTAAAATTCTAGTCCAAGATGCATATAAAAACTCACTAGGGACTATATATCCATCAGCTATCCTTTATTTCAAAGACAGAGGAAATGCAGCAGCTCTTGAGCAGATTTTGGTTTTGTTTTATTACTCTCAGTAGAAATATGTCTTTAACTTTTGAAAGTGGAAGTATAAAGAAGCTATGGATACAAATAAGCCACCCACACCACTACAATGTGTAATAATCAGCATAAATGGATATACAAACAGAACATTGAAGCATAAATCTAACAAAGGAGAATATCAGAAACTTTTTATTTGGGTAAGCGTCAGTGCTTTTTCAAACTACCAAAACTCTCCATTGCCAGAAAAATACTCAGCTTCTAACCTAGCTTCTAAATCTCTTCCTCTGTATTCACTGCCACTTTCTTAGGAAGGTGAAAAGACACCAGTTTCTCAGAAAGAAAAAATAAAAGGGAGTATTCTGGGACTAGACTTTTCTATCCTAGAAATGAGAGAAATATTTTAGAAATGTCATGATCCATGCTGGCTAGAGATGTGAGCCAGACACATTCTGATAAAATTTGACTGAATACAAAGAAAACCTATGGAGAGAACGCAATGGTAGATTTAGCAGGCCTGACCATCAATGAATGAAACAGTAGTAACTTAATAAAGTGTATGTCTGTAGGAATTCCACTGAAATTACTGCAGAGGAGTACTCTTACATAGCACTGTTAACCTCCAGAGGAATTTGTTTCATAGTTGAATCCTCACTAAAACAATGCATTTGATTTCTTCCATTGTGAAAATGATGGCATTTCTGGTATTAACTCTGTCTCCAGAGTTAATTTCCACTGATCAACTTGAATTAATAGGAATGCTATAACAAAACTCTATGGGAATTCAGAGCTTTTCTCCTTTAGTACTCTGCTATGATGTTTATGGGTCCCAAAATGATAATTTTATATGCCAGCCAAAATAAAAATCTGACATCAAAGTTACATTTCTCTTGCAATTCCTACATTACTACCACATGATCTTAACAAGATCTTTAATGATGTGTAAGGCACAAAGCTTTGTAGTTTCTTTAGTCCATTGGTCCTCTAAAAACTTCTGTCAAAAAACCCCAGCACAGATATTGCCAACAGAGAGCTACTGTTGGCAAGATTATGATATTTCACCTACTCAGTAGTATATATACAATCACACTTCAGCTAAGGTGTATATTTTTCCTCTTTTTTCTCTCCCTTGCATGTTACTGAGCCAACAGTATATACAGCATATGTTAAAATGAAAATATATTTTTTTCAAATTCTCTGCAAAGTTATTTGCTCTCTCTGCACTTGAACTCAAACATTTGAATTTGAATACTTTTTTCTTATTACCTCAGTAGTATGGTAATGAGATTGCATCTTAAACTTGTAAAAAACATTTTGAATACTTCAGTGGTTTTTCAGAAACCTTTCACAATATATTGATTTTGACGGCTCTTGAAGAACATTTCTATTAAGAATCTGAAAATTGTGTTAAAGCCAGATTTTTGTTTGTTGTTTTGCTTTGTGGTCACACACACAATTAAAATAATAAACTTCCTGAAGGAGGTTTTCAAGCAGTCTGGGAGCCTGGTTGTGAAGTTCCTGATCTACATACTCAGTGACACAGTTTACTTGTAACTCAGTTTGGTTTTGAACGGAGACTTCAGTCTGAGAGTTCTTTGGTAGGTGGAGTGCAATGTATTGTCAGAAATTAGATCAGAAATCATAACTTTCTGAAACAAAATTAACCTTTTAAATAAAAAATTAAAATATTTGACAAGCAACGTCTTTTCAAAAGGTATTTTTAGTCTTAAACAAACGTCCTTGATTAAAAGTAGCATGAAGCAACGTCTGCAGTCACTCCAGGAGTTTAATTTCTCTTAACATAGGAAACTAGATTTCTGATGAAGGTGTATTTCAAGCACCAATTAATTATATCTCCTTGATTTAGCAAAAACCCATTCCTGACTACACAAGACACAAAATAGTTATAAGCTCCATAAAAACCTGAAAAATATGTAAACTGGGATTCTGTGAGAAAGAACACTAAGAACATGGAATAATTACAAGAGACATTATGGATGTAGAAAAGTAGTATGAAATTTTAGTAATGAAGAAAATTCAATTGCAAAGAAATTGGATGAATATTTGATAATTGCACTCATTAAACAATGGTGTCTGAGGAAGCTAGATATCTGAAGCTAGAAATCCACACTCCAAACATGTCTAAATGTGTATTTAAAATTAAGCACAATAACATAGTAGTTTTTACTTTGGATACAAAGCAAAAATTATCAACTTTGTCCTTGCAGTTTTCTCACAGCTGCTCTTTTTTCATTCTTCCACTAAAACAGTTCAGCATAATGAAATTAAAAGGAATTCAAGTAATTGTCTAAATTTTGGAGCCAGTGTCACCACTTGTAGCCTTCAAGGGCTGGCAGATGCAGTAGCACAGTTTCTCTTTCATTTGTGGCATGTTGCCTACAATTATAAGAAGAAATGCTGCATGTTAGTTGTTTGCATCAGAAAGTGACAGTCTTCACAGCACAGGGATAAAATCATCCTTTTCAGTGCTCAGCTTGATCAGCCTGGGGGCAACAGCTGCTGTCATTTCAGCTGTTTGTTTTAAATGTGTACTTTTTGGTACCTCAAGATGGCATTTCTTCTTCAAGCAGAGCCCAAAGCTCACAAAGTCAAACTCCACTGTAAAAACTATAAATTCCTACCTGGTACTGAACTAAATAACCACCAGCATGCTTTATCTGGAGGTAGGTGCTGGTGAGCTGAATCCTAGCCACAGTCAGTCACTTTCTGGTTTAGGGTGTTGCAGCATTATCTTGCACTGTCTGTTTCTAACTAAAAGGGTGTGGGAAGAAATAAACACACAAAGCCTCTGATGGTCCTTTCTACCAGAAGAAAATCTCTTTTATGTGTCATATTTAAATACACAGAATACTGCCTTTTTTCATGTCCAACCAAATGCTGTCCCATTCCTGAAGACTGTAGAAAAGGATACATTTGTCACCATGCAGCTCTCATCACTGCTAATAATCAGTTCATTTGAACAGAACCTCCCTTGAGGAACATCTAGAATTAATTAGAATTGATCGAACAGCATAAACCATAATTTGTTGACGCTTTAGCACATATAATCAGTTAGGCCCATAATAGTGATAGGGCATGTTATTTGTTTGTAAACACTTGGGCAGCTACCATTTTATTTATAAAAAATGCTGATAATTGCAGAAGGGCTTGTGAGTTTCTGCATAAATTTGATTAATTTCCATATTAATGATGTATTATATATTATTCCTCATTCATTATTCCTCAACAGTTATTTTCTTCTAGGAATTTAGCCATCTAATTGACTGAGCAAACACAATGCATTGTGATTTAAGGGACAAATCACATATCAGGAATATTGAAGTATAAACTTCAATATTCTGAAAAAACAAACAAAAAAAAAATTCCCACAAAAACTTCTTGATGGTATTTACACATTGCACAGCCAAGATAAATTAATATTGCAGGTAACACACTTTCAGGAACAATTGAGGATGTTCAGGAAACACCGAGTATTGTTCATTCCTGTTATGTGATATCATATTTATCACCGTGTCATGTAAAACATTGCACATATATACACAGTTATGAAGAGACTGGGTTTTTAGGGGAATAATTTGGGGCATCTAGCGTAACCACACATAATGCTGTGCAGAAGTGCACAGTCTAACCTACAAGAGATAAATAAATAGCTAATAATAATGATAATGGCAAGGAGGCAGCTAGTAAATGCAGTGGTGTGGTTTCCACTGTAATAATAAGCTCTTCTGCAAAATTCAGAACATATTCATAAGAAATGCTTGTCAGCATTTAGAATAGCAGAGATATTTACAAATATTAAATATTTATATTAAGATGTGTTGTTAGAGTTCTCTGTCTTTTCTACAAGACAATGAGGATGACAGAAAACAGCTCTTGAAGATGATTTTCTTGTACTTAAGATGCATAGCTATTCAAAACACAAGGGCTTGGTAATGGTTTACAAACAGACTGGCCCCCACTGGTAGCTGCAGCAGGAAGATCTGCAACATTATTCATTTAAACAGACTTTTGTTTTCCCTGGTCACAGCTCAGCCAACGCAGCACGAGGGAGTGCAGGAACAATGATCTCCTCCCTCCTTCCCTGCCTTGACTCTCTCAATCCTTTTCTCCCACGGACCACCACACTCAGCAGGTTCTGAAAGCAACCATGCTGATTGTGCTTGCTAAATATTGAAATAATAAATTTTGGGACTCATATAAATTACAGCGTCTGCTGGCTGGAATCAATGGACCAGAAAAGGAGGGTGGTAACAACATTCTGACAGACCATAGATTAATGTCATTGTACTGTTTAAACTTCATCTGTTGTATGTGCTTCAGAGGTTAAAAAAAATTGCAAGCTAAGACAGTAATATCATCTTACTGTGTTAAAGACACCTATTAGTCATGTCCCAGGCAAATAGGGATTTATGACTCAGACATAATTCTTCCAAATATGCCTGCTGTTCATAAAAGGCAGAGATATATGACTCAAAAATAACACTGAGACAGGAATAATTTTACACTTCACTTTGCAACATTGACTTTCCTCCAGAACTTACAGTGAAATCTCCACGTTTTATGAATAGGCTTCTGCCAATACTATAGCTTTATAGCTACAGCTTCCAAATCAGGTGAATTTCTCAGCCAAACAGAAAAGGAATAATTTCAGATAGAGAAGAAAGACACTTTTAGATCTTTGTCTGCTAAACAATTGTACACACATTACATAGAATCACAGAATTATTTAGGTTAAAAAAAACTTTTGTGATCATTGAGTTCAACTCTTAACCCAGTACTACTGCTGAAACACATACACACATCTCTTAAATACTTCCAGGGATGCTGATTCCAGCACTTCCCTGGGCAGCCTGTTCCACTGTTTGAACACCATTTCAGTGAAGAAAGTTTTTCTGAATATCCAGTCTAAACCTCTCCTGGTGCCACTTGAGGCTGTTTCCTCTTGTCCTGGGGAGAAGAGACTGATTCCCACCTGGCTACAACCTCCTTTCAGAGAGTTGTAGAGAGTGATAAGGTCTCCTTTGAGTCTCCTTTTCTCCAGGCGAAACAACCCCAGCTCCCTGAGCTGCTCCTCATAAGATCTATGCTCCAGAGCCATCACCAGCTTAACTTCCCTTCTCTGGACATGCTCCAGCACCTCAGTGACTTGTCTTGTAGTGAGGAACACAAAATTGAACATAAGATTTGAGGTGTGACCTCACGAGTGCCAAGTACAGGGTAATAATCACTGCCCGGATCCTGCTGGTCATACAATTGCTAATGTAAGCTCACATAGCTTGTATTATGGCCTTACACTTTACATTTTTGTTGTAAAAATTTGATACTATAATTTAACTACATTCCTATGATCTTTCCTTGATGATTCTTCCAAATTTTAGCTTGGTTCTATCAGAGTTATGTGCATTTCAAGAGTGAAATGAAAAAAAGGGAAAAAATAGATATAGGGGAGATATGCAGCTGCTGTTTATGTCTGAGCTGTAATAAAATATGGATAAAGGTTCTTTTGCCAAAGCTGTTGCAATCAGGACCCAGTAGCTGCAATGTGATCCCTACGGTAGCCCCTGGCCATTGGAGAGTGCAAGAGGACTGGCCCCTGGGCAGACTGCTGAGAGTGCACGAGGACATCCTCTACCTGCTGCATCAGCCCTGATCTGTTTCTCATGTCCTTGGGCAAGCACATGCATGGCAACAAAAAATCCTCTTCTGAAGTTCACTTCAATTTAACTCAGGTCATACCTTTAGGAGAGGCTTTGCTCTTTTGAGAAATCACAAGTTTGCAAAAGGTTCACCTTTTAATATAGACAACTGTCTTTTGGTTTCAGATGTCAAATATTATGCTCACAGATCTATGCTTTCCTCAAGAACACTTCAGTCCCTCTTTTTGCTGAGCACCATACATCCATCCATCGTGAGTAGTGTCTGAAACACCACCATACAATTGTGCCCAGCTGACCTCTTAGTTGTACTGTACACTTGATGGAGTTGCTTATTCTGAGAATTAAAAATGTTAATATATAACAAAATTTGGTAAACGTTTAACATTATGTCCCATAAGTCAACACTTTTTCTTTATTTCTCCCTCTTCAACAGCTCACTTGTACAAATAAGAAATACCATGAAAGTGATTAACCACAGACCTGAGGAGAAAACAAAAAATAATACCCAGAAAGATCTCATGATGTGGCTTAGGGTGAATTTTGATTTCTTATATTTCCATATTTCCTAGTCAAGGAGATCTTTGATTGATGCACATTGGCACAGCTCTTAAAGCTTAGTGATAAGTGAATATCTGCACTTGCAAAAAGTCTGTCCAGTGTATTATTTTCTGTAAAGTGTTTTGGAGGAACTAGCTATTTCAGTGATCTAATACCAAAACCACAAGTTGTATCTCATCTTATCCTTAGCCCAAGTTATAACCACCACATTTTTCACAGCAAAGAAACAGTAAGCATTGAATCCTCTGTGAGCCTGTTGTGGTGCTGGTACCTCTGCAATTTACTGGTTGTGCCCAACAGACCAGTCCTCAGCAAGGCCAAATGTTTAGCAAGTACAGCCAGTCCTGTGTCTCCTCTCATAATTTTTTAGGTATAAATAAAGGTACTCTCCTGTCTTTCATCTGAGCCTCCTGTCTATGACTAGCATGAAATCCAACATACTTCTGTAAAGTCGAGAAATAAATTTTAAATTCCCTCATCCACAATCAGTTGAAATAATGTGACACACTGCTTGAATTTTTCTCTTTCCTGACATAGTCACATATTTGTTATCATAGCACTAGCAGCCACAAGAATTCAGTATCAGCTTTCCTTCCAAAATCTCAAGACTGTCTTAAGAGTAATGGAAAAAACAAAAAAACCCATGGCTTTGGAGTTCTGCTGATTTCTTTCTTAAAATAAAATTAACTCCAGCAAACCTAAATGAAAACATATTTCAGTCATATTTTCAATTGATTACAGGACACTTCAGAGCCTAAAATTAAATTAAAAACCAGCAACCGATTTTCCAAGAAAATAACCTATGTAAGAACACAAAAAAATCCCAGAAAAGTGATTCCAGGAGGGGGGAGTGTGATTTAAATAAAATGCACGAGTAACAGTAATATCCTGGAAATAAATCAACGCTATTTTTTCCCACTTTTTTGCAATCTAGAATCACATTTTAAAGTCAATAATGGAATTTACAGAAATATCCTGGTCATCACTCATATGAAGAAGCACGGAGGATGCAAAATTTTGCCTACTTCTGCTGAAGAAGCTCAGAGTCCTCACTCTGTTCTTCAAGGAGTATGAACATAAAATTTTGCCTCACTGCGACAAACCAAGTATATGCAACTGCACTACATGTTCCAAGTTTATGATTAACTGTAAACATTTATTTAAAACCTCTTCAGGGTCTTGCTTTGGAAGAAACCAAAGTAGAACATTGCGGTCTGTAAATTCCAGAAGCTCTGTAACTAGCAATTATAGAAGATAGAGCGCAGTCTCTTCGTCCATACTATTTAGGCACACAGCTGCTGAATGCTTTTCTCTTTCCTACAGCCTATTAGCTGGTCTTCAAAGCTGCTCTTTGCATTTCCTACATTGACGTAGTATTCATACAGTTTAACTGAATCTATTAATTGACATATTTTAGCAAATAATAAGGTTAGATCAGGGATTCCAACAGACACACAATGTAGCTGTTATTCTTCTAAACATTATTTTTACTAATCAACATCCTTTTTTTTTTTTTTCTAGAAGTCCACTGGACCTCTGAAATCCCGTGCTGCACTTCTTTCAACCAACTCCACCTCAACAGGAATCTTCCAGCTGCTGCGTAATACTGCAAAGTGATATGAGCTATTAACCAGCCAATTAACCATACAAAGCTACTCAGCCTTCAGTCTTCTCTCCAACACTATCTGTCTCCATCTGTTTCTCCTTCCATGCTTTTTGTAGGTATTTTTGATGGTGGAAATTGGGATAATGTTTTTAAAATCAGTGAGTTGAGAAGGGAAAGGATGATTTCTAGAAAAATCCCTTACTGGATGTACAAATGGGGGAAAAAAAAAAAAAAGTAGTTTGCCTGTTGCCTGTCTGAAAGGCTTTTATCCAACTAATTTTCTCACTGCAGGGGGAAAGTAAAATTGGCATGCACTTCTCTGGCAAGTTGTTGGAGCCTAAGTGCCCTGACTGTCAACCCCTCCTCCTCCTCCAGGCTGACTGCCAGCTTGTCTCTGCCTGTTCTGGGAAAGCTGGGAAAACAGAAATCTTGAGGAGAAGGTTGTGACGGAGAGCTCCTATTCACTTTTTCCTGCCAATAGAAAAATAAAATAAAATTAAGAGCTTTATTAACATTGGCAAGAGAAGCAAGGTGTCTGGTAGAAGAAAATCAAATTGCTTTTAAGGTCTGAAGCTCATTAAAGACTTCAGAGAAAAATGGTATGTAGATTTACTTCCTTAGCAAAAGGAAATCTTATTTGCTAAGACAGATAAAAAACCATGTAATAATTTTTTTTCATATGGATTCAAATTAACATGATGAATTAACCAAGTGTACTATCCTGAATTTACTGCCAGGTTCCATATATTATATACAGAGAAGTAATAACCATGAACATTTTCTGATTTGGAAAGGAAACAAAACTAATGATTTTTCTTTAACTGTTCCATAAAGTGTTATATTAATGCTCCTCATTTTGTGCCTATCCTGTCAAGGCTGCAACCATTAATTTCTCTGAATTTTTATTTATTTTATTAATAAAGACAATAATGTACTTTACTTTCCCTTTTGCTAATACAACTTTCTAAAGTGATTTTTCAGTGACTGTTCTAAATGACTTAACGAATTTAAGAAACATCCAAAATGGAAATGGAAATCTCAGGAAATTTTTTCTTGCTGACCAAGTTTTGCTTACTCTTCTACCTTCCAATCAGTGAGTTGTGGAAAAATTCCTCAAAACAGAGCAGACTGAGTATAAAAGAGTACAATATCTGACATGGTGAATGTGGAAAAGTTAGTAATTTTTTTTCAATTGAGAATAGATCAAAGAAAATTTTGACAGTCAGTAGCTTATGTCACTGCTGGGACGATTGAAGAAACAAGTAATTTTAACCCTCTGATACAATCTGCAAAATATCAGCTACACCAAACTCATCCCAGTGTGCTGCCCTCTTTTTAATTTTTCATGTGACAAGCAGATTCCACATATTTTACCTTGTATTAACTGTGCAAATGGAAAATTATGTAAGCTTGGGCACCAGTAAAACATTAAGTATTCTGTGCCTGAAAATGCCTCTTTTTTGCCACTGTCTTTAGATTGAGAGGCTGACTTAGCAGGGCTGAATATATGTGTGCTTTGTATTAAGCTTCCTCCAGTTAAAGCATGTCACTATTCAGTCTTTGATCCTCCCAAGTCAGAGATGAGTGGCAGAGATGGCTCAGTGAGATCGCTGCTGCTCTGAGCTCCTTACCATCATTCTTAATTGCTTATCCTCACAGCTCATAATGCAGTACTTTTTGGAATGGCACCAGGTTCTCTGTGTGTGCTGACCTAGGGGAACCTTTCCAGGTTCTGCACTAATGGCACAAGATCCATCCTCTATGTCCAGCTTTTACTTCCCATTGATGTTATGTTGGCACACTGTGAAAACAGCTGCTCAAGCTGCTATCTTTCCTTACTTCCCCCTGAGGTTTTTATCAAGTCCATGCCAACACTTAGAGATGGTGTTGATTACATCTTCCTTGCCTGATTCCTGAGGTTTGACCCCATACTCTGATACATTCAATATCTTCTGCACCATCTTTGTCATTTATAATAATAAATCTTGAGCAGAATTTCTCTTTTGAAGCTGTTTTAAAGAGAGTTCAGCTAAATCTCGCAAATGTCAATATGTTGACAGTCATATATTGAGTACATTATGCCAGGAATCCGTGAAAACCTCTTGAGAGTTTAACCTATGCAACTTTATACGATTTGTGGCCTCTCTTGCAGGGGAATTGATAATGAATCAAGTTACTGTGGCTTACCAAGCATCTGCTGAGCTACCTTTCACATTCACTGCATGTTCTTAGCTTGCAACAATAGTGCGGTAACGTGATTTATCTGAACTCTTTCACTATGGGTTAAGCTATACTATATATGAGTTAAGTCTACAGATATATGCCCTTAGTTCTATTCATGACATATTTTGACTTCAAGTGTGAACATCTACCAGAGTACATATTTGCCTCCACACTAGTGAAGGGGGAAGGGAGGGAATATTTGAACAAGATTTCCCTTGCCCTCAGAAAGCCATCAGCCAACTGCTGTATTTCTTGGTGACTGCAGGACAGAACCCAGCATTGGGAGTTTCTGTGTCTCTTTGCTCATCATGTTTCATACACTGTTTAGGATGTCAGAAATTCCCTGGAGGAAGAGGGTGGCTTCCCTGTCAAAGAACTGACCCTTCTGGTCTACACTTCCTTGGGGAAGCAAGTACAAGGATTTCACTGGGGAAGGCTCATAGTTCTTGTCAGCCTGCAGGACCACTACAAATGTTGCTGAGAGTACCAAGATTGGATTAATGGCTCTGTCCTGCAGCTTATTTTTTCTGCCAAGAATAGCACACAGTGAGAGATGAAAGAATACTATCATTACTCCTTCTGTGGAGTTATTTCTTTCTATATATAAATTTTTAATGTTGGGCTTCCATGAGCCATGCATTATACTATTGCAGAGTACCTAACACATAAGATAAATGCTCATTTATAACAGGTAATCAAAGTCATGATTACATAAAATATAATCTAGAGTGAGAATTTTAAGTTCTCCTGTCTGGTCACTGCAGTCTTGGCTTACATAAGTACTTGTAATTTTGTGTAGAGTTTGCTCAAGGCCAGTGCAGGAAGAATTTCTTCTCCATTCATCTGCTGTCTAGACAGGCATACTTTTAAAGCTGTACAAGCTGTTTCTGGGTTTCCCTGCTAATGGCTGTATCAACTTTGTTCCAAAAGAACTGCAGTGAACTTCAGTGATATTTGCTACAAGCATGACATTATTCCAAATATTTTCTGAAATTTTAATAAAATAATATTTTCACCTGTAAGACGATTAATAAAACATCAGCACCAAAGAAGGAGTTAGGTAAGTGTTTAACTTTAAACAAGATCCAGCATATGAAGAAAAGAACATTATTAAAAGGAGGCAAAATGAAGCTTACAATTGCATATCTGTTTGTTTGTTGCTTTGTTTGTTTTTTGGGTTTTTTTTAATTAGTCTTTTGCAAAATTTATGAATCTATCACCAGCAAACCCCGAATGTTTCCTTACAGAATACATATTTCTGGAGTAACACTCACTTTGAATAAATATGATATATATTCAGATGTAATAAAAAAAGGAAAATATATTTTATCCAAAAATTAAGTAAGAATTGAAGCACATGCAAATAATGTATGCTTAAGAGAAACTTTTAAAAGAAATGAAATCCTTTATGAGATTCCAACCCATGCTCTTTGGTTAGTACCTACCATATCTCCCAGGATGATAAACACTAGGGTCTTAATTGACCCATATAAAAATATCAAATTAAATCTTAGCTATATGCAGTAAGGAAAAAAAAAAAAAAAAAAAAAAAAAAAAAAAAAAAAAAAAAGAAAAAAGAAGTTGTATTTATTTTGGTTTCTCCTAATTTTTAACACTACCCAAGAAAAAACCCTCAACATGAGCAGCGTTCTTGAAAACAGTTATATAATCAAAACACATTTTATAATTAGCATGTATAAGAAAGCTAAAAAATGCTAAGAAATCTCTTTTATTTTCTCCATTTATGTTAAAAGTAATTAGATCAATCTCTCATTAATAAGTATTTATTGTTTTGAACTGCAAACAATATTGCAAACAATAATGCAGTATGCAGTTTAATCCTAATATAAATCACAACTTTTATTGAAAGAATTCATCACTTTGCTTCTCTATCAATAGAACTGAAAGGCCCCCAAGTTTCAAGATTAAGTGTATCACACATCCAGCTCCAAGTGATAATTAGGTTGTCAGTAATGGTCTTCCTTGCATCCATTTGAGTGTAAATTGAATACAACAAATACTGTGGTTTTCATTTACCTTCAGCAGGCGAGTATTTAAATAGGTATTCAGTAGGTTACTTTAGTAATTGTTTTAGGTACCATCAGGATGTAAAGGATGCAATACTAACCTCCTTTTTTTTGTCTCATTAAATAGAACATGAGTCTCTGTAGATGTAGTCAATGCAGGGCTAGTGATACTTTTATAATGCTCAGCTGGATTTTAATTAGCAAGTCCATTTTGTGTCTCATCATTCATGATACTCCACAATAAGGAAATAATTTGCATATAATAAAGAGCTGTAAACTTTTTCATAGACTGCATATAGACCTTTTTTCCCATATACAATATTCTGTTTAAACCTCTTTTTTGCCAGTGGAGATATATGAATACAGAAAGGAAACACTGTATTTAAAAAGTATTATGGAGGGAGAAATCTCAAGAGATTTATAACATTCTGTACATTTGATTAGCCTGTTAGCCCTTCCTTGAGACAAGTTAAATGAATTGGTTTATATTTCATATAACAAACTATTCACTGTGATATCTTCACAAGATCCTCTAGGAATGTGGTAATTTGTTGTAATTTACTGCTTGCTTGGACTATTTCTGTCAAAGACATTTAAATTCAGCTTCAGTTCTACATAGAGAACTGCAACACCTCACCACAATCTATAGATCTATCGCTTAATTAAACTGTACAGCTGGAGCAGGAGTTCAACTTGTTTGAGGATGAAAGCCCAAAACTTCCCCAGTAAAATTAAATGATATGGCTGTGCCTGGCTTGCCCTTCAATATATCTGGCATAAAAATAAATAAATAAATACATTAAAAAAAAGTGCATTCAAGGAACTTAAAAACAGCAATCATGACCAAAGTAAAACCTGTCACAGATGTGAACTGTTCTCCACTGTAGGCAGCTCCATATGCCTTATCCACCTCAGGCTTTAAAGCATTACATAAATAACCAGGAGGTTTCTCCTCTGTAGGAAGAGTGTCATATCTGAGAAGATTAATTCTAACTGGAACATTAACCACCTAGCTCTGTAAAGCCTCACAAAGCGGACAACTCCCACAAGAACTTCTAAACTAAAAAACCCCCAGAAATGTCATATCATGTACCATATATAAAAACACATATTTATGTGAATCCATACCGGTTAAAACAAAACAAAACACAACAAAAAATACGTTTCAGGTTTCACGTGCCCTCCTACCAAGGAAGGCAGATGAAGCTTGACCCAAACTTTCCTACACAGGCAGATGTGATGGGGGAGCTGTGGTGCTCCTTAAGTTAAAGGCAGAGCACCACCTGCTGTCAGCGCACACCGCAGAGGGCGAGGAGCGCTTCCATGTAATCCGCTTCCCTTCACTTGATCGTTCTTGGCAGCTTGGACAGTCCGCAGCTACTCTGGTAGCATCACTGAACTTTGCGTGACATGTCTAAACCGAGTCACAATAGCTTTTGTAAAATAAAATTAATTATTTCAGCTTGGATAGAGCAGAAATGAACGTAGTGATCAAACTCTTCATGGTGTGTCTATGGGATTTAAATTGATCTTTAGAAATAGCAATACTGTAATTTAACTAATGAGTGAAAATCTAGTGCCAAGTTTATGTAAGATCTCCCCAAAAGGAGAATTTTAGCATGTTTTTCTATGGAAAATATCTGGTTGTTTCCATAAAATTTTCCATTATGTTCCCTAAAATATAATATTTTCAAAAAAATTTACTTCTTAAATTAAAAAATTTGATGTCTTGCTATAACACAACATCCATCGCTTCAAAATTATCCCACTTTATTAAAATATAATTTAAAATATATTCATTTGTAAGGCAAGTTGTTTTTATAGTCATGCATTTCTTAGGGCTTAACTATCTCTTTTGTAATGAGAATACAATTCCACTTATATATCTTATATTAGCATGGTTGAAATGTCAGGCTATTTTTTAGATTGTGCAGTCTCTATGACAGGGATTAGCATTTTATTATATGTTTGCTTACTGACTTCTATAATAGGACCCTGCTCTGGCCTCATTTTCATAGCAGGAAAGAAAAGTAAAACCAATCATAATCAGAAAGTGCTCAGCCTTATAAATAAAATTTTCCTAAAACTTTTAAATCTGGTCTCCAAAGCAGCTTCAAAAACCCATACAAGGAAGCCTGAAGAAAACACAAGCTTCCTGGCCCCATTAAGTGTACTGGAACACCACTTGGCTTTTCAAACCTACTAGAAAGATAAGTATTCAATACACTAACAAACCAGGAGCTAACCAAATGACATCTATTAATTAACATCAGATTTTGTTATTTTGATTTTTCAAACTCCTGTCTAAAATTTCAGGAAGGTAAAATCAGTTAATTTTACCAGGTTCTCACAGGAAGAAGTGAAAATTCCTCAGTGGAGCACTGAGGGAGTATGTGATAACCCCAACTCTTCCAAGGGCTTTTTGATGGAGTCAAAAAAATCTCCATTCCTTCTGTTGTTCTATTCAGCGACATCTTTTTTAGTGGTCTCCTGTTTCTCTAGGCACTTAAAATTTCCACCATCTTCACCATAAGCAAGTGTAATAAACCCCACTGAAGTCACAAGTCCTGTATCAATGTGTGTGCTCAGTGGGAGAGAGAACTGGCAGGATACATGCTGACCTGTGCCAAAACCATTATTAATTCTTCAGGTACTGTTAGCAGCTTCAGGCTACACAGAAATAATTTACTTAGAAAAGCAGTAGGGACTTTTATAACACCTTACAAGTTGAACAGACATTTTTAGCTCTAAATAGAGACAGACAGTAGTTTTCAGGGAACAAAGCACATAAATCTCAAAGTTGTGCTTTGTTGATGTATATTTTGTGGAATTACACTTTTTACTATGAGTATTTAAAAATTTGCTTGTTAGGAAGCTGCTAATTTTATTGCCTGTTGTGCTAAGCATCCAGGTGTCCCAAATAACTCTGGATTACTACACTTGTACCAAATACCAAATCATATTATATTATTCATATATAGATTTTGTCTCAATCAGAATTCTCTAGATACAGTTATTCAAAATGTTTTTTTCTCTAGTCTCGTGGGCTTCTATGATCATGATACTGAGCATGTTAACTCAGTATTTACACATTAATTTACGACTTTCTGAAAGATACAGGCTGGCCAAGAAATTAGACTCTGTGGGAATACAGACAAGAAAAAAATGCCTCTTCAATGAGACACTATAAAATCTAAGATATTGGGGATTCACATTGAAAACCAATGTTTTGCTTCTGGTCAACAAGTCAGATCAAATCATGACTTAAACAGACCTGCTGTTGGTTAATCAAGATTTTTAACTATATCTGGGTTTAAACTATTAATTGCAGACAGCAACAACTTTTCTGAGGAGATAACCACACAAATAGGGCTGGAGTTACCATGCTATTAGAAAAATCCATAAAAACACTTCTTTTTCTAGGAGCATGTTGTGAGGAAAAAATATGAGTCTTCACCTTTTCCACCTCCAGACTCTTTCCCATCTAAATAGCTGCTCTATTGAACCACGAATGTGGTCATAAACCACATACAAAATTGGATCACTGTCACATTCAAAAGGTGCATGTGAGCACTATTTCTTGGAAATGATGGGTTCTGAAGCTGTTCCTTTTGCTAGTTTTGTGTGGCTGTGCTTTAATCCAGCTTCTTTTTCCTATGTACCAGGTTATAGCAATGGAAGGGCAGTAGCTGATAACAGAGATCAAACCCCATCATCTGGATTTAAACACAAGCCTGCAGAACTCAGAACCATTGACTTCACAGATGGAAAACTGCAGAAACCTCAGCTTCTCAAGAACTTCTTGTTCTAGAAGTGTCAGATATTCAACACTTGCTTGTCTTTGGAAGCAACTGAGAGAATTCTAGTGTATGGCAGGAGTAGGTCTAAGAGACAAACTCAATTTTTATGACTAAAGAATTTGATGACTACTGAACAACATTTAATTTAATGTCATATCTGTAGATAATCAATGCAGAGATTTGAGGATGAAGTTAATTTAGAAACGCAAGAAAGTACTTGTGCTACAAATTAGCTTTGCCTGAATTTAAAATCATGTGCATTTTAGAATTAACAAAAGGCTGTAAATTAAGAATTTTAATAAGCTTTACTGATTAAAATAGTAAATACAAAGCAATCAATAATCTTCTTTTTATTGATCAAGTAGTATACTTGAGGAAACGTAAAACAAAAGAGGAAACGTTTAAACAATCAGCATCATCTAGCAATATAATCGGATAAGAAACATTTGTGGAAAATTTGAAGGTAATTTTGAATGTGTTAAAAAATAAGGAAGACTTATTTATGACTTTACATTGGATGACTTTTCATGTTTTCTGGTTTTCCTGGGTCTACAGATAGAGAAAGATCAGCTCACAACTATGTCACAAATATGAAACAGCCATAACAAGTACAGAAAAGGTGTGGGGGGAACAACCTTCCTTAAGGTGTTTAACTTTAGCATGCTGAAATACATTTGGAAACCCTCCTAAAATTTGCATGGCAATCCAAAATAAAATTAATGTCCGATCTTTCTGGGAATTATTTTCAGTGGTTTGGCTCCTTTTTTGAAAACATACAAGGAAAACAAAAATCTCTTTCTGTCTCTAAACAAGAATCTTTTTAAAAGTTTGAGGTAGTTGAGGATTCAGCCTCCCTAGTTAAATCTCTGTGCTTGTATAATTGGTTCTTCTCCCAGTACTGAGGTGTTAATTAAATCTCAGTAGTAACCAATGCTTCAGCATAGACTTTTAGTATAAATGGTTTCATTTACCAAATTCTCTTTCTGGTTGCTTGCCTGTTTCAACACTGAAGATCTTGTTTTGATCTTGTTCTCTTTTTTCTTTTACTGTCTGATAGAAGAGAAAAACCACTTGGATATTCTGTCCTTTGTACTACAAATTGATTCTTGAAGTAGTTCTTTCTCAAATAAAAATACTGTCTTTTTTATGGTCCCAGTTGCTTTTGTCACGCAAGATTAATTCCATAAGCATTTTCATGTTTATCACAATTTCAGTGTCTGCATCTTTAAAAAAAAAAAAAAACAAAAAAACTAAAACAAAACCAAAAACACCAAAAAAACCCTACCAGACCAAACCAAAAAAACCTCCAAATATAAAAAGGTTTGTGTACTATGGCAACAGTAATTCTACTAGATTATAAATTATCCTCAATTCTTTTTCTGTGGCTTTTTCTTCCTTTTTAGATTGTTTTTGAAATTTGCATTTACAGAAAGACAACTATAACTCTGGAAACTCTCACAACTAAGGAAACTAAGGAAACTCTTCAATGAAATTGCCTACAGCAAAGACCATAAAAAACGGTTTGCAAAGGTCATTAAAAAAATTATGCCAGGATATTAAAATAGAAACATCAATATCCATGAAATCTATTTGCACATTTTAATACAAAATAAGCATTAAATTTAAAAGAGAAAGGACTTTCTTTGTAATAAATTTTAAAAGAATTATTGCATCCACTATGAATAAGAACATGGAAGAAATTACTATAAAAGAAGAAATAAACAAAATCCAGTTTAAGTCAGGTGTATAGTTAAAATTCTTGCATCTTTTTCTTGGTAGCTTAATTATCTCTAAACAAGTCTTTTTTGTTCTGGAAAGTGTGATTCTAGATGTTTTTCAAAAACCACTTTTTTTTTTCTCAACACTTTGTACATGTATACACCAGACTGGAACAAACATGAATTGCACTAGGAATAATTCTTTAAAAGCAGGACTTTCAAAACAGCAAGAGAAATAAGTGACAGTGACTTGTTGGCAAATATATTTCAAAGCATAGCACTGAATATAAAAGTTCATGTTAACTTGTCAAAAATAAATAATTTTTTTTACTTTCTTAAACTCAGCAGTTTTACCAGTCTTCAGACATTAAAAAGTGCTCACAGAGCAACTCCATTTTATTAATCGCAATTTTTTGCTGGTTAAGCAAACCCCTAAGATCTATCATTCTTGGAAGATGCCTACTGGTTTGATTCACCTCAGCTTTGGAGCCAGGATTGAACAGGAACATTTCTCTGAGAGTGAACTTTGATTATGTTTTTGCTTCTGTTCATTTGTTCATTTGTTTCGGGGGCTTCGTTGCATTGTTTCTTTTTTTGTTTACTGGCAAGACCAGTGACACAGCTAAAAAAAAAAAAAAAAAAAAAAAAAAAAGTGAGATTTTTTTTTTTCTCTATGGGCAAAACAGTCTGTGCTGACAACATAGTGCCCACCTGAGGCATATTCCCAAGCTTTATCATGTCTATTTCACAGGAAATGCCTTCCCTCATGGGTTCATGATGGATATTTTAATCTCCTGTTCTGTTTTGAATCATGTTGGAGTTGGGGTTTTTTACTATCTATAATGAATCAGATTTTTAAAGAAGTAGATCAAACAGAATTTTACCAATTTTTATAATCTTAAAATGGAACGGAAATTTAAGCTAAAAAAATAAAATATTAAGGTTAACAAGATTGTCTTATATGTCTAATCTCATGAGGTTTAGGTCCATTCATACATTCTTTGGAAACTAACAATCTTTACATAAGACTGACAGTGGTGCAATGCTGGAAATATAACTTACTATCAAACCATCCTTCTAAGGCTTGTGGAAAAAAAAATCTGGATATTTCACTGGGATTCCTACCACACTTCTTTATTTATCACAGCAGTACAAACAAAAATGATACAAAAGGAAATCTTGCCTTCTGGTCGTTCCAGAAAACAGATCAGGTCACATGATAACCTGTAATAAATGAAGCCTTCAGATTATAGCCGGTCTTTTATTTTGCCACAGTAGTAAGAAAGACTGCATTTTGATAGTAGTTATTGAGCAAATCCTCCAGTGAAAGAACAGGTTTTCTCTTATGGCATAGCCACAACTTATAGACAACTTGTCTACCTTTTGACAAGTCTTACTTATATCTGTATTTCCCATTTAAATAAAGGTGGATATTTACTTTCTTCCATTCTTTGAAATTCCTTAAAATTTTTAAACACCATCTCATTCTGGAAATAAATCAGCAAAAATCTACTATTGTAGATTAATCTAAATACTGCTGCAATTTTGCAATAATATTCCATTTTTGCAGACTTTCTTCACACAAATTCTTTCCCTAAAACTTGCAAGTAATTATTTTTTTTATAATAAATTTCAGAGCATAGAATTATAAAATATTTTGGGCTGGAAGGGACCTTTAAAGATCATGGAGTCCTATGCCCATGCAATGACTAGGGACATTTTCAACATCAGATTGCTTAGAGCCTCTGTCCTAAATGAATAGAATTATTTTCTCTCATGGGATTATGATGAACTCATGTGGCCATGCTTGATGTAATTTATTTGTAACTGCTAATTGGCATTTAAGATATCTGAAACAGGATCTGGGGGTTTTTTGGGTGGATTTTTTGGGTGGTTTTTTTGGGTGGTTCTTTTTTGGGTGGTTTTTTCCCCTCTATGTCTTTACATAGCAAATATCTGTAAATGAATAATTCAAAACCTAATCTTGTGCAACTGTCTAAATTTTTAAGAAACATGATGTGAAATATTTTTCTAATGCAAATAAATTGCATTTTACAGAGTTCTGTTTAAAATTCCTTTTTAATATGAACCTTTAGAGAATGTTTAAAAATGCATTTTCTGAGTTTTTTTCTGTCCTATGTTCACTCTTAAACAAAATAAATATTTAATCAAGATATCAGGGGAGGAAGCCACCTGGGCACCATAGGCTATTATATTTCATAAAATGCTAGGTGGTAATATTTAAGTGGGAAGAAAAAGTTTTATTTCTGCCATGGGATATTAACATTTTACATCTTTTCCACATTTGGTCATGTATCCAAGCTACACTGGCTCTTCAAAACTTGAATGTCATAGTAGAAAATAAAGAAGCGCTGTGACATTAATTCAGTTTGAATAGATGTAAATTCTCAAATGTATTACTAATATCTATTACTACTTATCAGTTCAGCCTCAGTATCAGCTATCAGCTACTTATAAAGAAAATAACAGTAATATGGATTAGATGTCAGTTGGCAAAATTATGAAGTCACCAGCAGTTTTCTGTGTGTGAAATAACCTGATCTTTCAAATGAACGATCTTTAAGTTCATTTCAGAGGTGAGGTGTTTTTGAAAGTAGATATTGGCTGATAAAGTATGGACTTTAAGGAAATTGTGCCATTGAATATACTCTTCAAACAAAGAAATTAACATTAAACACTATGTTTGGCACTCCAGACAACCTTTAAATATCCTCCACAAGCTATAAAACATTTGGGATGATGTAAAACAAACAGCTTTCCACCACATTGTTAAAAAGGAACTTGTGTACGAATCCTGAATGTCTGCATAACTCAAAGTAAAACTGTCATGGTTTGACACTGGCCAAACGCCAGGCAGCCAAGAAGTCGCTCACTCACCCTCCCCTGCCACAGCTGTGCAGAGGAAGAAAAATTTAACAAAGAGTTCATGAGTTGAGATAAGGACCAGGAGAAGACACTGTAAGGGCAAAACAGGCCCAACTTAAAGGTACAATGTGAATTTATTGCTAAAAAATCAGAGGAGGATAATGAGAAGTAAAATAAGCCCTTAAAACACCTTTTTACTCCCAACCCCTCCCTCCTTCATACCAACAGGGCAGGAAGACAGGGCATGAGGGTTTTGGTCAGTTCATCACCCAAGGTTTTCCTCTGCTGCCCAGGGAGAGGAGTCCTCCCCCTGAGACTGCGGGATCCCTCCCACAGGAGACAGTTCTTCTCCCACATGGTTCCACTCAGGAGCAGCAGCCCGACCGCACCTGCTGCAAACGTGAGTCCCTCCCATGGGCACAGAGGCCTCCCAAAACTGCTGTGACATGGGTCTCTCTTTTTCCATAGTGTGCAGTCCTTCAAGGCCAGGCTGCTCCATGCTGGAAGCAGGGCCCCTCTCTCCATGGGTCTCCCACTGGATCACAGCCTCCTCCCGATATCCACCCACTCCTGCATGGCCACCTCCCCACAGGCTGCAGATGGATCTCTGCATCCCCCATGGATCCCCATGGCTGCAGGGGCACAGCTGCTTCACCATGGTCTCACCCCGGCCTGTGGAGGAATCTCGGCCCTGGTGCCTGGAGCACCTCCTGCCCCTCCTTCTCCACTGACCTTGGTGTCTCCATGTTGTTTCCCTCACATGTTCTCACCTCCTCCTCTTCTCTGGATGAAATTGAAACTGTGTGCCACACTTTGTTTTGATTTTCTCCTTAAATTTGTTATCACAGAGGTGTGACCAGCCTCTATAACTGGCCCAGCCCTGACCAGCAGCCTGTCCATCTTCAGAGCCATCAAGGACTGGTTCTGCTGGACATGGTGGAAGCTTCCAGCCACTTCTCACAGGAGCCACCTCTGTGGCCCCCCTACCAAAAACCAGGCTGTGCAAAACCAACACAAAGACTCAGAAGACACAAAGAATACTCAGAAAATCTATCCAATCCCGATCTTTCCAGTCGCCAAAATAATGAATATGAATTTCATTAATAATGAAAGCATTAATGACTTGCTCTGTCCTTCATAATTTTATTCCTTTCTCCTTCAAGACAAGCTGAAGTTCTGAAAAATATTGCAGGTACATTCCTTGTTCTCCCTGTGTTCACATTTCTATTTCTTTCCAGAATATGGAATCACTGGAGTCATATACTCCAGTTTATTTTTTTTTTCTAAATACAATAGGTGCTTTGAAAATGACTGAATATATTAAAAAATAATTAATTTATTAACTTAGTCTAAAATTGTGTTGTCAGTTAGACCTAAGGTGCATATGTTCTCCTCTACATCTTTTCCTAAAATGTAACAATATTGTGACATTTAAAATGACATAATAAAATCAATATAGAACAGTTGACAATCTTATTTGTTAAACACAGTATTTTCACCCACTCTTTGAGTAATCTCTCTAGGTGATGTCTAAAATATTAAATATTGTCTAAGGTATCTAAGAGAAGCAAAAATGCTCATTAAGTAGTTAAGTTCTCCTCTGAAATGAACCCAAATATAGGCTTATATTCAATAAAATTTAGTTAAAATTACCATTCTAATTTTTGCCTCATCTAATAACACCAATATCAACGAGTTTTTCAATCAATATTCTGTGTTTTTACCAGCACAAAGAGGTGTCTAGAGCAGAGGTCTCAGGAGTAGCAGCTGAGTAATCTGGAGTTGTTCAGTCTGGAGAAAAATGAAGGTCAGGAGGGACCTTATTGCCTGCCACAACTATCTGAAATGAGGCTGTAGCAAGGTGAGAGGTCGATCTTTTCTCACAAGTAACAAGTGATAGGACGAGAGGAAATCGCCTTAGGTTGCACCAAGGGAGGTTTTGATTGGATATTTGGAAAAATTTCTTCATGGAAAAGTTTTTCAGGTATTGAAACAGGCTGACCAGAGATGTGGTAGAGTCACCATCCCTGGAAGGGTCCAAAAGGGGTGTGGATATGGCACTTGGGAGCGTAGTTTAGTGGTGAACAGAGCAGTGCTAGGTTAACGTTTGGACTCAATAATTTTAGAGGGTTTTTTTGTGATTCTATTCTTTATATGTAATTTACAACATGTTTAATAATATTAATACAAATTTACCATATAAACATGAAGAGACAAAGAAAAATTGTAAATTCATTGCTTATGAACTAAAAGAAAATCAAGTCTTTTCATATAAACTATGGAGTTAGCCTGTTAACTTTGTCTCTATTAGAAGGACTGTAATGATGGAATTTGAGGAAAATAGAAACTAATGGACATTAAGGAAAAAGTAAACCACCACTGGTGCACCTACTTGAAACTAGGAAAGACCAATGTTATGTAGAAAGAGGAAAACTCTCAAAAAGTAAGAGAAAGTTGCTGAAGGAAATAAAGACTCAAAAAGACTGGAACATTCCTAAAACAGATTACAGGATGTTTTATGCTTATAAATCATGTCTTTGAAAAATAAGTAAATAGGTAGAATTTGAGGGGGGGAAAGTTAAAATGCTCATTCAAATGAGATTTAAAAACATGATGCACGTACTTCATGCAACTTTCCCATTAGAATTTACCACCTGCACATATGACATAGTATATGATACCATGCCATTTTTGTCATCGTAACAATTTTTGCAATGGGCTAGAATGACTCTTGCAAATGTCAAACTAAAATCAAGGCAGACATAACCTAATCATACCCTTGCAGGGGGAAATAAACACAAGGAAAGCTGATGCCTGTGCCCCTAAAATCATTATTCTTTCTCTAAGAACTTAGACCTTCATCTTCCTCTCAACTCACTTCTGAATATTTCACTGGCATGTTTTTAAGTTGGGAAATTTTAAGAAATCAGACTAATTATTCTAACGTATTAGTGAAAGACAGGATTTCAACTCATTACAATGCTGATAATCTGAAAGCCTTCAATTGCCTTTTCAATTCCTTCAACAACAAACATGACTATTTCTGTGCATAAAGGTAATTCTTGAAAAATTACTTGTTTTCAAAAAATACAAATACCTGTCTGCTGGAGGTAAGTAGGGTATAAGAGAAAATTTATATGTGTATTTTCATTTAAATGAATAGATTTTATGCATCTGCCACAGACTGGAACACTGCTATCTGCCTGTCTTCGACATTGAATAAAATATAACTTCTCAGCTTTATTCTTAGTCCAAGTTCTGTCAGCAGCTAGGATTTAATTTCGAGAATTTTTTATAAGAAATGTTTTCCTTAATTTCTTTTGTCACACAGTTTTTTAATTAGAGCTCAAGCTAGTAAACATACTTAATCTCTCACTCAGCACTCCTCAGGCTGATGATGGCTATGTTATACTGAGATTAAAATGTCTCAGTATAAGTTTGTTGTTTGCTTGTTACTTGCTTTGGCTTGTTAGTTTGTTTTTTTTAAAACTGTCTTCAGGCTGCAAACCCTTTGGCAATGCCTTTAGAAACATGGACTGCTTCCTGATTTTATTTTCTTTTTTCCTTTTATTTATTTTTCCTTCAGTTTATAAAATATGTAAACTGACTAAATTCTCTCAGTATATGAGCAGTGGAAAGAATGCAGTTGTTAATAGCAGATTTTAACTCTTGACAGAAAAGCCAATTTGCAAGATTTTACTATCAAAAATAAACATTCCAAATAACCACCACTTCAAACTTCTCTTCCTTACTTGCCCATACACTACACTATGAAATAATATATTGTGTATGAACAACCCCGTGCAACAGTAGAAGCAAGCTCTACCAAAACAAGCAGGAACAAATTTACATTGAATGATTTTTTTATTTAAAAAGTCTTCCTTACCGCTGATTTCAGTTGAATACAAAACCACTAAGTACTTATAACTGTCTTTATTATTTTTATTAATTTCTAGCATACGAATCTGTAAACATTCATCATTATAGCAAAAACAGCCTTTCATTCAATTTATAAATCCATTATTTTAAAACTGTCTAAAGCACCTAATAATTAGTCACAGCTAGTTAAACAGGAATAAAAACTCAACTCATCACCACACTGGTTGTGAATAATGTGGGTTTTCATTTATCAGTACAATATCAGGATAACATATGGTCCTGTTCAGAGACCCTCACTCCATTGAGCTTCATGCTGCACAAACAGTGAGAATTGTCTTAAAGGAAATTGAAACAATGAAACTACAGGAAGAATTGTAGTAGAGAAGAGCACAGAAATGTAGGCTATTAGCAACTTCGAATATGCAACACAAGACAAGAAAAACTTAAGGAGACTTTTGAAAAGAAAAACATTTCAATCTACTTTCTTTTTTCAGGCACAATTATGGGAAACAGTAAAAAAACCCTGGTTGAGCTTAAATGAGGAGCATGAAGGAAGCTGCCAGCAAAGACTGATGGTCTGCACCAATGTTTGTGATTATAAATTAGAGATGTCAGAAAGGGTGGAAGATGAACGAATCAACCTCAGAGTGACAGTGATAAGCTTGTACTATTTTACAGAATTAAGAAAGGGAAACAAAAAATGGATGCACAGAGCAGAAGAATAATATGATAAAATAAAACTGATTATAAAATTATATGGTATCAGCACTCAATGGACAGACATGAAGAAAGATTGCATTTGCCTACACAAACTATGAACTTGTAAAAGTGACTGATACATAAGCTGACATCCTGGTGTATTAGACTCACTCTCATTTTCTCTACAAACAATGAATAACCACCAAATACCAAAATGTTCTGTATTGATTGTGTCTGGAATGGAGTCAGTGAGCACCATATTAGCCTTCATAGAGCTGTCTGCATTGGCAGGTAGAAAGGGGTAGAAAGCAGTTCTTTTCCTGGGATATTCCATACCATATGATGTAATGTTCATCAATAGAAGCTGAGAGAAAAGAGGAAGGTCTGGAGGGGGCATTTGTTGTAGAGATATTTGTCTTCCAAATTAACTATAATACATACTCAATCCCTGGTTTTTAGGAAGTAGCTGGACTCTGCCTGCTGGTGGAAAATAAGAGAAAAAATAATTTTGCTCTGCTTTGTTTCTTGCTTCCTTTACTTTCATTCATTTTACTGCCTTTCTTTCTGATCCATGAGTTTTTTTAAATCTTTTGTGTCCCCATCCCATTTAGGAGGAGGAGTGAGATAGCAGCTGAGTGGGCACGTGGCAGCCAGCTGAGGTGATCTGCCTTATTTTTATTGCTGTTTTTTTCCTTAATTATAATTTTGGTAGACAATATTGTCTTACAACAATAATCATAACTTTTAGAATCAGTCTTGTAAATTCCTCTAATCTCTGACATTATTTTTAGGGATGCCTTAGTTTTCCCCACTAGCATTTTTACAAGCAACATTATCCTCTTTTTTAAATCACTTAATAGGATCATTCCAGAATGATGATTCTTTGAAAGCTAAATCTTAAAAGAAGAGGAATTGTACTGTAATTGTGCCACTGCAAATGATTAGAAAGTCCTGTAGTGGAAGAGCAGAGCAACATGGATATCTTGCCTCAAAAGCTATACAAGGAATTTTTTGGTCTGCCTGGATGGGCATTCTTAAATAAGAGAGTGGAATATCTGCTGAGTCAATGAGTGCTAGACTTTACCCAAACTTGACCAGGAGTGAGCCAGGTCTCTCAAGCTCTTCCAGGTAAGGGGACACAAGATTGGAGGAAACAGAGTTTACTAAATTCAAGTTTATATGCTGAAATTCCAGCTGGAAAACTCAGGACATAAATTAGAAGATAAAACCTTCAATGAATAAAAAATTAGATATAATTTTTTCCTTCACTGTATTTTAATCTTTATTATAATGAATCATTCAAAAATTGAAGGAAGATATGACAGAGAGAGACTTCTAGTTTCCAAGAGAACAAAGAGAAAGCTAAATGAAAAATGAGAGGAAAGCTTTCCTGCCTTTAAGGTGCATTTTTGCTATAGAAAAGTAATCAAACATTTTCATTATAGAAAAATAATGTAGGAAAAAATTATAGAGTAGATTTTCCAGCTTGTTTCATGAATATAATTTATTTCAAAAATACAAAATAAAATCTTGTGCCAGGCTTCTTAGACCCTATCTTGTATGGGACATTTCACATTAAGAATACAGTAGACACTACAAATATATCAGGGCAACTCAATGGCTTGTGTTTTAATGCCCCAGATATTCTCATTGAATTATACTTAAATCAAAGTACACAATTTCATTATGGAAAATACAATTGGTAAAGACTGGATTGCCATAAAAGGATTCAATTTCTCATCTATTGGTTATAAAGGTATACATGAAAGTTTAACAGAGAGTAAGTACTGCAAGCTTATCAAAATTTATAACATAAATTATCATTCTTGTAACTTATCTAAGACAAATCTCAGATCTTCTTAGACCTTCTCTACTTAGCCAATCACCTGGTTTATTTGATGTAACTACTTTGAGGCTTAAGAAAAAAAATCTTTGAATTTAAAATCGTATATAGAATGATACCAAACTTTTATTATACCCATACTTGATTTGTGAATAGAAGAGCAATTTAAACATTCATACATGTAACTTACATTGCATACATTATGAAGTCATCTAGAGAAGACAATTGACATTTTCCTCTTGCTGATAGTCTTTGTCATTGTAGTTTGAGATTGTCTGTGCTAATCCAAGTATTTAAGTCTCCTTTGGACTTCTGCTGCAATTATATTTAAAGAAAGAAATTTACACATATGAAACTGGGTATGTAAACCAGCAATTGATTGCACATTATGTGTATTACAGAAACAGTCATTCTCATATTACCAGAAGGATTATCTTTTAAACATAAGAGCTAGTCTCTATGAAAGCACTATAATTCTATCAGCACAACACTTAAAAAGGCACTAAAGTTTCTGTCAATAGTCCTTAAAATAACGTGCATTCACAAAATTTTTAGAAGTGGTATATATGCAATCTTTCCAGAAAAAAATTTAAATCCTGTAGCAACTAAAAATATGAACTTTACCACTGCAGTAGATGGGGGATAGTCTATCAAGAAGTAAGTTTAAAAATTACATTAATTGCAATTCTATTTGAAAATGTGCATGTGATGAAAAATGTATCAACATATGGGAGATGATATAATCATGGACATTATAAGAGGAAAAATGTGAAAATATTTCTTCAAAGGACATTTTTTGTCTTCAGTGAAACTGTTTCCAATTTCATTATTTTTCCAGGCTTTATTTTCATTCAAATTAGTGTGACTTGATCTGCTAGTTTTAGGATTTAACATACACTTTTATCTTGTACTATCATGGTAGCCATCATGATGGGAAAGAAACTTGCACAGTAATTAAAATTATGCTTTTGAAACAAGTTTTGGAAGTGCACTTTTAATATGCTTTATGTAGGACATCTAATCTCCTTATATAATAAAACCCAAGGAAATAACTGTTTATAACAAAATACAAATAGTATCACTGAAGTCTTATTTTTCTTTTAGCAGGTAATATATTTGCATTAACAGAAGTCACAATTTACAACCAATATGTATTTTTTTTCTGAGGCTTGAATTAGAATAAAAAATTGTATTGCACTACAGAAATTATGTCATAGTGGATTGCTTTCCTTTTTTCACCCTTTTTTATGTTGCACAGCTTTATGTCATGTCATAACATATAACAAGCTGTGGCTGACAAATAAGATAAAATACGATGCCAGTAGAGCAGCCACAAAGCACCTTAAGCCAAGAGTATCAATTACAATGTAAATGTACTGCAGTGACAAGCACAATTGCAATGGACACATTTAAGATGCCCTAAATATGTGATATTATTTCCTTAGCTACTTTGATAATAATCAAAATTTTGGTAAACATGTATGGTAATATACTTTTATATATTTTAATGGTTTTATATTTCCCCTTGTGATCCAAATATTGGCATCTGTTACACAGATTAGACGATTTGGATATAAAATTCTGTAGTGTTCTCTTTATCACTTTCATATTGTAAAGCATTCCTTTAGGCTGTGGTTTGGGGTTTTTTATGGAGTCATTGATATCTAAGTCTTACATTTTGAAAATTACTTGAGAAGTTCATCCAGACCAGCCTCCTGCTCTAAAACAGCGCAACTTAGGTCAGGTTATTTAGGACTTTATATTGTTTTGTTTTGAATATGTCCATGACAAGGATTTAACAGCCTGTATGAACAACCTGGGTCAGTGTTGGACCACACTCAGGATCAATTCCTTTTTCCTTAATATCTAACCAACCCTTCCTAACTCCAAGTTGGATTTGCTGCCTCATGTGCTACTACTATGCACCTGCAAGAGGAAGCTGATTCTGTTTTTTCAGTACCCTCTCACATCTGTATAGAAATTAGCTCTCCCCTCTGCCTTCCATGACTATGTCACAGACCATCCTGTACTGTGGAGCTCAAAAGTAGGTGCGGTACTCCAGACACAGTCTTATAAATGCCAGAGGGGAAGAATGACTTCTCTTGGCTCTCTGAATACTTGCTAATACAGCCCAAGAGTAAGCTCAGCCAAAGAGGGGCCCTGATTTCTAAATCTGTTTAGGTGAAAGAAATAATGTTTGGGATAATTTTTAATCACTGTGGGAGTACCTTTCTCTCCCAGAGCAATGCATGATCCTACTGAAAGGAGTGTTGGTATGGCTCTTCTATGCTAGTAATACTCTTATTTGATCTCATTTCAGACCATTCATGCAGCAAGGTAACACTTGCTATAAAAGCACCAAAATGAGATCAATAATAATTGATGCACAAGTTTGACAACTACTGTTGTCAAAAACAGCAAAAAGATATTTTTTTCCTTTAAGATTCTGCCTTGTTACTCATCACTGAAATGCAGTTCTCCCAGGACGTAATGTACCCACTTAGTAAAATGGATTGTGCAAAATTGGCACCAGTGACTTATAGCATAGCTTTGGGCCAAAGGTACATGGTAGCAGCATGATAACTGCATAAATAAAGTCACTGCTGAGATGTCACAATAAAAATGAGTGACTGAGGGAGCCATGAATAACACAGATGTTCTTGAGCTGGTTTTGTGTCACTTACTTTGTGTTGCTGTAGAAAAGCAGTTGATAAATTATTGATTGTACAATGATGAATATTGACAAAAGTAGGAATAAGAAAGTATGACCTATGAGCTTCTCTCAGGGTGTCACAAAATAGTCTACAGGTAAGGAAAACTCATTGCATTGAAAAGGAATCAGCAAATCCTTAAATTTATTCTGCTGTACTGAGAGTTGATAAGGGAAGGACCAAACTGTTGACTATCCCTGTTTGAATATCCAAAGGTCCCTTAAGGAAACCATAAAACCTCCAGAAGCATATTATAAGATAAAAGTTCTGCTGAAGCAGGTAACACATGTTTTTTATAAAATATAGGAAGAACTTATTAAAATAAATAGATCTAAAATTCCACAATTCTGTGGCTGTTTACAGATTATCTTCCTTCACATTTTTCCTGCTGCTGCTTCACTGTCCTATGCTTATGTTGTGTTCCCTACCTTAACATCTTCATCTTCAAATAAAAGCAAACAAAAACCATGGTGAGAGAATAATTGCAGTATCTGCTGTGACACTGGTAACTCACTTTTCACCCAACCTACCTACTTAAATTGTAAGGGGTGTTGTTTATTTGCTTGTTTGTTTTTTAAGTAACCTCAATCTAGCAAAATAATAATTACCATCCATTATATACTTTTAAAATTTCTGGTTTAGTTTACTTTGGAAAGAGGATAAGCTTATACAAATATTATTGAATTTTTAGGGCACTGGTTGGAAGTATTATGATTGCAATATAATAATTGGACTATGTGATACATGGCTTGTGGAATGAATTTGATTAATTGCTATAGTTTATGTTGTTTTTACTTCAAGTACAAAACATAAATCTTTTTGTTTCATCAGCAGTTTTCATCTTAGTAATTCTGTGAATAGAGAAGTATTAAGGACAAACCTGTTGTTATGTTTCTAAGTTTAAAAATAAACCACAATTTTGTGAATATTTATGCCCATAAGTGACAGCTCAACATCCTCTGACCTATGCTCCCTTGCTCTGAAATATGGTTTCTAGTCCAAGTCACTAACTGCAAGGATTACAGAACAACTATTTAAGTATTCTCCTTTGATTCCTCTCAAAATAATGTTCTAGGATTTTTTGCAGTGTTCACTTGTCATGTAAGACTCCTGAAAGTCAAGATTCTGAGAATAGCACTAGTTAGGAATGTTTTTCTATATGCACCTGAATGATTATTTAGAAATACTATTATAGAAAGATTTATTTAAAAATCAAATTATGAAGCTTATATTTAAAAACATATAATTAAGGAATATACTACATTGAAACTTCTAAAACAGTAAGTAATGGTGTCCTCAACTATTTACAGTATACTTGAATCAGTCAATTTAAACTTTAAATAATCAAAAGCGACACTGTGAGTTGCATCTCTATTATGCCTGTCAGATGCTCTTATATGAGATCAAGAGGGTAATTCAAATTTACAGAAGACAGAGTTTCTGAAGAATCTGGTGAAAAGTATCTTATTTGAACTTTCTGACAGTCAAAGGAGAACAAGCCTGAATAAAAGGAAGCCTTACTAACTTGGGCATAGTCTGATTCTGCCAGCCAGTGGCCTGCATGCTAATAATTTCCATAGCTAATAGGCGATTTCTGTAAGATGCTGATTTTTTTATACAGCTCTCACAGAAGGATAATACTGATGTGATCAATAAGGTGGCCACTGCTCTAATCAGATAAATATCTAATGCATTGCTTCTAGGCAATAAAAGTCAGTGTAATATCACCACAATTGTGCTAGTTCTAAGAAATATCTTAATTCAATTTCATGGAAAACTGACAGCTGAAAAACAAGGAAATATCTTGCAGTCACACAGTCAAGCATTATGTTACCCATCCCTCCTTGATAAATTTTAAGATAAAATTGCAATCATTCTCCCTAGTATGTCAGTCTAATTTGGAGAAGAAAAATGTAACACAGTGATTTTAATTATCATCAAATTATACCAAAATTCAGAAGACAAATGCTATGATTAACAGATTAAATAAGACAACTGTGCTTTAGGAGGATTGACATTGCTCTGTGTGGGAGAAACGAGAAGCCAGTGAATGCTGTTCTGTTGCACAAATGCATGCATGTAATGCTGCAGTGCTGGAGAACAATGTTTTTGAATTTGTGATCACTGACCATTTCACGCAAAACTTATGAGATTATTTCTGGCACATATGGACAAGCAATATTAGTTTATGCAAGCAATATATGGTCTGTGGGCCAAAGATTATGTATTTTTATAAATTCATAAAAATTCTTACCAATTCAAAGAGTAAGCCCTGTGAAATAATTATATTTGAGCTCTGATGGGCACAAAATTTCAAAACTTCTTTTGATTGCCAAAGTATTCAAAAAATTCCAACTTGCCATGCAATGAATGCTAGTAAATAGAATGGACATCGTGGTTCAACATAAACTCAGATTTTTTAAGAGAGGCACAATGAAAACCACTGAATAGTTCTGTGTACTAAGGGGTTTTGCTGGTTACTGTGTCTACAGTATGCCTACTTCTTTATTTTTTAATAGTCTTTCCATGCTGCTCCATGCAAGTTTTACATATGCTGACAGTGATGGCCAAAGATGTTCTTATGTAGAGCTATAAATATGCCAGGCTTGATCTTTCTTCAGCTCCAGAGACATGTAGAAGAAAGTAAAATTTCATTTTATAGAAATTCTCTTGACAGTCATAACCTCACACTATGAACAGAACAAAACCTTTAGGTGAGAAATTGACAAACTGCCATGAATGAACCAAACTTCAAGGCTTCAGGGTCTTGTCTGCAATCTCTCCCTCACTGCTTGCTGTTCAGAACACAACAGCATGAGATACTCTATATTAATGAAGTTTCATGCTAGTGAGATGAGATAATTGCAGATGTGGGAATACAGTATACACAATTAGGTTTCAGTGACATGCTGTGACACTTAAAAAAAACAACAAACTTGCAATGCTTAAACTATCATAGGACTTCTCAAACATTGACACAGACAACTCCGCCTGTTATTTCCTTAATGCCTTCAAGTTCCTCTAGACTTCCATTAAAAGTAGGCAACAATGAAACCCTTTGTCCATAATAAACAAGCTTTGCATTAGGAAACAGAAGCCAAGAGTTTGAATGTTTCTGATAAGTACAAGTTAGTTATTCAAGGTGCCCCGGGAAGAAATTCAGACAAATATCAAGATTAGTCTTTGAAGGAGTGTAGGGGGATGCCCCCAATGAGAGAGGGACAAACTAGCCTTTGTCCCCCAAAAAAGGAAGAAAGCCCAGAAGTTTCTCCCAACGATCAGGTGAAAAGCCACCTTATAGGACCCCAGAGACTTCACTAAAACCTTAGGGTCACCTAATTGGATGAGAGCCAAAAGATCCCGCCTGGGCCATCAGGTAGAAAAAGAGAAGACAAAAGAATGACGAGGCTTTTGTGAAGGTGTTTTACCAGGAGCAGACCTCTGTACCTGGATCGGATTTTCTGTTTATTGTTTTTCCTTTTATTAAACAGTTTGGTTTCCAACACTGCAGCAGAAGCCATCCTGCTCATTATTTGCCTCCAAAGGTAATAGCTGAGCTATCCTTTGTGTGTATTAAGTTTTCTTTTAAAGGCTCATAAAACCCTGGCCCGACGAAACAAAACTTAATACGTGGCACCTGGACAGAATTTCTCATATTGAGGAAGATGGTCTAGGAATTTTTGATTACCTCAATCAAAATAGGACAATTTTCCTTGGTATTTGCGTTTTTGGGGAAGCAGGCCTGCACCTGAGTTTTTTGTCGCGTTAAAAAAGAAAACTCAGAAGAAGAGATTTGAGGTTTAGAGGGAATCCCAAATCGAAGCCTCATACCGGTGAAGAAGAGGCTATAATTCAGACGGGACGGGAGCAAACGGCACACCCTCAGAGGATACTGTGAATCGGCTAAGCTGAAACTGTTGCACCCAGGACCCGGGAAAAAGTCTATACCAAGAAGGACGACCAGAAGACTCGGTGAGTTTCACCATGGGGAATCGGTTGTCAGTAGCTGAGCAGGAATTTTTTTCGTATTTTAACTATAAGTTGGAAATCCAAGATATTCAGTTTGACAAAAAACAGCTTAAAAAGCTTGTAAAATGGGTCTTAAAAGAATTCCCAAACTCAGACATGTCTCAGAAACTCGATCCAGACTTCTGGGATTCAGTTGGACTGAAATTATATAACACAGAAAAGAACAAGAAGTCCAACTTAAAGCTGCGTCCAATATTCAGGACGGTATTGAAATTTGTAATAATGGAAAATGAAAAGCAAGCAAAGACCAGGGAGAGGGCAGAATGCAGGCAGGACAGAGAAGACAGGAGAAAGCGAAGTTCTGAGGGGACCCAAAAACCTTCCTTTATCCCAGCCGAGAAACCCCGGTGGAGAGGCCGGGAGGCAGCCAGGCCAGCTGCCCCCCCGCCTGCCTCACCGACCCCATCCCGAGACAGGGGGGAGCAGACCAGCCCTGGCCAGGCTTGTCTGCAAAACCCGTCTTCCAAAAACCCTACCAGAGCAAAGTCCTCTCTATCTCCTCTCAAAACCTTGCTTTGGCGTTCAAAATCGGTGAATTTTGACAGTAAAACTGGAAAAAGCCGAGCCGATAGAATCCAGTCTGAGAACAATAGAGCACGTGGCAATCGCCATTATAGCCCCGAGCCCAGCTCTGTCCTTCGTGGGCGTGGCTCGCCATCCTCGTCGGACTCCCAGGAGTCCCTGGGTGGCTGCTCCCTGAGCTCCTGTCCATCGGAGCAGGGACGCACCCCTTTTGTAGGCGGTGCCCGGTCGGTGTCCCTGCCCCTGCTCCCCGCCCACAGCCCGGGACAGCACACCCCCTCTCTGCCGAGCGTGGGAACCGGAAGTGATGCGCCGGAACTGACCCTGTCCAAAATGGCGGCGCCCATGTCCGATAACTTACCGGAACAAAAAACAAACTATTCCTATGCTCCACAATGTAATTTCAAACAATCTAAGGAAGAGTTTAACACACAGGGAGTCACAGATACCTGGCAGAGGATAAGAAAGGATGCAGTTCAGGAAGGAGAGTGGGAAATTGCATCGAAATTGAAGGTTTTTCCTGTGAAATACACTGCAGGTCCGGGACCCAGGGAAACATGGCAACAAATCAACTTTGCTGAGTTAAAAGAGATTTGCAAAGCCTCTCGTCTGTATGGTAGAGATTCTGCCTATTTCAGAAGCCTATTACAGGCCACCTTCACAGCAAACATATTCACTCCACATGATCTAAAACAGCTTTGCACATCCCTGCTATCTCCAACAGAATTTTCTCTGTGGGAACTAGCATGGAAACGTTTGTTAAACGACCTTTTAAGAGGTTATGCAGGAACTCCAGCTACTGCAAATTTGACTATAGATCAGCTCTCAGGTGAAGGAGCTCATACAGATCCTCAAATACAAGCCCGAACTCTTAGTAGACAAGTATTGCAGGATGTCAAAGAAGCAGCAAAAACAGCTTTGTTACAGGTCCCTGATGGCAACAAGCCAGAACTAGATTTTACAGAAATAAAACAGGGCATAGATGAGCCTTATATTAAGTTTTTGGACCGTTTAAAAATGGCATTAGAAAAGCAGATTCCAATAGACCGAGCCAGACAAGAGTTATTAAAACGGCTTGCAATTTCTAATGCAAACCCAACCTGTAAAAAGGCATTACGTACATTACCACAGGATCCTGAGCCCACCCTGACACAGCTAGTAGATGCTTGCAACCGCCTGAGCACCCCTGAGCATGCAGCAGCCATGCAGGCAGAAGTATTGGCCAGTGCCATCACAACAGCTCAAGAAAACACCCTAAAGCAGCAGGAAAAAGCAGTAGAAAGGCAAACACAAACCCTAGCAGAAGCTTTAATAGCATTCAAAGGTGCAATTGAGAACCAACAAATTCCAAGGGACTCGTGCCATTCGTGTGGTCAGAGAGGTCATTTTAAAAGGGGATGTCCTAGGACCCGCAGAAGGCCATTGCCAAGAAACAGTGGATGCAGAGGTTTCTGTCACAATACTAACAGCTTTTACCCAGCACAGGGTTTTTCGTACCATCTGCCGGGAAACGTGCAGCCCAGCACGGAGCAGTGGCGTGCAATGATACAAAAACCACTGCACCAGAGGCCAGAGACCACCACAGGCCACCAAGTTCAGAACTGCAACACATCCTTGCAGGACTTCCGACCACAATGTCCCCAGGTACCAGACTGGAGCTGTCTACAGCCCAGCCAGTGATGCTAACCAATGCTATTGCTCACACAGTGTCTACAGGACAGCTGGGACCTGAACCACAACCACGTCAGTTCTTAATAGTGGGAGTGAGCAGATCCCATGCAGAAGGTTTTTATGTCATTCCAACTGTGCTGTCTGTCACCTGTTCACAGGAAATTACAGTCTTAGCTTTGTGTCTAGACCCTCCATGTTTTTTACCCAAAGGACTAACCATAGCGCAAGCTTTCCTCCTACCAGAGTCACAGAACAACACAGCTGTCATCGCTTGGACCAGGCACATCAGCCGCGGGCGGCCTCAGCTCACCTGTGTCCTGAAGCACCTCGGGCAAGCCATCACCCTCACTGGCCTGATAGATACCGGAGCAGACGTCACTCTGATATCGAGATCGAAATGGCCACAGGACTGGACCATCGTGCCTACGCTGGATCAGCTAGCAGGTATTGGTGGTCACTGTGAGAGCTTTCGAAGCTCGCACGCAGTCACATTTGAGGGGCCTGAAGGTCGTGTTGCCACCACAAGACCATTCATTGTAGGAGCTGATATAGTTCTTTGGGGACGGGACATTTTATCACAATGGCATCTCAGGTTAGAAACTGGATTTTAACAAGATATCTTAGTAGCAGCAAAGGACCAAGCATCAATGCAGGAGACAACAGATCAGGTCATCTCAGCAGTAGAGAAAGCAGGACTCACTGTAGCAAAAGAAAAAATACAAACACTTCCTCCCTGGAAATATTTAGGATACAGGATCACAGAACAAACGGTAACTCCGCAGCCACTCCAGCTAAGGACAAATCCAAAGACCTTGAATGAAGTGCAGCAGCTTGTAGGCACTCTGAACTGGCTTCGTCCACTACTAGGCCTTTCAAATCAGGACTTGGCTCCTCTGGCAGATTTGTTAAGAGGAGACACAGCCTTAAACTCACCGCGAGAATTCAACAAAGAAGCTCAAAATGCTTTAGAGAAAGTGATGAGAGCCATCCAGTCACGTCAGGCTCATCGGTATAATCCTAACCTGTCTTTTTTGTTTGCAGTTTTAGGGGAGAGTCCACAACTTCATGGTTTGATATTCCAGTGGGATCTAGAGAAGAAGGACCATCTGATAATCTTAGAGTGGGTTTTCCTATCGCGTCAATTGGGTAAAACTATAACAACTTGCCCTGAAATTATTTCACAATTGATTATCAAGGCTAGATCTCGAATGCTTTCCCTTGCAGGAAGAGATTTTGCAGAAATCTTTCTGCCTGTCACAACCATCTACTTAGAATGGTTAATTCAAAATTCAGAAGTTATGCAATTTGCTTTGGAAAATTTTGCAGGAAAAATTTCAGTCAATTGTCCCAAACATGAGCTATTAAGTTCATCTTTAAAATTAATTCATAAGCCTTTAAGAAGTAATGTACCCCTTGAGGCAATCACATTTTTTACAGACGGTTCTGGGAAGTCTAAAAAATCTGTGATTGCTTGGCAGAATTCAGAGACAAAAAAATGGGAATCAGATATTGAGGAAGTAGATGGTTCTGCACAGATTACAGAGTTGGCAGCAGTTGTACGGGTCTTTTCAAAGTTCACATTTCCTTTTAATTTAGTAACAGATTCAATTTACGTTGCAGGTGTGGTGGAAAGAGCAGAAGGATCTCTGCTAAAAGAAGTTGCTAATGATCAGTTATATAGTTTGCTCAAACAGTTAATCTTACTTCTTTCCATTCGACAAGAACCTTACTTTGTAATGCACATTCGCTCACATTCTTCTCTTCCAGGTTTCTTAGCAGAGGGAAATGCCATGGCTGATTTGTTAGCCATGCCAATCCAGCACACACTTCCTAATGTTATTGAACAAGCAAGAATGAGCCATGCTTTCTATCACCAAAATGCACCTGCTTTAGTAAGAATGTTTAACATCTCTCAGAATCAGGCAAAAGCAATTGTTCAGTCATGTCCAGATTGCCAAAAATTAGCTATACCAGCAATAGCAACAGGAGTTAACCCTCGAGGCTTAAATAGCCTGCAGATATGGCAAACAGACATCACTCAATATCAGTCATTTGCAAGGTTCAAACATATACATGTATCAATAGATACCTTCTCAGGAGCAATTTTTGCTTCTGCACATCAAGGAGAAAAAAGTAGAGATGTGATTAAACATTTCTTACAAGCATTTGCATCCCTAGGTATTCCTCAAGAAGTCAAAACTGACAACGGACCAGCCTACATTTCTAATAAATTGCAAGAGTTTTTCAAAACTTGGGGTATCAAACATACCACAGGTATTCCACATTCTTCCACAGGCCAGTCTATTGTAGAAAGAGCACACAGGTCATTGAAAATGATACTAGAAAGACAGAAAGGGGGGACAGAAGTGCTTTCTACAATAGAGAGGCTGAATAAAGCTGTATATGTTTTTAACTTCTTAAACAATTCCTTTATAGAGCAGGTACCACCAATTTTCAGGCATTTCAGCAATACCAGTCAGGCAAAGCTCAAGGAAAGACCACCAGTCTTCATCAAGGATCCAGAGACAGGACAGATTTCAGGACCCCATCCTCTTGTAACATGGGGCCGGGGGTTTGCATGCATTTCTACAAACACAGGTCTTCGATGGATCCCTGCAAAGAATGTCAAGCCACAAGTGCAGCCGATCCGAGAGCAGCAGACGGCACCAGAAGAAGAATGCACAAACAACTAAGCCACGGATAGAAGCAAAGACTGTTTTCTAAGTTTGCATTAGTTAAAATTGTTTACAAGAAAGTTTTGCACTGAAAAAGTTTTGTAGTTATTGTTGTGATAAAAAAGTTGTTAAACCTACCTCTATGTAAAAGTCACACATATAGCCAGAAATTTGAAGCCTACCTGGAAAAACACTTCACCAAAGTTAAGATAGAGAATTGGCAGTAAAAATTATTGGCATTCTAATCTATACTCCTTTCTCCTCTTTCTTTCTAAATGTATAGTAAAGGGTGAGATGAAGGAGTGTAGGGGGATGCCCCCAATGAGAGAGGGACAAACTAGCCTTTGTCCCCCAAAAAAGGAAGAAAGCCCAGAAGTTTCTCCCAACGATCAGGTGAAAAGCCACCTTATAGGACCCCAGAGACTTCACTAAAACCTTAGGGTCACCTAATTGGATGAGAGCCAAAAGATCCCGCCTGGGCCATCAGGTAGAAAAAGAGAAGACAAAAGAATGACGAGGCTTTTGTGAAGGTGTTTTACCAGGAGCAGACCTCTGTACCTGGATCGGATTTTCTGTTTATTGTTTTTCCTTTTATTAAACAGTTTGGTTTCCAACACTGCAGCAGAAGCCATCCTGCTCATTATTTGCCTCCAAAGGTAATAGCTGAGCTATCCTTTGTGTGTATTAAGTTTTCTTTTAAAGGCTCATAAAACCCTGGCCCGACGAAACAAAACTTAATAAGTCTTTAAAACACTTTTTCCAATATATCATGAAGATGAGTACAACAAGCATTCCCAAAGCAGTTCCAGATGCATGTAGAACTGGAAAGCCAGTTTATGTTCCATGGCCCAGAAACAGCAACAGACTCTTAATGACACTTAGAATAATATTACATCTGTAAGTGTTAGAAAACTATGAAAGGTATAACTGAACAATGCTGAATTTCTCTGTAAGGCCTTATGTGTTACTGCTATATTACAAAAGAGTTGTAAGAATTGTGTGACAGACTCACTCTTAAGGTCAAAACAGTGTCTTATACTGTGAGGAGTTAAAGAACACAGGTACCTGTCTCAAACGCTCTTCAGGCCACAGAAGGACTTTGCCATGAAATAAGAACAGAATGGGGCAACAGGATGGCGTGAACCCCAGGCCTCACAGAGGCGAAGTCTGGTTAGCTCATCCTGGTTAACACATCCAGGCAGAAATTCCCACCATGGCAAACTGTGTAAAGTAACTGCTTGTACACATACCACTGGTCAAACAAAGACCACCCCAAATTATGGGACAGATGGCATTTGCCACCAATGAACAACAAAGCACCCCCAAATATGCCTGCATGGATACTCAGAACCTTAAGTGCAAGTTAAGCCATCACAGAGAGAACTTGGGATAAGATGAAGGAGGTACTGTTGTCCAGGTGTTTTCTGATACCTAGGGGGAGGTTAGCAAAACTGTGGGAGAAGAACACATCACTGATATTGGACACAAGGAAAACAAAATTTATGTACCACAAGGAAAACCAATTTAGCAACTGTGCTGAATCAGCTTTGATTGTATACAAGGTAATAATTCTGGGAGGGGAACATCACAACCCACCCACAAACACCCACCAAAGAAGAGAAAAACTGAGCATGTAGACCAGTTATTACCAGAAGCAAAGACATAATTTAATCAATAGAATAGGAGAACTGTGTAGCCAATGAGTATTAATTCCTTTGTTTGCTTAAATGTATAAATGGTGAAAAGTTTTGAACAACCTCAGGATCCCCACCACTGAGAAGTCCAGGATGAAGAAAGACCATCAAGACACTACTGGATTCACAGGTGTTGTCTATCTTGTACTTAATCTCTTTCTCTTCTCTCTTTTTTCTTTCTACCTCTCCACCTCACATTCATTGTTAAAAAAAAAAATTGTATTACTGACTTTGGCATATGGTCTTATTTGCTCCTTAATTTGGACAGAGGCATCTCTCAGTAACTGAATCTCAACATATGCCTTGATACAAAATAGATCTTCCTACAAAATATACAAGTGCATGTAGTGATAGCACAGGGAGAAAGCTGAAAGAGAATAGGTTAAAATAGGCTTAAACTAGATACTAGGAAGAAATTCTTTGCTGTGAGGGTGATGAGGCACTGGGGCAGGCTGCCAAAAGAAGATCCAGATGCTCCATCCCTGGAAGTGTTCAATGGGATTTGAGCAATCTCATCTACTGGAAGGTGTCTCTACTCATGGCAGAGGGGTTGAAACATGATTTTTAATGTCACTTCCACCCCAAATAATTTTATGATTATTCTTTCTTTTCTTGAAAAGGAATAGATATATCATTCTCTGTAATTTTTAAACTTCATCGGCAGAATCTATCTCTGGATCATTGCTCAACTTATAAATATTAGCTCACTTGTACTTAATCTTGCATGTTATTTTCCAATACTTGGATCCATTTTCAGATTCTTATAATTTTGTTAAACTTCATACATGAAGGCTGAAATTTTTCATGGTAGCTATTTACCTCATCATATTATACTTAACTATTAATTTTTAAGGTAGCAAAAAGGAAACTATTTTCATAATTACAGTAAAGAAATGCTATTTACCCTTTTTATTGTTGTTTTGCTTGTTCACAGCTAACTTGCTGGTGCTGTACTCATTTGAATTTTAAGGCACAGTTGTCAATCTGTCAGGGACATACCTTTCTCATTCCTCTGGAGAAAGTACCTGCCTGCTTGCTGGGGCAGCTGAGGCTGCCAGAGGAGCACATGGTCCTGTCCTCCCAGGCTCTCTGTGCTCTCCTGCCTTCTTGCAAAAATGAGTGTAAGACGTGGTGGGAACAGACTATAGTTAACAGTACTCCTAAACAAAAAAAGATCTGACCTCAAACTAAAAATTGTGATCTGTGAGCATCAGTATTGCCCACCAGTCAGGAAACTAATCTGTCAGTCTCAGGAATATTTCACAGTTCTAATAGTTGTCTAAGTTTTGAAATGCATAATTTTCCTGAATATTTTTAGAATATGTATGAAAAAGGTCACAAACCCAAGGATCACAAAATTTTAGAAGGCTTGAATTAAAATTGCCTGTCCAATTCTAATGGCCATTCTTCTTAGGTTTCAATAGTCAATTCTCTGCAGATTTTTCTTGTTCTATACATAGAACTGGGCACCTTCAAGGAACAAACCAATGACTGAACACTGAGGTATTTATTTCCAGTGGGAAGGATGCAGCAAAAAAACCTCTCACAAAACAGACAATGGATTACAGCCGTGAGCAGCTGCACTTCACCCCATAGAAATAGGTGCTGTCTTCTCTTTCAAAATTTCTGTGCAATGGTTAACAATCTTTTCTCCCAGGACTGCCTTTCACAAATGACCATCATTTTCGTGTTACATCTCACTAAATGACCAAAATACAGAATTTATTGACAATGCTTACTGAGTACCCATGAATATCACAAAAGTGGCTCAAAATTACTAAATATAATTGAAATAGTAAATTACTTGAAAAAATTAAGCTTTGTCATTTTAGATTAAAATTCAAAATCACTGCATGTTTTGAACAATTTTTACCTTGTCTTGTACCATTTCTCCACCTGTCAAATTGAGATAATTTTTCATCTCTCTCTTGGAAAGGAATTTTTAAGATGAAAAAAGGCTTGCAAAGAAAAGTCCACCTGTAATTTCACAGGCAGTTCACTATAGAGAAGATATGAACTAAAATATGACATGACAATAGAAAATGAATGATTGCATAAAATTAAGCTTCAAATAACTCTTAGAACATTGTTCTTTCCACAGTCACAATTCCTGTAAGGAAAAAATGGAACTATAAATTCCCCCTAGACACACACTACTATGCTAAAAGATAGATTACATGCAACAATTTCTCAACTGCTAAAACATCTAAATATTTAAATTACATCTGCTAATTGTATTGTTGTATCATTAATCAGGTAATTAATATATGTATGAGCTTGTTAAAGTTAAGTCAAGCACTTCTCCATGTTGCATGTTTCTTGTTTTTCTCCTTCCAGATATTTTTCTTTCTTATTCCCAATAACTTTCATTGCTCTTTTCTGAACCTTAATCTTATAAACAGCATCCTGGTGAGATACTTTAAAAAAATTATGGCAACAATGCACTTGCAGAAGAAGTTTTGAGGCTTAAAAAAGATTAATTGCTTCTCCAATTCATGGCATTGATTAGAACAGCTAAAAATCACTGTTCCCTTTTTCTGATGCAGCTGATATTAAAATCCCCTGTCAATACGCTATCTAATTTCATGCCTTTCAGTATTGTTTTCTCCTGTATTTTTTCACATTCTTTGGATTTATTATTTTTTAATAGTATTTCTACACATCAAATCAATGCCTATATTTGTAACTCCTAACTTTATTTCCATGTTTGTAATCTGAAATAGAATTGGCTTGTGATTTTACAAGTGGGATATATTATCAACTATACATTCTAAAATGCTCCAGAACCACAGTAGCTAATCAGTATTTTAAAATTCTTATTGTATTTTCAACAGTATTAATATTTGAAAAAAGAATGTGTCTTTCCCATCTGCCTAAAAACAAACCTTGTTGTGAGGACTGAAAAAGCAGCAGAAACTCAGTATCTTTGCTGCTTCAAAAATACCTGATACTTGATAGGCTTCAATCGACCTGGAGCTAGAAAAAGGGGCAGATATTTTAATTCTTTTCTATGTTCTATTTTTATTCATGCAAGAAGGACTAGTCAACAGCCGAGTATTCAGTAAGAGAGAAATGAAAAGGATGTTAGCTTGTTGTCTCAAAGCCAGAAGTCATTGAAAAGTCACAAATTCTATGTTCTATGTGTGCATTCACACACACACACACACACACGCACACATGCACACATATATATGTGTGGGTCTTAGAAAACAAATGAAACATCCATTTTTAGCTCTTATCTTTATCTTCTTGGAGAAGATTCAATACATTCATAATTTTTAGAATGTGCATACTGTAACTGCATTCAATCTAAGAGCTCAACATGTCTCCAAAAGCATCTGCAGGAACAGATGCCTACATAATTTTATAGAGTTCCTGCATGAAAAACACTACATAAATTGTGCGAATCTCTTCACGGAATCTGCTGAGAACATTAGGCTAGGTAATATAGCTATAGGATTTGCAAATGTAAAAAAAAAAACCAAAAAAAAACCAAAAACCTCAGAAATGGATCTTACCTTGCATTTTCTGCATTTGTGTAGACTATATATATTTATAATGTGTCTGTGTTTGTATATACATGGAAGCATGCTTACAAAGAAAAGAAAAATATCAATGTTGCTCTGTATTCATGTATTGGTTATAAGCAGTTCTCTCAGACCAGCATAGGAAAGAAACACTGCATTTAGAAAGAAGAGTGATATCAGTAAGCATTATCACTTTCACTGACATCAGATAAAAAGAAATTTTCTGCTTTGTGTTGGGTTTCTGAAGAAGAAAATGATAAATATGCATGTGTAAGCAAAACAGTTCATGCTACCAGCAAATGCAGCAGACCTTCAAACGGGTTTCATTTTTAAGTGCCTTCTTTTGATCTACTTTTTTTTTCCCCAAATATTCACTTTTGCAGTAAAACACAGTATGGGTTGTTTCTGTAATAAGGTTTTAAAGTTTAGACCCAAATATTTTAATAAGGTCATCCATTTCTTTATCTACGAAACAGCTCTAAACATCCTCCTTCCTGGAACACTGATAATATTCAAAACCTACTTATTTTAAAATTCAAATGTAGTGTGCAAATTGCTCCTGCTATAATATTAGAGCATTGAATTGTCTAATAAAGTGGCAGAATAAGCAAGCCACATACAGGGGCTGACCTGCTAATCCCATGAAAATGAAGGCAAAATATGACATAGTCTAATTTTTTCTCTTCTATTGAATTAGAAAAAAAAAATCAGGCTCAAAGAACAACACTGAATTTACAGAATTAGAGCTTGATTTACCTCTTTGTTTGTGGAATCACATGTGCTTGACGTAAAAGTCTTAAAACATTCACAGTATCAGAGCAGCAACATGTAAGACTGATTCCAGTGTAAATAGTAGCTCAGAACACAAGACAGCAAGTCTGTTCTAAGATAGAGGATAATTAGGAAATCATTAATTTCTATGGGTAATTTCCAGCTGTTGCATATCTTCCACTGCCCTACAAAAGCCTGGATGAGAGTTTTCCCAAGGAGCTCATCTTGTGGCACAAGGCGGCCAGCTTGGAGCTGTGGCCATGCACCAGAGCACAGGAACATTCTGTGCCATAGTCACAGGAGGACTGGCAGCAGAATACAAGCCCAGCAGCAATCTTGCCCGCTCAGCATCCCTTGGGTCCAAACAGGAGAAAAGCAAAAATTTCCCCAAGAAAACACAAGTCTGTGGAAAAACTTTTCACCTCTGAAAAACATATTTAAACAAGTTTAAATAAAGACAGAGTGTGGCTTTTGAGGGAATAATGTTATAGGACTGACCAGCTGGATGACTCCAGCTTCATGAATCCAAAAATTTAAAAATTCTCTATTTTCTGACTATGATTTGTTCAATCTTTAAACCAAGTGCACCTGCTTATTTAAAATCCACAACTAAAAGCTTAACACTAAATATGCAGATTTTGAGGAATGTGAAGGGGAAGAGGACATTTAAAATAAAAAGTTAATTGGAGGGTTAAGAGGTCAATAAAGTTGACTGAAGATTTGAAACTAAAATTCAAGTCACAGAGGAAACTGAGGCTGGATAAGGAAAGGACATGCTTGTCTGAAACAATAAATAAAATCACAATTGTCACTAAAAATCTATTCAAATTTAAAAATTATTTTCCCATAATTTAGCTGAATTTATTGACAATAACAAATTTGTCTTGATCTCTGACATTGATCACCTGTTTCTGAAAATGCTAAACATCTCTTCTGAGGAAGATGAAACTCCTAAATTTTGAGGGAACAGTAAACACCATCTAAATAGTAGAAAGCAATCTTTTATTTGCTAATTCACATAAAAGGCTAGGATTAAGGAGTTAGGCTAAGCACTATTACGATAGCATCTGATAATTATGTCTTGTGAATCCTTGCTGTCTTCCTTTTATTTAAACTTTTTTTTTTTTATTTCATGTATCTTCAACCCATGTGTTGATTCACATCTCAATGAGTTTTTGTGAGTTTCTGAGCTTAGCCAAATGCACCTGCTGTATAAGGTGCTGAGGGTTACAAGGCTGTGCAACAATTACACCAGTGTTCCATGACCTGTAGAGGAATCCTCATCCTGGTGCAGAAGCACATCTCCTTACAAAAATACAAAACACTACACTCATCACTTTATATACAAGACTATAAGAAATGTTAAGAGAAAAATATTTTCTATTAACATTTTAAAATATATTCTGCTATTTCAGGGCAGATCACCAGGCACAGAGATTGCTTTATCAGTCTCCTAGTTTGTGCTACAGCTAGTGTAGGAGCTGGAAGTGAATCCCATCTGTGAGATGAAAGGTGAGATTCAGACAGTTCTATTTTCTATTTTGTTATTTTAGAAAGAGCACAAATATTAAAAGGCTGCTGATAGCAACCTCTTTATTAATGCACTAAATCTAAGAAAGTGAGCTTGTGCTCTGTAGCAAGAACAAGGCACCTTTAGGGAGACATCCACACGTGCACTTTATATTTCCTAAATTATAACTGTCATGTCAAGTGCAGACTACTGCCCTGTCCCACCAGTGGGTGTTGTGTCCCTGATCAGCAGCTTCTAAACAAAAGAAACATGCCTGTAGGAGATGACCCAGATGGTTTCACTACTAACACACAGTGAGTGATGGGTCATCACATATTTATAATTTGTTTCTTCTACTGTGGTGTGCCTGGGAGTACCACTTCCTGCAGGTTATACCTACTCTACAACAGCTTGTATACCATCATCCTGAAAAGTTAGGTTTCTCAGCTTGAAACAGTGGGGATATCTCGTAGCAGGAATGTGATTAATGAAAGCAGCTAAGGCAGAGGTCTCAGCAGAAGGAACAGAAAACTGCTCTGTTGTCACAGCTATCATGAGTGGTAGCAAATTACTGGTGGTACGCAGAGCTCAGCTAAATTTTAATGCATGATGTGTGCACAAACTAGAGAAGTGTATATGTTACACATGCCAAAAACACTGATGAGGGAATGCACACAAAGGTGTCTGAAACATATTTGTCATTCACAGTTGTCCTACTAGTGGTATTCAGCATGCATTCAGCCCGTCTAATTTGGAAACAGCCAGCTCCTGATGTCAGCTGTGCAGGGCCAATTGGGCAGGGAGACGTAAAGCATTCAATACACAGGATCACCACAGCAACAACATAGTCTCACTGTCTTTTATAAATTGGAAAAAGAGAAAGTCCTTCCAAAGAGAGTTCTGGGAAGGAAACCATGCCATTTGACTGTTAGAGCTAGCAAATGAGAAACTTCCTTTGGCCCATAGAATTAATCTTCCTTTGGCCCATAGAACTAATTTAATACCTTAAGTCATACGTCCAAAATGAGGTTCGATTACACAAGAATCCTCTCACATTTTAAGGCTATTTTAATTTTTAATTCCTTTTACGTGTTTTGGGTACCTATGGGAAACTTTACCTGCCGTACCCTACTACCAGCAATGCAAAATACTGTGTTGTTCCCTTTGTTAAAGAATGGAAATAGCATGCTTATCATGTAAGCAGCTTTGATAGAGCTGTCCTGGGAGTTGGCCTCTACTTCACCAAGTCTGTTTTTGTTTGGTACAGCACTCACTCTAGGCACAAGTTGATAAATGGCTGATTAGTACTGATCATCATAGATCTAATGGCACAAGAACCCTGCTTCCTATCCCCTGAATATAGTCAAGTTAAAGATACCTATCCCAAGAATAGTAAGGGTAAAGTGTGCATCAAGTCAATAACCATACACACTACAGATCACCAAATTTTTCACTTCTTTTTCACTTCTTCACTTCAGAAGACTTTTTTTCCTGATTAAAAACAAGAATAAGGAACTTTTGGCAAAAAAAAAGGGCAGGAAATATTCAGCTACATTATAAAAGAATGAAAATATCCTTTACTGATTATTAAATAGGAAGCTATGCTGAAGTGGATATAAAATGCCAAATTACATAAACCAACATGTCATCATTGATGTATCAACAAATATCACTCACTATATCTTTAATGAGAGTTTTCAATATTTTCTATCAAAAGGATATTATATACTTTTTTATCCATGCAGTCATGTGCCAATACACTATGGTTTCCTGGGTTATGACAAGTCACCTGTCACTCCATGGAGCAAAAAAAGTGAAATTAAAATACTCAGATGAATTTGAAAAAAAAAAAAAATCCATTCTGGAGATGTAAGCCTGTTCAGTCTTCAAAACAAGTCTCCATAATTTTTCAGTACTGAATAGCAAAAAATGAAAACTTCTAAGAGAAATCTTCCATGAAGAACACAAAACTAATCACAAATTGCTTCTTGGGAGGATTCATGTGAGAATAATACCCCATGAGATCTCGGTCATTCTGGCCACAGAGCCTCTCTTGAACAACCAATACAGACACACACACACACACGTGCACCTGTAGAAATCCAATGCCTCAGAATCCAGTTTCATACCAAAATAGGTGCTGAGGTAAACCAAACCCACAAGTGAAACAGTGGTGGTGCTACAGTGAGCACCAATGAATACATCCCAAATAATAAATATGTAGATGCACTGTTCAGGTAATAAGATAAAGCACTTACCTGACTCAGTCCCTCTTGATTTCATCTTACACATATTTTCACTGAAAAATGTATCCATTTGCAGATAAATCCTTTAAATATGACACAGAGTCTGTAGAAAAAGTAGTGCTTTGTGCAGTTCCTTTTGCTCTTCCCCCTAAAGAAAAAGTGCATGCCCTAAAGCGCACACACTCTTGAAAACTGTACACTGAAATATTTCAAGACTTTCAAAATATTTTTTTAATTTTTAATTAACTTTTTAAAAAATATTTTTTTAAATTAATAGCTTGTTCTCTCTTGTGTTTTGAAGGTTCAACACTAGAGACCCATGGGTGTTTTCCAACAGGGAAATTCCATAAAGGACTATCCAGCTGCAAAATGGTTCTACCTCACACTCCTACCAATGTGACTGTGACTTCTAGCAGTGTAAGTTGCTCAAACATCTCCTAGCTTTTATTCCTCAGGGGGAAAAGCAGCACACAGGATGTTTTGGAAGGTGACAGTTTGTTTCAGTGCTGTTAAGAGCAGTGAGATGCAGCAGTCACTTCAGAAGGAAACTTGGACATTTCTTGGAATGGAAATTTCATGTAATTCCTCTAAAGATAGATGTTACAAATATCTATGTATATGACTAATACAGTCATATCTATCAATATGACTGTATTAGTAAAACTATTTATTTTCAATAATTCTCCACTGCATTCAACTTGACTGAGCACTTTTTTCCCCAAGTAGTCTAAGACTTAGAAACACTGCCAAGTATGCTTACATGTAACCTGTGCACGTGACAATGTATATGTAGAAAGAAATAAGGTTTGGCTGCTTCACTCCCTCATTATATTATCACCTGGCTCATAGAGTGGTTTGAACACCTTCAAGTTCCAGAAAAATAATTTCATCTGGCCATCTCCCTAACATATCCAAGCCAGCACTGAGCACCTTCCAGAACACCAGTGCATATCTGCAGCAATTAAAGACCTTTAGCTCTTCCTAGTCCTTAGGAGGGTGACTTCAAAATGTGTTTTCTTCTTTCTTTCCCAAGACTGCTATCAGTGTTAAATAAGAACAGATGAGCTAAAGGATAGATATAGCAATGTGTATGTTAACGGTATTGAAAAGGAACACACAGTGTCTTCATGAGAGATATTGTGGCTGTGGAAGAAAAATGAGGGACTGACAGTAAAGAGGTAGAGAGATATTTGAGAATGCACTTCAGTTACTTTAATGCTATTTTGGTAAAACAGAATAGCTGTGGATGCAGTTTAGCTGATGACTATAATCCACTCAACCTGCACTGCTTGGTGTTATGAAAGAGAACACTGTTGATGTTAGATCTGCCATAAGGTTGACAAACTAGTTAATAATTTAGAATTAGGCTTTAGCGAATTAGGTTTCTGCTGCTGTCAAATAAGCTGCAGTGTGACCCCACTAAGTCCTGTGGTTTGAGGATAGAATGTCAGGAGCTGATGAACACTTAAGCACCAATTAAACTCAGGTATTTCTATTAGCAATTTCAGTGAAGTCCATTATATACTCACTTTTATTTTACAGGCACCTCCACAGTTACTCTTCTAGGGAGAGATCTAAATTTATCTCAAAATGCTTTTCTCAAGAATGGTGGAATAAATTTCAAGGAAAAAAAGAATCTGTATTCCAATAGGATCTAAAAGCCCCCACCGAGATTAGAGTATTAGTGTAAGAATTGTGACACTGAAAAACAAAAGGCAACCAGTAGAATATATTTTTCTAAAACTTAAACAAGACAAACTGAAGGAAGATAAGAAACTCATCCTTCAAAGCAAATTTTACCTAGATTACACAGTAGTTTGTGACATTAGGGTAATTCCACAAAGATGTGGAACAGAGATCAAAATCTAATTCCCAGTGTACGTCATTACCCAAAACCAAAGGTTGTTCCCCTTTAAAACCAAAGAAATTGCTACCCAAGTCTGTATCTTTAGTATATGAATTAAATAAATAAATAAATATTTAAATTTTAAACACTTTTTCATTGTGTATGTCCTTTAACAGCCTACTTCCATAATGACCTCATTAATTTTGACACTTGTAAATATAATTACATGAAATGCACAGCATTGGAAGAAAATATATAGAAACAAATATATTGTTTATTTGAAGATGCTCTTGGAATCAGAACAGCTGTTTTAATTAAGAATAACTATGAAATTATTTAAACTGTAATTTTCATACATGTTTCTAGTCATAGAAAATTAGATATATTTATCCATCTATATATCCACATAGATATGTGCTTGTTCTTTTCTATAAAGAGGCCTTAGGAGAAAAAAAAAACATTTCTTACAAGTTTGTTTGTTTGTTTGTTTGCTCAGTGATGGACACCCTACAATAACTCCTCTTTTAGTAACTCTGTGATTGTTTGCTTTATCACATACTCACTTCCACAACCAGTAAATATTCAGTTATCTTTTTCTTAAGAAAACAAACACAACTAATGCTGCCCATTTGTGTCTGCATATGTTAAGAGGAATAGCTACTTAATTCAGTCATGCTTTTCCTTTTATTGGGAAGAAGATTTGTCAAAAAATGTTTACAGAGGACTCTAAATGGAATTTTAAATGCTTTGTTGTTTGATTTAGTTCAAAAAGATGATGCTGACAATGGGCATGTCAGACATTTTTGCAACTCCTGTTGCAAAGGAGTATTGTTTCAACAGTAATATCATTCAGTAGGCTTGAATTTATTTCTTTGTGGGGTGGGCATTCCTGTCATACCTAATGGTCCTTATGACTGCTCTGTATGGGATTTGTCTGAAGAATTGCTGCGTGATCTTTACATTTAAATTAAAGTGTTACAATAGAACACAAAATGACATGAAAAGTAACTAAAATTTTCCTCAGTGACATAAAACCAACAAAATTTTCATTTACTGATGGAAGAAAAATCAATGGAAGACTGAAACTTCAAATGGAGGTGTTACACAAAAATGCAACCCAAAATGCCTGTTGAAATATGGACTTCACTTGCTCTTTTTGTTTGGTTGTGACAAGATCTGCTGGTTGTGTGGGAGGTTTAGTCACAAAACTATGTCGAGAAAAGCTAAAACCATTCATCATCCATAGGGGGACTTATTAATTCCTACTGTACAGAAAGTGGTGCAACTTCCAAGAAAAACAGTGCATTATTGGGAAATGTGGGGCCACGCAAGAGATCTCTAAAATCCCTATGTCTGCCAACAATTAAAGTTTATCTTACTGTTACAATAACTTTAAGCTCTGTTAATGGAAAATAGTCCATTTAAGCACTCTTAAGACTGGCACTAGAGAAATTATATTGTGTTGGACAAATTTTCCATTCAGATAGCTTTGAAAATCATTTCTTCACAATACAATTTCCTCAACCTATGAATTACTTACTGTCTGTTTATTATTCTGTTTGCCAGGATTTGAAAAGTTCTTTGCCTATCTTCTCTCTTCTCATACTCTATTAAACCACTATGTTAATCCCATCCGTTTCAGCTGCTTAAAGATTCATAAACATGGGATTTTCTGATCACCTCTGCTACTAAGAATTTCATTCTCTGGATGAAAAATTCTCCTTTGCATGATTATTGCACATTTCCTGTCTGTTTAGAATAAGATACTTGTATTTTTTCTACACTGATTGTGTGAGAATGCAAATTTACTTTCTGAGGGATGGGGAAAGAGGGCATACAATACTTTAAAAATATCATATTGGTTTACTCATGCAGGAAAAATGGTCTGTGAGACATTCTTGATCTTGTTTTATGAAAAAGAAAAAGTTAATTGTGCTAATGTACCATCCCAGATACCTATAACTTTTGATGGAATATATCATTCCCACAGTTTAATTGCCATGGTTAATGGTGGCTGCTCCATCAGTTTCATAGCACCTCAGCTGCTGCATTTCTCCCCCCACTATTGCAGTGGAAGTGCCTATGAGAGGTGACATCTGGAAGACATCTCAGTAATAAGGAGTGACTCACCCTTTCATTCCTTTTTCACCTCTACAAGTCCTTTCTGTGGCTCTCAATTCACTGCAGCAAGATGCTGTCTGCTTCCTATATCTGGATTTCATCACACAGCTTCTTGGAGACGGTGATTTCTTGGAGATGTTCTTCATTCTCCTCCACAGATTCTTAGTATAATTTAGGACTGAACACTGGAAATTGGATGGATGCTTAGTCCTCCACTATTTTTATTTTGTGTCAAGACAATTTGTTTTGTTCAACGAGAGACAGAAACACAGGAAAATTGTAAGACATTCTCCATGATTCTTGAGTTCTGCAGAAAGTCTGTATTAGCCCCACCACTTAGAATTTTACTTTCCTAATTATAGTCTATTAGAATCAGATTAATTGGTTTTCTATCTGGTCCAAAACCATATGGAGTGAAAATTTGCTTTCCACCTGCTTCCTAATTATTACAAGACATCTGGGTTCAGGAGAATGTTAAAAAACCCCAAAACACTAATAAGGCCCTGCATGGTTCTCATCACAGATACCGGAGCTTTTCATGGGATACAAATCTATCATACTGAGCCATTAAATTTCTAACTCTGGCTTTTAAATGTCAAGCCGGAGATGTAAAGTTTTTGCCTTAATGACCTAATAGTAACTTCTCATAATAGTTTTTACATATATATAAATAGATCAATGAATATCAAGGACAATTGGAGATAAGTTAATGCAAATGCCATAGTTACTGGCATGTAGTTTGACTGCATGAAACTCAGCCTCAAATAAGGTGAAGGATTTCTGAATTTTGGTAGAATCAGTAAGTTTACTCAACAGCATTAATTGAGTTCTTAAATTGTAACATAGCAACTATTTCCTTCCACTCAGTCAAGACAGAGGACTCATGAAATGTGAGCTGTGTTTCCACTCTACCATGGTAGACACTCCACTGTGGCATGGTGAGTACCCAGAACATCCAATTATTATTTTTTGTACCTTAGTTTTCCCAACACACAAAACAAAAAGACTACTGACCTCTCGGTAAAATATTGTCAGATCTCCTGGCTAGAAAGAACTGACAAGATTGGGTAAAAATCATATGAGATTATAGAGTTTAAAAATTCTCACCCACATTGCTGTCACCAGATCAGGTGACTCACCTGCAGACTTGCATGTTTTCCTCAATTATAATACTATAAGAATTCATTGTATTTCAGTCCTCATTTATTTCTGGTGGTGCAAAAATATTTTACTATTTACACTTTCCTGTAGCTTCTCATTATTTATTGATTGTTGTCATTGAATGTTGCAATTTGTGAAAACCTATAACTAGCATAATTGAATAAACCAGTATTTTCCATGTGTTGTAATGGAATATCAAGCAGTTAACTGGAGTAATTTTGTATTTGTGTTCAATCAGCTATTCCTAGCTTTCACAGTATCAAAAGTACATCTAGAAATGATGATGTATTTTCCTAGAAAAATGCAATAATTTAATAACATTTATTGATAACTTATTCACTTACAGAACTTTTAACTACTAAGTATTTCACATCCGCCTATTCTGAGAAAAAAAGTGATCTACTCTTACCTATACTGAGAATTATCACATTTTTGGCAGTGAAACTTGGAAAAGAAGCATTCTCATTTTCAGATGTTGTGTTTGAGAAGAGTTTGGAAGCAGTTATTAAGCAGGGATAGATATGAGAAGAGTTATTCCTCGAAATCAAAGAAGGGGAAAATACCTATGGTTACCATCTACAACAAAAGTCACATACTTAGGACTTTATTTGAAGTAGACACCTTGAAGAAGGTGTTAGTCAGATGTTAGTCTAAACAGAGTGAAATGCCTTTAAAAATACCTTAGCTCAACTACTTTAGTTATTTGAGCTAGTGGCCTTTGTAGTAAATCAAGAAAAAAGTGTTTTATGTGTCCATTTTAACATTTTATGAAAATTAGAAACAACAAATACATCACTAAACTAAAAAATATAGTCTTATATATAGATTAGAATAAAATAAAACTATTGTAAAGGTCATCATTATACTTAGATTAATATTTCAGAGGGCCAAATCACTTGGTCACTAAAGATGAAGGGTTTTTTTTCTATATTGCTATATTCTTTCTCACATCTCACTGACACCTAACATCTATTGGTTTCTTTCCACCTCCTCATTCACAGTAGCTCAATGATTGCAAAAGTTTAATAACAAAACACATGGTTGTTTTGAAATAAGAATCGAAGATGATAATAAGAAATTTCTTAATGCCTCCATTGCTTACCTACAGTATTCATCTTCTGGGCTGGAAGTCATTTCCCTTGAGAAAAGTAAGTGTTGTTAGGATAAATTTAAAAAAAAAAAAAGAAGATATTGCTGCCTCTAAGTTCACTTTCTGTTTGAACAAAGAACCTTCTTTCCAAAAGAAGATTGAAAATTCCCAATATTTTCTCTTTTGGGGAGGATGCTTTGGATTCATTAAGTATCAGTGAGATAGAGAACATCCCAGGCAAAGTGAGAAGAGAACAGGACAATAGCAGCTTCCTTCCTCAGAAAAACTGGTCTGGTTGAGACAAAAATAATGGTGAATCACCCCTTAGGATATGCAGTCTTGTGAAGAAAGAGAGGTGATTCAAATCAGATTGAATTTCTGCCCTTTACAGTTAGAGTGTTCTCACTCTGATTTAGAAAATACAGACACAGACTAAAGAAAACTTGAATCATGTATGTGTTTCAGATAGAATCTTTGTGTCCTAGTCTGCTTTGAACCTCTGAATCTCATAAGCCATTGTCATAGGTTGACCCCAGCAAGCAGCTAAGCTCCACACAGCCTCTCGCTCATTGTCCCTTTGCGGGGAGGAAATAGGAAATATCTTGTGGACTGAGATAAAGACAGTTTAATAGGCAAGGTAAAACCTTCATACACAAGCAAAGGAAATCATTCACCCCTTCATGTGGTGTTCAGCAGGCAGGTGTTCAGCTGACTTTGGGAAAGCAGGGCGCCATCCCCTGTTATGATGCCTTGGGAAGACAAACATCATCGTGTCCTCTAAATGTGTCCCCTCCCTTCCTTCTTCCCCTGATACTTATGCTAAACATGACACCATATGGTATGGGATATCCCTTAGCTCAGTTGGGTCCCAGCCTTCTCTGTCCCCTCCTCGTGTGCACCCTCAGCCTCCACGCTAGTGGTGGGGTGGGATGGGGGCAGAAAAGCTCTTGGTTCTGGGAAAAGTGGAAGCATGCCTATGTTATCAACACTATTTTCAATGCAAATCCAATATACAGCCCCATACCAGCTACTGTGAAGTTGAATTCTACCCTAGACAAAACCAGCACACCCATGTACAACAAGCAGTGAAAAACAGGAAACATTTTTCTAAAAGTTATGGGATTTACTGGGAAGGAAGTAGGACTTGAATCAGTTATTCAAAGCTCAAAACCTCAGCTAACACATTTAGACAAACCAATTACATAGGACTTCTTAACACTAATTGTACTCAATACTGGAGCAGAGGCATGAAACTGGCCTTTTTTGTTTTTAGGATTGCTATCAGCATGATATGAATGTTCAATTTCATATACTCATTTGAAAACTCAACAGCTGTTCAATTTTTGTCTCTATGAAGGCAGTATTAAAACAGCATAAAGGTATCAAGACAGACATCTGTTCAACTGCACATATATCTATCTTGAAGATTTGTTAATTTCTGTGTTTCTTAATAAATCTTCATTTAAAGATGCCAAGCAATTTTTAAAATGCAAATTGCTTGTAATAAAAACTCTTTAAAGTACACAAGCACTACACGTATTTCACATAAATGCAAGAATAAGTGGTTTGCCCAGCCTCAAATCATGCATTTAAAGAAATTGTACCAACTTCTTTGGCCTCCTGGACAAAGTCTCAGACAAGTTACCCTTAGTCCAACAAAAGCATGGTTGACTTCCTTGTATAATTGAATACAAAAGTATGAAGAGATTTCAAAGTTGGACAGTGCTATTACATCTTAGAGTATTTAAAATGTTTAGGAAATGTGCTGACCAGTCCCCATTTGCTAACCAGTGAAACTTAATGTTTTTCCTCGAGCTCCTATTAGCCAGGTATAATTGTGATTTATTAGTTAACCAGAAGTATTTAGCTATGTTACTAATTCAAGGTTCATTTAATACTTGGGAGAAATCTCCATAAGTTTATTTTACTCCTTCATTGATTTTAAAGCTGTACGTACACCCTGAAGAGCAAACAGGAGACATGCTATAAAGACATTTTACACTTTTTATTTAGCATGGCTAATACTACAGTAGAAATCTTGAGCATCTGTATCAGCTGATCAAACTAAAGCAGAAATGCTTTGGAAGGGACCATCCAAGATTGAGGAAACCAGATGAATTATGACCCAAAGTCTGGTTATATGAAATAGTCTCTTTTGCCTCTCAGCATTAAGGGGCAACAATGCAACTGTACTCTGGTCATTTGCTCTACAATCACACACCCTCTTCTGCGAGTGAGACGCAGACCACAGATGGAAAACATGAAGCATGCTGTTACAAAGTCTACAGCAGGAATGACATAAAACAGCCATTAGCTGCATTTTACTGGCTGCTTTTCATGCAAGGGAAAAAAGGAGTAAACTAGAGAGTCACATGGTTTACGAGGCAATTTCTAGAACAGAGGCAATAAAAAATAAAAAAAAAAGAAAATATGCCTGTGGGTTTGAAAGGAAAAAAAATCACTTAAACTGATCTAGGCGTGGAAGCAATGCATTTAAAGAAATGCAGCAGATGGAGAGCAGAATAACATCTCAAGTTAATTTATTTTTGAAGCACACAATGAGTTTTAGGATATAATTGAATTAAAGCATCAGAGAATGAAATAACCTTTTTCTTGTTCTGAATATTGTTCTCACAAAAAAACCAAGTGCAGCAAGTTGCTTGAAATTTTTAGAAAAAACATCCTCAAATCTTTTTTTTACACTTAATGGATTCAATATAAACCGGCTGGTTGATCAATGTGTCTAAGTCTAGCAACAAAATGGCCAGTCACCAGGTGCCTTGACTTCTTCCTTATTTTGGCATCACTAGGATACAGTGCTTGCCATGCAGGTGTACCAGTTTTGTGGATCTGCCAGCAACAGTTGTGAGCAAAGTGCTTCCTTTGATTTATAAAATACCTGCTTTAAGTGCTTTGGTCTTCAAAACACACATGAAGAAATGCCTGTAGTGCTGTGGCTTATAAGAGTTACAGTCCTCTGTACCTAGACTGGTTTTAGTATTAATTCCATGTCATTAAAATTAATATCCATGTATAAGAAAAACAAGAAATTTTTCACCTCTGGGCATTCATACAAAAAAATCCCAAAAACAACAAAGCCAAAACCAAAACCTAGTTGTATTAACCCAGTGGGTAATTTCTATTGCTTCATGGAAAAAGTCAAGACTACCACATAAATAAGTTAATTCATTTACCTTGTCAGAGGCATTTTCTTTCTTATAATGTGGGTAACTACCAGATCATGGTGTGTACATTCTCTTCACTGCCTCCAAACAGCAGATTTTAAAAGATAATATAATGTATTTCCTTCCACCAGTGTTAACTTCGCTGCTTTGCAAATTGATCTTTCAGAAAAAGGGATAATCTAAGTAGGTTTTTTTTTTTCTTGCCAATTGTATTCATAACATTCATATCATTATTATTGAATTATGCAGTAATATCTAAGAGGTACTCTGTGTAGTCTTTAGAGATAGCCTCTAGAGATCTGCTTGCATATTTGCAGCATTCAAACAATGTAATCACAGAATTCTTTTTCCCCTATTTCTGAGCTTTTTTATTTTACAATATGTCCTACTTTAAGTAGGGCAATAATAAAAAAGAAGGAAGAAAATAGTTGTGAATTCTAGCATTAGATAGGGTTAAGACCCACATAATATTAATTTCTACTGCCTAAAGCACTCTGAAAACCCAAAATCATACTTAGCATCCATGGAGAAAAAAATACAAGTTTAAAGGTGCAGAATAGCTTATGGAAAATAATTATTGTGTACAGGATACATCACTGATGTGAGAATAAACAATTTTGCATTAGAGTCATGTTAGATTGCAATTTAGTTTGGACAGTAGTACACTAAGAGAGAAAACAAGAAAACCATCCGGCAAATGTGGACTGATGGTGAGGTGAGAGAACACAGAAAAAGGTTTAGCAAAGCAGCATTATGCTTTTATTCCTAGTTGGTCAACCTTATACTCAGGCGACTTATGAAAGGATGCACAGAGTAGAATAAAGAAAAGTCAAAATGGTTTGTCTTTAAATACCCAAAGGATACTTTGGGAAAGGGAAAGTGAGAATATCACTTCAACACTCCATGAATTATGGAAATACTGGTAGCAGAGATCATTCTGCCTCTATCAAACAGATCTCCAAAGACAATGTAAATTTTTTTCACATTTTCTTTTATTCCAAGTTGAAATTTTAAACAGTAAGACATAACCTCCAGGAATTTTGAACTAGCTTATTTAACAGAATACTTTACTGAGGGCTAAACATTGCAAGTCCCAAGACTGATGCCATGTTTGATGAGGTTTGTAACAGCATGGTCTAGAACATAATTCTTTCAAAACATCTACATAGTTAGATTTTGGACAGTGCACAACTGGCATTTGATGCAGTGTCTGTGTAAAAGCTGCATTGACCCTGTGAGAGGTAGAAGATCAGACAATACTGAGGCAATATTTTACTGAGGCAACTCACTTTTATTATACTCCAGTTCTCCCTTTTATTTTTGATGAAATTTTACTGTGGGAAAAATTTAGAACTACAATATGCAAAGATATGTCTGGGAGGATAATTAAATTTTATTGACCTTAAACTGGAATTTTAAAATCCATTAAAAGATTAATTGATTCATTTCTACAGTGGGGATAAAATAAAAAAAATCAATCCCAAAAGGTTCTCATAAAACTGTTAATACCATCTATCTTTACCCATTTCCCACCTCCCCTCTGCATACCCCCTGCCCCCCCAGATTTTTACTGTTTTCCCACTCAACTCTAATCCACCTAACTGAAAGAAAAATCTCCCAGCCCCCACCCTATTCCCACCATCCATTTGCCTTGTTTTTTGTTGTTTTTTGTTGTTTTTTTTTTTTTTTTTTCTTTCTGACAGAGTCTATTTCTGTTCCCTTGATCTGATCTACAATTCCCTCTCCACATCACTTCTCTTCCCTCAGTTCCATGACAGAGTACACAGCAAAATTTACAGTACGAAGGCTGAGTCCAGGGATTTGCACAGAGATCATATCCTGGTAACACTTCACACACTTCTGGCTACTACGTAAGATTGAATTTTATTGTTTCTTAAGAACAGGTGCAGTATAGCTACATATCCTTCTCAGTGACAGAAATGGTAATGACCTGTAAACCTATGTACATAACAGATAAAACTTGTTACATGTTCATGTGAAACTTTTTTTTGGTGCAAAATATAACTTTAATCTACTTAAAGAAGAAATACAGTCCAGAAAAGTGGACTATAGCAAAGGGATCTCATTATATATTCCTTCTCAGAAGAGAAAAAATAATTTTACTTCTGTCAGTTCTTTAATGCATTTGCATATTCAGCTATCAATTATAACAAGTGAATAGTACGCTCCAGGCCAGACTGTCCAAGAGAATAAAAATCTGCATACAGCATTGGCATCTTAAAACCGAAGCAAAACTGAATATGGAAAAGGAACATATCTAACCTCTCTGGAGTTATTGTTTGATAACCTCTCTGGAAAGGTCTGGCTGAGAAGCCACAGAGGAGTTCATTGTTTTGTGAGCTGTTACAGCACATTAAGCTGTGATTTGGCATCTTCAGGGGCAGAAGTTTACTGGAGCTAGGTTAGTTCTTTCACACACACACCTTACTCCCCGCCTTTCTTTTTTTGTGAGAGACATTTTGTGAGATCAGGTAAGCTGCAGAATCTATTATAACCTATGCAGCACATCTTCTAATGACAGGTAACTTATCACTGCATGCTTCACTTTCCTTCCCTTGCTACAGACTGGCAGCTTCTGCACACTTTTCATTGTGCAGGTGCTTTCTTTTGGCAGACTTGTTCAGATAATAGAGCAATCCAATCAAAACATCACTGGGAACTCTTGACAGAACATTTGCTGCTTTAGAAACATTTGCACTCACCATATGGCTAGGGCAGCTTAAGCTATGAAAGTCTGATAATTCTGGGTTTTACTCAGGGAGGGCATCTGAGATTTATGATGGCCAGAATTCATTAAGTCTTGACAAAGCCATCCAAATATTTAAAGCAATTCTGTAGGATAGTTCCAGAGCTGCGTAAAGGAGAGGCATTTGGTTTTCACTGCCATTTATATAAGGACCTATCCATTTCAACAACTATTCTGTACCTTACAACCACCAAGCCATATTAAAGTGGCACAGCCATTTTCTATGGCAATAGAGCAAAATATAACAGCTTGCAGTACTAGTAATCTTGTTTGCATTTTTTTATTGAACATTTTCAGTAACGTACTTATCAAAACATGAAAAACAATGATAACATGACTAGCATGATAATGAGATTGCTTTCTTCATGTTTTAAAGGCACTGCATTTCTTAAATATAACAAATTCTAATTTGCTTTAAAAATAGAAAGGGATAATTTGTGTTTACTGGAGTTTTTATAATAGAATTCCATTCTGACATGGAAAATATAGATAATAATTATCTTACATATTTAATACCATTATGAGATCTCTCCATAAATAGTTGTAAAATATGCAATAGCATAAATTATCCCAAAAAAACCAACAAAAAAAAATTAAACACCCTTGCAGATTATTGCTTGTTAGTTTAGTAATATAGCAGATTTCATAACAATAGCATTTTTTACACAATCAGGCTTCAATAGTAACAGCAACTTTTATTCCCATTTGCTCTTGAGCCAAGGGAGCATTTGAAAAATACCTTCAGCCCTTTCTTATGGATACCAGGTTACTTACCATCCAGTGTTCAACATATTTTTTACATCAGTGGAAGAGATGCCACTAACAGAAAGAAAACCACAACATACAAGCATATTGTTGGATGAAAAAAAGTGAAGGAAAAAATGAAACAGCTGTTCAATGGTCATGGAAGTAATGTAATGGTATGTTATCAAGACAGTGTTTAGCTCCTTTCATGCTTTCTTTGTAATAATTCTCTTTCACTTTGTGTTTTAAAATTGATATTTTTCAGTACACTGGTTTGTAAATTAAATACTTCCTGTTGATGAGTGTTTCACTTTCCTCAGCATTGGTTCCAACAATTAATGTGATGTCAGAGGACTAATTATCATAATGAAGCAGACCACAGTTTCTTACAAAAAAAAATTAATAATTTTGAAATTTCATTTATTTTAATAAGTACAAGAGCAAACCCATGATACACATAAACACATGTTTATGTTTACCAAGCAATCCAATGACTGAAGCTCATCTACTTGAGAGACTACTTCAAAAGATCATGGATCCCAAAGGCCATCTTTCTTTAGGAAGAAATTCTTTACAGAAAGAAGTAGATATTGTGGTTAGATATCGTGTCTGCCCAGGGAGGTGGAGGAGTCACTGTCCCTGAAGGTGTGTAAGGAATGGCTGGACGTGGCATTTAGTGTCATGGTTTAGCAGAAAAGATGGTGCTTGGTCATAGGTTGGATTTGATGAACTCAGAGGTCATTTCCAGCCTAATTGATTCTACAGTTCTGGGATTCTCTATTGGTTTGAATAATATCCGAATGACTTGGTTTCTGCCCAGTCTACCCTGTGAACATGAAATGTGTATGGCATTACAGATACACAGAGAGCCCTGTTCCAAAAGCTTCTATAAACTGAAAGAAAAAGTTGATCGAACATGTGAGGTCTTGGAACATGAAGTGGGAGTGATGCCTCTTTTGTTTGATCTCTGAGTCAACACTAGGGAAATTCTATCAGGCTTAAAAAAAAACCCCAAAAAAACAACCTAGCAGGCTGAGCATATGCAGAGCATATCTACAGCCCATAATATAAGCTAATTTTACTGGCATTTAAAAGTTAGGAATGATCTTTTCCCCATTGCCAAAGAAAAAGTCAAAATTACAGGGGACTAAATAAACCCACTTCATACAACTTGTTCTGGGCACTCTATCCATAAGGATGCTTTACCATTTTAGTATCCTTAAGTGCTAAAGTTGTGCTATGTTATTCCAAGTAGGAATACTAGTAATAACCAGTGCGTGGTTACATCACTGAGAGACTTTGGGCAATTATATTGCAAAGAACATGATCTTGGGTACTGATAGTCCCCAAGTCTCCAACTGGTATGTTGTTTAGTGACTGGCATTCAGATAAGAAGTTTAAACTAGGAATTAGAGAAGGGAAATACTATGTTGATACAGACTACAGATTGTATTTTCACTATCAGAGCTCCACGAGGTTGAGACAAAGGTTTACAAAATTGTATTAATCAGCTTAGGCTATTTAGCTTTCTGTGAGCTAATCCTCTTAGCTCAGATGCCAAGTAGGGTAAGATAGTAAAAGGTGGGTTGTTCCTACTCAGACTAATCCTTGGGCCTGAATCTTTATATAGCCCTATTATTCTCCTTCATCTTTAAAAAACAAACAAACAAACAAAAGGCTTAGTCTTATAATCATCATTTTATGAGAGTTTTTACTTTACTGCTAGACAATTACATCTGAGGAGGAAAAAACAACAAAACCTCTAGAAACTTAAACTAAACCATAACACTAAAATCCCCACATTCCATTTATATATCTACTGGAGAATATTCCATAGATTTTATCTACAAAAACTATCATAGAACAGTACTCACAAGTTCAAATTCTTATTAGAAACAAAAATCTTTCTTTAGATATTCTGCAATGCAAACAGGGTCCAGAGGAGCTTTTTGTATTTGCATGCGAAAAAATATTACAGTAAATGTATAGAAGCGAAGTTTCAGGCAACATTTTTTATATAATATCATATGATGTTTGCTTTCAAATACACATTTTTCCAAGTGTTTAGATGTGTTCAGGTAATGTAGAAATATTTTAAGAAATATTTCTACATTACCTGAACACATCTAAACACTTCAGCACTTGGAGGTCAAGTTATTTATTCAAGATATATTTAGATGTAATAGTGTGAGAATAAAATCAGCAATTTTGAAAACACTAATTTTTTTTTCAACCTGCTACTTGAAAGAACAAAGGATACACTCTCCAGCTGAATAATATTTCTCCTTCCATGTTTTATAGAGAAGCTGTCTTTCTTCGTACTTTAAATATTGTTATCCTATTTTATTGCATATTTTGAAGAAATCTTTTGTCCAAAATGAGTTATTAAAGGACTTTGGCATTGCAAAGTCAAATTTACAAATGCAGAAAATCCCAAACATACCCATTTCCATATGAAATCCTGTTCATATGTTAATATAACATTTCCAAATATTTTTTCCCATTCTATTTTCCCAGAGGAGCTGAATTATTCACAGCAACCTTCATATGAACCTTTAAGTATTACAATTATCATTCAATATATGAGATCTGGGAAATATTTAGACAGTAAGAATAAAAATTAAAATTATTCACTTTCTCACGACTTTTAATTCTCCCCTAAGCATATCTGAATTTTCATGCTTTATAGATAATTAATACTCAGCTGACTTAGAATCTACAACAAATCATCTTCCAATGATCAAACAACATAGAAACAAACAAGTTTTAAAATTCTAAAGTAACTTCTAAGTAACCAAGGTACCTATTACCCTCAGTTTAAGGAGGTAGATGATCTTATTTGTTCTTTTGGACTACCCTAGCTGTAAGTGAAGTAGAGGAATTAAGTGCTTTCCTTCAGAGGACCCTTAATTCCTGGAAGTGCTTTGAATGATATACACTAACAGAGTGCACTTTGAAGCAAGTGTGGCCATGCATAACACAGCAAAAATTAATGTCTACAGAAGAGATGAAGGTCTTGTGTTTTCCTCAGGGGAGGAATCATTTCATTACAGTCACAGCTCCTGTTATATGACCAACATACATAATATGAGGTCAGAATGTAATATATATTGGAAAGAAAGGATACACACACAGTCAGCTTTAACCACTTGAAATAAGAGCACAAAAAAAATTAAAGCTCCTTTATAACATTACACAGGTGTCTTGCCTGTGTGAGATTTCTTCTCCAGATAATTCAGCCATTTCAAAGGCTATTCTACAGTTATTCATTTTTAGAAAGGGCCTAGGTATCTTGCTTTAAGATCCTGAATTTAGATTGCTAAACTCTGATGAGTGAACACATCCACAGTCTCCGATACCAAAATCAATTTTTCAAGCTAAAGGATATTAATCTTTATTAACTTCGTTCACCTTCACTAACTATACTCAACTGGAAGAAAACATTTCCATGGCTTGCCTTCCTCTCTCTCTTTCATCTTTCTCTTATAAAAGAGGACATTCTTTCATCCAATCCTGCAAACAGCAGAATTTTATCTTACAGGTAATTCTGTGCATTAGAGGAATTCAGAGCCACCTTCATGATCCATTTTTAAATGCAGCTGGTTTTACAAAGCTCCAGTTGTTATGGCACTCTGGAGTCCAAGCACTACTGAAATAAAATGAAAGTTAGGTTATTAAATTATTTGTAATCTCCATTCCTGAGTATTTACAAGGTAAATATATGGTACTCTAGGTTTAACCTCCATAATTCTGTCTAAACTTTGAGAAGCATTCCAGCACATAAATCAAGCCTTGTTTATGCTACTCCTTACAGTTAAGCATTTTCTCTGCTAAGCAACATTTAAAGAAATTGAGGTACCTGATGGGCCAACCTCTGGTTCTGTGTAAATACACAGGTCAGGTTTACACTGATGCATCCAAACCCTGTTGGACATAGCATCACACATAGATTTGAGTAGTCATTTATAGCAGAAGCAATAAACATTCAGAGACTTCTCTTAAAAACAAGCCTTCATTCCATTCCTCAAAAGAGATATCAACAGCAAAGCTGCAATACAAGAGGGAAGTACATCAGTTTCATTTAGATCCCCTACAACCTCCTTGAAGTGTTTATGATTGAAAGTCACAGCAACCACAAAATATCCAAAACCTTCACTTCATCCAAAAATAAAAGTCAGAGAAGAAAATATATGCAGACAAAATAATAGCTGTAAGAAGGTGATGACAGACTGAAAGATAAACAAGCCATGACTTTCTCATAAAAGAAATCTCTTGATAATATTTTTATCAGATTTGTTATTTTTCACATTTTAGTGTTAGACTAGAAATTCGAGTATTTCCAGTTTATGACTGCAAGAACAAAAATATTTAATACAAAAATTTTATTAAAATGTATACGCAGACCTAAAGCTAGAATGGATTATTTGTGTGGAGTTTTTCAAAATACCATTGTGATCTTTATAACTGTGCAAGGAGAATCATACAAAGAAAACTTCAAACCAGATTTTTTTTTTCAGAGAAAGAAATGCCAATATTCGAGATGTATATGATTTGTTTACTTTGAGTTAGAGGTGAAAATTTGGCATACAACTGTTTATGGGAGCCCTGTACATCTAAAAGATGGAGTTCATACGGTGCCAGGGCTGTGTTGTCTCAGCTACTTTTCTATTGATTAGCTGTGTTGTCACAGGATGCCAGTTGTCTCTTGAATTGTGATCGTGCTTTACATGTACTAATGGGTGAGCCGTTAGAGGTTAATTAAAGCAAAAAGCAGTTCATATACTTACTATGTCAGTAAGTACTTAAAAATCTGTAGGTGGCTGATAAGACAAACAAAGTGTTATGAAATACTGTCATGTTATACTTCCCTGACCAAGTGGAATGTCAAGTTAATATATTGTTTTAATAACTATCACCATAATAATAAAATGAATGGGAACACTTCAAAGAAAAACTAGATACAAGTCAATATCTAGATCCTGTTCCAAGACCTTGGTCATACCTTTGATGCGTAAGTTAAAAACTATTCCTTTCCCCTCCAACAGTTGTCTAGTTTAACAATAAGATAACAGTAGCAGGACATACACATGCTTCACATTTAACACATATGCTAGGCTGCATAATTTCTGGGAACTACCAAAGAAAGACAACTGCAAAATTTTTCATGGAGTTGTAAGTATTTAAGAGATATTGGAAATCAACTTTAGAAGAACTGTGTGTTTAGCTTTATTCTGGATTGTACTTTTTCACCAAAGAAGCACTGAATAGTTTGCCTTAAATCCTTAAATTATGCATTAATAGGAGTTTGAAAAATCTTTCCTATCAAGAAAGCAAAATCAGGCAGAAAACCCTTCTACATAGCTTATTGCGGTTTGAAGTCACAGCCTAACAAAAATACTCTTTTCCTGTTAAAAAAAATTAAATGAACAAGCAGCTGAGGAGAGAAAAAAACTAAAAGATGGTTAGTTCCTGCCTTCATGACTAGAAAAGGAATATTTTTTAGCCTTTCCTTCACCACCCAGTAAGAAATTCCTTGCCATAGTTTCCCTTTACTTACAGCAATTCAGTTATTAAAAAATCCTGATTCTTTCTTAGCCATCTTTTGATCATTGAAGCACAGAGTTGTTTGATTTGGAAGAGAGCTTAAGTATCGCCTAGTAATAACTCCCTGCCAGGGACACCTTCCACTAGACCACATTGCATGAAATCCCATCCATCACGGTTTTGAACACCTCCAGGCATGAGGCATCCACAACTTCCCCGGGCAACATGTTCCAGTGCCTGCCCACCCTCATTTTTGAAGAGGTAACCGCTAATTTTGAAGGGGTAACTCCAGGCACTGGGAACTTCACCAAACTGCTGTGGCCTCTCAGAGATGGACAGCAGCTTAATTACTTCCTCCACCAGTTTCCTCAGGATGCACAGATTCGTCTTATCAGGTTCCATGGGTTTGTGCACTGTCTTGTTTCTTAGGCCATCTCAGACCTGATCTTCTCCTACAGCAGGTGGTTCTTCACTCTCTCAGTCCCTGCCTTTACCTTCTGTGTGTGTGGCTCAGACGGTGTGGCTGAAGCACTTGTCAGGAAAGACTGAGACAAAAAAGTTGTTGAGCACTTCTACCTTCTTCAAATGCCAGAAAATCAGGTTTCCTTTTCCTTATGAAGTGGGGCCATATTTTCCCTAGTCTTCATTTTATCAGAGACATAACCCATAGGAGCTTTACCTCTTGCCATGGACACCTGTGGCCAGGTTTAATTCTGTCAGGGCATTAGGTTTCCTAACCTGATCCCTTGCTGTCCAGACAATCTCTTTATATTCCTCCCACTACCTGTCCCTGCTTCCATGCTCTCCAGGCTTGCTTTATGTTTGTCTTTGTCCAGGAGACCTTTTTTCCCTCTATTTACCTACTGGTCATTTAATCTGTCTTCCTCTTGGTTGGAATGCATAACTCCTGAAGTTGTCGAGGTGATCCTTGAATATCAACCAACTTGCTTGGTCTCCTCTTCCCTCCAGGGCTTTATTTTATCCTGCTCTACCAAGTGGACTCCTGGAGAGGCCAAAGTTTGCTCTTCTAAAGTCCAGGGTATACAGAGTTTGGTGTGCACCCTCCTCACAGCCTTTAGCATCTTGAACTCCATGGTTTGATGGTTACAGCGGCTGTAACCAGCTGCACATTCCCCACAGCACCTCTTGGTGAGAACAGGGTTCAGCAAAGTACTTTTCCTTGACAGCTCCTCTATCACTTGGAGAAGGAAGCTATTGTTAATGCATTCCAGGAACCTCCAACAGACATAGGAGCAAGTCTCTCCTCTTGGCCTCTCCTTCAAAGAAGCACCCTGTGCCCTGCACGTGCTCCTGTGGAAACTGCCTCACCATGCTCTGGTTGACATGCCAGGTCCTGTTTGCCCACTCTGCTCCTCCTGCTCCCCAGGGCTGCTCTTTGTGGGCATCGGGGGTGACACCATTCCTCCTGGCCCCACACACAACTCATCAGTCGCTCACATGAGAGCTGACACTTCCTTGCAGGTCTGAGCACTGCCTGGGTTTTCCCTAGGTCAGGACCACTCCCTCCATATGCTACGATTCCCTGTTCCACTACAGAATGTGCCTGCTGTTCAACTCTGCAATTAATGTTTTATTAATAACAATGTGGTCTACAACCATAAACCCCAGCATGATGAATAGTAATAGTTGGAAAGATGATAAAAATTTCAGAGCTAAGCACATGTGATTCATTAATATGAGGGGATCATCATGAAGGTCTGCTAGACTAAAATGCAGAGTTAAAAGGCCTTTTTTTTAAAAAAAAAAGCCTTTGTAGTGATCAAAAACATCACTTGGTGCATTGATATTCATACTAATTGACAGCAGCACAACCAGGGTTGCCCTAGACCTACTGCTTTCTCCCTCTTTACTCCAGCTTGGCTCTTTGCTGGGTAGATATCCCACATCTAAGCTCTCAGCTTTATATTGATATTTAGTTGAATGCACAAGATACATCCCCTCATTGTGTTCCCCAATCCTTATTCCTGTCTTCCCAACAGACTACACTGGTTTTTTTTGCCTATAACTTAGAAATAAGTGTTAGATCTAAGGAGGCTTCTAAAATTGCATTGATTTCAGCTAGATTCAGAATACAGTATGAATCATACAAATGTAACCTTAACTTCTTTGGGTGAAGTAACTATGCAAGAAAACAGAACTTTTAAGGTGTCTTTCCCCTCAGAGCAAACCCAATCTGAGTATCTGCATCACATTCTAACTCCCTCAATTAGATGGTGGTTTTGTTTTTCACGTGGAAGATAAGTAAGCATGTTATGCTTAATTGCATTAGAAATTATGAAGCGTGGAATACTGATAAAGAGTTTTAAAAGCTAGTTGTGAGAAGTTCTGAACTGGTCTGCAATTTGAAATTATGTATATAGTTGAAAAAACTTGCCTTTGTAGAATTACCTCTTAGAGTTACCTTTCTTTGTACTAAACCTGAGGATTTTTAGGACAATACCTTGGATTTCAGACATTTCAACTCCTGTAACCTGTGTTGCTTCTGTGTTTTTTCCCTAAAACTTTGATTCTTAAGTATTTACTGTTTTCATTGAAAAGAAGCATTAAGCCTTTATAATTAACAAGTCAAAGAAGAGTAAAATCTCAGCAATTCAAGACATAATCAAGTAGGGAATACAATAAATATTATGAGCAAATCAAACAGGACCACATACTACTTTTATGCTCCATTGTCTTACATATACTTCTCTTTGTCGCTGAGATAAAGCATGTTCCATTAGTTTGGTATGGAGACATATATCAGGGAAGTATTCCAATAAAATTTATACATTTTTGAAATTGCAGAGTGGGCCACAATTACCATTATGTATTCTGATACAGATATGCTAGAGCTCTTAGCATCCCTGTGTGGGGTCTTTTCTTCTTATTCTAGCATAGAGAAACAGAAAAAGATAGCTATTTTTAATGCATGCATTTATTACTTTACCCTAATTTTGAAATAGTCCTTATGCTACTTTTTTTTTCTTCAGTAAATTTGATGCTAAAATTTACCCTGCCACACTCAAATGTCCAAGTACATATTCATACTAGTTAAATATGCAAAGCTACCAGGCTCCATGATCTCCATAACGTATATGCTTTCCTCTTCTATTTGCAACTGTAAAGAGGCTTGCAAGCAACTAGCTTTTATTAATAAATATCTATAACACTGTCTCTGTGCATGAACACCATCCAAAAGAAACCTGGTTTTAAAAGAATTTTTCCCCCAATAAGCAATGTGCTCTTGTAGTAAATAAAAGAAGTATAAAGAATCATGGGTTGGAAAATGCCTCTAAGATCCTCGAGTTCAACCATCAAGCTAGCATTTCCATTTTCACCACTAAATCAAGTCCCCAGTTGTCATAGCCACAAGTTCTTTGAACACATCCAGGGACAGTGATTCCGCGACTCTTCTGAGCAGCTAGTATCAAGGCTTGACAGCAACCTCAGTGAAAAAAATTTCTGAATACTTAATATAGACTTTCCCTGGCATAACTTAAAGCCATTTCCTCTGGTTCTGTCGCTTCTTCAGAAAAGACTGACCCCCATATTTCTACAATCTCCTTTCAGATAATAGGAGAAAGCAAAAAGGTCTCCCCCAAGCCTCCTCTTTTCCAGGCTACACAAACCCAGCTCCCTCAGCCACTCCACATAGGACTTGTGCTCCAGACCCTTCAGCTTTGTTGCTTTTCTCTGGACAGGCTCCAGCACCCCAATGCCTTTCTTGAAGTGAGGTGCCCAAAACTGAATTCAAGGTGCAGCTTCACTAGTGCTGAGTACAGAGGGACAATCACTGCCCTCATTCTGCTGGCCACACTACTGCTGATGCAGGCTAGGATGTCTTTAGCCTTCTTGGCCATCTGGGCACAGCTGGATCACATTCAGCACCCCTATGTCCTCTTCTACTGGGCAGCTTTCCAACCATTCTGCCCCCAGCCTGCAGAGCTGCCTGGGGTTGTTGTGAGCCAAGGGCAAGACCCACTCCTTCAAAACACATCATATTTAAGGGTTGGTACAATAAGACCAATCTACTCTCCAAAGTAATGGAATATTTCACATAGAAAAAAATACTGCCCCGTTTGAGGTTGAGATAGATTATAGAATTAAGTTTCAAAAATTATAACATTATTTTGATTTCTGTTGAAATTTTTTGTGTGGGTTCAGCAATCCTCCCAAAATCTCCATAATATATTTCTTATAGAAAGACAATTTATTTGATTGAAGATTTCACCTTCCTTAATATTTCATCAATATCAGAGAAATGGAAAAGCTATGCAACTAGGTTAATTTTTCTAACTGAAGTAGTAGTCATATTACAATATGCTTAAATGAAAACTGCATAAATATTACAGCTCATAAAAATGTCCTGATTAGGAATGTCTATAGATATCACATTTATTGTTGCATATTCTCCTATCATGTTTTCCTTCTAAATTTGATAGCAGTACCAGAAACTTGGAGTTTGAAAAGTTGGCAGCTGTATTGTGATATTGAATTAGCCAGGTGAGATCAAATTATGTTACCAGTTTAAAGTGCTGAAGCATTCCCTAAAGCAGCTTTCATTTAAGATATTAAATGTCATCATTTTCATACTTCATTGACTCTATAATTCAATAGGGAATAGCTTCTTTCACTGCACCAGTATCATTTGTATCTTGATGAGGTCTTGTTTACCTCAAAAATTAAACTTAAGTAATGATCCTATTTAATGAAGTACTAAACATAGTAAGAAAAAATAAAAATATTTGCTTCTTATGTCTCAAAAGCTGTAAATTTCAATATTTAAACTTTGTTCAGTAAGAACTCTTTAATTAGCCAGTTAAGAAAGCCATTTATTCAGCCCAGTCATTTTGCATTACTCAAAAATGGAAATTATTAATATTACAATAGTTAAAAAGCAAAGATAAGGCTGACACTGGGGAACTTTTTCCTTGAAATTAGATTAAATTATGTTCTATCATCATAGCTTACTTAAGTGTTTACAGATAGCTAAGAGTTTGATTATTTAAATCTGACTTTGTAATGTAGGTAAACAGTCAATACTGATTGTGGAGAACTACCTGCTCCTACCAAATCCTAGTGCAATCAAAATCTTTATATCTCAGACTTATAAACTGTTCTCCAGTATCCAAGCACACAAAAACTATACCAATGAAATCTGAGTATAAAACTCTTTAGAACTCCCTATCATAACTTCCAACCACAACAGACTATGCTGAGGACTACAATAATTATTACAGTGACACATTATAAGGACATATTTTATATTTCCATGAATTTTAAAAATGAAGTGGAGCTATTATCCATTTATGTCTCTTCCATCAGCCTTTCACAGGATAATTATAACTGAATAACATAATTTAAAAATCCTGAACCTGTCACAGGTATATGCTTCTCCAAGAGACTTCTGGAATATGAGTTTCCATGGCTGACAAATGTACAGCTTGCATTAAATTATCCACAAATACTTTTGGGAGTTCCAGGAAAGAAAAGTGGCTAACTGATAGAGAAGTACTCACTTATTTTCATATGCAGTACTGTAACATCCTGCAAGTCCTGTTCCAAACTGAACTCTCAGTATGCTAGGTGTCCTGAGTTCCCTCCTCATGACACCTGTGTGAGAAATGAAATCATTAGTTAAGCTGGGCAAAACTAGAAGTTCTCAAATGCAGAACATCCATGGCTCTCCTGAACAATAGGTTCTCTCTCCCATGTCCCCTTCAAAGGAGTTACAACCACTGGGGACATTTATGCAGCCCACTCTTAAGTAAAGTCTAGCTAGTCAAAAAAATAATGTATTTTGCTGACTAGTCTCCTCTGCCATCCTCATGGAAAGAGAAGGACAATTGAAAACAAAAGAAACAGAGATACATGAACTATATTAAATTTGGCTCTAAATTACAACATTTAAGTCCTCTACTTTTACCACTTTACTGCTTATTATTTTTCAAACCCTGCTGCTTTAACTGAAAAAATAAGAACCTTTCCCTCTGATTCTTCTTTCTAGAGGGAAGAACAAAGTCTTTCAGGTAGAGAAGCTTCTCTTCTTAGTGACAGATCTCTGGTGAGTAGGTGGAGGAATCCAAGAAAGGTCTGCTATATCTCTTTGGGTCTGCCTTCCCTGGCACAGGCCTCCTGGGAGATTGGGATGTATGATACGGAAGATTACCTATGCTCACTTCTCTGGCTGAACACTGACTTCACCTCAGGGAGAATGGACGATAGGGATGCCAGTAGGTTGTGTAAGGATGTCATGAGGTTGTGCAAGATAAAAATAGAAGAGTCAAAGCCCAACTATAACTTATAACCATTTTCAAAAAAATTTTTGGTTTTTTTAAACCCCACCAATACATAGAATGGTTGCACCAGTAGTGTAGCAATGGTAAAAGTCCTGGTAGAACAAGAACTTCTGTATCCCCTCAGAGTAAGGCTGGTAAATTTAGAATAATTGACTGTATTCTTCTATTTCCTCCTGCACTATGTATGACCATCTTGTACGTCCACCTTATTGCACATTGTCACAGGATGGCAGAATAAAGCCATGATTGTCACAGAACTTCAAAAAAGTGAGTAAATACTGAAAAAGGACAAAGGACTCTTAATTCAGAGCAGATTAGGAGAGCTGCTATATCTGATGATTCAGGCTTCATTCACCATGTCCTATCTAACTGCAATTACAAGTTTTTTGTCCTTAGGTGAGCACTACTGGAGGTAGTAATCAGCAGATGAACCACAAGTTCAATTCAGAGATGCAGTTCTTCTGTTTTGATGCATTTTGAAGTCATTGTATTAGATTTTACTAGGACAAAATACAGATGATTGTCAGGAAAAAGAAATATGGTCCACTTAGGAAAATAAAAAATAATATAGGATTTGTACTTGAAGATATAGTCCACTCTTCAAATCTCATATTCTTATACTCCATGAAGAAAGTAAATATATTTAGATGGGTGACTAATAAATTAGCTTTTTAAAAATTTTATTAATCAATTATCTTTTATGAACATAGTATTCCTCTTGTGACTTTGAGGTTCAAGTACATACCCCAGTATTTCACTGCATACCAAAAAGCATTTAGTGTTACTAGAAGTCAGTATTAAGCTTGTCCCTCAAATCCTTTTAAGCCAGACCACACTTTGAAAAGTGTGTGAAGATATAAATTCAGGACACCCTTACATTATCAGTGTCTTGTTGTTTTCAAAAAAAATTCAAAACCATTCAGGTTAATCTAAAGTAAGAGGAATGCAAGTAAAAGCTTTTTTTTTTTTTTAACATGAAACCAAAACCAATTTTAAACATTATGACAAATAAGAACCTAAATATAGCATGCTTACACTAACATGCCATAAAAACCTCACTACCTTCCCTATACTCTCTGTATCATCAGAATAAGGATTGTGTGCTTTAGACTTCCATTGTGCTACGGATGATACTTATTTAGGAAACTGTATAAGGCAATGAACTAATCATTAAGCCATTTTTAGACACCTTCATGGTATTCTCACAGGGTTATTGCAAAAGAGCTCTCTTCTCAGATCTCCTGGATAGTGGTGGCATTAACAGTGGTGTTACTTCTAGAGCTGAGCTTTCTCTTGAATTCCTCTACGAAGGGCTCCTAAGTCCTTCATGCAAAACCAGTTTTTCATTCCTCCTGCAACACAGTCTGGTCACGTCTTAATTAAGGAAAGAGAGTGCTTTAGTTACAAAAAAAAGGTTTTCTAGTACTGGCAATTTCCCTCCTTGATTAAACAGCAAATCCTTACTTTAAAGAAGGGTAAAACCCTGTCCTTTTTGATAGTTGCTTGTACTGGTTTAGGGAGTGTATGTAGCACTGAACAGTATACTCTTCTTCAACAGAAGCATTAAAAACTGTACAAGCATCCTAAGAAATTATTACTAGATCATTACTAGTAAAAACTAGGCAGTGTGCAATTGATTACCGATCCTCAGCTTCTGTTTTACATGAAGAATATCAGTACACCATTTTCTTCTAGTAAACAACATGGACCATTAATTTTGCCACAGGGAGTAAATTTCAAGTAGAAAGTTGAACTAAAAACCAGTAAATTTATTTGTTACGGTAGTGTTAAATATAATATTGTTTATACATTGGCTTTATTTCAAGATAACAGCGGCATGCATCAAAAGCTTTATTACTACCATTTATATGTTTCCATTCTGAAAATTCCTTGTTTAGCCTGAGCAATTTTTTGAAACCTATTTGAAAATATTGTTTGCTGGGAAGTAATTTCTTAAGGTTCTGAAATTCCATCAAAAGGATAATAAAAATAATGCATGATTGAAAATCAGTTCACAATCTTTTTTCAAAAAACACCTAGGATTTTTAGCAGAAAATGGTACCTGCTGATGCAAAACCCTACTTTAGTTCTAAAATAGCATTTTTTGAAATTGCTAAAAAATAGTAGGTGCTAATTCCTGCTGCAAACCAACAAAACAAGAGATGGTCTCATGGAAGTATCATAAAAAGATAACTTATATCAGTAATCTTAAATTTGATAGTGCTTAATATGAAGACTTTTATTTCATAAGACTCAATTATTTTAATTACCTTTTGCCATACAAAAAAAAAACCCTTACAAGATAGCACAAAATATACAGCTACAACACTGCATATTCAAGGAATTAATTCATGTTTTAGTAAAAATTATTCAGTGAGATGAAAATTTTATAATACTATACATTACATCTAATTCTATGGTATCTAGTACTTCATCCCAAAATGAGTTTCAGTTGAAAAGTCATGTGTTGCAAAAGAATATGATAAAGCCTCTTGATCTCAAATATGTCACTAATAGATAGTAGAAAGGCTAAAACCAACATACATTCCTATTTTTCACATCATGTTGCAAGTCAGATACACAATAAATAACTTTCTAAGTTATTTACACTTTGTAAGGGTAGAGCAAGGCAGCAGCTTTTGTGTAAGGGTTACTGTCACCATTGGTTTTATTTGTAGAGATCAGAGCTTCTTATGTGCTAAACAAAGGACCTCAGACATATAGCTCAGGTTTCTGCATAGGTATACTTGGCATTTCTTACCTAGCCAGAGGGCAGTGCTAACAAGCCATAATTTCTCCCCTGCTATTGTTACTTCTTTGCATTTTTAACATTTACAAAGAAACACCTGCTTACCAAAGTGTGCTGTTATTATAGTTTTGTTTTCCACAATTGTTTTCTAACTATCCAGACATTAAAACTCTTCACTATCCATCAAATCACTCATTAGTAATAAGAAATTTGTATTTGTCAGTTTAGAAAAAGTTATATAATTTGCATTTGAATTTTTGTGTGCAGTTTAATCGTTTGTAACAGTAAAAGGAGAGAGGCTTCCAATTCTCTGAAGGTCTTGGTTTAAATGCCTACCCTGCCAGCCACTGATTGCTATGTATGAATATGTATACTTTACTCTTGTGTTTCAATCATCCAGTTAACAATGAACATGATTCTTCTTTCCTCCTAAACATTTTCTTCTTAAATAGAAGTCTTTTCACAGTGTGACTATTCTGACCACACACATCTGAAATTTCACAAACTGATTTTCACCAATGTAAGCATATTTACAGTACAACTTAAAGCCATGGGGAAGGGAAGGGAAGGGAAGGGAAGGGAAGGGAAGGGAAGGGAAGGGAAGGGAAGGGAAGGGAAGGGAAGGGAAGGGAAGGGAAGGGAAGGGAAGGGAAGGGAAGGGAAGGGAAGGGAAGGGAAGGGAAGGGAAGGGAAGGGAAGGGAAGGGAAGGGAAGGGAAGGGAAGGGAAGGGAAGGGAAGGGAAGGGAAGGGAAGGGAAGGGAAGGGAAGGGAAGGGAAGGGAAGGGAAGGGAAGGGAAGGGAAGGGAAGGGAAACACAAACCCTACCAAAACAAAACAAAGAAAACCTTTCCCACATGTAAATTATTCTGATGACCTGAACCACAGTCAAAGAATAAGATTCAAATGTTGCCAATTAGATTGCAGGGACAGGATTTGAGTGTTATATACTGAACAAGAAGGCAGCTTCACATATCCTTGATATAAGAAAAAAGTAACAACAAACAAAAACCTGGAAAGTTTGAAGTGGACCACGGATTATGCTTTATACATGCCTCTGCATAAAACATCCAGGTGTCAGACACTATTGTATTCAAGCACTTGCATAATTCAAGAAAAGGATTCAGGGAGGGAGAGGGAAGACTGAAACACTTTCAGAGAAGTAGGAATATAAACAGGATTATTTCATTCCTTTGCTCTTCCAGGTAAATAATTTGTGTAATATTGATTCCCTCTTTTTTGGCTGAGCAATTAGTCCCAAGAGAGTAGGAATTTCAGTAAAACAACCAAAAATTATCTGCAATATTTTACAATTACTTTTCACAAATCTCTATATATAAAGTGAAGCTTTTTGAGGGGGAATCTTCTCTCGCTTTCCAACTACCTGAAAGGAGGTTGCGACCTGGTGGGTGTTGGCCTCTTCTCCCAAGTTTCAAGAAAGAGGACAAGAGGAAACAGCCTCAAATTGTGCCAGGGGAGGTTTAGATAAGGTATTACCAAAAAATTTATTCATGGAAAGTGTTGTTCACAATGAGAACAGGCTCTCCCCAGAAGTGGTTGAGTCACCATTCCTGAAGGTATTTTAAAGGCACATATATGTGGCACTTAAGGACACAGGATATAGTTCTGGGTTAACAGTTGAAGTTGATGCTCTTAGAGATATTGTCCAAAAAAACCAAAAAATACTAAAAACCCAACAAAACAATTCCATAAACAGAATAGCTTTCTGAAAAATATGACTTCTCAATGCTTTGCAACAGTGTGCAAGTCTGGCAACAGGAAAATCCACACTAGTTCTCTAGGGCATCCTTCAGAACTGCTGATGTTTGGGCTCAGAAAAGACCACAAGATACAGAAGCATTTTTCCTGTCATAGATCATTGTCTACAGCACAAGCTACTAGTAAGGCTATTCAGGAAACAGCCTACCAGCGCCTCCTTCCCAAATGGAAAGTCACTTTTAACTGTCTTAGTCTCTCAGTTTGCAGACCAGGAATAAAGGGAAAACCTAAAAATATTTTAAAAATTCTTTCAGCGAGAAATATGGATCCCTTTCACTAACACTATTAAGTCTGTATTTCAGTTCATATACTCTTCCTATGCTCACATTCTAGAAAGGACTATTTCTTAAAATACAAAACTACAAATACTTTTTAGCCGTCTGCAAAATAATCATGGAAAGACAGGAAATGTTGTTTCTAAAGCAAAGCCCATATGCCTGTCTTTGAAGCATGGTGTGTGCAAGTATGTTGTGATTTCGACGCAGAAAAGTATCTCTAAGAGGCCACCTAAAAAGCATTGAGATCTCTGATATTAATCACAGTACAAATAACCTAACTATTAAACCTTACAATTATATCTCAATATTTATGACACATGTTTGTTTAAATGTGAAGAAGTTGCACATCTCTTGGGAAAAAAGAAGCTGAAGTTAGAAGCAATAAAATGCTTGCGTTGTCTTTTTCATAGAATTATATATTTACCAAGATATTTAATCATATTTTATTAAAAAAAATATTCAGGAGATTGATTTTTACTGGAATATCTTTGCATTCTGAAAGCAAACCAAGTGCTCTTCCTTCAGAGAAGGAAGGAGTGTAATAGAAGGAGTGATGAGGAGTCAATGAAAGAAGTGAAATTTATTCTGTTACAACCAGATGATAATTAGTTTTTGTTTACTTAATATAATATTTAAGCTGGAGAGTAAGTTAATTAGACTGGTTTACAAATAGTGGCATGTCCCACACACTGCCTGGAATATAAATGTTACTCTTGCAAATAAGGATGTATGACTGGCAAGATAAAATCAAGAACTGGTTGTAGTGTTCTCCAAGAAATAAAAAAGCAGGGAATGTAAGTCTAATGCCTTCCCAGCTAATCAAAACCCCAGCAACTCCGCTTTCCTACTAATAAAAAAAAAAAAAAAAAAAAAAACTGGGATAAAATCATTAACATAAAAATTAAAATTTGCAATCCATTTTTTGGACTTAGCTGCATGTAAGTTAGATTTATAGGGAAGATATTTTTGAGAACTAAGAGAGAGTCTGGAATCCAGTGTCCTAGCATTCATGCACGTTATTATATGAGCATAGATCCTCAGTAATCATGATGATTGCTCATGAATATCTTCATTTCAGGACTAAAAACACTGTGATGTGCCCCAAGTCTCCTAGAAAGTAAACATCCTTTTGAAAGCCTCATTTCACAGTAAGTAGGTATTAGAGACAGTATTTTGCTCATTATTCATGCAGTAGTTAATGGCTGGAAGTAGCCAAACTCAATCAAGTTTTGTACAAGTAGGGGAAGACAAAAGGGCATAGGAGAATATCAGCTTCTCTGAATTTTACAAACCAAAGGAATTGTGAGAAAGTCAGCAGAAGTATTCGCACATAAGGCATGACTCAGTATCTTTTAGTGACAGAATTGGAGTCTTTGTTACGTAACGGCAACAGTTATATAACCGGTTAAATATGAGCTCTTAGATCCTTACAAAGTGTAATATTTGCTTCCTATCGCAAATATATCAAACCTTTAATGGTCTACAGATCTTATGAAGATTTGTGTGTTTCTGGTATACAGCTCCAGGGTACAGTTCAAAGCAGTACTGAATTAAAAGAGTGAATGCACCAATCTCCATGTCAATTGAAAAGAGGCTTTAACCTTAGTCTGGTCAACACAATCAGATTTCTTGAAAAACAGGAGATAAATTATCTCATCTGATATAAAAGCTATACAGCTTTTGACAAATACCGTCTTCTGCTTTAGAAACTCACTTGTCTTCTGTACATTCCAGCTGAATTCATCAAATCAGTATGATGGACAATATCACTGGCAGTGAATTGTTTCAGGACAAGAAAGATGTCGGCCTGGTGTTAAAAACTACAAAAATCCTTAAAACATGTCACAGAAACATTTAATAGTGTGTGAACAAAAGAGTTGGGTGAACCAAAAGAATGACTACCATATATGAACATTCATCCTAACTTCAGGATCAAGGAAAAAATAGAACCATCACTGGGAAAAAGCAAACAAAAATCTAAACAAAAAACCTTACCTTCTTCAGTGGGATCATCCAAGTGCAATTTCTTTGCTGTGATAGCAAGGGATAGCCTTTCTAATGCCTGAATCCCAAGATGAAAAGCATGAGCAAGACTGAAGTATTCTGACTGCTACCTTGTTACAGGCAAGGAGAACAGGAGACCGAGAGCACAGGAACAGCCAGAGAAGGTTACAAGCAGATACAGAGGGAGAGAAAAAAAGGTGCAGGATTCTATACCCTTGACACAAACGTGAGTGGAAGATAACTGAAAGGTTTTCCATTATTTAAGGCTAAAGGACTGACATACTATTCTTCATTTACCACATAATTACAGGGTTTAAAGACATGCTGCATTATCATTTAAGTCTATTTCTTTACATTAATTTTTTAATCTACATAATTTCTGTGACCTGCTTATCTACTTCTCCTCCACAGTTTAAAGCTACATCCAGTCAATTCATTTCAGTGCTTACCTACCTATGCATTTTGAAAAAAATTAAAATATCTAACCTTAATATTTCATATAGTTTTATGAATTAATTATATTTATCTTCTCATGGACATGGAAAAGAATTATTCCAATTTTCTTTGCAATAGTGTTTTACATATTTAAGAGTATCATCTTAAACAGAGTAGCATTAATTGAACCATATTTTTGTTGTAAGCCATGTTTAGTTGACCTATGCTCACCCTTGTTATCCCCTCTGAGCTTTCTCCAATTGTGCAAAGCTCAGAACTGGACAGAAGCCAAGATCCTCCCAGTATTCTGTAGAGCAGGATTATTTCAAAAGGCCTTACAGAATGTAGAGTCACTTTTACCAGAATATAGTATTTACTTTTTTTCCCAGAACAGCAGAATATCCCTGGGCTATGGCTCAGCTAGAGGTCCACTACTGAGCGTTTTTAGAATAGCTGTGACCTGAACATTTATTTGACTTCCTATACTCATGCAATTTTTAAATTCCTGCTTTAATATATTTCCTTATAAGTTTTGCATCTTATTTTTTTCCCCACTACTTTCAATTTCAACATTTTCAATTATCAAGTGTGTAGTCTTTCTCAGTTCAGTGACATCACATTTCATTCTGCATCCAGTCACTCTGACCACTAGCAAAGCTTTGATGAAATAAAAGCAGCAGAGAATTGTAATTTGCATCAGTTCTCAAACCTTAATGTTTAAAATCAGGTCTGGATATGATCAATGACACCTATAAGTTATCAGAATAACTTATAAGTACCTTTTTTCCTCCTTTGGTAATATTAAGATCTTAGACATTATTAATTTCATCTTTCAGCTGCTAACATCTGGTATTTGGGGTTCTGTGGGGATTTTTGGCATTTTGGTTGGTTTGGGGATTTTTTGTGGTATATTTTGCTAAGAGAGTGTGTTCATGATCTTATTACAATATACTCTTCAGTAGCTCCAGTCTCAGTAGTGCAAGCATTCAGTTTTCATTTTGCCGTTTCAACTCTCTGCAAATTAACACAATTCTCTAAAGAAAAATATTCTATGAACTACCTGTCCAAGGACAAACATGTATCCTTGGGGAATAATTAGGTATCCAGAGATTAAAAAACTCCCAAGAATTTTTTTTTAAATAATAGTGATTAAGAGTTCAATAATTGAGCACTAAAATTAGAGCTTTCCCTTCAGATTCAAATCTCAAGGTACTGCCTTCACTTCATTTGATCATTATAGAGCCATGACTTGTTAAGGTAAGTGGGATGCATACATGCTACCCTAATTGTGATAGAACTAAAGATCATCCTTTTCCAAAGATAGTGGCAAAGATAGTGGGCCTAAAACCATGCAGAAATTCTGTATCTTAAACATATTCAGTGGTTAATAAGGATATAACATATAGTTGTATCAAAGTAATGCTTCTAAGTAATGTGTTACCAAGAATTGTCCAAAATAAAGCTGAACTAATCAAAAGACAAAAGGTTGCAAAAGTAGATTCTAAATAAACTTTTTCTTTTTAAATTTGAAAAAAAATATTATTTTTTCTCTGTAATCATGAGTAAGATTTCTAGATTTAACTGTTTTGCCTATCTAGCTGTAAAATACATTATTATTTACTCCTTGAAATTATCAAAGTATTTGGAGATTTTGACATTTTATATAAATAAGTACCCATCTGAGAAAGGATTTGTCTTGTTTCCTCTTTTTGGCAATATGAGCTCAAATACAATAAAATATCTCTCTCACATTAAATAGATGCATTTCATTTGAAATAAATTTGAGTTAGTATCCCTTTTTCAGAACCTAAGCTAAGGTAGTTTGGATAGTTTTGCAAACTATATGTTTTCATATAGGCATGCACACAGGTAGCTTTAGCTGAACTTTTTGTCACCTCAGAATGGTTTCCTTGTATGCCTGAGCTCATCTAAAGAGTTACATACAAGCAGTAATAGTAGTGAAACACACAAATAAGCATTTCTCACATAAAATTATTGGGGAGTATTAATGATCTAAGTTTATCTTAGATAATAATATTAAGATAATAGTATTATTCTAACACTAATATTACTGATAATAATACTATTAATACATAGTTATCCTATTAATTTAAATAATACTATAATAATTTAGATTATAGTTACAAGTAATCCATCAAGTGCAATTTATCTGAGAACCAACATGAAGATCTTGACTGGATATCTAGTTAAGATCCTAACTAGAAAATACCTTGACATTGCTTAACTGTGTGTTGAATGAGCATCAGGTGAGTGCCACAAGTATAACAAACTATTTAGTGCCACCTGTGCTATCAGCATTCAGGCATCCCATGTATGTCACCATACTGGACCTTAATCTGACTAAATTTCCACATATCTTTTATCTTTCATATGACATGTGCGAGATATTCAGTTGTTTACTGCCAGTAACCAGACTGGAAAAAAGTGAATGTTAGATACCAGCATTTTGACCATATTACAAGTTCAAGATGCTGTCAGAAGATAGAATTACAGTCAATAAAAGAATGTTTTTAACAATGCTGTTCCTAGGAGATAGTAGGTGGCACACAAAGCTGACCATCTTCCTCACTTAATCTTGTTGCTGTGCATAAGACTGTCTTTTGGAAGGATTGTAGTTGAGGTTTTTTGTCGTTTGCAACCACAGTCTGTTGTTAATCTATTTTGGTAACCACATATCACTTTTCCCCATTAACAAAATAGTATTTACCTTTCCTCCCTTTCAAAGTCTGTTAATGTTAGCCTTTACAGTGAAGCTTTTGTTTTTTCCTCTTTTAACTATTTCATTCATTTTGCCTAAAATTACTCCAAACAAGTTTAACAAACAGTCACATAAACTGACAATGCATCAAATTAAATTGAGAAGCACTGTGCAGGAATGTTTTCTTCTTCTATCTTTCCCTTCTATAGTACAATGCTTTTTCTTTCTTATTTGGTAAACCAAATTCCATTTTCTCTCTCTGTACTAAACAGAGCATGACAGCTCTGGAAATAGTTGAACTTGCCAGCTGAAAAGGTAAATTACTCAATTCAAAAGTTAAGATTTTCCTCCCACAAAGTAAGAACAGAAATATTTCCTTTACTATTTAATAAACATTGTTTCCCTCTCCTCCTTGCTCCCTCTCTGAGACTATAACAAGCTTCACTTAGATTAAAAAATCCAAAGCAATGACTTGGTTCTTCTCTATTTGAGAAACATTTCTGGTTTGTGTACTGGAGTAGCTTCTCACACTATAATGTTAAGTATTTCATAAATTTACCTTCATCTCAGGACAAAGCAGATTTATTGAACTATGAATATAAAGTAGATAAAAATCTAAGTTCTTATATTTAATGAAGTATATAGTAACTTACAGGAGCAATCAGGGGGCTTAAAGCTACTTAAATGAAGAGACTAAGGGATGTTTTGGTCACTCTAACCAAAGCGATGGGCTAGAACTCATTTTTGCAAGCTTCTATTGCAATTGAAATACTTTAAAGTCGCATTATTCCTGTCACAAGACATTTTATGATGCTTGTATTAGAAAGAGCAATCCATTGTCAAATACTTCAATTTCCCCATTTGAGCTGGTAATGAGGGCACTATTCAAGCATTACATAACCAAGGGACAGAAATCTGCCATACTAATGTGTTTGCAATAGTAAAGAAATGTATTCTGTAGTAAATATTTCCTCAAAAGTTTTCTATGAACCAATAACTTCACTGCAAGAACAAGATATATTCAAAAAGCTGCACTGCACAGTCAGTTTTCAATTGAATGGCTCAAGTATTGTTTTATGACTAGATAGCAATAAAAATTTAATTTCAGAGACTAAACCTTATGATTGGATATCAATAACAATTTAATTTCAGAAACTAAATGTCAAGATTTAGTATCTTAAATCTACAGCAACAAAACAAGGCAAGTGCACTACACAGAGCATGTTTCTTCCTCTCAGTGGTTGGAGTAGAGAGGTACAAGAGGTATAAATAGCATCATCTTATAAGAAGTGTATCTTAAAATTTTCAAAATGCATTCCAAATGCAATAAACATCCTGAAAACTTTTTTCCAGATGCTGCTTGTGTTCACAATGGCTGGAATGGCTATGTCACTGTGTTACAACAGATGCCTAGTTACCTGATAAAGAGACGTCTGAAGTGGATTTGAGAAGGCAGTCCCTGCAAAACACCTAGGAAAGATTTTTCTAGAGTTCAAGGTCACAAAAACTAAGAATTTTTGTAAGACTCATGGAGTCAAGTACAATAGTCCCAGGCTGGACCAGCTACATAAAGTCAAAGAGCCCATGACAAGCAGCAACTCAAGGAAATAGGTTTAGGAAAATGCAGACTGCTATCATACTGAACCTCTCCAGATTATTCTCAAGTTATTTAGCGACCTTCATTCAGCCGTTCCTCCTGTGTATAGAGCTTCCCTACAGATGTATGGTAAGGCCAAAAGTATGACAGAAACGCAGCTTTCCTATAATTTCAGACTTATTTTTTAAAGTCCTTGTTATAAAGAATAATGACCCAAACTGGAACAAAAAACTTTCATATGCTAAATATAGAGAGATCACGTACTAAGAAACACAAAGTGTAGCAGCCTAAGTCTCCCTGTTCCTATTATAACAAATACTTTTTTGTGATTTTTTTCTTTCTTTGCTTTGTAATACAAGCAACATTCTCTGAATTTTTTTTTGTTTGATGCACCATAACTAGTGAATAATGGTTTTTATACCAAATTTGCAGATTTCAGGTTTTCCTCAGTTCTTAGGTTTAAGTCAGAATAACATTCCCCACTCACTAGTGCCTGTTACCATAAAGACAAAAAGCTACCAAAGGAAGATTAGTAAGCATCAGGAAAATTCAGTTAGAAACAGTACCTTCCTTCAAAGATAACATTTAAAATAGATGAAACAGACAAACATCAAATCCAGATTCACACTCAACCATGATATGGATGGGAGTAGGGAAGGAATTTCTATAAAGGACAAGTAACTCGGTTGGCCTTGGTTGCCCAGGACAGCCACATCACACCAGGAGAAGTAGATATAATTGAGGTGTTTTAGTAAATTACAGAATTTCATATTTTATTGCCTTCAGTTTTGTCTCTTCCCCTTTTGTTATGGTAAATTCACATCCACATTCAGTTTAAAGAGATAAAACCCACTCCACAAAGTAAACCAGTGCATTTTCTCAAGATCTATAAAGGTTATAAATGTATAATATGAATTTTACTTAGCTAATACTGCTTTCTCCAGTTAGTTAACTATTTCAGAACTTTAAAAATTTGATTCCAGGAGACAGCCAAATGCATCTTTTTTATTGAACTTAAAACCAGTATATGATTGCCTTTGATTCTCAAAGACTTCAGTACTGGTCTCAAGTGGTAGCTAGCATATTTTATTTTCCTCTTAAATTTTTATTTTTTGGTAATTTGTTCAAATCTAATTGCACCACCTTATCAGACTGATACCACAGCATTATTTGGCATTGAATTTTACACTTCGACATATATCAACTTAAATGGATAAGAATGGGAAAGACAAACAAAACTAATCAGAAACAAAATTAGTTTACTTCCAAGCATAATTCAGCAAAAGTAATGGGAATAGGTCTGAGTCATAATTTAAACTGCAGAATAGCAGGAAGACAGATTGCACATTTAGTGGACTCATAAGCCAGCAGTGGCCAAGAAGGCCAACAGCATCCAGGCCTATATCAGAAATAGTGTGGCCAACAGGATGAAGGCAGTGATTATCTGTGAGCCTACTAGTGAGGCTGCATGTTGAATTCTGTGTCCAGTTTTGGGTCCCTTAATTCAGAATAAACATTGAGGTGCTGGGGCATGCCCAGAGAAGGGCAGCAAAGCTGGTGAAGGGCTTGGGGCAGCTGAGGGAGCTGGAGTTGTTTAGCCTGGAGAAAAGGAGGCTCAGGGAGATTTTATCACTCTCTACAGCTGCCTGAAAGGAAGGTGCAGCTGGGTGGGGGTTGGTCTCTTCTCCCAGGCAACCAGTGCCAGGACAAGAGGGTGTCGTCTTCAGCTGCACCAGAGAAGGTTCAGGTTGGACATTTGGAAGAAATTCTTCACAGAAATGGTGACTGGGCACTGGAATCGGCTTCCCAGGGGGGTGGTAGAGTCACCATCCCTGGAAGAGTTTAAGGAAAGATTAGATGTGGCTCTTAATGCATTGACTCAGTTGATGAGGTGCTTGGTCAGAGGTTGGACTTGATCTCAGAGGTCTTTTCCAATGTAATTTATTCTGTAGTAGAACAGAACATATTCTTATATGTGCATACTTAATGTGAATTTTGTCCTAAGGAAGACTGTCACCCACTTTAAGGGGTGACACATAAAATAACTCCCCGGTAGACAGTACAAGAGAGATTAATCTGGCTAAGGACAATTCTGTGCTAGGTAATGATGTCAGTACTGTTGAGAATTCAATTCCTGCTGGCCTTGCAATTTAACATGTAAAACCACTTGTACACAGGAGTTTTTTGTTTCACAATGGTGGTCTGAACAGAAAATGCAATAACATATGTAATAAATCTTACAACTTGCAGATTACAGTATATTTACTTTTTTTTTAATTTTTGTTAAAAATAAAAAGAAAGGAAGGATGCTAAGCCTGCAGACCATCACCTGTACCCACATCTAAGGAGAGAGCAACCAGCCATTCTAGCAAGGTCTGCTGCGTCACAAAGCCTATTCCAGGCTTTTCCTTCCCCCGTGCAGTTGAGTTTACAATTAAGCATATGGGCTGGTAACTGTAGTAAGAATTAGTAAAGACTTCTCAAAGCCAGACTTCCTGCATTCTCTCCGGCCTCTAGTAGCAAACAGTTCACTTTTTCTCCACATTCGCTCTCCACCTACTACCTTACAAGCACGCAGTAATACTAGTAGGACTTTTAATCCCACTGGGTTACATGGAATACAGGAAAGCAAATTGCTTTTTCCCAAACTTAGTCCTAATACTGCAAAAACATGTTACAGGTAAAGCATAGAACACAGCAACTCTCTTGCAAGGAAAAATAATGTACCTAGATTAATTTATCATGGGAGAAGTCTTCAAAAAATAAAACTGAAATAAAGAATGATTGAATCAATTTTGTGAATTTTTTACATAATATGAATAACTTTCATTCTTTAAGAACACACAAGTCTAGAGGTACTTCAACTACAGAGCAAGTTTTTACTGCCACATTTTGGATGGCATCACTTGTCATGCTTGTAGCAATTGCAGTTACAATGCAATATTGTAATATGAGAGAAAGCCAAGATGTTTCAACTTAAGAGATATTCTTCTGTCATGCTTTCTTTTCACTTCACTTCTTTACCCCTTAGACATACTTGTTTGTGTCTCCACTGCAAGGATGATTTCCTCCAAACTAATTTCCTTCTGCAAGGGGAAAAACTGACAAGACTATCATGCAAAAAAAATCTTACGGTTATAAGCTTCAAAGACGAGATGCATTTTTCCTCTTGTAAGAGCTGTTGTAACCAGAAAGATATATTCACCATTTCCCTGCTGCTCCCAGAGAAACAGCACAGGATCTGTGTTCTTAATAGAACCAGAAACTGTTTCAGGTGTAGCAGCACAACACATGATAAATCTGAAGACTTAAACTGGGATCAACTATTATATTAAATGTCAGTCAAACAGTATCCTACATGAAAGTGCCTCCAACTCCCCATCCGTTCCCCACCCACTCCATATGCCATGAAGAACAAATGTCTGAAGGAGAGTCAATGCATTTTAACAGGTTTGATGTGTATCAAATACTATTCTGTTCTCTTTTATTCCTTAACAAAGCCCAAAATTGTAATGAAAGAAATAGGCACCTCTAAGTTTTCTCTTATTGAAATAATGCCCTAAATATGCTTCATTGCTCAAAAAATGAAGTATTAATTACTTCTCAGTTTTTTCAAATTTATTATAAAATAGTCAATATAATTTATATGACCTGTTGCACATGGTCATATAAATTATATATTTATATATAAATTATATAATTATATAATATTATAAATGTTATATATATCCCACATGGGGTTGTCAGATAATGCATGTCTAGGCAAAAAAACCATCACACACTCTTATACTAGAGAATAAGTCCGAGTGAACCTAAAGCTAGCAACTTGTCCTTGTTTGAGCATTAATTGTCTTCACCATAGCTAGTACAGGGTTGTGTCTTGGGTTAGCGCTGGAAACAGTGTTGGTAAGACAGGAATGTTTTTTTATTGCTGAGCAGGGTTTGCACAGTGTCAAGCCTTTACTTCTTTTAGTACTGCCCTACGGGGGACAAGGGGGCTGGGGATGTAGAAGGAGTTGGAAGGGGACTCAGCTGGGACAGATGACACCAACTGACCCAGGAGACATTTGCTGTGATAGGACGTCATGCTCAGTTTATAAAGATGGGAGGAAAAGAGGGAAATGGGCAGGGGGATGTTTGATGTGAGGACCTTTGTCTTCACAAGTCACCACTGCTACATGTGATAGAGCCCCGCTCTCCTGGATGTGTTTGAGTACCTGTCTGCCCATGGAAGTGATGAATTAATTCCTTGGTTTGCTTTGCTTATGGGCATGTTGCTATTGCCTTCCCTATTAAAATGACTTTATGTCAAACCATGAGTTTTCATTTGCTCTTCCTATTCTCTAGCCCATCCCAGTGGATGAGAACCTGCACGGTGCTTGGTTGCTGGCTGGTGTTAGCCATGACACCCTTACAAATCAAAGACAGCTTGGCCTATCAAATATATATTTCAGCTACCTCACATTCTCCAACAGAAATAATTCACATTATAAATCAAGACATTACCCTTCATTCTTCTGACAGATGATTGTTTCATTTGAAGATAATTTATTCTGTTCGGGTTTCAGTCTATTTATCCTCATTTACTGACTGCTGGAAGACGAACTAGAGTTACCTGAAAAAAACCGGTATGCTATTAAGTCACAAATGAACAGAATCTTAAAGACAGTTCTCACTGAGCCAACCTCCACTGTTACAAGTATGATTTTAAACTTTATACCTAATACACCCAGAAAGGAAAAAATATGAAAATGGATTATTTTAATGAATTACTTTGCACAAAATGTGTCAGCTTATCAGGACAGATATTCAAGATATGGTATTAATAAAAGTTAACAAATTTCCTACTGTGACATAAAGAGAATTATTAAAGTGATCTCACAATCAGTGATGTTTAATGCCATAAGTCCTTAAATCACTATGTTCTACTCTGGTAAAATGAAGGCTTCACATGAAGCGTGGAATATCTTACTGCCAAGTCTGACTAGGAAACTGTCAACATGTTTTAAACAGGATATACAGTAATAAACTGCAGTATTACTCGCCAATATGTAATGACTTCAGTACTGCATGCATTATAAAGTTTTAAAACAACACTGCTGAACGATACCATTTCCGTTGCCATCTCTTTCCTACTTGTTGAATTGTGAGCATCCTAATGACAGCCCAATTCTGCTAAAGAAAAACCCACCCCCTGTAAAATAACAAGATATTTTTTCACCTATAGTTGTATATAAGCTATTTTAAACAGAAAAATCCTGAAGCAATTTCTCTGGACTGTTTCTATACTTCTCCACAGGATGTTGATGCAACACTACAACCCCTCTGAGGGGATAGGTTAGCAGTTGTTATTCCAGACCCTCGCTGTAAATATCTTCTTGAATACTCCTTCCAGGTAGTTGTCGATATAGTTTTCATGTAGTATTATGCTGTGAATCCTAGGTGTCAAGTAGATCTGCTTGTTTTCTAAGAATGCTTTCCCTTCCCTCACCTTTCTATCTGTCTCTGGAGAGGAGGTCAGCTGTGGTTAAGCAATGTCTATGGATTTAGAATACAGAAGACAAGCATCCCGAGGTCAAACCATCCAGTTTTAAGATTAAAAACATCTTGACAGCAACTAGGGAAGTGCTGATACATAACAAGTGCATTCATAAGTCTGTAATAGAAAGATCTTGCTTCAGATATATGGATTGATCTCTTCATGCAAAATAACTTTATCAAAGTGTCTGAGGGGATTTTTTTTGTTTGCTTTCTTTAAAAAAAAAAAATAAAAAAGAGCTGTGCAGCAGCCTGTTTCAGGCAGATTGCCAAAGTGCAGTTTCACCAACCAATTAGCATTGCTTTTGTAAATACAGGCTCCCAGCTTTCTACTGAAGCTCACTGATGATCTAATTTTTTCAGATCTCCTTGCTTGTGCAAAGGAGGTTCCTAGTACTACCACTTATACAATTGCTTTTGGTTGAGAGAAACAGCTCCAGCTTTCTTTATTTTACACAGCTAACTTGCAGTCAGACCAAGGAGTGCTGGTGCTGACACTGGAAATGTGATTGACTGCGTCTTGTAACAGTATATTTAAATAATTTATAAAAATATACCTAAATCTTTCCTTTCTCTCAGATTTTTTTTCCAAGTGGTTCTTTATCACTTCAGAAATCCTTTGTTAGAAAACTATATTGGTGGCTGATGTTTTCATTGCTCATTCCTTCTGCCCTCGCTCAAAATATTCTGGTTCTCATAGTTGATGATCCACTGAAGAGCTAACTGAGAGTCATACATTGGTCAGCCCATATTGCATTTAGACCATTCTTGTTTATCAGCTCTTCACAGAAATTTTGTGACTCTGAAGTACATAAAATATACAGAAAAATGAAAAACAATAATCTCAGGTTTTCCCCTTAAAAACAGAAAACTGAATGTCTGTATAATATGGAGAGCAAGGATGACAAGTTTCTGTGGCACAAACGGATGAAGACAAAGTCCCACAGCAAGGTTAACATTTTCTATTTTGTAACAAATTCCATAAGATAGCAGTGTATCAGTTATAGCAGTTGACTCTTTGCTATAAAATTCTTCCTACAATTGCATAAATTAGGTGCTCCAGAAACATTGATGAATATTTAAGTGCTGAACATGAACACATGCTATATAAACACTTGGAATTTGTACAGCAGTGGGGAAACATACTTGATCACTATTTTACAGCTGTATGCTGCCATATGTTGGTAGCTGAAAGCCAGAAGTTCTGATTTCAGTTTCTGCTCACACTGAGGATGCTCAAAAGACCTACAGCCTTAACAAAAGTGGGAGAAGACAAATAAGTAGGAAGATTGTATGTGCATCATTGGTTAATCCTGAGTCTAAAGGTACTTTTCTCCAGATCTTAGCACTCTGATATTTGAAATAATCTAACATAACGAAACAGAACATGTACAGAAAACAAATAAAAGACAAATGAAAACAAAGAAAACATGCCATTTTACAAAATCATGAGTTGATTAGCTACACGAGTGAACTGAACTGTTCAAGGCTGTGTCAATTATTTTGTCTACAGCTTAAACTCATTACATGTTTCCTTATTAAGGCAGTTTGTGTATGCCTCCATAACTGCCAATTCTGAAGTTAAGTGACATATTGAAATGTACGAAACCAAAACACTTTTTAGTTTATTATGTTGCATAGATATCTACATTCATTAGAAGTACTGGGAAGTGTTCCACAGCATTTGAATTCAATTATCTGTTCTTTTAATTGTTACAGCAGTCCTGTCTGGCATGGTTTTTGGCCTGGATTAAACAGTGCTCTCCCAAACTATTCTTGGGCACAATTCAGGAATTTCCAATGTTCAGGAATTACTCCCAAATGCCAATTTAGAGACAGCAATTATATTTTTAAAGACTAGGATTCTAGTGTCCTGGCATTAAGGCTAGCTGACACAGTACAGTTGTACTCATTACATACCCAGAGACTTATTTAACTTAGCAATATAGGCATAAGCAAAAAATCCCCAAAAAATACTTCTCAAAGCAAAAATACCACAAAAAAATTCAGATGTCAACAAAAGTTTGGCATTGCCCAGATGACTAAATGAAATCCTTTATACAGCCTAAGATTCAGATATTTTATAAAGGTATTCATAAAAATTTAAGCAAGGAAAGAGAGGTCAGAAATGCAAACCTGCTGTACTGCATGAAGAGAATCTCATTTTCAGATTTATCCTTATTTTTCATCTTCAGCACAGGGGAAGAAAACCCTGACCTACAAATGCTAGCAAGAGTCACATTTCATTCTAGCAAGATTTCACCCAGAAAAAAGGTACCCCTTTACAGCTCTATAGGATACCTATTGATTAATACTAAAGAATGACAGCACAGTCATTTTAGGATAGATGATAGAGCAGACTAAGAAATCCACTTTCCTGAACAATATGTTTTAACTGCTCAAGAACACCCTAATACAAAGAGCTGTTTAGAGAAATGGAGATACCTACCTAAATATAGACCCTAAAACATCTTCAAATATAGACTATTTCCTTAATGCTGAGATTTCCAGAAGAACAGAGGGTTTAAATAATATATGCCAACCAGCCTATAAAGAGATATAGTGTTCTCTACTAATCAGTCTCTTCCCTCTTTGGAGTAATTTGAAGCTGTATTACTCCCCTTATAGGAGCCACCTGAAAGCAGAAATAGGATACAGTTCCTTATTGGATTCAGTGATTTTTTTTAATGCACCATTTAAAAAATATTTACACCTTTATATATATCATCTTCTGATTGAAGCAGTGTAGTGTATTAACCTAGGTGCTAGAAGCAGTCTTTTAAAGTAGCGTTCCTTTCTCCCTGCAGACTGAGAAGTAAAACCAATAACATTTTGTGATGACAAACCAGTCATGACAGGAATTTTTATCTTTCTAGGCATCTACCTCCAGCCTCTAAATTTGACTAATAACAATAGCATAATGCATGCTGTCTTCCTCCAGCAGAAATGTTTTGCTCCATAGTTTCAGGTGAATATTTAGTAAGAAGACCTTACGAAAGAGTTAAAGGAGTAAAAATCACTGTAAGGGGATGGAAAAAAACCTAGTAGAATGAGATGCATAGGAAAACACTGTGTATTTAATATATTTCAATAGAGGCCGATTACAAGTATGTGTGCTACTATTCTTTTAAATGTGAAAAAATAATCCTTTGTCTTCCTATCTCTAAATAAAGAGCTAATGAAGATAGCAATGGATGATCAGTCAAATTAGTATGCAGTATTATTAATCAATACTGTAGGGGTACTTCCAGAGGCCTGTTGCAAGATGCCTCATATAAGTCTGTACATATTTGCCACAGCTCCCAAGAAATTCTAAAATGTTAATGAGGATAATTTTTCCCTAAAATGTGTAGTATTTTAGAAAATTATATCCTATGCTTTATATATTAAGTGTTTAGTTATGCAACACCCTACAGATCATGGAGGCTTTCTCATATCCTGTTCAAAGTTCCCATATTTCTTCTCAAGAGCATCCTTGAAGTCACAACTCTATCTCATCAGTAGGTCTTCCAGCTCTCGTTTAAATTGGAGAGCATTAACTTATTATTAAATTTTCTATGCTTCATCTTCCTGTTATATTTTCTTCTGATGAAGAAGACATGAAGAATGACTCTCTCAATAAGTCATTATTTCCCTGAAGATACACATAGCAAACTTGGATAACTCCTGTGTCTAAATACTTTTAACTCCTTTGTTTTCATTTGGCCAACTAACCTTAATGATTAGAAATGTTGATCAGTTTATTTTTATAAACTACTATAACTAGTCTATTGCCTTTTAAAGTGCTGTAAATGAGCAAAAAACCAAGAGCATGTCTGTGTTAAAGGAACAGGCAATCAATGAAAAGAAAACCACACATTTAAAATAAACCTGAGAAAAGTTGTATAAATATAAGATCAAAAAGCCCATGATAGGAGGGCAATTGACATAAGAGCAACCATCTCACCTCGCAGAGTTTGCCTCTTAAATGCCTCAAAGCCTGGCCTGTAGCTTCACCCTCTGTCTTAGGCAGACTGGCCATTACACACGCAAAAACTCACCTCCTGCTAGCCTCGGCAAAATACCCTGACACCACCACAGATGGGCAAATGAGTCATTCATCTTCAATAATCCAGTCTCATATGCACTAAAGAGTACAAAATCAAGTCTACAAAACACAAAAAAATAACTAGAGAGGGGGAAAGATGAATTTTATATCAGTGGCAGTCACGCCTCAACAACAATATCAGGTACAGAGAACAAGACCAGCAGTCTGGGATTAACAACATGATAGGAAAGAAAGAAAAACAGGGCTACAGAGGCCCTGGATAACTCTACCTCAGCAGCTTTATTGTGCCTTAGTAAAGAGCTTCAACCCTACAAATTCCAAGGGACCTGCAGTGCCAGACATCATATTTATTTTTACACAAGGGATTTCCCTCCAAATAAAGAGTGTGCCATCATAACTGTGTAAGAATAGTCAGGCTTTTGCATTAATCATAGCTGGAAAGATCTGTCAATATTGAGAAAATTTTAGTTTCCATAGGATAACACATATACTTCAAATGCCTCTTGATAGTGTGTGGGTTATATAGAGAAAAAATATTAGAGTGCTTCCCTTTGCTGCTCTTTTTGATGTGTTGCTATGACTGCCTTGAAAGAGATGCATTTTCACCCCTGCTTCAAGACCCACATTAAACAGATGAAAAAACTCCCAAGAAGAACCCTAATGCAGTATGTTAAAGGGAAAAAAGGGTGTTGACCCAAATCAACACCTAAAGCAGTGATAAAGAGGAAATTAGGAAATCTGTATTTTCTGAAACATTCAGTATTAGTACCAGGATACATTTTCAGAAAAGTCCAGCAGTAAGGAGAAAAAAAAAACCAAACTCAAATTTGCAGCTTGCTACATAGGCTGAAAAGTAGCATAGCCAGTAATTTCATGACACTTTTCACAAACCATTATTTGCTGAAATAAGTAAACAGGAACTGAAGACTTAAAGGAACAGCTACATATGAAAGTGATCTTTAAAAAAAAAGTGGATTAAATTTCTTTTGCAATAATAAACTCTCTGCATTTCTAGCAATTATACCAAAAAAATAAAAGGCTTCTAGGAGCTTTTGCAAAAGTTCTAGAGGGTATTCACAATACTGTATTTAAGCTCAGCTCTCAAGTATTGAAAAAATTACTCAAGAAACTCAGACATTAGGCTCATTCATTTCCACCTTCAATGTATTTGTTAAGCCCAGAGGATCTCCAGTGATCTTCAACAAGCAGTTATAACTAATACAGGAATTCAAATTTATTCATAGGCTAATTAATCCTAATACTGTTGTTCAAGTTTCAGTAGCATAAAAGTGGCAAATTAACAAAAAAAATTCTAGCTTTCTCTTTAGTTTGTAGGTCTCTACTGCATAAGCCAATCTTCCCAAGAGTTGCTTGTACTCTGTACAGATTTAACACACTGGGAAAAAAAACAAACTAAAGTACAACAAAGACACACACCTCATAAAAAAATGCATTATGCAGTTACATGAACAATTTCAGAAAATAAGCCATCTATTTACCTAGCAAGAGAGATTGCAACCTAGATAGTCCAGACCATGTTCCAGACTTAACAGTAAAAATTTTGGCATTGCTAAAAACACCATAAAACTGCATTACAAAAAATTCAGGAAGGCATTCAGCCTAGCTGTGTTTACGACAGAGTATCCATGCTTGCTTTCAGTTGAATTTCCAATCAAATCTTTTAAGTGTCTTGCCTTCATGTTTATTGTCTTTTTTATCGATAAAGCAAGAATATTAGAATGAGTCAGCAAAATCCTTTCTGCTGAAGATATTGGCCAGTTAATAGTCAAAAGCTGTCAAGACATTAAAGTGACTCCCTGCATACCCCAGGAAACAATAATACAAGTAAGAAGACTTGTTAAGCTCCTGTAAGTGCTAAATTAATATATAAAACCTGATTAACAAAAAGAAAGAAAACTTTAGATAGCTTATTCTAATGAATTGCTAAGCAGTTCTTTAAAGAACACACAAAAGACTATACGCAAAGTATTTTCCATCACGGTACTGTAAAATAGTAATTTCTTTTTTTTTTAGTAATTATGTTGAAATCACAGACTGTGTTAGGTAATAATTGTGTCCTGTCATTCTATAACAATTTCTAGGCAGGGTTCTATGGCAAAGGAGAGCTCTTGCCTTTTAAAGGTTACATAAGGGAAATGCTGAGGCAGGAAGAATCCTTGCACTGTTTCAATTATTTCCCACCTTGCCCTCTAAACAACTACAAATACATCTTCATGCCTTTTCTGCTTCAAGGGAAAAAGTGCAAAGCATAAATATCTTGAGTGTCAGAAGAAAGCGAAAAGCACCACTTCTTTAAAAAAAATAGAATGGAAAATAACCACTATCACAGGCAACACAAATCAAAGCTAGAAATAAGATGTTTCAACAAAGGTATTGGATGTGGATGGAGATTAAGTGTACAGTTATTACAATTTACCCACACAGTGAGGAAGAATCCATTGAAAATACAAATACAACAGACATTACATACTTGAAGCACTACCCTTTTTCAGTTTTCCTCTGTAAGCACAGGGCAGACATGATTACAGCAATGTCAGAGGGAATTTAGGTTTTCTGCTATGTTTCCTGAGTATAAAGGGGTTTCTAGGCAACAGTTATACTTAGGCCAATTAATATTCCACAGCTGAAGGGGTCCACAGCAACATGGGAAGACAACACATCTCATACAACTCCAGAAAATTTCTGAGTAAAAAAAAAGGGAAGAGTATGCACCTCATGTTACACTATATAACTGAGGTGTAACTTCAAACAAGTTTACTAAAGGAAATGGCTACATCTGTATATAAGCAATCTTCCTAGCTCCTTAGACCCCTAGTTTATCTCCTTTTACCAAGAAGATTAATCTACTCAGCACACAAAGGAGACTAAATGCAGATTTTTTCAGTTATACATACAAGCAAGGCCTAGGGAGATACTGAAAAGGATCTACAAGTTTAATTCCTGGTAGATATCTATTTAAACAGAAAACCCCCCAAAAACCAACAACAACAACCAAACAAACAAAAAAAAAAACCACAAAAACAAAACAAACTAAAATACCCCCAAAAACCAAACCCCCTAGCTCTTAGAAAAAAAATAAAAATCCATGGATCAATCAGTAATATGTGATGACTATGTATCCTTCCCATAGAAATTCTAGCATATACTTCATAGAATTTAATATAGAGAGCATCAACTATGTAAAAACACTGCATACAGAAAAAATGAAAATAAATAGTTTCTCCCATCTACTTTTTCTTCTTTAAAATGTTAAGGAATTTGGTTGTATAGTTCAGCAGACTTTTCTTGTACATTTAGTATTTCAGTCTCATAATTTATAGCAATACTAAACAGTGCCAGAAACAACATCAAACAAGTATTTATAACTGTCATATAGATAAATTTCAGTCAAAAGGGCTTCAACTTTTCAACATGAAGAACACAAATATTAGAAAGAATCATCTATTTTACACAGTCATTTCTGGAAAAAATTAGGCTTTGCAGCAAGTTGAAATCGGTAGTTCTTAAAAGGAAATTCAGACATCCATTGTCTTGTCTTTCAGGAGATGAAGGACATCCATAGGATACAAGTTTATCCTTGTGCAAAAGCCTAGTTTTCTCCTCTACCTCCCTGGATCCGATAGTTAAGATCTTTGATACCTTTGAATATAAAATAACCTTCTTTTCTAGCAAAAGGCTTAACTTACACATCTCTCTACAGCAAGTAATTTTTAATTTTTTTTTTAAATCAAGAAACATCCTTTTTCAACAGGAGAACTGTTTGGACCACATAATTGCATTCAGTTATTAACCTACCAGACTAGAAACAGATTTTAAGACCTTGAAAGACAAGTAATATTATTACCCTACTTTGCTCACTAATGAAAAAAAAAAACAAAAACACAACAAAACAGACTACCACAAATATGCATTGTCCTTCACTGCTTTCTGCAACCAAACTAAATTTTAAACTGAAAACAGAAATATAGGTTGCCTCATTGAGACAGGTGACATTGTTAGGTGACATAAAAGTTACCTGATTAAAAAAAACAAAACCAAGAAACCCTAACATTGTCACCACACAAACACTTCCAAAAACAAACAAAAAAATCCCAACTTACCAGAGGAAAGACTCTTCACTTCATAAACAAAAACATTTCATTCTCCTGTTCCTTTCCTGAGAAAGCATCTTATGTAGTGGCCTGATTTCCCTAAGTATATCTGATCAGGCACAGCTGTGCATCAATACCTTTCCCTGCACTGCTGTGAAAGATGAGGAAACAATTGGTGTCCTGACTGCTCATAGTTGTCAGCTTCTGCAAGCTGCAATAGAAATGGGATTTGGGAGGTTAGAGGAAGAGTTTCCTACTAAAATGTACTTAATAGTCTGGTGTTTTAAGTGTTTCTTTATTCCAAAATATGTTATTCTTTTGGTTATGTGCAGGGATAGATTAATTAATAAACACAACAGAATGGAGTTGGCCTACCTGTTTCTCTGCTACATACCTCCCAACAAGCCAAACCTCATTTGGCCATTTTTCACTTACCTTCCATCTCACTGCCAAATTTAATGTATATGATTTGCTATGTTTTACAGAGGATGCAGAAACTGAAGCCTCATTCTTCTAACATAACTTTTCTTTCCATTAAGTTAAACTATGTACACCACTAGAGTCACAACCATAGTGCAAATTCCCACAGCAGCCTAATGAGAGAGCTCGTCAGCCTCTCCTCTGAGCACTTATTGAAGATTGTCTTTCGTAGCTTCATATCCAGTTGGGTGTTCCATTATTAGACTGGAGTGCCTAAGGCTAGTGGATCTGAATCTGTGTGTTCTGCTTTCCACTTGGACTGCCTACAAAAACAGGGCTGCCTTAATAACTGTAGGTAATAAAAATCAAGGCTTGGACATATCTGCAGCCTAAATTTCTGACACATGCAAGCATCAATTTACTCCATAATCAGGATTTAGCCCTGAAAGAAAGTTAATAGAGGATCAAAGAAATTTAGAAGAAAAAGGTGGAGACAAGTGGTGATGTATGAGAAACTTACAGAACGAAACAGAGTAAAGAACACAGGTGGTACTTCTGAAGAAAAGACAGAAAAGACAAAAGGCACTTAAACCACTTGTGCAGACACTCACTGTGAAAGAACAGGGCAAGAGTTCCAGATTTAAACAAAAAAAAGGTAAGGAAAAAATGCATACAAAGCATTTTAATAATGCTTTAATGTTTTAATAATGGATACATGATGAAAATCAGGATTAATATTTGATTTTAGAATTTAATGTTACAGCTCAGTGCTTTACAAAAAATTAGTCACCAGATCCATCAGTTTGTTATTTATTTGAGTGAACACAAGTATTGTAAAAATTGTTCAGAGTAATTATAACACCATTAATGACTCTATAAAGGGACTATTGCTTGCAGCTTTAGAGACTATTGCTAACACTTTTATTAGGTCCCTCAACATGTTCTGCTTTCCCAGAGGCAATGCCATGTTTTGACCTAGCCATCTGTTCTTTCTTGATTAAAATTTATATATATATATATATTTATATATATATATATATATATTTATATATATATATATAAAAATTAATTTATTATAGCTATTGCATACCCAAATATGTATATTCTTCATTTCTTTGACTTGGATCTTCAATTTTACTTACAAACTTCTAAGGAAGTTTGTAATTCTTTGAACAGAATTCCTCACTTAAATATGAGATTACCATATTAGATTTATTTCCTTGAATTTAAAAAAAAAAAGCAAACCAAAAAAAAAGTGGCATTTCCCTAAAAATTAGCAAAACTTACTGGCTTTAGAATCATCCAGCTTACTGTATATGTCAGGCAGATTATTTTCTTTTGTCTTAAGGGCTTTTCTTTGCACATCACTGACATCTTCCTGTTTAACAATATCTTGTGTATGTCCTTTTTCTTTCCAAATATCTCTCTTTCTTTTGGAAGGAGAAACTCACCATTTCCTTTTAATTCTGGCAGTCTTGTAATGGCTTTACAAGAACAGCAGTGATGAAATTTTGGGTGGTTAAAATGTTTGGGGTGTGGGTGCAGAAAAAGAGGATGGATCCCCCACAACATGGACTGGCTGTGATGTAACATAATCCACCCTTCATTGAGACCAGGATTAAATTCTTTCAAGTATTTGGGGATCAGTCAGGTCACAAGTACTTGGACAAATCTAATGTTGTGTATTTTCTGTTAGCCTCCACCATTCCAAACTAGGATGCACAAACCTTTTTTTTTGTTTATCGCTGTATGTTTGATAGCAGGGTGACTGAATTTAATGGAATAAGGACAGCTTTGATTTTCTTAATTGCTTCTCACAGTATCAGCCACGATTCATAATTATTTCAGCTTTTACTATTTCATAATCTGCTAGAGTTTACTAATGCCTTGGTTCTGGTTTTGTCTATCCAACAGCTTTCCCTGAACGATGAGTCAAATTCCACCTTTTCATTTCACTCCAGGAGTGAAAGCAGTAGAGAAAGCCACATAAGCATTAGAGACTTCTGTGATGCTGAAGCCTGAGAAGTACAACAAGGAGCCACGCAGGCACCTAATGCCCAATGTCATGTGGCACTTCTCACTCAGCTTGGGTGGATGGGGGTGTGTGAGAGGCAGAGCATGGGCAACTTGAGGAGAGTTCTTATGGAATCAGCACTCCTACATTTCCAACACCTGTAAAAACAACACAGGAATCCTATTTACTGTAGCAGGTGTAGAAATGAAATAAATAAAATTTGTTATCAAAAAATATAATGATTTTAATGTTATTTAAGTAGTGTAGCATTCATGGTAGCTTTTTTAGTTGTACTGTTTACATTCTGATACCCTATTTCAGTAAAACTGATTTGCATAACTTCTTTGACAAGATCCACATTTCATAGATGACACTTCAGTATTTTGCCCAAAATCAACATAATTATTTTTATGTGCATTCTTTTTATTACTTACTATTGCCTGAGTCCCACACCAACACGAAAAGTCATTAACATTTCTTGTTATACTGAAGTGTTGCAGTGAGTTTTGATTCATGTGAGTCAATGAAAAGTGTGTACAGTTCAACTTACAAGCAAATCTTCTTGGGAATAAAGTTAAATCACTGGCCAAACATAGGTTTCACTCTCAGATAAGACAAGCTATGATCCAATTTGATACTAGATTTTATGTAAATGAATTTATCTAAGTAATATACAATAAACTTATCCAGAAACCTGAATGATGTCTTTGACAGCAACAAACTGGTTTTTATCACATAAATTTCCATTTCTGCCATTTCAGAAACCACTGACAGTGTACTTATGCTTGTACATTTGGTCTACTAGAGTTGAGATTTTTAGGCTATATCTTGTTAAATTTGCTTTCATTACACTTACAAATTTGTGTTAGAACTCCAGAATCATACATGTTCTGCTGACATGGCAGTCAAGGAGAAGGCCATTTAGACTCCAGGCAATTTCTAAAAATAAGATAGTAGGCCAGGAAATTATATTTTTCCATTACCTAGTCATATAAGAATTGATACATTAATCTAAAAATCTATATTTTCAAAAATTTTTCATTAAATAAATGAAAAGTTGTTTGATACTGGATTTGTGAAGCTATAGTTATTAAAAATAAAAGGATGGATAAATGATGATTAGTCATACATTAAGCAACGTGAATTGTTAAGATTTCCTTTTTGTTCTCATTCTTCGGTGTGTCAAACGTATTCTGCTACTTCTCAACAGAACATAATTTTGTTATATATTAATATTTATGACTTTTTGTCATGTAGAAACACAAGAAAACTAACAGCATGACTGTATCTCTCAATGCGCTATTAATTTTTTTTCAGGTATGGTATTCACTTGGAACATAGTTTCATAGCTTATAATACATTTTAATGTGTAAAAATGTGTCATATTTTATATATATTCATTTGGCACTTTTAAAGCATCTCATGTATGCATATAGCAAAACTGTTACTCTCCTGCTTATGCCTCTCATCTCTTGATTTTTTTCACAAGCATAGATCATCTCCTGAGATTGCAGCCTCTGAGCCTGTATGAATGATTTGATCTAAATTTTATGTCATTTGAGGAGAGAAGGCACTAAGATAAAAAGTTTGACCATGGAGAAAACAGGTTTTTCAGTGACTGATGTCAATAACATTTACAATAACGAATAATGAATTTTACATCCTCACACACAATAAGATCACTGCTGCACTGCTCTTCACGGCATAGATTTTCTTCCATTTTTTGCCTTGCACAATGGTGTCAGGCAAAAAAATTGCTGATAGATTATTAAGTATTATGGTTATACAAAAGGCAAGGTTGTCTGGGAGATAAGAATCTTTTACATAGACACACTGATATAGTTAGGGGGAAAAAAGCGTAAGATTTCAAGCACAAAAGCCTTTCTACAGTCCATCATCAGAGAAACAACAAATAAGAAACAAGAGTGTGGAGGCAGTAGCATTTTAAAGAACTTCATCTGCTAAGGAAATTAACTGCACAGATGTATTTCATTGCCTGGTATCATCTGATCTTTCATTCAAAGTGGACAGCCTTAAATCTATGTCATCTATTATTTTAGCAGGCGTGCAATTCCATACCATATTGCCACAAATCATGCACATATTTCTTTGTTATCATATGTTCCCTCATCTTCAGCTGACAGTTTGATGTAGTTTATGAGCTTGTATAAGTCTATTCTGTATTTTTTTTTCTGACAGACAGTTGATTTTTTGGTGGTGTACATATATTCAGCATTTCTGGGTTTAGAAGCCTAGACTTATAAGGACCCCCAAGGGAAGCAAGCAGGGTTTTTTCAGATTTGTGGGTAGGAAATTGTGGCAGAAACATCGCTCTATTGCTTAAAGACCCCCTTACACATTATAACCTTTTTGCTGTTGAAAACATTTGGCAGAAGATAGTTTAAAGTAATGCCAAGGCACAGATTTTGACAAAATTGCTGGCTATACACCCTTAACTTGTGCTGAAATGAAAGCGCAGTTCCCTTTGAAGTTACTGGCTCAGAAAGTTGTATCCCTGTTGGCATTCTTGTCAGTGGTCTCAGCAGACAGAAGCACCTTCTCTGTTGAATAGCTCTTGGTTTAAGTCCAACAGATAAGTACAACTGTCCCCACAGTTGAACTAATTCAGTGGACAGATAAAGGGATTTAATTCTCCAGCTTTCCCAAAGCTGTTCCTTTTGAAACAGTAAATTCAATGAACAGAAAACAAAATGTATAAGCCTTCCTAAGATAACCCAGGCAATCATCAAATTAAATCTAAGTATTATGTAAATGCATTCTTGGTATTGGACTTGATGTATTTCAGGATATTGCCTTTAAGCTTCCTAGTTCTCTACATATTCATTTTATACCAGAGGTCTTTCTGCCTCTGGTATAAAATACTGCAAAGCCATATTTCTTCCTGCATCTTCCAAGTTTGAGGAATCTGACTAGGTTAGGCTTTTAAACTAAAAGGCTTTTTGGCTCAAGGTTAATTAAAGGTTTAATACAGACAGTTAAGAAATTTGCTTACTTTGACTAACAGACTTAAACAATACTACAGTTTACATATTCCTATGTGGTTATAATAAGCATATAACAAACCGGAGCACAGGAAGCTCTCTCTACAGGCCTGTGGTGCTCCAACAGGTGCTCAGCACTCCAGTGGTCATACACAGACCCATGACAGGAACTAACCTCAAGGCCAGTTTATGTTTAATATCCACCACAGGGGTCATGTCTGCAGTGCTCTCTGCATGTTACACTTTGGGGGAAATTAGGTATTGAGGTGTACTCATAATTCTGTAAGTCTTTTGCAAACACCTCCTAAATATGTATTGCTGTGGTCTATCTGTTGTATCACTGACACCAATCCTGAAGACATAGTTCTCTCATTACTCTTTAATTACTTGTTGCTCATAAATGCTTCAATCCTGATTTAGCTCAAATCATATGAACAGAAAAGCTTTTCCCTGTATGAGTGGTAATATTGAGTTTTATTCCATATATCACACAACTTCTTGGAGATCAGCAGAGATCCTGGGTCACCTTTATTTCCAGGGAAAGAAAAATATTAGAAAACCTCTGTAAGTCACTGCTCGAATAATGAAGGCACTTAGAATGGAAGAGTATACAGGAGTGACACCTAGGATTCCTGGAAGTTCTGGAACAAGACCAAGGAAGAGAAAATTCCTTGGAAGCCAGCAATCAATTTGGACCTCAGGGAGATGCTTATATTTATAGCAAAAGAAGCAAGGATAAATTTTGACTGGGAATGCAATCAGCAAGCTGTACTTTACTGTGAGCAGTGCACAGAGGGATAATAAAACCCACAGACAAGAAGACCATTATCATTCTGACAATGAGATCTCTCGCAGGAGTTCTAATTTTTTTCTTGACTTCAGATTCTGAAAACAGACTCTAAGGAAGCTACAAAACAGAGACACTGGATAGCATCCTTTCTGTTAAGTTAATCCTATTTTTATAGTTTGTGTGTAATATGAATAAAAGAATATAACCTGTGTTTATTTGCCAAATGAAACATCCATGATGTGCTGATACACACTGGTATTTTAAAGGCTATTCTCCTCCTGCCTGGACAGGATAAACTGCATTTACGTCAGTCTGATAAACTGATTTATATTGTCACATGAACAATGTGTTTTATAGTGTTGTCTGACTTTGCCTATTCATTTATAGTGCCTGGTCCAGCTCACTCCTAGACAAGCAGCCTGTCATGCCTTTTCTTTTCTTAATGTGCTCAAAACAGTGACTTTGAGCTGTCCTTCCTCTTTCCCTTCCAACTGGGAGACCAGAACTACACTAGTTTCTAAGTAAAAATATTTGAGTACTGCAAAAGTAGATCCCATCCAAATTAATTTGTTTCACAGTTTGATCAGTGCCCTAGCTGTCTGTTTCCTAGGACTTTATGAGGTAAATTTCATAGCATTGTATCATCACTGTATGAGGTATATTCCACAGCTTTTTATCGAGGTGTTTTATAAGATATACTTGATAGCATTTTATGTAGCCACTTTATCAGATAGCATAAATAGCATTTTAACTGCAAACATTTAGGGCACATGTCATGGCATATAGTTGCCTACAAATATATAAATACAGAAACAGTGATAGAAGATGCAAAGAACAATGTTAACTCTCATTATTCTGAAGAAAATAATTGCAAAACTGGACTTTTGCTACAGCATATCTTTTTGTACAAGGCAATGTACTGTACAATGTTTCAAGCAGAGAGTTTTTCTGTTTTGCTTCTTACATGACAGAGCTGCTCTCTCCCAGTATATTTCCAGTCCAGTAGTACTTGTAACATAATATTTATGTATATCCTGCTAATGTATACTCACTTTTTTCTGATATATTTTCTGCTTTTTCTCCTCACAAATCAGTTCCAAGTCCTCTGACATAAGATGCTCCTGCAGAATTGCAGTCCCTGTCCTTACTCATCCAAGATCCCTGCAGTGAGTGCACTTCTACATCACTCAAAGATGCTCTGCAGCCAAGCTCCCCAGGCAAAGTCCACAAAATTAGCTCAGGCATTAGACAAACTAGGGTACCTAAATACAGAAGTAAGAGGGGTAAAATTCATGTTTCCCTGGTAGTGGGAAGAAGTCAGAAGAAAGGAAGCACAAAACTGATGATTTATTTCTGTATTTGTTTCCATGGGAACTGAACAAAAAACCCCAATAACTTCTGGGGTTTTTTTTCTGTACTTCTTACAGGCCTGCCATATTTGCTAGGGTAACCGTGAAGTACAAAATCACTAGTAGACTTCCAACACTTGTCAAATATAGAAAGGAAATAAGGTAGGCAAAGAGGCTATATTTGGAGAATTTAAAGTGAGGCTAAGAGGGGTTGGAAGGAATTTCTTTGGTCTGAAAAGGAGCAGGGCAGAATATCTAAGTGATCTGAAGCTTATGACTGAGCAATCTTGGTATGACTTGATAGGAAAAACTCTCAAAAACCCAACTCTGAAAGATTTTAGGGCACACACACACAAAAAAAATCCATTGAAACCAACTTGTTTAAATCATCATTACATAATCAAACACTGAAAGTACCATAAAGTGATAGAGCTAAATGAACACCATTATTGTCCCCCATCAGCTGTATTGACCCTCCAGTTGAATTCGGTGACTTGCAAGAGCAAGGAGTTCTAGAAGTTCATCATCCACCTCCTAGAGCCTTTCTAAACCAGCCTCTCAATCTACTCATTAGATGAATAACCATGAAGAAAGCCACATATACATATTTACACAATCAATCAAAAAGACAGAACTTTAGAGGCAACACAAGTTTCAAAACTTGTTTCCTTTATGCTGTAATTCTTTTTTCTAAGTTGCTGTTTTAAAGTATATTATCTTAAATTATTAACATTTTCCTGTAAGATGCATTTAGTTTTTTATTGAATGTATTAAAATGTAGAAGAATTTTGATAAGAAAATTTTATTTAAAGGTGTACAAAGTCAAACCTCCTACATGTGAAATACCAGGCCTTGCAAGTTCATTAATATGTCAGATAAAAATAAGAACAATGCACCCTGTCTTGAAGGTAAGAATATTGGCACTTATAAATTGAGCAAGTAGGGTCTTGAGGGTGACATTCAGCTGCCTGTGCTGAAGTTCTGCACATAGAAAAACTTCAGAGAGCTCTCACATTTCTTATTAACCATTCCATCTTGAGGGTAAGGAGGAAAACATAATATTCAAATTTACTTCAGGGTACAGACCACACAGAACAATCTGGTGTGGTACATGGAAATGCCACCATGTCTTCTTCTAAAGACGTGCTTTTGACTTTTTTTTTTTAACCAATTAAGTAATTATTTGGAGCAATGCTTAGTGCTTAGGGTATCATTCCATCAGCCAAAGCTGCAGAGTACCAACACCATTAAAACTTACAGCACTTAACAAGAATCAAATATATGTAAAGACATGAGTTCCACAGTATATAAATGATCAGAGAAAACAGTGGTTATAAACATTGCCAAAGGGGAGGAACCTGGAACCGGGCTTCCTCCTTTGTGTATAACTGGGAAAACTATGGAAGTAAAATACTGCAGAACTCAAACATGACAAATTATGTAATCTGTCCCTCAGCATTTCTTCTAAAGTAATGATTTATCTCATAATTTCAGGCACATTAATCTGTATAGTAAAGTCAAATCATGTTTCTGCAGGCTAATAAACAATGGAATAGAAATTTCAATACCGGTTTGCTGTTGGTGCATAAGAAAAAAACCTCAGGTAAGCTCTCTGTCATCCTGATTCTCCAGAGCAATTGCTGGATAACCAAAGTCTGCAGCAGTTTTTTCACACCAGTAGCCCTTAATCTAAAGAAATTTGATTCATGAAGAACAAGTCCTTCACATCCTGCTACTATTGATACTGCCAGGTCAGTTACTAGAACGTCAACTGAAGATGCTGTAAAAACTATTTGATAGTACAATGGTAATTTCCAGTGTGAAGGCAACCAAAGACATCACAATCATGTTCTCATGGATTGCTTCATATCATGACCATTTAATGGCACTGAATATTTTTTTTAGGTCTGATAGTCATAATTTGCAAGTAGCACCTTCAGCCTGCTGAGCTGTTGATGAAGTGACTGAAAAGTCACATAACTGTCTGGCTCATATTATGCTTCCCATGGTGCAAGAGAATGAAAAAAATCTCAATTTTTTTTCAGACTGCCAAAATATCTCATATAATTCTGAAATAAAATCAGCTTTGTTGCTCCAGGATCAGCTGAAGGGGCAAAACAACAGGGCACAATTCATACATGATGCACGCACTGGTGACGATGTTCTGACATAGATGACAGAGAAGTTGATATGCCACTGACAAACAAGAAAGAACTGGCTGAGGATGTGAAGGTCAGGGACAGTCTTGAGCTGCCAGAGTTTAAGATCCCAAGAGAAGGGAACAAGACAAAAACCAGCATCATAATCCTAGATTTCATGAGAGTAGATTTTGGACTGTCCAGAGCCCTACTTGGAGGAATTGCATGGGATATAATTATGAGAAAGAAGTGAGAGCTAGAAGAGGTGACTGATTTTCAATTTAATATATAAGCACATGTAAAAGTCCCCCTTTTATTGGTATTCAATAATTTTTCACTGGGAAAACATACATAGGATTTCCCTAGGTGAGCTTACATTGTTTTAATTTAGTTTTCATTCCTACTCAAGAAGACCCTTTAAAATTATCAACTTTTTAACATTTCAAAACTTTATTATGGTCTCCTTCCCTCCAAAATTTCTCATTTAGAAATATCAGATTTAAATGATGAAAAAATAAAGAATTCACCATAGGACAGATGACAACACAAACCGTAGAAATGGTTATCACAAAATATCTTTCTGACATCCAAATTGAAATCTAATAAGTAAAATAGCAAAAGCCAATGACATTCTGATACATTTCCTATGAATATATGTTTAAATATAATGTGATATCCTATTAGCACCATTTATCAAACAAAAGGTTCTTTCCTGTCTTTTTTTAAATTCATAACCAGAGGAAAACATTAAACTCTACATTTCCATTTGAAATTGAAGTACTATTTGGCTTATTTTATCTTGTTGCGTTGACCAAACATGGAGAAAAAAAATCAATAAATATGGAGAAAAAGCAATTTAAGCTCAACATGTGAGTGGATGTACACACATATAAGGCCTGATTTTGGAACTTCCCCCTTATATAAATAATTTTAATCATGTCAGAAAGAATCTATCGGCTCAGGGATAAGAGAAGAAGGGATAAAACCACTTTTCAAACTGTCTAAAGAAAAGATAAGAGCTGTAATTTTACTTCTGTAAGGGTCACTGAAAGGGTTACTGTAGAGGTGTCTGTTTGTACAGAATCTCAGCTGCAATCACAAACCAACTACAGAGACACAGTAAGACCCATATTCTCACAGATTCAAAATGAGGAAATAATGAGTAAGTAAAAGAAAATGCACAAACATGGGAGCTGAAAGACAGACAATTCCAGCTATGCTAATTATCATAACTTTTCGGTCATGATATAAAAATTTCATTAAATACATGAATAAAACAAAACTCTGGCTGATGAACTTGTAAAAGAAATTCCTTGCATGATATGGGTAGCAGCAAACAGAGAGAACATAATAGCAGCACTCTAAGACCTCCAGAAAGGTCAAAGGCTGTTAAAACTCAACAATATAAGAAGAAAAAATTGTGCAGTTTTCTGTTTTCATTCTCGTATGTTACAGAAGATGGACTGCAGCATTGAAACATTTCAGTATGTGCTGAGTATATTTTTTCTTGTTTTAGCCTGGAAGAGGGAAGAGTAAGTTGAATATCATTCTAGTAATTAATTGAAATCCAGGTTATTTTGGCACTTCTGGAAGCTGGAATCACATCTGACTAAACGACAATTCCAAACAGTCCTTGTATAAAATCAGCAGGACATTACTCAAAGTGGTCCTCGTTACATTTGATGATTAAAAAAAAATCTTTCTAAACACAGTGGACCATCAGAGAGAATGTAAGAGTAAATCCTGCAGTACTTTGCTGGGTTTTGACAATCAGAAAAGAAATGAAGATATGCTTTGCTGCTTTATTGAATCAGGGTGAACTTATTTCAGCAAGTATATGTGTAAATGTACACACATACATAACTAATTCTGTTAGCATTTTTAAAAAATGAATACTGACTTCAATGTCCTCACAACTATGGTCTGTGTGTGCAGGCTTACACTGGTCCTAGGCAAAAACACAGGCTGGATGTCGTGGAGAGACAATCCAGACCAAGACATTTATTCTTTGCTGCATTGTCTTTCAGTAATGAGAAGAGTTTGATTCCATCTTTCCATAGGGAAAATTCACTTGATTTCCTCTTGAACCATGAGATGAACACCATGGTCTATTTGCAACATTTTTACATATTTATAGTTTTTTCTCCATAGCCACATTCCATACACATAATCAGGATATTGTATTTTTAGATGGATAGTAGTACATAAAAATAATTCTTTTTCTGCTTATGAGCTTTACAATTTGTACATACATATGCATGCATGAAGGAGACAAGATGTTGCAATCCAAAACTTGTTTAAAAAATCACAAACTCTAGCTACATGCATATTTTTACAAATATTAAAATCCATAGTTACATAAATGTTGTCAATGCTACATTCATCTACTAATGATCAGCACACAAGACAGCTGGCAGCACTTCACAAGAAATATATCAATATGTCTTTCTTAGTAACTTATTTTTAATCATACTTATATTTTAAGCAAGAGACAGTATGGGAAACAATAAAGGAAATTGAGTGAAAGCTTGAAGGTAACTTACAAACAAGCAAGGGCTATTCTATTTTGTGCTTTTACGTATTTTTACAATCTTTTAGATTTCTTCTTATTGCTTTTATGTGTAACTTTTTCTTTTACATTTTCCTTTCTCCACTCCATGGCATGATAAAGCTACTGAATACTCACACTTTTTATATGCAAAAAAGGAATCCTTTTGATTGAAATATAAATATCCTTCTTCCTTCTTACAGAAATTTACAGTAATACAGTAAAAAATTATAATGATTTTTCAATGTTGTAAAGAGACAATAGGTTTGACAGTTAAAGATGTCAATGACATCATTATAATGACATCTTGTGACACTAACATAATTATTTCGGTCTTCACTATATATTATCAGTAGCCACATTTATTATCTTTTTACTTCTCATTTATTTTTCATATATAGTTTTTTATATAGCAAGTGGCAAACACATATTGGGACATAAAATTTGAAAAAAACTTGTATTCTTCTTCAAAGCAATTAAGTCCTATACATTTTTATCTGATATTGCTATATCTCAGAGTTCTTTAAATTGCAGACTATACTTAAAATTTAAAATACAGACTTGAGTGTCCTTTGTAATAAAACATTGCACATTTGGTTAGGACATGACTGTGCTACTACAGGAAATTTGTTACTGATCTAGTACCAGTTTATTAGGCTGATATTCTACTGCAGAGAGAAATCGTATAGACAGTAAAAAAGTAGTATTAGAACCCGTAATTCAAGCCTAATGAAGCAACATTAGCACTTTTATGTTGTACTTTCTAATTAGAAAGTCTGTTAATGAAATTGGGGCATTTACTTAATTGCTGTGAACAATTATTTTCAAATTAAGCCTAGCAATTAAATAGCATGATTAAACTCATGCTACAGGCTCTTTAGTAGAGATATGGTAAGTATCTTGCCTGTCGTTTATGCACGGTAGTCAGAACTGTGAAAATCTTCTGACTAGCCAATGTAAATTAAGTGCAATGCCATTTCACCAAGAATGTGAATGAATATGCAAAAAGGGGAAAAATCCCACCTCTGTTATGGAGTCCAAATAACAGCCAGAAAAACTCTTTCAAAAACTAGTTGTATTGGTGATATTTTCTCATAATTTCTTCTGTACAAGGGAAGGTCAAGGAGATGAATGCAAATTTATCATATTAGCTTGCATTCCATGTAGCAAGGATAATGAAATAAAATGCATTTTCCTGTTAAGGCCACAGTTAATGCTGACAACCTTTAAACCATTTGATCTCTCCTAAACACCTTGCATAGGAATTTTTCTGGTGAACAAACAGAGATAATTGAATATTCTGAATTAGTTATACCAGCAAGATTGCAAGGTGATATGTATGACTTCATAGGACATACATGTTACTTTTTATAAAACACAGAACCCCATTCATCAAAGCAGGACACTGAATGCAGAGTTGTGTCTCACATGAGATATAAATCCTGTTGCATGCTATTGCTTTGATTCTAATGATAAAAATGCATTGAAACTAGGAAATGGGTATTTTTAATGGTCAACAAACTAGTTAAGAACCTATTAAGAATATATGATATTTGCAGTATTAGAACCCCAGGGAGAAAGAAATATTAACTGAGTCAAAAACTGGTAGTGCTCTCTTTCATCAAGTAATATTTAGGTGCAATTCATTTTCTACTAACAGCACACTAAACTTAAAAAAACAAATAAAAATACATAATTTAAATAACATACTTTTAATGAAATCTTTGAAAAGTGATTAAAAATAACTGACTTCACAGCATTAGTTTTCAAGTATAAATAGATCCTAAAAGAATCCTAAATTTCACTTTATTGCAATAATTCAGCATGTGTTAGCTACTATTCTTAAGTACTTAAGTACTTACTATTCTTAAGTACTTAGCTACTATTCTTAAGTACTATGAAGAAGTAAGTCCTTGTAAGCCATTTTTCATAGATGTCTTTAGTTAATAAAAGTTCCCCATATTTATGTATGTGGGGAAAAAAAAAATCAGAGTTTGAAATGATAAAAGTATTTAAAAGTTTGTCACACATCAAACACAGTGAGAATATGGATCTGAGGATTAGAAAAAAATCATGCTAATTAAATTCAGGGGTAAAAGACTTTGAAAGCATGGTATCCAAGAGAAATAAATGAAACAAAAACTGAATTATGCTTTCCAAATGTCTTTTACGTATATACCAGCCAAGTAAGGTATCATGACCTTATTATATGAAAAATATGGAAACAAATAGAAAAAATATGAAAAGAATAGAAATTGTTCTGACAAAAGAAGTACAATTTTACTGACAAGTACTAAATCAACTACCTTAGCTGACTTCTCACTTCTTCAAATCAGCACAGCCTTTTAGCTCTTCAATGAGCTAATAATTCTAATTTAACAAAGTAAAAATCAATTTACCCCTGTCTGATATTTCAGCTTTCCTTGTGTGTGTGTCCATGTGTGTGAGTTAGAGGTTTTTAATACTTCATATAATGATCCTTATGTTCTGGAATTTAAAAGCATACAAAAAAAGTGACTGAGTTTCTACCAGAATATTTTTTTCTTCAATATATAATCCATAATATAGTTCTTCCAAATTTGGTATTATGATTTTTTGAAAAATAATAATCTTGGCTTTGGAGTTAAATTCAACTCAGGTTATTTTCTTGTTGTAATTATTTCAGTAAGTGTGAAAGAAGAACTTCCAAGAGAAAAAAATGTTTGACAACATGTTTTATCCCAGTTAGAAATATTTGACCAGAGCAGCACAGACTACACTTCAGGAACCTTCCTGATTAGAATTTTTAGTGTTTTAAAAGTTGCATATAGAAGCCAAACAGTTCAGAAGAATCCTTACACTGAAGCTGTTACAATTAAAGCTTAATTTAAAACACTGTGAATTTGGAGATAGGGATACTACTTGGAAATCCTTTACTGGAAAATTTGGACATAATTAATAGATGCATAATTTCTGACCTCTGATATAGTTGATGACACAAATCTTTAAAGTATTTGTGACAGAATGCTAAGCTTTTTATTATGAAAAAGAAGTGTTGGACTAAATAAAATTAATATATATTTGCACACATTTAAAAGAGTATTTTTTAATAATGCACATTTTAATGCTATACTAATACATTTATTGCTCAATTCTGTTGCATGATTAGTGAAAAAAATTAGACAAACACATTAATTTTTTTGTATTATTTGGGGTTAATAATTTTTTGTCTAAACCATTGTCTTGCAGATTTTGTAGTATTTTATGTTTATATAAAGTACCAGGTACCTTGACAAATCAGATCATTGTTCTCACTGGTGTCACTCTTTACATCAAGAGCTACATTACATAGTAGATATGACTGTGCTTACATTTCCACCAGTGTCAATAAAATAGATATTAAAATCTGTAATGTCATCACAGATGAGAATGTTACAGACAACAGAGAGCAATGAAAAATTTGAAGCGATGAATGCCTCTGAAAAAAGTCTCATTAGGTGTTAATTTTTAGGGGTTAATTATGAAAGAGTTATGACTTGCAACAATTAATATTTTCATTAGACAGGGATTCTTTGTAGACACTGACAATATAACATGGAGATCTTTAATTGTCCTCTTTGAGGAGTCCCTAGGGACAGTTACTAATTCAAAAGAAATGTTGCTTGTGTTTCTACAGCACCTACAGCCCTTCAGAACCATTTACTGAGCTAGAAGAACTAACAAAAACTCATTTTAAGAAACTTTTCACAAAGTGAAATCATAAGAATCAAAAAATGTATGAATATGTGAAACAAATTCCAAATTAGTGACTATTATGGAATAATCTAGAGTTAAATGACTCAAAATATGCAGTGAGCAAGCAAAACTTAGAGTAAGGAAAGAAGGGAATTTTACTCTTCCTGTATGCACACTTATAATATACTTGATAGAAAGAACAAACTAAGTACATCTGGTAAGTACTGGCCATTGCTTAATGCTTATAATAAAATGAATGGCTCTAGAAAAGCTGAGGTAAAAAAAGCTTTCTTGAAAAGCCTCTTATTAAAAGAATGAGGGGTAATACTCTATAAACAATGATCAGGAGGTTTATTCCAAACAGAAGAAAATTAAGTGTATTTTAAGTGCATCTATGATGGCCCTAGAGTATTCTGCAAGGCCCTTAACTGTTATTTTTCTTTACTGAACTTGTTTTTTTTATTTTTTAAATGGGAGGAAAGCTCACAGGAAAATGTTTAAATTAAAATACAAGAAAAGTTGTTCAAAGATGGAGAAGTATTTGATTTTTTCTTTCCATAGACACCAATGCATTCTATATGATGAATTTTGCTGTAGCGTTTAGAGATCTATAAGTCACTGGTATGTATGGCATTTTACAAATTGGAAGTGTTTTCCTGTGGTGTAACTAAGAGTCCTTCTGGGCTATGAAGTAATCTGTCTCACAAAAGCTGTAGGCAAAAATCAACAATTCTAAAAAGGAGAAGTTAGAGTAAGAGACTCCAAATGGCTGGGAGAGATGTGCATTTTGAAGGAGAGACAAGTTACTTCAATAGAAATACATGACGCTAAGCTCTGTAACATACAAAGGAAATGGTGGGGTAAAATAAAATTAACATATAATTACTTCAGTAGAATTATTTTTAAATTAATTATTTAAACCAAGCCTTAAACCTAGCCAAAGAAGTAAAAATGGCACATAGAAAATGCAGTATAGAATGAATTCCAGCAAGATGAAATTTATGGTTTAAGGTTACAGTGTTAAGAATATAGAGCTGGAATACAAAACCCCATCCTGCTCTGGATCATTATTTGGGTAAGGAAGGCTACCTCATCAACATGAGATCCTTCATTATTCTTTCAACAATTATTCTGCAAAATTTTAGTCAGTACCTACCCGAGACTACTACTTTAGCCACAGCTTCTGCTGGTTTCTAGAAAATCATTAAATCAGCCATTGACACAGTTTTATGTATCTTTATCCCAACTCATCCCAGAGGATTATCTATGATATGACTATCATTCTGTTGAGCACCATCAAGCAAGCCTACACAAAGACTGTAAGGAAGTTCACTGTGGAGCTTGGCACATACCCTATGCAGCCATTTGTTTCCTTATTCAGATGATGTATTACAGAAGATTGCTGCTGCTAAATGAGGTCCCGGAAAGCAGAGAACCTTGCCAGCACCTCAGACTCTGTCAAGATTTGGTATTGCCTGCTCAATTTTTCTGTGCCACTTAAGGACTTAGGTGTTCTCAAGGCCATTGTTATTTCTTCCACTTATTCAGCTCCCCCTAGCTTTTTTCCCAAATGTATATAAATGTACTTTGAGATGTGTTCTTCCTTACTTTATATTACCAATAAATATACTGTAAATCTTAAATTTAAAAAAAAATAAATTGTCAAGATAAGAGGACATAGGAATTTTCATCATACCACGCATTCCTTATTGCATTCTCTTTGATTCCTGGCCATTCTATTTTTCATTGATGAATGGTATTTACCTGAAATTTTGCACAAACTGTATGTATTATCATAGGTCTGTAATTGTTAATGTCTGTTTAAATTTATGGTCAATAGTTTGGATTGTCATCCCTCCCTTGAACACCAACTTACTCTGCTCCCTAGATATTCCTTACAGCAAAGCATTCCTGGATCCCTTCCCAAATCTGAATATTTACCTTGAGTGTCCTTGACATTGTCCCTATCATATAAGTTATTTCTCTTCTAAGATCTTCCATTCCAATTCTCAGACATAATTATGCAATCACTAAAATAAACTGCTCAGTCCCACAAAACTCTTAGTCCACAGCTATTTCTGTCCAATCTTTTTTTCCAATTTATCCACAATCCTTAGCTGTACAAGACACCATCTGGGGAAGGAAGGCTTCCTAGACTTCAAACAGGATTCAAGATAAGGGAGAAGAAGAGAGGTAAAACGATCTAGAGCATTCCACTTGAACTGGTCAGCAAGAGGGAGGAAAGATCTACTAAAAACACAGCATGTGTAACTAATGGAAAGGTAATAAGAATGGTGGCTATCCAAGTCCCCACTAGTGTGACAACTGGCCACTGTACATGACAAGATGCCTCTTAGACTCTTTGAGGCAGTAGATTTTTACCTCTGTCATGTCCTCGTCTGTATGTGCCACTCTTTAGATGGTCATTCACAGGAAGGCTGTCAAAATCTCAGTTCAACAAAAGAATATAGCAGTAGCCACAAAGATAATGTTCAAAATGCTGAACTTCACAGAAAAAGAAGTGTTTTCAGATGCAATTCACAGTTTATACATGGTGCAACATGTATTGCATCTTGCAGGTTTTTGGAATGCTGTGCTAATCAAAAATAGTACAGCTCCCTTGGATTCACAGTGGGGCAGATTTAATTCCACTGTGAAATCTCTGCAGTTCCCAGAATTCCTAACTGCTGCTCCTTGGCTGAATCACAGCAATAGTACTAAACAAAAAAAAAAAAAAACAAAAAAAAAAAACCAAACAAAAAAACCAAAAACATCCATAAGAGTCACTGTGATTAGATGCTTAATGGAAAAATTTATGTCCTTCCGTTATACTTTCTTGTCTCACACAGTGTCATGCTGATGGATAGTCTATACTTGCTCATTGTACATGTAAGAAACTGATGGGTGGGAATGACAGTTAACCTTGAAATCATGTTGCACAGTTGCACTTCAGAAACACCTGTGAGCCTTGGTTGGGGGGGGGGGGGAGGAAGGTAAAATATTTCAATTTTTTTTTTGGTTGTTTACCTGATTAAACACTCTGGTAAGATTTGAACTCCTTCATACTGTTTTTGACACCCAAAATCATATGAAGAAAAAGTCCCTCTGACCAGCAGGTAGACATAACACATATTGTGCTGCACGAAGGCACAAAAGTAATGGATAATTATAACTGACGAGGTTTTCAAGTACTTACTGCTTGAGACCTTCAACATCAACTTTGATACAAATGTTTCATCCTCTTTTTATAACTCATATTTTTACCATTTGCTTAAAAGAAATAACAACAAAATAACTAAGATATATTTTACCAAGTTGTTATCCATAGAACTTACAAGCTAAACTCCAGATCTAAAAGTAATTCTGACAGATCCTTGCACTTGTAAATGTCTCTGTAACATCAGTAGGACTCTCAGGGGGCCATTTCCATGAAGTGCATTCAAGTATATCTCTATCTTTTCTGGGTCTGGGAAAACATTTGGTAGATTGCCTAAGCTACAAAGACCTGAAAAAACTTCTGTGTCCTTTTCATCCACATGTTTATTGGGAGAAATTTAAGGAATTAGATAATACTTAAAGAATAAGTAAATATTGCTCAATTTTTTTCAGATTCCTTTTATCTTTGGCAGTGGCATGTTATTATAAAGGTCTTTGTCTAATTTGCCTACATAAGCACTTAGCAGAGTATCAGATCAAATATGTTATTTTAAACAAATATTTTTGCCTTAAATTTTCATAATCTATATTTGATTTATCACAATAGTCATCTCTGTTCCCTCTGTTCCTTCTGTAAATAACATTATTATAGTGTAGGTGAAGAATATTAATTTTAGATTTTCTTAAAAATGCTTTTATATATATATACACACACATATATATGTAAGGAAATTGTTGGGAAAAAAAATCACTCAAAACCCAACAAATCAAGCCAGAGCAAAATACACCACATGGAATAATTCAGAGGAATATAGTTCCTTGGTAGGTGCAGCCCAGGAATTAGACCTGCCATTGTTGCTGCTAACTCATGTTCAGCTTGTTGCCCACCAGGACTCCAGATCCCTCTCAGCAAGGTTCCTCACCAGCCACGCCCATGATGATGTGCAGTGAGCTTTTTGGTTATTTCATCCCAGGTGCAGAAATTATCACTAGTCTTTTATAAATTCCATGCTGTTCTCGCTAGCTCACCTTCCATCCTGCCAGGTCTCCCCGTGGGATGGCTCACCCTTGTGACATGTTCACTTCAGCACCACGTTTGGCACCACCAGGAAACCTGGTGAGGGTGCTTTCAATCCCATCACCTGTGTAATTCATGAACATCTGGGACAAAAAGGGCCCAGTGCCAATCCCTCAGGGACCTCACTTGTGACAGGTTGCCAACCTGAGCAAAAGCCATTGATTACCATCCTCTGGGTGTGAACTGTTTCCAACTTCCTACACTTCTCACATACAACCCATTCAATCTGCATCTTTCCAGTGTGTTGAGGAGAGGTCATGGGAAACAGCACTGAACACTATACTGATGTCCCAGTAAAGAGGTTAAGTAAGGAGGTATTTTTATATCTCTGATGTCAGTAAAGGTAATTATATGAGTTTATTGCTTATGTTCCCAACTAAAATGTCAGAAAACTAAGAAGGCAACAAACTAAAAGCTTTTGTGGGTTGGCAAGAAATATTTTGTAAAGGGAAATGCAGTGTAGTAAAACTCAGTACATGTGGCTTATTATAAATGATAATAGATAGAAATTGAGAAGTAATTAGTTTGCAGTGTACAACTGCCTTCACAAAGACATGCTGGACACTGAAAGTCTCTGGAGTCTAGTAGCCAAAACCAAACGAAAAGAAACAATAAAAAGAAATTAAAATCAGAAATAAGGAGGAATGCACACTTTTCTATTTGCAGGTCAAGTTTTAAATTCAATTTGTCAGGAATTGCATATTCTTTTGCTTTTGATGTCCCTAAATTTAATGGTTTTCTAATTTAGCTCTTTGGTAAATTCAGGTCTAGATAAATTAAAGTATTTTCTACATTTAACAAACTCCTGTTTAATATATCAGTAAAGAAAAACACTTTCTCAACCAACTCAGAGGTATTATTCCAATTTAGCTTCAGAATTTAAAGGGAGCAGATCAGAACTGCACTGAACAATTTTTTTCTCTTATGCTTTAGGATGTCATAGCAATGCCATGTTTGCGTTCAAAGGAGCTGTACTGCCACAGGAGGTCCTATTCATAGTGAGGCTCAAACAGACATTCAAACAATAATTATCTGATCCCAAAAAGGCATTTGTTAAGTATCTGGAGAGCTGAGGTTGTCAAAACCTTGTGGATACTGTATTTGCAGAAGGGTTTTAGAATGTATGAGAGGTAAAAAGTAGTGTCAGCTTTGAAACCTATGACTGAACAATAAAACCTACCTGTTCTCATATCAGTGAATTGCATCCTGCTCAGTCATCGCAACACCTCTATTTTTTCTTTCCTTTTCTGTGGTGCCATGATGGCCTCCCCATCCTTTCATATTGCTTCTCCTCTTCTAGTATTAAGCTCTGCGTCTTTTTTCTATACTTAAAGGTATTCCACCTCCTCTTATTTCAGCACCCTATCTAGCCTATGTTACACCAGATGTTGAGCAGTTTTTAGAGTAAAACTCTCTGAAAACCTGGGCATTTGATATTCTCAGAAACTTCAAGCAAGAGAAACAAAACCCAAGACTTTGTCACTGCAGATGACATGCTGGTTTGATTTGTTACTGTATTTTTTTTATTGGAAAGAGCAGAGGGAAATAAAGAAGATAACCATGCTGAATATAGTTTCACAGCATGAACAGGTGTTACAAGGAGTTGATGATATATAATTGAGGGAACAAGAATATTACTTAGTCCAAGCCTGTGGTGTGTTTGTACTTTTGAAGACGCTCTTTTGTGAAATACGTACAAAATAAACATTCTGAATGGAAACCAATCAAACAAAATAATGAAAAGAAAAAAATGAACCCAAGCACCAAGAAATTATATTTTTGCAAAAATAAAGAGGAGTCATGAAAGATACACAGTGGTGCTGAGACAATGTTTTTTTCCTTACTCTGAGCTGCAGTGAAACACCCAAACTACCAATTTAGGAGCCATAGGAGAAGTAGATCCTGTTTTGCAACATGGTGCAGTACATTCTTGCAATGAATTGTTTACACTGGAACACTATCTGTTTTTAAACACCTTTTCATAGAATTCTAGAGTCCTTTACATTGAAAAAGACCTTTAAGATCATCAAGTCCAACCATAAACACTGTCAAGTCCACAACTACACTATGGCCCTAAGCACCACATCTATGGGTCTTTTAAATACCTCCAAGGACAGTGACTGGGCAGCCTTTTCCAATGTTTAACAATCCTGTCCGTGAAGAAATTGCTCCTAATATCCACTCTAAACTTCCCTCAACACATTGTGAGACCATTTCTTCTCATTCTGTAACTTGTTACCTGGGAAAAGAGATCAACACCCACCTGGCTACTACCTCCTTTCAGGTAGTTCCAGAGAGAAATAAGATCTCCCCTGAGACTCCTTTCCAGCACCACCAGGTCCTTTTCCACTGGACAGCTTTCTAGACCCTGCCCCCTGCCTGTACCCTTGCATGGGGTTGCTGTGACCAATGTGCAGGAACTGGCCCTTGGCCTTATTGAACCTCACACCACTGGCTTTGGCCCATTGATCCAGACTGTCCAAATCCTTCTGCAGAGCCTTCCTACCCTCCAGCAGTCAACACTCACACTGGACTTGGTGTCACCTGCAAAGTCACTGAGGGTGCACTTAGTCCCTTCATCCATATCATTGACAAAAATATTTAACAGGACTAAACACAATACTGAGCCTTGTGGAACCCCACTTGTAACTGGCTGCCAACTGGATGTAGGTTCATTCACCAGCACTTCTGGGATCAACCATCCAAACAGCTTTTTGCCCAGAAAACAGTGGACCTGTCCAAACCATAAGCAGACATTCTCCAGGAGAATTATGAGGGAAATGGTGTCAAAAGTTTTATTACAGTCCAGGTAAAAAACCATCCACAGCCTTTCCCTCATGCATTTTGTGCGACACCTTGTCAATGGAGGGAATCAGGTCAGTCAAGCAACACTTGCCTCTCATAAACCCGTGCTGGCTGGGCTTAGTACCATGGTTGTCCTGCACATGCCATGTGACAGCACTCAAGATGATCTGCTCCATGACCTTCCCTGGCACTGAAGTTAGACTGACAGACCTGTAGTTCCCCGGATTCTCTTTCTGACATTTCTTGTAGATGGAAGTGGTATTTGGTAAACTCCAGGCAACTGGGAGATTCCTCCCCAGTTAGCCAGGGCTTCTGAGAAATGATGGAAAGCTGCTCAGCAAGCACTTCTGCTTGCTACATCATGTTATTATCCCACTTCTGCTGCAGCATGGGCTCCTCTCTCCATGGGTCTTCAGGTCCCTGACAGGAAGGAGGTCAGGTCCAGCACAGGCCTCCCATGGGTTCTCAGCCTCCTCTCAGGCACCCACCTTCTCTGGCACAGGTCTCCTCCATGGGCTGTAGGTGGATCTCTGCATCCCAGAGGCTCTCCATGGGCTGCAAGGGCACAGCTGCTCCACCACGGTCTGCACCACAGGCTGCAGGCGACTCTCCAGTGACTGGAGCACCTTTTGTCCCTCTTTCTGAGCTGATCTTGGTGTCTTCAGAGTTGTTCCTCTCACATGTTCTCATCCTACTCTTCTCTGGCCACAGTTACCTCTGCCCAATAACTTGGGTTTTTTTGTCTTAAATCTGTTATCACAGAGGTGTTACCACCATTTCTATTTCGCCTGGCCTTGGCATGTCTGTCTTTCAAGCAGCAAGCATTGGATCTGCCAGACATGGAGAAAGCTTCTGATATCTTCTTACAGAAACCACCCCTGTAGGCCCCTCCCCTACCAAAAACTGTCATGCAAACACAAAACACATAGCAACATTAAATCCTACAAAGCCTGAACAGATGATTTTTTTAAAGAATTCAGAATAGGGAAAAATATTTTGTTTTCTGTCTTATAGTATGCTGTAAAATATGAATTGTAAAACACGCTGAAAACATAAAAAACACAGGCATTAGGTTTTTACTCTACATTTAACACTGCCAACTTTATTTCAATTAAAAATCTTGGTATCTCTGGCATTCCTGGCAGCATTCCATCATTGTAATAGTTAGCAATGTACACAATATATAAAATAGAACTCTCCAATCTCATTCATGTAAGAGTAAATAAAGTGCTGAGGAAGCTTTCCTTATAAGGGATAATGACCAGAACATTCTGTGTACAAAGCCCTTTGTACACAGGACACATAGTAAGATGGTGTGGAAACAATCAATGCTGGCATAGCAGAATGTAACAAAAGACAGATGTCAAACAATATGACAATGCAGTATAATGGGAACAGGGGAAAGTGGAAAGCCAGAGCATGAAGTTTTTGATGAGATATAGAATAGAAATTCTCTTCCCTTTCAGTACATAAACAGAAGGGTAGTAATTTGGGAGAGTGAGAGGCATGTTTACAGTCAAGAGTGCACTGAAACTCTAGGTCTGGAGATGAATCTATCAAATTTGTCCAAGCCTGTTTTATGGTATTTCAGCATTTCCAACTCAAGTTGGAAAACAGGAAGGAAATAAATACTGTCAAAGCCTAAAAAGAGCTTAACAAAAGGTTGTATTCTAAATGTGAACACAATTTTAAAGGTTTTTCCTTCCATTCTTTGTGAATGATTAATCAAAAAGTGTTATGAAATGAAAGCAAAATAGGTCCCTATAAATGTTGCTTAAAGACAGTGTTTATAGAAACAAAAGGAAAGACAATAAAAATGCATATTTTGGTTTTTTTCCCCCCTTTGTTGTCTGTTGTCCTAAATATTGCAGGTGGCACCAGAAAAACCTGGTGAAAAGAAGAATGCACTTCAATACCTTGCACAACAAGGCCACTGCAGATGTAGATAACACTTTTCTCTCTAAGTTAATGTCATGCAGATACCTTTGAGACCAAAAAGAATCAGTTCTATATAAATTCAATTTCATGAGAATTCAGTACAAAGAAGACTCAATATGAATGTTAGATATATTGCATTGAATTCCTGTTAGGAGAAAGAAAAACCTCACCCATCTATTTATTTGCTTCTTTTAACACTGGTTAAAACCAAGTCTTTGGATGGATTTACAGAATTTATTTCTGCACTGATCCTGAAAGAATCAAAAGCAATTACCAGGAAATGATAAAAAGAATGAGGGACAAATGCATTTCAAACACTTTTCATTCAGGAAATGGCAGGATCAGACATGCTGGCTGTGTTCCAGTTTCAAAATGTGTTTTCAGTCTAAATTATTTTTGTTCTCTCTCCCTGTAATTAAATATAGTGTAAGTGGGGTGCTAGATACACCTTATCTCTGCAATAGAGTAATTCCCCTATTAATGGAAAGATAAGAGGGAATAAAGTGGAATGAAGCTGACACTTAGCTCTGAATTAAGGCCTAAACAAGTACAGCAGTGAGACATTAATTTTATTTGTGTTTCTCATTCTCTACCCCTAAGTTTTCCACTTAACATTTGTGTTTCTGATTTTATCTTAGGAAAAACAGTATATATGGTAGTTGCTTCTACTAGCATGAAACAGAGACATTGTGAACTAGAAAAATTATCACAAAAATACTATGTTTCCAGCCTTAGCTTTAATCTTCAAACTAAGCATTATAATGAAATAGATTCTTAGGGTTTTCCAGATTTGGCCTTGTCACAGGACAGCTAGTGTGTAGCTGAACAAGATAAATCTGGCCATAACAAATCCAATTCAGCTGACCTGGCTCATTCTAGAGAAGAGGTAACAGACACCTCAGGCAACCCTGTTCAAGCTTAGATGCAGACACACCACTGGCCAGAGAACTGGGTAGAGGGAGATCCCATCCAAACAGCTATCTAACCTGGGAAATTCAAAGCCCCTGTAAAAATGGCAGCCATAGTAAACTTGTGGCTGTTTGTTGATGACTCGATGTGTTGTGTTGTGTTGTGTTGTGTGTCTGTCTCCAACCCACGACCCCATGTAACAGGGCTATTATGTGAAGTTCTATTTCGTGTAACCACCTACTTCACTGGTCTTCGTAATGCAAAGCCTGATTCCTATTCTCATTGTGCGATGTTTTGGTATTAGGGGTCCAAAGTAGCAAGTAAAATCCATAGATCCTCACTCTACAGAGTAATTTTCTCTCTTTCTTATCAGCATTGGCTAATGACATGGAACTTGCATGGAAGAGCAGAGGCTGCCAGAGTGTGATACTGAGTGAATATACTGTTTTATTTGCAATAGTCACATTTTGGTAAGAAAAGCTCTAAAAATAAAATAAACCCTCTAGTTTGATGTAGTTATTAACCAGCACACAATGAATGAAACATTGAGAGCCATGAACAATGTGGTCTACTAAAAGAAAAAACCACAGTCAAACTACACAGCATTTAAAAACTCAGACTAGAGAATAGAAAAACTCAACCTAGATGGTAAACCAGATTTCCAAATGAAGACAGAAAGGAAAACACTGTAAATGGTACCAAAAAATGAGTCTGCATGGAAGATAAGTGGATTTTTTTCTATTTCACTGAAGAAGCAATGAGAAATTAATAAAACAAATGCTAGAAATGAAAATATGTTTGCACTTGGTAAAGTTGTATAATGAGTAACATAATTCTCAAGATAATGAGATGCAATTTTTCATTTGAAACCAAGAATCAAAACAAAAACAGATTAGATTAAAGCTGACCTTCATGTAAATATTCTGGAATGGTACAGCTTTCTTAATTACAGACAGACTCATCATCTAACACGAGCAATCTCTGTGAGAAAGTAATCAAACAGAACAGCAATAAGGAAACTTCTTCTAAAAAAACAATGGAGACTGAATCACCATCATCATAAAAAAAAAACCCAAAACAGTAAAGTTACTTTTAATTGAAAGACTTTTCAGTCTCTCATATCTCTCATATCAATGAGAGACATATTGCAACATAAAGTTCGATACATTCTTGAAAAATGCCATGAAAATCTGGGTAACTCCTCAGACCTGTATGACCTCTATCCTATTCAACTTCAGTGGTCACAAGTTTAATGATAGTTCAACAATATCTGCACTGCACTACTTACTACTGTAAGTTTTTGTAGCTACTGATATAAAGTATAATAAGCAGGATGGAACACTTATTCAAGAGCATAGAAATAAAATCATAAAGGAAGAATGTCCAAAAACTGAATAGGACAGAAATGTAAAAGAAAAAAAAAGCTACACATATAGTAAATACATGCCTCCAACAGAGGAAAGCATCTACATTGGGATGCTGTCACAGACATTTCCAATATGCACACTGTGCAATAAAGAAGCTGCCAACCATCCAGCTGCCATATTTACAATCACACTATTGGATCAATGACCCATTTCAGTGGCATTGTAAAGCCAGCAGCAATGTGATTCCAATAATATGAAGCTCAAACAGCCTGAAGGATTGCAACTAAAACTTAGGAGACAGACAATGAAACCCTTCTCTGGTGGGTGGATACATTCAGTAAAACGTCAGTAAAAAACTCACAGAACAAGACACCTTTCTTCATCGAGTTCATAATGGTTGCACTGAGCTTATAACAGCTGGCACACCAAGGTGCTGGAAAAAGGAGGACATCATTGTAGTTTCTGTTCAGCTTTCTAACAGAATGTGGGGAAAATACATGCTCTCGGTAAATTCACAGGCAAAGCAAGCCGCATTGTGTACATCCACAAAAGTGTGCAGACAAACCAGTGAAGTTAGTAAGCCAAAGAGGAAAAAGCACTTTTCATCTCTTGAGACTAATGCAACACTCGTCAGTAGACTTGTAAGAGCAAGACAACAATGTTTGTGTTTGTGTTAAGTAAACACAGAATCTACATTAAGACATACTTCCTGATTTCTCCATGGCAACGTCATTCACGTTGCTTGTGACGCTAAATGGGCTCTGGGATTTCACACATGTTGTGTCAATATTCCTCATGCTTCTTCATAGGTATCACAGAACATGAACACATGCCAAGTTTCTCTAAGAAAACACAAGAACCTGAGACAGCCAAGATTATAGATATGATCTTATCTTAGAATAGAAAAAAAAAAAAAAAAAAGAAAAGGCAACACAGGACTATACTTGACTCGCAGTTGCAGGGATGTTGGTATGTCCCAGCAAACAGAAAATTACAGAATTACTGATTCTTTATTAACTAATAAGTACATGTCCATAAACTTCACTAAATCTAAAAATGGTGGATGTGCATAGCATTCACCAAATGAGATATGTGACCTTGACCAAATTATGATCTGTATAAGTAAAATAGTTTTTGAACTGGATCATGGAATGAGGTGGTTTGTAATAAAGATCATGTTACTGCATCATACTTTGGGAGCAGAAGAAGAAAGGTCAGAACTAACATTATTTAATTCACAGTGTCTATTTAATCAATACATTGTTTCCAATAAACATAGTTATTACAACTATATCAGATTAAGAATGCTTCTCATTTTCTGTTTCTAATTGTTTCTATGAAGATCAAGCACTAGAACAGATGAATTTAACAATAACAATATTCTGAATAACCACAGGGTACCTTTTGCTCCACTGTTTCTTCACTTGTTGCTCTGCAATTTGCCAGGCTTAGAAGAAAAATTAAAAATACCTACCTGACTACTTATAGAGACAGCCCTTATCAACTCATTCTATTCTGTCACAGTAGTTACTCTAAACAGTAGAGATATTTTTCATTCTGAGTGACAAAATCAAAAAAGACATTGGAATATTTTTTCTGCTGGTTTTTGAGGTACTGAAATTCAAAAATCCTAGTGCTTGATACTTCTGAGCACATTGACAGCAAAGCACTAGACAGAACTCTCAAAAAGCTCTTCTAACATGAATAAATACATGATATAAGCAAACCCTCACACTCTAGACATCAATGACTTAACTGTGCCATCTTCTTTACACTCCTCCACTATTAGACCAGACTACATATTTGAGGATGATTTGAGCCCAAATTGCAGGGTTTATTGTTTGTTTTTCAAAAAAAAAGAAAAGGAATGGAAAGCACATTAAGGGCCTAATGCCATCCTCTCTCATATCTAAACACATTGTATATGATGAATATTAAAACATGTTCAGAAGTGCTGTTCACAGACTGACGCAGACGAGTGGAGGCAGCTGGGAAAAAACCCCTACACTTGTAAAAAGGGTATTCAGGTTATAGATTGTCATGTTCACAGGTTTTATGGGAACAGAACATATGTCAACAGTCTAAGGGAAAATGGAAACTTGTACTGTTTGGGAAAGTGGTCTAGTAAAACAGTTCAGTGATCCACTGCTGCTGTCTACTAGATACAGTTAAATAAATAAGTAAAAGAAATAAAACGGACAATATTGTGTGCAATATCAAAATAATATAGGTTTCACTTCACTGCCTTATTCTGAAACTAACCTGCTTATTAATGGATCATCAAGTTGGCGAAATGGATTGAGAATGTAATTCTTTACTGGCACTAGGTAATACTACAGAAGCTATCTTAAACGACAGTGAATGAGTGACATAAGATCCTAGTTTTCAACATCTAAAAAGTCATAAGGATAATTTACAATATTTTTTTCTGTTATTTCAAATAAATTTTCTCATTGAAATAAAATTATTATTTTGGGGATGTCTCCCTGTGTTTAAATTCCTTACTTCATAGGTCATTCTTCAAAGGAAAAATACAAGTGCTATACAAGATATGACTTTTTCTATGTATGCATTGAAAGGATACTTACACCTACTTTTGTTCACATGATTTAAAACTGCATACTGGTTAATTGCTTAAGTTTTGTAATTTTTTCCCTGAGATAGCTTTGTTTGTTTTTTCCCAACAGGTATAGTTTATATTTGCTGGATTTTTATAAAACTCTTTGGCTCCTCTAAATTGCTTTTTTTTTGTTGTTTTCATGTGATTCTTTTAAGTTTCTTTGAAAATTTACTCTTTTTAATATGCAAAGTCATATAATATGTGAATGTATACTCAAGAAGCACTGTTATTACCTAAAAAGTGTCAAAATGTGCATTTTTGCAGCTACAAAGATAAAGCTAAAAGTAGATGACTGGACTTAAATTATAAAGTGAATTATAATATGTTCATAAGAATAATTAATATTTAGTATTCTTACTATAATTCTTTTTGTCCATGTAAAAAACTGCACATATTTCTGGAGTTTTTTAAGCAATTTTCCTGACCCTTAGACTTTTATCTGGAACCATACTTGTGACAGGTTTTGATACTTGCTTTTTTCTTTTCCCTAGAAGTCAGCTCCTCTGTTATAATTTGGTGGTTAGTGATTTTTACCCTGCTTGAAAACCCTTTGCTGTAACACACTGCTGGTCATCCAAGAGGCAGATCAAAAGTGCTACCCACTGAATGAGTAGTTGGCAATAAAAAGGGAATTCCGCATAGGAAACCAGTTTAGTTTTAAATGGCAACTCCTGAGAAAATACCTAGATGGCCTGAAATGTCACAGCATTCTGCTCTGAAGCATTATTGTTTATATTGTATTTTTCTCAATTAGTGAATCTGTGCGAGTGGTGTCATCCTGGTTGCAGAGAGGGGGTGAAACCTAGGAGCAGTGTGGGCATGGCCAGGTTCTGTACCACGTACATCATCACTGGGGGAGAGTGGCTTTGGGGGGAAGAAAAAGGAAAGTATCCCTGGAAGTGCATCATTTTGTCTCCCTCGCTTCGTTGCGGGGGTAGCCAGGATCAGCCCTGTGAACCACATTCTCTGAGGTTCCCCATCCCCTTCCCATTCCAACAGAGATGCAGCTCCAACACACAGTGCTGAAAAGCATCATCAGCTGCTTAACCCTAATCCTAACCCTAACTTCTAGGGAATGGAGCAGCAGAGGTGAGCCCAGTTCTAGCTGAGATGAGCCAAAAGAAGCTGAGCTGTGCTGCATGGAGCAGGGTGGAGCAGTCTGAAGTGTCAGTGCCACATGGATTTGAATCAGCAGAGCGCAGTGGTCTGGAAAAGCAATGGGCAGTACAGTGCAGACAATCCAGATTTTTTGAGATTTGTCTGTCATTGTTTTTCATTGTTTCAGGGATGGGAGTGCCTGCTGCAAGGAGTATCCTTCATCTTGTCTTTGTCTGTGAAACCATGTAGTGCTGCTCACAGGAACAGCTGCCACCTTGCTTTTGTCCCAGCAGCCACATTGAACTAAATTGAGCTGGTGAACACCTTTTTGTGTGTAATGCACCTTCTCTTTTTGTGCACTTTTTTCCATTAATATTGTTGCTATTACTGTTCTTTTTCTTATTGAATCGGTTTTTGCTTTCAGTAAATTTTTATCTCAACCCTCTCTGCTTTTGCCCCTCTGTCGCTGGAGAGACTGGGGGGAAGTGGGGTAGCTTATTTGGAGTTTAATTTTGGCCCAGAATTAAACCACCAAATATGTTATCTTCAAAATAATTTTCAGTGCAAACCTTCGCAACTTTTTTTTTTTTTTGAGTTCATAACTGGACAAAATTGACTTTATTTGACACCTTATTTATGTTTGAGTCGGTGACTCAGGCCTGAAAAAGGCAGTCCCCTACTATGTCTAGTCATCCAACACCACCTGAATATTTTATGCTTCCTAGTGAACATAACCTAACCTAGCCTAGCATGATGCTCTAACACATGCTGTCAGAAAGACTTGCCTTGATACAGACTTCTAGAGCTGAAGGCTTAAATGGGAATTCTGGACAATGACTATATAAATAATCAAAGGAGAAAAATAAAAGTAAAAACAAAAAGAAAATCCATAAAGAAAAGACAAAATCCTGTCACTTATGTTAAGATCTTTTCTGGTACAATATTTATACCTCACCTGCACCCTCCTCTGTGCTAGTATTGTATAGCTGTTATTGTACTATAAGGAAAAGGGAGAATTTTTGGCCATTAAAATAATCCACCTTTGACGTTCTATTTTAGATGGACCTTTCCAGTAATATGATGTGTAACACAACCTATACAGAGTAACACTAACGCAGCTGTTGTGGCAATAACAAAGAGCCAGAGGAGGAGCAGGAGCTTCTTAAGGTGCCTTTTGACTTATCCATCAAAGTCAAGAACTCCACAAATACCAAACTTTCTGTTACAGCCTTGAAGACTGACAGCAGAAGATACAAGTGGGGAGAGGATGAGGGCCCATTTTTTCAGAAAATTTGTTGACTGGGCAGGTGGGGAGATGCAAAAATGAGAGTCATCTACACCTCAATTATTGTAGCTATTTTACTTACTACTGAGCACAGAGCCTGTATTGTGGCACTGAATGAAAGCAGGAATGAAACCAAAATGATGGTTCCACATTTGATTGCATTTAGACTATAGGAATATTTGAAAGGCAAATCTAGAATGCAAATATTTTGGCTTAAATAATTTCTTTGTTTTGCCATAAGCAATGATGAAAACCATCTTGGTTTATATTTATTTAAAATGTGTAAAATGTTAGTATAAAGCAAGTCTCAAGCAGAGAGGGAATTAGCAAGCAATGAGACCAAAAATGCAATTAAGCTTAATAGATGTTAGTTTTGTCTCTAATGATTTTTGTTATTTGTTGTATTCAATTCAATAGTGTCCAAATATATTTAATAAGGTTTTAATAAGATACAGTGCCTTTTAGTTGCCTCTATATGAGTTTCATTACAGTAATTGATTTAGGAATCTGAGCAAACATTATAAGTCATCAGTTAACTAAAAATGGGTTTGTATGATTCACTCAAAAATTTCATTGGATTATCCCCATCTCAAAAAAATATGAGCAAATTCAAAATTAAAGAGACAATAAAATACTACTTATCAATAAACCAGCCCATGTGCTAAATCAGAATCCTCCTGTTGTTTAAAGTCATAAGAGATGCAATGCCTAAATAATGGGACCACTATTAGCTTGCATTTAGAGAACAGTAAATGCAGAGAGAAAGCATCCAAAAAAGTTCTTTTGTATTTTGCTTCTTATTTCTGGCCATAGACATTGCATTACTAAACATTCAGCTGAAGCAAACTTTCTTTTTGCTCAGAACTAAAGACTTGTGTTTTTCAGTCCTCTGAAACTACCTTAGATTTTTTAAAAATATTTATAGAGTGATGAAAAGATAGGCAAATACATATAAATTTATTTTCAGGAAGGCACAGGTAATTTCATTCGATGCACTTTCTCTGGGAAGCTTATTTGATGACACACGCATTTATCTTATTGATGCTTAGTTTTGCCTCTAGTTCACAAATACTCTATGCAGGTTTATCCAAGAGAGTTACAGGGATGGGGTCCATGCTTTAGATATTTGTGGACTATGTAAACAGTTTGGTTTACAAATTTTTGAAGTCTCCATACTTCTTCCCCTCTTTTTACAATGTCTTTATTTTGTGGAAAGGAGAAGCCATTAAAATTTAGATTATTGAATGATATGGGTAAGAAAGGACTTCTAAAGATCATGTAGTCTACCTGCCTGCCAGGAATAGGCACATCAACCAATACTGATCAGGCTGCTCAAAGTCCTAAGCAACCTGACCTTGAAGACTTCCAGTGATGGAGTATCCACAGCTCTGGACAACCTGTTCCAGTCTCTCACCGCCACCATGATAAAAACCCCTTTGTCATAATGTCCAACCTAAATCTACCCTCTTTCAGTTTAAGATTGTTGCCATTTGGTTGCAGACTTTGAAAAAGAGTAAAATTATGTCAGTGGGTTGTCTGTATTGAACCCTCTGAGATATTCAAGACTATGCTGTGTGGGCCACCTGGTCCTGTGAAAGACATCTCTACCCTCTGCAGGGGGGCTGGAACTAGATGATCTTTATGGCCCCTCCCAACCCAAACCATTCTATGATTCTATGAAAAACACTGTTAGAACTGTGCAGCAACACAGGAAAATATAATAGTCACATGCTTTTAATACCATAAATGGTATTAAGGGTTTATACAGGAAATCTTATACTGGTAAATCTCAGCAGCAGCATCATCTGTTTCAGCTCTATCAGACTATGCATGAATGTAAACCTTTCTCCTTCCCCCATTAGTCAGTTCTCCACATATATATACTCAAAGAAACAAGCATACTTTAGTCAGAACACTCTTTCTTGTCTTCCTTCTCCATCAGCTCCAATATCAGCTACTCCAATGACAGATTATTGCACAGAGGTAAGAAGTATATTTCTTACCTTCGTTCCTTCTTGAATTTGAATTCTCTGGCAGAAACAGCAGCTTTGGGCTCTCTGACAGGCATGCAAAGGCAGGTGCTACTTCAAAAGTCATTGCCTACTTCTTCCCAGAGAAATATTTCCTGTTTATCATGATGTTCTCTGTGCCTTTGAGCACACATAAGCTAAGTTCACTGAGGATCCACCACAGCTCACAAAAGATAGAAAATATACTGATTTTTGTTTCTTCAAAATTCAAACCTGAGGAATTTTACCTTGAGATAAAAGCTTTAGAGATTGTAAGAAAACACTCTGAAAACCCTACCCATAGAATTTCACAATCTGTTTTCTCCTAAAGAAAAAAAATGGAAGATATAAACAAATTTTGCCTCAAATAGAAATTCTTGCCAACAAATAGGAAGTGTTCCTATCAATTAGATAAATAGGACAGGGATTTTATATTTATTCTTTATATTACAGAAGTATGTGGTGGGAAAGACAGAAGCCTACATGAAACATATATACAAGCATACATTAACACTGCAAACATGCAATATCTGCCCTAAGCTACAAAAATGCTTGCATTCAAAAAAAACCCCCTCAAACCTGCAAAAAACATGATATGAAAAAAGTCAGTTAAAAGAGGTATTTTGAAAACACAAGACTGTACTCTTGCAGTTTTTTAAATTATCACACTAAAAATATTAGTTGTATATTGTCTATTCTTCTTGCCACTGGTATATGAGAAAATATTTTGCTTGAGGGAAAAAGGAGGAGAACATGAAGGAGCCTTTCTCTTTCTGTGTGTGTATTGCCATCACCTGCTCCCCTCCCCCATCATACAGCCTGTTTTGGAACTCTGGCAAGTTCTTTTTCTATCTATGAAAAAAATCTTTGCTCTTTCTGCTCCATTAACATTACAGGTAGAAATTGCATTTAGTCAAAGTGGATTTAATGTACAGGATCTGCCTCCTTCTGCCTCTCCTGGTTATATGGCTATATAGGTGGCTTTTAGCTAGGTTTGCTGCTATTATTTCAAGGACAATATCATATGCAAGGAAGTACCTGGATCCCTTGCTGAAATTTTAAATGTGTTAAATTACTGGCTTTTCAGTTCCAGGAAAAGAGTTTGGGATCAACTTGAAAGTTTCTTTGTTGGATGAGTCACCAGGTTTTGTTACTACAGAATGACAAACATCTGACAAATGACACACCACCTAGAGATAAGGATACCCATAAAATAAACATCCAGTCACTGCAAAGAAGCATCATTCCTGCAACAGAGATTTTCTTAACTATATTCACAACTGAATGATGGAAAAGGGTAAGCAGACATTAATCTGGTCTATTTTACAGAGAGAAAAAAAATGACATGGAACTCTGCAGGTCTAATGGTAATTTGTGCATTTTATCTGATTACCCTTCAATATAATAAACTGTTATGAGAAATTACTAAAGTATATTTATTACATTTTATTGCTAAGGCTACGTTTTATGTTAAAAATAAAAATGGGAGATAGAGAGATGACTTATACAGGAGGTACTATGACTCACAGGCCTCACAAAACAGATGGGACTTGTTATTAGGGCTGGGCAAATCAAATAATGAGTATGTTTCATACTTATCAGATATTTCAGTGACAGGAGTAGGGTTTTACTCTCTCTATGTCTTTAGTAATTTCCAGCATGTGCAAATCCATTCACCTCAGTGAGACAACTCCACAGGTGTTATGAGTGATTTAAGTCATGGCTACACATAAAGGGCTGTATGTCAAAAAGTTCTCCTGATCTATTTGTTGTATTTTTCATTAACATTCATAAATAACTTCAACCATTTCAACACTACTCTCCATCTTTTTATATGAGATTTTCTCTTATTGTGGAACAAAATCATACAAATATTTAAACACACACATCCTAATTGGTAGTGTAGTTGAAATTAACGGGATTGTTTACATCATCAAGTGAACAAATACTTAAATATATTCCAAATCATAACCACGGTGAGTCAATTGCTCTTACGTCTGTTGCATAATTCATCCCATGATGAACACAAAATTCTGTAAATACCTTATCATGCTAGTAGAGCTCTGGATAGTAACTTTGCAAATTTGAGTATCATTGGTTTTGTATGTATTGAATTCTACTAAAGGTATAACACTTTCAAAAATCCTTAAGAAATTTACATACTTGTTCCCATTATCAGAAATTAGGTTAAGCACTGAAAGAGTTTTATTTGGAACTACTAATTTTCAGTGAAACATAATATATGTCACAATTCTCATCTGTCTAGCATGGAATTAATCTTTATGAAAGACTGACATGAAAATCCATCTGATACCTACATCAGTTTTAAAAAAGTAATGCTCTATATTTCCTTTCATGACCGATAAGTATTTTGTCTACCTATTCCTCCCCCAGTACAATTTTGGAAATCTTATATAGTGGATAAGGCTGCTGTGTTCTCTATAAAAACGTTGTTTAGAAATTGAAAAAATAGAAATAAAATATAGAGTATTAAATTCCAAATACAGGATGAACAGAAAAGACCTGTAATGATTATGCGGACAAGAGAACTCCTTGAGGAGAAGAAACACACTTATTACATTTATGTACAAATTGATGTAGTTTATCTGGACTTAAGCAAAGCCTTAACAGTGGCATATGTCATTTCCCATGGCATTCTCCTGGAAAAGCTGGCAGACCACAGCTTGGACAGCTGCAGTGTGTCTGGGTTAAGAACCGGCTGGATGGCCAGACCCAGAGAGTTGTGATAAATGGTGCAGCATCCAGTTGGTGACCAGTCAGTAGCAGTGCACCCTAGGGATCAGTGTTGGGCCCTGTCCGGTTTAATATATTTTTTTTGTGATCTGGATGAAGGGATTCAGTCTAGCATTAGCAAATTTGCAGATGACACCAAGCTGAGTCACAGTGTCGATATTCTGGACTGTAGGAAGACCCTGCAAGAGAGTCCTAGACAAACTGGATTGATATGCCAACACCAACAGCATAATGTTCAACAAAACTAAGTGCCAGGTCCTACATTTTGGCCACAACAACCCCACACAGGGATACAGGCTAAGAGCAAAGTGGCTGGAAAGCTGTCCAGTGGAAAAAGACCATCACTGGTCCACAGCAGCTGAACATGAGCCAGTTGTGCCCAGGTGGCCAAGATGGCATCCTGTCTTGGATCAGGAATAGTGTGGCCAGCAGGACCAGGGCAGTGATTTTCCCCCTGTACTTGGCACTGGTGAGACCACATCTCAAGTGCTGTATTTATTTCTGGGCCACTCAGTTCAGGAAGGACATTGAAATTCTGGAAAGTGTGCAGAAAAAGTCAAGAGAGCTGGTGAAGTGTCTGGAGCACAAGTGTTACAAGGAGCAGCTGAGTGACCTGGGGTTGTTTAGCTTGGAGAAGAGGAGGCTCAGGAGTGAACTTATCACTCTCTGGAACTGCCTGAAAGGTGGTTGTAGCCAGGTGGATGTTGGTCTCTTCTTCCAGGCAAATAGTGACAGGACAGGAGGACACAGGCTTCAATAGCACCATGGGAGGATTAGGCAGGACACCTTCACAGAGAAGGTGACTAGATTTTGGAATGAACTTCTTGGGGTGGTGCTGGAGTCACCATCCCTGGAAATATTTAAGGAAAGATTTGCCATGGCATATAGTGCCATGGTCTACTGACATGGCAGTGTTAGGTCATAGGTTGGATTTGATGATCTCAGAGGTGTTTTCCAACCTAATTGTTTCTGTGAAATCTCTGGGGAAAAATCACTAGTTTCAGCTTATGCAAATGGATATTTGATAGCAAGACAACATGTAATATATTCTTCTGTTCTCAGAAATAGATTGATAGAAATAATAATGCCTAGGGCTGAGAAGCAGAGGGAGGTTTCCAATGTCATTCCCTTTATTGTCTGTATTACACAAGGAAGACTCAGAGAGCTGTGCTAGGAAGACAGTAAATATAATATTTTCCCCTTTTAGAATGTATAACATAGATATGAAGAAACGTTCACTGACTTTGAGGCTGAGTGCCCCAAGTGATGCACATCTCTCTGCTACTTATGAACAATTGAGTCAAGCTGAATGCACTAACAGCTGTTGTACTGGTTATAAACAGTTTTGGCCTCTCCAGCACAGGGAATAACAAAGTCAAAATCATGCTTCCTAGAGTATCTTGTTTGTCTCATGACTCTGAGATTGTTTGCTCAGAGGGGTATCACATCCCTCCATGCCTTTTGCTCACTCTGAGAATAACAATGTGCTGCTGCTGCCACTAGTTTTGCTCCAATTGAAGAACAAAGATAAAAGATTTTGAGTTCCAAATCTCTACAGAGACTTGAAACATATGCAGGTAGGATTTCAGGGTTTGGGGTGTGGATTTTTAGGGGTTATTTTGTTTGGGTTTTGGTTTTTTTCTAATAATTCTTTAAAAAATCCTAGCAATGATTATAAAAGACCTATCATATTAATTTTCTACCATAGTTACTGTGAATTTACTGGAGTTGTAATAGGGCTTGAGCCAATGTCACAGAAGATTCCACATCTAATCCTGTCACCAAGAAGATGAACAGCCTCACACTTACAGAACATCTCATAGGTTTCTTTCAATAAAGACATCATAAATGAGAAAATGATTCTATTGTTTCCGTAGAAAATTAAGAATTCATGTAATGGAAAGCTTGATGATGATACCTGCACTATAGATGAAATTCTTACATTTTGGAACTTAATGCATCTGATTTACTACTTCTGGCTTTATAACAGATTCCTTCTAAAACCCTAAACCAGTCTTTTATCTCTTCATGTCACAAATTCCAAGTTTTCCCAACCAGAATAATATTTTCATCCTGTTGACTTTTTTAACTCTTTCAATTTTCATCTCTCCAGAGAAATGACAGTGTAAGTGGACATGGAGCACAAGGAAAGGAGTATAGCAGTCCTTAAAAACTGGGCCAGAAAAACCAATTTTAACTCATTCTCTGCAAAGAGCAGACAGTCAAAATTAGTTTTTTATATTAAACCTTGTCCAGCTCATCACTTCAGAAATCTTAACCACTGCAGATCTCATGCTTTATATTTCAATGTACTGTGATAGCCTAAATAACAATTATTTGAATCAAAGAGCATTAATATATACATTACATTGAAAGATGGTGTTACAACAGCATTAACAGGATGAAGTAATGTTCATCAAAATTAAAGGAAATTTATTTCCATCACTTTGTGCCTATACTATCATATACAGTTACAGGTTTCATCTATTTCAGAGTGGTATCTGCTACTTCATTAAAAAAAAAAAAAAAACCCAAACATAGAAAGTGTCTGTTTCCAGTTAGATCTGCACTTCATGAGTTGTAAATAGTGTAGAGCTTATGATGAATGAGACAGAACATTTCAGGAAAAAAGCACAGACAAGAAGTTGAGTATGATAATGAATAAGCAGATTTTCCCTCTCTCCTCATTACAAGGCCCAGAGTAATACATATTTAATATTTATACTAGATTCTCAAAAATTAGAAACCTGAGTTCTAGTCTAATTCTCACTGATTTCTTATTGATAAGGTTGAAACATCTAAATCACGAAAAACCATAAACCAGATATTTTCAGAAAATCAGTAATTACATGTTCCTCATCAATTTGCCCATCATAGATAATACTATATACTTTCAATGACAGCTGTGGCCTATATAAAGACTCCTCAAATTGTTATAACATCTAATTGTTTTAAAAGCATAAAGAGTTTGAGAAACTAGATACCAATGTACTGAAACCGTTATCTGAATCTCAACAAGAATTTCTGACAATTTTTTATCATAATATTTGCTTTTTGGTTCCTCAAGAGTTTTCCAGATTACTAGCAATAACAATTGATCTTTCAGATATCCATGAAAATTCACAAATTACTAGGTGCAAAGGAGAGAAATCTCTGTTGGTAGTCCAAGTAGTATGTTCACTGCAATAATAAATCTGCTATTGTTGTATGTAGAGATAAGAGCAACTAAATTAGGCCTATGGATAATGATAATAATAAAATGTATAAAAAAAGTTTAGTTTATTAACTTTATGAAGTTAATAAATTCTCTATAAGAATAAAATCAACATGCATTGCTGCAATTAATTCACATTGAGATAAATGTGAGTACATTTTAATCCTCTTATTTCTCACGTTTTGAAGCAATGCAGATAAAGAAAAAAATGAAATCGTTTAGAAGCATGTCATTGCAAGTATTAGTGTTTGCTTTCAAAAAAAATGGCAGAAGAAGGAATACATATGCTCATAGGTGACCAGATTGAGGAACATTTCCTGTTTAAGTATTGCATCACCGTCATGGCCCAGTAACTTGATGCTCTACCCACTTAACCATCTGTCTTATCCTACATCTAACATATTAGCTATTTAACTTCAGAAATGAAATTTCTAACCAATAGTGTTTCCTGTTAATGTAGAATGCATAACTATTATTTCTGCATAAAAAGATAAATATAATCATCCATTTTAGGTACATGAATTAGCTCTGACACTATAAAAAGTATAATTCTTATGATGAGGCAAAATAATTAGAGGAATTGATGACAAGAAAGAACAGTAACTACAATTTTTCCCCATTTACACTTACACCTGCTTAGAGATTAAATTGTATTTTTATGCTACATTAAAAGAGCATTTTCTACAGGAATGCATTATGTTTCCAAAAAGCAATTGCAAATGCCTTTGTGAACTCAGCAGTATTTTGTGTTCTGCAGCCAGCACTTGTGTAAGTGTCAATTAACCTGTAATTCCACTTCCAAGAGAGGAAAAAAATAGAAGAAATGTTACTCAGAGACACATGCATATACTTCTATTCAATATGTAGTTTGTTGTAAGTTTGTTGTGAGATTTTTGTCAGCCTTTTCAAACTCCTGAATTGGGCAGATAAAACTATAATGCAGTGTTTGATCTGAATGTAATATTCTGAAATTGTCTCAGATTATCTGCAGTCTGGGAATACATATTTTTGTCTAAGCACTCCAGTGTTCCATCTACTATAACACCTATGATGGTTTTGATAATCAGATTTGATTACTGAATTTATATATATATATATATATATATATATATATAAATATTTCAATATTTTTGAAATGGCAAAATAATTTTCCTCAGGAACCACTGATCATTATTTCTGTCAAATCTCCTCTACCATGTCACCAAACTTCTTTTCCTTTCAAGAAGTTAGAAACACACCTGGATATTACCAGGCTGTTCTTTCTCCTGGCATCTCAGTCAAGTGAAAAGAATTGTAGTGAGTGCAAAGCTACTATATTTACCATGAGATCTCACAGATAAGACCAAATACATTGTTTAATGTCTCCTAGTATCAAAAGAAACAGAAGGAGAACATCTGTTCTAAAACTCTATGGTTGGGAAAAGGGATTACAAGGATTTTCTATCTGGCTGGAGTGGTTTCAATAATTATGAATGGATAGGGGTTAATTTTTTTTTTCATTTTTTTGTGTAGGGTTTTGAACAATTTGGTCAAGAATAGCCAACAATTCAGAAAAAAACCTAGTTGCTCTTAATTGCTCACAGTGTGTTAGGTGCATGACAATGCAAAAACCCAAAATATCACCAGCAAGGTTGTCATATGCATAAGTGGATTAATTTGACATTTTAACAATTGTTTAAAAAAATGTTGGTAGAAGTGATATAATATTTTGAAAGATCCCTATTGACACCAGAGTTGTTCTAAAAAAGGATTTGACAGCCTCTCTCTTATATTCACAATCATAACAATGATACTTTAGTCCTTACAATAGCTACTTTTGTGCATGCTGTACAGAGCTCATGCTGTCTTTTAAATCTGGATCATTACTTTCATTGACTTTAAGTATTAAGTATTTAAAATACATCAACAGCACTGCAAATACAAAAACACCATATATGATGCTCTAACACCATCAGCAAAAAAATCTGGTCTTAATAAATGACAAACATTCAGAAATATGGTACCAAAAAGATTAAAACAATTTGCAGAAACCACTATTAAGACCATGATTCAATGGAGCCTCTGAATGTATCTTTCTGACTTACTTCCTGCTCAGTGTTTGCATTTGCAATTTGGTAATGTGTAGTTAGAAAAGTCATCCTCTTCTTTATCTGATGACAAATAAAGAATTCAGTGACTACTTAAAAATTATCAGAGCTTTAAAAAAAGTACAAGCAGCTGTCCAACTACAAGAATACTAAGAAGCCCAGAGCTGACCCAGCAAATTAATAAATACAAGAGTCATAATAAATTTGAAGTATTTGGCATCTTGTTTATTTATACATAGAGAGGAAAAACATTATATATAGAAGGGCCCTGACCAACCAGACAATATTTTCTTCTAGGTAGAAGATGGCAATAAATGCCTTCCAGAAGATCTTTGCAATCTGAACAGGATGACTTTCCATGTAAGCTCTCATGAATAATTGGTATCATAGTCTATATTTACACATACAGATTTAAAAATAGAGAGAAAACTGTGGCAAATCATTGCAATTTGACAATATAGTTAAAACATCAGGATTCATCTCCCCTTTCCTAAGATCCTATTAATTACTTAATTGAAGAACGAATTCAGAACTGTAGGGGAGGTCTTTTTAACATTAATTACTGGTGATACATCACTTGCAAGAGGGTTTGCACTGCACAATATTAATTGTCATTATAGGTAATTATTGAAGAACTATTGGTTTAATGGTGATTACACAGAATTATAGAATGGGTTTAAGTTGAAAGGAACCTTAAAGATGATGTAGTTATGCCCCGTCTTGCCATGGACAGGGACACCTTCCACTATACCAGGCTGTTCAGAGCGCCATTCAAACTGCCCTTGAATATTTCTAGGGATGGTGCAGCCACAACTTCTCTGGGTAAACTCTTTCAGTGTCTCATCACCCTCACAATAAAGCATATCTATTATCTAATATCTTCACAATATCTAATCCAAACTTTCACTTTTTCGCTTTAAAGTTTTTACCCATTTTCTTACCAGATGCTCTTATAAAAAGTCCCACTCCATCTTGCTTCTAGGCCCCCATAAGGTACTGGAAGGTTGATATCATGTCTCCATGGAGTCTTCTCCAGGCTGAACAATCTCAACTCTCTCAGCTTATCTTCCTGTTAAGTATTTTTTGTTAGTCTGTTTAGTTAAATATGGCAATGAATTTAAACATCTCTATTTTTTAAAGGATAGTTTAAAGTTTACTATGTTAATCACCTGCTAAAAAATAATTCTCAATGAACATCAGTGCTATGGGTATAAGAAATGTGAATTAGAGAAACCAAATTGGCTGGAATAGTTCCCAAAAGCACTGAGAAAGCTTCTCTTGGCTGTGTTTTTTATGAAGAACAAAGGTTAAGATCTTAAATTGTTGAGTTCAACATCATTTTTGTGGTACTGAAGCACAACAAAATCTATTGTGGAAAGATAGATAATAACACAAAGCTTGTACAAGAGTTCCATGTAATGGAATGGTACAAAGAAAAAACTTTAAATAATAAAAAAAAAATTTGGAGGAGTGCTATCTACATAACTTAGCATCCTAGACGATGTTTTACATATATGACTTACAATTTTACACTTACAATTTTACTAGGGCCAAATGAATCGAAGAAATATGGCTCTTTCCTTCTGCATTTAGATACTACAATAATTTATGCCATAAATCTATCTTACCAAGTCCAAAGTATTAAAGCGCTAACTGATCCTTTCTTTATATAATCAGGGTTACAAAATATCCTAGTTTCCACAAACAACATTTCTCTGTCCTACAATTCTGTCCTGAGAGGAGAGGAAGAAAAAAAGAAATAGGATTTTAGATATTTTCCTGAAGTACTTGGGTGACAGAAAGTTTGGCAGCAAATTCTTTCTGTGATTAGGCTGAAGGACATATGGAACTCCCACACACATCCATTACAAATAAAGTACATCTATGAAGACGTCTAAAGTGTTCCAGATGCCTCAGACTGAATGCCCTTGTGGTTCACAAGCAGTTCCTGACAGAAATCTTGAGCAATATGTGGGAAGAATTTGATGTGAATCTCTAAAGTCATCTTAGGGCGCTTTTTCAAACACCCTAGACAAGGAGAGCTTATATAGATAACAGGCAAGGGAAATGTACCATCTCCAAATACATCTGGGTAAAAGGAAACACCTGTACATGGAAAAAAATACTTGTGACAAGAACTTCAGGTTCAGAGGTTTGTCTTGCTCAGGGCATCAGTAAGGACGCAGAACTGAAAGAAGCTACCTTCCACCAGATTCTTTGGTGCTGAATGATCTCTGAACAACTCAGGGAGACAGAGATAACAGAAGCTCTTCTGACTGAAAGAATAAAGAAATAAAAACATCACTGAACATAAAGGGGGTTAGGGAGCTGGTAAGGATCTAACAGTTCTTCACTATGCGCTTCACTAGTGTTTCAAACATCACAACTGGTTTCACATGCACACATCATCATAAATTAAGTACTTCAGTTGTACTTCCTAATCAAAAATTGTGAGAGAAGAAACAGTTAGAAAGGTTAATGCCCTGACACCCAGCAGCTTGCAAAAGCAGGGTGGTGCTTTTGTGAGGCCAGGTCTGAACCTTTAACTGAGGACAAAAAACTGGAGACTAAAAAGACTGAGTCTCAGGAGGAGGAATGCATGCCCACCAGTGGATTACCACCACGTAATGACCAGAGTTGTTGGATACAAGGCCCAGTGATATCTTTCTTTTTCTGTCTCCCTATCACTATCCCTATCAGCAATCTTTCTTTCTCTTTTCCTCTTCCCTTCTGTGAGAGCAAATGTGTGTTTGTGTATTGTTTTGATACTGTCGATTGCAGGTTTTGCTCAGTCTCAAATTCAAATCTGTCCAGCTGTTACCAATAAATACTATTATATTTGCAAAGACCCCTGGATAAACACTATTATCCCTCCTGTTACTGCACAGAAATAATTAAAGCAGCCTACCTTTTTCCCACTGGTGGGATATGAGAAAAATTAACAAAATTTTTGCATTCTTGGAAATCCTCAGTGCATAGAAATTCTGAGTAAAATCTCCCAAGAGTCATAATAGTAACTAAAAAACCAAACCCCAAGCAATCAAGTAAGTTTCCAAAACTATAACACAGGTAATATTCTGATTTTATTATTTGGCAGGTTTACTATATTCTTAGAAGATACGAACTGCTAGATTCTACAGCATAAAATTAAATGTAACAAGACATGATAAAACGGAAAGATATAACCATTATATTTTGCAGGTTAATAATAAAACCAGGACAAGGGTCAGAGTGAACTCACAAAGTGCAATGAAGCTTTTTTTCTATGTGTAGAGCCTATGTGGAACCTTATGAAACAACAGTATCTTTTATACTATCTTTTTCTTTAATTCTTAAAAATTACTGTCCTTTCTCTGAAAAAAGGATTTTGTTTATTTGCATTCTATCTGTTTTAAGAAAGTGCTATCAATCCATTAAGCAGAGAAACTATGAAAGCACCACACACAAGGGTACTTTACAAAATGTGGTTTCTATTGCTGTTTCATTTATTAATTACTCTAGAATAAAAAGAGGTGATCTTGAGCTTTTGCCATCTGATTCTTTAACTTGACACCAGCTTGAATTATCTTCTATCAATTGTCCCTTGCAGTCTCTTCCCTGCTTAATCTGTTTTTTCTAGTATTTGAACCTTGATTATCTAATTTTCTAAATAACTGAAATCCTTGAGTCTCAATTGTAAATGCTCTTTCGTGCCCTTTTCTTTATTGCCTCATTTCCTTAATACCTCTATCATAATGAGCTCCTAAGAACTGCACACTGTATTTCAAACATTGTAGTGATCACTGCTGTCTTTTACAGTGCCAGAATTATATCTTCTTTTATTTAGTTCTCGGGTAACATTCTTATTTTATTTTAGAGTCAAAATACTACTTCAGCTTTTTAATATCTCTTTTTCAGTGAGGTATAGATTCTGATGTTTTTAGTCATGTTGAATGTGAACTTCATTCCTCAAATGTTACCTCTCACTTAAGATAGGAGACTAATAGAGAAATAATTTGTGGTAGTTTATATTTTTGAGAGTTAGAAGCTGTGTAGTGTAATCAGAAGTCCTTGTTTTGGCTGGGAAATAATTACTTTTCTTTTTAGTAGCTGGTACAGAGCTTTGCTTTAGATTCAATATGTCAATAATGTTGATAATGCTGAAGTTTTGGTGGTTGTTCTGTAGTGCTTATTCTGAATCAAGAACTTTTCAGTATTATATTCTGCCAGTGAGGAGCTGCACAAGAAACTGGGAAGGAACATGGCCAGAACAGGGTCCAAAGGGATAGTGCATACCATAGACTGTAGAAAATTAGTGGTACTTTGTTGCCAGCTTGTTACAATGCAGCAGGATATAAAATTTCAAATTTTCTAAACTTCTAGCTCTCCAGATTTCTGCCAGCATAGTGAGTGGTTTGTGCAAGCATGGAAGTATTCACATGTAGGATTACTGTAATCCCTAAAGCTGATCCTCTTGATTTTAACTTCCACTGCCTGGGGGTCATATTGTACTTTTGACTATGCAGTGCAAGACTCCAACAACAGAAAATCTGCTGGAGAGCTGTTGTAAAGAAGTGCAATAGAAATGTGGAAATAAGTATGTATGAAAAATGAATGGGAATGCCCACATGTGGAAAAAAGAGAAAGAACATACTGCAGAGAACAATCCATGAGTATGACTTGTATTGATGGCACCTAGGTAAACAAATGATAAACAAACATCCCAGAACACCTTAGAATAACAAGGTTAGGAAATTTAAGACTAATTAAAAGGAAAACCCAAAACTCAGATTAAAAAAAAAGATTAAATTATAAGACATGCCAACATTAAGTTATTGAACAGAGTAGGGGACATAAGACACCCAAATAGGAAGAAAAAGCACAGCGAGTTCTGATCAAACAGACATACGAAGAAATGAATGAAGACATTGCCAGCTTGTAGGTGGCACTCAAACACACACTGCCTTGGCCTCCTAGCTCCCTGTCCTACCTGTGAACATATCTTGGCTTCTCTCTTCTTCCCAAAACTCATTCCATCTTCAATTTCTGTTTTGTTGAAGCAATGGGAGCAGCTGCAGCAACAACCTAATAGGCTTGGGTATATTTTCCCCAACTTAGTACCCTTGCATATTACACTTCTGTTCAACTACCCTGCATGCAAGAAGTCTCCGACCTAAATCCACTCAGATGGTTTTTCTAAAATATTTCCTTCCATCAATATACAACAAAGACATCTCCAAACTCAACATAACTGTCAGTTAAAAGTGTCAGTGTTTCATGATATTTACAATGCAATGCTGCATGAACTAAATTTAAAAAATCCAAAAATTTAAAACATGCCTGTACCAGTTGTGAGGACAACACAGTGATGAATCGGCCAAAGCGTCTCGAACAAAACCCTCTCCTTTTAGGGGTCTCCTTTGGAATTCCTTTTTTTGTGCTCCCTGCTTCTCCCATCCAAGTCTTCTTCCTCTCCCCAGATTTAATACTAATTTTGCAATTCTTGTAAAGAAGAAATCACCATCACATCCTGTGAACACTTTAACAGGCTTTCTTCCCATGTTTTCTGATTTGCTTATTGTCTGAGAAATTCAGCATATTGTTTGCTTTCTGCTTCAATGACCCTTTAAATCTTTCTTTGAATATAGAATTTGCACATGTCTAGCAGCTCCTTAACAGTCTGACAGTGTGCAATAGATTTCTGAACAATTAGCTATGCAGGTTAAAACCCCCTCAAACAAAAAATAGCCTAAATAAGCAGCATTTGAGTGAATGCACATCCAAAACTGATTATGGATTATAGATTAGGGTGATCAGTAAGCACAACATATCCATCAGATCAGGTATTAGACTTTTTAAATCCACGATTGTTTCTGATTGTATTAAAACAGTTAATTTTACTCAGTGCATGTCTCTTCAAACAGCACTGTAAGACAAGGATATACAACTATGCCCTTTCCTAGCAAACTAATTGTTTTGGTATATCTTGAATCCATCTTAAAAAATATTAAAACCACCAGCTTCAATATCTCTACTCAGTTCCATACAGAGGGCATGTAAGGGACATGTCCTGAAAAGAAAGGAGGAATGCAAAAAGCAACATTCAAGAAGTGGTTTGGATACAGAAGATTATTTTATCTCCTTTGGGTTTGGTTTTTTTGTTTGTTTTTTTTTTCCCCTCAGAGAAACAAAACTGACCTTGGAAGCACAACTATGTAGACTTTCATTTTTACTGAAGACTATTTCCACATCAGTTCCTTACTGTCATCCTTCACAAGATTTCCCATCAGACTGGGAAGTCAGACAGAATAACTATGAATTTTACATTAGCCCACTACCTTCTAGGACTACATTTTATCAGAGCCACATCTGATCAGGAAGTTGCATTCTTTACTAAGAATGAGGCCCAGTCTTGTTTTGTACTTTTTAACCCTGGACTCACATATAGATTAGACAGTCTGAACTGTGTGGATGTATGAAGAAAGGTTCTAGGCATGTTACTGCTATTTCTGTTCCCTATCACTAGACATGAAAGCATATTTCCCTCTAGATTTCCCTCTTTCTGTGGGGTGAATACCATCTGCTCAACAATGCACTTACACTACTGATAAACAATACCAAGGGGGTGGGGGAAAATCACATATCGAATGATCTTTCAATGCCCATTCCATTTTCATGGTAAAGTACCCCTCCAGATATTTACAGATTAAACAGTAACAGCTCACACTGTAACTGACAGATAGCATTTGCAACAATTAGTTACATGGCACTGAGTTGCATAACTAAACGATCCTATAATCTATGTCAGCAAGACATATTCCTACACAAAATGTTAAAAAGGGCATTTCCCATTCTTTTCCTCTTCTTGTATTACATTCACTTGTGCTTCTTCTCAGGCCTTGTGGGAGAACATCCTATGATTAACCGGGCTGTAAAACGCTGAGTTATTCCTCAATTCCCTTCTACTGGATTTTTGGAAGATAGGTTTGAAAATCTTTTTAGGGGTGTACTAAAGGACTGTTATCTGCACCACAGTGGTTTAAACTCCAATCTCCCTGCAAAGCATGGTGTTATCAGCCAAAAGCAAAAGTTGAACTCATATGTTTGCCTGTAGTCCAAGATAAGCCAGCATGAAGGCAATAATACATTTAGATGAGATTTTTCATACGTGAGGAGGACTCATTTAAAATCCCAGTTAAATTTTGCAGTGAAAAAGTGTCTGGCAGCTGAAGGTATTTATGTGATTCAGGATAGAACATAAGGGCATGAGTATCACATTAAATTATCAGCAGAGATTTCAGTTAGGATGTGCTGCATCTTGAACACTTTACTGCCTACCTTTCACAATGCATCTTAGATACAGTAAGTAATTTAAGACAGAGAGCGCTCAGTTCGAATAGCCTTTTAAAACAAAAGGAACTTTCAACTATCAATGAACTTGACCCAGACCTTTAAGAAAGAAAGAAAACCCCAAAAAACACCACCAACAAAAATCCAAAACAGATATACAAGAAACTCCACATAAATTCTATACAATTCTTTGACACGTGGAAAAAATCACTGTTGATTAGAATGTAAAATACATAATATGTCAATTTTTGCTATTGTACTTAGATTGTACTAATTTTCAACAATTTATAAATGAAGCCGAGGTATGTTTGTGGGAGGTTTTTTACCTGTATGTAATATTTTTACTAAAGCTGGTTTTCTTATAACTTTCATAGTCACTAAGAAAAGCAGAACTAGGAAAGCACAAGAATTTTAATAGTTATATTCCTTTGAAAAGTGAAATTTTTACGATTTTGTTTGCATCCTCAATTGAAATAAAATGTCAAAATATTGAAAAGTGGTAATTTCAAATAAATCAATTTCAAAAGACAGAAGAATCCTCCTTTCTTTTAAAAACATTTGTACATTCTATATAATTTCATTTCTGCAGTTAGATTTTTCCTGCAGTTAGTTTTGAATTGCAGCAACATAAAGTCTTGGTAGTGATTTACGCAAGACTTAGTTATCTATTTTCACATGCATAAGACAAAAGAACATTATTGAATATATAGTTCAGTATTTTTAATATACCCCAAAAGACTGCTATGACTACACAGCATCACTAATTTACCAACCCATTTTTAATTTATTTGCAAAAGATTATGTGAGGCTGAGAGCTCTTTGTGGTGTCCAGTGAAGATTATACAGTCCCATTGACAGCAATGGTCTTTGGATGACATTCTGTTATTCTCACCAGTGATTTGGAGAGAGCATGAATTCTCAAATGTCTTTATGAAATCTCCCCCCTCTTCTTCTCCCCCAGAAGAAACTGCTTCAGATCATCTCATGAATTATAGCAGTTCCAATAATAAGTGCTGGCCCTGCTTCAAAAGGCAAAATTTTGGAAAACAATCTGTCTATCGCAAAGTGCTTAAACTCAGTTTTCAGTAGCCTGTGCCAAACAATCTATTTTGCATAAATTGAACTGAAGTTCTTCAAGGAGATTTTCTGTTCATGTTCCCTAGAGATTTCATAGTTGCCAGCTCAGTCCATGTCAAATTTACAGATAAGGGTATGACAGTCAAGTATGAACCTAGATGGTCTCAGAAACATATAAGGGAAATAAATCCAGTTTTTAATTCAAGTGCCTTGTGATAATTCAGCCTTAGAATTATGAAAATTCAGCACAGGGATGTGAAAGAATAACAACAGTCCTAAACCCTTGTGAATTCTGTTTTGCCATTGAAAGTTCTTTGGTCTTCTTATTGTTTAGTAAATTGCTTTTCTCTGTCCTTTCATTTCTCTGCAACTTTAGTAGAAATAAAACCTTTCCTCTATTGCACCTTGTTCTGCTTTATTCCCTTTCAGTCTTTCACTATATATTGCATGGTTTCACACAGGAGTAAAATTTTAATCTCTGTATACATCCTTCAGATTCATTGTTGACAGAACAAATTTGTTAATTTCTTATGAATAAATAGCTGATGCTTGGATTACACTTAAAGCACAGATAACTGTGATGCCAAGTGTTTCCCTTCCGCAATTATTTAGGCAGAGTGACACTGAATTTCCTCAGAAAAGGCACATGGCATTTTTTTGTGCAGCCCATTTACATAACATTTCCCAATGCTCAAACACATTTTTGTGCTTTGTTCCTGTTGGAACCAGCCCATATATGCAGCACAGCGATATAAGAAGTTATAGCAGCTTACACGCTCTCCCAGCCTATGTATCTATCAAAAAGCTTTAAAGAGTGCAAGGCTGATCCTTCTTCAATCCTCTGGAAAGCAGACTCTCCTAAAATAAAATATAAATCATTAAACCTGTACCTTAGATGCACTTTGCACTGGGCCTGTAAACTGATAAGTCACAGTTACCTTTTAGGTCAACTCCCCTACTTGACATATATAATGTCTCTTGAAAAAAATCTGTATATTGCTATTATAGCTCCATGCCAGCACCATATAACTGCTCATAACTGGACAGGTGCTCTAAGAAACTACTGAAAACAATACTATTGTCAATTCTTGACGCTGACAAAATATATTCTTTAAATTGATTTTTAAAGTGCTATCCAAATGCAAGCTCATACAGGAAATGATTCTGTGCAGAAAAACCCTGATTTCTACAAAAAAAACCTCAAAACCTTTGAGCTTAGGGAAGATGGGAAAATCAGGCAGTCTACATATCTCTGATTACATTTTCCTACATCATCTTTTTACTTTTATGCATGCAGGGTACATTATCATAAACAAGTTCTTTCAGTGATGAAAGTTTTGCTAACTTTTGATTAAAGGGGTAGAGCATCCCTCTAAGAAGAAAGGCTTAAAGGATTGGGTTTGTTCGGAGAAAAGAGAAGGCTTAGGGATGACTTACTTCTGGACTTCTGGCTTTTCAGTACAGGAAGGGAACCTGCAACGTGTAGAGACACCACTTACAAGGGCATGTAGTCACAGCACAAGGGGGAATGGTTTCAAATGGAAAGAGCAGGTTTAGATTAGATGGATACAATTTTTTACTGCGAGGGTGGTGGGGCAGTGGAACAGGTTGCCCATGGAAGTTATGAACACCCCATCCATCCCTGGCAGTGTTCAAAGCTAGGTTGCATGGAGCTCTGAGGAATCTGGTCTGGTGGAAGGTGTCCTTGTCCATGAGAGAGGGAGTTGGAAATGGGTGATCTTTAAGGCACCTTTCAACCCAGACCCCTTTATGATTCTATGAACTCGAATAATTATTAGTTCGTGCTGCAGTCAGGACAATGCATAGCAAAACAAATGTATGCATGACCAGGCTTTCATGCTGTTAGCACTTGAGATTGACCAAGGGAGAATGAACTTCACTGGAGAAGCCAGATAGCTGCCCTTTCCTTGGGTCATCAGCTCAGACATACTGCCGTAAGAATCCTGCAGACAGTAAACACAACACGATAATTGTTAATAATGGCCATGGGCTCTGTGCTAGACTAACTCCTGCCTTTTGGCACTGAGCCCTGACTGGACGCAGTGGTACTCTGCGTGCCCTTTACCTGTTAAACATCACTTAAATGTTGACAGCAGCAGCTCTTGTAAAGCACTGGCAGAGGATATATAAAACCATCCTGCGGGTGGGTTGCCATTGGTTTGTCAGTCTTGCCTTAGAGACACACATAGTGCACTTAATGTTATGTATGCACCTCAGGTGCCTGTGTCTCAGCTACATTTAAACCAGGTATGAGGCTGTTGTCAGTGCAGCTGCAGTGACAGCACAGCCTGTGACAATTCACCAGAAACACCACCAGCAGCTTTGTGCTGCCATGCCCAAGCTGTCAGCAGCTGGAGAGGGGTTCAAATACAGCTTCTCTTCAGCCTAGGCATTATCTCCTACAGACGTAGCCAATTCAGAGACAAGAAGAAAGAGGTACTCGGAATCTATTTATGGTGTGTAAAGGTTTTGCCTAAGGATAGGGATCTCCAGTGAACCTGCAATAAAATACACATTGATTTAGCAATTTACTGCAGGTCAGTTGTAGGTCACTGGTGGGGTGAGGGAGAAGTTCCTAACCTGCTGATCTGACAACACTAAGACCATCTGTAGCTGGAGAATTGAGGTTGCAACAGTTCAGCTATCTTATTTGCATATTTAGAGAAATAAAAGGCTAATTATTAAAATGTTAAATATATTACAATTTACTTAGCTACTGCATACGCATGACTAAAAGCATTATTCTTTTATACATATAATGAGTTTAATTAGGATAATCTAGTTTCATCAGGACATTTATAAAGGATCTAGTGAGACCATTAGAAGAATTTAAATAGCTTCAACTTTTTAATTCAAGTAGTTTGAGCTACTTAAATTTGTTTTGTTTGTATCTTTGACAAAGTTATCATAGATATTTACTTTTTATGAAAAAATAAATTAATCTAAATCAGCACTTGGTTACAGATTAGTAAGGTTTCTTTTCTTCTCTATGAACATGAAATACAGAATATTTCAGAGTTCAGATAGTTTTCAAGAGAAGTGACCTAAGTCACACCACAACCACAACAGTTCTCCTGGAGAATGAATCCTAGGATATGGAGTCTCATACTTATGCTCTAGTACAGTATTTCAGTGGGGTTAATGCAAATCCACAGTAATTTAAATAAATTAAACATGAGATCAAAAGTTATCAGATATACCAGAGATTTTTTATTTATTTTTAGTTAGTAATCTTCTTACTGATTAAGAAACATAGTAATTAGACGTGTACACAGCAATCAAGCAGTATTAGTCACCAATATTATTTTTAACAGTGTAATTTAAATACAAGTTTTCACAGAGTATTCAGAACTGGAACAATAATGGTGAACTGCAGAATACGTTATTTAGTTTTGTTATTCAATCAGTACATAGTTTCTTGGGCAAGGTTTCTGGCATGCAAGTAAAAAGACAAATTTCTAACTACCACAAATACGACTTTGAGGGCTATTTTCAATTAGATATCACACAGGTAGATCTCACTGCTGATGGAAAAGAGTAGGGGGAAAAAATAAATTAGGTGTCTCAATGATTTAAACTATTTTTTTATTAAAGAAAAAAAATCTCCATAGCAAAACAAATGGAAAACAAAACAAAATAAACTCCCCGAAATCTCCCCACAAAAAACCCTCCCAACAAAAACTTGGAAGCATCTACATAGAAAGGGAAACATCTACTAAGGAGAGCAAAGACTAATCTTTGAATGACAAAATGGAGATCAGCTCAGCTAACATCACATGTCTACAAATAGGCATGTCCAGCTCTCCTAGTCATCCTAAACTCCTTTTGTAGTCAATGGAAAATAACAGGCTTCTGTATGTAATTTTCTTTTTTCCACTTGTACTCTTAATCTTCTTCAATGAAATTTCTCTGAAGGGATATTTTGCTTCCCTGTTAATTCCAGCATAGCAGTCTCTAATTAAATTAGTAGCTCTTGGGCAACAAGGACTTAAATTGTCAGCATTGAGTTTAAAGTTGTCATGCATCCTGTATGAAGTGTTACACTTCACGCAGAGTTTCACATTAAGTAAAAATATGAAGAGAAAGGAAGATATCTGGGTCCACAAAAGCGACAGAACTGAACTGATGTATGTCTTGTTCATTAGCCAAATGCAATTATTCAAAGACCTTTCCAACTCATTATGCAAACAGCATAGTTCTGAATTATGAGCAGCCCTTCCAAACAGCCTCCCCATCAAATGAATGAGGGAAACATATATTCTATCCTGAATTTTATTACAGTTGAACAAATATTTATATCTTGAAGGAATTTACTGCATTTCAGAATTCCTTGTTCTCTAATAAGGGTGAAAAGTCAAAGTAGCCTCAGAGGTCTATGGTTGTGTTTACATTCTGAACTATACTTTGAAATAAGGGTTTCCTAGCAATACACTATGAATGGCGAAAATTGCTTTTGACCTTTTCAGTTAAAAAGTATGACACATTTAATGTTGATTTTTTTTTCATACACAAGACCTATTTTTTATAAATTTATGCAGAAATAAATTGGAGGCACTTTTTTCGGTTTTGCTTAAAACAACATTTTTTTTAAAAATACAAATATTGTATTAATATATTAATTAGTTTTTCTGCAATTGCAGAAAACTAATGTTAAAAATTAAAAAGGCAGAAATTATTTGCTACCTACTTTTAATGATTTATTATAACCATTGAGCATCATTTCCATTATCGCAAAGGATCAGAATTGCTAATCCTCTTTCATTCAGAAGTGGCATGTTTGTGTTTTTCTAGTTTAACAATGCTCTGGAAAAATGGACATTAGACCTAGATAATGTTCTTGAGAGTCTAAATCAAGTAGAAGTTCTCCACTTTTGGAAATAGTAACTGATCTGTGGACAACAGTATTCCTCCTAATGGAGGAATGGCTTGGCTAATCTCCATCCTGAGTGTCCAGTTAACCCTGTTGCAGGGATAGAGGTGGCAACTGATTTATTTGGAACACTTAAAATCTCTGATTTTACAGCTTTCTACTAATCAGCCCTTTATATTGTGCAGTGATCCAGTAGTCAGCATGTTTTTCTGTTTCCTGCCACATCAGGCACAAGGAGTTGTTTTTTGATTTTTCCATTAGCTGCTAATAGATCTGAAAGCATTCCTCATTATTTTCTTTACTACCCAATTTAGACAGTTATTTAGCTTCACTAAATTTGAAATTCTGTTTAATGTCACTTTGGCAGAGGTTGTACTAAACTTATCTGCTCACAAAGCTTTCTATATTCTTTGCCTTGACACACATGTTCACAAATTAAAATTCAGGAATCAGTTAAAAGTTTGTAATGTACTTTAAAAAATTTTAAAGATAAAACCAGTAATATTTTATACCTCAATGCACTTGGGGAAAAAATAAATAAGAAACTAAACAGCACTTGGATTGCACATTTTTTCCATTTTATGAGAGACTTGACATGATCCTTAAATTTGGGTTAAGGCTGGTATTACAGCCACTATTTAGTGTGTGATTTAACCTGAGCATAACTCACATAAATGTAATTGCAAAGTGAAAATTATCCATTTCCTTTCGCAGTAATCTGCCCAATTAATCAGCCACAGAAGGTCACAGCATTGGACAGATAGTTCTAGACTTCATGTAAATCTTCTGTAGCATTCATTCATTTTATGTTAACAAACTCACTGGAGTAACCCAGAATGCATTAGCTCAGGTAGAGAAAAGAGTTTTATGGACCTGACCAATAGAGTTTATTTCAAGTATTATAAATAGGATGGGTAAAACTTTCACAGTTAATACCATTTTGTCCTAGAAGATGCAGTTTTCACAATTTCTTTATTTTCTGTTTTTCATTGTTAAAGAAGTCACGAGACAATCACCTTAATATTAGGAATTTAAAAATTGATTCAACTTCCAAAAAGATAACCAAGCAACCCATTAAAGAACCATAAAATTCCCAATCAAGAATCATATTTTTTCTTAATTTTCAATTCTTTTTCTGACCCTGTCAGATCACAGACTATCCTATTTAGGGGGTTTTTTAAGTGTTGAGGGTATGTTTGTTGTCAAAACCTAGTTGGGTTTTTTAATTAGGAAAAAACTTTCCGAAGCCAAGCTACAGGTTACCCCATCTGAGTGTAAGGCATTCAGAACTCTAAGTCAGACTCTGCTCAGTTCACTGCTCTCTGCAGAATCTACTTATGTGAACCTAAAAGTTTCCTTAATAGAGGATTCCTGCTTCAGCAAGGATGAACTGATTACATCACATATACCTACCTAGATGTACCTGCACCAGAAATAATATATTTTTCTTCCATATTAACCTTATTAATATTATTAATATGTTTATAAAACATAATTTGAGTATTTAAAACCTGGTATATGGGACCTCCATATATACACAATAATCTAAAAACAAAATAATTGTTATGACTTTAAAAATCTAAAATTACTTAGTATTTTAGCTCAATATCACAAAACTTTTAGGGTATCTATTGAGAACTTTTCTTCAAAATCACTTTCAGATATTTAGAAACAGAATACTAGTCAAATGGAAAATTACCTGATAAAAATAATTCTCAGGATATAACACCATCAATTTTTTGTAATTTAATTTACTGATGAATCATTTCAACACTATTGTCCAGAGGTATATTCCATATAGTGGAGAAAAGTTATTACTTGCAGAGATAATTTATGGAATCAGCAGAATTAACCTTTCTCCAGTAACAAAGATGCACTTTAAAAGCTAAACGGTTGTGTGGGTTGGTAAAAGCTTTGCACATGACGGTTTTGTGACAAAGCTGAAGCCTTGAAACAGCTTTGAAGTAGAAGTTTGGCAGTGCTTCAAAGCTGAGAGATGGCACAGTATAAAGGACTGTTCCCACATTTCCCTACATTGGAAATAAAGAGACTAAGGCAGAAGGATGCATTAAAAGGAGGAAAGATTAAAACCAGTTTTGCCAATTGGGTAAAACATAAAAAGAATAAAAAACATGAGTTTTCTTGGTTTAAACACACAAAAAAGAGGGAGAACATGTCTGAAAAGACTTTTGAAAGAAGAGTATAATTGACTGAATGGTCCAAGTTTAAAGCAAAGAATTGTAAAAATACTTTTGAAAAAAACTGCTGTTCTTTTGAAGAGAGATTTTTTCATATTTATATACCATGTATTCTTTTTCAGAAAATTTTAACTGTGATTTTTCTCAGTGGATCTCTTCTAAAGAAATCAAACAATTAACACTTCCTCCATTAAAGGACATGCAAATTTGTGGTAATGATAGAAAAAGAATCAATTTAGCGAAAAAGGAAGAAAGCCCTTCCAGATGTACTGTCAGAAATTAAAACTATTCCAAACAGACCCACACATAATGTAATTAAATAATAGGGAATTTTTTAATCGGTAAAACAAACACCTCTCAACAGCTGTTGAGGTGTTCAAATTTTTGTGCAGAGAAATGTATTAGATTACTTATCTAACAGTTAAAATTTGGTTCTTTTGGGGACAGATTTTGCATCTATAGATTGTTTGCATGGTTAGATTGTTTTCAATACTAAAAGAATACCTGCATGAAGAATTACTGCAGAAATCTAATCCATGTTTCAAACATCTAAGGCAAGGATTTTTTTCTATTGAAGGCCAATAAAAAGCTAACAGAAAACAGACAAAGCAATCTGTGCATAGAACAATTGTAATAGCCAATTGTGTGGGAAGCTGGAGGGCTGTTACTTGCATACAACATAATCCAGGGAGGAATAAATTTCATTCATCAAGGCAGGACACAATAAGGATGCAATCATGGACTTCAGAGTAGAGAGGTAAAAGTCTCATCTTAAGCTGTGGTCATTCAGTGCCAAATTTAGAGCCTCTGTGGAACAAGACACTAATCTGAAGCAAAGGAAAATTATAGTCAAATAAAGGGTCATTACACCCAAAGAAGAGGGGAATGTGACAAAATTACAGGTTTCCTTTCAATGCCTTACTAGGTATGTAGCACTATTACAACTTGCCTAACAGTACTGCAATAAAATATCACTCACATTAACAATACATGAAGCTGTGTCCTCAAAGCACTGTTCCTGAGACTGGCTAGAGCTTCTGCTTATAATAATCTAAAGGCCTCAGGTCAAAGCATCATGCAAATATCTTTACCCAAAGTAAAATACATATTTTCAGTTCTTATGTTTTTAAAAGCAGCCTATCTTTTAGACCTTGTCGGCATCACAGAAAACCCAGTTGTCTGCTGGCATCTTCACAAAAAAATTCTTAATTTCAAAAAAACACCCAAAATCAAACAACTAGATGACAGGATTTTACTAGGCAAAAGACAAGCAGAAAAATAAATGGCAATAATGGCAATAAAATTAATGGCATTAATGGCAATAAAAAAGCAGAGCAAAATTCTGCAACACTGTTAGGGAATATAAACTCATCTTTCTGCAATACCTGAGAGAAGGGGAACCACCCCAAACCAACAAAAATTCCAAATGATTTTGTTTTTACCAAGTACTGTCTAAGCATGTATAAATTTAATAATAAAAATTCAATGATCTTCTGTTATTGATGCCTGAGAGGCTGTCTGGAGCAGAGGCTGAACAGAATTAAAGGAATCAAGGAGGTACTTATTAAAAGGCCTTGAAAGGATACACCTTGGGCTGTACAAGAACCTGGCCAGGGCTACACCCAAGATGGACAATGGGTCACAAGTTTTAATGCTTTTATAATTTTTGGTCTATTTCTATATTGGGGTTAATTGCCTAATTACAGCTTCAGGTTATAAAGTTCCATCCTCCCAGACCGCTCTCCTCAATTCACTTTTTGGGCTTGAAGCTACAACAGTGTCCTCTGTCCTTCAGTTTGGAAAAGGATTGTTTTGTCTAACTAAACTGTGAAAAGAACTTGCTGACACTTTATATGAGGTTCAGAGTTACACACTAAGGCAGTACAGAATCTGAAAAATATGAAAGATAAAACTTAAGGCATCATTATTACCTAATAAAATAAATCCTTTTGTCCAAAGCAAGCTGCACTATTACAGCTTCTTACTAATTACCCAGGACTTCATACCATGCTGTTGTTTCTTCCCAATTATGGCTTCAGGAGCCAGCACACAGAAAGAAAAACCAGAAATTATTTTAAATGCCACCTTTTCACCTCTCTTGATTTCAAGGAATAGCTGCTTTTCTCTACTTCTACTTCTCAGTAATCATAAAACCCAATAGATTTCTGCCAATAGTGTTTACAAAATCCATCAGAACTGCAAAACAGAGCAAATGTAACATTTTTTTTTACTTGCTGACAATCATAAAAATACTAAGCACAGGTCTCACAAGCTTAGCTGTTTGTTGTGTCTGCTAATTGTCAGATTATCGGGGTTTTTTTAATCCACTAATTATTCACTAAATTAAATTTAGTAAAATTAATTTACTGATTGTTTACTAAGTCACTAATTATACCATGATTTCATATTATGAAGCTAGCTAGAACAATGGCTCAATATAAAAAATCAACAAAGATATTAATCAGTATCTCTCCTGCTACAGAAAGTTATTATTATAATATGGCTTAAATGAATTAGTTGTATTTAAAACCAAAATACCTAATTCTAGAGGTGATATTACTGCAAAGTATTTGCATGTCTTACATAAATAATGCAAACAGTGAGTGAATACCTGTCTGACATCAGTGTTTTTCCTGCATAGGTCTGAGGGAGAATACAATTGTATCTCTGCAAGTGGAAGATTATTGGAATCTTGAAAGAAAACTAGTAATTCCTTCTGCAGATTTTTGGAAGGAAAAGAAGCAATCTTTCATTGAAAATGGTGCATTAATAGTCTTTATCATTTATTCCTTGAGATTTTTACATTATATCTGTGTTTTCCCCTCCCTCCTCCCCATCAGCAAAGCACCCTTAAAAAACAGAATATCCAAAAGTGTACCAGCTTTTTCTGACAGGTTTGGAATGAGCTCTCTCTGTACTAATTAGGAGGATCCTTGGGTGCTCTCTTACAGCATGTACTAAAACTCTGTCTCAGGATTAACACTATAATCCACCCACAATTACAAGTATCACACTTCCTTTTTTTTCACATTATGATCTCCTCAACAGTCAAGGACTAATGTGTTTAGCTTGTCAAAACGTCAAAAATTAACTGTTACATTATAAAATGTTATATAACCTGTAAAAAATATGTTGGTGTTACGAAAATATTGCCAAAAGAAAATAATACGTGAGCTCATTAGTACCTGAAGATTATTATCAGCTACATCCCCAAACATTCTCACTGAAAAAATGTATTTGCTTTTCTTTAGAAGTGATAGCAGTTGTCCATAAGTAGGTCCTACTTTATATATAGGCTTACATTCATGCAAGGACTTTCAGCAATTTCTTAGTGGAGGTTATTTTCTACTTCTCTCTTACCAGCCCATGCAAACACAAAACTCACTGCGTCTTTGTTCCTGCCATCCTCAGACAGAGCAGGTGTCATTTCATTGCTTCTTTTCATGCAAATGTGAAAGCTTCCAATTTTAAATACATAGTTTTTTGCAGGTACAATAAGAAGTCTTGTGCTTCTTACTATGGGTACAACAATTGACAGCAATTGGTCAAAAGGCATCACCTTTATGAGCCAGAGGACACTGAAGGAAGAAGGGCTGTTCTCTCCTTAAGTATGGCTCACTTGCCCACGGAAAGATGAACACAATGTACCACTTTGATGTGAGAAACTTGGAGTTGAGAGCTATACTTTTAGAAATTTGCAGGCATCAAATACTATCTTGCAATGATGAAACAACAGTATACTGGGCTGCATCAGCAAAAGCGTTGCCACCACTTTCCCTTTTTTTTGGCACTACTGGACCACATCTGGAATACTATGTTATTTTAGGCTCCAAGGTATAAAAAACAATTGAAAAAGGGAGTGACTACAACTGACGCCTAGCAATGTGGTAAAGGGGGACTTGAGGACATGAGGCAAGGTGGTGAGAGCTGGCCTTCTTCAGTCAAGATAATAAGGGAGGATTTTATCACTGTCTTCAGAAAGGTTGTTCAGTGTGGTGGTATCTCCATCCTTAAACACTGAACTTTGATGGCAACACACTAAGATTTCACTTTGAGTAAAGGTTAATACAAGATAACCCTGAGAGATCAGATAATCTATAAAGAATTTGGGTGGGCATGGAAAGTGACAGTGACTCTGTACTTCTGTTGATCCATTTGCACACAGAGGCTATTTCCAAATTAATTTTGTTCAGAACAGAACTGGTATATCCCTTACAGCTACTTAAGAGATTCTATGTCAAATGTCCATGTTAACTACAACTATAATTTTTAAATTACAGTTAAAAATCTTAAATCTAAATTACAGTTAAAAATCTTTAAATCTTATTTTGTTATGGGGGAAGGAGGTAAATAATCAGCTCTTTCACAGGGAATCTTATGACTACTCTTTGTTCTGGTTTGACAGATTCAAATGGATATGCTAATACCCAGCAAAGACCAGTTCCACTTTCAAAGTGTCATGATCATTTTATCTCACAGTTAATGTCATCTTCACACCTTCCAGCAGCACATGATGCCATCGATCTTCTCTTTCGTGAAAATACTTCTTTCCAGTATTTTATGTGGAGTGACAGTGACCGAGCCACTACTACTTTACCCTATGAGTAGATAAAAAAGATGTTACAGAGGATATATCTCCTTGTATCACCCAAAGACACCACTCAATACCACACTAATCTCATCTACAAAGAGCCACTTTACCAACAGAAGAAAGGAGGTATCAATATGCTCCTTCACAAGCTAATATTTTTCAACTTTCTACTACAAATTATACATCTACACATGTGACTAGATAGGCAAAATTATTGGTTTATAGAGCTAAATAGCTGATTCATTTTTGGAACTGAACAAACTATCCCTCTATTCCCCCAGGTCCCAAAAAACATATGTATTAATGTACATTTGCATTATTTTCCTCCTCATAAAAGTGAAGTGTAGCTTAAATAGATGTTAAATCTGATTCCATGCTCCCTGGCAAAATGAGATTCCTTTAAGTTATTATAAACACAACTTTAACAAAGTGTACTGCATACAAATAGCATTTAAAAGGGTAAGCACTCAGGCAGTGATTTGTATTTTCCAGAATTCCTTATTACCTTTACTTTCAGAATGCACCCGAATTATTCCCTTTCTATCTCTTACAGTACTCCTAACAAAACAAGTAAGAACACATAAAATATGGTATTAACATCTTCTTCTATTTGATTGAAAATATACAGACCAAATGAAATATAAAGCCAAGGGGATATTAAAAACTCTATGGATCAACGTAAAAAAGATGCCTTCATATGCTGACACATTTCACTATATGAACAAGTTTATTTCTCTCAAGTTAATGGCATTGACCACTTTTTAATTAAAGGCACATAGCAGAAAAAATGTAAAAGAAACAAAGAAAAAATAATCTTGTTCAAATCTTTCTACATAAAACTCCAGCTCTTCAATGGATATAAATTGGTTCAGAAGCTTAGAAATAAATAAAATATGCAAATTAGCATATGCAAATGTTCCAAAGCCCAAATCAGAAAAAAATACATGAGTTATAGACTACAGATGTTCACATATTAAGTGAATCAGGTGCATTACTTTTTTACATGAAACTGCAAGAATAAAATTTGTTATAAACATAGATACTCAAAATTTGAATCAAAGTGCTCAAAGATCTTTTGCTTGGGATTTTATGGCTGTGAAATACAGAAATGGAAATTATCTTAGTTCAAGTAATTTTGCTTCTTTTTTCCCCACATCAGTAGTCTGCAGTAATTGGTGAAACTTGGCCAACTCAATAGAAATAACATGAAAATTCGAAGGGTACTCTCTGTGTGTCACTTTAAGCAATGGTAGTTTAAAAAGAAGAGTATAAACCAAGAAGGAAGCGCTTTGTTTTTCTCTCAACATACTTCATATTTACAGCAGCTAAACAATGTAAATATATTTCATTCCCTAAGTCATACCCCTTCTACTGTCTGCAAATGACACAAAAACTAATAAAAGCACATGAAAAAATATTGAGTTCTGAAATCTCCTGAAAACCCCAGAAGAACCTGGTGCCATCTTTCATGACATAAACACAAAGCAACAGGTTCTGATACCTCTGACATATTTTGAAAGGCTTTCAAAATAGCATTTTGAAAATAATATTTTACTGATTGATACAGATATTAAATCTGATTGATCTGAATAAAAATACCCTTCATGTTTTCTTCTCTGCACAAGTTATTATATTTATTACACAACCTGCTGTGAAGATCTTTCATCTTTCTTATTCTAATTTTCCTAATGATCTCTGGATATGCAAGGAAATTCTGTATACTATTGTTCAGTGTCCTCAGAAACCATAAGTTCTCAGCAAACTCTATGGTGATGGCTCAGCCTTTTTAGATAGGTTCTTGATCAATAATGAAATGTTCTTAAAAAAAAAAATTAAACTTCTGTTCATGGGATATTGAAAGAAACTAACTAATGTAAGGATCGCTTTGCAAGACATAATTTTGACTTTGCCCCTGTGCTGTAAGAACAAATACCTATACAGTCAATAAATAGCACTCACCAAGTCACAGAATCAAGGTTGTGTTTAGGAGTTCCATCCTGCTAGCAGAAGCAGAAATCCATATGAGGGTGCCTGGGACATGAGAAGAGCACAAAATTGCTTTGAGCCACTGTGCTCACTGATAAATGGCACACTAAGAAAACTACATTACTTTCCTCCCTCACAGTGGTAGCACTAACGGAAATCTATAATAAGTTATTTTCAAGATCATGCTTCATATTATTTAAATTCTCCCCCAACATATAAACCAAAATCTTAAGAAACCCAAGCTGTACTCTGGGACATAGAAAGCTTTCATCACCTACAACTGACAAGACAAAGGATGAGGATGATATAACAGTTACTACAGCCTAGGACACAAGAGAATTAGGTTTGGTTTTCTGACCCTCTCTACACTAAAACTTTCTCTTAAAGGCAATCAGCTCACCTGGTGTTTGGCTAAGCTAAACCAGAGGCACAGAAGTGTAACTCTGTTCCCTTTCTGAGTAGAGAGCTCAGAATTTCTCAGGTTTCTGCAGTACATTTCAATGAAATTCATCTCTCCTCCTGATATTTCAAAGTAGAAAATCCATGTGTGAGGTAGGAGAGGAAAGAGCAGTCCCAGAGTTCACAAAGGGGCCAGGTCTGCAGATCATATGCAGCACACACATCTATGAATGTTCACTGGCCTTTAAAAAGAGAATATTATTGCAACAGCTACATCTCATGAATTATGAACACTGCAGACTTTGAATCCCTACAAAGAGAATTTGAAAAGCTTGTTGAGTCCACCTCTCACTGAAGGTAGCTGTGTTAGGAATATTGATCCTAGACATTACATATTAAAAGCACAAAAACTATGTAAGCAACAACAAAAAAATCCCTTTGAATGAGCTAGTTCAAACACCTTATTTTGTTTAGTTTGTATCTGGTCAGAAGGAGGTATTTTGATACTGCTATGAGTAAAATATGCCTACAGTATGGTGGCCTAGCCAAATGGGAGACAAGAAGAATAGTATGTCAAGAATCTTGCCAAGCTTTAGCTTGACATTTGGAATGGCCCACTCTTGGATAAACCCAGTTAATTCCTATTTTATGACCTTTTAACATTGTACTGGCTGAATGCCTATATATTGCAAACGCTGCAAAGAGGAGTTAGAGTGACCTCCACATCACAGTGATGGGCCATCATTTACACAGTACATCCTTCATCAAGAAGTAACACAGAGTACTTAGAGCAAACAGCTAGCATATGCTGAGCTTCATGATTTAAAGACTGCTTGACTGAAATGTTTCAGGATATGTAACTTTGAAGTATTTAACTTAGGCACATTATTATAGTTTCTGATCTTTATGAACATAAAACTCGTGGGCACACCCAATTTCTGGGTAATTACTGTTGGTTATCCTGAAGAATTAATCATGGCTCCTGTAAAGTCAAGTAGAAATGGTTACTAAGACAGCAAACCAGTAAATTAAATATCCTTGTAATTTATCAATCATGTTGTCAGGAGATGGCAAGTTCCCTTAAAAGAGATCTTACTGTTACTACACTGGTACAGACAGAAAAATGTGAAAAAAATCTAAAAATTAATTCTTTAATATTTAGGTAGAGGAAATCAGTATGAATTTGGATATATTTCAAAAGCCTAAAAGAGTGAGAGAAACTAATACAGGCAGAACTTTTTCGGTTCATGCGCTTTTATTCAATTTCTCCTTTAAGAAATAAAGAAAAATAAAATCAAAACAGTAGAATTCCACTAACCCAACCACACAGGGTAGAAAAGCAGATAAAAAAACCACAAGTGGCTTCAAATAAATTTTACAAGTGGCTTAAAATAAATTTATCTGTATATCTCTGTCATATAAAATTAAGACAATAATGTCCAAAACCATAGGGACCTTGAATTACCTTGGGGTTTCTTAACAATTTTTGGGGAAATAAGTTAATAATTAAAATTTAATTTTTATTTCTTTCATAGGCACAAGAGTTTATATCAGTTTTTAGAGCTTCATTTCATCCCAAATGAGGATAGCCATTAAAATATTTTCACAGCATCAAAACTAAAGAAAAAAAATTATTTGAGGCAGTGGAGTTAATCAGACAACAAACTGGAGCTATTAGTTCTTAAAATATCACACTGAAATATTTATCAGAAATTTCTAAAAATTAGTCAATTTTCACAATATTAGTTATGAAAAAACCCAAACAAACAAAGAGTAGAGAAGGTTTGTGCATCCAGTAAGGGCATTGTGACAGACTTTCTATGACTCTTCAAAGAAAGTGGATTAAATAGGGATATTCAAAATGGAAAAATAACAAACAAACCATACTTTGTGAAATATCATAAATGCTTACAACTGCCCCCCACCAAATGCCACCTTGAAAAAGACCTACACTTTTGTTACGAAGAAACCACATCACTTATAAATGAAAATTATTATTTGCCTAAGCATTTTAAAATCATCTCCTGCTCAAGTATGTCATTACCTTTTAATTTATATTCATTTGTAATAATTATGAAGTAACACATTTGAAGTCAGTAATCCACACAGGCTTATGGCTTTGAGGTTTTCTAGAAGCAATTCCTCAGTGAAAAGAAAGCAAGGGTGAAAGATGGAAGTATATTTAGTATTATAAATAGCTGGTGTTTCAGACTAATTTGGATTATGAAGGGATGTTAATAAATTTGGGGAGATTAATTTAGCAGGCAAAGCCAGTTGGCCACATCCCTTAAGAAGTGGAATATTGTATTTATTTTAAATCCACAAAAATACAGCTGCAGCAGTAAATGGCTAACTGCAATAGTTAAACAAGACACATAGAAAAGTAAAATAGTTTCAAAGAATATATGCAACAGATTTTAATAGAATAAAGAGTTACGTGGCCCATTGTGAAGTGCAGGAAACTATGATTTTTTCATAATTAATGAATGTTAGAATTGTGAGGATGTAAAAAAGATGTTAATGTTCAACAGCCCAGGCTAGCTCATTGTATGGAGAACAGGGGAAATTTTTTTTTGACAGGTTGAACTTTAAGAGAAGTAGGGTTTTTCAAGCTGCTGAGGAAATCTGAATTGTGAAAATAAATCCCTGAGAGATGGATTATTGGGCAGGTAATGGCAAAAGGCATCTGATAAATTGCAGAGTTATGTGGTAAACTTATTTATTACATGCCTATGCAATTTGTCACAGGGCTGTCTCATTTATCACTTCCCCATGTGAGATGCATATATTAATATTGCACACTGCTATCATTGCCTGACAGCTTATGATCCTGTTTGTGAAATTCATACATCATTTTTCCCTGCTCTCTCCTATCACAAGATGTTCCATCCAGCTATATTTCCAGATAAAAGCTAAGAAATTATTCCTGACCCACCTGGTGTTGTGCCGTATGCTACTAATAATGTAGAGTGTAAGTTATGTATTTTCATATACAGACTGTAGGGTCAGTCATTGCCTTCCTGTTGCTCACAGATTTATTCTATCAGGATAGGTTGTTGATCAATCAGTAAAAGCTGGTATTCTCACTCAGCTGAAATGGATCTTGTCAACACCACTCTGCTAAAACACTCTTTTAACAAAATGGCTGATTCATGAGAACATTTCTTGCAGTTACTATTTTTTTGTGGGATGATGTTAGCTCTCAGCAAGAGCTTAATATAACCTTTCACTGAAACACCCACATCAAGAGGCTGCAATTGTATGTTCTTAAATTTCACTCTGTCTACACTGAATCATAATAGCAGTTTCCTTCCAGCCAGCCAAGGCTGCCATAAGTATACTGTATGCAACAAGGTAAAAAGAAAATAATGGAAAATTTTTGATACTGTAATTTTGATTATTAAGCTAGTAATTGGTTATTTTGCTATTAAGCTATGAGATATATATTGCTATTGATCCTTTTCTATTTCTTCTGGGGGTTTTCTGTAACTTCCTGGGTTTGAGAGATGAAGGCTTATCATCCTTATGAGATCAAATATGAACTCCCTATTAAAAACCATCTAGGAATGTACTTGTACCTGCAAGACACCAGAAAAACATAGGTAACACAAACAAAGAGGAAAGCTTAGTTACAACTGGAGGTCTCAAGGAACACAACAGACAACAAGAAATAATTTAAACACATATGAAATCTCTTCATGTAGATAACTGGATCCCTTAAAAAGCAAACAGAGCAAAAAACCATCACCAGGGAAAAAGTTTGCTTTCTGGCATAAATTCAACAGTCTACAATTAAATGTCTCAAGCAAAATGTACTTTCCCTTTTTTTTTTTCTTTAATTTCAAATTTTTGAACTTTATTTTTTACAGATTTTCTAAGAAAACTCTGTGAGTCTGCCTTGTTTAAAAAGACAGTACCTTATTCTCTCCTCCCTCTTCCCAAATAAAGTAGTGAAAGTCAAGTTAAAAATTTTGACACAATTTTCAGGCTGTCCTATGGAGATGTAAAGAACAAAATGAACTTGATATATACATTTTGCATGTAATTTTGAAATGGGAAAAAACTTCACATTTATTTATAACAGCATTGGGTTCAACTAATCCCAGATGTATATAGATGGCTTCTGAAATCCTAGTTTATATTCAGGTCCTAGCCGGGATCATCAGACTGAGAAAACAACAGGAAGAAGATTTTATGTAAAGAAATTAAAATTTTACAAACTGCATGCAGAGTAGTGTTGTGCTATATTGTAAGTTTGGTAGGAAGACAGAAATATCAGCTGGAATCAGAGAAAAATAACACAGATACACAGTAATACAGAGAGGCAAAAAAATTTCATTAGTATTTCCACAGAGTCTTCATAATGCTGACAAACCATGTTTTCAAGGACAAAAATAATTTTAATATGGAATTTAACAGACCTGAGCAGTATTTTAGCATGGAAATAGGGCCATGCTTTGCAAAGGTTAAAACAATTTTGTAAAAGCACATGGAACAGACTTAAAAATTAAAATTGTCACACAGACTCCACACAGTGTACAATCAGAAAAATGTTTATGAGAAATCTTCAAGAGAGAGGTACATTCTTAAAATATTCAACAGAACTGAGATCTAGGTAATTGTAAACCATTCTCTGCAGGTCAATATGATAGCTGAAGTTCCACAGCAGTATTTTCCCCAAAATACACAGGAAATGTTTGGCTCACCCTTTGTACTGCAGGGCATGTGAAGCATGCAAAGGTGAAGCTCAAACCTAAAATGTTGACATATGTAGCTTTTGCAGGAGATGGATTGGTAACAGTGCATCAAAAACATGTAGAATACTAAATCTAATTCTGGGACAACTCCCGTAGAAAGGCAGTGAAATGCTAAAGATTGATTCCAGGATGTCTATACCAGCACAAGGAAGCTGACAACAGAATATAAAATTCTGTTGACAGAATTCAATTGTACTGTCATAGAGGCATTGAAAAAATGCTGGCAATAAAAATTTTAATGACAAATTTGATTGATTAAAAAGGATAAAAAAAGAAAAAGGGAAGAAATATGGGACTGATCAACATCCCTCTTAATTTCAAAAGTGGAATTACTCGTAGACTTCCCAATGCACTAAAAAATTATGGAAGAAAACTCTTTTGAAACTCTTTTACATACATACCACTTTAGTCCAGGTGGGTTCATTGACCTTTTCTCAAACTTTGAAGCAAGGGCTGTTGAAGCAGATGTGTTAGAGAACTTATTATGCCAAGAACTACATTCTATTCACTGCAGTAGATAGCTTATAGAAGAGAGATCAGGGAAGATCAGACGAGAAATTTCTGATATAAACAGCCTGCAGTGGTAGTCACAGTTTCAGATTCCTGGATCAAATAGTTATTGGAAAATAATAATTACAGCTACTGTCCACAAATGGCACTGCTGGAGCACAGGACCTGAAGTGCTGAGAAAACAGTGGTTTGTAATTAGTAAGAAGCAAAATGTTTTGCAAAATTTATGATTTTAAACACATTGCTGTCAATTCTGCATTCGACTAAACAACCACAGGATTTAAAAAGAGGCTAGTTTAAGTCCCTCCTATAAAAAAAGGATTTAATCCCCCAAACATACACAAACAAAACCTACAAAGAACCCTATGACAATCAAAAGATGAAAAGAATTTATAACCATAAGACAGTGTCCACAGAGATAATCAGGGAGCAGGCAGCCATAATAAATATTTCTTGCAAGGTTCATTTTACAAGTGATAATTAAGGAGCAAGACTTCACCCTTCCACTTTTTCTATAGTAAAATAAATAATAAAAAGAGACTCAGACTTTAAATTCCAGAAACTCAAAAAGGCTGAGCATATCAATAGAAAAAAAAAACAACAACCAAACCATGCAAAACAATATTGAACTTAATCCACAAGTTTTCAGAGATTTACAAGGTCAAGGAAGCCAGTTTAGAGATTGTCTGTAATATGCACACTTCTAGAAGACCAAAGAATGAATCCAAGCATTGAGCCCCTGATTGTTCCTTAATAGCTCGTTCCCTAGCTCTGTTCTGAATCTCACCAACAGATTCTGTACATAACCAGGGCATGATTCAAGAAGTAGAATTAAAGAGACTACATACATTTTGATACTCTTTAACCACAGCTCTGCCATGCTTGTGCCTTCAAGTGTCTGCATATCTCCATGCCATATCTGAGGTTTATAACACACCACCAATGAGTTTTGCAGAGAGAGCAACGTGGCAGACAATAACACAAGTCTCACATTTATTCAGACACAACTCATACAAATCTACCAAAACACCAGTTTTAGGGCCAGAGGAGAACTTCCTGACTAGAAGGGCATGGCCAGTGTTTCCCAGGGAAAGCAAGCCTCAGGCTGTGATCCAATCTGGGCTACTCAATTCTAGAACCAGGGACCAATTACTTGTCCTTTCTTTTACCAGGGTACAGACTGACTGGTATTGTAAACTGGTGCATATGGTTAACTTCATATTTTTCCACTTGAAAGTGAAATAAGCAAGAATAATTATTTTCATGTCTTGATCTGAAACATAGTATCTTTAGAATGCTTTGGTTTACTAGAAAGAGTCAAGTTATGTCAGTGAATTAGGGATGAGTGAGTGATGGGAGTTAAAGAAATAATATATTCAAAGAAATAACTGAGAAATATGCAACTTTTCTCTCTTTACTCTTCCACCTTTTTAATCTAATGTTTTAAGATTAGTTTTTATTCTTCTAAGGATTCACTCACAAAATTTAGCAAACACTTCTCAATACACATCATTTAAGAATAATGCATGTATGACAATCAATATGCAATTAACAATGACAATAAATGTATGGAAATCCTATATGCTGTAAATATGAGCATTCTGTGTGGTAGCCTTCCTAAGTTAACTATCCACAATGATATACAATTTTGTTAAAAACAGAATGGTTTCCCATATATTCTAACTCTTTTCTCAGAATTCTTCTGCAGAGATTTACTATATAGGTGAGGTAGCCCAGTGTAAAATTTACCTATGATATTTTATGCTTTTAATTAATGTACTGTGTGTTCACATTGTGTTGCAAAATGCAGCACATCTGTCTCTGTAGATGAAGCCAATGGCTTCATAGGTTTACCTCAATTTAAAAATTACCTAACCTCCAAAACAACAAAAATTACAAAAAGCAGTAAGGGTACTTATTAAAAATAAAATAGGACAAGCCAAAGAGTTTCAGCCAGAAATGACAAGCCACTTTAACAGCTTTTTAGCAAGTATCATCACATACTTGCAAATGTATGGTATGTAGAAATAAGACTGTGAATCTAGTTAACTTGATCAGTCTTAGTTGTGCCAAAAGTATGTTCCAGGATGGTTTCTTTTTTATAGAAGAGCAGAATTATCTCACAGACATTTATACATGTAGCTCTGTTTGGTACTTCTTATTTAAGTGTTACATACACCTATTCAAAAAACATTCATCACAAAATCATATTCTCTTAATCCTCATTCAATCTTTAGTCTCCTTATAAAAACTTATTCTAAGTACGTGCTTTTACCAGTGCAGAAGTTGCCCTTAATTTTCATACTTTACAAAATTTTCTTTGGAAAATTAGCCAAAACATCAAGGATAATTTAACCTTGGGCTTACCAGCAGTCTCTCTAACTCTCAGGAGCTTTGGCAGTAGGTAGATGTCTGAGAACACCTTCTGGGAGGAATACCTTGATTCTCCACGAAGCAAACTCAGACTCAGACTTCTATGACCTGATATTCTGTCTTTGCTTCCTGCCTTAGGTTTTTTGTGGTTTTTTTTTAAATTTATTTCGACTTCAGGCAATTTGAATATTTTATCAGTATCAACAACAACAACAACATCAAGCTGTAGGATTCTATATCCTCAGTTGTCAACTCCTTAACACAGAGACCCAGGAGATTAAAAGTGTACAATCAAGGTAAGACAGAGACACCTTGACTAAAAACTATTACTAGTCTATAAACATTACCAGTTAACAACACAACTCAGTGAACTTTAAGTTTATTTTTATTCTACCTTGAAACAGACTAATCTAGAACAACCTGTTAAATGCGTCAACAAATCCTTTCTTTCTGACCAAAAAAAAAAATCTCTAAACACACCTCATTTTGCTTTCCAATCCCTTCCTGTGTGCTGTACAATGGGGAAGTAACACAGCACAGAGCTGAGGAAGAAAGCAGTAGCTGATGGATCTTCATTATTTCATTCCTCTCAGCTGGGTTTTGCCTGCCCCGTTGGTGGCGGCAGGGCCGGGGCTGTGCCGGCGCTGCCCGGGCCGGCCCCAGCGCAGGGCACGGCTGAGCCCCTCAGCCCCGGGGAAAGCCTGGCCAAGGGAGGGCAAAACGCTGCCCGGCAGCCAGGGCTGAGCCAGGGGAAGCGAGCGAGAAACAGCGCTGCGAGCCCCGAGGGGACAGCGGGAGCAGGGCCGGGGCAGGAGAGGCCCGGCAGGGATGGCCCTGCGGCCTGGCACAGAGCCCGGCCCGGCTGCGCTGTCCCTGCGGCCACTGGGAATGGCCCGGGCTGGAGGAGGAAAGGTGGGAAGAAGGGATCAGCAAAGAGGAGCTGCTGTGCGCTGAGCGCCCTCTCATTCCCATTCCTGTGCGTCCCTCTGTGAAGGAGAAGATTCTTAGGAATGAAGGACTGACGATGATCCTGGAAACAAGGGGAAATGGAGGGAAGATGGCTTACTTTTTTCTTTTTTTCCTCACCATCCTGCTCTTTAACTGGCAAGAAATGAAACTAATTTTCCCCTAAGCTGGGTCCATTTTGTTGGGGTAATTGCCATCAGCAATCTCCCTGTCCTTATCTCAATTCTTGAGAATTTCCATCTTATTTCCCCCTATGTCCTGTTGAAAAGAAGAATTGAGAGAGTGGCTAGCAGACAATCAATGTCAACCCATTACATCTTCATACTACTTAAGAAAAATCCCTATTTCATCATACTCTTGCAGTCCAGTAAACTTAGAGGACAACCTAAAATTATATTTGATCCTTTGTAAATATGTAAAATGGTAATAGGGGTCCATAACATGACAAGCAGAGAAATAACATAACCATTTGGTACATAAGAGGACAGAGAGGAGAAACTAAGATAAATTTCAGGCTGTGACCTGGAGTTGTTCAACCCACAGATCTCATGTTGATGCTACAGTGGCAGCTGCAGGTGGCAGCTGCAAGACACTATACTGAGAAATAAATGTCTCTAAAGGAAAATGTTTTGACGTTTTGGTAGAGCTGAAGAATAAACAGGAAGAAATCTCTATGATGAGATGACTTGTATACAATAGATAAGAACTTTTAGCTATTTCTTTTGTCTTTTACTGGAGTTGAGGCCAAATGGATGGAGACACAAATAAGAGCCTGATGTGGCTAAGTATATTCTGTTTGTTTGGACAAGTACAAAAGTAGAATAAGTATTTTACTGAAAAACCGCAATAACTGTTTGAATACATTCATTCCATATGGTATCTGGATTTTGCTGAAAACATTCAGAGGATCATAGAATCATAGAATAGTTTGGGTTGGAAGGGATGTTAAAGGTCATCTAGTTCCAATCCCCCTGCCATGGACAGAGACAATTTTCACTGGATGAAATTGCTCAGAGCCCCATCCAGCCTGGCCTTGAACACTTCCAGAGATGGGGCATCCTTGATTGCTTTGGGCAAACATCCAGTGCCCTACTACCTTAGGAATTTTTTTTTGAATATCTAATCTAAATCTCCTCTCTCATAGTTCTCATTCTGGTGGCCTTGTCTGGACTCACTCCAACAGCTCCAAGTCCTTCCTGTGCTGAGGCCCCAGAGCTGGATGCAGGGTTCCAGGTGGGGTCTCACCAGAGCAGAGGGGCAGAATCCCCTCCCTGGCCCTGCTGGCCCTGCTGGCCACGGTGCTTTGGATGCAGTCCAGGACACATTTGGCTTTCTGGGCTGTGAGTGCCCATGGCTGGGTCATGTCCAGCCTCTCACCCACCGGCACCCTCAAGCCCTTCTCCGCAGGGTTGCTCTCAGCCTCCTCATCCCCCAGCCTGTGTTGATAGCAGGGTTTGCCCTGACCCAGAGGCAGTGCCTGGCACTTGGTCTTGTTGAACCTCCTGAGGTCCAAGTGTGCCCACTTCTTGAGCCTGTTCAGGTCCCTCTGGATGGCATCCCATCCTTCAGGTGTGTCAGCTGCACTACTCCGTTTGGGGTCATCTGCAGATTTTCAGATGAGGATGCATATGTGCATAATAGTAAAAAATAACATTAGAAGTCGATCAGTCAAAGAATCAAGTACTCTATGAGCTTTTTCTCATGACTTACAGAGCTATCATTCTCAGCAGTGTCTGGCAAAAAAAGTTTTGAGGTTGGCTCTAATCAATAATACCTTAGCTTCCAATTCCATTTTATATTCAAAAATTGCCATCACAAAGTGAAGGATACAAGGAGATAAATCTATTTATCTTATCAAATTCATGAAAGGCTAATTTAAGTACTGATCAAGGTCTGTAAACAAATAAAAAAAACAGACAAAAAATTTCAGAGGGACCTTCCATCTGTTTAGCCAGAATATAATAGCAAAAGTGAATCAGAAGCACATTTTTATAGTTAACTAAAGAAAAAAATTGCAGTGGAATATTGTGACTTTCCCGTCACTATGTTTTTAAGTTAAAGTTAGATAAATGTATAAGCTTGCATGACCACAAATGACGTAATGTGATACAGGAATTTCCAATTATATGATTTAGACTAGATAGGCATTTGTTTGTTCTAGCCCTAGCCTTCATACAAGATTGCAATAAAGCATGGTAAATTTGATAAAGTTGACTAAAATATTCTCTTTTGTTTAATTAACTCTTAAGTTATTTTCATATATATTTATTATTTTCTTAATTTTTTGTCTATATATATTGTGAGTCAACAGGAAATATTTGAATGACATAACTAAGAGATTTATTAGAATGAATTCTTCCTAAAGAGTGAGCTCTTAGCTGTTACCTATTTCAACTGACATTTCATGATATTTTTTTCTCCAGTGCATGCTTTGCATTGCAACTTTTTTTATTATGACTATTAATTTTCATGTATTTATTTTTACAGTTTGGAGCTATTTGTATTGTCTTAGTGGGTAACATTTTCCACTAAATGAATTAATTTTGTGACAGATTTGGCCCCAAATTGGTGGGGAAATTAATGGACTTTGCTTGGTCTATATTTTACCTTCTGGGTACATCAGATTCTGCTTAGAGACCTAACATTTATTTCTACTATTCATGCCTGGACATCATAAAGTATTTCAAGCTTCTCTTGTTATATAGGCAGTCACTATTGCTTACCCTTGGCATTTTTTAAAGCAAAGTGGTATTTTGTGATATATAAAATTTTGAAGTAGTGCCCTTGTAAAGAATCCCATCATACGCAGCAGCTCCACCTTTTAAATTGCAGTCACAATTTAATTTTATTCTTGGAAGAATCTCTGCTGCCTCTGTTTGCCATCCGTGAAGAATCACTCTCAATCTATTCTAAGCCTGGATAATTTTATCTGTTTGTTTGAGCCTGTCATATTTTGCTGAAGAGGTGAACAATACCAGCATCACTTACTCTAGATATTTCTTCATGCAACTCCCTTCTGAATTCATAGGTTATTTTGAAAGCATGAACTTAATTTAATAAATATTTTTCAATTTAATGCTAATTGTTTGAAGCTGATGTGATGGTTCAAAACTTTCTTCCAGAAGAAACATGTCAGAATTTATCTCAAATGATTTCAAGTCCTGAATCACTAATGAAAATTAGAACATATGTTCTTGGGTTCTTTTCCTCAATATAAATATATTGTGGATCAACTGGAAATCCTAATCAGGATATAACGATTGTAGCCTGATAAGAATTAGTGGGAGAAAAGACATTTTTCATTGCTCTCTTCAGTATAAATACTTGCCGGTAAAAAATCTTCATCAGACAGTAGCCAATAAAAGAATAGTATGTTAAAAGGTAAATAGAATAAAATTATATGCCTAAGAAACAGCACTCCAGTACCTGCTGAACAAGAAGTTGCAGCACTCTCAGACAGAGAACTTGAGGCTCAGAGTTGAGAGCATTGTGAATTTCATGTTTACTATGCAAATTTCACTGCCTGAAGCCCTTCTTTTTCTGGTGAGGAACTACTGAACTTACTCTCAGCTTCCTGTGCAGTGATAACTGCAATACTTCTTTTGGGTCAAGGTCGGGGAATGCCAGTAGGACACAGAATGGGATTTTTTTTTTGTTGCATCTCTTGTGTTTGCTTCCCAAGCTGCCAGCTTTTCATTGTATTTCTGCTAGTCAAGAAGGTCTGCAGTCCAAAAGTCACCAGTCACCTGGATTGGGCTACCAAGAGAACACTGAAGTGTGGCTCACATAGATCAATTCATCAACAGTTCAATCACTTAAAAGTAATATTGGATATTCTGTGTACTATATTACCATCTCAGCAATTCCATGCCGTACCATATAAATGTGTCAGTGCACTTGTGACTATAGTACAAAAAACATGTTAAAAGATAAATAAAATATTTTAGTGAAACCAAACCTCCTCCACTGTGCTAACATTTTTCTAGCCAAATTTACCAAAGTGGAAGGAAAGGAAGAGGTGAAAGTTCTGTCTGTGAACTAGTGAGTAACAGTTCAGCAGCTGCCCAAATTATTCTCAAGTACTTTGGCACATCTCAGGATAAAAATTTACATGGTTCAGAGGATTTGATGTAGACAGGAACATTTGTCAAATGATAACCAAACTTTTTCAACTTATATTAGTGAAGTTAGGAAGCTGAACTATGGCAGCCTTTTTCAATAATCCATTAGTTAAAGAAAAAAGCCACAAGGCATGACATGCCTTCAAATCTATCTGTATCTGTAAGCAAATGTGTATATTCAGGAATGCATTATAAGCATCATTAATACTGATACAGAAAGATACTGCAGTCATCTTTCATAACCATAGGTTTCACACATGCACTCTGCCTGAACATCCTTCCTCAGTTCAGAGTGTTCATCTGTCTTGTAGAAATGGTTCAGCATTTTCATTCATCATTTGAATGAGATGAGGTAAAAACTCTACTTTTTTTTTCTTTTTTTTTCTTTTCCAGGCTTGAACTAGTGTATTTTCATGGACTGTGCTTTCTGAGCCCATTAATAGTAATGATATTATATGGTTCACTCTAGTCCTTTCCATGGGCTGCTGCTCATATCAGAGCAAGTAATAAAGAGGCAAAGCCCTCCTGGATGGAAATGCATGGCCTCACTGGAAGGGGGTGAGTGGAGAGCAGTTAAAAGCATCAACTAATAGAATCCAAAACTATTTTACCTGAAAAAAGAAACAAGTAAGCAAGCACAAGAAGAAAAGGGACCCTTCAGAAACAAAAATGAATTCTAGTTTTTTTTCTTGTCCATTTTTAATGGAATTTCATGCTTAGACACATTCACAGGAGTAAACAGTGAGTTCTTCTGTATGGTTTATACAAGATATTATTTTGAGCTGCCTGTTCATTGCACTCTTCTAGATATGTGAATAAAAGTGAAAGCTCACAACCCTCTCTATTCCCCAGGAAACTATCAGCTCTGCCAAATTAGTACCACATCCTAAACTGTGCTACATCCATCGTCTCCCCAGTCTGAAATGATTTTATGGCATCCAGAATCATGATAACCATTATGCCTTGAAGTGGACTTCAAATGTTGTATTTGTGTGAAAAAAATGAATTAATCAACTTATTTGGAATTTTCTCATCTTCCTTCCTCTACTCCAAGAGCTGGGCTGCTGGCATGCATATGTACTTTCTCCCTCATTTTTTTCCTTTTCAAAGATTATTTGTCCAAATAAGCTGTACATTTTGGGATCATCCAGATGTCTCCAAATGTGCTTTATGACACTGTGTGGGAATGAGGCCTATAGCCATGATATATATGAGATACATGGTAAAGGAATTTTCATGAGATATGTGGTAATGGGATTTCTGTGGATGTGATGTGATTTCTGTGGGTGAGATGGGATTTCTGTGGACGTGATGGTCTGCTGAGGTGGTGACACATTGTCAGGCGGAAGCCAGACAGCCCTTTTTTCTGCAGTAGTTCAGGTGGAAGAGTGGGGCTCTAATATGTCCCAGTTCAATTATGTCCTTGTGCATGACCCAGAGCCTTTACAATAATTCTTTGTAAATCTTGATATCCTTCATTTATACGTAAATTGTCTCCTTCCTCCATTTATGATGGCAGTAACAGAATATTTGACAACACTCTCACCTCCACTTATTCCAGAAGTATAAACTGGCATCTGAAATCCTCAGTGATAGAGAATAAGAATATGATGACCCTGCATGCAAGTGGATGAGGCTTGCTCTTATTTTCTCCCCAAAGTTAGGACACCTCTGTGATAGGATTTACACATCCAACTGTGCTGGAGTATACCCAGGAACTCTTGTTCACTGTGCTGTACACTTACATTTTGCATGCACAGTAAATTTATCATCAGCAGTTTGAAAGAATCCATAACCTGTTGCTCCAGTAAGCTGCTCTATTGGTGAACCTGTGTTCCTGAAAGTTCCTTTTTAATTCATCCAGACTTTTAGTGTTTAATTGGTTAAAACTCACTATTTGTGACTCTCTCATTGTGAATCAGGTCAGATTAGAGTGTAGCCCACATTATTTATTCATCTGGAGTCTTACTGAACACAATCAGACTTATATTTCCAAACTGGTTCTAATCAGAAATTAAGCCCAGCTGCACCCAGTCCCTCTGATTCCCTAGGACCCACTGGAGCAAGGGGGTTTATTTTCTCCCAAATCTCTATGCTCTTAACATACTGGTCTAAGCTGAGAGTCACAGCACAGAAAGCATTACTCAAAGGAGATAAAACTGATACTCTCAATTCAGCACTGCTGTGACCAAGAATGAGTGAGAGCACTTAAGATTGTCAACAACCTCAATCTGCATTGCCACCCCAGCACACTCCACTGAATTAGCTTCTCAAGTGCCTACACAGTCCAAACAAAATATCACAATATCACAGCAGAGAAACTGTCTTTCTCTACAGTGGACTTAACTATAGTATAACAGGATAAGTAAGAGCAAAAAAGACCCCAAAAAGCCGGGTAAAAGTAACCATCACACTATTTTGCCAATCCATGTAAGATGTGAAAGCAGTAAATTCAAATAATGTTGTCATGCAGTCAAAGCATGCTAAAAAAACAAAAGAAAACCAAACCAAATCCAAACCAAACCCAAAACCAAGCTCAATAAAAAAACTCCAACAAACCACACCAAACAATCAAAAAACTCCAACAAAACAAAACTCCAACAAACCAAACCAAACCCAAAACCAAAATCAATGAAAAAACTCCAACAAAACCAACCAACTAATCAACCTAAAAACCAACTTTTTCCCCTGAAAAAAAATCCCCAGTACTTGCCCCCCAAAAACCATCACCAAACCCTCTAGGCATTCTTTACAAAGTTCAACGAAGCAATGAAAAAACCCAAACCAAAACACAATATTCATTTTTTGCTGCACACAAGAAACAATGGAACTATTCTGGGTATGCACTCCAGCTCTTGGATCCCCTTAAGAAGAAACTAAGCAAGGGAACAGAGGTGCCTTCAAAACCCTAAGGAAAACTCATAGGTAATCTAACATAATGGTCATTCAGTGTTGTAAAAAGAACAGCAACTGATAGTCAGGAGTGTAAAGGACCCATTTTCACATTATCAACAGAACTATGAAGAGGACAAAAAAAAATCACTATTGCCTTCTTAAAAAATGGTTTTTAATTATTCTCACTTTCATCTGTTCACTTATATTCACAACATAGACACATCTTCCCTTTTCTTATGGAACACAGACATTTTTCAGATAGATCAGACACAAAAGACCATAGATCAGCAATGATGCCTGCAGATACCTAGATGACATTAATTAGAACCTTTGTTTGGCATAAGAAAGCCATGGCTGTTGTCTTGGAGACCAGATGAATTCATTCAGACTGTTTTTTTGAGAAGGATGGCATTATGAATAACCTCCACACACGTCTCTTTTAAATGCAAAATGGTCCTTAAGCTTGAATATATAATTTCTCTGAAGCTGAAAGAAAAAGTGGCAGCATTTCTGTTTTAAGAATGTAATCTTAATTTCATGTCTACAGAATTTTAAGAACAAAATTGTTCAATATTCACAAATCTTAATTGGTGGGGCTTTCAGAGCAGACACATAGACACTACACAATTTGCAAATGTGCACTTGGTAAAGGAAGCTGAACAGAAGCTATGGAAGCATACTTTTCTTAAAAACTATGTTAATTTAACAGATGGTTTAAAATACTAAAGTGTTTGTGCCCAGAGGATGATGAAGAAAGCATCAGTGAAAACATTAAGCAACAAGTAAAACTGTAATATTACTGCATACCAGGATATGTGTAACTTCTTTTTGCAAGGCTGAGGAGACGCTGAGAAGAATTTTATGGGGAAGAAACTGTGGAATGTCAATCCAGGCTCTGGTCCCATCACAGTGGCAGCCTGCTCTGGCTGGTCTATTTACTCTGAATCCCAAGATCCATTGTCTGACAGAGCAGCACGACCAGAGAGTTGATCAGAAATATGCAAAATGTAGACAGGTCAGAATTAATAAGGATTTGCTTCTGACATCTTAGAGCTAAAACATCATACTTCATGCTGAAGTTCCTTCAACTAAAAATACCTTCCTGATTGCAGGCCACCTTTTATTTTACCAGCAGTCACTGAGATTAAGAGACCACTCACTGCCAAATGTATTATTTATTTATTAGCATACCAAGTGGGGGACAACAGTGAAGCAATTTCTTTCCTGTGGATTTCAGCAAAATGCAAACAATGCTATGACAAAATGCCTCTTTTGTTAAAATTAGGGTTAAAAAGTCCTTACTGTTTAAAGATCTTATTCCTGAAAATCCACCTGCTTAGTAAGACCTGTTGTACTGGATCAGAACATAGACTCATTTAGCCCAGCATTCTATCTATAACACTGGACAAAAATAAACATTTGAAAAACAACAGTCAATAGGAATACCTTCCAATTATAGCCTCCACAGTTCTAAACATCTGTTTCAGGAAATTCCTGAATTGTAGCTGTAACCCTATATATGGATGGATTCTATGTCCATAGAATTATGGCTTAAATTAGCAGCAGCTAGGATACTCACTTTAAAACCTTTCCCTTTCAATAATTTACACTTCTTTCTTCATTTTGACAGTTCATTTTAAGTAATGAGCAATTATGGAGGATGCTTGGAAGAATTACTATGGTTCTTCAGTCAAGAAACCTGAAGGATAGTCTGCTCTAGAGCTCTTCAGTCTTCAAGGATTTCATGAGTTTTCCAAAACTGCCTTCCCTTGGATACTGTTATCCAGAGGAAATAATATTCTAGTTCTGTAGCACATATAAGTGAGGGTCAAATCTTTTAGGGACCTAATGCTTTCAGAACTATCTAAAAAGGCAGGAAATTTGTTTTATTAGGTAGCCTTAGGTATGTCAACCTTAATAATTTCTTCACCAGTTAACAGTTATTAACAGTTATTTCATCCTTGTTGTTCCTAATCAATTCCTCCTCTAAAATCACAAATGGATTCAACAGCTCTATATCCACATGACCCATGAAGCAGGCAGCAGGTAATGAAGCATTCACAATGAAAGGTCACAAAATATTTTGTTTTATTCCTTTTCTGGGTTTTGGTGTTTTTTAGAAAGTATTCCTTGGATTCTTAAGTATTATATAGTATTTTCTTCTTTAAAAGCAACAGTCTCAATTTTTTAGGAAGCATTTCAGCATTGGGGAAGGAGGTATCTGAGGAAACTGTTCAAGAGTATAAAATATTTTTATGTTTATCTTTATGTTAAATGCAAAGAAAACATGACAGTTCAACCTTGCATTATTTTTTCCAGATCCCACTTTCATAAGCTTTTAGAAAAAAATATAAACTCTAAGACTGAGAAGGTGTTTGTGATAATTTAGAATATTCTACTGCATGGAAGGAGTTTCTGTATGAAAATGCATCACTTAAATTTATTTATTTGTTGCCTTTTGTTAAAATCTCAAATGAGAAATAATTTGTGATACTGATAAGGATCTTCAGAATTTTTTTGCATGTGATAGTTAAAAAATATAATTAGTTTGTAAGTAAAGCTGACTGCCTCGTGTTTTCATGCAGCATGAAGGTATTTTATGTTTATAATAATTGAAAGTATAACATTGTGAGTAAATTTCAATATGCTTTTGTTTCTAATGCCAGAACAGAGCTCAAAGGGATGACAGAGTTTGCTGTGCTGTGTGGTTCTTTCTACATCAAATGGTGCTGTATAATATAGTTTCCTGAACTTTGGAGAAGAATGGAAAGCTTTATGAAAACACAAAATAGGAGAGAAAACTGTAGAAAATAGTGCCACAAGGGCACTATTTTGCAGGTAGAGAGAATGGGGAAAGTGGAATGCCACTATGATGGTCTTTTCTGTTTGATGATCACTGTTTTCCATAATTATCACTTTAGTGATAATTACCTCTAGAGGTTGTCTGTTCCAACACCCTCTGCTCAATGCCTGATGTTACCGGAGACCCAAAATGAAAAACTGTCCTTTCAAAAATCTACATAATTTATGACATGTAAATTTATTGTTAAGCCTCTGAGGAGGTTTTTTTTTTAATGCTGTTGCCAAATATCTTGTGCCCTTACAGAGGATCAACTTCACCCAAATGCAAGTTTTTGAACACTTATATAAAATTAAGGTACAGATTGATACAACTTGTAACTTGTCCCTTCCAGAGGCAGAAACGGGACTCTCAAATTAGCTGCATACAGTATAGTAATTTTCATTACGTGTTATATATGGAGTCCCATTTTTCTTTTGATAAAGGTAAAGAAAAGTATTGGTTTCAGGAAAATGTGAAGTTCTTACTGCAGAGAAAACAGAGATAAAAAGGGCAGAGGGAGCAAGAAGAGTTATTATGTAAATTCCTGAAAATTGGTGTTCACAATCAACTTTGACCATTCCTATTAACATCTAAGAACTTATCATGCATTTGGTCATCAGGGGTGCAATTCAGGTGCCTACACCATTTGCATTTACAACCATTCAGGCAGTCCCAGAGTACAGCTCTGTCTCCGCTTGCTCTTCCTTAGTTTCCTTTAAGTCCTAAGTCTCACTTGCTTGATCTAAGCAGAAGTTCTAGAACATCCTATACAGAAAGAGATGCAAACAGCACAACATGGGAAAATATCTGACCTGGAACAGAAACAGAAAAAAAATATGCTGTCTGTAAGAATAACTTGCTATCATTCTGGAAGTAATTTTAAGGTTTTTAATATAATTTTCTCTGTGTCTCTAGTAAACGGTTAGGGCTTGTATTCTGTTGTCTTACATAGAAACAACAAGCAATGTGAAGTAAATCTATGAATGCTTTATGTTTTAGCAATGATAAGACAAATGCAAAGATTTCCATCTTTGGCTGTGCACCAAAACCAAGCCTCTTCTAGAAATTTACAGTCCTGGCCTGACTTTGCAGTGCAGACAGGTACCTACCTTATCAATGTTGGGATTATTTTTCTTTTTATTGTAGGACCTTTATACAAAAGGCAGAACAAACCACAAAGCTGTGTAATGAAATCAAAGTATATTTTCCAGCAGTAAGTCAGAAAATCAGCTCATGGGAACAGATATTTTTCTGTAGCTTTCACTGAGTCACTAAGTGTATGACAAAGGAAACTCTTCTTTGTTCCAGGAGTTGACATGACAGTAAATCGTAAGTTTGTCTTCTCCTAAGGTTTAAAATAATTTTGTGTAGTAAGAAAAAAGAAGGTGAAGTAGAAACTATCCTTTTAGGGTGATGGAGAAAACACAGGTTTTGAGATATTTGTTAAACATCAGATAAAAATAACATGTCCTCAAGAAAATCCTAGATGTGACTAGAAGGATTGGATATGAAAATGTTTGCTCACTGGAGAAGTTATGATGGACTGATTTCCACAGACATGATTTGAAACAAGTCAGGTTTGTGGGCCTTTTTGTCTGTCATCATGTTTATAAATATTCAGTCCTTTCTTTTCTGCTAGCAGAAGTCCCATTTTGAATGAAGTTGTTACTCATAGTTGCTACAAGTTTTTCTCCCTTTCTCATAAGCCTTCATTTTTTCTGTCCTTGACATTTTGTAGATTTTTGTGGGTTTTTTTGGGTGTCTATGTGTGTGTGTGTCTGTGTGTGTCTGTGTGTGTTTTCTCCTCACTTTATATGTGCTGGTTTCTGGCAAAAAAACAAAATTAAAATCAAAACCAGTTTTTGTAAAACAAAAAAAAAAAAGAGCAAAGCACATTGTGTTTAAGGATTAATAAAGTGATTATAAAACATAATTATCAAAATTTTTTTGAGAAAAACATTTTTGTAAGCTAAAAATAAATCCATATTTACCATGCACAGACGCTCGGTGGTGATAAATATTTTAAACAACATATTTTGTAAAAAGTTTGATCTCATATTCAGTTTAATAAAAAAAAAAATAAGCAGATGGCAGCACAGTATGTGCCTTTTGGATATTATGATAAGATCTCCATTGCTGAAATGTGAAAATTACCTTGTGGCTACTTCATCAGTATAGTAAACTATGCTGTTTGAAATGCAGAAACAAACATTTAGAATTATGAGTTCACTCAGCATGCAGTAAAGTTTTCAAAGCAAATTACAGTTCAAGTTCTGAACAGACTTTTTAACTTCAATAATTTTTGTAATACTATAGTGAAAAAGCCCCTTAAAGCAGCTATTAGTTAGGCTTCCTGCCTTCTTTTAATATGCCAATAATAAATTTTATGGCAACAAATTTATGGCAACAATAAACTACACAATACCTGAAAATTGCTGTTGTGAGATCTTCTGCCACTCAGAAGTTAATTAAGAAATGTTATACCATTAAATGCAGTATGACATAGTATGTTCCACAGCACTTAAATAGTTTAAATTATATCTCTGGAATGCACAGAAGCTTAAATATATTTTGAAGTTTTAATATTAATTTTTCAAGTGATATATACCAAGGGTACGTTTTTTCACCTGAATCCAAATGACTGGAGAAAAACAGTTACAACATTGAGCAAGAAAGACAATGAGAGGTAAGTGCTCTTGAAGGAACAGCTGGGGTTATTTATCAACATTACATTTATCAAAGCATACTCCCTACTTGGCTCCAGATATTTTAAGAGCCACTTCTTTAGAGGGATAAGCCTCTAAGCACAAGGCTTCTACTACATATTTGCAGTCTTATTTTAAAGAGGGTTTAGGGAAAGGAAGGCTGACTGCTGCGTGAAGAAACATGGGTTGCAACTACCTGGCATTTACGGGCAGTCGTGACTGGATTTGTCTACACTCCAGGCTGGCTAAATGTAAGCCAGCAGCAGACCAGAAGATGCTGAGGTACAATTAACGTGGCACTGAGTTTGAGCTAATAAGCCTTGCTGGGAGACAGGGATTTCAGGCTGGTGTGACACTCCGGCTCAGCGCCGTGCTAACACAGCTACATGCCTTCTAGTTTAAACCTGGCTTGCATCCAGCTGGTTCAGAGTGGTGCAGGCAAGGACAGCTGGTATTTGCTCTGAGCATGGACAAGATTTACTAGTGACTGCTACTGCCTGCAGAAAATTCACACAGCAGAAACTGTGCTGAGAGCAGCACCTTCCACTTCTGATAGCTGGAAATCCAAGAGATAATGAAGGGACTCATATGGCATGTTGAAGATATAAGCAAAGAGAGATTTTTATCCAAGACACATTTTATATTTTATAAATGTATTTTATCTGTCAGTCTTCAATAACTAAATAAATTATGCTGCCTTTCTATAACGCTGCAAATGTAGCTGCCCCATGATCATAGAAGAAAACAGCACAAATATTCTTCAGCCTGACACAAACACTGCACAGAAAGAAGGTCACATCTCTCTGCAACTACATTCAGACATAACCAGAAATCCTCAAATCTGCTTGTATTATCATGCTCTGAGTACACAAAACATTCAAACTATAGCTGAAAGCTTAGTCTGTGGGTTGCAGAAAGCCTGGAATTTAAAACAGACGTGCATGAACCCTGTCTAACAACTTAAGCACTCCATTTGAGAGAAAGGGAAGTCTAATGCAGAATCACTTTATAACCTTAACAGTATGCACATAAGGAGGTTAACTCAAAAAGAGTATGTAGGTAATCACAGATGATCACAGAATATTCTGAGATAGAAAGGACCCACAAGGATTATCAGTTATGAATGGCCTATATCGAGCCCACAACCTTGGTGCTGTTAGTACAATGTTCTAGCAGCATGAGCTGAATGGTTTGTGTTCCTCTTAATCTATCAGATTAGCAGGGAGTTAGAATAAAGTTTTGGAGTTTTTTTACTTAAAGGATATCTGAAAACCAGAAGTAAGCTTCCCAGCGAAGCAGTGGTAATACGAGGCTTTTCAGTGTTTGAGAAGCATTTGGACAACTCTCTTAGACACATGGTTTAACTTTTAGGTTGCCCTGTGTGAAGTTAGAAGTTGGACTCAATGATCATCATAGGTTCCTTCCAACTCAGGGCAGTCAATTTAGTAGTCATTTTAATGCAAAATAAAGTTATTAAGGGTGGAAGGTGAAAATAATTTTTAAAAGAAGCTTCTTCAAAATAAAAATGCTATTATGTAAGCATGTAAGTAAAATTATTATATTATATTATTATTTACTTACATTATGTAAAATGTACGTAAATCAGCCTTTTATGTAGATAGAGTATCAAAAGCAGGCTAATGAATGCAGTTTGCTTAAGCCAAACTACAGAAAAGACAACCACTTGTTCAGGCAATACATCCATTTACCAAGTGCAATCAGCTTGTAACCCTCAAAGATGAGCTGCTGCAGCTTAAGACCAGCTCTAACCAAAGGAAACAGTGTGCAATAGAGAGAGGCAAGAGCATGTGTGGGAAGGTGTGGAACAGACCTGGCTCTGAACTAGTTACTGCTGGTATAAGGTAGGTAAGAGTAAGGATTTCTTCCTGACAGGATGAAAAGAGATGAGGTGAGGAGCTGGTGCTTCTCTGAACCTGACTTCTGAGAGATAATCCTTGAGAATTCTTCCCCAGCCAAGGAAATGAGCCATGCAGCAAGATCTTCGTACTGAAGAACCCACACAGGTTGTTTTTGTTTTTTTTTTCAAAGGTAGAACTTTGAAACTGAGGATTTTCTCCCTTTGAATAACAGGTCTCAGTTCTTCACTAGAGGCTGAGCTTGGTTGTGCATCTGGATCTCCAAGCAAGGTCAGCCTTGTCCCAAATGCTAATTACATATATTTATTACTGAATCCCATGAAATGATAAGACCTTACACCCCAGGACAAGTCAGTGAAGAAAACAAGGTTCCTGTACCACTCAGGCTTAAATGTTAAATCCAGTATTTTTACTGCTTCAATTCTGAATAATGGTCATATGAAAGAAAAAATGAAAAAGAAAATGAAAAAGAAAGAGGAAAAAAAAAAAAGGAATAGAGTTACATAGTAGCAGTGAAGATGTATTTCTGAATGAAGCGATTCATTTGAAAAAATAAGTGTCTTTTCAGTTCTTAAAATACATAATTACTTGACTCAAATCTGAACTCAAGTTCCTTTAAAGGTTGAGATGATTTTGAAAGCTGAAGGGTCATGATTTTGGGGGCTAAGGTTTTAGAAATGCTTCTCAACCTGACAGGGATCATGAAACAATATGTGAAAGCTCAAGGTTGTAGAAATGTCAAAACATAAGGTCCAGCAGCCACAAATACACTAAGAGAAGTCTTACCTTTAACAAACTTGTATGAATTTAAAAAAAAATCAAATTAAAACAAAGATCTAGAATGAAACTAAAATGAAACCCAAAACTGAATCAAGTCCAATTGAAAGCCATATTTTTAAAATTTGTAGGGGGAGTGTAGTAGATCATACTACTACAGTGCTTTAATGTAAAGCATAACCACTAACAGTATCCAAATTCTTCTTTAACAGGTTGTACAAAGCATGGACCTTGAACAAGTTTAAACTCCATTTAAAATTTTCTCTGCTGGTTTTGACTTCTTTCTTCACCTATACTTAGCTTTTCTTTAAAACATAGAACAGCTTCTCCTTTGAGATATTATTCCACCCTCCCCCCCACCCACTCCCTATCACCCCAAAAGAAACCATAAAGTTGTAGAAGAATACATCTGGTCCAGGTAGCTTGGCTGCAAGCTACTGATTGAGATGCTGATTGAAATGCAGGTTGAGCTCTGGATGTGAGCCCCAGACAATGGCTGTGAACTACCAACCTTTGGGATAGCAAATGGCATGAAAATGGATGCATTTGCCAGGTGAATGGGCACTGGGACATAGCAGGAGCTGGGAATTGCAGATTTTTTGGATAACGAAGGAGGTGAAGACCTGTGACCAACGATGTGGATGGACACAGGGAGGGGGCAGGACCCAAAGAGTCTGGAGGAAAGTCAAGACTTAAAGCCCAGGGCTTCCTTTGTTGGATGTGCTCCTCAGAAGGAGCTGTGTTGCTGCACCATGAATAAATGGTTTTATGGAACCAGACACCTGAGACTCTGCCTCGGGAAACCTGGGGTTGAACCACTTGGGAAATGTGGTCTGACTGTGTGGGAGTGGAGTGTGCAGGGAGTCAAGCAGAGCTTGACCCACTGGATCACTGGAGCTGCCCCCTGTAAAGGGGCTTCTGTCCCAGCACTGGATGTCTCTGGCCTTGGGAGTCTGACTGCAAGAGCCTCTGGAATGATCAGACTGAGAAGATTCCATAACACTGGCATTAAAACTCAGAGCACCATTTGCTCTCTACATCATATGTCTTGTATATTATATAATTCTGGCTGTAATTGGCATATTTTGGAAACCCACCCATTTTGTAGTAGCCATGAAACAAAAAATTATTATTATATTAAATAGTTTTATAATATACAAGCATCTCAGCATTGCTTGAATTAAAGAAAAGATTATATTGACCATTATTATTTTAGTATGTGTAGGTAAAATTAAATAACCTTCATCTATCCTGTGAGTACTCGAGATATGACAGCAAAGTCTTTGAAGCTGACATTCTCTTTGACATTACTTTGACTCCAGCAGAATAAAAATACTACTTAGCACTTACCTAGCACTTTTTATCTTCAAAGCATTTTGCAAACATTATAATTAATGCTGACAACAACCTGGTAAGGCTTGTAAGAGTTATCCTCCCCAGGTGGTAACATGGGAGAAACACAGAGAAGTTGCTCATCTAAAAAGAGAGGTGAGGAATAAAAGTTTGGAGTTTCCAGTACCTTCTTCTATACTTTGATCACATCTCCATACAGCATTTTGAATGGTGTTTATTGCTACTACTGACTCATTACAACACATTTTAAACTTAACTCATGAAAGATAAAAGAAACAAACAGAAATTCACATGCTGAATATTATAGAACCCCCCACATTAGTACTGTGGGTGTATTTTGAAATGTGAATTCATTACTTATGTGCATATACAGAAATGCAAACAAGACCAAGATACCTGAGATCACTGTGAACTAGTCAAATTTCAATGCCTCAGAAATTGCTACAATTTCCATTTCTTTTGTAGGCAAGATTTTCTATTCTTTGAAACACTGCTATCATTTCCCTATTGTGCAAATCTGACATTTTGTTTCCTGACTACACAACTAATCTTTACAAATCCAACAGCAGAAAAGGCACAGGGAAGGCAGCTGAAAATCCTTTTCACATTAGCTTAATCCCTGAGTGACATAGAGGTGACATGTCTGTCGCAATCGCTATTCTTGAAGGCAGACAGTTGGGAATCTTCTGCAGTAGGACCTCATTTTAACTATTAAACAGCTTGTTCTTCCCCTCCCTGCATTTCAGGACCAAGGCCAGAGAAGAAGCTGTGAATTCCCCCTTCTCCAGAGGGCGTTGCCGGTATCTGTCACTGAGCACACCCACATCCTCACAGGACAGAACAGATTGCAGGACGAGAGCCTACAATCCAGATATTGAATTATCTTGAAGATGGCCCATAGCTGGGAAAGCATTAGACTAATATCATGACGATTCTGTGGGAATAGAGATTTCTTATCATTATTTTCTTCCCTTTGATGCCCATATAACTATACATATCAAAAAGATTACATACAACTTCAGTAATGCAGTGGAAATGCATGAACAGTAGTTGTTGCTGAGAATAAGAAGTTTGAATGCAAATGACAATAAAGTAATTTTTCAGGTGTTTGTAGGAATTATAATATTGTTGAAAACTTCTTGCTTGTGGTTTAGGATCCTACAATCAAAATCATAGAATTATAGAATGGTTTGAGTTGGAAGGAACATTTGAAGATCAGCTTCTCCAAAGCCCCTGCCATGGGGCTTTGGGTAGGGACATAATTCTCTAGGATAGGTTGCTCAAAGCCCTGTCCCAGCAGACTTTGAATGCTTCCTGTGATGGGATATCCACAATTTCTGTGGACAACCTCTCTCAGCCACTATATTCACCAGAAAAAAATATCTTCCTTACTTACAATCTAAGTCTGCCTTTTCTTTCAGTTAGAAATTGTTACCTCTTCTCCTGACAGAAAAGGTGTTGGTAAAGAGTGTCTGTCTTTCTTATAACTCCCTCTAAGTATTGAAAGATCTCCATGGCTGTACAAGCCCCACTCTCCTAGACTGTCTTCATAGGAGAGGGGTTCCAGACATCTGATGACTTTTGTGGACTGTCTCTGGAACCATTCTAACAGGTCCATGTCTTTCTTCTACTGTGTACTTCATTATTCTTAGCATCCCTTGCCAAATTCAACTCAAACAATGCCTTAGATTTCCTAATCCCATCCCCATTCAGGCACTGTCTCAGTGTTCCTCACAGGATAAATATCCTTGTTTCCACTGCCTGTACAGAAAGAATAACCATAAAAGACAGAGGAAAATGTAAAATTTACTAAATTTCTATGGTTTCAGTACATTAAGGATTTTAGTCCTTGGCTTTAATATATTCCTTCTAAAGTTTTTGATATTACCCAATCTATGAACCACAGTATATTTACATGAATAAATTAAGTGCGTGTCTGAGTCTGTAATCTGAGTCTGTAATCTGAGTCTGTATTGTGAGTCTGTGACCCCCAATTGATAGGATTTCAGACACAATGTAAGTAACAGCTTCTTTCCTAGTTCCTTATATAAAATGCAGAGAAGGAGGAATGCAATTTTTGAAAGCTGATGGGTAGAGAGAGAACTACCCAAGGTAACACAAAGCATCCACGACAGGGCTTTTAAACCTTCAACCTTTCAGGGACAATTAGATTCTTTACACTGGTTGCCCTTCACTTGGGAGTCACAGCTCTGAGTAATCATCCAGAGTTCATTATCTTTTAAAAAACATTAAAGAATTATTCTTTCCTGTCAAAGGACAGCCAAAGGAGGAGGAACAGATGCTGGCACAATTTCATCTAACAGAGCATGGGTAGTCAACCTGAATTCAATTATTTCCTTTGCCAGAGAATACTTGATACACTCTTTTGCTTACCCTACAGTAACATCTTAGCCACCAATGGGAGAGGGTTTATTACCTCATTGCGGTTTGTATATTTTTAAAGATAATTAAGTATCATTTGGGACAAATAGAAGAATGGTGACAGTGTCTTTTGGTAGCTAGACCGCTTTTCTGGGAAAGGGAGTCCTACACTTTAGACTATGATACTACAAGTTCTTAACAGAAAATTACAAAGTATTGGTTATATAATTAATAGATTACTCTGTAATAGATGTGTTTATTTTGCTAAATGCTGCAACCAGACCAGAGTACAAAGGGGGTGTTGGGACACTAACAGCCTCTTCTCAAATCTAATTGTCTTAAATAAAGGACTACTCCAATGCAGGTACAAATTTGCTTATACTTTTAGGTAACTATCAGGTTACCTATTATATTATTAAGGAACTATATCAAACAATTATGTTTGATTAATGAGAGAAGATAATAAAAAGGGTGCCAAAAAATCTGATCAAGAAAAACCTCTGAGTCCTGGTTTTTTTTCCTTATTGAGAGATTGTAGATTATTCAATATTAGGATACGTGAGAATTTTCGAGTATCAGAGGTTAATATGCCCTGCCCCTTGCTCTTTTTATTTTTTTCTTAATTACAAGGGCTTGCAAGCCCACCACCTTGAACTAAAAAAAAATCCCAAACCACAAAGAATCAAACCTGAAGTTTTTGACAAGCCTAGGTGATGATACATTTCCTTCTTTAAAGTCCCCTGGAACTAATCAAACTCAAAATATAACATTTCCCTAAATGAGGTACTCTTATACACAGCCACAGACACTCATCTGAAAATCAATTACTAGAGTAAAACAATGTTGAGGTGGTTGACTGCCACAGCTCAGACTACCTTACGTAAAGCCTAACTGATAACTAAAGAGAGATATATTTTTTGTTCTGTATCTTTTATGTTATCAAGTCTTTGTTTAACCTTGTCCAGTGCTGTAAATAAAACTTTACATATAAATAAATTAAGTGATTTTGCTTCATTGGAGGAAATCAATCAAAACCAGTAATGGTAGACTGGAAATTCAAAGAGAAGAAGGGGACTCTAGAAACAGTTATTGCTTTTGTAGCACCAGTGTCATACATGTAACATTACCTAATTCTATAATGTAGACAATACTATGGTATTAATATAAGGGACAACATTGGAATAAGGTGTTATTAATGTATTATATAATATTTACAACAGAACATTTATATCTAATGTTTTGCATATTAGGACTTTGTTGCTGCTAAGACTAATTCCTTTTGGAAGTCAGCTTTTTGGAATTCTTTTGCTATCCTCAAAATATTTCTTCTTCAAAGTACTGCATATTTGGTTACTTTTCTGTATAAAGCACATATCTGGTGGTCATCTCTGCTTTATATTTTGTGCATAAATGATGGATTTTTCAGATAGCATATGGAATTTGCACCAAAAGAGTAAAATAACTACATTTATATCACATATTGCTCACTTCTGCTTTTGTAAGTCCTTACAAACTCATAAACACCCCTCCATGCTTAGACAGAAGCCCACAAAAGTCATGTACACTCTCACACCATAATCACAGGCACACAGTGAAATAGAGGTAGGCAACCACAAGAGAAGCAGAATCTGTTACATAGAAAGATGAAGGACATTGTGTAGTGGAAAACCAGTAGCAGAGATCTAGTTGCAAGTAGCTGCATTTCAGTGCTCTCATTTCATCTATTTGCATGCAAAAGTAGTGCAGCATTAGCATAACTACTCTGCAATATGGTATAATTGCTGGAGCAATACAAATTTCCTATATTCTGGAAACATTTGTGTACACAATTTCTGCAATAATGTCAAAGAAAAAAAAGAGAGCAAAACCAACAAAAACAGATTTAAAACATTTTCTGAAGGGGAAGGGTTAAAAATTTGGGATCAGCAAAGTTTTAATCTCTAACAACCTCTCTTATTTTCATCAATAAACTCTATGCACAGAAGAAACTGTTAAAGAGCTGAATACTGTAAGAAAAATTTAAAGTAGGAGTGTATATCATACTAACTATTGTTATTTATCTACCTCAGAAACTATTTCAGTAAATGCTGAGATTTTCCTGTGATGAAAAAATATAAAGACAGTACCTTTTTCAAACTACCTAGCTATTTTTCCAGTATCAGGGGATACTAGCACATATAAAGCCTTTGGGTCTATATTATATTCCTTTTAGAACAGACAGCTGGGAGTAAAGAAAGGAGCCATGCTGCCATAATTCTTCTCAAATCTCTAGCTCTAGGCCTTTAAGGGGAAGTCAGATATAATTTAGAAGTCTTCAGGTTACTTTCAAGAATATTGAAAGCAAGCTAGCTGCTGGCCTGTGTCAAGCAAAGTAAAAAATTCATTTTTACTTTACTGATGTTCTTCAATATCAGAAAGCTGGAAAGATTCAGTTATATTTTTCTATAACTGATAGTTATATTTTTCTATAACTGATAGACCAGAGCAAATCTGAAGTTTATTGTCTTTTTTTTTTTTTATTCAGACATCTGTCATGTCTCAAATGTTTTACCAACTCTTCTAACAGTCTGCTTCTGGAAAGTTGTTTATTTCTGAAAATAAAATATCAGTGAAGGTTTTAAAGGAATAAATGTAATGGACCACTCAGTATCTTAATGGAGATGTAGAGTGAATGTTGCCAAGACCTCTCTTAGATTCTTGTGAGTGAGTCTCTATTTCTTAATAAATCTGCCAGTCTCCCTTCACCTTTCTGGCTATTAATGCTATTTCATATTTGAAGATATCAGCTTATGAAACAGCACAATACTTACAAGGATGAAGGAGCTATGTAGCATAGCTAGAGTTGTTAATTTGCCATTACACTGAGTCTGTATTATACAGGTACAAACATAAGTTGACTGCACAGGTGAAGCATCAACATCAAGCAAATTTAGTCAGATCCATCATTTTCCCCATCTGGATTCTGTAAATGTCAAAGGAGAAATCTGCCTTCCTGCACCAAAACAGTCATACTAAGAATAAGCTAAAAGAAAAATATTCCACAATAAAAAAGACTATTAAAATAAACAATTGTTCTGTTAGAAGTGGGGAAATCTATGACTACTTCAAACTGATGGAAGACTGCAGTTAGTAGAAGCTGAACTTCAGATAAAGACCATAATAATACAATGAATCAACAAGATAGTGCTCCTACAGCATTATCTAATCCAACATATAATCAACAGTTCAGACGGTACATAGTTAAGGTGATGCAAATCACACTGGCATAAAAATTGAGGTGCTGGTATAGCACTTGTTTAAATGGTAAATTCCATTTGGAAATTGAATGTGTACTGCCTGTGCTTCCTGCTGACAAGCAGCAAGAGAGCTACTCTAGCGCAATGCTGAGATAGAACCAACCAGCTTAGCTGACACATTCTGCAACTAAATTATGAGTTTTCTTCTGGCATAAGGGAAGGTCTAATGCTTCAAGGAATGACACCCACACTGACATGGCTTTACTACAAGTTGGTTTCATTTATATCATAGGTTCCAGAGACAGTTGACTCGATATTAAAGAAGAAATCATGGTATCGTTTTTCTGCACAGAAGCCCTTTCTTATTAGAAGGCACACGAAGCATTTTTGAAATGTGTTGCACTTTGTTTCTCCAGCAGTACTGCAATGGCAGCACTGCCTTCTGCAGGCACAGCCTTGCTGCATGGTTCTCATTGCAAGGGAACAGCAATTAATTTACTTCCACAAACCCAAAGAAAATGCAGCTGGCCATGCTTTAAAAAACACACAAGGAGTCAGGGCCTTAGGTGTTTCTCAGTTCTCCAGCCATTTTGTATGTGCACATACCAGGCTTTATTTCAGCTGATACAAACAAGCAGAAAGCCTTGGAGTAACAGGTCACATCCCACAGTGGTGGCTGTATTTGTGTCTGTATCTCTCACACCCTGCACCTCAGACACTGCAAGTTTGCAGCCTGCGGGCAGCCCAACTCATCCAGATGTTCATTTCAAGTGGTTAGTACATATCAGCACTGCTCAGAGTAGACTGGGTCACAGGTGCTGAACAGGAGAATTTTTCTGCTTTGCAGTATGGTCAGAGTAAAAATTCTTGGCTGAATCCCATTTAGTGATTTGATAAACATTGCTTAAATTACAGCATCTATTGACTGCTTTAGAATGACTTCAAGTCCCTATAGGAGACTAGATGTCCAAGAGCTGGGCACACTTACTAGCCCCAAAGCAGCCTGTTTTCTCTCCCATTTTGACTGGAAGTTTGAATCTGTACTTAGTGAGAGACCAGTGATAAAAGATTAAACACATCTTTTTCTTCGGGTAGCTACTATTCTTTTTCTAGCAATAAACTAAACTGACGTCATCCATCTGAACCATACAGATTGTTGTGCACTACAGCAAGATAAAGTCACTGTAAAGTCTATCTGCTGACAGCCATAATTACTACAAAATTTTACAACCATACAAGGTACGGACTCTTCAACACACAAAAACTTTTCTGAGAACTTATAAACCACAAAACTGCATTACCTCTCTACATGAGCATGTGGGCAGGCCATGTCACTTATCCTGTTCATAAGAAATTCTTCAGGGTCCCCTTTGGAGCAACCTCCAGGACCAGCTTAAATTTGGCCTTTATGCTTCAAGGTACTCCAAGCAAATATCCTTAACCACTGCCTTTGGATATACCAGAATCAGCTTTCAATGAATGAACTTATCCCTATAGCACAGGGCTCCCATGAACGCCTTGTTAAATTATTCATACGTGGGGAATGAATTCATGTATGAGGAATAGCAAATAGTTCCGAGTAATATACCTTTTAAAAAGTACAAAAAATACATGCCATAAAGCATTTTCAGTAGTATGATTTTAAGCATCTTTGTATATGTGCAAATATAAGAGAAACAAAGAAGACAGTATCAAATCCATCAATGTAATTGTAGTAATATAAACCCTACATAAAGACCCAAAAAAATCCCCTGGATTTTTGACAATTCAGGTCTTACCATCTCAAAATGCACAAAAAGAAGATATAATGATTCTAAAATAACATTTGCCATATTTGAAACATCTGTTCCAGTCTGCACTTATAATTCTCCTGTGTTTTCATAATTTCCTTCTATCTTATCACGTATTACTCAAAATAATGTAAAAACAGACGTTCAGGGCAATGGGAAGGAGGAAGAGACATGCATGTGTCTCTATGCCAATGCACAGAAATAAAAACATGCTACAGACAGCAATGTTTATCACTTCAGCAATTTTTTGTATTGTCTCTGCTCTCAACTCAAATAATTTCAGTCCTTCCACTCCATCTAAAAACATTTCTTATGATCCTGCTGACAATTCACGTATAAATTGGATTTAAATCACAACAATATGAACAAAAAATTAATCAAAAAGCACACCTTCAGATAATACCATTGTTTGTAAAAGTACTTTTCTGTGACAAAAGGCATTAAATTTACATAATAACATACAGGACTCTGGCTATGATTAAGGGAGGGAAAAAGATATTTTTAAAAGGTATTTGAAAGACATTTGTGCACTTATTTTGGGATTATTTCTTTATAGGAAATTAATAGATATCCTGCAATTGTTTTGTCTGTAAGGTAAATGAATGGATTCTTCTGTGAAGAAGAGTCCAATCATTTACCTTACAGACAAAACAGCAGAATTTATGCAAGAACATGGTATAATCCAAAGCAGAAAATATGACACAAGAAAAAAACCAAACATACAAATAGAATTACAGTTAGAAATTGTACAGTGAGAAAGAGTGCTATAAGCAACATAGCTAACTCAAAAAATACTTTGATTTGAACTCGACTGTGCTATTTTATACAACTGTTGTTAGAGTTGTGGATCTAATTATACCCTGATATACAATGGTGGATTAGGAACTTTAGGCAGCTACCCTCTTGCAGGCATGACAAGAGACAAGTGCAGTAGTCATAGCACTGGGTGTATTGTAATATTCCTTTATATAACTGATCTGGTGAATCCCCCCAATATATCACTACACTTGCTCAGAATATATAGTCTCAATGGTCCTAATTCTCTAATTAATGAAGATTAAGCATACAAATTGGCAACCCCTGTTACTGTACCAGACACTTCCATTTCAGATAGTAGTTGCATGCTTATTTTTTAATTTAAGATCCTGATTTCAAAGGAAGAAGCAGGGTAAAATCACTGGCAGCACAACAGACTTACCAGGTAACAAATAAATTAAACTGAAATTTTACTTAAATCTTCACCAAAAACCTCCCAATTAGTGCTACAGTATTTTTATACAGGTTTCTTTTACATTAAGGATGAATTAAATTTTTTCATGGGCATTTTTGTATGTGTGTGTGTTTGCATGTGTGGCACATTTTAGCCAACCTGGATAGCTGAGATCGTTGTCTAGATACTGCAACCTGTATTCTAGTAAACCCAGCCATGACACCAGCTACATTTGTCTTTAGTGGCTTAGTAGTTTGGAAGCTTTATGTAAAAAAATACCTCAGTCACTCACTTAGAGCAAGTGAAGAGCATTAATTATTTTGCTCAGAGAATTTGCAATGGCATTGTAAAATATTTATGGTAGTATTTTTTCTGTATTCTAGAATAAAGGTAAATCCCTATGTGACCTGTTTGACCAATCAAGACTAGGGAACAGTCAGAACCACATGACAAGTAGCTTTAACTAACTTTCATGATTTTAGTCATGAAAGAGAAAAGCTTCCTTGGACAACGAGCCACTCAAGAAACAAACAGAAGTCAATTTACTTGGAGATATTCCTAAAAGACAAAATAGAGGCATTTGTATGACAAATTGTTCCTCATAGCTTATTCACACAATTTTAGTTGTTATATTCTTTCCATAATAATCTAAACATAGAAACTCAGGGGACTTTAAGGTTAAGACCATTGATTGTAGGATACAGAGCTTTCACATTTATATTGATGGTATGTGTGGGGACTGGATTGAATGAGTAAAAGCTGGTATCACCTGTAATCTTTGTGGTTCATGGAAAAAGAGCAGGTGATGATGAAAAGGAAATAGCAAGTCAGGGATATGCTCTCAAGAGCTGCTGGGTGAATTCAGAGACAATTAAAACTAAAAATTCAGTCCTTTAGGAGGTCCTTTAGCCCAAGGGCTGCTACAGGAGCAGTGCCAAATGGCTGCTTCAGAGAGCAGGACTGAGGAGAGGAGGACTTGCCCAGGCTTCCGCATGCTGCAGCATGCCCTGCTGGTTAGAGATTGAAACATGGATGCAGTGACTTTTTTGCCATTGTCATGCTGTCCTTGTGAGGTGAAGAAGCTGAGTTTTCAAGAGCTGAAGGGGCTATGCTCTTCACAGAGAATGCGTGAATATCCTTTCCTTCTTAAATGAAGAAAAACCTCAGCACCAGCCTCACATAATTTATAATCCATTTTGCAAATTTTGGCACAAGGGATTAGTCTTAACTGAGTAAAAATAATAATAAAAATACCACAGGAAGAGTGTAAACTGTTGAAACCATCATACCCAGATGACTGCCTCCCTTTTATATTTTCTGTAATGAGATTTTCTGCCTTGCTTTCAAGAGTGATCCAAAACTTGAGCATCAGAACAGCTGACATGAAGTGAGGGAAAAGTTAAACTCCAAAAGAGCACAGTCAAACTCATTTTTATTATTTTATGTATTAGGATACAGATTAGAAAGATGATGGTGTGAGACCATATTCTGAGAACAATAGCAACAAAATAAAAAAATCACTAACAGCACCTATTTTCAAGCACTCACTTTTCTTGCAGAAACTTTTCTTTCACGTTTAGTTAGATGGCTGTTCTGGGAGCAAGATTACTTGACCAAAGAAATCCCCCTTCCCCCCAGAAACCCCCAAACCAACAACGACCACTAAAAAAACCCACACTATTCCAGAAAAAAAAAAAAAAATTAAAAAAAAAAGCAACCAGAACCAACCTAGATTACAAAAGCAGCAGTACTTTCTGTTTGATTTTGGTGTGTGAACTTGATTTGTTTCATTATGTCCTACAAGAGCGTATGAGACTGAAAACTTTTATCTATAAAATGGAAAAATCCCAGGGCTGGCTATTCCAAATGTTACAGACACAAATTTGTTGTCTACATTTATATATATATTTACATACATATATAGATGTGTGTATATATATGTCTGTCTGTATGTATATATATGTGTGTGTGTCTATATATATATAGATATATGTATATACACATATACATGCTCTGACCCTATCTACACCATACAGCCACCCTCAGAGAAAAATTCACTTTTCCACCTTCCAGAAGAGGCTGAGATAATAATAAAGCCTCATCCCTGAAATTTTAAGATAAGTTTATTTTTCCTGTTCTGTACTTTAAAGGAGCTCCTCTTTCTCAGAGAGCTGTCATGAAGTACTTATATGGAACACAAGTTAGACGGATTCAAATGTGATGCAAATTAGAATAGAATAAACAAGAAAGTATTGCAGAGGCATTTGAGTCCCATAAGTTTTGGAAGATATAGGATACAATCCAAATTCAAAGAGGGAAGAAGATTGATTTATCCAACCAATTACCTTTTCCTTCTTAAAGGGAGTTCTCACAAATAAAAGGTTTCCATTTCAAGTAGGTTTTGTCAAGACAGCAATGCTAACTCAGAATCAGATAATCTATGATCCTCAGAAAATACTGAAGGAAACAGATAGTATGAAGTCTGCTGTGTCCTAAAGGTCTTCTGTTGTATCCTCTCCACATATATTCAGTTTGATTAAGGCTGCTGGCACTGTGTGGCAGGTGAGGTCAGAGTGCCATGGCCATTCCCTGTCCTGCCCCAAGTTTGGATAACCCAGTCATGTCTCTACGTCAGAAGATGTCAGAGATGGCTGTGGTGGGCACCATGGTACCTTAGCCTTAGCAATGCTAGGGGCCTGCTATTTGCAGCACTGCACCTTTCCACCCAAGATGTGCTGGCAATGCCTCCCAGAGTCTGTGTCAGGTGCCACACAGCTGTCAGGCTGCCAAAACTGCCTTTGAAATCCCCCAAAAACTTCGAGCATTTCAAGCAGATTTTGTTGTAATATAATTCCTCCTGCTCTCCCTCAAAAAATCCCAACCCTCCACCTTAGAGTTTCCAAGCCATTATTTGGTTTTGGGTTCTTCTTTACCGACATTAAATGCAAAGCTTTTGTGGAATAGGGAAGGACAGTTTCAAAAGGAGATGAAAATAGAGTCAATCTCTCAGGATGAGATAGGATCAACAAGTACAAGCCTCTTCCAATTTTACACCCAGCACATTATTTGCAGAACATGTTTTCTTCCAGATCGTCTAGGAATAGTCTTTCAGATGGAAAAATCTTTCCAAAATAAGAATCTCATCTCACCTTTTATCATACTAAGTTGTTGCCTTTTCAGCTCACCTCCACACAATTATGCTGTTTCTGCCCCAAGCACAACAGCTGTAATTGGGTGGCTAAGATGTTATATAACATGGACTAGAGGCATGTTAAAAACCTTCACCAGCTATCCTCTTTCTGCTCTAGTGAAACAATTAAATGATGGTTTGCATTCAGAGGTGACCTGCCTGGGTTACAGAATGCTGCCATCATATTGACAATATGTTGATCCTGCTCTTGGCTCTTCTCTTGCCTCTTCAGCAAAGGCACAATTTGATTCCTGAAAGACCAGCTGCACTAGCACTATCCAGTTGATGATGGCTCCCAAGCGAGATGAGGATGCTCCTGAAGGTGAAATATCTACCTCCTGCAGTCAAGGAAGCCGAAGCACCATTTTTTGGGGTATTTGTTAACTGCCTACTGCTTTCAAGGGCTCATTATTCCCTGAGTACTGTACAATTAAGACAACTCTAGGGACAATTCTTTTCATTCTCCTGTGCACCTTGCAGTAACTGTCTCCTGCTGTGTAAACCTCTGCCCCAGTGCTGGTGAACAGGCCACTGCATGTAGGAGCTGAAGACAAATAATGCACTTAGAAAATAGAAAGGGAAAATGTCTTAAACTGTCCTTCATAGCACTGCAGGGTGGCACAAAGACAAAGACTCCACTACAATTTTAAAAAGACCCAAGCTATTTTTATGCTATTCAAAAGCAGGCATAGAGGAGCTAAAAAAATAAAAAAGAAAATGTCTATCACTGGCATGCAGAAGAGCTAAGCGGTCTAATATTCTGATTTGCTACCTTACTTTAGTACTTTTTGGGAGGGACTTTGTAGTACAAAGGAAGAGGAATGTGTAGCACATTAAGATCTTAAAATCACTGCAACACCAAATTGTTCTTATCTAATTTCTTTATTTCTCTTCTCTTTTTTCCAGACCTCTGACTTTGCCACACTTAAAAGTACTTTAGATATAAATAAAAAACTAATCAGAATATGTGTTATACTTTTATTTATTGCTGTGATCTCTGCTGATTAAGACAGGGCTACTGAACTTAGAAGTAATTGAATGAGTACCAACACCTCAATTGCTAGAGGTCTCTACTGAGCTGCATGGCAGACAAGGAGTATATAATAAATTTTACAAGCTTAATTTATATCTTTAACTTTCTATAATTGTATTATCATCGATATAATACAATTTGTGTTTCAAATGCTGTGTCAAATGTAGTGCTCTTCCATGGGTAATTGCAAAATGACTGCATACCCACATAGAAACAAATAATCTCTTTTCAGCCTTCCTGAGGAGAAACAAGTACTTCTGCAGAGTGAATTATATGAATGAAGTGATTGCACAGACATCTGCTAAACTTGTTTACAAGAACTCGAGTCCCAAGTGACAAGTCAGGCTTCAGACCAAACCCATCACTGCTTTTGAAAGCTGCTATTAAAGTCTGTGCAGTTCAGTGCAGTCACATTAAAGCCTTTAAAGTATTACTAAAGTCATTGAACTGACAGGAGACTAAGTCAAACTCATCTGCTCCCAGGTTTACCAATGAGATGCGAGTAATTCCTGAAGCAAAAACATATCATTCACCAGGAAAATAAACCAAACCATTTACTTGAATTTCTAGAGGTTTCACATTCATTACATGTTTTCTATAAATACAAACTACCTTTTTTTCATTTACACTCATATTCTCCACATGGATAAAGCTAAAATCCCCAATGAATTAGATTTTTTTTTAACATGGATTGGTGGAAGGGCTTTTTTGTTTTCCTTTTCAGTAACATATACAAGATAAAAATAGACTATGGATTTTAAATGTATGTGCATGTAGACAGATATTTCAACACTGTACTGAGAATTATTTCATGGTACAAGGCAGAGAGAGGTATATTTTAGAGATATTGGGAAAGTTGGCCTATGGAATAGCAATGAAATAGTATCACATGCTGGCCTTAATAAGTTGCAGAGTTTGTCTGCCACAGATGTGTATGGATCTGTGGATGTGAAAGTGAAAAAAAAATGTTTTCCGGCTTAGATTTTTTTTTTCCAGAGGTAACCTTTTCTTACAGAAAGAACAATTTCTTTGTATATGAATAATCATTGGAGAAAATCTGGTTTTCTGTCAAAAACTGTTCTTTTTTAAATTGTGACAGGGCGTGACATGAAAATGGCCCATAAATTTTAAAAATCTCATCATACAATGCAAAATCGATCTCTATACATAATAGCATTAAATAAGGCAGATGCATAATGATTTTAGACAGCAGAAAATCTGAGCATCAAAGACCATTGTTGTACAGCAGTCTCAGATGGCTGACTGCTTGGCCAGTTCTTGGAAAATAAGCCTTACTGATCTTGACCTTGAGGTCACAATTAGATCATGGTTTTTTCATGAAACTAGGCAGATCTTTAGTTCATAAGAAGAAAAAACTACTGCTTCTACTGTATTTTTTCATTCAGCTGTTAACAGTCTTGTCTTTTATCTTCATATACAAAACATAGTATTTCAGAGGTATTATTGCTTCAGGGCTGATTATTTACAGGAGGTTTTCCTTTTTAAAAAAAGTAATTTTTTCCAATTAAGCTCAACAGCCATATATTTCCCTCCCAACTTTCTGACAATACTTCATGACTATGTAATCAGCCTTTCAGAGTAACAGTAAATTCTACACTCTCTTAGAGGAAAAAAAAAAAAAAGCTCAGGGTATGCAAAGCAGCTAGAAAATAAATTTTCCTTTTATCACAGCAAAATTTCCCAGAAAGCATGGCTGAAGATATACTCCACTTGTCTGGATATACTGATTTCCATCACCTTCATTTTTTAAAAATATTAACATACTGGTGCAGCTTTTCACTCCATCTGATGACAGTGGAGTTTCAGACATAAAATTTGTTTCTGGCTTCACACATAAATTTCAGTAATACTGAAAATACCACCTTGTTATAAAGGCATGGACAGAGCTGATGTTCAGAATAGGCAAGGAATAGAGTTGTTCAGTGGATTTGCCTGCTCTCTTAGGCCTTCAGAGATCAGTCATAGATTGGTTTGGGTTGAAAATGACCCTCAAAGGTCATCTAATCCAACCCCCTGCAAAGCGCAGCAACGTCTTCAAGCAAATCAGGTTACTCAAAGCCCCATCCAACCTGACCTCAAATATTTTCAAGGACATCCATCACCTTTCTGGGGTCATGAGTGGTGGACTGTTGTATTGTGAACAAATCCATAATTTGTAACAGAAATAGTCCAATGCTTTTCCTTTAATATTATTTTTTTTTAAAGGGAGAGGTGTTGTGGTGCACCAGTTTAGTTGTTCTCTTGCACTGGGTGATTGGGAATTTGCACAGAATAGTTTTGTATTACACTGTATAGCTTATGTTATATAATGTGGTTTGTTACCCCATTTCCCCATCACATGGTCTTTCCCTCACCTGTCCCGGTACCCCCTGGTGGTCTCTCCCCTGGGTTACCTCTCCCCTCGCCACTCCTCACTGGTGTCCCATTGGCTGTGGACCTCTCCCTCTGTCCCCATCCCAGGGTGTATAAAAGCTCCCTGCTGCCAGGGAAAGCCCTCTTTTCTCCCATGGGTTTGTCCACCTGATGTGTGTTTTGGAATAAAGGACAACGTTTCCCATGTGGGGGAGAGCACTTCTCAATCTTTTACCTTTGTCTATGAATTATCATGTGGGCAAGGGTCTATAGCTAGCCAAACTGGACCCCAACAGCCTAGGAAACACGAGTCTTCAGGTAAGGTTTCACCACCCTTATTGTAAAAAATGTCTTACTTCTATGTAGTCTGAATGCACACTCTTTTAATTTAAAATAATTACCCCTTGCCCTATCAGAACAGACCCTGCTGAAAAGTCTCTCCCCAACTTTCTTGTATGTTCCTTTTAGATACTGGAAAGGCTCCTGGAGCCTCTTTTTCTCCAGACTAAACAATCCCGGTTCTCTCAGCCTGTCTTCTTAGAAGAAATGTTCCATCCTCCTCTGGACCACAGTTCTATGACCTTCTTTGAATGGGGACCTCAGATCTGGATGCAGCACTCCAGGTGGGTGCTCACTAGAGTGATGTAAAGGGGAAGAATCTTCTCCCTCACTCTTCTGGCTATGCTGCTTTGGATGCAGCCCAGGATGCAGCTGGATTTCTGGACTGCAAGTGCACACTGACAGATCAGGTCCACCAGCACCCCAAGCCCTTCTCAGCAGGACTAAGCTCTCAATCTCTTCATCCCCCAGCCTGTGCTGATTCTGGAGGCTCCCTTGACCCAAGTGCAGCCCCTTGTACCTTGTTGAACCTCATGAGGTTCACGTGTGCTCACTTCTTGAGCCTTTCCAGATCCCTGTGGAAGGCATCCCATCTTTCAGGTCTGTCAACTGCACCACTCAGCTTGTGCCATCTGAAAACTTGCTGAAGGTGCACTCAACCATACTGTCTATGCCATTAATATTGATACTAATCACTCCTGGTCCTAGGAATCCTGCAAGAGAACTTCTTGTCATTGATCATCAGGTCATTAAGACATTGATTACTGCCCTCTGGGTGCACCACTCAGCCAGTTCTTATGGTGTCATGTCTGAGTTTCTTCTCCTCTCCTTTTTTAACCCAACTTTCTCCTCATCCTCCCTTTCCAGCTCATCTTTGTGGTATGGTTCATCAGTGTGTGCAACCACAATCTTAATTTCTGCATCCTACTACTGACCTGCTTTGTATTGCTTTTTAGATGCTGCAAAGGACGAGGAATACTTTCCTGTTACCTGTGCTGAACCCCTCAGTGAACACGTTCCAGAGCCCAAGTTTTATTTCCTTGGAGTCTGTGAGGAGTTGGAGAGAGAAAGTCCCTTGAACATTCACCAAGAGCCACCCAAGTGCCACTGATCTTTGCAAACTGATTACCACTGAGATCTTCCAAACTATTACACTGGGAAGATATCAAGAAGCTGTCACAAACCTTTTGTGATAGAGTTTTGCAGAAATAGGATATGTTACATCTCAAAATTCAGATCAGTCAACCACTGCCATCTATGGTTTGAGCCATTTCTGTGATCTGTGCTTAGAAAATTCATTCACCTTTTTTTTTAGAGGGCTTATAGAGGTATGTTCTTAATGATTCAAAATATTTTAACTTTATCAAGTTTTGAGGTTGTATTTAATTCCACATCAAAATCACTGAAAACATGAATTGCTTGAATATGATATAAAATCACAATTTAGATTAAGTTCCTGTGAAATTCCAGGAGTGTAAGTTTCATAAAAGCTTAGGAGGAGCTTTTATGCTTTGTAATACTGGACTGCAATTTTTGAAAGGCACAAACACAAGTCAGATGTGGATCTTTTGTTGAATTTCAACATAATATTAATACTTCTTTTTTTCATTCCATTTTCTCAGGGTAGAAATTGAACAAAAATATTAAACTTTAGCAGTAAGACCAGTAGAAACCATAGGGTAACATTCATCTCTCCTTGGAGAAGGTTTTGCATATCTAAAGGCCCTGAGTCAGGTGGGTACTTGGAAAATCCAAATATGTTTGGTTCATTACTGGTTATTTTGCTGCATCAAGGCGCTAACATGAAAGCGGTTTTGCTTTTAGGAATTATAAATAGAAGATGAAAAAACTACTCATTTTGTTTACAAAGAGAAAAAAGGCACTTGTACATATTCCTTTCATGAGCACAATTTGTTGCTGTACAGAAAGCAGCAATACAAATTCTACAGTAATGGTTTTGTCATGGGAAAAGCAATTTGGAAAACGGGAACTTATCATTACCCTAAGCAGTATAGTTTCCTTTATAGCCATGTATACTCTAAGAAATACAAATATAGATGTTTAAAATGAGAGAAATATTAAGAGGAAATCTGCAAATAATTGTGTAGAAACAGTGATTTTGTAATATATACTCAAGCTGACAACATAAACATAGAAATTTTAAAAGCCATTTAGCAAGATGTGTTAACATAATGGATCAGAAACAAGAAACATTATTTTAGTTAGATTCATAAGCTTAAATATATTCAAAATTGTCTTTGGAGGGATGTTTGGGGTTTTTTCGGTTGTCATACAACTACCTGCATTATTTGAGATTACATTTGAAGCACATATTGTCGCTTGAAACTCCTTGGAGCCCTTTAACATGATAGTTTCCCAAGCATAGGTGATTTTTTTGTGAAGAAATCTTTGTGAATATGCAAAGAGTGGAGCTAAGTGCTGCAATGGTATCAATTCAGACTTTTAGTAGTCTCTACAGGATCTATCCAAATTTTATATCTATAACCATATTTTTAATTCAGCATTAAGTAACAGGAGATCTTTAACAATTCCAAGTGCTAAGGGTGCAGTACTGTCTTTCGTATGAGATGACACTGTTCTTCCTGTGAACAAACAAAAAAACCCATCCAACACAATGTTACATGTATTTAAGCTTATGAATCTAACTAAAATCATGTGTCTTGTTTCTGATACATTGTATTAAGGCATCTTGTTAAATTGCCTTTGACATTTTTATGTTTGTGTTTTGAGTCACAGGATGCTTTGCAAACTGTTTACTTGATAATGACTGGGACTGCGTGGGCAGTGTGACAGACAGCTATTATAAATTCAGTAATAGCTCACATGCAGCTCTGGATATTAGAAAAGGATTTTCTCATGTCATAGTTCTTCTTCCATTGATCATCTGATCAATGATACCTAGAAGATAAAAATGAACAGAAGGAAGCTAGAATAGTTCTCTTAGCTCAGCAATGGGCACTAGCCTCATACTTCATCCTCCCAGATATCAGATATTTTACTGAATCTAGAGAGAAGCTACAGAGCTTCTGTAATATAGTCAGTGCTGCGGGACAGGTTTTCTGTGGCTTATTCCAGAGGGGCTGTGACAGGGCTGGATGAGTTCTGTATGCTTTTGCCACCACCAAATCTCCAAGTCTCCTTTATTTTCCCTGAAAGATATAGAGTTCCCTAGCACCATCTCAGGTACCTCTGAGATTGGCCTATTTATCATTTACTTGAAATAAACAGAACACAGAAACCAACAGTACAAGTATTGCTTTGTTAGAAAGTATTAAAATAAGCTCCAACAGGAAACCAAAAACACCTTTCAAATCTTGAAAATAGGGAGTTCATAAGATTCACAGAGCTTTGGAAAGGAGGTTAATCATGTCAAGGGAGACAGGAGAGCACTGAAAGCATTGCGTGACATCTACAGTTCCTTGAAAAGTTTTGAAAGAGAGAGAACCCATCTGCCTTCATTCTATTTCATATCATCAAGGAAGCTCATCTACTCCCCGCTATAGCATACTGTGAGTTGCCTGACCAGCTGAGGCCTGATGGGATGATATGGAGCTTATTTCCAGAAGCTCCTTATCTCTTAAAATATCCCCTGCTATCTATTTCCCAAATGTGAATGGAGATACTAAGTGCTATGAGCCCTGCTGCCAAAGATTTCAAGGGAGTGAGAGTGACACTTCAGGAAGGTTTGCTCAATTTGAGTATGTCATGAGTCCAAATGAACTGTGGAAAACACAACAGAGCAGCCACACCACAGCACCAACTTTTTAACAATAGTTGCAGGACTTCAGGTCAAATGTCATCTACTTATGTGTGCTTTCATGTGTGCTCTGCAGTATTTTACAGTTTATCATATAGAAAACAAGAGCTAAATAAGGAGCTCTTCTCATCTTGAGGGACGGGAAATGTTAAGGTGAAAACTCTAAAATACCTAAGATCAGTTTAAAGCTCTTATCTAGGGCCTGAAAAAATTAAATAGTTGTGGTGTAGACTATGGTATTTGATAGGAAATGCTAAATTCTTTGGCCAAGTAAGAGAGATAACCTGGTGAATTTAGTCTGTCTTTTTTTTGAAGGTCGAAAATATATAGGAAAAAAAAGAATAAAAAATCAATTAATTCTTCAACAAAATGTGAGAATGTAAGCTGATACTGTTAACACGTCAGTTACCTGTTTTCTCTACTGCTCCACCAGAGAAGGAAGAACAGCCCAATGACTATACCAGATTTCTCAGAAGTTTCCTCTGTTCTATGTGAAACAGTTCCAGGACCTGCCATGATGCTCTGGCATTTATTGCACATGTTGATATGCTTTAACCTGGAAATTCTTAGCCAATGTAAGAAAATTTAGTTATCACCATCTTACTTTTTCATCAATTCATATATTTGTGGGAGATTTAATGTAGAGAATTCTGAATACCATTTTTTGTGAGACATATCACAGTTCATTTAGGATCCTTGCACACTTATGTGATCTTAGCTTAGGACTTTCTATGTGCTCAGTGCTCTAATTTCTTTCAGAGTGCTAAAAATTCTGCTTTAAGTCTCAAGAGCTCCTTAACAATTAGTAATGTATTTTGTCACCTGAAACTATTATGATGTGATTTTCTGGTTTTTTATGAGTATGCTGTAATTTCACATTTCAAACATACCTAGTTGATGAAATGATTTATCACACTTAAATTTTGTTTCTCAGCTTGGAATTATTATAGTTATTGTGCTACATAATTTAATTTAATTAAACCAGCTATTATGCTCTGGGCAAGTCTGTTAAAAAAAAATAAAAGAAAAAATACTCTAATACATTTAGTCCAAAGAATTTTGCCATGTTTTCTATTTTAACAGTAGTCTTTTAGTCTAGAAATATTGCAATGCATCACATATTTTTAATTAGAATATTACAATAGCCCTTACCCACACTTTCATTATAATACTTATTGTTGACTGCAATTTCCTCTCAGATTGCCTGCCAAATTCAACTTGATAAAAATGACAGCAGCAAATTCCGCTGCCAGAATTATATTTTTTTAACATAATCTGTATAGTATTTATATGTTGCTACATTCATACATTTTTTCATATAGGTTCAGTGGCTGCAAATCCTTATTATACATTAAGGTACATATAAGATTATTTTTGTCTGCATTAATGCTTTTTATCAGAAATCTGTTTATTGAAAAAGTGGCAATTGGGTATCCCCTTGTTTGTGTCACTCATAGTAATCACAGAGCATGGATATGCAGAACCCTGGTGACTCCTGCAAGATGACAGTTTTACAGTGAAACAAACATTTAAGAGTGAAAACACCTCTGACAGAAACATGTACTTTGTCATATAGTTTCTTATCCTTCAGATATATTAATGTATCTCTATAGTAGCAGAAGAAGTCACCCTTATGCAATATGGAAACTAATTATGTTTAAACAATATTTTTTCTTTTTAACCCACACTTGCAAAGTGGGGATCCTTCAGATGCTATTACAGCCCCACAAACAGTTCCACCTTGGGAATGGAGGGCACAGTACCAGGACAGAAATGATCATCTGGGAAGGAAGGTTAATTGAATATCCACAAACTCTGTCTCATGGAGGAACTGGCTTGCTCATGTTCAGTAACAGATAAAACATTTTACAATGCACAGCTAATCCCACTTCTTCCTTCCAAGAGGGAGATGAAAGAAAGGGAAACAGATCTGTTAGAAATGGCAGTTATTACACTTAGGATACCATCTGACAAGTTCGAACACTGAGACAACATCAGAACGAAAACCTAGAGGAAATAGTGTTGCAAGCATTCAAGCCCTGTGCTGCTCATTAAGCAACCTGTTTTCCTATGTACTCAGAACTTCAAACATGTCTTTGTTCTTAACATTTGCTTTCAAGATTTATAGGAAATCTCACTGTGCCTGACATAAATGCTTTTGCACACATTATGCTTGCAAAACCTCATAATGGGCATGCAAATTGATATTTATTCACTCAAAGACAGTAACTACAAATAACTACTCCTGCTGCAGTATCCATTGGGAGTAGCTGCGATACATTGTTGTATCCATCAAACTCTTCTTTCAAACAAGCCGTTTTCATCAGGTAAGAGATATAGGGACTTTTTCCCCAAGCAATGGTCAATAGGGAACAGGTATAGGGGCTTTTTCTTCTGCGCTTCTGGGGGTCTTGTGCTTTTGTTTGCTTGGGGTTTTTTTAAGAGTTAGTAGGAACAGCCACCAAGGAGCTCTAGAGGCTGCACAGCAATAATTGCTGTAGCTGGCTGACCTCTGCTGGGAGGGGCTACGTGAAACAGAGACTGGGCATCAACAACCCTTCCAGTAGCTTTAGGTGAACTGCTTGTTTGCACTGTCATTAAAATGCAATTATGCGCAGTCTTGCTTTCACAGAATCCCATTCTAGAGACAATGAGATTCTTGCCCTAGCAACCATGGGCGCTGGATCAAGTGCTCTGCCTCCTTCTCTCTACACCCACAAACCTGCCACAGGAATTATCACCAGGCTTATGGAGATTAATTTAAGATTGCAAAGCTCTGATAATGAATTCAAACAAACACAAAATGCTTTTAACCACCAGGCCTTTAGCCAAGAACAGTAACAAAGTCATTATTTCCTCCCACTACCTTAAAAGAAAAAAATCCACCAGTTTCTGATGCTGTTACAGCTCTCATTCTAAATCAATTTAACACTACTTTTCCCTCATAAAGATAGTATATGAATTTTTGACTTTATAACCAAGAACAAACACCAATTATTTGCACTGCTTAGTAAGATGAAGAAAATAATTGTGAAATTAATTATATTTCACCCAAAGGGAAAAATCACAACTAGAGTTAACGTGCAGAGGTTTTCTCTGTGGAGGACAGAAGACACACTACCTTCTCATTCGGCTTCACAACTCACATAGGGTTAAATCACTGCTAGCATTTTTCTGCTGAAGAACTGTTGGAATTAAGTGTGTGATACAATACAAAGAAAATTGATCAAATATTTTGTTAAGTCCCCAGGATGTGTTAAGAAATGACTACTCAGCGTGTTAGCTTTATGAAAGGAAACTTCAGCTGCATTCTGCTTTGAGCTATTTTCATACTTCAGCAGATCAGTCAGTTTAGATTGATCAAATATTTACTTGTAATCAACAAGATCAATTAATGCATTTGATTTCAATGTAGTGACTGTTCGGAGAAAAAACAAAACAGACCCTATAGTATTCCTATCTGGGATGTTACATGCTCCAATGATTAGCACTTGCTGTTTCAAGGACAGTGCACTTCTTTTTCTTCAGAGCAAAAATTCCCTTACTTTCCAAGTACACATTAATTTCAAATTGTACTGTCAATGCATTGCTAGAATACAGCCCAAAATTTGTATTCGGGGCAGGGAGTGGGAGACACTCATTCTGTAGAAAAGAGCTAGCTGGTTTGTATTTTGAAGAGATAAGGCATATTTGCTATTCTCTTGTTTAATTAAGAAATTACCAAAATTAATTTAAATTCAAGGTAAAAGGTATTTTTATTAATTTGTGATGCAGTTTAGGAAAAGGACACCAAAAAAAGCTTCAAAGAGTGGTGGAAACCTGAAAAGGAGGTGTTGATATAATATGTTTTATACTTTAATTTGTATTAAGCTAAGTCTAAGTCAGAAACATCATTACTTCTGTGATTTTCAAAGTTGGGATGACTTTCTTATGGTATAAAATACACGTTCATTCTTATTCCAAAATTATTCAAGAATAATTGTGTTCCTGTTATTGTTCCAAAAATATGATCTTTTTTAAAATTTAATACTTTCTTTAGACTTAATAGCTAAAGCAGCTGAAAGAACTGAGGTTTTCCTCAGTTCTTATTCTGCTCATGTTCTGCTATTGCTTTTACTCTGAACTTCGTTATTTAGACTTTCATTGCTGTCTTGGAGAAGCTCAAGATGCATGAAAAGAGACACCATTCTCAGTTAACCTGTGTTCAAAACTACTTACTTTATTGAGAAAGACGACACTGCTGCCATATTAGACTGACTCCACATATAAAAAAAGATCCAGGACTGAGGCTTCTAGCTTCTGAATTTGCCTCATGATATTCTGCACTATGCCTGAGGCAAGCTTTTAACTTCCAGACTTTATGCCTGTTTTCAAAGGGAAAGTGCTATGGCCCTAAGACAATTTTATTAGCTTTCTTTCCTTTTTTTCCTTCTCCTTACATTTTTTATACATAGATCATAAACATGGATTTCATCTTGCTTTGTTTAAATAGAACAGATTTAGTTCCCTTATAAATCTGCAAAATGGAAATAAACACTTGTGAATGTTGACATGTTTAAGCCATTAGTCACAAGCGTCAGAAGACAAATTACCCTAAGCATGGTTCAGGAACAGCAGAAGACTGCTCATTCTAACTCATCTTTATTACAAAAAAAGAAAACAACAAAACAATGTTGCCACTGATGCAGTATCTTTTTATCTGACCATTTAGGTAAGGTTTCATGGGCAAGGCAAAACTAATATTTGAAAGATGGCTTTTATAGAAACTATTTATTTTAAAAAAATTTTTGTATCATGCAAAGTAAGACATAAACATTTCTGTGCTTAATTGTCCTATCCAATACTGCATCTTCCCTCTATACCTCAAATGAATCAATTCAATTCTCCAAGACAACTCCATCAGGCAAAAAGAGAGGAAAACTGTGGGTAACCCAAAGATATATACACACACTGATGAGCCTCTCCAGGTATATCAGGAACTAATTTCTGTTTGTTTTTCCTCTCAGCAGAGGTGGCTGGTTTTCATCTCTGCTGTAACTCAGCTATTCTTCTCAGAAAATATGTAGGAATCTTTGAAAATAAAACTTTAAAAACTTTGCTAGTTTTAAACCATGTCCAGAATTAACCAGTGTATTCTAAAATTACTACAGGGAAAAATGACGGACAGAGGCAGTTAGTAAAACTGCACAGGTCTCATTACACTCAAGTAGAAGAGGGCTAGAACTGCATTGTTGAAGACTTTGAAAAACAGGCTACTGGGAATGGAATTTTATTTAGAGGATGGAATTTGCAATCTCTTGCTGTCCAAAACTGAGGAACTCTGAAAAGTAGTAGAAGAATGTACATATAAAACTTAATTTAGAAAGGATTTAGACACAGACCATGATTAATTTACAACACTAGGGGATTATCCAAAGACTCTGGTGCCTTTCTTGTCCTGCCTTGTAACATCACTCTATTAGATATTCAGTTTCTTCTATAAATGTATGGGCATTCTGATGTCAGAGTAATATAAAAAAGACATATTATTAATCCTAGTTATTAGCAAACACATCAGTAAAATTCTAGTTGTAGCAATGCTAAACAACTACAAGATGAACCCCAAATTATCTCCAGTCATCATGGTTTCTCAGGCTTTTTGACTGCATTACTACCATTGTCATATTTGCAAGAAGAAGCACCACAATATCTTAAGTTACTCTAACACATCCTCAGTCATCTGGCAGACCTCACTGGAGTTAATGGCTGCAGAACTGCTAATCCAAATTTCACATCAAGCATCACATCTTTGAAACTACTCATTACACCGTTAAGTCTACCAACACATGCCATATCACACGCATTTGATTCAATGAACTTTTCGGACAATGGGGATTGACAGGATGGGTTTCATCTTTTGTTAAAGGAATTTTTTTTCTTCTAATAATTGTTTTTTATGTTTCCCTGTTTAGTTAAGTGCCTGCAGAAGTCCATTGGGGAAGTGTTCATAGTCAGAAAAAACGGGAGTTCTGGAATCCTTTGAACCCTCAGGGAAATCCCCAGGTCCTTGCCTTAGAAGAATAATCCAACAGAGTCTCCACCTAGGCTGAAAGAGAAAACTTCCCCCATGGAGCCTTGCACAACACTAGAACCACCCCAGTTCCTTTCCCCATATGTCTCTAATTCTTGTGGTCTCTCCTTTCCCTGTTTCCTCATTGGTTGTGGTATCCCTGGTGGCTGGCCCCGTCTTCCCTGTAGGAAAATGTCGTTTGCCCTGCCCTTTGTGCTGCCCCCAAGCCCTCAGACTATTGGCCACTCACCCCCATATTTAATATTGTTCACACCACATGGTTTCATCTTTTGTCCCTGATTTCCCTTTGGCATACTGGAATAAACCTTTGCTGGAATTTATCATACAAAAGGCCCTTCTGCCTCTCTTCACAGAGCTAGCCGTGGTGAGTGTGGTGTGAGTGAATGTGACTGCTTTGCCTGAGTGCTTACCCAAGTGGCTTTTCCACAGGCGATGCTTATTGGGAAATAGGTAGCAGCATCCACCATCTAAACCCCACACCACTATGTTTAATTTTTAATTTTAATTCAGAAATTGAGAAATATTTTTAACTACTTACACAGTTTAAATAACACAGGGAAACTTATTACATTATCTGATCAGTAAATTTCTGAAAAAAATCGTGCTTCCTTTCTCCATCTAAGTATGAAGCAATAGTGTGGGTTGACTTCAAACATTTTCTAGTGCTGTCTTGTTAGCATGCAGAACACAGGAACACACAGTGTCATGAAAAGTTAGCATCAGTATGGTTATTCTGTCCTTGAATATATTATAATGACTCCCAAGTTTCATGTGTCCCCATATATCAGCCATATTTCCTGAGAGGTTATACTTCCTAATGCAAGGTAAAAGAAATCTGGTAAAACAGGAATAGAAACAGCAGACCTGCTGTTTCCCTAGCAAAGCGTAAGACTGTTGCCCATATCAAAACTATAGAAATGAATGCATTTATTGCAGACATATTTCAGCTACTTTGATGACTGTTCTCCACAGAAGAGGGAAAATAAGAAAATGGCCTTTCAGACCTTGCAAAAAAAGCTATTGATTTCACTGGCTGCAATTTATCTGGTATCTCATTCTCTTTAGAAAAAAAAATTACTCAGCTGGGTCACATAATTATTGCCAGCAGCATAAGAAGCTTTACAGTGTAAGATCACACTAACACATTAATTGTTTCTTTGACAGCTCTGTGAGAAACAGGGAAGAGTCCTGCCTATTTGCCAGGAGATTCATAAGCAGTCTCACACTATGCCTCATCCTGCAGATTCCCTCTACAAAGAATTTATCATCATAATCACTGAGCAAAGTATGTGCTACATTTAAGAACAGGTTGCCAAAACCTAATGGAAATTCAAACATATTGTGGAACTGAGAGACCAAGTAAGATAAATTGTTATGCCTCACAGTTAAGTTTGAATTTGGAGAACAATACACAAATGCAACACAGAATCCCAGAATGGGTGAGGTTGGAAGGGACCCTAGTGGGTCATCTGGTCCAACATCCCAGATCAAGCAGAGTCATCCTAAAGCACATGGCACAGGAATTTTTCCAGATAGTTCTTCAGTATCTTCAGTGAAGGAGACTCTATCCCCTCTCTGGGCATTCTGTTCCAGTGCACAGACACCCATACAGTAAAGAACTTTGTGCTCATATTCAGGTAGAATTTCCTGTGCACCAGTTTCTGCTTGTTGTCTTTTGGCCTGTTGCTTGGCACCACTGAGAAGAGCCTGGCTCCATTCTCTTGACACACTCCCTTTCAGAATCTTATATCAGTGATGAAGTTCTCTTTCAGTTGTGTCTTCTGAAGACTGGAGAAACCCAATTTCCTTAGCCTTTCTTTGTGAGAGGGATGCTCCTTAATCCTCTTTTTCACCCTCTGCTGGACTCACTTCTGGAGCTCCGCAACTCTTTTGAATTGAGGAGCCAGAATTGGACACAGCACTCCAGATGTGGCCTCACCAGGGCTGAGCAGAGGGGCTGGATCATCTCCCTCGACCTGCTGGCAATGCTCTTCCTAATGCACCCCAGGATCCCATTGGCCTTCTTGGCCACAAGGACACACTGCTGGCTCATGCAGAGATTCTTGTCCACCAGGACTGTTTGCTGCACTCTGTGTGATTTGTGGTACCTGGAGCCATTTAAATCTGGTGTGGTGCCTCTAGTAACACCCTCATGACAGCTTCACCCACTCGGGCTGGAGGATCCTGTCAGGTTCATGCTCAAATCTCAGCTGTCACTAAATAAATGATTATTCAAAAGAGTATGAGCTAAGTGGTTTTCTTTCCATGTCATGTCTCTCAGATCTTCCCCTCAAGGTTGTGCCTTCCTCCTTCATTGTTTCCCCTGCTACTGCAGCATCTGTGAGGTTAGTTTTGGCATGTTTTGCTCCTTTGCACTGGGTTTTTGTTTTGTTTTGTTTTTTTCCATTGCATTTCATTTGATGGTATCTCCTTTCCAGAGTGTTTGTAGGTCTTTCTTTTCTGTTTTGCAAGATTTTGTTTCCCTTTTCTGTGTTTAAATTGAAACAAATCCTGAGAAACAGCACTGCAGTTTTCTATTCCTTGGTTGTTTTCTGAAGAGCCTGGGGATTAAATGATGCCTGAAGATTTCATATTCTAACTAGATTCACTTTCTATTTCATAACACAGAATTGCTCCGTATTGTGAACCACAAACCTGTGTTTGCTCCCCTTTCATTTTTTCCTTAATTTCTCATCTTTGAGTATTCGTAAACAAGTAGTTATTGCACATCCTAACAGAAATGTTATAGAAAAAGCTGTTGATATCAATAAAACAGTCCATGTCCAAATATAAGGATTCCCCACAGAAAATATTTATTTTTCTGAATAACTGTCAAAGATTAAGTTTAGTAGTAACAATAGGAAACATAATTACCACAGAAGTGTAAGTAAGATGAATGTGAAAGATATGTTCTGCACATGCGCTATCAAAGTATTTAAGGAAAAGCTTAATTACAAGAAAGTGATAATTTCAGTGGCCTGTATAACTGCTATAAAAAAATCATATTACCAGGATGTAGAAGCTATTTTTATCTCTCAGGGAATTGTTGGATTTTTGTGATTCCAGGACACCTTTGAAAGGTCACTCTCAGATGATTAATTAACTAAGAAACACGGCAGACTGAATGACTGCATTGCAACTTATATTGAGATGCATAACTTGTCATTTAAACTGAGTGATTTATGGACTAAATAATGAAGACATTTGAAGTCAGCTCTATAGATCAAACAATGAATTTGTTTATTCAAACAAATGAAAAGTTATAAAGAAAATAGCAGTAGTAACTTTAGTCAAAGCGCTTTCAGGAAAATAATTTTCCATTACTGAAGGTATTTGATTATTTCCTACTTTACGCATAGAAGAAAGCCATATGTTGTGTAAACCGGTCTTATACACAAGGCAGCTCTTCAAGTTCTTGTAGGACTGTTCTACATGTTTCAAAACATCTGATGGAGCCAACAGATTTCTTCAGGCTGGTGGGGATATGTCCTCCCTTCCTGGTGAAGAAATGGGGCTAGGGTTGGAGATAGGTACTGAGGTGGGCTGAGAGATCAAGATAGGGTGGTCCAGGATGTTGTGGTTCCTCCTGAGCATAGGGTAGACTCCTGCCGGGGCCTCTCCCAGCTCCCCCTGCTCACCAATCCTCTGGCATTCACAGCCTGAATTCCACCATGGTGCCCATTTGGGATAAGCACAGAGCACATGCCCCAGGCAGGTGTCGGATGCAGGAACTGCTGGTATTGGCTGCATCTCCCATGACGGCCCTAGGTTGGTAAGCACATCTCTGAACTGTCCAGGAGGACAGGATAACTCTCCAAATAGGGTCTGCACCTCTTTCTCCATCCATAGTACAACCAAAAGGGCTGGGAGGAGCAACCCAAGGAGGGAGCAAGCTAGGCACAGGTAGGAGCACCCTAGAGCTGATATAAATGAAAAACCACACATGCACATTGGGGCTCTTGCACCATCCCACCTCTCAGGTTTGGCCTCCTGTGTTTTCTGGTAAATATTCTGTCATCTGCTGTAAACCAATAAGATTAGTATTGCTTCACACCTATTTCTCAAGGAAGTTTGGATTGAAATCAAATTATTTAGGAGTAGAGCTTTCTTGCTTGTTTGCTTTGAAATTCCTTGAAAATCATCTAAACCCAAGGCATTTCAGCGCAATAAAGCCAATTCAAAATACTGTATTCTAGCTCTTCAAGAATACCGTTAAACATCAATGAATTATCTGCCTTTATTATGCAAGAAGATATACTCCCAAGTGATGAAAAATTAACTTACTTCATGCCAGGGGAAAGTCATACTGAGCTTTGTTAAATGTACCTTTATGTTTAAAGCATATTTTCAATGTTAACACTTCAAATTGCTTAGTAAAGGATAAAACATTATAGCTAGAAATACAGACTAAGCACATGGTTTTAAAAAAGCAAATGGTATACTCTAAAAAGCCAGAGTAGATGGTAGCGCTCTCTTCCCTCCTACTGATGTAAAGGAAAAGCAGTTCCTTTGATATGTTCAGTGTTATGCCACACAAAATTTAATGAAACTGCAATAAAATACCAGTTTTGAAATTGGTAGAGGAGGCCCAATGTAGAAGTTGATCAGCATTTGGATTTACATTCAATAAAATTAGTCTGACCCATATTATCATTGGACAGATTTGCTGGTTAGAATCTGCACAATTCAAGAGAACAATATAATTCAAAGATATCACAAAAATACCGATTTTGGATGACTGCATCACAGCTGGATTTCAGCTTTAGGAACTATTATCACTTCTGGTAAGGTATAGAAAATTACAGATACTACCAGAGTTTCAGTGATTAACCAGTAAATTTACAATAAGAATATTGCACTCCCAATATACCAAAAAATCTTAAAATTGTTGCTGTTGGGAAGGATCATTATTGCTGTTACTAAGAGGACTGGGGCTCCAGAAAGTCAATTCAATGGTCTCTGATTTTAGTGTCAGGGATTACTAATTGTAGGTACCTTACTAAATATGAGTATCACCAAAGTAAAAAATATAAAATGTTTTGGATTGAATATATGGAAGTTGTATTATTAGTGCTGACCCCTGCAAGGGATCAGCAATACAAACCTTAAGAAGGTAATTTACATTATGTTAATGGCATTTTTCATTTCTACAGTGAGAAACATAATCTACAGAAGATTACTGCCCCATTCTTGAAGTACTACATCTTCAGTACCATGAATAGGAATGGATTTTGTAAGTTTTTTCCTTACACTAATCAGAAAATCCCTGAAGTGACAAGTATCATAGGAGAAAAGGAGATTACTTAATGTGCCAGTATCTGCTTTCACCAGCAGTAATTTGATTAGTTTGTTATAATGTTAGTCTGATGTTCATGCTCTATTTTACATATGAATACAGCAAAACTTAGTGGAGGAGAAGTGTTAATAGCCTCTCATCCAGCTGCCCTAAAACAACCACTTATTTCACTGTCAGTCCAAGGCTAGGCTTTTTGATCTTCTTCCTTCCTCTTGTAACTCATCTACTACTTTTCAGTTCATTATCAGCCGATGTATATAAGCTTGCAATGCCTCACATTTTTAAAAATAAAAAGGAAATTTTTATAGTAGAGCATCACATTAATTTTTTTGCATTGACAATTTCCTGTTGCTGGAAGTGTGTTTGCACTGTATCCAAATGCTCAAATGCTGGCTGAAACAGCATGAAACTTTTATTTTTCCCTTGGAAACTGAAGGCAGTAAGTTCCACTCTAGTTCAGTAGGTTTCTTATTTTCTGCATTCACACTGTTGTATTTAATCCATTGTCTTATGGCAGATAGGACCAAATGAATTTGTTGCCTCCCCATTTTTCTAATGTGGTACCATTCAGCTTGATTAAAAGGAAAATTTTTCTCTCACAAAGCTGTAGATTTGGGGGGAATTTATTGCAACTTAATTTGCCTTATCTTCTAGGAAAATATACTGCTGAGTGACCCATTTCCTCTGTCTGTTGCTTATTTATAACTCTATATAATCTGTTTCTTGTTCATAACTGTATTTGCTTTTGTCAGTGCATTCCATTATTAGTTTTTCTTTCTATAAGTGAATCACTGTGTTTCATTTAAGTAATTAAGTTTTCTTTATTTGTGTTATTGTTAGTTTTGCAGTCTTTATCCATATTGAAGGATCTCCGCATCCCAGATAACCTACAGACCTGTTTTTCTTGTTGTGTTGTGGCTTTTTATTGCATTTCATTCCACTTGGTTTTGTTGTATGCTGCATAAGGCAAAAAATATTTTCTCTAAAATTCAATATGAATGCACACAATCCCATTCTATTTGATCACACATTATTGAAGTACATAGATCACAACTGATATAATCAATGTAAGAAAGCTAAGAATAGCAATAAGTGTTAAAAGCAAAACAAATGGATTCTATTTTCTAGATTCTTTCAAAATGCCTGCCAATAAGGAACTAAAAACAATTGATGCAACCCCAGCTACAGAGTGTTTGAATGAGCCTTTACTCTTCATCCTCAGTTATTTTTAACTATATTTTAATAACGGATTGTAGCTTTGTTTCTTTCCTCTATTGTATCAGAACTCAGGTGATGATAAACCTAAGTGCAGTTGCTTTTTAAAAGCATCCAACCATGTTTTACTGCTTGAGACTTGTGTCCAGGTGGTATTCAGCATTGGTAGTCAAGGTCAAGATGTTTTGGACCATTATGTGTCACCATGTTCCAATAATAAAAAGCCAAGGCCACTGCTTTGATGGAAACATCTCTGTGATGATGTCTTTCTGTCTCTCTGACTACCATGAAGCACAGGTACTGTGTGTACTGACTCTGAAGAGTCAGGAAGAATGAGTGTATTTTTTACCTGTCTCTTCTTGATACACAACAGGGAACCACATTTGGACTATCCTAAAACAAGGGGATAGAGCATAGGAAAGGTGGCTGTGGAGACCTCCTATTTAAGAGCAGTTCATAGCTTCTAAGTAACCACCACCTCTTGGTTAGGTAAATATTCAGGTAGTAACACTGATGACTGTTCAGACAGGGCCTTCCTCTTCTCACCTTTATCCCCTCTATGCCCTGGCAAACATCTTTGAATTGCATTCATGGTGCAAAAGCTCTGGTTGAAGACACTGCTGAAAATGTGGCTACACTGTACAGAGCAGCCAGCTCCCACACTGCATCTGAAAATACAAAAATTGCCACTGAGAAAAAGAGGGACTCCCAAGAAATCCTGTCCACTGATCCACCAATGCACTTCTCTGTGCTTGCTTCAGAGCATTTAGACCTCGAGGCACCATTATGGTAATTCCTTTTCACATTCTGCATAAAATGAGAGTTTGCAGGTTTTACTTCACTGCAGCAGATATTAGTGAGTTGGAAGCTAAAGATTATTATGTCTAACTGACCTTATTGTTTCAAAATGAAAACCCCATAAAAATTGATTTTTATGAGCAAGGCATTATGCTGTTTTTCTAAGGGCAAATGGTTTGATTTTTCTTTTTCATTTCCCATTTATATCGATGAACTTAATTTATTTATAGAGCTAAATATACATTCAAGCTCAGTCACCTCAGTCAAAAACATGGAGCTGATAAGATTTTATACCAAACTCACCCCTCATAAATGTATTTATTGAATTCACACAGGCTGAAATTTAACATACAGATGCAACCCAGTCAGTAAAAAGGGAGATGTTTTAAAAACTTGTAGCTTATATAGAAGTAACAAAAGGTGAAATTTGTTTTGACAGATATTTATAAAGTTGATTTCTGAGAAGACATTCAAATACTACCATGATTGTGCATTCAGCTACTATACAGTAGCACAGGTGTTATGTATTAAAGCACTCTCTTCTGTTCTAGTCACAAAATGCTCCCCATTAACAAGACAGAAACCCAACTCTTTTACTAAAATATGCCTTCCCAATAGCAGCTGAGGATGGATAGGTCTTGGGATCATGAGGTATTAGAAGGGAATTCCAGGCTTACAGACAGGATTAAGATCTATGGGTATGGACAACCTGAGAAGTATGGCATGTTGTCCATTGGTTTAATTGTTCTGACCCTCCTGTGAGTTTATGTGAGGCTTTCGGTTTCTCTAGAATTCCTGATTGCTTCACTAGTAAAGATCATGGAGAGGTTGATATATAATTGATGTAGAAGACTGTTAGGGCGAAGAGCTCTGTGCTTAAAGGAAGGCACACAGTTACTAAGAAAAGAATAGCACCTGGAGTGCTATAGACTAACGCCTCAGAAAACTGCTGATGCAATGGATTTTTAAGCAGTCCCTACTTGAGGGACCTTTCTTTCCCTTGACAAAGCCACTAGCCATCTCTAAATACTGATGCATGAACTTTCAGCTATGAAATCAAAGTTAATTTGACTATGTTTTGCAAACACATATTTCAAATGGAACCTATTCAAACATACATAAACTTGTTTGCCGTATTTGTGGAATTTTTTTCCACCTTTTAAAAATATATTTTGTAGCAATGAAATCAAAGCAAAGTCAACCAGGGACACATTTTGAGATGTTTCAAAAATGCTTCATATAAAAAGTTTGATAAGAAGCAAAAAGAATAATGATGTAAATATTTTAAACAAAAAGAAGACAAATCCACCTTTAACCACACCCATGAAAGAAAAAATGAGCCTAACCCCTCCCGAAAATCTCCTAGGCTACCAGTAAGTAGTTTTCAAGAGTACAGCTGAAGAAGAAACAGAGATTTCAAAATTATGAGAATGTGTAACAAAGCAAAAAATCTAATTAATCAAAACCACTAGCTTTATAAAGTCTTTTTTTCATCAGCTAAGAAATAAGACTTTCATAAAGGTCTAGCATTACTTGAAAACACTGTGTATGGAAGATAGATCTTTGGTTGAGCCATAGTCCATGTAACAGACAGAAACTCAAAATCAAATGCAAACTGAGTATTATCAATTTTTCCTGAAAGACTGTTAAAAGTGTTTAAGTCTGATAAGCCTGTTAAATTGCTTAATGATTCTCACTGGAACAGACAGAAACCACATTATTTGAATTGGTTAAAGCTGGAGTGTACAAAACTTCTATTCCCATTGGAACAATCCTACACCTACAAGGCATTGGACAAGATGACCTCAGAGGTGTTTCCATCCCTTATTTCCTTGACTCAATGAATAAACATGAACCTAATCAGAATAGCTTTACTGTTTATCTAAGCAATAACATTCAGTTAACTGGAGCACACAAGGGAATTGTCTACTCTTATGCTGCTGATTAAACAAGATCCAAAAGCTTTAAAATAGGCTTTGGAGTTTTAATTTGCAGATCTTGGTAAACATCTGTATTTTAGTAACCTGTATATAACCTTGGACCTATGAAACAAATCTTAAATAAGAGGTTTTTCATAGGAAAATACTTTGTAAAACACAAAGGCTACAGACTTTTCAACTCTAAGACTACATGTAAAATAATGAGCCATAATTCTTCAGACACACATGCTTGAAAAAACTAATTTCACAGAGAAAGAAAGAAAATGCAAAGAGCATCCTATATCAAGAGTGGCTTAGAATACAGGGTGTTGCAAGATTTTTTTTCAGATAACTGGAATTTGGCTATGAACTTAAATCCAAGTATCATTTGCATCACTATTGCTTTTGACCTTTTCTTGCTTGAATGTGACTGTTGATTTCATGTCCCTCGTGGTCCTTTCTTCCTTGTCCAAGAATTCAAATGTTAAAAGTAAATCAAGCAATTTCAACAAGGTTATGATATTACAGTCATTAGATGCTATATTTAAAGTTTTAAAAAGCATATCCTTTCCCATAAAAACTGTGCTGATACAGGGTAGCACATAGGATGTTACTTGCAAAGCAAGTAGAAAGTGGTAGGTCTGGTCAGTGTGACTGTACTCCATGCAAATGAAGGTTTACAGGTATTATTAGCTCTGTACCAAATTTTATTTTAAAACTCTAGAGATGAGCTCCTTTTCATTTGTGGTCTTTGTTTTTTTCTTCTCACTATACATTCAAAAAAAGCTGTATCACTGGAGCTAGAGGTATAGAGGGAAGTCTCCTTGAGCAGGAAAGAAGAAAATTGCTGACAGCTGATGGACAAATGGGAAAGAAAACAACTTGGTCTCTTGGGCTGTCAGCCAAGTGTGTGTTGTAGAGACACATAAATGCCATAAAATGCTACCATGCATTCTTAGTCTATTATTCAGATATCTTTCAGGTCATGCATGCATTTGTTATCCCAATACACTGTCACAGCCTAAAATTGTAAAATGTATCACAGCCCTTTTGATAAAAACTCACACTGTGCTACTTGAGATAGCTCAAATAGCATCATCCAGGTGGGAGAATACTTTTTAAAACATTATGGTCTGGTCTTTGGGATTGAAAGACTTTTGACAGGTTAATTTTTACATGAAACAGCTATTCTATTGTGGAAGGTACGTGGTTTTGGATCAACAGCTTCTCAACCATCAGATTACTTTGAGTATTTTTAATATAATATTTCTCCTTTGGAAAAATAAAATTTTTAGGCATGATCTTCATTTTTTTTCTTATTAGTGAACTGTGAACCCATCTACTTGTTCTTACTTTATTAAATTTTCCATGTTATTATAATTTTTCCATATATTTTCTTAGCTCTATTTTTTCTTTCACCAGTCATACAGATCTCCATTTTTTTATCACCTTAATTTGGTTTTATCCTTTATTTCAATTTCCTCAAAGAAAAAAATGTAACCTCTACTATATTTGAGTAAAATTAGTATAAAGTTAATGTATTCATTTAAAAATCTTAGCAAAGATTAGAGTTGAAGATTGGAAGGGGAAGAAAATGAACATTTAACTGCAACACAATATCAAATTTTGCAAAAAAATCTTACATCAAGTGACTGGAAAAGAACAGAACGCCTAAAAAGACATAAAGAGTTTTAAAAACTTAACTTTAAAACATGTGACTCAAAGCCAAGTAAGCTGGTGCATAAGTTATATCTCCCCTACATTTTCTGATATAAGACAACACATACAAAGGAGAAATATGTGAAAGTTTAATGAAAAAGAAGGTGTTATGCAAGAAAAAAAAAAAAGTGAAAATTACTTCAGTAAAGACCTTTCAGACAGATTGGCTAGTGAAGACAAAAAAAAAAAACCACAACAACATTTTATCAACTGCTGTTTCAAATTGTCAACACGCTGACAATTAGTGGTGCTAAACAAGATGTTCCACCTGGATATATCCTACCTGGATATATCTCACCTGGATATATCCCACCTGGGTATATCCCACGTGGATTTACCTGGGATAAAATCCAAACATAACCTACTCAACATTTTGCAAATTATTTTCTTAATCAGTTATAATTATACAGCAGGTGAGGTCACATATGTTGTATAGAAAAAACTTATTTTAAAATTTATAATCATCCAATTATATTGTCTTTATAGTGTTCTATTTTACGGATACAGACTTTAGCTATAAGCTTAGGAGTGCAATATAAGTGTAGGCTAATCTCAGTAAAGGAACCAGTGGACTTAAGATAAGGTAACAGCTCTTAAGTTTCATCATAAAGCTCTTGAAATACTGTTACTGAAAACATCTGATTCCAAAACAAAAGAGGAAACTGTTGCGCACTTAAATTCATGTTGCTTCTGGAATGAATTTTGCTATATTCCTAGACGCTTTTGCAAATAAAATGTCCTGCCACTTAAAAGGCAGAGTGATTTCAATACCTGAGGATTGCTCATAAAATGTTTTTCTGGTACAGACAAAGGACTACAATATAACAAGTTATTCTAGCTATTGTGAAAATGCATGTGAATATACAATTAAAAACCTCGTAAATAGTGGAAATTTAATTTTTGGGATTAGCTCATTGCAGAAGCAGAAACTTCTGATGTTAAAAGTGATAGCTCTTAGCTGTAAAATGTCTATTTTTAGTATTAAGTAACTGCAGAGTTACTTGTATACTTGAATAAAAATGTAAAAGACAAACCATACAGCAAAAAGAATCAAAGAACCAGAGATTATTCTGGGATGGAAGAGACCCACAAAAATCATCCAAGTCCAACTCCTGGCCTGGAATAGGACATATCAGAAGTCACACTATGGCTTTAAGAGGATTGTCCAAATGCTTCTTGAACTCTGTTGGGCTAGTGCTGTGACCACTTCCCTTGGGAGTCTGTTCCAGTGCTCACTCAACCCCAGGTGAAAAGTCTTTTTGTAGTATCAACCTAAACCTCCCCTGACACAACTTCAGGCCATTCATTCAGGTCCTGTCACTGGACACAGAGGTCAGTGTCTGCCCCTCCCCTTCCCCCATAACTGAAAGGAATTATAGATTGCACTAAAGTCTCCTCTTAGTCTCCTGTTTTCCAGGCTGAACAGACTAAGTGACCTCAGCTGCTCCTCACACGGCTTCCACTCAAGGCACTTCACCTTTTCTGCCCTCCTTTGGACACTCCCTACAGCTTAATACCTTTCTTATATTGTGGCACCCAGAACTGCTCCCAGCACTCGAGCTGAGGCTGTCCCAGTGCAGAGCAGAGTGGGACAATCCCCTTCCTTGCCCAGCTGGCGACGTTGTGCCTGGTGGCCCACAGGACACACGTGACCCTCCTGGCTGCCAGGGCACTGCTGGCTCATGTTCAACTTGCCATTGACCAGGTCCCTTTCCACGGCACTGCTTTCCAGCCTCTCATTGCCCAGTCTGTCTGTACATCCAGGGCTGTTCCATCTCAGGTGCAGAATCTGGTACTTATCTTGCTGAAGCTCTTATGATTGGTGAATGCCGAGCCCTTCAGTTTGTCCGGGTCACTCTGCAAGGCCTCCCTGCCTTGGAGGGAGTCAACAGCGCCTCCCAATTTTGTATCAACTGCAAAATTACTTGTTATCCTGAAACTATTATTTTTTTATGTTTTGTGCTGAATATTTTCATAGAACAAACAATTTTGAAACAAAATAATGGGTTACCCATATATATGAAATTTTTCACAGTAATGGATATGTACTGCATTCCCTTACCTTCATTTTAGCCACTGTACAGATTGTTGTTTTTTGTGGTGGTAAGGAAAATTGCAATCTATGCTTTAAGTATAGGGATATTTATTAGGAGAAAAATAAAGAATTTAAGGAATAAGCAGTAAAAATGAAGAATTTTTGAGGTGAATGAGCCTGCCATTATTACTGTGGAACATTCCATTCATTTGTCAAAATTTTTTTCAGTGTTCAGTTTGCTATTTAGATAAATCAACTATGCATTGTGAACCCAATTCAACTTCTGATTTACTTAGTGAATTAAGCAAACAATGATCAGCTACACTGTTTCTTTGAGGCTTTTCAGACCATTAGAATGTACCTATCCAACTGATAAGACAATGCTATAATAAATTATGATTCTTTGTAGAAATCATTGATGGAAAGGGGTGGGAGGAGGCACAATTAGGTCTCATTATCTTAATGTCACACTGTTGATGATTAGTGTTCATATAAAACTACAGTTCCCAGCACTGACTGTGAACTGACTTTCAGTCACAGGAAGCTGACTTTTCCTAGTAGTATAAAGCAGACCATGGGATGTTTCTGTACCGAACAGTCATATTTCAAAGGCATGACTCAGACAAATGCTGAATGAGAGAACATTAAAACCCTGTATTTTCCAGTGTTAGCAGTATTTTGTCACTGAGTTTGCCTGAGCGTGGCAATCTATTTTTACTGCTGTCATGTTGCCTGTCAGTTTGTGGTAGCTGTCTCTCGTGGTCTCCCCTCAGAGCGTGTGGCACTAAAAGCTTTTGCTGCTGGTCACACTGATGGCAAAACAGAATGTATGAAACCAAAACTTTTAAAGTTGCATTGTGAGTCAACCCAAAATCTGAACAACTGTGATAAAATTATAGCAGTCATCTATACTTAAATCTTCCTCTGGTGGACAACTTTAATATCAGCTGCAGAACTGAGTGATGATTCAAAGCAAAAAAAAAACCAAACACATCTAACCATGATGTAGACAAATATTCTTAAGCTAATCTCCTTTTATAGACATCAGAGATCAATATAGCCTATTATATCTGAGTCATAATTTCATCATAAATCAGGTGCATAAAGCAAGACAGGAATTTTTAATGCTGCCTTGTGCTTATCAGCTAAAAATGAAAGTTGGAAAAATTAGCAGCTATAGGTGCTTCCATTTGAGGTAAGTATAGTAACAGTAATTTTTATCTTGAGAAACATGGACTCAGTTGCCTGCTTGTTTTTGCAACAAATTTAATCCCAATGCCTTCACTTAAAACATTCATTGTAATAAACCCACTGTAAACTACTTTTCTAATTCTTAGGCTCCTTTTTCGCCTTTCTTATTTCTGCAAGGAGGACAGAGGCATAACATCAATGGTGGGTTTTTTTGGGTTTTTTTCCTATTTAATACATTCCTCCTTTGTGTTCCATGCATCAGTTCTGCTTGCTCTCTTCATCAGTATTTACAGAGAGTTGCAAATATTTCTCTGATAATTTTTGTATTTATTTCCAGAAATTTCCCCCCAGATAGGAAAGCCTAAGTTTTCCCTTTTACCCAGTAATTCATCAGATACAAAAAGTGATAAAATTAGTGTATTTGTGGACAGGGGGAGAACAGTATCTGTAGTTACAGATCACAGAAATCACAGAATATACTGAGTTGGACCCACAAGGATCAGCAAGTTCAACTCCAAAGTGAATGGTTTATAGAGGGATTTAATTCAAAACCTGGGTATTGTTAGCACCATGTTCTGAGTAACTGAGCTACTCCCACATGAGCAGTCCCTCACAACATTCTTGGAAACAAATTAAGATGTTATAGTCAAAAATATGTCAATTACTGATTTCAGAGGGTAGTGGTATAGTGCCCTCTATCAAAGCTATTAAATTAAATATGCAAAAAAGCCCTAAATATTAACCAGAGATGAATGTAACTCACCACGGGCACATCTCTTTCGCTCAACCTGAGGGAGTATCCTTGAAGAGGCATCCCCACTTCACGAAAGGAAACTTCACAGACATACTCGAAGAAAGAATATGTTAGAGTAACCTACTTTATGGTAGTGAACTGGACTTTTATAGGATTGACCGCCAGTCATAAGTCTCCACATCACCCTAGCAGCTTATCTGCCAAATTTTTGCTTCCCTGTCAAAATATTAATTTGGGGCTTATAAGCCAGACTGGTTTTAGCATCATTCAATACCAAAAGTAGCAAATGAACCCCCTCTCAATCCAGTACTGATAACTTGTAAAATAGGGCATTTTGTGAGTTGCTTGACCACGTTCCAAGGCAAAATATCCTACTACAAGCTGACCCTGCTGTAAGCTCCTGAGGTCCCTTCCAGCCTGAATGACCTTCTATGATCCTGTCCTATGATCATGTCACTCTATTGCCATATTCAATTTCTAAAAGAGCTTCCATTTTCCCATATGAAGCATTGCCAAAAAAACATAACCATGAAAACATCAGTCACACGACGAAACTCAAGTCACCTTCCAGAGGTATCAGACTCTGAAGAATGATATCTGCTCTGTTACTGTTTCAATACCATCCTCTTGAGATGTAAATGTTTTCCTAAAATAGCTTCTCATTAATTCCCAAAACAGACAGAGTATATCACCAGCAGCCTCCTCCAGGTTTATATTCCATTTCTTCAAAGGTCAGCAAAGTATTTTAGTTATCACATGGTGTTACTCTTACACAGGTATCTATTTCCTACTGCTTACTCATGTTCAGATCCTTGCAAGTACTGAATATGTCACAGTTTTGTACTGCACTCACTCATCCATAAAATAAAGAAACTTTGGGTTCTTTGCTTCTTTTTTATTTTGCAGTTAACAAAAAATATTACAAAGTTTAACTATAGTAGTCATGCATTGCTAAGCATGAAATAATTCTAGGTTTTTAATTTCAGAACTGGCTCTCACAGTATTTATAAGAACTAACTTCCTATGGGAATTGTACCATCTCATTCCTGGGGAAAAACAGGTATTTTGAAGGGAAATGAGACTTGAGGAAGCTGAACATTAATTTAAACAGTGGTAGGTGTATGAGACATCTGAAGAATTTGTAATGTTAAATTTCTGACAGGAATGGATTAATAGAGGAGCAAGTGGTGAAAGGAGTATGATTAATAGTTTCACATGACTAATTCATTACATTGTGTATGATGCTGTTACATATTGCCTTGCAGGTTCTTTTGGAATATAAGGCACATTTTTAATTCTGTAGAAAATGCTGTGCCACGCAGTTTTCTGCTGCAATTGCTGTGCATACCAGCTGAGACAAGTCCTGTCTTGAACTTGAGAACTTTTACTTTACCTCAGCCTGCTAAACTGATGATACTGGAGACACAATTACTTCCCAGGAATATTCTATTGAAACTTCTGAACAAGATTATATCCGCATACTGTATGCTGACACTTTTCACTCAAGAGCCAACACACGTGCAGTGGAGGAGCAGACTCCAACAAAATACCAGGTCAACATCTTTCATTTTATTCCAAATTCAACCCCATAAATCTTCTCAGGATCTGTTTCCCCACAGGTACAGTAAGGAGTAGAGGACCAATGTCATAGCATATGTGTCTGTCTTGTGTATAATTAACCATTTGCAACTGGGAGCCAGTTTGGTATATATTTGGTATATATTCTTCCTCTAATATTTAGAAACCAAACAGATTCTCTTCTCTGAATGACTCTGCAATTTTATCTACAGTTTGGAGTTTTTGCATGCACTTAAATCCAGAAGGCCTAAATTGTGGAGAATTTATGAGAAGTAGCCACCGTCATTAGAGTTTCTATTTAAGCAGGAGAAATAATGAAAAGTAAATTAGCATTTTTGTAGCTAGGTCCTTCCACTTTTTTAAAAGCTATGCATTTATATTTTTCAAAAGCCACACTCTTTACTTTCAAATGAAAGACATTCAAACTATTTGATAAAAGCAATTTGATAAAATATTAATAAAACTGAATAATAATTGGGAGTTATTTGGCTAGATTCTCTAGAAATCAGAATCCTATGGCTGAAAAAAGTTTCAGGAATTTAAGAAAATCAGTATGTTTCTTATGGGGAAAAAAGCTCTCATAAAATCCATTTTACATATGTAATGGCTGAGCGCAGTAGATATGAATGAAGTTAAAAATTAGGTGGTATAGGGCTGAAATCAATAAAAGAAGCAAAGGACACTAAAGAAATAAATTACTAATGAATACAATGGGGGGGGGCATAGAGTCTTGTGCTTATTTAAGGAGTCAGAAATAAAATTAATGAACATACTTAAAGTGACTCTCTAGATAGAAATGGTAGATGCATTTCAAGCAAATGGTGAATTTATTTTCAGTGAGCTTTTGTGGCTGATTTTTTTTTGCAAGTTGGAAAGAGAAGTGATATTATACCAGAGGACGGATAAACAACTGCAACTCATATGTTGGGAAATTGCTCCCAAATTCCTTGCTCCCATACAGCCTGCTTCCAGAGGGAGGTTGGAGCAGAAATACCAAGGTTCAACAGAACTTGGCACAATAACCAAGTTTCAAGTGGAAGACAGCTAAAGTTTGGCATACACATCAAAAGGTAAATGAGGGGATCTGTATGGTAACAGATTGTCAGCTTGATATTGATGCTGGATGAAATATTAAATGGCTAAAACAAGACTATTAATAAAAAATTAATTCAAGTACTAAAGAATTAAAGGATTAAAACATGATCAATGAGAGGAAAAAAAATCTTAATAATACTTTTGATAAAGATATACCTGGCAGATTCAACATGATCTATTTCCTGTTATTTATTTAAAACCTTGCTCACCAACTCATTGTAGCATAATATTTTAATTTGAAAAAAGTGTGTGAAAGAAAAAAACAAACTGACAAATAAGTAGATTAAAAAGTTGATAAACACTTAAGCTTCTTGTAGCAGGGACTAATAATCAAAGAGGGTGTCTTGTCAGCAGGATTGCATAGAATTTCATAGCTGTCCATAACTACAAGATTGTGGATGCTGCCTTGATGAAAGATTTGTGTTGGTGTAAAAAATCTCTTCTTCTCAAATAGCAAGAATAATAAAATCACAGTGTCTGTTCAATGTCACTCTGAATAATCTCGCCAATTAAATCAGTTTGAAATATGAAGTATAAGAAACCAAGCAATATAAACAATTTAAAATACAAATCCAAAATACCTTACCAATACTCATGTTAGGAGTTCCATCTTTGTATTATTACTTTTCTACAAGTCCAAACTAGCTGTAGCAATTTCTTATACCAACAGTCTCAAATGCTGATTTTACACACTCACACACACAGTGTGTAAAGACAGCTGGGAACAAGACTGGCTGGAACTGGAATGAATAGAAACATTATAAACAGAATATTCCCATTCCCAGGACAAACACGTAATCTTTTGGGAAATGTGTTTAGAATTCACCAGATAAAATTTGAAAGATGGAGCTATATTGAATGAAAATTTCCAAATAACTCACAATACACGAATCCAAATGCACTTCAGGAACTACAATTTGCATTGTCCAAATCATGGTAAATGTTATCTGTATACATATCTTCACAGACCTATTTGTGTAAAACCAGCAGCTGTGTAGCTGCCATTGCTGATCAGATTCCTCACACAGCATATCTTGCACAGTAGCTTACTTCTAACAGTCAATACCAAACTATTTGCCAGTTTCTGCAATCCATTTCCATAGCAATGTTTGTCTAAATCCTCAGCTTTATTGATGACAGGCCATTATTTGTTATTAATATGCAGTCAGTTTACTTTGAAGTACAGAGTCTAAATCACAGACAAATAGGTTCCTTAAGGCCCATAGAGAAGTGATAAATTCTTGCTACTATCTCAGAAGTCAGACTTCTTTGGGATATTAAAATTAGATTAATGTAATGGCAAAATGTCATACATTTGCTGTATATACCATCTGTACATCTGTAACTTCTTTTTCCTTCTGGAGAATATTTATTTTTTGCATGGGATACAGCGCAGACATGAGACGCCAGAATACTAACCAGCAGCAGAAATCTGTTCTGACTAAATTAGAAAGTCCAGCTCAACATACCACCCTTTCCCACCATCAGATTTCACCACGAAGAACATGATCATAACAAGTCTGGTGAAATGTGACTATCGGTCAACCATTTCCCTCCTACCATGTCAACAACAGAATGAATAGGAAGCAATGAGAACACACAAACTTAATGATTCCCCAGGATATTCTATAGATTCCAGTAGTTTGTGGCTCAGACTTCAAGGAACAAACGGATATCTACAAGCACCTGTTCTTTGTTTTCCTAATGATTTTTTGACCCCCTGAGGCAGGAATTTTCTCTCTATAAAATCATGATAAATCATATTAAATAGCATAGTCTATTAATCTATGTTTACTAATTTTACTTTTTGGGAGAGTTTCCAGTAATTAGCTCTGTACAGACAGCAGAATCACTAATCTGCAGCCACTTAGATGATCTTTGAAACCTTGAAAGCCTCCACTGGTGCCACTTCTGCTGCTTGCTGGCCTGCAATACCACAGCAGTTTTATGTTAGAGATAGTTCAACTATTAATTGTGTTGAGAAGTTTTGACTTAAATTAGAAGTCTGTGGTGAATATCATCTGATCATCACAATCTCTATTTGTTCATTTTCTCATTTGTTCATGTTCCATACTTTTTCTACCAAACAATTTAACAGATTCCCTAACAGACTAAACCCAGGATTTCTATGCAGGAAGTCCCCAGTCTTTTCAGTGATGAATAGTAATGCAAAAAACCAAATCAACCAACCAAAAACCCTCCTCATAATTTCTCTGCTGTGGTTTCAGCTTTTAAGTTTTCTTTTTATGCCTCCATTATCAATTAGCTTTATACACTCTTTTCTACCTCTTTTCATTCTGAAGTTTTTGGAAAAGATTTACGACAGCATTTTCTGTTTAAAAGAAATTATTCCTTAGACAATTTGGGATTTGCCTCAATATATATTTTGCACATAACTTCCTAGGGTTTCTGATCCTTTTTATTTTCTCTTTGCTTTGATTTATATGCACAAATTTAAAGACAAATTACACATTCAGACCCTCACACTTCAAACAAGTATTTCAAGATCCTTAGTATTTCCTACTGCATGTTGACACTTTCTTAAAACTATCCCCAAAGACTTCACTTACACTTCACTTGAAAAAACAAAAACAAAGCATTCAAAAAGCTCAGAATTATATTTGCTTTCCTGTATTCAGTGAATAAAGTTAGTAGTTGTGGGCATTTTGTTATAAGAACATACTTAAGACAAATTAATAGATCATTAACTGTGATCAAAAGAGACAAAGAAATGACAACTGCTTTGAGGTAGGATGTTGTGATTCTACACAAGATTGTTTAGATTTTTTCATGGATTTTTCTTGGCTTAAAGGACAAATAGATATCTAGCTATCTCTAGATATCCCATCTTCATTACAATCTCAAGATATATGCACATTACCTAAGCAATGTGAATTGTGCAATTTATAAGGATTTTTCAAAGAGTTTCAAAATTATCTCAAATTTCAGAATAAAGCTTCATCTATGTAACATTTTTATGGGGCTAAATCCCAGATGAAAATATCCTAGGCATGGGACAATGTGGGTTTCGGTTTGTTTTTTTTTTTATATCACTTTATATGCTTTGTTTTTACACCCCTTTTAATATCTCAGTTTTCCTTTATTACACAGCATAAAGCCACAGAGATGTATTGGTTTGGCTGCAGTTACCTGAAGTATCTCTACAGGCAGCACAGACACTCTTGCACATGCTGCCAGTGGCTCTCTGGTTTGTACTGTGCCATGACAGCATCTCAGAACAATTGTATGCTCACACACCATGGCCCCAGTGTAAAACAAAGGAGATTTCCAGCAGGAAATGCCATCAATTCATTCTGAGGACAGGTGTCACAGCAAGAGCTGACAGATCAGTCTGCCACGTCTGCTCTCAGAGAGGTTGCTGTGCTTCGAGTGCTGTTGTGTTTCACCCATACAGTCAGTGCTGGGTAAGGAGGAAGCGAGGCAGCTGCTTAATAGAAGCACTTCAAGTAACACACGAGCTGTTTATTACTTCAGGCAATGCCAGCAGGAAGGTTCTTGCCTCCTATCTACCTTCTGCTCAATTAAGCCATCCCTATTGCTTGGCAAGCACCAATGTGCCAAGAGAAGAAAAACAAAGAAACCACAGTAGGAAGGAAGCATCTTTAGGGTAACAGAACTTCCTGGAAGCCAAGCGTTGGTGAGAGGACTGAGATTTGGGCAAGACATAGAACAATGAACATACATATTTTAGTTCAAGATTGCACTGTATACATTACTTTACACAGAGAATACTTGAGATTGTACAGTATGGATTTATCTTACATTTGAAAAATTATCTAAAATGTCTTAAGGTAATAACCTACCTTTGTTAGAGGACGAGTTAAAGAGGTGTTATACTAACACCTTTATATTAAAAATTTAGGTTTTTTATTTTCTTTTATAAATTTACAGACTGGAAAGGAAAAAATCCAACAACAAAATAACCCCACCAAAACCACACAAAATTTTGACCTTGTTTCATACTGTTTTAAAAAAATTGTGTGCGGAGTATTTTAATCCTTCTAAAATAACCAAAATAAACTTTTTCAGTTTAGCAAAAGCAGGGGATTTTTTTTTTTTTTAAGAAAATTAAACTGTCAGAATAAAGCCATCAAACTCTGGACATGCAATTCTGTAAAAACACTCCAGTTCTGAAAGAGGAAGTGTTATATTCTCATTTCTGCTCACCTCAAGTATTTCAGATGGGGCTTATCATCCAGCACAGTTATCCATGTTTCTGGGACGCAGTAGTTGGGGAGATGTCAGAGCAGGAATAAAAATGCAGGTGTTAGAATGGTAGGTGCTGCTGCCTATTTCTTGTCTGCAACAACCCTCTCCTGTTGAAAAGCAAGTTGAGTTAACACTCAGGCTCACTCAACACTCAACACTCCTCCACTCACTCACCGCAGCTGTCTCAGCAACAGAGGCAAGAAAGGCTCTTTTGCAAGGTTTTATTCCAGCGGAGTAACACAGTAGCTGAAGGAAAACCCGGCTAGAAAGAAAGTGAACCACGTTGAGCAGGCAGCTTAAGAAGAGGAATGGGTGGAAGGCAGAGAGCTGAGGGCGGGCTCCAGGGCAAGGGGGGTGGCCACCAGGGATGCCAAGCCAGTGAGGGGACAGGGGAAGGAGAAACCAGAGGAAGTTGATACACAAAGGTCCATTTGGGAGACTGTTTTTTCCCCCAGGGGGGCTAACTCTATGGTAAGTAGTTAATGATGTTTCCAGGGCTGGGGACTTGGGGATTGGCCAAGGGAAGAGAGTTCATTGGATACTACACAGGAACTTTGAGGCTTTTCTGCTTTGCACATTTATTTCATTATTTATGAGCCAGCAGTAGAATTCTTTCAGCTTATTGGTTGGGCCACCAGCCATTACTGGATTATCCATAGATAATCCAGTAATGTCTCATTGGTTGAAAGGAAAGATAGGCAACTTCCCTGGAGAGAGAAGTAAATTCAATTTAATGTCTTCAGCATTAAAAAAGGAATTTTGAACTACTATTCCATTTTTTTCCACCCATTTGACTGTACTGTAGGAAGAGAAGTATTGATATCAACACTTTCCTTCCCTTGGTAGTTTAGTTTTTTACAAATATATAGATAGAAAGCTGAAACATACCATAAAATAAATAAATGAGCCTTTTAAGAAAGTTGTGTTCCTTTTTTATATGTGCACCTGTTGACTTCATCTGACAATAATTCTGAGTTTACACTTTTGGCAAGATGTTTATCATTATCTATTGCTCTTGGAACTAGAGAAAACTAAATGCACAGTAGAAAGCACTAGAGAATTCTGACCTCCACATCCTACATTTGTCTCAGAAACAGGTTAAAAAGAGTAAACAAAAAATAGGAACCTCAATTCGAACCACAAAAAAGGATCAGTGATAAATCAATAGCAGAGTAACAGTGGTGAACCATCCATAATTATCATTTAACTAGTGTTCCAGATAATTCTGTTCTCCCAGAAATTAGTAGGTATGCTTTTGTTGGGTGGAGGTGTAACTAAGCATTGTTGTTCACCTTCATTTAATCTCTAACTTTAGTGATGAGCAAAATTTCTGGGGTTTGTAGTGGGTTCTCTGAATGCAGTCCAGGGATGCAGATATTTAATTTCAGGCATAATACTAGCACTTAATGAGGGCTATTTGTAGACTTTCAAGAAAAATTTAGAGATCGATGCTTTGCAAGACAGCTTTATCAAATCATTAGGCCCTGTAGTTCTAACCAGGATCTCACTAATTAGCTCATAGCCTTAAATCAGTCTATCACTTCAGACTGCCTTTTATCACCATTAACATGCTCTTTGAAAAATTTGTACAGTTAAGCTGCTTGATTTTATACTTCCTTGGTATTCAACTGGTAAAATGTCAAGCTAATTCTTTATCATTTAAGTGTTTTCAAAGTTACATTCATTATTTATGCAATTGCATACACCTAACAGAGATGTCTGTTTTGAAAAAACAGTATGTACTGAATAACATTTGTAGCAATATGATTAGAATTGTTACATTGGTAGATGTACAATAATTATCATTACAGATAGAAGTGAGTACAAGATGTCATACCTGAAATAGCATTCTGGGAAAAAAACTGTAAGAGAAAATCTGAGCTTGTCAGAATTCACCAACAAATTATACCAAAATTAATTGATAAACTTTTCTTTGACAGTTTTTTTCAGTCAGTCAGACAAGAGTCCACAGCTGTGACACCCAAATTCACAGACACTGATATTATGGTCACATATTTAGTATCTGAATGATTTATCATTCAAGAAACTACATTTCTTTTGTAATTTCAGTTGACACCTGTAAAGGATCTATATTCCCACACAGTTTGTGCACTGATCATCACAGCATGTGTCACATTAACATTTAAATTGGCCTGCAGTATTTTCTGTTTGAGTACTTTAGAGGAAGAAAATCCTAATGATCACATATTAAATTCTCAGTCAGTTTTTGAGGGAAAGCACAAACACAGATCAAGCTTATTTTTGTGTGTTCCTGAAAGAAATTATCAATACCTTGAGTCTTCTCCAAGGCATTTATAAAGGCACATTATTCTTTAGACAGCTAAGTACAATGGCAAGTCTATTGTTTGGTTCTAAATCAGAGCAGGATCTGCCTAGGTTCTGTCAGAGAAAAGCCACTAAGCCTCTCAAGTCATTCAAAAAACTGTTGTTCTGTACAACAGATGACCTAGTTCCCCAGGCTTGTAAACTGGAGGAGAAAGTTATTTAAAACCAATAAAAATATATTTTTATAAGAAGCCAAAATTTTCTGAATCAGAAGCTCATTTTTTGAAAAAGATGGGACCCCACCTATGAAATCTTCAGCAAAGCACACACAGTGAGACAGGCAACCTGTCTTCTGATACCGGTAGGAAATAAATAGATACCAAGGAAATAAATGCTTTTATTTTTATAGTGTCTTTTCTTTCCTTACAAGTTTGTCTGGATTTAAGTTTTCACCTTAAATGATTATTGGATATTATTATTTCTGGTTATTTTCTTGTGTTATCAAACACCCAGCTATATTAATTGAGTACTATTAAAATATTGCAATGCTTCTGCATCACTTACTTCAATCCATCACCTAACCATCTATGGTCACATGCACTGTAACACTCTTGAGAGCAATGTTTTCTTTTCTGTGCTTTTTGCTACAGGGTTCCTCATCCAGTCCCGAGCAAATTACACAGTCACAGTAGCAACTCTTCAGGGCGTGCTGTTTATACACATAGTTAAAACATTATTAATTTGTTCAACAATTTTGGGGAGGACCAGCAATCTTAAATCAGTAAATATTATTTGTAAAGAGCAATGCATTAATCATTTTAATACTTTAAAGGGGAGATGACTGACAATTTCTTCTACATGTAGATATTTCATTCCTGTTTCTGTCATGGCATGCTACGACTTAGACTGGTGTATTTAAGAAAAAAAAAAATATGTCTACTGAAAATAGAATAAATACAGAACAATGTAAACATGGTAGGTGAGCAAAATATTAAGGTTCAGAAGACAAACTTCTCTAGTGAAAGTTGTTCCATAATTATTGTGGGATTGATTCCTGCCATTGTACTGACTGGTCGTTCCTGATATCTGGAGATAAGACTTAAATGTTTTCTGGCATGAGTTTAGCAAGTTGTTTGTTCTTGTTTTCAGAACAGAAGCACAAACTTTGTTTAGTGTTGTTTTGAGCTGTTAGAAAGCTTCCACAATCTCTCAAAATTCTAGCTTCTGGCAATCTTCCACTACTAATTGTCTTACTATTCTTACTGACATATAGATACTTGTATTATCCTGTGAAGAGTATATTCTCTGGGTGTAATATTTGTCAGCTATCTAATATAGTTTTACTGTCATGCTAGACCTCACTTTCACTACTTTTGGCACTTAGGACAAGATTAGAATTACTATATTAGCGCATCAGTGCTCCCTTAACTCCTTTTAAAAACATTGGGGGGAAATTTTAATTAAAAAAAGCCTGCCTAGACAGAATGCTGAAATGCACACTGTAACTACGTAAAAAAAAGAAAGTAGGTAAAAACAGGAAAAAAAAGATGCTTGAAAACTTGAGCCCAAAGGCTGAGACTATAGTGGACAGAAAGCAAGACCATCTCTTGTTATTGCCAATGAAGTTGCAGCAATAAACTCACAGCAACCATTTAGGGATGTGAGTTTTGGCACGTCTATGTCGTATCTTGAAATTTTTAAGATACCTGGATGTGTTCTTGGAAGAGCAGAGAAAATAATGAACATCATCCAGGAGAAGCAAGATGTTAAGAAAAAGAAAGCTGTGGACTTGCATAGCAGAAGGGCTGTAATAGGGCAATGCAAGTTGCAAGGAAAGCCAGGTGAGGTATCCTCTTTGGATTTCAGTAAAGCTTTCAATACCATCTCTCACAGGATCCTCATGGACAAAATGTTCAACACACAGCTGGATAAACACATCATGGTGGGAGAGCACCATATCGTGATGGGCTTACAGGTTATAGTGAATGAGGTTATAGGGTTATAGTGAATGACGTTATAGGGTTATAGTGAATAAGGTGACGTCAGACTTGTGACTTGTCACTAGTGGAGTTCCACTGCTGGGGTTCCATCCTAGGGTCTGTGCTCTTTTAACATCTTCATAAATTATTTGGATGAAGCACTTGAAAGTATACTGGGCAGGTTTGCAGATTGGGAGGAGCTGTTGACACCCTCCAAGGCAAAAAGGCCTTGCAGAGGGACCTGGACAAACTGAAAGGCTGGATAGTCACCAACCATACATGCTTTAACAAAGACAAGTGCAGGATTCTGCACCTGATGTGGGACAACCCTGGATGTACAGACAGACTGGGGTTTGAGAGGCTGGAAAGCAGTGCCATGGAAAGGGACCTGGGAGTCCTGGTTGACGTCAAGCTGAATATAAGCCAGCAGTGCCCTGGCAGCCAGGAGAGCCAAACATGTCCTGGGGTGCATCAGGCACAGCATTGCCATGCAGGCAAGGGAGAGGATTGTCTTGCTCTGCTCTGCACTGGGGCGGGCTCAGCTCGAGTGCTGGGGGAAATTTTGAGTGTCAGAATATAAGAAAGACATTAAACTATTAGAGATTGTCCTAAAGAGGACCACAAGGTTGGTGAACACCTTTGTGGGGAAGCCATATGAGGAGCAGCTGAGGTCACTTGGTCTGTTCAGCCTGAAGAGGAGACTGAGGGGAGACCTCATGACAGTTTCCAACTTCCTTATGAGATGTAGAGGACAGGCAGACACTGATCTCTTCCATGTGGTATCCAGTGACAGGACCTGAGGGAATGGCCTAAAATTGTGTCAGGGGAGTTTTAGGTTGGATATTAGCAAAAGGATTTTAACCCAGAGGGTGGCTGAGCACTGGAATAGGCTCCCCTGGAGAAGTTGTCATGGCACTAAGCCTGAGAGAGTTCAAGAAGTGGTGTGATTCTTGGGGCTGTCCTGTGCAGAAGACAGGAACTGGCACTGATGATCCTTGAGGGTTCCTTCCAGCCCAGGATATTCTATGATTCTAAGTAATTGTATTAGTCTTTCACATTGAGTGGTGTATTTATCCACAGCAGGTCTGCCATAATTGCTCACATCCCTCAGCAATAGTGTGATATTGCTACATAGATGCATAAAGATGACTTTTTAAGTAACATGCAAAACAAGTTACTAAGGGTCATTTTAAGAAGATGTATTATTAATCCATTTAGTATATATGCTTTGGGTACCTAATTACCACTGGTCCTAAACACTTTGAAGTCCAGAGAAATTAAAAGAGCGGGGAATGCAGTGTGGTTTATAAGCATTGGAGACCGTCATATTGTGAAATTTTCAAGTAGTATAGGACAGGTGGGGGAATGAAGACCTTGACCTTGAATACTGGCAAGTATAGCAAGAACAAAACATTAGGACAACCTAAACAGTCCGTTTTGAATGACATCAAATTCTAGTTCAAGATGAATACCAATTGATAATCATCACACTAGCAGTTAGATTAAGAATCTAGTTGCCCTTCATCATTAAGTATAATTTTAAATGCATTCCAAAATGAATGCACACAAGATACTCATAATCTTGAGTCTGAGTAGTTATGCAGTTGATCAAAGACTCTGCATGAGTACAGAGGAGCACAGCTCCCTTGGGTTTACAGACTTGACAGTCAGCATCCTTAACATGAGTAGAGTGTCTGCTTCCACTTCAGATTTTTTTTTCACCTGTGCTTGTGAAGTATGATAGGAAACAGAATTTTAAAAAGCAATATGTAAAATTGTTCCTCCTGCGAAGTGAAATGCTCAAATTATTTATAGCTGTCTTCAGAGCTGATATCTCCATGTTACTAGATCACTAAAGAATTTGAAAGTGTATGATGAGAGACCAGCCACTTTCCCTTTTAGTTTTACAAATGGAAGATATTTCAAAATGTTAAACCCCACTATCAACTGTACAAAACAGTTTCATGCATATCATGGTTTAACCCCAGCTAGCAGCTAAGGAGCAGCACAACTCACTCCTCTCAGTGGGATGGGGTAGAGAATTGAGAAGTGAAAATAAGAAAACTCATGGTTTGATATAAAAGCAGTTTGATGTGAAGCAAAAGTTGCATATACAAAGAAAAACAAGGAATTAATTTACTGCTTCTTATCATCAAGCAGATGATCAGCCATCTCCAAGAAAGCAAGGCTCCATCACACGTGAAAGTGACTTGGAATGGCAAATGCCATCACTCAAAACTTCTTCCACTTCCTTGTTCTGTGCCCCATCTTATATCTTGAGCATGGTGCCATGTGATATGGAATGTCCCTTTGGTCATCTGGGTTCAAGGGTCCCTACTGTGTCCCCTCCTAATTTCTTGTCTGCCCCCAGCCCCCTCACTCAGGGTAGTAGGAGAAAGAGAAAAGGCCTTGGTGTATGTAAGCACTGTACAGCAGTAATACAGTAATCTCTGTATTTTCAACACTGTTTCTGCACAAATGTTAGCTGTTAACCCCATGTTAGCTATTGTGAATGAAACTAACTCACCTCCAGACTAAACCAGCACAATGATCAATTGAAAATTTGGCATAGAAAACTAACATTTTACATTGAAACTCACTTTGCACAAACTAATGGATACTCTGCTTTAAAAAGTTGAGTGTTATCAGCATCTTTACTTTGCATAAGTTCTGATTTTGGAAAAAATGTTTTATTAGTGATACTCAGTTATTTTACATCATCCTCGAATTAAATACATTTCTTCTCACTTATCATTATTTGGTAAAGTTTAACATTGTAAAATGTTATATATCATTGATTTAAGATACATTGATGAAGATACATATGGAGGCAAAACCAGAAGTGTTTAAATAATTCAGTACTGTTAGTTTTCATACCTCTTCCCATAGGTGAATACACAAGCTGAGGCTAAAAGCAGGACTGAAAACAGATCACTTTAATTCACCTTAAGAAAAAGATGGGTGTCCAAGTCTAATTTAAATAAATGTCATGGCACTACAGGGAAAGGATATGGTGAGGATCCATTCCAGACGAGGATAGTCAGGGTAATTAAGAAAAGATAAGAAACTCAGAACCCTTACACATTTTGGCTTAATCGGTGTTTAAGGAGGCTACTGTGTATAAAAAGTAGACTGGTAACAAAACCTGAGGAAAAAGATAGTCTTAATTGACTCCAAAGAACACAGAAGATAACCATCTCTCCTTCCTCCCTTGCTAGCATTAAATGTTACATGATGAAGATTTAGAGTATCTTATCATAATCTCTTGCCATTTCTGCTTGAGAAAGAGTTGTAAATTGGACCTCAGGAACTAAATGGATATTGGTAGAGGGAGCATGGTGCTAAAGAAATGGCACAGATACAAGGAAGTATATGCATATAAATCTTGACTGTAATGCTAATGAATATCTTATTAGTTAACTGTACAAGTAGTAACTTTGTTATATTTTGATTAGTCTAAAAATAAAATCTTGTTTTCACACATACGCTTTATTGCTTTTAACAATAGCGCTTTATTGCTTTTAACAGGATTTCATGTGTAAAAAGTAGTAACAGAATATTCTTTGTCAAAATAGGACTTTTAAAGTACTCAGTTAATTTGCATTAACCTAGCTGAAACAGAGGCTTCCTTTCCTGTAAATTCTATTATATTCATTTATATCTAGATATATTCTTGTAACTAGCATTATATCTTAACACCAGCAGGTTTATTTTTATATCTTTTTCCCAATGCCATTTAAGGAGGTCAGATGTCATTTACATAACCTTGAACTAAGGTTTTCACTAGGGTAATTAGACTATAAATGTACTAGAGAGGATACAATAAGGGAGGGTATCTAGTAATTTTGGAAAAGTTTAAATGTACATTTGAAATGTATATTCATTTAGAAGGATGAGGAACTTCTTTACAAAAAATTCTCAGCCTGCTTTTTACATCAAGACATGGTGGTAAGGCTCATAAATGTATACTTTTGGGAATCCTGACAAAATGGTCAAAAAAGAAAATACATTATTAAGTAATTTAGAGTAGTCTCATAGGTAATATTAGGAACAAGTTAGGTTGCAAGGTCAAGTTGTTGCAATTTATTAGTACATTATATGATACCAACAACTGACATAGCTTTAATCCCACTGACAATCAAGACCAGCATCAACCTGAAATAAATACAGGGAATATTACTTGCTGTAAAAACTTCTCTGAATGTGCTTGCAACTGATACAAACACATTCAGTACTAAAATCCTCCAATAAGTGTGTATTTTTCATCATGGTGGCATTAAGAAATTTTTCTCAGCACATAAAGAAATTAAAAAGCCCTTTTGTAGAACCTGAGTAAAGAAGCTTCACTGTGAAATAACAGCTCAAGCGTCAAAACAGGAGGTTTATCAACAAAAAGTTTTAATCCAAATTTCTTCATATTTTTTAAAACACGGCTTACTTTATATGTACCATAGCAGTCCTTAGTAACAGAGAATAGATCTGAGAAAACTGCAGTTCAGGAACATGAGGCTAATGCAAGACCCTGATATACATTTTATTTCTGTACAGCAAGCCATGTTTTCTGGAGCTGACCTGTGCCATATTTAAGTGATTATCCAACTACTTTAACTCAACCAATGACGCAGAGCACCCTAACACACAGTGGTTCACAAAAGGTTTTTGGCAAGTTGCCATTAGGTGACAGACAATGGCACCTGCTGCTGTTTTGGCAAGAACAGTATTACAGAACAATAAAATGGTTTGGGTTAGAAGGAACTTTAAAGATCCTGTAGTTTGAAGCCTCCTCCAGCCATCATGGCTAGTCTCCCCTCTATAAGTTTAAAATTTTTCCCTATGTCCTATCATTATCTGCCCATGTGAAAAGTACCTCTCCATCTTTTGTATCTTTTGTATAAACTCCTTTTAAATACCAAAAAGGTCACAATGAACAGTAGCGAGAGATGACTTCCCATTCAATTTGGAAGTTTTTTTCCTCTGATTACATTTATTCATGGTTGTGTTTTATGAGCTAAAAAACAGTGAGTGAGGGGAGACTGTTGCAGGCCTGGGAAGTGACCTTGGAATTTCAGATAAATATTTTCTCTCCTGGATGTCTGGCAGAATTTACTCCAGAACCATTTCATACTATTTCAGCATAGATAGGTGACAATTGCACTCTTCATTCAGAAACACGTGGCCATCTCCATATAGATGCTTATCACTTCCAGATCTCATTAACTTGATCAGTGTAGGTTGCTTGTTTACTATACAGAGTGGGTGTATCACCACTAAAAAGGCTTCTTCACATGCTATAAGACTTCTTAATCCTCATGACATTTGAGTAGACATGGAAGGCTACCTCTGCATCAGACCAGCTGATGCAATCTGCAATTCTCTGTAGCCCTTAAACATGCCTGACCCTTGATCACCAAATACAGTCACTTCCAGCACTTGTATATGATGACATTCTGTAGTATGATGACATAAATGCAGAACTGCCTCTAGACAGAAATCCTTAACTTAGGAGTAGGAAAAATGTACCTTATACTTCCAGTGGAAAAGTTGAAAATTGCCATGAAGTAAATATTAGAAAGTTAAGTAAAAGGGAGTACGAGAAGGCAAGAATAGAGTTTTATATTCATATGAGATAGAAATATGTGAAAAAAAGGATATTTTTTAATGTTTTCAGTGGATTTCTCTATAGGTCTGGTCCTGCGGGGGTGCTACCATTCCATCTTTACTACTTGCATGCCTATGGATCGATAATTTCAAATAATTACCAGGTTTTCTTATGTCAAGATTCTGGTTTTGGACTAATATTTCTTCTGTGACACACTTGTCAACTGCTAATTTTATTGCAATCCCCATGTTGTACAATCTTTAAGCTCCAGTTCCTGCAGTCATGTAATTAGAAGAAAATCTGTGCTTCATTTTAGAAGTTCCTAGTTCTCACAGCTTTGGAGAAAAGAAGGACAAATGTAACTCAAATGTGCTCTAAAGCCCCTGAGGCCAAAAGTCAAGTAAAAAACTAATACAACTTGTTTGAAATCATTATAAATGTCACTTATTATCTTTGCCTGTGCCATGTCCAATTTATGAGCTTTGCATATTTGAGGTACTGACTAGTACATAAAAGACCAGGACAATATTCAGTGGCACAGGAAACCTTAATTTGTGTCCTGGAGAGTTTTGAAATAGCTACTGGCTATAAAAAATTCTCAGTACCTCAAAAATCTGTCTGCAAACAATGTGCATTGCTCTTGCACCTTGTGCTCTTTCTTTTAAAAGAGAAATTACCTGATTATTTGTGATTGTAGTTCAGAGCAAAACCAACACAAATCCATCCTCCTCCAGTCAGTTGCTTTGCATTTTCCTATTTTCAGTCATTCAGAACATTAAAAGCAATATTTAATTTATATTTACTAGCTATGACATGGAAACATATTGCTACTTTAATAATGTATGGAGTCTGAAGACACATCATACATACATACATACATACATATATATGTGTGTGTGTGTATATATATATATATATATATATATATATATATATACACATGCATATGTAGAAGTGTAGAAGCCACTTCTTTGTCTCCAAATAAGGAAAGTTTTAGCTTATAACCTCCTATCTCTGTGCCTGCTGAAGCCATAGACTATATTTTACATCAGAATTAAAAATAGACATGACTTGTTTTCTCACCTTGAATGTGCTATTTTGGTTAAGGGAACAGTACATTTAATAGAGACACAGTCTAATATGATTGCCCTTGCCATCTACTCTCTCATGAATGAGAAGCTGATATTACATGTCCAGATTTAATGATAATGCTCACATAAATGAAGGATCACAGAAGAATCTTCATAAGAACTTGCCACCTACTTTTTCACTATTTTCTTTCCCAATGACTACTTCTTTCATGACACTTGCAAACCTCCTCTATTAGGCTGAATTAATATACAGTAGGGTAGCTTTACTGGGGTTTTTCTCAACTGTTATTGGTGTTTTCAATTATTTTTTGTGGTGGTGGCATTTCTTGTTTGTTTGGGTTTTTAAAAATTTATTTATTCTATCCAAGCCAAGAGAGATTTGGATATCTCTCTCACATTGTGCCTAGCATGGAAATTACAAACCCTGTCATTAGGATTTCTCTTTCTCGTCTCCTTTTTTAGTAAAACTGATGCTGATTAGCAGATTTTTGCTTGTAGCTTCAAATCATGGGTGTTTTACCATTTTTTACATTATGACCAATTCACTGACAAACAGAATAATTGGAAAAGTTCACAATCCACATGGCCCCATTAGGAGGTCTTTTGCCATTGCATACAACAAAGCATACTTTACTTTGGTGGTTAAAATTTGGGGTCTGCTGCAGTGAATTGGATTATGGATATTTGTAACAGATCCTACTCTTGGACATCCTGGACATCTGCTTTATTTTTAAGGTTTCGGTTTATCTTCCCTGACCTTGGTGCTGTGAGAGCTTACACTGCTTACTGTAAACACTTAGTTTGAACTTACTCAGTCTTCTTAGAGTCCAGCTGTTGGTAATTCTCTATTAATAATCCCAAAAGCTTCACTATGAACACTGATATTGGGCATGTGCCCAGCGAAGAACAGTTGTTCTTGTAGCTCAAAACCACACAAATATTGATTGGATTCCAAACAAAAATGGAGATTTTAAAATAAAAAATGGTAGGAAATAAGTTCAGATAATTTGCAGTAATTCCTCTCATTTTACTACTGCTTTCAGAAGTTAGAGTTCCCCAAATAATTGTCATAAAGAGATTATTGAACATGTGGATATATGTCTTCTGTACTCCCTGACAAAGTATTTGACTACAATACAAAGAGCAGTATGGTAGCTTAATAGCTGACCTTGTCAGACCAAAAGCCAAACCCCAGCCTTTCTCCCATCTTTGAAATGAAGGCTCACATCATTGTGCAGCATGATATTTAAAATTTATTTCAGAATTGTCAGAACTGTGAAACCAGGCAGTAGACATTTTAAATAAAACTGAAGAGAAACTGGAAGTAATTGTTACTTACCACAGGATTTTTATGGAAGCAAATGGAAAAATTAATAGCGTGCAATCACTAATGTAACATTTTGATTGTTTTAAACTCTCACATTTTCCAAATGTTTTAAAGTATGCTTGACAAAAATAGAAGAAACTGTTATTGCAACCATAAACAGCAAGGCTTGACATTCTTGTTCCATCTCTTTTAGTAAAATTACGTGTTCTAAAAATTCCTCTTTATGCTCTTTATTCATTTCCACTATTACTATATCAGTATTTTTTTCTAAGTCTTCTATTTACATACACATTTTTCCATGGGAGTCTAAAGAGTAATATTACTTGAAATTTTGTATCTAAAAATACAGTAGCTCTATGTGAAATATTTTGTTTGGTAAGATAGACTGTGTCTAATCAGTCCATAAGAAAATATGTTGGCAGAAATTCTCTTAGAATAGAGAATATTTTTGTGTTACTTTTGTATAAGTTAGACAAAACTATGTCTTATCCTTATTTTAATGATAAATTACATCAACAACATAGATCCTGACTTATTAATATTTCATAATTCCTGGGCAAGTGTCTCACCTAAATTTTACACTGTTGTATTTCTCAACTGGCACATTTAGATTTCAAGCAAGTCTGGCTCTTGTAACCAATCTGCCATCGCCTTGAAAAAAGGGGTGATTTTGTTGCCACAATGCTTGGTCGTATAAATCCACTAGTTATGATAGATAAGATACTGTGTTACTTCTAGGATTTCTTGCTCATCTGTCTTCTAAATTCAAGATTTCAGATCACACCTTAATAAATAATCTAATTTCATTTAGGTCTAGATTGATAACTGAATTGTGCAACAGAAATCAAGGAGAAATTTTGGCTGGCTCAAAGAAGTAGAAACTGTAATTAAACTATTAATTCTATGTAGACATCACCTCCCCCCCCCCAAAAAAAAAAAAAAACCAAAAAAACCAGTTAAACCCTTAGGAAGTTAAAAGATTATGACAGTGAATATAACACAAATAACTATCTGTTACAAGATTTAATAAGCTAATATTTTTAAGTTAGCAATCTCTTCTTTAATACTGGATCTTTCATTAAAAATCAGATACCAAAAACGGTCTAATATGTCTTTAGTCACATAACACTTAAAGATTTGTCTTTCTGACCCACTATGGGCTTTGCTTTGTTACTCAAAATTTTCACAAAAAATATACAGAACTTAATCTGGCTTTTGACACAATACAATGGTATGTCATAGATATCTACAGAATGATTGTGGCATCCAGCAGTAGATTCAGTATAAAATTACTTATTCCAGTTCAGTTTGAAACATTAAAACCAGAATAGCCGTACCTAGTGTTTACCTAGGAAGCCCATGCTGTTTGTTCCTAATTCTTACTGTTTGATATGGGCCAGAGAATTTCTTAAAACTAAGAAAAGATAAAAGTGCATACAGTCTTGATACAGTCACAATATTTTAACTGGAGAAGTAAGGTAATTTAAAATACACATATTTTATATGTCTGATGCAAGCAAATACTCCAGACTTCCTCTTTATTATCAATCCTTTTTCGTGGATTTTTTTTTATGTGAGGAAGGAGAATATTTTATGCTTTGTTTAATCCAAGCTTGTGTACAGAAGAAAGAGCAGCCAATTTTTTTAGAGAAACATATTTTCACTTCCATATTTGTAAAGAATTAAGTATACCAATTTATGTTTTTAATAGTTTTTTGAACACTATTCCCATTACCACAGTACATCCAAGGCAGCTGTGTTTTAAATCATTATTTCTACTGAAATATTCCAATTCTTAGTGGAGTAAAGGCAGTCATGGTTCTCATGATTTGGTTCACCTTTAAAGTCTGTGAGATGAGAAAGAGCCTCATGATTTCCCATATCTCCCTTTACTGAGTACCTCTGGGTAAGGAGATGAGTAAAAAACTTGATAAAAGCAAATTTTTGTGTGCAGTTATGGAGCCAGGAAGTTATCATCCCTGGGGTTTCTGAATGTCAGCTACTGAAACAAGACTAAATTTAAGATGGATAAAAAGCTTTGCCAGAATGACCAAGTTACTAAAGAAAATCTGCCTAGAGAACTTCTGCCCTTGTGTTTTTGGTTCTAACCAGTGTTATGCAGTTGGGATTGTCTTAAGAAAGTACAACGGCAATACTGAATATTCTGCTAAAGTCCATGTTCAACAACCTGTCAAAATAATTTTTCTGTTACCTGAAAGCAGGAAGAATTCTCTGCTCACTCTCTGCATATTAGGATGAAGAGATGAAGTTAGCCATCTCACTGTGAAACAAGACCTCACTTACAAATATGAACATACAGTGATTATCAAGTAGAGAATCACTTGCCTTCAAGACAATTTGCAATTGTTTTCACATCTTCAAGCAACTCTCAGTTGAGCAGATTAATTATGCTGCTGCTTTAAAAGTAGACTTGTTTAGAGCCTGCTTCCTGACAAGAAGGATTTCAAGTTCCTATTACAAGCACTTTTATAATCAGTGAGAGAGAGCAAAAGAACAGGTAATAAATAAATGAGATGTTGTCAAGTGAAAAAGAAAACCAAGTTAATTTATACCTTGTTTTTGCTAAGGTTTAGTCTATGCTATGTGGGTACATTTTCACATAAACCCATTCAAGGAAAAGGTAGTTCCATTTCTACAAACAGAACAAATGTGCAGGCACAAAAGGCTGGGTGTTGCTCATGGCTTAGGAAGTCGTGCTTTTGAGAGGGTTTCACTGAGATCAATTACAACTCAATCCTTTTAGTCTGCTGTTCTGTCTTAATACAGACATCAGGCAGTGTGTGCCCTTACTATAATTGCAGTAATTTAGATCAATGACTTTTAAAAATTTTGTGAACAGATTAAGTAACCTAAATTTATCTATAACATCATGTTTCCCTTGCTTAGCATGGATTGAGGTAAACTCCTTGGGTAACACATCCAGTTATGCAATTAGGGTTTCACTGCCCCAGGGAGCAAGATTCACACTGCTGAGTTCTGGCATTTATGCACCGTATTAAATTGCTATAGTCCTAATTATTTTATCAAGTACATCATCAGTTGCAAAAATATGACCAAAAAATCAAGAAAAATTCTCATTATATACTTATTTTACTAAAAATGTACTTTATTTCTCAGAATTAGTATCCTCTTCCCCAATTAATCTCAAGACTTTTATTAAGATACAGAATCATACTCAGATTGGAATGCCTGTACTGATTCTAGCCATGTTTAGCAGAAAATGTACTTATGTTTTCCTTCTATGTGAAATAGCCATATTTTCCCATTACTCAACAGAATGCAAAACTTTTTTTCCTAAAGTAAGTCTTTATTGTATTAGAAATAAAATTATCAAGGAAGAGTATATTAAGTCTTTTCTATAGATGAAAATCATAGTTCAAATATAATTATGAGAAAAAGTTAATGATTAGAAGAAACTTAGTCACTTCAATTTCCTCTGTGCTTTGAAGTATGTTTTATTTATGAGCAGGAAAAAAAATAACCAAAAATAACAACCCTCCAAAGTAATAAATAAAATACTCATCCCCTAAGATTATATTTGAAGTAAGCAGGTATAAAGAAATATAGGATATCTGTAGAAGTTATTTGCACCTTTACATGGTGCTAGAGGCATGGTTTGTATTATAAAATATGCAAGGCCAATATCAATATCTGGGCTTACAACTTCAGACCCCATACAGACTTCTGACATCACTGATTTTCACCAAAGTAATCACAGATCTGGTTTTGAATCACAGCCTGTGTTACAATCTAACTTTGCTGTGAGCATCTTTACCTTGTCACATTGGTAGCTTCATATTAAATTCAGTATTTACTTTTCTGGGAAATAAAGATAAAAAATGCAGTATTTGCTTATGAACTGATAAAATATTATTTACCTGAACTGCAAATGCCAATATAACTTTTGCCTCTGAAAACAGTTTTTCTGTTTCTTAGTGCCCCTATTTTGAAAAAAAAAAAAAAATCTAAAATTTCCAGTGCTATTCCTGAAGCATACTTTCATGTGATGACTTTTATGAGTTGCAGAGGTTTCCAGACACACAGTTACCCCAATACTGGTGTATTAAGACTGAAGAAATTTGGTGGAAAATAAACTCCTTTGCCTTCCAACTGATCTACAGAGGGCTGGGTGAGTCTGAGCTTAGTTTGTGATTATAGCCAATTCAACACTATTTAAGTCCAGTTGCAGCGAACAAAAAACTTTCACAATCACAGATTCACAAACAGCCCAGTTTATTGAAGTAACAAAAATTCAGATTTTTAATTATTGTTAATAAATGCACTTAATGCTTTAGTACTTGATATACTAAGGCTAGCCAATGATTAACTAAAGATAGCAAGTGAAACTAAATAAACAAATTCAGCTTTTCACTAAGCTTAACTTCACTCATAATTAGGCTTGGTTTTACCTGGGTATTTGCTGATGCACTCAGAGAGATATAATTGGTTACTTGTTCCTGCTAGTTCGCCCACTAGTTTTAGCTGAACAGTACAGCTGGCACATTAAAACCGGTCTCTTCTGCTGCAATAATTCTGTGTCTTAGGTAAGTCAGGACTACTTTTTGGACCTGTTTAACATACAGATACTGCCTCTCTTTTCCTTGGAGTTTATGAAGGTTTTAATTTCACTGATAAGAAAGGTTAATTAATCTGTTTACTCCACCAAATAGACAAAATTCAAAACTTAATTTAAAAAATTCAAATGGTTTCCACAATGGGAATGTCTCTAACTGCTCTGTCCTCAAAATCTATCATAGCCTTGGAATAAATCTTCCCATGTCTCCACCCTCCAAGCCATCTTGACTGACAAGAATTCATTCCAGCTGTTGCAACTATATTTTCTTTTGGCCTGCACTTTTTTTCTGTCATGCACCCCAGCTCCTTCACACTGAAAAATCAAAAACAAAAACCCCAAACACCAAACCACAGCAAATAAGGGAAAGAAACCATTGGACTGTGTCCACTATTCTCCCACAAAGAGAATACCGAAATTCTGAGAAGGCTCTTGGATGCTTTAACAAGCTGACTCACACAGTTATCACACATAGTGATTTTAGTTTAGCGAAGTTTTAGAAGACACAGTAATCATTAGACATCCACTTGGCAAGTAATGATTTTCAAGTCCTGTAACATGCCTTGAATTGTTTTTATCAGCAGAACTTCTAAAAAATTTACTTCTTTTTTATCTCAGTTGCTCAGAGCTTATGATTGTTTTTCTGTTTGTAAAGTCTTTCATACTCTTAAAATCACATGAATATAGAATATAAAACACTTGACATATACTAGTGCAACTCCATTTATTTTGTTTCATTTTGTCATGTGAGAAAATATATTAGGCCATTTTGAGAAACTATTTTGAGTTTTTAAAAGCAATTTAGTACCACATCGGGGTTTTGCCTCAAAATCATCTAAAAGCAAACAAAAAGAATCAATGTTATTTTTTTGGATCACAAACATATCTTAAAATATATAAACACATGAATCTGTGGATGCTTATGTAATTTCGTTAGGGTCCCACAGCAGTAGACATCTTCCCACAGATTTCTGTAGAAAAGTTTTTGTTACAAGCTTCAATAGAACTTATTCAACTGGGGATAAATGTTAGGTTAAACTGTCTGAAATTTTAGATCTAGCAGAAGTCAAGGAATATTTTTATATAATTTCAAAAGGCTCCAGTATCTCACTCTTAGTCCTACATGTTTCATTCAAATAAGATGTTTTAAACATGATTTATAATTAGTAATGAAGCTTACCCTTCCCCAAAGAGATACTTTCAGCTTTGAGCTAAAATGCATGAAAATAATATCCTATTGAGCTGCAATTAATTATTTCTTTCACAGAACAGGTATTTTGCTCTTCTTCCTGAAATAAAATCATAAAGGTTCCTGGTAAAAGCAATCATTATTGTTCCTATTTATTTAAATTTTTATTGAGTTCTAGGGTAAGATGGCTTATAAAACAAATTTGATGGCATTTAGCTTCTAAAAATAAGGTTTTCTCCCAAACAAAGGTCAGCTTTATTGACAGCGATACTGAGAAGAATGCTTACATGGTCTCACTTATCCAGTCTAAGTTAGCAAAAATATAATTTTAGAAACACTGTGAATACTGTGTGTATATTATTTCTAAGAATAGTGCTAAAGAAATGCTATTTAACATTGCAGCTCTCCAGAAGTGTCAGCCTCAGTATAATGCCTGACACTGAAGGAATCAATCTTCTCCTAGTTCTAAAGATAGTTAAGAAATAATTGGTAAGTCTGATGTCATCTTCAAAAGGTGAAGTTCAAAGGCTATTTACAGCCGTGGAACAAGAAGAAAAAAAAAAAAAAAAACAAAACAAAAAACCAAACCCAAACCACCAACCCTTTCTGTGTTATTCAAGGTCAAAGTATTTAAATTCAATTTGAAAACAGATTGGAAATCACAATCTTCCAGGTGAGCCATAGAATATTTCTCCACAGAAATTACAGCAGAAACTTAAACTGGAAGTAGGAGCAGGGAGCTCTGAAGGGCTACATGGATGTCATGGGGATGAGCAGGGAAAAAATTAGAAGAGCCAAAACTTAGCTGGAACTTAATATGGTTACTGCTGTAAAAGGTGATAAAAAATGTTCCTATAAACACAACTGCAACACAAGGAGGCCTAAGGAGAATCTCTGTCCTTTAGTGCATGTAAGCACAAACATAATAACAAAGGATGAGGAAATGGCTATGGTACCTAATATCTCCTTTGTCTTTAAAAGTAAAACCAAGTGTTATCAGGATACCTGGGCCCTGAGCTGAAAGATGGAAGCCCAGAAGGATGGGAAAAAGAATGAAGCCCCTTTAATCCTTAGGAAAATAGTCAGCAAACTGCTATACCACTTAGACACTCACAAGTCTATAGGGTCACATAGCATCCACCCAAGGGCACTGAGGTAGCTGGTGCAAAAGCTCGCTGAGCTATTTTCCATCAATTATCAAGAATCCTGATAGAGGAGGTCCCAGTTGAGTGGAGGTAAGCAAATGTGACACCCATCTACAAGCAGGGACAGAAGAGGGATCCAGGGGACTACAGGCCTGTCAGTGTGAGACCTCAGTGATGTAACAGATCACCTTGAGCACAATCATGCACCACAGTACACAAGATCACGCATGAAAGGTAGGTCCTGCTTGAATGACCAGATCTCCTTTTATGACAAGATGTCATCCTTAGTGGATGAAGGAAAGGCTGTGGATGTTGTCTACCTAGACTGCAATATAGCACTTGACAACATTTCCCATAGGATTTTCCTGGTGACACTGCTCATGGCCTGGATGAGAGCACTCCTGGCTGGATAGAAAACTTGTCTGTCCAAATGGTTGGGCCCAAAGAGTAGTGGTGAATGGTGCTACATCCACCTGGCAGCTGGTTACTGCTGGTGTTGCCTGAGGGCCAGTATTGTGGGCAGCCCTGTTTAATATCTTCATCAATGACCTGGAGCAGGGGATCAAGCACATCCTCAGTCAGTTTGCAGAGAACATCATGTAGGGTGGAAGTGTTGATCTTTGAAGGATAGGAAGGTTCTGCAGAGGGATCTGGATAGGCTGGATCCATGGACTGAGGCCAGTTGTATGAGGTTCAACAAGGTGAAGTGAAGATTTTGCACTAGTGTCACAAGCAGCCTATGCTACAAGGCTTAGGGAAGAGTGACTGGAAAGCTGCTTGGTAGGAAAAGACCTGTGCTGGTCAACAGCCAGCTAAACATGAGCCAGCATGAGCCAGGTGGTCAAGAAACAATAGTGTCCTGGCTGGACTAGGGCAGTTTTTGTCCCTCTGCATTGTGAGACCACATCTTAAATCCTGTGTTCAGATCTGGGTCCCTCACTGCAAGAAGGACATTGATTGAGGTGTTCAAAGAAGGGCAACAGAGCTGGTGAAGAGCCTGCAGCACAAGAGGAGCAGCTGAGGGAGATGGGGTTTAGTTTCAAGATTCTATGATTCTATCAACATGGGTACAGATTTGCCATATAAACAATTTATTAAACCACTTAATATTTACGAAAAAAACCCCAGAACAGAACTACCATCATGCTTTCAACTTCCTGTAAAAAAAAAATAATGCTGCGAGGTAATACTTGCAATTTTTTAATATATATAGAAGAGAGACATGATACCTTGAAAACAATACAAAACATCCAAGATCTGAGTAGAATAACCTTACAGTCTTTTCTTCTAACTAAAATAGGAATGTGTTTGTATACCACAGTGCAAGAATTAGGGTCATCTCTGTAAGATTATCTCTGTAAGGAAAAATACTCAGATCGTTATATAGAGTCCTCAACTTTTCTATCTTGTTTTAATGAATTAAATGTGTAGGGAAAATAAATTGGCTAGAATTTAAATAGACCAGACTATCCTAATTGACTGCTCAGAAATGTGCCCTTTCACTAATAGCTTCGTATCTGTTTTGCCTGAGTTTATTTAGTCTTGTGTCTATCTAAAAACCGAAGCAGCAGATCCATTATAGAGAAGAGCATCTTAAAAACACAAATGCATAAAAATGAGCAAATGTTAATGAAATCTTCTTCAGGGTGAACCTAAAGTACACATATAACACACAAAACCAGGCTCTACTTTTCTAATTAAATTTCTGAATTGACTACTTTTAATATATTGGTCAATCCCGTAAGATTTTTAAGTCACCTTCTAAATCTAATTGTGAAGGATCATTTACTCTGATTCTTTGCTTCTGTTTAGAGGATGATAAATTATTCACCTCAAAATCACCACTAAAACTCAGTAAAGGTGATTAAAATGTGGAAAACTAAAGACTCTAAAATGAAGCTGCAGTAGAAAGGATTACTGCTTTGGGGATAAATGCAAGAAACAGCTCCAATTGTCATTAAAACATAGAGTAGTTCCCGATTTAAAGATTAACATAAAGACTAAGAGATTTTTTCATAAAAAGTTGAAATTTTGGAACTGACATGCTAATTAAGGTCTTAAGAGTCCAGTGTCACTCTAGTATGACATTTCTATATGTCACACACATTCTCTGTAATGAATGTCTGACCATAGTCTGTGTAGGTTGTGATAGGAAGTTGAGGCAATCAAGAAAAATGCTGTACATATCTAAAAAATATAGGATAACAAAATTTAAGTGATGTAGACTTATCTGGAGGTCAGCATGAGAGAAACAAAGTTGAAATCAGATATCTGTCACATTTAATTAATGGTCTGAAAGCATCACTGTAAGTACAGAGCTGGCTTAGCAATTTTAAAAGCATAGATGAAACTGAATTTTTCCAGGCCTACAACAGAGGTCTTTGCTGTGCTGTCAGATGAGGTATGAATTAATTGTCTAGCATATTAAAAAAAAAAAAAAAAAGATATACACATAAATGCATTCAGATTGGTATGGAGAAGTTAGTTGTCATTGTGAACTTTTAACCTAATGTCACAAAATCATTCTGTTTGACACAATTTGTGCAACACAGAAAAACATGTGCACCTGAGTGCTGCATGCCTTGGTTCTCTCTGTAACCTGCACCTAATACATAAGGGCACCTATGTTTGATAATCTCTAGGTGAAAAGTAAACCAGTTTAACCTGCCGTAAAAGCTGACCTTCTGAACTACAATATAAAGTAAAACCAAAGCATGCAAATGTCTTGAGACCAAAGGGGAAAAAAAAAAAAAAAGGATAGAGACAGAAACAGAGAGTGTGATGGATTAGCTGAATCCGTAATGAGTGCATGTATTGCATTCTAAAGTAAATTGACTTGACTTTTATTTTTTAGGAGAAATGTCATTTGAGCGCATGAAATTAAATATGCAACTATGTATTTTGATTCCTATTAAGTTTCCTCTACATGAATAGTTTGTTGCTAAGTTTCAGCAAATATAACAGCCATTCTGCTACTTATAATTTTATTGAGGACAGAACAGGAAGAAAAGGTAAAAAGATTATTCTAGTTACATTTTTTAAAAAATGGACACCACAGTTAGATGTTCTTAAAATTACATCTTAGAGGAGTTGCTTGGTTTTTTAAGAATTATTTTTTTAAAGATCTAAACAGAAAAAGAATATACAAAGATACAAGAACAGGAAATATTTTCCAAAATAAGAATTATTAGGAAAGCTCTTAAAGAAATAATCTGACAAAGACTGTTAAATTCAAATGCTGCCTCTGGTTCAACTTGACTTTGAGTTTTATATTGCTGGAGGCTAGGACAGAATACCACAGATGTACTTTTCACAATCTGCTGATAAACATCAGTTTAACTTTAGGTAAATTTTACATATGGTAGAACTGTGCTTGTATTAAGGAACATGTTGATGCATTATTAGAGTGGATGAGTATAGGATTACTTACATTATATCTGAAAATTATCTGTTTAATTTTTGCTAAGGACCCTTTTTAGTACAAATATTTTTTTACAATAACATTTTTCCTTGACGATCTTTCTTCAAATGACATATTTCTGCTCTGTGGTTAGACCAAACAACTCACTGTTGTAGGCTAAATTGAGAATTATGGGATGGCTCCCATGAGTAAAGTGAATGAAGAGACAGACTTTATTACTCTAATTTTTTTTTATTTGTTTTGGAAGGACAGAATAATTTTGGCTTTTAATGAGAAAAATGAATCCTCAGAAAAGCAAAACTTAAAAAAATTGTCATTCACTAGTTTTAATGAAAATCTGTGGGTAGTCCCTTCCCTTGTGCCCAACTTCTACATGACTCTTATATAACCTTAGAGAAAGAAAAGTGTGTTCATAACTTAAACTTGCCCTATAAAGTCTCACTGACCACTGCAAAAGTCATGTGTGTTTAATGAGAAGATCCCTGTGTACTATCAAAGGAGTGGAAATGGTTCTTACTTCTATGCCTTTTTTAGTGTGTGTATAGGAAAGTAAAAGTGGGAAAGCAGAGGACTCTCAGATCCTGAATACACCCATAAAAATGTATGAAATTATTGACACTTCCAAACACAAAGGTGAAGTGCTTGAGGATGGGAAAGACCAGATATGCTACCAGTGTGGTAACATGGAGTCATCAGGGACCACCTTGAGGCAAAAGAAGATACCTGCAGGGGAAATTTGAAAACAAACTAGAAAAGATGCACATTAGCATACCTAAATAGGAATGCAAGCTACCAATGCATAACAAAGAAGGTTTGCATCAGAGCAAGATAATAAACAATAGCTTTGAAGAAGAGACTTTATAGATCCTCACTTGTGATTGTCCTGCCCCACTGCAGTGCTGGTGAGACCTCACCATGAGTCCTGTCTGCAATTTTGGGCAACACAATGTAAGAATAATATAAAGCTATTAGAGATAGTCCAAAGGTAGATTACAAAGATGGTGAAGGGCCTTGAGGGGAAGCCATATGAGGAATGGCTTGGTCACTTGGTCTGTTCAGCCTGGAGGAGACTGAGAGGAGACCTCATGGTAGTCTACAATTTCCTCATAATTGGGAGTGGCAGACATGATCTCTTCTTGTTGACTGGTGACAAGACACAAAGGAATGGCCTGAAGCTGTTACAGGAGAGATGTAGGTTGGTTATTAGGAAAATATTTTTCACCCAGAGGGTTATTAGGCACTGGAATAGGCTCCCCAGGGAAGTGGTCACAGCACCAACCCTGATAAAAGATTTTGGACAATACTGTCAGGTGCTTTGGTCATACTGGCACATGGTGTGAGTCTTGGGATGTTCTGTGCAGGGCCAGGACTTGGACTTCCATGATCCTTGTGTGTTCCTTCCAACTCAGAATATTCTATGATTCTATTACACTCCCACTGAGAGATTCACATATACAGGCATCTATTAACAGCAAGCCTGCTGAATATCTTCAGTGAATACAATCTCTGCGGGGAATGATTGACAATATCTCTGCATACCATACTGTTTAGATTCCAGACACCTCTGAAGATCTAATTAGTAGTAAGATGGCTGAAATCCAGATTTTCAGAGCTTTGACATGGCTAAAGCTCTCTACAAAACAAAATTCAAGTAATGGGCACTGGCTGAAATATGGATTGAAAGCAAGTTTTGCCCAACAGACAGTAAGGTACTAAAAATATCATGTCTTCCACATTTGCAGAAAATTCCATATTCCTTATGAGTCTCTCAGATTCCTAGTGAACATATGCATTTTATCACCACCAGTCATAGCCATAGGGAAAAAGTGGTATCTGACTCACCTCTCAAAAAACAATCTACCAGATATTAAAAAAAGCTGATTGACCAGGTCCAATCTCTCATCTTAGACTATAGACCAAATAAGAAAAAACCCCAAATAAGTAGGAAATGTAAAAGCACATTAGCAGAAGCCTCAGGTCTGTCCTGTGAAATCAGAAGAACAAATGTGATTTCCTAGAGATACAGCTAATAACATCTAATCTTTGAACAACAGGATTAATTATAATGGCAATTAGTACACAGAAGCAGATATGACTCCATAAAACATTTGTTAAAACTTCATAGAATTAAAACATGATTGAGGAAAAAACTCTCAGGGCCCTCTGGTTCAACCTCTTGCTTTGTACAGTCCCATGTCCCATCCAGAGTGCTGCCACTGAAACATGAATTGAGACAGATGAGTTCTAACTAAGAGCAACTTTTCAGGGCTAACAGTGTAACTAGCCACAGAAGTTTATGAATTCTAATCCTGGTTTGCCAAAAACGAATTATATAATTAATATGTTTGTATGTTGAAGAAAAAGTCAGATCCTAAGTCACCTCAAGACAAACAGTTTGGCTTTGCTTCAAGACCACTGATGAAGGCAGATGCTTCTCCCAAACGGAATAAAAAGCATTTGGAATTATCTCTAGAATGCATGCCTCTTTTCAGCATTTGCAAGGATAATGCTTTATATTTTGCATAAAACTTTGCCTTTTATTTTCATTTAGTGGCCACATTGACCTATCATCTTTCTCTGTTCACAGAATTCTTGAGATGTACAACCACTGACAGTAGGAACTAACAAGTTGAAATAAACTGTGCTACACACAGACATGGCTAGAGTGCTAACCAAGTAGATTGCTTAATGAGTTCCTGGCAGTCTTCTGTGGGTTTTAATGAGGAAGAAGTCTAAATCTCCTTCATTGTAATTTGACACATTAGATAGAATATGCCAAAATTGGTCCTGAAAATAAGATGTAGGGCCATGTGTCACTTAGAGCATGTTACCACTACAATTTTACCTTCAGTCTTAACCTGGCACTTAGCCCAGGCTTACATATTATTTGAAAGACAAATCTTAAGTCTTTTATTTCCATGCTTTGAAATAACATGTTCATGCTAACAGAATTCGGGTGTTTTGTTCTTGTTTGATAGTTTTTGTTTTTTAAGGGCAGATTACTTTGTAGTGAGGGTATTTTAAAAGCTTATTTTTGTAGATGAAAAATTTTGATAATCCTCGTGCTTCATCCAGCTTTTCTGAATACTTGTTTCTCAGATACCTTCCACATAGTGGAAGCTTTTGTTTAATGTGCAACTCTCTTCCATTTAACACTTTCTTCAGCAGCCTGGGATGTCTCAAAGGCAGACAACTGAAATACACCCTGAGCCCTGGCATCCCAATACCAGTAGGAGGGGTTAGGAGGGGAACAACCCACCTTGGATTCTGGCAGAAGCAAAAGGCAGATTAATTTTTTTTTAGCTTCTACTGAGGAAAATACTCACCTACAGAAATTTTGCAGGGAAAATCTGCAGTGATAATATGAAGTGTAGTCTTCAATGACATCTAAGAAGTTGTGTAGGTAGCTTTGATCTTACTGTACCAAAAGCTGTTACCCTGCCAGTGAAATATTTGCAGCTAAATTTTGTTCTGTGAAGTGCTTTAATTTTGTTCTGTGAAGTGCTTTAATTTCTCATTTTGTTTCCGTAAGTCAGAGCTCTGAAGAGTCAATTGTAAAATAACTGAAAGAATATAAATATATTTCATTTCATTGTTAAACTTCAGATCATTTCAGTTGCATGGTGCCATTCATAGGGCAAAGAAGCACAGCACTGCTCTTGCACCAACATTTGCCTTAAAGAAAAATGAAGAAGATACTGCAAGTTCACTGTTTTCTTGGGTTGAGCTTATGAGCTCATGAGTGAAAAATAGAGTCACTGCATAATTTTCAATCATTTTCTGTCTTTATAAACAACAGCAGTATTTAATTTGAATAAACAGCAACAAAACTTGCCTCAAAATTGATTCCTGAATCTCTTTTCACTGACTGAAATATTTAATATTTTAGACAAGTTCCTACGGGACTGTGAAGCTGGAGCCTCCCACATCCAAATTGCAACTAATTTCTGAATTGTCAGAGTCCCTTCCCCAATGAGAGTTTTTGATGCTTCACATCCACTGCTGTAAAGGTCTTCCTAAGATCCATGGTGTAGTACCAGTGCTGAGCATCTCATATTGCTACAATCACATGGAACAGCCCTGTGCTAAATGTTCCTCTCATGGAACCTGAGGCTGCAGAAGAAAGTGCAAACGTCAGTGCCTTTCACATAAAAGCTGCTCTCCAGGGATTCCTCCCACCTTCTCACCACATAACCTGAGACACTGTCAGCACTTCAAGACTGCTGAGATTACAACCATAAGTAGCAAAAATTGTTGCAGTGTGCTTTTATACTTTGTAATACTTTGTAATAGTTTTGATTTTGTATCCCCTTATTTTTCCCAAATGATGTACCCCATTTTGTACCCCCTTCCTCTACCTGTGTAATCATTCTCCTGTGTTGAGATCATCCCCCAAATCCCCGCCCTGGCTCTCTGTCAGTCACTCAGCATCCCATCCCCTCTATCTAGAACTTTCGATCAAAGTCATCGAGTGATTAGTCCGAGGCCAGGGGTCAGCCTCCTAAGTATTATTTTATACTCTATCCCAAATGTCCATCCCTAAGGTTGCATCCCTGGAGGGTCTTTATTGGTCAGCAAATGTACCTACCTTCGGTTTCCTCCCCCGCTTTAAATGTAACCTTGAGATTCCTTTGTTGCACTCTGAGCAAGGCGCCCACTGAGGTATGGGGCTCCCTGAGGAGCTCCGAATAAACCTTGGACTGGCTCCTGCTGAGAGTCAGCCTTTTATCCTCTACCGATGTCTCCAGTGTCTCCTCTGCTGCAAAGGTGACTGGCCCAGCTGCCCTCAGTACCCTCGGGGCACCAGAGAGTGTCCCTCCGCTGTCGGTCACTTCGGGGCTGCCCCCCGTTGTTTGTGGACCCGGGGCTGGCCGGGGTTCACTGGGAGGCACCCAGAGAGACGGAGACAAAAAATAATTTACTTTTGCTAAGGTACCATGTGTTATTGCTCTAGCTGGAAAACCCCTTGTAAAATGCAAAACTGGGAAGCAATAGTGTTGCTATTAGCAAATTAGAACCCGAATATACTCTTCAAATTAAACAAATCTCCAGTTTTGAAAGTTTCCTGTCTCCTGTTATGAAAGTCTCCTCATTCTGTTTAATGCAAGTACCTTTACATGTTTTTTGCTATATTGTCAAAATTCCTATGAAAAGAGTTATCACTTAATTCATACTGCTGCCTAAAATTAGACCAAATTCTATGGCCTTCTAATTTACCTTAGTAAAATGTTGAATGTGCCCTGATATATGAATATATTTCAGCTTTTTTTCCCCACAGTTCTTGTTATCTTTCCTCTTTATTTCCTTATTTTTATTTCTCTGTTGTTCCTTCCTAACACTAACAATTCCTTACTACACAATGAAACAGGTAAGTTACAATCACTCAGGCAAAGGCACTGGAACATGTCTCAAGTTTTAGGTTTTTGAAGAAAGGATAGGGAGTTTCTTTGAACTGTACAGACAATCAGGGCATAGTTAATTTAACACTTTTTGTGTTAAATTAAATACAAAAATCAAAGTTCTACAAAACCTTCACACAGGTATTTATGAAGAATATCATAGGATTAAACTTGATTGAAGTATGATATTATATTAGATTATTTTGCTTTATAAGTCCCTACCTATGAGCATAACTTGCTTGATAAAATTTAATATGTTCAATCTACACTGCTGAATCACTTTCCCTTCAAATTACATTAAATCTTTCCAGATCTCAGAAGATTTTTATTATTTTGATAAGCTTTTAAAGCTTTGTCTTTTCAAAATACTTTAGACAAAAATCTTTATTTATACTCTCTGATATGAAACATTTTTTAGGTTTCTGCCTTGATCATGACCACTATGCAGAAGAGAAAGAGAGATCAATCCCATTAGAAGTGCATAACAGAAGAAATTAAGTTATTCCTGTTTTACTCAGAGATTAAGGTAACAATTTCACACAGTCCAAAACTGGACTGGGGTCATGAACCTGCATTTTACATAGATACAAATGTTTTGTAAGTGTTTTGATGGGAAAACAATGTATTCAGAAAAAAATGTGGACAGAAAAAAACCCCAACACTTTTCCTGATTATCTCCTCAGTTTTTTGATGTACATCTGAAAGTTTCTGTGTTCTTATGAGCTTTGGAACAGGGACTCACTACTGCATTAAACTGTCTGGGACAGCTGATATAAAGAGATATCCTGTAGGCTGAAGGAAAAAAAAAATGGGGAATCCCTGAGAAGGGATCAAGAGGAAAAGTGACCTAAACGAGATGACAGCATTTAAACATCAGCTCTGCAAAAGTATTCTCAAGTTACTTGGATGGGGCAAGATGGCTTTTGAAGACCACTCTGGAGGATGAAGCTGTTGTTAAAACATAAGATATTGAAACTTGCCCTGGATTTTTCTTTGTTTCAAAATGAGAAAAGACTGTATGATGAGAAAAAGGCCAGAGAAGACTGAGGGAAAAGAAGCAGAGGGCAGAAAAAGGACATAAGTGAAGTCAAAAGTGGAAGGGATAAAAGTAATAATGAAGAAGGTCAAGAAACCAGAAGATGTAAGATTCCAGGAAAGGGGAAAGGTAGGGAATGTCAAGTGCAAAACAGGTCAACACTGAGGAAATTAAAAAATAAAACTGGAAAGAAGGAGGGAAGGTCAAAGAAAGTCAAGAAAAAGTATCGGTGCCATCATTTGTTCCCTTTCAGAAAGGTTTGCCTGTCCCCATTTCCCTGTCTCAGAGTGGCTGCTATTATGAGTGTTCAGAACTCCACTTGAAAATCTCTTTTGTTAGCAATGTCTTCTGTGGTACTGCATAGCACATACAGTTGTGCTGTAAAAAATCTGCAATATCACAGAGGCACTTAAAGTTTACATTTCTAATTGTTTTCTCTTTTCCCCTCTGCTGTAAAGCATGGATTTTTATGAGATCTACAGATGTATTGTATATTCTTCCCTCATGTTGACACTGTCCTTACCTGCTCACAGCCTCTGAATCTGGTCTTCAAACACCACCTCGTGCCTTGGAATTACAAATATATGTTAGGAGCGACAAACAGCAGTTTAAAAAACCCCGAAAAACAACATTTTAGAATTCCTGAATTCAATCTTTTCTCATCCACTGGTACACATCTTGGATGGGTAATATATTTGCTGTCATTTATTACTAGGCTCTGTTGAAATGATAAGCAGCATTTGGAATATATGATTTTGTAATTCAGTCTAAGGCTTCAGTCTAAGTCACTAAATCCCGACACAGTGCTGTGAGAATTGAATGCCATAGCAACAGCTTTATGTACCTGCAATTTTTCATCATCAGCTCTCCTGGTGCTTTCATGAAATCAACGACATCATTTTGGTGGTCACTTTGCTTGCTTCATCTCTGCAAACTGGAAGATAAATCCCAGTACCTGCTCTTTATTACTGGGTCTTTTTAGCTAACTGTTGATTTAGTCCCAATTACTTATAAGTACTGTCAGATAAATTAAAGATTTCCAGGTTTATTTCATTAGGCTGTTTTAATCAATTTTATTAAGCCAGTAATTTACCAAATCAACATGCTTAATTGGCCAAATAAGTTATACAGAGAGTTAAGAATAATGTCACTGTTAAACTGAAGGCCTGGATAAAATAGACATACACTGGTGATGAACTACACACTGTGAAAGATCTTGGACCAGTTATCTATGCCCAAAGCTTCACATTTAGATATAGGTATTACATTTAGATATAGGTATTAACTTTCTTATTTTCCTATCACCACTTATGAGCGGAAATGACCCAGCACACCATCACTAGAATATGAGTAGCTTTCTCCTTTTCTTCTCTACCTTAACAAAAAACTAGTCCTAGTCTCAGACTAATTCTTTTCTCTAAGACTCTTTCTTCATGCTACAGGTCAAGTGTGGCACCAGCTTGTAAGAGAGAGCTGTCAGTCTCAGAGCCACTGTCAAAATATGGAAGTGCAATAGATCACTTCTACATTTTTCATTTAGTCCAATAGGTTGCTTAAGTTCAGTATCAGCCTAGCTTTCTAATTTGAGTTCTGCATGCACAATGGAAAAACCTGGGCAGAGTCCTAACTGCCCTTTCTTGTCCTAGTTTGGCTGTATTTACACTATGCTCTGGATTTCAGGGGCTTTTGTGAGCAGGAATTAAAACAATCATCTTGCACAATTTTGAATTAAGAAACAAGCACTGCTCAAAGCATGGAGCAAGAAAGTCTCTGTGTAAAATCAGCTTAATTGGCTCTGCCTTCCACTACACATTTTTGTGGGATGGTGCAGGGGCTTACATAAAAACTTTTCATGGAATCATTTTGTCTGAACTTTTTAGCTTAAAATGAATGCTGCTTGAGTTTGACTGTTTTTCTCCTTACACAAACTACCTTTGAGGCAGTACTGGAAGTCTACAAACACTCTGACAGCAAACTCTCATAAGTCCTGTAAGTTTTTCAAATTCCAGGAAGTCTCAAATAGCATATTGTCCAGCACAAGAAGCCAGTAAGTAAACATTATACCTACAAGGAAAAATAATATCACTCTGTCATGTAATACTGCTGTACATTTTTAACACCTCCATCAAACAGCAAAAATCATCAGAAGTCTTGCAGGTCATTTTATCATTGAGCAAGAATGCGGAATGCATGTAGAGATCATCTCCCCAGTGTAATTTTCCTTTCTCCATATGGACACTCACGACTCTTAATAGGCTCTAGAACAATACTCCATCCTCCTTGTGAGTACCTGCTTTTGCTCTCTGTCTCAAGAATAGAGAATCATATATTAAAAAAGGTGGAGGAGAGTAAACTCCAGATTGTTGTACAGATTCATATTCAAGAGCCACAGTCTTTACTTAAAACTTGGAATAGAAGAAGACGTGCAATAAATACTTTCAATATTGAATATTTGTGTGCTAAGAAAAATTCTGTTTATTTTGACAATACTTCCAAGCAACAGCTAGAATTTACTTGGCTATCTTGTTTCAGCTCTGTCAGAATAAACAAAGTTTTATACAAGTCCTAGTTCACCAGATCTCATAAAAAATGCAAAAACCGCCCAGTGGCAGTAATTCAGGAAAAAACAAAACTTGTGGTCACTTAACTTCTGTAAGGATAGCCAAATAAATACAAAGAAGTTAATCTTTCCAAGGGACAAGAGCTAAATATCCTGCTGAATGCAGCAGTTTTACAGTAGAAAAGGAATTATTAACTATATTAAGTGTGTATTGAAATACACAGGGAAGGAAGAGAAGCTTTCTTGCCTCTGGCAGTGCAGACTACCCTCTCCAGGCACTGTAAGCCATTCATGCCAGATGTGATTTTTCTTCTTGGTTTATGAAGGTACTTCTGAAAAGCTGAATATTTGCTTTTGGAAAACAATAAGCTGACCTAAATAGCAAGGTTTAGCAAAGTATTATGAAAATAGTGCCGAATGCTATCCAATGCTTAGAAAATTATTTTTTGTTTATTTAAGCCCTTTTTCACTGTGGAGCTTTTAGTGTCATCTACTTGCATAGTAGCATAGTAGCACTTTATTCACAGAAGTAGAGTGGTAATGTTACCATTTTTGTCTATTACTACTTGGTGTAGAGAAGCAGAGAGGGTTTTGCAGGAAACAAGCCTGAGTTAATATCTCTATTTTTTATTTTATTTCTGTGGTCTGTTTTAAATGGATTTTCTCTTGGGCTTCTCACCTCTTCAAGCAGTAAATCGGGCAGTGAAGAGAAAGAAGGCTTGAAAGGATCACAGTACCTGTTGGGCTTGAACAGCTCCATCGTATCAGTTGGCCTTTTTAGGCCAACTACACTGCAAAGATCCCACTGCTTAGGAAGCATCTCGTGCTTTTCCACACAAAGGTTGTTTTAAAAAATGTGATGTTATTTTTCCTGCTGTGACTGAGTGATCAGACCTATGCCACTCTATTCCTCCTGAAAAGCAGTACGCAACATTTTTCTCTTAATCCAGAAGTCAGACATCTATGGGTGTATACAACTACAGGATAATTGCCTTCATGTTCATATGATTGTATACAAATTCCCCCACCAAAAAGAAACCCAGAAAAAACCCTTCCAGTTTTCATCTAGCTATATAGTGAGTGATGCAAGGTGTTGAAATTTGAAAATTCGACATTAACCCTTGGTATCAAATGTAAACTGTATTAAAATGTATTTAGGTAGGTGAGAATACAGAGACCTTTTCCTCTGCTTCTTAATAGCAAATAAAAAACACTTTGGGAGAAAGAAACTACAAGAGATGAAATATGCAAGCATGTTAACATTTATGTGATCAAGAAAAATTCCATTCTGTATGTTTGCATGTGTAATTATTGATCTACTTTTCAGTGAACTTTGTCTTTTATTTCTGTGTATTTTTATGGCAGTAAAGAGGAGAAACTACATCTAATTCTATCCAACCTATGCAGTTCCTATCGTGCTTAACTGCTCTTGTAATCATGCTAAAACTAGAGTATGGAAATAAAAACTCTAAGGAAAAGGGGTTCAAAATTCCCTAAGGACTTCTATTAATCTGCTGGATCAGGAAGCACAAATAATGTAGAAAATCATCTGGCATCCCTAGTCACAGGTTGTCAGTAACACAGACCTTTCAGTCTAATTAAGGGAATAGAGAAAGCAGCCTATGCTGTACATTTCTCTCTTTAACACAGATTGTTCATATTGTTACCAGGGCTAGAGTTCACTCCTTTTAAAATAATAGGATGTAAATTGTAGATAATGATACAAATTGGGTTAAACACATAATGATCACAGATGGAGAGACAATAGCTTGAAAATGCAAAAGCAAATAGATTACAATTCTGCCTCTGGTTGCAATTTAACATTTATTACTATAATATTAGAACTATGCACCTGTCACATGTAAATGGGGCACAAAAGGCAGGCCCATTTACAGGAAAAATAATACTAAAACAATGACCATACTGGGACATGTTAAAAACATCTCCACATTTACTCTTCTAATTGTATTTATGCTAAAATTATCTACATTCATTTGAAAGACATAATAATATTATAATTAGATATCGATCATTACGCATAGTGTTTTTATGCACAGGTGCATTTTTTTTTTCTTTTATTAAAGTTTCACTCTGGGAAACCTTTAGAATCAAATTTATCTCTATCTTTTTTATTACTACTGTCCCTTAATGACTTGACATCTCAATGCAGGATGACTTGACATCTCAATATGCTATTTGAGACTTCCTTGTCTTCTAGAAAGAAGACAAGGCAGGAAAAGAGTCACAAATATGAGTCTACAACACCAAAATATCAGTGAGTTTACAATTTTAGCTTCCAAAATTCTTGGCACCTTTTGAAAAAGCTTGTCAAAGACACATTACCAGACTGGATGTACATTTAAGCAACTATTTGCTTGGGACTTCATGACATAGCTTTCATAAACCTTGTTATGATCTAAAACAATTCAATGGCAGGAAGCAGGTAAAAAGAAGGAAAAGAAAAGGAGCATGGAAAACGAAGACATGAAGCTATAGTGAAAAAGTGGAGTGCAGAAGTCAATAAATGAGTCAGTTCAGGGTGAAAAAAAATGTGGCAAAGCTGTGAAAAAACTAATCAAATGCATAAAGCAGCAAAAGAAAGTTTCTGATTATCTAGTTGTTGCCCGTCACTCATGCTGTTTGCTCTTAGTAAATTGAAAGCTCAATTATTGTAATGTATTCATTTTAGCATCTCAGTATGATTCCTGCTATTTCATCTAAAAAAACTGACTTTGAATGAATGACAGTCTCATTAGCATGTTACAATCAACTGGAAAAAGGTGATGTTGAGAAATATGCTTATAATTTAACAAACGATTGTATAAAATAAATATTAAATAGCATGCGGGCTAGCATCTCTTTTCATTCAGATGAAAAAATCTTATGTGATTTGTGTATCAATGGCATAGAAAACAACCTACATGTTACAATAATGTAAAAAACCACAGGTAATGTCTACCTACCACTACTGGACAGTAAACAAGTCAGTACTATTTCAGTAAAAAATCACAGAAAAATAGAGATTATCTAGTCCATGACAGCTTACTTCACATATCCCTATTTAATTTTCTTCTGTAATTAGAATTCTGGTTTGGGGCTCTTTTCCTAAAGGCTGTTTAGAGATGAATATGGTGGTACTTACCTCCTATTAGCTGATCATACACTGCTGCAGAGGAAGTATTTGTCAGCTGCTATACACATGGCACCCTACCAGCCATTCTTAAACTCCCCTGGAGCTATATTCGTAAAAAGTACTGTGCCAGAAATTCGAATCTGGGGTGTGGTATAATAAAACTATTCTGCACATCTGATCTGTCAATAATGCCTCATTTTGGGCTCTCTGACTTGACCCTTGGGGTATCTGAATATGACTTCTGAACAACTGATTTATGTACTTATTCTTGGCACTATGTTACTTAAAAAACTGTTTCACAATTTGATTTATCATCTCTTTTAAGCAGTTAAACTGAAGTTCTCTGAAGAGTTACAAAGCTTGAGCTTTGTAATTTATAAATAGCACCAAAAAAATGAAGAGTCACTGCCATACAAGAGAGATTTCTTAGGCATCTAGATGTCTTCTCTTTCAGTTCTCTCCTGAGAATCAGGCATTGTTAAAATCAGGCATTGACATTTCTCATTTTATGCTTCACTTCAGATTGAAATAGTTAATGTTAGACTTTATGACCACAAACTTCAGTAGTTTTTATTGCTGCTCCGTGTCTTCCCGGCTTCAGAATTCTCCTGAGCTTTAATTAGGGTTGCTATGTCCCTTAGGTTTTCAACCTCTTCTAAAAAGCAGCAGGTTTTCTCACCAAACACTGCCTCAGGATTTGTCTGACTATTTAAGAGCCACTCACTTAATAAACTCTTCAATACAAAACATACAATAAGAAGCCCAATCTACATGAAGGAAATGCAGCTACTCATTTTTCCACAGCAGCAGTGAGACTCTTAGAACCAGAGTATTCTCTGGGCTGGGTAATTAAAAGGAAAAAAGAAAACAAAAAAAAAGAAAAAAGGAAAAAAAAAAAGAAAAAAGAAAAAAGAGTACTGAAGAAGGACAAAAACTGAATACTGAAAACAACTTTATTTTTCAGTCACGGGACTAGCAAATGGTTGAGTTATGTAAGGACAGATGAAGTATTGTTCTTTAGATTTTTTAAAGTGAAAACAAAGAAAATATAAAAGTTTAAAAGGGGCATATTAATGGCAACAATTCCCTAACACATGAAAGAATTTGTCATAACATGTTTGAAAGCAGTGGTAAAAGGAAGAGATTGATCTTATGCCATGGGAACATAAACAGACTGGTAGCAGAATTTTTGGCTGCAGGAAAAAAAAACAACCTTGCAGGTATGAACTGGACAGCTGAAAACATCACTGCAGAGGAAGCCTTTTGAAAATATGTAAGAAAACTGTTCAGGTTCTCACAGGTGCATCTGTACCTATGAGTAGCAAGTGTGGGTCAAAAAGGAAGACTTTCAGATGACAGCTTTATTTCCAACAGTACCCCTGAAAATCTTCAGAACCTATCACAAGTTTTCAACTACTACGTCTTACAAAGATAACTAAACTGGGAAACTGTATGATAGCAATAAGAGCAAGTATTTGAGATTATACAAAAAATGGAGGAGGAGGAGGAAGGAGAGTCAGGAAGACGATCAGAGGGCTCAAGCACCTCTTCTATGAAGACAGGCTAAAAGAACTGGAGTTATACAGACTGGACAAGAAAAGGCTCTGTAGACACCTTATAGCAGTCTTCCAGTACCTGAAGGAAACCTATGGGAAAGATGGACAGGGACTTTTCATAAGGGCATGTAGTGACGGGGCATGGGGAAATGAGTCTGAAAGAGGATAGGTTTAGATTAGATATTACAAAAAATTATTTTCTCTAAGGATGGTGAAGCACTGGAGCAGGTTGTCCAGAGAAGCTGTGCATGGCCCATCCCTGGAAGTGTTCAAGCCCTGAGCAACGTGGACCAGTGAAATGTGTAAGGTCCAAGGGGGGCTGGAACTATATGATCTTTAAGGTCCCTTCCAATCCAAATCATTCTATGACTCCTCAGAAACAACACCACCACTGAAAAAAAAAAAAAGGGAAAAAAAGCCAAAAAACAACAAACCATAAATGAGCCCCCAAAAAGGGAAGAATTTGACAAACGTAAAACTGAAGAACCAATCCAGAATCTTTAAAAATAAAAGATCTGAAAGACAATGAGATCAGAATTTCCAACTTTTTTACCTGTGCTTATAGAGCAGGCAGTATCCTGACACAGCTGGTGTAATTAAAAAAATTCAGATACTACAAAACTGAAGGCAAAGAAGTATGCCAGCCAATCCAGACTCTAATTAAGGAGAACATGTACCACCATCATAAACTTTAATAAACACGAATTTCTTTTTCCCGACTTATTCTCAGCTTTGGCCAGAAAGAGAAAATGCTAAGGATAAAAAAAGCATTATTTGGTCTATATGTAGTAACATGTACAGATACAATGAAAAGAGCAACATGAATCTTAAAATCATTCTGTGGAAACCTTAAGACCTACCAGTTCTTGTAAGTTGTTAAAGACTTGTCCTTAAAATATCTGGCTTATCTAGGAAAGCATAGTGATGATATCTTCTGAAAAATGTGCCCACTCAGTTTCAAAGTGCGGGATGAAATTTTAAAACTAATTAAATTTACTATTAAATTTTACTATTTAGGAAGTACATATCTAATAATTATGTATCCTTACACCTATTAAGGTGCTTGATTTTGTCTTAGTCACCATAATTTTGAAAAAAACAGGCTGCAAGTACATCTTCCATATGTTATTTGTAACAACAACAAAAGGTAACATTTCTAGTAAAATATGAATACAGCAACTTAAAAAGCATACTTATTTTTGGAAAAAAACCCCAGACTTTGAAAACAATCAGATCCAAGGTAAATAGGTTAAATAAAGTTGGAGGTTTTTTTCATGTGCCATGTAATCTGCAACATTTCTCCTGTTCAGTCTCTGTTCTTGCAAATTTTTCACAAAGTTTACAATGTAATTTTTGCAGCAGCTAGCACTGCTTTGTGTTTTTGATTTTTTATCTTATAATTTATAAATATCATATTTTGAATCATGCTAAATTAAGACACATCAAAAAAAAAGTTTGATCATTAAATGTGTAAAAGTTAGTAGAGCAGTTATCATTGAGGAGATGCAAAAGAGGCTGCCATGTTAAGAGTGCTACAACTGGCATTATTTTGATTATAACAAAAACAAACAGGAGAATTTTACAAAAAAAAATAAAAATCTGTGTTGGTCACAAAAATCATAGTAAATTAAGAGATATACAATTTTCCATTTCATACTACCCAAGACAAAATACCACATCCAATATAATTACATGTAAAACCAGCTTCTTGAGGCTTCCACACTGTAAATTTTGAACTAGCTTTGAAATGGTGCATTTTTGTCTTTATGCAAAAGCTGCAGCAGTGAAATTTATATGCAAATGGTCTATTCTCTGTGACTTGAGGGGGAGTAAGGACAATTTCTTTTACACTGTATTAAATTTAGCAGAATTCCACTGAAAGGCTTCTTCTCAATTCCACTATTTAATGGTGCTTTGTACTTGACCTAGAGGTGTTATTTATTTAATCATGTGGAAATCACAAGTTATAAATGCCTGGATGTCCCTTCACAGCCCGTAGTATGACCTAGCGGTGGAGAGGTGTCTGTCATATAATAAAACTGCTGCAATGGATCAGTAGAAGAATCACACATTTACAGATTTCTTTCAATAAAGCCTGAGAATATGGATGTCAGCAGGGGACAGATAACTCATCTTAATATTTTGCAGCAGCATTAGAGCTGCAGCAAAGGAATACAAGAGGAGTTATTTGTTCTTGTATTTAGCTAACTATTATCCTCCTTATTTATGTAAATAAATTAATTTATCCTGCAGTAGCTGAGAATGGCAGGTTCAGGGAAAGTAGAACTGGCTGGTACTAAAGTTCAATGACTCCTGTGAAGTTTTTGAGCAGGTGTAGCTAATAATGCCTGAGCAGTGTCTCTTTCAGAAAGCTTTTCAATATATTCCCTGTGTGTGACTAGATTCCCATGAGCGCTAACAGAAGGCTTGTGTGGGTACAGTGGCCAGGGTAGCACAAAATGTCAGGATTCCCCATTGAGGGAGGTTTGCTTGTTTTTTCTTTGTTGTTGTCGGGTTTTTTCCTTCTTTTTTTCTGTTGTTGGAGTTATTTTTCCCCTCTACGTCAGAGACAAAAAACTGTGCACTGGCCTAAAACTTTGTAGCAACAGGGAGTGGAAATCATTCCTTGAAGTACAAAAGGAAAGGGTTAGTCACTTAATTACATCTTCAAATAAAATACTCTAAAAATCTGACTTCCTGTCTTTCTCTTTTGTGGAAAGAAAACAACCTGGTCTTTGGACAGGATGTACACCTCTGTAATTGTCTAGCTCAAAAATCTTCCACAAATGTTTTTTTTTTTCTCATTAAAGCAAGATTTTTCACTTGGTATGCATGAACCTCTAAGCATGGTAAAGAGCATTTGCACAAACACTATTAAATTATTATATTATGAAACTACACATTATAAGTGCATTTAAAATGTGTTATTATTGCATCAAAAATGAAACAATTTCATTATATAAGCCCTTGACATATACATTTTCTGTACCAGGAGTTGCATTACACTCTAGCATTAATGTCCCATAAAGTCATTACTGCCACAGGAATATCAACAACATTTCTTCACATTTAATGAATCATGCAGAATCAGATAATTAAAATGAAGTGTCAGAGGAAATATAATAATGAATACATGCTTGTGTTTTCTTCTGCTTGAAATAATCAAAGTTGTGATTCAACGAAATTTCAACAGCAAAAAACACAGTAGGTGATTTACCTGATTTGAAGCTCACAGTCTGTGACACTGTGCACTGGCAAAGTGTGTTCACAGATGTGATGAGCCTCATGGTACAAGGAACAGTAGCTGCCACTCCCTCATGAGGTAAAAAAATATTCTGACCTGAGAAAACACTGCCTGCTTCAGAAAAGGACTCAAGAGTACCTCTGAGCACCTGGACTGGTTTCAACTTTATTTTGGAACTGTGTTAACTGCAGCTCCCAACTTTTAGAGTAAAAATTGTGCACAGGCAAGAAGTAAGCTATTGTGTGGCTGTGAGACTGTGATGATAATGTTTAATAACTCAATCAGCCATTTGTAAAAACAGCAGGTGCTTTGCTGACAGTGTGCAAGTGAGCAGACCAGATGCAGAGGGGGTGATCACCAGAGGATGACCATGACAAATCAACCTTTGTTTAGGAACAAGATGGGGTTTGAGCCAAACAAGGGAGGAGGATGATGAGAAGCTGACACTGTGGAGGTGAGATAGTACTTTCCATAATCCCCGTGCTCTCCCTTACCCAACTGGCTCTGTTGTAAAACTCCCCCAACCCCAGGGGATATATTTGGAACATTCACGCACAGGCCTGAAAGTGCTCATCCCTTCTGATGGGGCATAATTGGCTCAACTCCACTGAGGTGATGTGAGAGGGAGTGTCATGTCTTTGAAGGGGTCATAAGCCCCCCCAGAATTCTTTCTGAGGCCTTCCACCTCAGAGGACTGCACAGGATCCACAGTGCTGCAACATCCCCTGCATGTTCCCGTGTTAACCTAAACACATATTAACACACTCAGCTTTGCATTTTGTGGGTTCCCCCACCCACAACAGATCAAGACTGCAACCATCACTTCAACCAATTAATATCTAAATTGCAGCAATTGAGTCTTGTACTTGGATCCATAGGTGGTGCTGTCTTTCTACTGTTATCCTTCCTTCCTTCCTTCCTTCCTTCCTTCCTTCCTTCCTTCCTTCCTTCCTTCCTTCCTTCCTTCCTTCCTTCCTTCCTTCCTTCCTTCCTTCCTTCCTTCCTTCCTTCCTTCCTTCCTTCCTTCCTTCCCTTCCCTTCCCTTCCCTTCCCTTCCCTTCCCTTCCCTTCCCTTCCCTTCCCTTCCCTTCCCTTCCCTTCCCTTCCCTTCCCTTCCCTTCCCTTCCCTTCCCTTCCCTTCCCTTCCCTTCCCTTCCCTTCCCTTCCCTTCCCTTCCCTTCCCTTCCCTTCCCTTCCCTTCCCTTCCCTTCCCTTCCCTTCCCTTCCCTTCCCTTCCCTTCCCTTCCCTTCCCTTCCCTTCCCTTCCCTTCCCTTCCCTTCCCTTCCCTTCCCTTCCCTTCCCTTCCCTTCCCTTCCCTTCCCTTCCCTTCCCTTCCCTTCCCTTCCCTTCCCTTCCCTTCCCTTCCCTTCCCTTCCCTTCCCTTCCCTTCCCTTCCCTTCCCTTCCCTTCCCTTCCCTTCCCTTCCCTTCCCTTCCCTTCCCTTCCCTTCCCTTCCCTTCCCTTCCCTTCCCTTCCCTTCCCTTCCCTTCCCTTCCCTTCCCTTCCCTTCCCTTCCCTTCCCTTCCCTTCCCTTCCCTTCCCTTCCCTTCCCTTCCCTTCCCTTCCCTTCCCTTCCCTTCCCTTCCCTTCCCTTCCCTTCCCTTCATCTTTTTCTCTTTCTTTCTCTCTTTCTTCTCCTAACTTCTTCTCAAAGTATATTTTAAGCCGGACTAAAAAATTCCAGTCAATGCCTTAGTAAGTGCTTTGTTGTGTCTGGATAAATTAAAGTTGACTAAGTTTAAGCATGCTTAGTTAAAGTTTATGAAGTCCCTTACTTTGCCTGGATGTTGTTTTAAAATTTGTCATGCAATTTATTCTACCTTATTATTCTAAAGTTTAAAAGTAAATCTTATTTATTGAGAATTTCTGATAATTTTGTCGTTTCTGTAATGCACTACCCAGAGTGAATCAAGTGACCTTCCCATAACAGGGCACTGTAGCATAACAGTTGGTCACTGCATATCACACATTTGCAGGACCAGGACATAGACTGGGGAATACCTGACCTCTGGTATAGCCAATGGAAGTCTCCTACCATACTTAATTTCTTAGATTTTGTTTGTTTATTTGGGTGTTTTTTTCATATAGGTTAAATTACTTTCTGCATTTCTGTAACAGCATGATAAGCAGCAAAATGAGTCACAAATTTCTTGTAAGTGACTAATATTGTTTCCTTTACACTCATCCTTTCATTAAGATTATAATTATGTAAAGGATTTATGGCAAGACTTGAATCAGTCTCTTTCAGTTCAAATCACACTTAACATTAGCTCTGTGTTGACAGATCATTCTCTGTAATCAGTAATGGTGATGGTTGCAATAATGTTCCAGTTTTAGTTTAAATCTAAATTAGTAGACAATTACCTCTCTTGCTTCCAAACTCTCCAATATCACCGTTCTTATCTGAACACATACATAGGGAGGAGGAAAATACAGTGTGATATATCATTTCTGTACTTTCATGGAGTTGTAAAACAGAAACAAATGTTGGCAGTTTCTCATTTAATGAATTAGGGGCGATAAAAAAATGCCAACCAACAAAACTGCAAAGTCTATGATGTCAACTTTGCAGTAATTCATTGCTTCAGCTTAATGACATTAAACACTATCTTGATGTTTTAGGAGGATTTTCACCATTTTCCTTATAATCCTTAAGCCTGTCAGGAATTACAAGTACATGATCAGAGATAGCAAAGATGGAAATAAAATGTTTTGTGCTTTTTTATTATTATTTTTAAATATTTTTTTGTGTTGACTTATAAATTGCTGTTCTTCAGATCCTCTTTAGATCAGTTTGTAATTGGGCTTTAATGATGTAGTTATTTTCACATTTCACAAGCCTTTTTTTACCACCTACATTTTCTGTAAATGAAGAGCACAAGCAGAAGCTTAAGTGGAGTTGCTTGATGAATATTTACCTCTCAGCTCAATAAATCATGATGGTTCACCTATTCCAAAGTCAATAACTATTTAATATTCTATTAAGCTGATGGGCATAAAAGAATAGTAAACCAGGTTTCTGCTATAGCAATGCAATTAAGGAAAACAGAGAACAATTCCCCTTTCATTTGAAATGGCAATAAAACATCCGTTATTCAAGGAGTATGATCATTACAAAACTGTATCGAAATAAGTGAACCCTGTAAACTTGGATTTAATGCCGTTTTCTGAGTGGAAAGTTAAAAAAAGCCTGTAAAATTATAACTTTATGAGTTTAGCACCATAGTATTTCCAAAAAAATGTTGTTCTCATGTGATGATAGCTCACCTAATTGGATAAAGTCTGTGAGGGGATAATTTAGAGCTTTCATTCATATATCAATAGTGATTAAGCTTTCCTTTAAGGCACCCAAATTCTAGATATGCTAAGCTTTGGAATTCCTTAATTTATAACACTTGGATATTCTCACAGTGGAGTGAGGCAGATTAACTCCATCTTACTTCTGTTTAAAGAGATTTGAAAAGACAGGCAAGGAATCAGTTCTTCAAAGAAGAATGATTTCAAAAAAATAATATGCCACTTAATAAGAAAAAAATTAAAAACATTCTCATCTTTGCAAAATCTGAATTTAGCTGACACCACCTCAAGATTATGTATGCTGCATAGTTCTCAATAATGGTAGGGTTTTTTGCTTGTTTGTGCTTTTTGGTTGGTTGTTTGGTTTTTTGTTGTTTTGGGGTTTTGTTTTGGGGGGTTTTTTTTGGGGGGTTTTTTTTTTGGTTTTTTTTTTGTTTTTTTTGGTTTTTTTTTTTAAGTGAAGTATGCAAAATAAATGTTTAGACTTAATTTTCTTGAGTTAAAGTTATGGGTGGACCTTGACTGACTGCCACACACTGATTCAGCTGCTCTTACTTGTTCCCAACAGGACATGGGAAAAAAATAACATGGAAACCTTCATGGGCTGAGACCAAAAAATCACAGGATCATGGAGTGTGCTGAGTTGGAAGGGGCCCACAAGGATTATTGAGTCCGACTCCTGGCCCTGCCTAGCACCATCCCCAAGAATCACACCATGGGACTGAGAGAACTTTGTAAACACTTCTTGAACTCTGTCAGGGTTGGTGCTGTGACCAACTTTCCTGGAGAGCCTGTTCCAGTGCCCAAACACACTCTGGGTAAGGAATCTTTTTCTGAAATCCAGGTTAAACCTCCCCTGACACAAACTCAGGCCATTGCCTCACATCCTGTCATTGGTGATCACAGAGAAGAGAACAGTGTCTGCCCGCCCCTCCAATTCCCCTCACGAGGAGGTTGCAGACTCCTCCAGGCTCAACACAACAAGTGACCTCAGCCACAGCCACTCTGCAAACAGATTCTCTTCAAGGTTCTTTAACATCCTCATTGCCCTCCTTTGGACGCTCCCTAGGAGCTTAATACCTTTCTTATATTCTGGCACCCAAAAGTGCTCCCAGCACTCCAGCTGAGGCTGCCCCAGAGCAGATCAGAGCAGGACAATCCACTCCCTTGCCCAGCTGGTGATGCTGTGCCTGATTCCCCCTGGACATGGTTGGCCCTCCTGGCTGCCAGGGCACTGCTGGTTCATGTTCAACTTGCCATCGACCAGGATCCCCAGGTCCCTTTCGATGGCACTGCTTTCCAGCCTCTCATTGCCCAGTCTGTCTGTACATCCAGGATTGTCCCACATCAGGTGCAGAATCCTGCACTTATTCTTGTTAAACTTCATAGGGCTATCAATTGCCCAGCCCTCTGATTTGTCATGATCTCTCTGCAGGGAGTCAACAGCTCCTCCCAGTTTTGTATCATCTGCGAACTTGCCCAGAATCCCTTGAGTTCTGCATCCAAATAATTTATGAATATGTTGGAGAGCACAGGGCTGAGGATGGAGCCCCACTAGTGGAATCCCACTATTGTCAGGTTGCCAGCAGATGTCACCCCATTCCTTATAACCCTTTGTTTCCGATCTGTAAGCCAGATGTTCACCCATCACATGACGTGTTTATCCAGCTGTGTGCCGGCCATCGTGTCCAGAAAGATCCTGTGAGAGATGGTGTCAAAAGCTGCCCCACCAGGCTCTGTGCCAGGCCGCAGGGCCATCCCTGCCGGGCCTCTCCTGCCCCGTCCCTGCTCCCGCTGTCCCCTCGGGGCTCGCAGCGCTGTTTCTCGCTCGCTTCCCCTGGCTCAGCCCTGGCTGCCGGGCAGCGTTTTGCCCTCCCTTGGCCAGGCTTTCCCCGGGGCTGAGGGGCTCAGCCGTGCCCTGCGCTGGGGCCGGCCCGGGCAGCGCCGGCACAGCCCCGGCCCTGCCGCCACCAACGGGGCACCTCGGCCCAATGCACACAACTTTCATCTATTTATGAAGTAGGAGAATATAAAGGTGTTACACGACCATATTTGCTTTCAACTATGTACTCTGCAATTTATTTTTGTTCACTTTACCTCGAGCAGCAATAACATCATAGATACATAGACATGAGCTGAGTGTGAAACACTTTGGCCAAGAGCCTGGCTGCATAAGGCTTTAGGTGTACAGTACCATTAGAAGACAGACCTTCAGGTTTGTTATGCAAGTCCAAGAATTTTTGTTGATTCAAAGGCTAAATTACTGCACATTGTGCAGTAAAATATTGCAGTAATTGTTTAATTACTGAATTACTGCACACAGTAATGTGCAGCCTAGACATGCTTCTAGACCATCTTTTAGAATATATTTCATACACCCACACATACACCCACACACAGCTGCACATACACCCCAATGATGGGCTGTGAAACACATGAAGAGGGTAAGACTGAAGCTGCTTCATGGCAGGAAAACAGACATGATACTTCCCCAGTTTTGTTACCTCTTGTTTTCATTGGGATAAAAGCATTTCCAGTCAAATGATTTATTTTATTAGAGAAGTATCCTGTATGGCCAGTCTCAGACAATTTCTCTCATAATAGTTCTGGAATCTCTAAAGAAAAGTAAAAGATAGTGTTGTAGCCAGTGCATTGAGTAACAGAACACTCTTGCCAATGCAGGTGTTATTGAAGTAATCAATAATTAAATGACGATAAAACCACTGATTCCTAAACCAGAAAAACATAAAAGCTGTAACATTGTTAAAAGTTGGGTGGGTGGGTGGGTGTGAGGTGACCTAACGAAACCATTGAAATAGAATTAACATGAATTAATTATTAAAAAATAATAATTAAAAAAAATTTAAAAAATTCTAAAAATACAGGCTTTCCCAAAGACTTATAGAGTGGTAAAGGAGAGTGGAAGAGTAGCACCTGCACATACCAAGCAATAAGTGCAAGGGGACACAGCTGGAGCCTGAGAACGCATCAGTATGGACACATCTATGCCAAACGGCCAGGAGGAGACACTTGTGGCTCTGACTGGGCTTCCCAGCAAGCAGTCTGTGAGTGCTCTGATGCAGGGGTAGTTGAAGCGCAAACTGCAGGCAGGGATTACTAAAATAATTTGAATCCTATTTAAGAGGAAATAGAAACCACATAAATTGCAGTTGTTTCCCACTATCTCTGAGTTTAAATCTATTCCTTGTGTGATTCATCAGACCCAATTAAGCAGATTTAAGGGCTTCTCAATCAAATACAAAAGACTTTCCAAGTACCTCAAGTATATTTTTTAGTGTAAAACAATTTCACGTCAATCCCACTGGCAATAAAACTAGCAGGGGTGTTATTAATTTTAATCCCTATAAATTAACATTTTCATATTGAAATACATGTTCTAATAAATTCCTCGTTAGTAATTCCACAGATGACTATAACATTACTTTTATTCTTCCCTTATTTTATTTAGCCATGTATGTTTAAGTTTTACCTGCCGGAGTTTCAATTTCTCATATAGGTACTGATCTCAGCTAAGGAGCCATTTAAAGAAATGTAGATTTGTCCTGTTGTTCTTGAACTCTTGGTATTTGTTACCTTCCTAAGAGATTTTTATTATTCTTTCTTCCAGCTGCAAGCTGTTTGAAATTAAACAATATAAAAGCTTGTCTGACTCTCAGCAATACCTTTATTCCCACGGCGAAGCCTGATCTTTTAAAGCCTCAGAAATTAAAAAAAACCCCATATTGTTTTCAGTTCAATTTTCACTGGACAGCCGCACAGAATGGCTGGACTGGGTAAGCTTTAAAAGGGGAAGGTTAGGGTGATATCATGTGCCTTCCGACACGGGAACATCTGCTCTACCTGCGAGTGATTCTCTCAATGTGAGAAGCACACAGTGAACACGGTAAAGATCCTGTCTGCAATGGTGCACTGTCCCCTGAGCTCCTTCTGTGTATTGCACACAGGCTTCCCTTTTATGCTCGTAAGAAAGCTTGCTGGTTTACAGCAGCACTGCCAGTGCTGCTGGAGTCAGAGTCCCCTACCATTTCTGCCCTGAGGTGAATATAGAGCGCAGAGGCAGCTGGATGCTCTCTTTTATTTATCAGATCTTCAAGACTACTCATTGAAGTACCATTCTTGATCCACGCAGAGGCAGTAGGTGCAGTCACCAAGGCCTGCTAATTCTGTCAACACATGCTGGCTTCTTCCTGGCTGTGCCTCTTTGTTTATCAAATAATCATTTTCAGTAATAAGGGAGCAGAGTGTAAACATGCTCTTCACTAATTTGCTATATTTGAGCATCTGATTCTTTAGTGTTGCGAACAGGAAGCACTGATGAGCTTTGTGACTGCACAGTTTGGTTCCAATTAAATTTTTAATGAAACAAAAGTCAAGACCAACTGTGAGTTTTGACAGAATTTTGATTTCAGTGGTGCCCTCTTATGTCTCTAATTTAGCCAGGTTTACCCTACTGAATATAAATATTGATAGTTGACAGTCAGAAGAGACAAAACAGGGCATGGAGTGTGCCAGGCAGTTTCCTTTTCTGAGTTGTCACTTTATTTTATTTTTTTATTATTTTTAGGATCTGTTGACAGATTGGCAATGAAGCCTATCTTGAATTTTCAAGCTCATTCAAATCTTCTTCCAGAGTGGGTGTCCCAGGGTGATTCTAAGGCAAAGGAAGCAAAGTGTGTGCTTGCACCATTGAGCACACTGTGTTAAGCTGATAGAAAATGTTTGAAGCTATTTAACTTCTCTGTCGGAGCCCACAAAACTCTGCTGCTTCCTGCCACTAATAAATGCCGTGGAGGCTGGTTGCTCTCAAAACTCCCAGTAAGACCCACTGGTGTTGTTTTTACAGGAGCACAGCAGAAGAGAGAAAAGCTAATTTAAGAAACATTTGCAACAGCGAAACAGTGCTCAAAGCCGTGGTATTAATGACAGTAGTCAGTAGCAGCAGCTGGCTGCCTGAATTTAAATGGCAATCTACTTGTCAGTAGCAGCTTAAAAACAATGCAGATAGTGGACTGCACTGTCTCTTGTGTAAACCTACCCAACAGGTTGCATGATTTGATCTGACCCTTGGATACTGAGCTCTGTAACCAAGCAGGTTAGACAAAAGAAAAATAAATTGCTTTATCTCTGAGTCTTGCTCTCTTCAGCATTCCTTCAGTGATAATTTTGCTACTCCCCCACAAAAAAAAAAAAAAAAAAAAAAAAAAAAAAAGAAAAGAAAAAAGAAGAAGGAAAAAAATAAACTTCCCAAGTTTTATATTAATACAGAACTGCCAGAAATAATTTTGGTAGTAGAGAACATAGTCCCCAGGTGGAATAAACTGATTCAGTTCTTGTGACTACAGCAACATTGCACCACAGGTGTCAGGTGTGGTTGGGGCTGCACATTCCTGACATTAAGCTACTAAATAAGTAACAGCAAGAATATCAGAAGTACAGCATCTGCCTTTAGATAAAAGCATCCAATTTTTTTCCTTAAGTTTTGGTGAGGAAAAAGGGTAACTTACTCTTGAAATTTAAATACATATTTAGGAGAATAAGCACAAAATTTGGGAAAAATACATTGCCTGGAATCCACAATTCAACATCTGGATAAGTTCCATTGAGTTCAAAAGATGATGGACCTCAAAAGTACCCTTAAACTTGGGAGGTTAATTTAGTCATTTTAGTGAGGCCTTTAATTTCATCCTCCTACATTCTAGGATTAAAAGCCTGCAATTGAAGGACCAGATTGCAGAGGAGGAGACATATAAAATCTCTGTATATAAGAGCTTCATTTAGATTTTCACACCAACTTTTCCTCACCATCCACCAAAAAAGAGACAACAGTCTGACCCTCATAGATTTATTTAGGTGGCAGATTTACATAATGGAATATTATAGTTGTCAAAAAGGATTTACTGATATTATTTTTCTGTTACTCCTGACTTGTGCCGGTGTATTTGTATGCCTATATGTGACGGTATGATGTGTTACAATTGGAAGATATTTTAGATTATTAATTGCTGCAAAAGTAGGTATGGTTCCTGAAAATAGGGGGTTTCTTTTAGTGTTTTTCAGATATTTTATTTGAAACCCATAATACATGCCTTTGGAGACTACTACAAAAATCATGCTGCAGTGATGATTTTTCTCACAGCAATTGCTACCTGATTTCACTTTACCATGCCTACCTCTTTCTTCAAGTTTTACATGAAGAACTGTTTCTTAATTCTTGGAGTTAACACTTTGTTAAGACAATATGTCATGTTTTCTTGCAGCCATTAGGTACACATGCACTCTTCTTGCAAAATGTTCCCTCACGAGTTAGTCACCCTTCTCTTTTACAGTATTTTCAGAATTTTCTTTTTTTTTTTCTTTTCCTGGCTTGAATCTTCCAACAGATTCAGGCCAACATGGTGCCTATTTTGTTATTTCTCATTTAGCTGTCTCTGTTTGTACAAAGCCTAGGTGCTCTTGCATACACCATTGCTTCCAGGAAGATCAAATAGAGGCAAAGAAACTGAACTGCATATATAAGCATGATAGAATCAAGACAATGGATATTTAAAAAACCTCTAGAGAATATATGATAGCTATGAATACTAGATTACCTTTTTTTTTCCTGTACCATACCAAGAAATAATGTTTTGATTTTTACATGTACTCTTCCAACTGGGACTTTTTGGGCTATTACTGGCACTTTCACTTTCCAAGGGCTATCTGTATTACATATATTTGAGGCCTCCTGCGTAAGAGGATGTTGATTCTTTGAAGATGTATTTGAAAGAAACAAAATGAAAGACAAATGTCTTTACCTCTCCATGTAATACAATGATCAGCCAAATTTCATCTCTAGTTGTTCATAAGAACATCTTTCTATTCCTCAGCTTGTGGTTCCAAGCCCTGTCCTTCCAGGCATTGAGATTCCATGAATTTCTAATTTCTATTTTCTGTCTTTGTATTATTTTTTAACAATGACCATTTTGTGAGACTCACCTGTTGTGTCTTATATTTTTTGATCAAAACACTTAAGAAATATGTTAGTAAAACTGATCTTAACCCTGATAGTGCAAAAGCACGATGCTTTTGTTTGCCTGGAAATATCTTTTAGTTTTTCTCCCATGATAGCAGTCTTCGGCACAGCAGTGCATGTGTTTTCAAGTAACACTTTAGCTATTACCCTGTTCCAGCTTTAGCTGAAATCTGGAGTCACCATCCCCAGAAGAGGAATGCTTTGTTTTGTTTAGGCTGTCATACTCCCAGGCACTGGCATGGTAGACACTGCTTCTGTGGTTGTCTCCCTCTTATAGAGGAAAATAGGTTTTAAGATTATTCCTAGTTGGTGTTTAGGGAATTTTGATCTTCATGAACCCACATAAAATTCCTGTTTACTCTACTGCCCAATTTTATTTGTCTCTTTCACTACATTTTAAAACACACTCCTAGAATCTATTACCTGGGTACCACTGTAAACATATACTTTATTAGACTTAGTTTTCCGAAACAAAAATATTTGCAGTTATCTCTTCAAGGTGTGCATATTATCCTTAAATCTCCAGTAAATTTCTGTAACTCTAAGTGGTTCTAAGATCAATTTTTGATTGCTGTTTTTTTTTTCAATGGGTCATTATACTGTCTTGAAGTTATTTCAGAACCCATTTCTTTTGCCATGTTTTTCATTTCTCTAGCTGCCATTAATAAAGTACCCTGAAAATAAGAACTTTCATACCTGAATCTAAATCCTTGTATATGTGATTGCTTGGTGCTGTGAAAAAAACTAGAAAAGCAAACAACAGAAGTGACATCAGCTATAGCTTTCCAGTCCTCCAGAGTAAGGAAAAGGAGAGACAGAGTCTTCTTTCTGCAGCCAGAAAACATGTACACACTTTAGGTTGCACAGCATTTGGGGAAGCCAGCATCTTTCTTTTGTACTGATATTAGTTCTCCCAGATCTAGAGAGTCAGATTATTCCATGATTATTCTCTGATCCCAAGAATTCTCTGTTTTTTTATTTGTGTTATGACAGTCTTCAGAAGAAGGGATGAGAGTAGCAAACTAAAAATAAATCTGGAATAGAATCAGGAAGTCCTGTAGAACAGCAGTCTTATTTAAAGCATGACTGCTGTATTTAAATGGTACATTCTAAGGACTCTGAGCCTGTCCTGTTGGAGCCAGTGCAGCCAGCAAACTGCCCTTGTACAGACACAGGGTAGAAGAACAGAACAGCCTCTGTACTCCAACTTCCACAGGCAAGTGCAAGTGGCACTTGGAGGGTATTTTGTCCAGGATGAATATGAAAAATATCTGAATCAAAAGATGAGTCAGGAGGCATCTTTTTGCAGGATCCACCTAAACCACACAAACAGTCTTCCAAATTAAGGTGCTTACCTAACCTAAGACATTTGATTGTCTCACAGATAGGTTGCTAAACCTGTGATCTGCAGCCTGGCACATCAAGGCAAAACAAATTATTTTTCTCTCTATTAATATATCTAGATGAAAACCATCCTGCTACAAGAACTGATGCAGTAGGAGCGGTGCCTGCCTTAATAGCAAGGAAATGCATCAGAGAAGCAGAATAGATCGTACCAATTGTAAGGCTGCAGCCACCTGATGGATTTTAATCTACTGCTTCAATTCTGCTACAGTTATTGCTGTTACCCCAAGCCTGTTTCGGAAAGGGAAAGGGAAAGGGAAAGGGAAAGGGAAAGGGAAAGGGAAAGGGAAAGGGAAAGGGAAAGGGAAAGGGAAAGGGAAAGGGAAAGGGAAAGGGAAAGAGCCAGTGAAAATGTGGTGTTCTTTTTCTCTTTATGTTCAAATTGCTCTTCTTTTACACAAAGTTGAAGAATTTCTGCCTGTCTGGCTGCTATACACAGAAAGTGGTTGATGTAATAATCTAAGATTGTGGCCTCTCTTGGTAACTTCAGGAACAGCTATTGAAAACTAAAACCACATCAGCATGAGTGTCTAGAACACAAGAATGAAAAACAATTTGCACCTGGCTCAAATCAAGGCAGATTGCAGTCTTGGTGACCTTGGGCAAGTTATTCAAGCTCCATGTTTTCCTTCCTGATCAGCTGTGAAATTAAGTCAAAGCAGAACTTCACTGGAATACAGATGCTGCTTCATACTTGATTTTTTTCCCTGGAAAATAAATTACAGAAGAAAATATAATAATTAATTAATAAGTAGCAGTCAACACATAGTAATTATGTGGCCATATCCATTATGACTGTACATAAACAAAATCAATTTTCATTAGGGGATATTAATGTTATCAAGTATTGCTAGAAAGACTGCGGCAGTTACCAAAAAAGCTTTCCTTTAATGAAGCACAGCCATTATTTCATTACCTAGTATTGTGTATCATTTTAAACCAATCAAATCTTGATATAAAATGGATGTATATTTTAAGTTAAGCCCAAACTGAAAATGCATTTCAGTACTGTTTGATATATTTATGCACGGAATAGTTTTATCTTCATAAAAGTGAAAGTTTTATGAGCAGTGAACATAGATTCAGTTGCAGTTTAGACTGGTGTAAATACATATATTCTATCAAGACTGGTGAAACTGGCTGCAGCATCAGGATCATTTCAGTGACTTTTGGGACATTAATTATTGCAGAGGGTTTGGGTGTGTTTTTTTTTGTTTGGTTGGGTTTTTTTTTTTTTTTTTTTTTTTTTTTTTGTTTTTGTTTTTGTTTTTTGGTTTTTTTTCCTATTTTGAACTGGAGAAGAATGTGAGGTAAAGTTTTGTTTCCAGGATGATTCATGATTTTCAAACAAACATGATTGATAGAAATGCATTTTCCCATGTCCATAAATACAACAACAGATCAAACAAGAAAACTTTTCCTCAGTCTGAAGGGCCTCTGCCTTTTTATTGAGAAAGTAGTAAGAGGGCTAGAAAACTGCAAAGAGCTTTGGTATCCATATTAATTTGTAATGGGATCTATATTGCTGTGTATTGAAATTTTATTGTAATGTATTTTGAAATATGGAAATCTGTGTCAAAAAGCTGCAGGAGGACTTTTAAGTGTGCTGTAGTTGTTATTTTATAAATACAAAGAACATGAATATGAATAATCAATGTACAATTCACCTTGGAAAAAGATAATTATGTACTATTAAATCACACTTCTTGTTCTCACATAGAGGGGTCCAAAATTACAGTTCAGCATGTTAATCAAGATATTTCAGAAAGAGCCATGACCTCTGATATTCCGGTCTTTGCAGATAGAACTTAAAGGAATCTGTTTATACTGTGTGTTTCAAGACAATCACATAGAGATTCTCTTTTCTATTTACACTGCAGAATGCAACCAATATAATGATTAAAACCTATTAAATTGTATTGTCTCATTATACAAACCCTGCTCTTCCATTTCTCTACTTTGTTTTGTTTCCCTAACAGATTTTTTTCCTAAATCCATGATTTGATTGTCTCTAGCTGCGATTCAATTGCTGGAGCTATAAAATAGGATGGAACATGTCTGATTACTAAGCTTCTAGACAAAAGCTTGGCATTGAAGAGCTCAAACTCTATGATTAGCTCTTGTTAATACTACTTATTTATTTCATTGTAATTCTACAGCAGGACTGGACAAAAGAATACAACAAGTAATCTACTTAATCCTAAATCTAAGAACAGAAGAGAGTATTCATTTGAAATGTGCACCAGTTGGCCTGCTATACCAAATTGGGTATCATAGATGTAGAGGATTTCACTTGTCTATAATTTCTGAGTCATCTTACACCTTGCCATTGTTCTGCCTTCCATAGAATCTGGGTGGAAGACAAGCATCAAAACTTTAGCTGTGTTTAAAAACTAACTAACTAAATACATATAGACATATGTGGTGCTAAAAATGCAGTGTTGCATCTATTTTACACTGCAACAGATGAGAATTAAGTATCAAAAATATTTTGATAGCCATATTATTTTTATAATATGAGCCATATTTATGTGGTACTGGCAGCTGAACAACTTAGTGCTACAACCTTTTTTATAATTTTGCATCAGAAGAGAGATTTGGAGGATTATATCTGGACCCTTCTGGGTTCTTCAGTGGCTATATTTTTGTGGTAACATCTCAGGCCCTCTAGAAGTGAAAAATTAATAGAATTGATTTCCTTCCTTTTTTTTCAAATCCTCTGTTTTTCCCCTTGCTTTAAGTTGGTCAGTCAGTTCTGATGTCAGATACTTTGGGACTAGTCATTGCTGAAGATATTAATAGGATCTGCTTTTCACAAATAAACTTCACTGTCTTTCAGGTAATCATGTTCCTCAAAATTTTGATGGAAATAATTCTTATTTCTGAAAAAATATCACTAGAATCCTTTCTGTGTTCAGAACTGAGAAGTGTTTAGAGGTATATCAATCCAGGTTGGAAGGAAATAATGAAAATACAAGTGCTAACTCAGAATAACAAAACTGTGTTTTTCTGAGCTCATAAAAATATCCCAAAACTCCAGTTGTCTTTGAGAAATACCTCTGTGGAAAATCTCCCCCCCTCTAAAATCAATGAGCCAAACCCACAAAAGCTGCCCAGAAAATGTACAAATCTTCAGTAAAGTCAGACTTTTGCTATCAGTAACTGCATGGTAAGCAAGTATATTTTTCTAGAACGATGAGCAGCCACACAGGATCTGTTCTGCAGCTGATGGTGAGCCAAAGTGTTTTTCAGACTGAATGTGAGCAATGCTGGCACATGGAGATGCCTCTGAAATTAGTGCAATATAAAGGCGAATATGAATAGGATAATGGATGTGGGCCAGAAGTCTTGACTTTGAGAGAGTGAATTAGTGACAGTGCAGGAAAACAGCGAAATGGAAGCAGTCAAACCATCCAGGTTAAATAACACAGGAATGATTTCCTGGGTATAAATATCAAGATTAATATCTAATTTACTGTATAATTTGAGATATTCTACAAATCCCTTTAATAGAATAAGACTTTTAGACAGAAGATACATTTCTTTTAAAAAATTACCTATATTATTCAGACATAGGAATAGTATTTTTACAGGCACTTTGCATGTAGAAATTTCCAGGATTCAATGCTTCTTTAGTATTCAGTTCATTGCACCAGCGCCTCTAAATTTGGTACACAGGATAATACTCATTTCTTAAATGAGTCAGGCTCTAGTGAAATTGAAAAGAGCTACATGCATGCATTTGCATCCAGAATGTAACAGATAATTTGGAGATGCAAGAATAGCTTTGCTGTGTTCAATATCACACAAAATTGGAAAGTTATTTTTCTTTTCTTATACTTTATGACCAGCTAACATATTTTTCTGCAAGAAAATCTGGAAGTAGTTTATACTATCACATCCATTTTTATATAAGCTTCTAGTAAGAGCTGTTTTGCAGCAATATAGGTCATGGTTATGGTCAAATTAGAGGACACACTAAAAACATAGCTTAGATCTGCCACATCATGGTGAGTTTAATCTGGACTTTAGTGCACATATAGAATTAATTCTCCGTACTCACAAACTATCTTTAATAAAGAAAGCATAAACAAGACAGGGAATTAGGAGGTTACATTTCAATTCCTACATTTTTGGATGTCTACTGCTACTTCCACTTACTTCAACTGGACAAAATTGCTGATGCACCCGGCTTTCCTGCCATTTCACAAGCTCTTCTGCAAACATGTAAATTTTTTATTCCTTTTTTCATTCACTAGCTGGCCCCACAACACTCCCACAGTAATCCCACTCTATACCAACAAACAAATAAACAAAATCAGACAGGGGCAACAACCAAATGCAGTTTCCGAATATCCTAGACCCTGTTTGCAAGATACTTCATATCAACTGAATTGTTTTGTCATCTTACTCTTCCTGCTGCATCCCGTCTGTGAGCTGAGGCGTAACAACATCAGGAGCATGGCTAAGACACATTTATAAGGCAACATCAAATCAGCACCATTAACTGAAGAAACTAGATCCAAAAGACTAGGAATTGTGCCTTCTTGTTAATATTGCTTATTTATTTAACTGCTATTATATTATATATGTTATATATTATATATTATATAGTATGTAGTATATATGTTATTATATTGGTCATCTGAGACATACCAGCTTCAACAGGTGCTTTCCTAGAAATGTTGCTTCAGATAATCCTTTTGAATATGGACAAAAATATGAATATAGTAATGAAAAGAAAATTGATGAAATGTTGGCTTTCAAGGGGAGCAGAATCTGAATTCACATTTGGTTTTGGATATAGCTATCAGAGTATTTTCTAATATTCTGTTTTTTCATAAAGGAAATAAAAGCACAAGATTAAGAATGCAAGTTTGCAACACATAAATAGTATGAGAATAGTATTTGAATTTTTAATTTTAGTATGCACATTCGAACAGTGTGAAATAGTGTTTTACTTGAAACCAGTGTAATTCAAGAATAAAATACTTCAATTAATTATTTTCCTTAAGAACAATGTCATTTGTGTCCTTTAAAATGACAGCAGCTTTATCGAGCTGCATAGAAACACCTGTAAGGAAGCCCTGTAATAATGGTGTGGACGGAGTTACTTGCTCCTAACAAAGTAACTCAACTTTTTTTAAATATTTTTTTTACTCCACTACCACTTATGTTTAGACAATAACAAAGTTGTGTTCGATGTTAATTTCTAGTAGTCTTTCTTTTATTGCTAAAGTATAGAGAAGTATTGAAATCATTACGGTTAAATAATCTTTTCTTTAACTTATTGTCAGGCTCCAATATTTACTAAATTAAGATATTTTTAAAGGATTTTTTATCATTCCTTCACTTAGCATTTTTCCTTTTGTCTAAGATTTCTTTTTCATTCTCTTCTCTTTCCTTAAATGGTAAATGAGAAGTGTTCTCAAGTTAGAACTGGTGCATAACACAAAATTTAAGTTTAAAATTGTAGAGATAATGCAAAAACAAAAACAATGTATGAAGGAAACCTATTATTTTGTAACTCATAATAGAGTGTGTTTTATTGCTTATATCACTACTAATGTTATAAATAAATATGTGATATTTAAAAAATGTGTATTTCCATTTTCAAGATGAATGCAATTGTAAAAGCACTAATATGACTAATAAAACTTAAATGTTTTGTTTAGGCTGTTCATCTAAGCTCATCCTATAAAGAAAACCAGTCATTTACAGAGTATGTATCTTCCTATTTGCACTGATTACAAAGATGCCAAAGCAGAGTAAAATAATTTTAGCTTGAAAGTCTAAAACTCACTGAAAAGTTACTGCCTTTTTTTTAATTAAAGTTCTTGACATGTTTTTAAAATATACTATATTTACAAATACCTTATAGCTCTAGGGAAGCTCAAATAAGAAAAGGATATAAGAAATGCTTATGACTTTAAATGCACACAAGTGTACACACACACGCAAGACAGATAAATATATATATGCATACAAGATACTGGCACTGGCACATTACACTTTGCATATTGAGGATGTGTTTAGAAAAGTTCACCAGGGTTTATTTTTAATATACTGAGAAAGTCTGTATAATTGTATATATACTTAAAAGGGGGGAGGGGGGAATGTTATGTTTAATGATCCTGGGAAGAATCCTCAGCTTAAGTTTGACTGGGTAAAAGAAGATGCGATTAAGTTTTTGACCTTGAGCTAGTTCAGGGCTAAAAAAAAAAAAAAATAAAGTGAGAAAAAAGATGAGAGATTAAAGAGCTTCGCAAAAACTATACTTCTGAAAATTCTTCCAGTTCTTTAGTGTCAATAAAATGCTACCTACATGTTTGAAATTTGCTAGAAGAGAAAAAAAACCAACTTTCACACAAGAAAATTGGATACTTTCTTTCTCTGTCTTCTTTCAAAGATGAAGAGTCTGAGAAATAATTCATAAATCTTCCTCTTAACTCCAGTTCTTCAGTTGTATTGATCTTCCCTGCCCTTAGGTCTTTCTTGGTGAGCAAACAACAGACACTTGACTTCCTGTCTCTACTCTTTCCTATATGAGCTTGTTTTGAATCCCCGATGGACTCAGACCTCCTATTGACTTCAGATAGGAAATCTTCAGCTGCCCCCTAAAAGAGCTTCTGCTTGGTGACTCTCTGCCACACCACTAACCTGCCTAATTATATGTCTTAGCCTCTCCTTTTACAGTCTGACAAGTGCACTATCTCTGAAAGTCAAGATAAAATTGTCTATAATCATTCTTTCAAATGGAGTATTGCATTCTATTGTAGATTTCCCTTCAAAAACATTTTTATATTAAAATCCTAATAGTTTGCAACCTGCAAATTATTTTGTACGTGCACTGATGTCCCATTAGCACCCTTGACCCCTATATCATCTAATGCAGAAGACAAACTTGGGTCTATTTGTTGCTGTTATTAAGAATTTTTTTAGAAAAAATGAGAGTTAACAGTTTTATATTTATATATATATATATATATATATATATATATTTACACAAATACATAAACGAGTCTGCCTACAGTAAATGGCTCTGACACTGACTGATAGTAGCTGATTATCAAGAAATGATGAAAAAATCAGCTCCTGCATGGATGCAACATAGTATCTTGCATTTGCTAATTCTGCACATGAAATTTTCAGCTAAAGACTACCTTACTGACGCTAATGAAAACCAATCAATGAGTTTTGAGTCCCAGTTCTAGCTTGTCAATGCATCAAGTTTCCGGCTCCATGCTTTAGATCTTTCCAAGGGGTAACTGTTTCCTATTTTTGACTTTACTAATTGATAAACAAATCATTGTGAGTTTTTGAGAGAAAACTCTTTCCTGTGTCTTCCTTCCATGCTAGTTTTTAATTTATTGGCCCAGTGTCTCATAAAGCAGGTAACATGTGCTATGGCAACAAGGTAATCATAGCATGGTTTGGGTTGGAAAGGACCTGAAGGATCAACTAGTTACAACCCTCCTGCCATGGGTAGGGGCACCTTCCACTGGATCAGGGTTCCCAGGACACCAACTTGGTCTTGTGTACTTTCAGGAGCAAAAGACTGGTTCCTAGCAATAATGAAAAAAGTACCTTATGGCATCATGTAATCAAGCAGCAGACTAGCAGGAAGCAAAACCAAAGATGATATGAGGTGTGGTTAAAACACTCGCTTTCTACCTATTTTATCTAGGAAACTTTTGAGGTAACAGGAAGAATTAAAACATGATGTAAGATTGAAGGAACAGTGAACGAGCACATAAAAAGTTGAGTACAGGAAAAATTACTTTCCAATTTTCATTTTTCTTCCTTTCAGGATAAGTTTTGAACCCATTCTTAAGTAGTAGATATGACAGCTGGAACAGATAAACTAATACAGGGAATTGGATGGAGAAAGACATTTAGCTGCTTCTGTCACACTCCCTTTTAGGTCAAAACATTCTTGAAAGTCATGTATTTTAAGCAGATAAATAGATTACTTTCCCAGTATAGAAAAAGGATTATTGAATGAGACTTTCCTTAGAAGTCCCTGATCATACTTAAATTAACTCATGTCATGAGATCACAGATGGCTGCAGGCCATTTTGGCACTATCATATTTCTTTTCTTTCTTCAAATTTATGATCATCTTTAAAAACTTCATCAGGTGGGAGGGAAATTAATCAAGCCACGGAACTGTGTTTCTGGGAAGTTCTCATAGACTGTTTGTAGAAAGTCTTATACACTTAGTCCAGCAGCTCTGGGGGATTTTTTTAGTAAGTGTTGAGATCAGATTACCTACTAGGAAATTGTAACTTCCTTCAAGATGGATTGAAGTTTTCACTGTGAGGTTCAGCAGAGTGGACTTGAATGATGAAAGTAATTTAAGGAAATTAGGTTAGCAAAACACAAATAAAAAGGATGAACACTGCAGGTAAAGGGGAAAATAGAAAAACCTCCACAATATTAGCTTTTCCCTGATATTCCTGGTTAGAGGTTTTCAATATAAGGATATGATCTAAAAAAAAAGTATTTATCCAGTTTTTCCTTATCTATTCAGACATGAAAACTATATTCAGGTATTTTTAAACATTTCTTATATTTATTAGTTCCATGAAAATAACTATTTAGGGGGAAAAAATCCACATAAACACACACCTTTAAAAAAATCAAAATACATTTCAGGAAGTGCATAAATGTTTTGTGTAGTTTTACCAGCTCTGCACAAAAAAAAAAAAAAAAAAAAAAAAAAAAAGAAGGGAAATATGAGGAAAATGGTTATATTACTTAGGAAAATCAATCAGCTCAGCAAATATATTCTAAAATGAGAAGGAAACTTTAAAAGAAATACTCTTAATATTATTAATATTATCTATGTTTTAGATGAAGATCATGCATGAATCAAGGCTTGACATGGCAATCCCTTGCCTTAGGGAAAATAAGCACTTGAGTATATCATGCTGTGATTTCCTGTCAGGCAAAACAAACTTGCAATGTGCTTGCTCACTCCCGACTCTGCCTGTGCCAAAGTCCTGATTAAGCAAGATTTGACTTGCTGCCAGAAATGGCTTTTGCTGTTTTAACTTCTTTTACATCCATTTCTGACTTCCTTTTTTTTAACTCAATCTCATACTCTTGCTTAAAGTCTGAGAAAATTAAAATATCTGTTTGGGATCTCAGTCACAAGGGTAAGCCTAATAACTGTGGTTCAAATTTTAGTCTAATAACTAGAATTTAAACTAAAATATGGAAGCTTATTAATGTTTAAATTTTGTTTACATCATTTTGGGCAAGGACTACTTCTCCACACACATCTGTGCCATTAAAGCAATAGCCACAGAGAAATTGGCAGGAAAGATTCCATTTACCTTCTATTTCATAGATGTTTTAAAATATATTAACTAAAGTGCAAAGATGCAACCAACTTGCTCTTGACACCATGTCTGCATGATGCTAGTTTAGGCTAGGATTAATATGGTGGTGTTTTAATTTGGTTTTTTTCCAGCACCAGATAAACAGAGACAGAAGGGGTGCTATAGTACAAGGGAACAAACAGTCGCCAGGAGTTAACTTAATATCTTATTCTTGTAAACTTTTTCACTCTTTCCACTGTATTGAAATCTCTGCGACCTTGTCTGTTTGTTCTCTACAGGTAATAGTAATATGACATGCATCTAGAGCCTGTTATCTGGGATTAATCTGCTGGTCTACAGCACAAATAACCACCATATGATGCACTTCACTGGTTTATGATGTTACTCCCTGCAGGTTACTGTGAAAAGATACAGATTACCTTGATCTTTCAGAAAGGCATCTCAGTGCAGGACACTGCTTTCTAAGAGCCTTTGCCATAGTTTTTATTGGTCATGCTGTGAAAAATCAATGTCAGTTTATACACTGCCCTTTTGCTCTCACCCTAGTCTGAAAGAAGAAAAAACCCACAACCTACACATTACTAGCATAATTAAAAAACAAAAAGCAAATAAGAGAGCAAAATAAAAGTACTATGATTCTGAATTACACCTAGAGTTAAGAAAAGAGACCAGAAAAAAAAAAAGAAAATAAGAGAAACACTTTTTTTAACCAGTACTTAGTTGCACATATAAAGAGTTTTGCACTGAGTTCAAAGACACTTCCCATGGATTTGCAGGGACATGTCAGAGACAAAAATAGATAGAACTGTATAATTTTAGCATAAAATTGAAACAACATTTAAACACAAAATTCTTTCATTTTTCTTAATTTAAATTATGTGTGAAAAAATGCGTACTTATGCATTGCCCCAACCTTGGTAGTGTTCAAAGGCAGGTTGGTTAAGGAATTAAGCAGCCTGGTTAGTGGGAGGTGTCCCTGCACATGGCAGGGGGATGTGACTAGATGAACTTTAACATCCATTTCAGTGCTTAGTACTCTCTTTTTCCATAATTCTATGATAAATAGAATATTTTTCTTTCATATAAAAGAATCTCAAAAAATTCCAAAGATTACAGATTTTCAGTAGGATCTGCAGTCGTTCACTCTCTCCCATTTTCCTCTCTTGTTTCAACAAGAACCCCTTGTGTGAGGACACGAGGCTTGACTCCATTTTCATCAGAAGGCTGATTTATTATGTTATATATTATATTAAAATACTACATTACAACTATACTAAAAAGAACAGAGAGAAGAGATCAGAAGGCTACAAAGACAAGAATAGAATAGGAATCGATAACAAAAATCCTGTGACTGCTCACAGCCTCGGCACAGGTGGCTGTGATTGGTCACTGATTGAAAACAATCCACATGGACCAATGGAAGATGCACCTGTGGCATTCCACAGCAGCAGATAGTTATTGTTTACATTTCTTTCCTGAGGTTCTCAGCTCCTCAGGACAGGAAAAATCCCAGCAGAGGCTTTTTCCCTAAAATATCATGGCTACATTCCTCAACACAAATAAGTTTGGAATAGGCAATAAGAAATAAAAAATCTCTCATTAAGTAAGTTTAGAATCAACTTCTCTTTAAAGAAAATATGGTGGGAAAGGTTGGCTTTAGCAGCAAACAAAGCCATGCAGTTATATAGTCTATAACATGAGGAAGAAAGCTGCTCTTGTGTATACAATTCTAATTCAAAATTAGTTGTATTTTGTTTTTGTAGGCTGAGTCAACTTTTGGCTATGTACCTAGCTGGCACTAAGGTTGACAGCAAGAGGGTCAGGTTTGACAGAAAATTATCAAGCTGTTGCTTTTAACCCAAAGATTTATTGTTTGCCAAATGCAAGTTATAAGACTGAATACCACTCGAATGTATTGTTTCTGGATTTTATTATGTCTTTCTGGTTTCAGAGTTGATTTACGAACAATTTAGGAAGCAAACAAGACATAATTCTTAACAAACTTTTAAATTATTGTGAATTTAAAAAAGAAAAAAGCTTTTCCTTTTTACAGCAAGATTTTTTTTTTATTTTAATCACAATATGTATTCAAAAATTAAGTAGTATGGATCAGTTGTGACATCAGCTTCTATGCTTCAGTTTCACTGATGGCAAAGTGCAGTTGATGACACCGACCTCTTTTGCAAAGTGCTTTAATGAGTAGTACTGTTTATATGAGAACTAGTTATAATTAATTAATTGAACAAAAAGCATGATTTAGGTGTGTGATGATGAGAAGAGACTGAATATGGATTTTTCACTAAAATTTTCACTAAATTTTCAGTAAAATTACAACAATCCCTAGTTTTCAGCAACTTAAGGAAATTAATAGCATAGAGGAAATTTTTATTCACACCCTTATACATACATACACTTATGCCTGCATTTCTGTGCAACTTCTTAGTTGACAGCCTTTAGTGACTGTCACTGGCTTTTTGCAACAACCATCAGCATCCTTGTTAAGGATATAGTTAGTAATTCATGCAGATAAAGTTGTATAAAATATATAAACCAAACCAACTGTATATAGGGGAAGGGAGAAGGAAGAATTTTCATCCTCTGGATGGCGAAACTGCGGCAGATGGACAGGGAGGCACCGCAACATTTACATGCGAAGGAAACCTCGGCTGCACAGGAGATGGGCATTCACAAAGGCATGTGTCCAGTGACACCCAAAAGATGATGGCCCGGATACCTATCTGAGATGACCAGAGCTATCAACACCTTCCATCTGAATGCCAGATTCCGGGAATCGCGGAAGTGCATTAATCAACTCCTGGACGAAGGCTTTGTGCAGTCCAGACCGAAGAAAGAAACCAACTTGAATATGAAGAACTCTAAAAAGAAACAAAGGGACTCTGCCACGAGCAAATTAAAGAGTATAAGAACCACTGCCTTGGAGCAGCCAGTGTGGACGAGGGGGATCTGGTGCTGTAGAGAGGCCATTTCCCATGTTCACCCAGCTTACCTCCTGGGAGTGTTATGCTGTCCATTTGATTGTTGGCTGTTGGGACTGTATTACGGTCGCAAAATTAATTCTTTTTTTTTTTTATTGGAATTGGGCATATTTAATTTTTACTTATAACAATCCTGATGTCTTTGTCAAGCAGAATCTGGTGTTCATTATAGAAGTTTCTTTCCTTTTAATACTGGGGTATGCTTGTATTTGTTTTCCATATGTTCCCTCAGTACATGCCACTACCCTCCCCAGGCAACCAGGGCAGTGTGGCCAGCACAAACTGGCTGACCCCCACCCTAGGGACATCCAGAGCTGGTGTTTGACACTCCTTGGCAGCTCCTGCCTTTGGGGCAGATGGTCTCACAGAGCCCCAGGTAAGTGAGAATCAGTCACACCCAGGCAGTCAGGGTGATAAGTGCCAGCAGGGCCAAGCTGGCCCCTCAGGCACCAGAAGCTCTGATCCTGTCAGGTTGGGAGATTTATCAGTGAAAAACTGGCTCATTTTCCTTTTAATTTCTTCTTCAAGGTTGAAAGGATAAAGGGATGTTACACACACATACACATGTTGGTGTATGGCAGCTCCACAGATAAAGACAATTAATACTTTAACCTTTCTATTTGTTGTATCTCTGCTTCCTCAGAACTGGGTATCAGATACGCCATGCCTTCTTCAGTGAATGACTCTTGTAGTCAAGTCTTCCAAAGATTGCAGCAATCTGAGACGCTAGTACATCACCATAACTGTAAATAAATGTTCTAAACACTGTCAAGCTCATAAATGATACAGTCAGGGCACTGCTGTGCACTGCCAGTGTTTTAGTTATCCATGGCAACAGGACCATTATCATTCTGAACTCCTGACAGATGAGCTTTGCCAGAAATGCCTGGCTCTCTGTTAGCCTCGGTTGTTGATTGTGTGCCTATTACTCCAGTTACTGTTAATAATGCCTGCAGTAGTTCAATGATATAATTTCAGCATTACCTCTTTACACATGTGGCTCTAGGTAGTTTATGGATAGTACCAAGTGATATATCCCATATGATATATGAGCTTGGGAACTACTCATAGAAAGTTTCTTAGCAACCTATATAAAGTGATTTCATAGTATACTGTGATTTGAGATGGACCCTTCATTAAAGTCTGGTACTTTACAGCTAGAATCTTTTTTTTCCTGTGCAATCAATACAGTATTACTTAAAAGCAGTCTCACACAAGTAATTTATAAGTTGCTAGCTTTTTTCCTGTCCCTTCTCAATAAAGTGTAATAGTAACAATAGAACAGAGTCTGATGCTCTTACATACTCCTTTTTTGCTCTGCATCACCCTTAGGATTGCCTGAGCCCGTCCCAGTTTACCTGGTCTCCTGGGAATGGCTTCCTAGGCAAATGGTGAATGGCCTCTGGTGAAGATATCTCAGCTTTTCTTCCCCCTCTTCCCCTGAGCACTATGTCAGATTAAACCCCAGTAGACTTCCTGTACTGGAGGGAGCTTGAGACTGTCATTAAGATTAAGCATAAGGAAGCTTTAAATACCGAGCAAGGGTAATCTTAAGGTCCTTTTTTGCTAAAAAAAAAAATTAATTAAAAAAAGTCCTCTTGGACTCTGACTGGCGTTTTTGTCTTCAGTTGAAACAGAGGGCTGGCATCACCTTACCTGCTAACCTTTATCACTCTCTCAGGTGCTATTTACATCTGCACATGAGCTATTATCTCCTCTTTATGGTCTGTGATGGAAATAGCCTGTACAGTTAAAAGTTTTATCATTACCACAAATAGTTAATTTAACCTAAAGATGTTTGCACAAAGTACCCATTTAGTTTGAGCTTTCCTCCATTTCCCAGATGCTCCAAATACAACTTCTAGATGCAGAGGGCGGTTCATATCAGCCTCAAGGAGAAATTGCCATGACCTGAGCACCTATCTGAACTGGTCATTTCAGTCTGCCTACATCAGACTGCTTGAAGTGCTCAGGCAGCAGTAGCTCTCATTTAGCTGCTGTCTTTCCCAAGGATTTCACACACTGAGCTGTACTGCAGCCTGCCCATGAACCTTGCTGTGTAAATCCAGAAATGCCAGAAAGCAATCGGTTCACTGCACATGTGGCAGTGATTAGGTGTAGCTGTAGTGCAAGTCGTGCCATGTTATAGATAAGCTAAGATCTGCAAAGCTAAGAACAATCTGTGCCAGTCAAACAAGGCCTTTTCCAGCTTCATTTAAATGTTTATTTTTCATTTAAATGCTCTTCAACATTAAAGAAGTTAAAAATTAAGAAACAGATAACCTTTGGGGGGAAATTAAAAATTCATGAAGTATATAGGTAGCTAAGAGAACAATATCAGACTTACACTGGAGCACTGCAAAAAATAATGTCTTTCAGGATAGAGTTCTTAAACCTCCCTCCTTGTAAAGGCAAATAGATTTATCAATTGCTGCAAAGAAATAAAATATTAGAAGAGATTCTAGGAAAAATAAAAAGATCAGATAAAAAGTCTCCAAATTATTTTGACCACAAATGCCCAAATGAAGTAATTTTTCTGTGGGTTTGGGGTTTTTTGTTTGGTTTTGTTTGGTTGGTTGGTTTGTGTTTTGGTTTTTTGGTTAGGGAAGGCGGGCATTAAATGAATCAAGTAGTGATTGCTAAGAAACACTCGTCTTGATAGGGCCTATTTTGCCATATGGACAAACAGGTGTTTGCCAAGGGCAGAAAGCAACATGGGGCAAGAAACTCTTTAATGGCTTTTACATGCATGAGTGAGTATGGGCCAGGTGGATCAGCAAAAGACCCTTGGCTAGCAAAATACAGTATTTCTAAACTGAAATATATTGCTGCATGATGTCCATATCAAGCACTTAGTGTTTGCTGTCATTATGAGCTGAAGTGTATAAATTCCAGTTTCAAATGGGGCTCGAATGCTCCTGTTACACCAATCCCAAACATGACAACAGCATCATATCAAAAGAATCCTAAAGAACATTAATTCCATGCAAATTACATGCAGAAAATTATCAAGCATTATGTTTTATAATGTAGTGAGTAATCTTTTTCTACAGAAAATATAATATTCCATTTTAGGGCAGATTGTTTAATGCATTTCCATAACTGGCTAAACAAACAAGGATGCTATTTTGACTCTGCAAAAATATTTCTAAATATTCTTTTTTTCCCCTTTTTTTTTTTTCTGCTTTTGCTGTGAAATGTATGTCAAAAGTGTTAGAAAATACCAATACAGGATCCTTTGCTTTATCTTTTGTTTTTACAAAAAGGATTGTATTCAACTTTCCATACCTAACTAATATACAATCAACATGGGAGCAAGAAGCAGATTTTGTACTAGCTAACTTTTGAGAAGCAAGATTCCTTTAGAAGATGGCAGAGTTATTTCCATTACAAAAGAAAGGCCATTCATAATATAAAAATAGCTGGAGAAAAGCAGCCTTTTTCTTAATTAAACACATCTAAAATAATTTAATACAGATAGAATGAAACTAATAATGACACACAAGTCATTTCTTTTCATATAGAGAGAAGTCTCATCTACCCAGTCAACAATCTCTATAGCAGCTATTTCCTAACCCAGAAAGTAATAAGCTATTTATTTTCTGTTGAAATACGGCTCAGTATGCCTGGAAAGAAGAAAAATAGAATTCCATGTAGGTGCTAACAATTGCCATTAACAGCTCCTGTGCCGGGAAATAAATTGATTTTTTTTTTTTGGATCAAAAATGCTGTGTGTCCTTTACAGTCACTTCTCTTGTACACTTACAAAGGCTGCATAGCTTTTATTGCAAAACAGATGGGAATGGACAAAAAAAACAATTTCCTCATTCTTATTTCTCTTCTATCACAGAAATCTATCTACCCACTGAAATCTCATTCCTGCCTTGATTTAAATACCCTTTGCCAACTTTTTGCAGAATTTCTCACTATTCTTATGTGAGCAGCAAAACTGGGATAATAGTGATAGGCAAAGCTGAATTTAAAACTTTTCATAAAGAACATGGGAGGCAAGAAAGGGCAGTGATACAAATGCTGAGTCACCCTAGAAGTAAGATCATTTGTGACTCAAGAAAACAGTATAAAATAAACCAAATATAAAACAATATATATTGAAAACAATATCAAATGAAACATTTAGATCTGCTACCAAGATCCAGATGGGACTCACTAAATGTGGAGGTTGGTGACAGTGAAGCTAGGTAGACAAAAATGACCTGCTAATGTGCTTTCAAAGGCAAACAGCTATCTGAGGTTAAAAACAACAACAAAAACTCCCAAGCACAAAACCAAACAAGCTTCCCCTCCCCCATATACTGAATCCGACTCAACACAAATTAGACAAAACTTTTCTGTGGAGCTTCCTCCTGCTTATGTCATTTACCTGCTATTGATTGGATTAAGGACGTGTAGTGACCAATGAGATGCTGACACTCTGCTTTCCATCTAGAAAATACAGATGACAGCATGTCCAGAAAAGAAAGATCCCTAGTTACAGGCTGAATATACCTGAACCACATAAGCTTGTTCTCATTTAAAAATTTATAATCCACCACTAAGTCAATAATCAGGATTGTTAAATTAAACTAAAGAGAAATGTTATTTCATGAAATCTGAATTATTTTACAATTTGGAGTGCAGGATTAATGGCAGGCAGGGGTTGTCAGGTTCCTTATAATAGCAATGAATGCTCCCTCTCTCTGCTGGGTGGAAAGTTTTTAGAGTCTGTTTACACATTTTTGAGGTGAAAAGGCTACAACTTGTGATCTAGACATGGAGTACAATCCAACCCCAAGCACATGAGCTGTGACATGAGCATTCGCAGGTGTTATCTGGGATGTTAAATTCAAATAGTTCTTCAATCTCTCAATAGGAGATAAGGATTTATGTCCAGATTTTAAGAAATAACAATCACTCATTATATAGTCCTCTTAATAATTCTTATGTGTGGATATTTTGTGCAATCAGGATGACTGGTTATTTTCCAAAAATCACAAGGACGTTCCTGATGGATATCCTATCAGGTCCTTTTGAAATGAATGTGCAACTGGTCTGTATTACATCGATATATAGCTGCAATGTTCTGCCCTTTAAATATAAATAGACGCCTCCAGCTACACCAGAAATAAAATATCAGAATAGCTGATAGTGGTCCAAGGAACTGTAACAAAACTAAGAAAAATATCCTCAACAAAACAACAAACCAAACCAATTAAAAAAAAAGAATTAAAGAAAAAAAGCATCCTTTGCTTTATTTCTTCCTCTTAAAAGAGAATGACTGCATCACACACCTTGAGCTGTGACAAACTTTGTTTTGTGACATTAATAGGTACAAGCTCCAATCAAAGACTAACATCCTGCTGTGTTGACCAGCAGAATTCATTCTCAAGTACCTAGGTCAGAGAAAATAGGTCAGAGTTTTCTTTTCCCTAGCCTCCACTTTGTAACACTATGAAAAACCCATTTTTTAAAAGAAAGCTATTTTAGTGGAGATTCAGCCAAGAGACAATGTTGAAAGGAAGTGGGAATATGAACAATCAGTTTAAAGGAAACGAACACACATACAAAAAGAGACCATGGGAGGCAGGACCAGTGGATGAAGGGGGCTGTGCTAGGGCAAAGGAGAAAGAAGCAATGCTCATTTTGCACAGTCTCTGGTAATGGAACATCCTGCTTTTTGGTGCAGGCTCCAGAAGGGGAGTACCACAGTAAAAATATCTAGGTGTCGGAACCCAGGACATCCCTCTGGATGCCCTGGATGGCTCAAACCCCTGGCAGGGGCTTGGAGACCCTGGCAGGAAGCCAAAGACACCTGGAAATTCGATCTTAACTCATGGAGTAAATTACCAACTTTATATGAAGAATTACAGGTCACAAAAGTTTAAGTAGCATAGTAGTAGCAATCACAGGGTGAAGGGAAAAATTTTGGAGCATGGTACAGAGGGTTTGGAATTCCGTACATGGGGGTCAGGGGTTCCAAGATGGAGGGATTTGGGTGTGCCCTGTCCTTCTCCTTTCTTCTCCCTGGCATCCATGTTCAGGATGATGCTGGCATTCACATACTGGTATAGAGTAGAAAGTCACTGTCTAACATAGGTGATAGGTATTGGAAAATAACTGTAAACATAGTATACGTAGTTTTTAGTATAAAAGATAGCACCAGCCTGAGAGGCAGAGGGTGTGCCTCGGACAGACCTGCAGAACAGACCTTGGCAGGCCAGACAGAAAATGTTTGAGATAAAGAAATATGAAACAACCTTGAGAACATGAACCAAAGACTTCTCAACTCCTTATTTGGCTGCTGGGTTGGGAAAAAATAGACTATTAACAGAGACACACCTTGGGATCTTCCCAACCAGACCAGAAAAGATCCCGAGAGCTAGGAATAATTAATTAAGGGTAGTGGTTTCTGACAGTCATGAGCTCACCCTTTTCTATAGCTTACATTCTCACTGAAGTTACCTCTGCATGGTTCATTTCTCTTGTGTGGTTAAGTAACATTCTCAAATTTTTTAAGAACATCCACTACTTCACCTATTGTCAAAATACAACTCCACTTGAGAAGGATTCTATACATTTTAACTGACTAGTAAATAGCCATGATGTACCTAAATATTTTCTGGCATGATTACACTGAAGTTTATGATAAACCTGAATGATTTGTTACATTTCTTAGAAAGGATAGCTTTGTTGTTTGTGGAGTTCCCAGCTTTATCCCATCATTTATCATCTATTTGATAAACACAGTTGTATAACCTCTGTCTAATGCCATCCTTTCTATACTTGACTGTTTACTCAAGACCAATTGATTGATTATTCTGTTTGCATCCCATTCTTCCTCCTTCATAACTGTGAGTAATATTTGGAAAGATACATATAAATCAATGTGATTTAAATGACTCATTATTGTCTAAACATGCCAAATTTTAGTTAATTCACAATGAATATTTCCATCTGACTGGAATATTGCATGGAGTCAAAGGAGTTGCTGTTTAACCAGAAATTCTCTCCATTCTGTAAAATAGGTATAAGAAGATTTCATTATGTGCATAATACCTGCAGTGTATTATGTACGCAATATCCTGCAGGCCAGATAGTAAATATTCTTCATCCTTTACAAGATCACATTTTCAGATTTTTTGTTTACAAATACTGTAAGTTTAAACATTAATCTCTCTGCAAACAAAAATACAGTGAAGGTATCAAAAATCAAGTTAAGAAATGTTTTCTGCTATATTTCTGTTCTTTCTTGAGTATTGATACTCAATACCAAGAATAATACCAAGTAAAAAGCAATTCAAATTCACATGGACTGTTTTGGTATAGCAGGAAATGGTAAGACAGAAAACATATGTTCTAGAATATTAACAGAAATAATTGTCAATATGAGTATCATGATGCATAATTTTTCTGTGTGTTCAAGAAACATGCTCAGATGAATGTCTGATTTTTGTGCTCTTGCTGAGATACTAGAACACTGTTCAATTAAAGTAATCAATATGTGGCAGGAAATGGTACCACTTCAAAAAACATTAATCAAAGGTTAGATAAACAAAATGAGCTTTACTTGAAACAGCACTCATCTTATCTTATGAAAAGGCTTGTAGATGTGGCACTTAGGAATGTGGTTTAGTGGTGGACTTGGCATTATGGGTTAATGGTTGGACTCAATGATCTTAAAAGGTCTTTTCCAACCTGAACGATTCCATGATTCCAATCCATCTGAATGACTAATCCTATAATATTGTTCTATGAGTCACTTCAGTACAACTACAGGAATCAATTAGCATAACGCCATCACAGCTCGTTCTTCTCTTCTTCAGCTGACGTTTCAGATTTTTAATTGACTCCTGTGCAATAGGTGGCACATACAATTCTCTGTAGGCTGGAAGCACTGGCTTCTCAATGAGAAGCTGCACCCAAAGCTGCCTAATGGCCCTTGTCATTCTAGCAGGTAATTAAAAATATTCCCACTTTGGAACTTAGCCAGCAGAAAAGCAGACAAAATGCTCCACTTGTAAAATGAGAAATAAAGCTCATACTTTGAAGGAGGAACAATAATATTTTGAAATTACATTTTCTTCAGGGATTTTAAGTAAATTACTAGTCATCAATTAACAGAACCTTGTAAATTCCCTAGAAAATACTTGTGCTGCTCATTATAAAAGAGGACAAAAAGGAATTGAATACCTCATTTCCACAGGATCATTCTTCCTGGATGTCTCAGTACTGGTGGATTTAGTTGGATTCTTGTGTTGGAGGAACAGTTGAGCATTTCCAGTCCTACAAAAGAAAGAATTTTTTCATGCTCAGCATCTCTGAAAGTCAGACTTTGTAAGTGACAGAAATTGAAAATTAACCTGGTGCCAGGCAAAACTTTGCTGCTAATGAAGATAGAGTAACAGATAAAGCTATTACACTGTAATAATGTTAAACATATATGTCAACAGATCTTTTATTCATTTCGCGACACTTTATGTTTGTACTCAAAACATTTGAAGAAAACCATATATTAATGTTTTGACTGGTCATCTCATCAAGATGTGTGTTACAGTTATTCAGGAATTCTGTGAGAATTTTCTTTGCTGCAACATTTAGATGAGTCTCAGCTATTAACAGAAACAACAGTCATGACTGTAAAACAAATGTGTTATAAGCACTCTACAGTGAAGTTTTAACATCTACTGTCATAGTTTGGTTTTTTTTTTTTAATGTGCTTCAGTTGTTTGGATAAAACATCTAACAATTTTTTTTATAAAATTACCTATCTACTACATGAATGTACAAAACCCAAAGTTTTGTAAGTTTGTAAGTTTTGTAAGAAGTTATTTTGTTGACACAGTAGCAATCACTATGTGTACCTCCTTTATAAACATGGGGTATTGGAGAAGAAGAATAAAATAAATGAAACTCAATGCAGTTTAGTACAGATGTAATCTTTATCTCTACAATTCAGTAATTTTAAGACAAATAGGGTTTTAAAAGAGACTATAACATCCTGAATGGATAATTTTTGTTCAGGACATATGCATTGTATGAGTCATAAGACATTATCCCTAAAAGGACCTTTTTTCCTCCCACTTTTTTCTTTCCCCCTTGCAAAGAAAGTAGTGAAATAAGGTCAAGGGTTTTTTTTTATTATGAAAGATTTGTTTCTACAAGCACTTACAAAAAACTTTCTCATTTTAATTGAAACTTTTGCAATTGGAGAAATTTTGGAATGTATCCTGTACATACAGTTCTAAAAGCATACATGCTTTTTCGTCAAAAAACACCTTTTAAAGTGTGTGGTTATTATTTCTAACAGTAATTACCTATGTTAATAAGGTTTTAGAAATTGAAATCATTTCTATTTCATGTAGTATGATGTATGTGATGAATAGTAATAGGATACATTTCACCATGGAAAATTGCCACTACTAATTAAAGAAATCCTTTAGGCATCAATGCTTAATGACTTTCCACAACTAGCTCATTGAGAATAAAAGTCAAGTTTAAAAGTTTTTCAAAAGAAAACATTTTATTTCTTTCATTTAACTTCTTAGAAATGAAATTAGATAAAATAAAAAAAAAAATCAATTCCCACAGTTTTTTACATGATTTATCAAGAAAATATTTCTGAAATTTGAGAGGAGTTCAAACTCCTATTAAGAAAAAGAAATCTGTCAGAAAGACATCTTTCATTAGATGTAAAAGCAAAATATTAAGAAATTTTAAGAAATTGTTACTGAAAATAGCAGCTAGTAAGTATATACTGCATAATCATTAAGAGGACCACATATTGGTATCTGAAGTTTCGAAAAGGAATGGAAGTTTCTTCTTATGAGTGGAAACAAATTAACAGCTTGTTACTGGAAGACAGAAGTCATATGTCCTCTTCTATTCTTTTGCTGATTTTATCCTGACTTGAAGCTTACCTGATTAAATCAGTAAAATTGCAGAAAACTAATCCAAGAAAAAGGGCTTTTCCTTTTTAAGGAGTGCATGCTAGTTACTTTGCCAATTACAAAATTTAATTAACTACTTTATGTTCAAATAAGCTTCAGAATTGGTTTATGACATAGACTAGGGAAAAAAATCTGCAATCCGGAATTTGGGAATGAGATCTTTTGATGGAATTCTATTCAGGTGTAATGGGAAATAGCACACTGAGAATGCATACTTTTTTTTCTCAGTAGCTTATGGAAAAACGAATTACAAAACTTTCCTAAACAGATTAGGTCGCTCACTCTTTCCCTCACGTTCTTTTTTGTTCTTGTTTTAAACTAAACTCATAGAGGCAAAAGACCTGTGATAAACACTCTCAGATGGAATGGAGTTTATAAGCACCAGGGGAAGTAATCTTTTAGTACAAATTTCACTGTCACCACGAATTTATTGTGAACAGGTAACAAACAATTATTAGTACTACGGTGAAGTTATTTATTTGTTACTGTTATTTTAGTGTGTAATGATTTGCCTTTTGCATTGAAGAGGTCAGCAGTTTTAAACCAGGAAGTGGTTTCAATAGAGCACAACTGAATTCATGAGCTAGCCTACAGTGTAGGAACTGAATAGAAGGCTTCAATTCACACATTTTATGATTCAATGGGCCTGTCTCAGAACAGTTCCTTTACAGCTTATCTGCTTTTAATCTTTGTATATTAGGGGCATTTTTGAGTTGTCAATCTTATGTTGTTGTTTCTTTTTTTTTAAACTGATCCTATAGTTTTTATGAGGAAAAAATGAGAGTTAACTGTATTTATTCAGATGACATAAATTAGAATCTGTTTCACAGACCAGTGTAGGATTCACTACAGATTTGCCATAGTGTCTGGGGTCACTTCCAAGCCAGATGATAAAATAACTAGCACGATCTCTGTTAGAGCTTACCACAAAGAAGAATCTGAAAAGAGCAGGAATGGTGATGCTAACTCTCCTCGTATTTTTTCCTTTCATGCTTTGGGCTTAGCATGCTTTTGCCAGCCTTGCTCAAGAGGTGCTCTGTGCATGGAACCAGCCTCTTCTTCCAGGACTTCATCCACGCTCTCCCCAGCCATACCTGCCTAGGACTTGGGCCTTCCCACAGCCTTCTTAGAACAGATGTCTCATGTAAATGGACTACAGATCCTTCTTCACTAATTAAACATTCATATTTTGGTATGTAGAGCAGGGAATAGGTCTTTGGTTTAATTTCTGAAACTTAGTCTTTGCCATTTTTTCATAACCTCTTTGATGTAGGGCTTTGAAGATTTGAACCTCCACAGTTTCAAAGACATGTCTGAATACATTTCTATTTGCAAAGGCACCCACTCAAGGCTGCATAGAGCTTTTATGCGCCCAAAGTAATAAAGCCTCATGTTGCATATCTGAAGAAGGCATATGTGAAATGAGGGAATAAAGCATCCTCTTACTCCTCACCTTGAAAAGCCCACCTTTCACTGACAAGCTGACACATTCACATCATACAGTCACTGTAAGAGTGTATCTATGGTGTTGGTGTTTTCTAGCTGACATTGACCTAAGTGGACGTTTACCATGCATTGTTTATATTTGCAGATTCTCATATATAATATGAAAGTTAAGTAGAATTTCTGCTAATTCTTAAATTCAGATGCTAGTGCAACACTGAAGTAATTTCTTTATAATTACTGATTTTGAGATAAGGTCTGAGGCAGTTGTATTGACTTGTGAGTTGTTGAAAAATGTAGGTTGTCTTCTGCACGGGTTTTTATTGGATTTTATAAGACAGAAAATCTGACATTGCCATGTGGTGCAATTTAGTTACTGTAAAAGCTATCTGTGGGTCGGTTTTTCAAAGTGGTAGTTTCATTTCACCTCCTGTGTGGACTTAAGTGACTTACAGCTCATTCATCTTTTGGTCTTACTCACACAGAATGGAAAGGACATTGACAAGCGCGAAGGCTGTGAGAGCTTTAGCAAATTTTTATGTTTCATTAAAGCTTGGTCAAATGCAATCATTGCAAGACGAATAGGCCACCATTAAAAGTTTGGATTTGCAAGGTGTATCTTTCTCAGTGTTATTATAGTACTCTAATAGGAATTTGTGAAATTAGGCAGTGAAGATTTGTGATCTGAACTCAATAACACTTCAGACATTATACATATCAAACTCATATACATTCATACTACTACTCACTTCTCAAACCACACAGGAAATTCTCTTTGAAAAGTTGAAATACATATATTCCTTCCTTGCTACTTCAGATCTACAGAAGCCAGCATTTAGCTGTTAACTTTTCCTCTTCACTGTTTTTTTTTTTTTTTTTTGCTCCATGAAAGATCAATTCAGAAGCTTGTGTTGGGTGTGAGGCATGATTTTTATAGCAAGGTTGGTTTTAATCCTGTACATATTCAAAGTCATGCAACATTGTAATGAAAGACTGCTTGAAAAGAGAGTGCAAGTGTTACTGAACAGAAGAATCACATATTTTCAAATATATATATATATTGCCAAAATTCAGATATTTATCAAATGCTCAGGCTGTTTAAGGATGATGTCTTGTAAATCATTCTAATTTTGTACAATAAAGGTTTTTGATGCACAACTAATTTAGATGGAGGGCTTTTCCTTTTTTCTTTTTCTTTTTTTTTTTTTTGCCTACTATTTGATAATTTGTTTCATCTATACCAGAAATTTGATGGGTTTTAGCACTTATATAGCAGATTTGTACCACACGCCAGGTATTGCCCAGAAGTTTTGCAGTGTGTGCAGACTGCTAGAATTTGGGTCATCTGCATGTGTACTCATGTACCTGGTCTGGCTGGAATAGTTGATTTTTATCATAGTAGCCAGCATAGGAGTATGTTTTAGATTTGTACTGAAAACAGTGTTGATAACACAGGGATGTCTGTGTTACTGCTGGGAAGTACTTGCACAGCATCAAAGCCTTTTCTGCTTTTGTCATGGTTTGACCCTGGCACAATGCCAGGGCCCCCATGAAGGGTATATTTTCAAAATGGTGGCTGTGAGATGTGACCCGGGAACAGAACAAAGCAGGCTCTCATTCGGGGATGGAGGGAAAAAAAACATAACACTTTATTTATTACAAATCTAGAAAGGAACACATACTAAACTAAGAATGAAAACCTTCCAAATACCTTCCTCCTCCCCCTCCCTTTTCTCCACAGATTCACCACCCCTCAAATTATCAACCCTCAAATCCATCAGGGAGAGAGGAGTCCCCCCTTGCCTCATGGGCCTCCCCCGGAAGCACAATTGAAACCTCCTGTGCTTCCGCGTCATCCATGGCCCCACCCAAAGAACATCGGCCCTCGTGACTTCTCCCCCCCATGTCCAGTGCTCTCACCACTGGACACGGGCCAGGACTGCCTTTAGGGCTCCCCGTTTAAAGATGCTCCACCCACTTCCAGAAACAGCAGTCTCTCAACTCTTGGGACACCAGTCCCCCCCAAATTTCACCCCCTGGGGCCGAGGGGCCTCATGAGCAGAGATCTTCCTCTCCGTGGAGACAGAGGGCATCCCACACCCCCTTCAGCCGTCTCTGTTCATGCCACTGCTCCACTCTTGACTCCCGGGTGTTGCCTCCCCCTAAATACAGTCTCTGGGTCACAGGGAAAAAAAAAACACGGGTCTGTCCATGGCTATACAAGAAAGAGTCCAGCCCAAGGCCACTCCATCATCTCTTCCACTCAGGATTCTTCTCTCTTCCAGCTTTCCTCACGCTTGCCCATCTCTCATCTCTCTCTCACCTCATCCTGATTCAGGAGGATTCAGTATTTGTAAGGTTTCTATTAGTCTACAAAGGGGTTAAAATCTTCAACTCTGCCTGCCCAAGGACTCCCACATCTGCCGGGCACCTTCTCTCGACGCATCCCCCGCTTCTGGCCCGCTGAGTTGCCAGCACAATCTCTGTCCCTCTCTCCGGGGGGGGCTGCCCAGACATCTCAAGTCTCATCAATCCCTGCATGTTCTCCTCCACCTCTGCACCTTTTGGGGCTCCCGGCCTCCTCCCTGTCATGGCCTCCCCCACCCAGGCGCAGCTGGGCAGGGGAGAGGCCAGACTCTACTCACCAACGCCGGATTCCCAAAGAGGAAATTCTCTGGGAATCTCCTGCTTTTAACCCCCGTGTGTTCTCAGAGGCGTATCCAAACCCTTAGTGGCCACCTTAAATGCCAATTTTGAATTTGGCCCCTGATTGGCCCGACTTAGACCTTTCCAAAAACACATTTCCGGGCCAAACCACGACAGCTTTTCACACTATCCCAGCAGCAAACAGGCTGTTGGTACACAAGAATCTGGGAGGGGATGCATCCAGGTAAGCTGATCCCAACTGACCAACTTCCATACCTTTTGGCATCATGCTCAGCATATGAGGAGGGGGAAGAAGAAGGAAGCAGGGTGCATTTGGCGGTGAGACGTTTGCCTTCCCAAGCCACCATTAGGAGTGAAGGAGCCCCACTTTCCCCAAGAGTTGCTGGCTGCCATGTGCAGTCCGCTCTGCAGGAAATGCTGACTGTATCAGTACATTATGATGGTGCCAAGTAAAAAGGAGAAGTGAGCTACTCATCATAAAGAACCTGGGCACCAACGAGATAACTAAGTGTTTGTGTCCAGGGGGAGACAGAGAGAAAGAGAGAGAGCTGGATAGCAATCACAGGAATTTTCCCAGCCAGGGACACATTGTTCTCCCAAGGCAACCTCATTGTATAAACTCAAAGCCTCTGTTAACAATTACATAATCACATATGCCATGCTTTAGCTTCCTCTACAGCAACTTCTTAGGTCAATATATAGGATTTGGATGACCATGGATTATGGTAATGATCATGCCACTCTTACCTGTCCTGCTGATACAGAACCACAGTTGCTGCAGTCCAAAGGTTGCTTTCAGATCACGAACCTTTGAGTCCGACTGGAAAGAGGAGTAATGCTGTGTCAAGTCAGGAAGCTGTGCACACAGACATGATTTTGCCTGCATGACCCTTGTTTCACTATCCAGTATATGCTATAAGCCTCCATTGAAAGGCATCCCCTGTCTTCAGTTATCATTCCTTCCTACAAGGTAAGAAAGGGAAACTCACAGTGACAAGGAACAGGACTTGAGATCAGTGGTATTTGCTTGTAATCTGATTCCATATTGTACAAGGGTCTCAAGCTCTCAGTAATGTAATTACCACACAGTAGGATGGACCCAGTATAATAAACACTCTGGAAATAATCCCTGGGATTCTTATAGCTTTGTCAGAAAAACTATTCAAGTTGCCATCTGTACAGTTCCCCCCTTCCTTGTCACCTTTTTTTGCTTTTTTCTGTGAGTTACACACCCAGTAATTTCAAATACATAATAAAAAAGATAAATCATCAACTAAGAAGAAAAAAATTATTCTCCAAACTTCAGAGTTTATTTTTTTACTTCACAGTGAGCCTGTTGCCATCCTCTAAAATATTGCTAATATTAAATGACAGTCTGCAAAGTAGCATGGGATACAACTGACAAAATGAGCATAGATTTAGAGAAATTCAGCACAAAAAAGGCTTCATAGTAAGTGGCATGACACTAGCTTCCATGGACCTTGAACTAACACAGTGAATAAACCGAGAAAGGATTTTTTTATAGTCTAAATTATGTAGGAGTATCCACACATCAGGAAGCTCATTGCTTCCTTGCACAGCACTGAGCTGACACAAATGAGTTTCCAGTGGCCTGTTCCTAAGAGTCTTAGGCACCTGCTGGCATTGTTCACATTTCGGTCAGGATTTATAGCAGTTTTACTAAAATTCATGCAGAGCTTCTTTTTTGCATTTAACCCAAAGTCGAAGTAAATAAATTATCAGAGCCACTGTCGGTAGCATCCAGGTCTTGGGAGGGCAACAAGAAGCAAAAGGAATGCAGGCATTTTTTTCCTCCGGGCTTAATGGCAGAAAAGCATTTGCTGTTGCTCAAGCTCCCTTCTTCTCCAAAGCAGCCTGTCCTCCTGTCACCACAGGCAATCTGGTGCCTGATCCCCATGAATAGCTTTGGCCCTTGCCTCTCCATGGATATATTTTCTGCCCACAAGGTCTCACCCCATCCTGTTGGCCACGCAGAGTGACCTGTCTGGAAATAACATCTGCTGGGAAGTAGGGAACTCTTTTAAAGTAGGACCCAGTAATGTGGAGCTCGGTCTGATGCAACTGGAGCAGTCACCAGCAGCATTATCTTCCAGGGAAAACTTGTTAAGTGGGGCTCCAACAGGGCTGGCTTTGAAAGGAGTCAAGGAAGCCACCCTTACTGACTATCTTGGAGCTCTTTAAGCAAAATTGCTGCCTTATAACCAGGATTTAGGTGTCAGCTGTGGGATCACCAGCCTGCTGCCACTCTCTGCACTGTGCCTTGTAATCAAAGACCAAATGAGAAGAGCACCTGATCTCCTCTGGCTCCTGAGCAGCACAGTTTCCAAAAAAAAATCATGGAATGTTAAGCATTTTATATTTAAAGAAATCAATATGGAAACCTATACAGTTGAGAAGAACTGGCATTTTCAAGAAAAAAACCAAAAGAAAATACTGTCAGTATGGATGACAAGAAAAGATTGAATACTAAATATGCAATATATAAAGAGAAAGAATGTGGTTTCATATTTCCTTTTCTAATCCCTTTTTTAATCTCTAAGGAATTTTTCTGAGATATAAAATGTTAAATAAACTTAATATATTTTAAAAAAGAGAATGACCAACACAAAAACCATCTTATTTTTATCTATTTTGTGTGAGGATATCTTCTGAAGGTCCCTGGATTGTCTCTGGTTCAAAAGATTTTAAAAATTCATGTGTGGATTGGGATGGGCTGACCATTTGGTTTGACATTTAGCATACTCCAATACTGTTCTGACAGATTGCCATATGCTGCAGGTTGTCTGGGACAAGCTGTGATGTTAGGGCTTTTTCCTTCCTATATTAAAAATCATGATATTAAATCACTTCACAGATATTTTGCCAATTAATTTTATGCTTTGCTATGTAGTGGGTACTACATTAAATTCTCCTTTTTATGTCTCTTATGTTGCAGTGTATATGCAGAGTATCACTGTGCTGATTCCAGATATGAGCTGTATGGTTTGTTCCTATTTACAAATACTTTTGCATAAATTTTTAATACAAACAAAATGAGGACACATAAGCAAATTCTGGTCAACATAATGAAAAAGAAATGCTTCAGGGTAGCAGAAAAGAAATACTTGCATAATGAAATACAAAAGGCAAAATGAGTGAAGAAGTAAACCACAATACCTAAGGGTTGTAATAGCCTGCTAAATCTGATTTCTTAAAATGAAATAAAGGTGGTGAGAAAGAGAACCTAAAAGCACAGAGATAATGAAAGTTTGAGCTTCTCAAACTGGAACATTGTGCATTTCGCTCTTAGAAAAAAAAAAGTTTATATATCTGCTTTAGTAGCAAATAAGATCCAGCAATATATTGTAAAAGTTTTCATCAGAAGGATGGGTCAGCTATAGCTTCTTTAGTGGTAACTGGCAGAAAAGTTTTCTTCTAACACATCTATAAAGAGCCAAGAACACTACATATATAGTAAAAACTGATACTAAAAAAACCAGCCAGACTTGTTCTCCTGATATTTTGATGTCTAGCAATGGTCGCTTACATGGAAAAAAATTTAATGTTGGCATATGTGAATGGAAATGGATATAATAACTGGGTCATCTTCAAGACAGAATTTTAACATTAAGGTGGAAGTCTTGCTGTGCAAGCTTATTACCACAAACATGTAAGCATTCACCTACATGAATATTTATACACCAATTTTCTATGATCAGTATCTATGAATTTAATAGTACTTTTGCTATATGGAAAGAACTGGAGGATTTTTCCATGTAATACCAATGCACACAGCACATAGGCTTGGTGACTTCCCAATACAGAACTGTGTTCAGATTGTGTTGAGCACAAAAAGTAAGAGTGAATGGGGCAACATCAGACTGGTGACCTGTCACTAGTGGGATTCTGCAGGGCTTCAACCTCAGCCCCACGCTCTTCAACATCCTCATAAATGACTTGGAAACAAGTCTAGAGTGGATACTTAGGAAGTTTGCAGATGATACAAAACTGGGAGGTTCTGTTGACTCCCTCCAATACAGGGAGGTCCTGCAGACACTTCAACAAATCAGAGTGCTGGGCAACCACCAACCATGTGAAATTCAGTGGGAGAAAGTGCTGGATTCTGCACCTGGCATGGGACAACCCTGGATGTACAGACAGACTGGGAAGAGAAATGCTAAAAACAGCACTGCAGAAAGGGATCTGGGGTTCCTGGTCAATGACAAGTTAAGTCAGCAGTGCCCTGGCAGCCAGGAGGGACAACAATGTCCTGGGGGGAACCAGGCACAGCATCACCAGCCGGGAAAGGAAGGGGATTGTCCCACTCTGCTCTGCACTGGAGTGGCCTTACCTCAAGTCCTGTGTGCAGTTTTGGGTGCCACAATATAAAAAAAGACATTAAGCACCACAGTTAGTATGAACACTACATAGATGCAAAGAAAGAAAAGAAGAAAATAGAAGAAAACTTCTGAAAAAATGTTTGGGGATTTTTATAATGAATCATAAGATTGTATTAGGAGTTTACATTATCTTTTTATCATCAGACCTAGTCATAATGTTATGTAAAATTACATATTTTCTACTTTGAGGGACTCACTAATTTGTGTTTCATGAAAGTACTTTAGTTGCACTTTAATTACTCTTTCCTAAGACTGTTTCCTTTTCTTTAACCAGGGAGACTTTTGCTTCCCATATGGCTCATAGGACTTATTCTAACTTGAAATTTCCCAGCCCTTTAATTTCCCTCTACTGGATACATAGAAAACATTTATGTTAGAAAACAATAGTAAATTAAGTGATTATAAGAATTTTCTTGTGGTTTTATGAGAAGCTGTCTTTGCTCATCTCTTCACTTTTCCTCAAACAAGACAAAGTACATATAAAGGTCAAATTAACAAGGCATTCAAACATCACTTTTGAACTTCAGCTGTCTTTTGGAACTGTCTGCTGAGCCAAAAGAAGCTCTTACCATCTACTACAGATTGATCAGTTATGATATATAAACCAAGTGATTTCACTGGAGTCTTCATGTCCTGTTTAGTTCAATGTACTAAACTAATGCAAATATCGATTCAATATTAGCTCAATATGGCATGCTCTAAATAGACTTAGAACAAATGATTGAATAGGTTTAGCAAATAAAATCACTACTGAAACCCTACAATAAATTGCACAGGCCTTCATTTGGCTAGGCTTGCTCATTTGTTAAAACTAGAGGGACTAAAAAGATTTACTAATGAAAAGACTTCTTTTGTTGAAAGCTTCAAGGACATAATCAATATGTCAACCTTTTTCCTGCACTCTAACTAAGAAAAGCTTTGAATGAGATTATTTTCATAAAGAAAAAAAAAATATTTTGCAGCCCTTTCCACTAGCTATGCCTTATTGCTTACTAAAGTCCATTGATTTAAAGTCTTTTACTTTTTTGTCACATCCTCAAATAATGAGGAGTACTCAACATGATGGCTACATCTACTTCAGCAACTACCATGTGCAAATAAGTATGAATTTATGAAGAAAAATAGTTGACATTGAGGACTAATATACACACTGTATGGGGGGAAGAGGGTATGTAAAACTGACCCTCGTGAGTCCCCATGCCCTGAATATTCATTTGTGGATGCAGTGTACCAGGTGTGCTCCTGATGTGTATCTGTGGTTTAGCATCATTCAAGATGAATATATCTCATGAATTCCAAGATCACTCAATTTTAAAATTAAAATAATTTGAGAGTGAATCAGGAGACCCACAGCAAAAGATCTTCTGATCCAAACTAGAATGCTAATACAGATGCACTCAGAGTGGAAGGAATAAAAGCAGTATATCTTTCAGACAAGAGCAAGGTGAGTAGGAGTGTTTTCCAGTGTTCTTTGTTGTTGGTTTTTGGTTTTTGTTTTTTGGTGTTTTTTTTTTGGTTTTTTTTTTTTTTTTTTTTTTTTACTGAGGGATATCTCTACTTACTGGAAGGATCACCTTTAAAGGAAAACATTTATGTTCATCTTCTCACTGTCATAAAGCCAGAATCAAAGATGCCTGTAAGTGAAATGCTCCATATACCACTCATCTCCAAAGTGGTGAGTTTTAATGAATTAAATGTAGCACCTATTTTTCACACAGGGATATATCTGCTTCTTATCAGGGCATCTTCTATAGCCACTCAAATCATCCTTACGCTTATCCTGTCCTAATGCATCAAAAGGTGCCACAGATGCATTGCAACAAAGCCTTCCATTATATATAATCACAGTTCGAATTTCACAAAGTAATACATTTTTTATGTAATTATGCCTCTACTCATCCTACCATTGTAGACCTTTTCTTCATCTCAGTTTTGATGACACTGTATTTCATCTAACACTTGAATAAAACTTATGTCAATATATACTTTCTCTCAGCCTCACAGCATTTTGAGACTCCTATATGCCATTAAGCCTTATACTAACTGTGATGTGTCAGCTTTATTTAGATCTCTCTCTCCCTGCAATTTCTTTAATAGCTGTATTACACTTTTGTTCCACCAAGGAACAAGAATTTTTATTGCCTTTCAAGCAAATGGATTAAAAATATTTTTATTAGCTTCTCTCATAGCTGCATTCACCTCATTAATATTAAAAAAGTCAGTGTCATCATTTGTGTATATCTTTTTCAGCAGACTGTGAAAATTAAGATTCAGTTCTAGGTAAAAATATATGAAATTTTACTTAGTGAACAAGTTGACTTTTTCTTCTCAAACTCCCTTTTGAATTACTTTTCTAATGGAGAGAAGGGGAATCCAGCAGAAATGCTTTCTGCCCATCAGTCTGGCTTTCATGTATTGTGCCCTTGCATTTAAAAGAAGAATGAAATATGACATAAGGCAAGGAAATGGGATGCTGTTAAATTGTTGATTATATTCAGAGTATTTTTATACCTCTGCTCCAAGTGTAAGATGTACAGGCCAAACAATATCATAACATGCTCTGCTACTTAAAATTGCCTGCCAGAAAATTGCTGCAACGTTCTGGACCCTGGCCACATCCTTTCATGCACAAAATCAACCCTGAAAAAACACGTAGAGATGGATGGAAATAAGGGTACTATAATCCCTTTGTCGACACAACTCAGATCATCAATAGACACAATCTGATGAAAGGATGTTTTCTCCTTATATTACTGTCAATGCAGTCTCTGATAGCCCATTATTTGATGCAATCCCATTAGAAAGCCTGCAGCGATAGTAACAAAAGGAAATTAATGGAGACTGAACACTTTTTCTTGATGCAGCTGGATTGAATAAAGAAGAATTTCCTATGATACCTTCACAGCAGTCACCTGAGTGTTAATGAAGACCAAATAGTTTGGAGGAAAGAGCTGATATTGCTCCATGTGGGTAGAAATTTTCCAAATTTTGCTTGAAAAAAAAAAATTAACCTCATCATATTTCAAAACAGTTTGATGATTAACAAAATAGAACTTCATATTTTTATTGTCTTTGAAAGAGACACACTCTTCACTTTCTAATGTGCATAATGAAGAAAAAATGCAAGAGAGACAAACTGAAAAATAGATGACACTGAATATTGCTTTTCATTATTTATACCCCTGAATTGTTACATAATTAATAAGTAAAATTATATCTAAATAAAGAATTAACATGTTTCCTTTAAATAATTACACCCTAAATAATGTCCAACAAATCATTAAACAACAATAGGCCTTGTTTTCATTCTTTACAATTAAGACATCTCATCTAATTGCTATCAAGAATCAGAGCTATGAGTTTAATTGTAGTTCTCAAATTAAGGAAGTATCCATGAAAGCATGTGGCACACACACAGGAAGGCATTAAAGTTTCAAACAATCTCAGAGTTAAATTAAGAAGTTTGATTTAAAAACTTTTTAAGGTAAATGATGAAGTTTTTGATTGTCTTTACCAAACTTTATAGCAGGTTTTCTCATAAAAGCTGATGCAAACATCCTTGTCCCAGATGAGTGTCAGGCTGTGCTCCAGTGAAAATATTCCATCAGCGATCCCATTAATATGGGCACAGTGACATACAGTGTGTAAATACTGACATCACTTTAGGTGTGGAGAGAAGTTACCAACACAATTAATTAAAATCAGAAACATAAAGGCACACAGAGGGTAATGTATTCATCCAAGTTCAGGATAGGTATCTGTGGAAGAGATTGTTCCTGACTATGAGACCAAGCTCCCTCTCTGAAGTCCAGCAGAAGAGCACAGTGTGTTTTGTATAGCTTGTGTTCTTCAGGACCTGAACATTAGTGTAGTATTCCCCAGGGCTTTTTTGAACTTGAGAAATAGTTATCACATATGTATGTCTTCTTCATGGTTTTCATCAAGGAGGAACAATTTAACATGATTAAATTGCAAATATAAAAAAAAAAAAAATGTGTTACAGCTATGTTCACAGTAAAGCCTATTTCATACTCTCTCCTCAGAATTTTTGTCTCTGTTACAATAAAAGTTTACTTTATAAAAGGGATATAAAATATTGAGGTAAAAGCAAAAATCATGCTATTAAAATTGTGCTTTTCTTTGCTACTCTGTGAGATATTCCCTATATAAAATGAAAAATTGTTTGTGTCAATAAGAACTGTAAAGAAACAATTGTTTTCTAAAACCATCATCTTAAGTGATCATTAAGCCATATTTTCAATGTCTTATAAATAATACAGAAATATGTTTGTTAATAATTTACACAGAGACTTGACAGTTTCCCCCAAACAAATCAGTCATTATTGCTACCAAAACAATGTAACCTGGAACGAGCAGCATTGTTTTTGCTGTGTTTAGGGAGAAAGGAGTGGGCGATGTTCACCCCAATTATACTGACAAGAACAGAGAAAAACCAATGGCTGTTTTTCAATGTTTGACTACACACGTGGAAGAAGGAATAAAGCACTATAAAAAGTTGGTCTGTGACCAAAACCCATTTGTTGTACTGTATTTTCATTATCCACCTGTATTAATGTGATTGCATCATCACTCAAAAAACTGTTATATGTTTTACAGATTTATATTTATATCCAGTTTCTGTTGCACATATTTATTTAAAAACAGAACAAAATACACAAAGCAATTTTAAAATAACTGTGTACTCTTACCATAACAGATAACATGATTCATCAGTGGTGGTAGATTGAGCACTGAGAGGCTCTTCTACTTTTTCAATTTTGTCCTCACTGGCCCAATTCAGGAATATAACTCCTTGTGTCAACTTCATTCTTAAGTTCACATTATGTTCATGTCATTTATAAAGAACAAAGTCTGAGTACTGAAATGACAGTTTAAACAATCTGTTCCTTAGCCAAATCAAATGCATCAAGAGAAATGCATCAAAACAAAAAATATTACCACTGTCTTTTAAGCAATTGTGCATCTAGTCTACCTTTCTGTTTCTCCTACAAATGATGTTAGGTACCATATCCCAAAGGTTTATCACTATTTATTTCAGCTTTATGTGTAATACAGGTGTACAAAGAAACTCTGTTCATAAAAAGTGGTTGATAAAGGAAAATGCATCTTTTTTGATACATAGGCAGAGTATGCTTGGAAGTCATTATGAATCATCAACAAAATTCTGTGAACTGGTTTTGAGAACTGGTACAACAATAACTCAGAAGTGACTCTGTAATAAATAAGAATGAAGAAATCCCAGAGATATAATATATCAAGAAATCCCCTCTACTCAGCCCTAGCAAGGCTACATCTGGAGTCCTATGTCTTGTCCTGAGCTCCTCAGTATGAGAGACATAGAGCTCCTAGAGCAGGTCCAGTGCCGGGCAAAAAGGATGATGTGAGGACTGGAGCATTTCTCTTATAAGAAAAACCTGAGGGAGTTGTGCCTGTTCAGCCTTGAGAAGAGGACTGAGAAGGAACCTCATCAATGTGTACTAATATCTAAAGTTGGGGGTGCCAAGAGGATGGACCCAGGCTCTTCTTGGTAGTGCCAGCCTCTAGGACGTGAGGCAATGGACAGGAACTAATGTACAGGAAGTTCCACCTGAATATGAGGAAGAACCTCTTTACTGTGCGGGGGACCAAGCACTGGAAAAGGTTTCCTAGAGAAGTTGTGGAGCTTCCCTCACTGGAGATATTCAAGAGCCATCTGGACAAAATCCTATGCAATGTGCTCCAGGATGACTCCACTTGAGCAGGGAGGTTGAATCAGATGACCCAAACTGGATCCTTCCAACTTGATTGTTTCTGTGATTTCTATGATTTCTGTAATTTATGATCCCTTCTTACAAAGGATGAAAGTTTGACAAACATGTTATCGACAGGTAAAGACAAGAAAGAAATTAATATATTTGCTTACATCCTCTGTATAGATTTAAATAAAAATAATAGCATAAATATGTATGCATGAGAGTATAGCTCAAAACTCCTGAGTATTCCTAAATCCAGAAGCTATAATTAACTTGAGATATTAATTTGTCCTTAACTGTCTCTTAATTTGCATTTTAGTACTCAGAAGTGGATCTTGCTAGTGTTGAGGTTTTGCAGTGCAGCACTGTAATGAGGGGTCTAAGTTTTTATCCTGGGATCTGTTTATTCATTTGTAGCTGTGTATGGATCAAGGGATGAAGAAACAAGTGTAAACAAAGGATAATTGCACCTAGGTAAACACTAGTATCTTTTAAATTATGTAATTTTAACTCTGTGTGATCACCATTTTGATTACTTTCTAGAATAATTCTAGTGAAGGAAACTTACTGACAGAAACATCATGAAATGTTTTTGTAAGACAAATTTCAAAGTCAAAATAGACATCCCTGCCAGGAACATAATCCCTGGATTTATGTTTAGCCAGTAATAAAAGAAATGCCTATTATGATCAGATTTCTAATCTAAGTCACCCATACTTCACAATATGATCATTAAACATAAAATTTTCAAACAATCCAGTAAGCTGCAATGAAGTTTTCATATAACAAACATTTCTGTGTTTTCTCCTCATTTTTTATCCCATCCATGATGTCTATTAAGTCAGGAGAAACACAGTCTCTTTAATTTAAAGCCTCATTTCACAACTAACAAAACTAAGAAGCATGTTTTAGTGTGCTTACATAACGGAGTTAGCATCTTTTAATATGAATCAATAATGTATTTTACTATTTAATCTATTTACGCCTCTCCTCAAGCAAAAAAAAAAAAAAATTATATAACCAATTTGCTTTCACCTTCAAATTGTTGTTTCCCTAATATACCATGAAATGATTTTTTTATCAGAGTAAGAGAAACATTTAAATGCACAGGTGATGAAGACCAGACAACAGATCAGCAGACACATTTTCTAATGACATTTGGTGGGGTAAAACTACTACCAAAAGTTATAATAAAGGGTCTGAGCCTTTCAGAAGAAATATTAGCTGCTTAGAAACAGGTTGCACCTGGGAGTCTGAGCAGACTTGTGAAAAATGGTGAGGGTAAGTAAAGCCAGTTGACTACAGAAGAATTTTGGGAGGAGAAAAAAGGGAATTAGCTAAGTACATTTTGCATTCTTGTTTTTGTGTTGTTTTAAGCACTCAGTCTAAATATGAAGTTGTGTTCATATATAGAATACAGAAGACATAAGCATGGAAAAACAGGAAGACTAACCTCAAAATGTTGAAAAAATAGTAAGATTTTTTTTTTGCAGTACAAGAGGAACAAAAAGGGAAATATTCATGTCAGAACATGGGTGGCCCTTGGGAAGTTCTCTCTTGAATTAAAAACTTGCTGATAAAGGATACTCAGTAAAAGCTAGTGAGAACTGTAATAAATCACAAGGATGAGAATATGATTGGCAAAAACTCCCAAAGGATGAAACACCTGAAATACTGACTTCATATGAAATTCCCCTTCAAACTGCCAAATGCTGTCCTACCTTAAGACAGATGATGGGGTTTCAATTATTAGAAAATATTCTAGGCCACTTTATGAGATGCCAAGCCATCAAATCAAATATCTGTACTAAGCATATCAGTAAGAATAGTCTGGAAACATTAGAATTACTGAGATAATAATGTTTGCTGACTACTGAATTCAAGGTAAAAAAATGTTACCCAGACATGACCAATTTGCAAAAGGATCTCATAATATGGGAAATTATGTAATAAAACAGTAAATCATTTCAACATACATGGATGTGAAATGTCATACCTTCAAAATGAGAGCCCTAGTTTTACATAACAGAAGATTGGCTCTGAACTGGATAACACCACTCCCAAATTAAAACTTGGGCAGAAGGTGAACAGATGTCAGAAATCAACCTGATATGAATAGAGGACAAAATAGAAAAATCCTTCATAGCATCATAGAATGCTTCTGATTGGAAGGGACCTTGAAGATCGTCTAGTTCCAACCCCCTGCTGTGGGCAGGAATACCTTTGGCTTAACCAGGTACCCAGATCCCCATCCAACCTGGGCTTGGACACAGTTGTGTGTCAACTTTCATCTTGATCAGCTCTTGCGGGTTTGGGGCTTCCCTCTCTGAAAGAGTATACTAAAACTGGCACATTCTCAAAGAATGTAATAGCAATAACCACAGGGATGAAGCAGCTGATGTTTGTGTAGTGGATAGGCTAGAGTGCTGCCATGTAGAGAAACAAAGGATAACTCAGGTATGAAGAGAGAGCAGTCTAGAAAATTGTGAGAATTGTAGATGACTTTATCTTCCACACCTAATAACAACCCCAGAGGTTATTACATGAATCCAAGTAACATTCAAAACACACTGAAAGATGTGATTCTTCACAGACAATCTAATAAGACATGAAACTCCCTACCACGTTATTCTGAATTCTGAAAACTGCAAAACCAATTAGATGAAACCCTAAAATAAATTTTAAAATTTAAAAAAAAGGTCAAGGACTATTTACATACAGATAGCAGTTCTGGTTCAAGACGTTGCTAAGATAAAAACAAACCTGGTGTCTAGATGAGTCTTATTATATAATTTATTTGTCCTAGTGCTCTTTCCAAAGTATCTAGTTCATTCTTGAAACTAGGATTGAGGGTTTCTGCACATCTGATCTGAACTGATATGATTGGTCTTAGGTGCCTATGAACCAATAAAGTTAAAATATGTAACCATCCTTTAATTCTTTTTGCACACAATTTTTCCAAAAAGTACTATACAAAATATTGCAGTCTCTAATAAATCCTATTCTTTCTGTTTGACCTCTAGTTCATTCAGTAAACTGGATGGATGTCTAAAATTTTAAAAAGTATATCATCATGTTGCTTATCCCACAATTTGCCCTAATTCTGCATCTTTTGGGTAGGCTTGGTATTATTGTTTTCAGAGTGAAAGATTAGTCTGTAGCAAAAAAGGCCTGTTATTTGGAAGGATACATCTGTCAGGCAGATGGGATCTAGTAGATGTCAAACTACCTTACTCTGGTGCCCAATCTGAAACCATAAGCACCTATCTTCAGCTCATCAGTTTGCTAATTGTGCCAGTTAACTAATTATAAGAGTTGATGCTGTTCATAGATGGTTGACAGCATATGAGAGAGAGTAGGACTACTTGCACTCACCTATTTAGGTGCATGACCTCGGTATATGACAATGCTGTAAAGTAATGCTGTGGTTTAACCCCAGCCAACTAAGCCACACAGCCACTCACTCGTCCTCAGAGGGACAGAGAAGAGTATTGGAGGAGTAAAAGTGAGAAAACTCATGTGTTGAAATAGAGACAGCTTAACAGTGAAATCAAAAGCCACATGCACAAGAAAAATAAACAAGGAATTAATTCATTTCTTCCTCTGGGCAGGCAGATGTTCAGTGATCTCAGGAAAGCAGGGCCCCATCACACGTAACAATGTCTTGCAAAGACAAATGCCATCTCTCCAAACATGTTCTCTCCTTCCGTATTCTTCCCACAGTTTTGTATTCTAGGCTTGATGACATATGGTACATTCTGCCCTTTGGGCAGTTGGGGTCAGCCATCCCAGCTCTGTACCCTCACAACTTTTACCCAAGCAGAAGAGGCCTTGACTCAGTGTAAACACTGCTCAGCAGTGACAAAACCATCTCTCCATTACCAGCACTGTTTCCAGCACAAACCCAAAACACAGCACCATGGCAGCCTGCTACTACAACAAACATTACTTCTACCCCAACCAAACCCAGCACAGGTAAAAACCACTTGTAGTAAGAAAATGTTCAAGACCGCTTCATTTTAAACACTGGATTAAAACTTGCAGCATATTAACTTATCTGCAAAAATGTTAATGGGCTTTAATAGGACTAGAAGAAATAGAAGTGACAGAATTTTCTGTCCACTGGAAAAAAACCACTAGTATTTAAAATGTTTCTAAACTAATGGAGATAGCATTTATCAGCTTTAGTCAATTGACTTCACCGGGATGTGCCAATAAAAAATGGGAGTAACACTGATGGTAAGCCAGGTCTTAAACTTATATATCAATAGCATCACATCAATCAGAGGGGTTTTATGCTGTCATTTTTTCCCATTAATCATCTCAAAGATTCAGAGGGCTCTGTTCCACATATGTTCTAGTAGCCCACATGTAACCTTGCTTTCTATTTATATATGTATGGCCATTAGTTAGAGGATGTGGTTTTGAAAATGCTCAAAAGCTGCTGATCTTTTTGAAAACAAAGAAATTAAGAAAAATTCCTATAAATTGTGAGAAAAATAAAGGATGTCATGTCTATAGGCAAGTTTCTTTTTATGGAGGACAGAATATGCAGGAACTCAATACAATGAGAAAGATAATAAAATAGCTCCACAGCAGCTAAGACTTCTTACCTAAGCTGTATTGTGTTGAATTTGTATGTATTATGATGCTGAGTGAAACCATTTTCCTCAGAATAAATTGACAGTAAAATACAAGTACTTTGACAGACTGGCAGAGGTAAATACATTACATTTGATAAAAAATTCCAAAATGATCTATTGTTTCATTCCCTCCCCTACTTTTGTTAAAAAAAATGAAGGTTTATACCTTATTAATAATTCTCAAGATGATATTTTTGTGACATTTTTAGAAGCAAGTTATTTTTCATAGTATTCCAAAGTGCAATCTATTCAGTTTGTAAAAAGAAGTGACACAGATGTGATGGATCCTGACACTTGTCAATTATAATAATACAATTCCAGGCAAAAAGAACTCTTTTTCCACATGAAGTACTCTAATACTACTGAATTAATTTGCGCATGGAAAAGATGTGCAAAAAGAGAAAGAGGTAGGAATCCACTGGACAGCTGGCAATTGAGGATAAGGAAAATATTTGAGGACAAGTAAATCACAGTAATATATCCAAACCTATGAAAGTCATAGAATCAAAGAGAGGCTTGCATTGGAAGGGACCTTAAAGATCTTCTAGATACCTTCCACTAGACAAGGTTGCTCAAAGTCCAATCCAATCTGACCTTGAACACTTCCAGGGATGGAACATGTACATATCTGGGAAACCTGTTCTGGTGCCCCCACCACTCTCACTCTCTCAGTAAAGAATAGGAGTCAAGACAGAACAAGATAGAAGTTATTTTAATAATTCTTGTGGAGCTTTGTAGCTTTCATGAATGAAAAAAAAGAAAAAAAAAAGGGAGAATTCTAAGCACCTCAATCAGGTTTTCTAACGTACAACTTGCGTGTGCCATGGGGTTAAGCTCCTTATTGGAATACCAAAGTGATATTTTCAGAATATTAGTTTCCACAACTGCATGTGAGGCAGAGTAACAAACTGAATCCTTTTGCTTAGGAACTTCCCCTTATAATGACCAGATGTTCAAAATTACAAAATGTAAAGGTTCTATTTGATCATAATAACAGTACTTTTGAAGAGTATGAATACTGCCTTCTATAATGTTTTTCTATGATGGACAATTCCTACATGGATTTAAATTTATATTTTACTTAGTATTATCTGCTACAGTCACCTACTGACAGCTCAGATTTATTCATGCCATTTGGCTCATACAACAGTTCCTCCTGCATTGTTTCTATAATGAGCTAATAACTTCCCTCTCATTAAAAGTCAGTTTTACTCCTTTCTCTTATATGTCACACTTCTGCTCCCACTTATTCTCAATCCTTATTTTCAGTAACATGATCAGTTTCACTTGGGTATTGTTCTCAAAGGGTATTCAGTTTACAATCTAAATAATTATTAAGTGAGGTATTTTTCCTTGCAAGTTAGAATACATGAATGCTAAGGTTTTCTTGATTTAATGTTCCTCCTCATATAAGTCTGGTGTATGACCATGTTAGTCATTCAAGGAAGTAAAACCTGTGAAGATGTTTTAGCTTTCTTTCTTCAGCTATTTCACCAATGAATAAGAGATCAATGTTAAGACATCTTTGTGATCTTGAGTTATATTCGTGTTGTAAGAAACTAGTAAGGATTAGAAGAAAATGCATCTCTTACATATTTCCTTTTCTTCAACTGAATTATATAAAGTGTTGATTTTGTAATGACTGGTCTGAATATTTTGTACAAGGAATGTAAGCTTAAGGGGTACAACTTTGATTCTGTTAGGGAATGAGGGAGCTTTGCTTTAATTCTAGTCAAGTTATGACTTTAATTTAGAAACCTATCAAATGATAAAAATGGCAATATATTGATTGATTCAAAAATAAGATTTATTTTCTTCTTTCTCTGCCTTATTTTTATTTCTGTCATTAATTCTCCTTATGTAGGCTTATATGCATCTATATACCTATATCTATTTACATACCCATACATGCAGATATATGTTAATACAAGTGTATATATACTTATATATGTATTTGTATATAAACTGTGTGCAAAACACACATCCATCTGTTGTCAGATTTTTTAATTTGTTCTATATTGAATATGGTGGGCCTTTATCCAAATATTAACATACACATAACTTGAATTCATGAATGCAGTCTCAGTTTCTATATGGATTAGTTTTAAAAAATCTTAATGAAACCATGATCTTCAGTATTTTTTTCTGAAAGCATGCTCTAGTGAGTAATAGAGTCACAGTCTGTGTTTTTGTGTGTTCTTTGCAATAAAAGTATTATTTTAATTTTTGCCACTAAATTTTAGAGTGCAACATGGATCTATGATCAGTTTAAGCATGAATGAATATATTAAACAACATTTATTCATTTCACATTTATTCAAATTCACATTTATTTAATGTGAATAAATAAATTCACATTATTTATATGTGAATAAACTTACAAAATAAAATTAGAATTTACAGATTCAACAGCCAAAAGAAATACCACTGAAGGCTTTTAAATTTGTTTGATCTGTTTCAATCAGTCCTTAAACCTTCTTATAACACATAATTAAGACAGATTGCTTCTGAAGGTAGTCCATGATTTTGAGCATTTTCCAAATAAATATCCCAGAAATTCTGTATGCAACAATTGATAAAGTGGGACATCAGCTGTTACTTGGGACTCCTACATTTATAGGTGCAAATTTTACACTTTACTTTTCTACTCATTAACAACAATTCATCATGCAAACATTTACTTAGTTTTGTTCAATTCTCCTACTCTCCTTATTTATTTACTTCTAAGAGCTCAAGACCAAAACACTCTGAGTAAAAATTAGGTTGTTACATATATTCTTTTCCTCAAAATACCTCAGAAATGTTGTGCTCATTAGCTGTTCATTTTTATTTGCATTTTCACTTCTTCTCAGCTGTCCATTTGAGTTGGTCTTCTCTTGTATATTACTCTTATAAAAGAGGGCCTATTTTCAAAGACATCATGAGAAATTCAGTTTAATTTCTGCAATCTAGTGCAAAGGATTTTGACCAGATACTTGACTGAAAAAATTTGTATCACTCTTAGGATGTGGCTACCTAAGCATGGGAGAATTTATACAGTTATAGCTTTTCCTGTATGTGTTTTGATACTTGGCTTCTGATCTCAGTACAGAATGAGATGTTATATCTGGTCATATGAAATATATTAAGATATTTGAATAAATAAATATTTCAACTAGCTCCATTGATGCAAATCACTGATAAACTTTTTTCTTGTAATTCAGTAAAGATCCCTGAAGTTTAAACAATTTGTAGAAGACAGCAGATTAAAAATATGTAATAGTCTCCACTTACAAAAATAAAGATGAGTTGCATTGTTTAAATAATGCATAATTCAAGTTGGTGTCTAGTTTTTCGATGACTTTATGAAAATATTTCTGTTTGACATTCAATTTTTGAACTCAACATTTAAAATCAAGTAACATGAATATATATTCAGAAGAACAGATCCTGAGCTATCCTTACCACAAGCATTATAGAAAAGACCAATCATTAGAAGTTATTAAACTTGGTCCACAGCTATCCAAAGTGGGGTTTTTTTGGTAATTCTATCTTTACCTAATTCATAATGTCATAAAAATTTGTCGGTCTTTCCTTTAAAAGATTTAGTTAAGCACAGACTCTGATTCCCACCGTTACATGTCTAGTTTATTTTCCACAAAACTTCAAATTTACTTGGAGCTTGTCTATGAGGACATCATGGGTAACAGTGTCGAGAGCCTTACTGAAATCAAGACAGACAGTATCCACTGCTCTTCCCTCCTCTATCCAACCCTTGTGCCATCATAGAAGGCAATCAGGTTAGTTAAGCACAGTTTCCCTCATGTATTCATCAGCTTTCAGCTGCTTCTATATACAAATCAAAGAAAGGGTACAAAGAGCAGAAATGTTCTATATATATTTCTAAAGGTTTTTTAAAAATAGAACATGACATGTTTAAGTGAAAAAGTTAATGCTTGAGTTGTAGTAGATGAAAGTGTTGTAGCATCAGTTTAACATGATCCCAGATAAAGTTGTGCTAAAAGAAAGTGATAAAAAAATTCCCTGGCTGAATGCTATATTAAAAGTTCTTCCAAGAAATTACCTGAGGGAATCTGATTGTATTGCTTTTCCTTTTGATAAAATTTGATAAGGTCATTTGGTGCCAAATACCTATTACTCCTAAGCAAGATTAAAGTTTTTTACACAGAGTGTCGGGTGAGGGATGAAAAGCTCTTTGAGGAGTTCCCAAAACTATTAATGAATATTTGAGAAATTATTTTATAACTCAGGTTTTCTTTGCTGCTCTAGGGACGTTATTTGCCCTACCTAAACTAGCCTTCACTGCAACAGTGCTAACACAGCAGTGTATACTTGTACTGAAATAGGCCCTGTCTAAATTGAGGATTTACAGGATTAAACTGATCCAGTGGAAAACTTTGTGCTAGCAAAATACTTCCGCATTAAGATAACAGTTGAGCAGTTTTTCAACTAAAAAAAAAAATTAAAGAAAAATGCAGATGCTGGAAATGCTGATTTTGAAAATAGATATGAGGTTTGTTTAAAAATTCTGTCTGGGCCAAAACTGTCGGATTATTATTAAAACATTATTTACCTTTTCTTGAAGAGCCAAGAGAACCAAGAGAATATAGTTCTATTGTAGGACATTTTTTCTTCTCTTCCATATACTTCAAAATCTACATCCTATCAAGACACATTTATGTTTCTGAGTGAAATGGAAGCTATTATTTAATGGGAATCAAAAATTTCAGCTCTATATTCCTACCAAATAAAAGTGTATTTATTTATCTATTGGTCCTGAGCCCTGATAAATAAAAATTTATTTTACTAGGTAGGACAGGAAACAATTATCAATAAATACAGTACTGCTATGTACTGATCAGTGACTTGCCTGCAGTGACAGGGAGATCCAAACAACTGACTGTATTGGAGGCTGAGATTAGCCTGACAGGACACAAGAAGTAGAATGTGCAGGTTTTGTCTGGGGTAGAGTTAATATTCTTCAGAGTGGCTGGTGTGGGGCTGTGTTTTGGATTTGTGCTGAACACAGGGTTGATAATACAGAGATGTTTTTGTTATTGCTCAGCAGGGCTCACACATAGCCAAGGCCTTTTCTGCTTTCCCTACTGCCCTGCTGGTGAGGAAGCTGTAAGTTCATGGGGGTGGGAGGAGACATAGCCAGGAGAGATGACCCAAACTGACCAAAAGGATATTCCACTCAGTACAGCATCATGCTCAGCATACAAACTAGGGGGAAGTAGGAGGAATGGGGGAACATTTGGAGTGATGGTGTTGGCCTTCCCAAGTCCCTGTTACATGTGATGGGGCCCTGCTCTCCTGGAGATGGCTGAAAACCTGCCTGCCCATGGGAAGCTATGAATAATTCCTTATTTCACTTTACTTGTGTGCATGACTTTTGCTTTCCCTCTTAAACTGACTTTATCTCAACCCATGAGTTTTCTACCTTTTACCCTTGCTATTCTCTCTTCAAATCTGCTGTTGGCTGGGTGGGTGAGCATCTGCACAGGGCTTGGCCTCTGGCTGGGGTTAAACCATGGCAGTCAAAGAAACAGAAAAGGAGAGTGGCAGAGGGAAGGATGTACTCCACAAAAGTCAACGTCCCTGTATGAACTTGTGTAGCATCAAACTAGCTGTGTAGTCCTGCTTTTAATCTTAAGATTTTCAACTCTTTTTCTTGTATGCTATTTCCTCTTTCTCTTCTTTCCACTTCTTCCTGTCACATATAAAATCTTTGATTAGTGCTTTAAAAACACAGAAAAAATATTCAAAAATCAATGACTTTGTAATTTATCACCAAAATATCTGTACTTCATTTAACATACTGAAGTATCACTCAGAGCAGAACATGAGAAAGTTTAAGTGGTTTCAGCATTCACAAAACCAGGAAATATAGCAGTATCAAAATCACATTTCCTGTGATGAAAAATCTTTATAGGCACTTCATAGGTCCTTTGTATTGCATTTTAGTGAGCCAGGCTCCTCTTACTTCTGTTGACTCAAAATACCTACCCCAGAAAAGACAAACATGTCACTATATTCCTCATGGAATTGTAGTGACCAGTCTCTGTTGTACAGTCCTAGTTTTCTACTCTGCAAAGCATAGCTTACCTGTAAGGGTATTTGCATGATGTATGGGGAAAAATAAGTGAGCTAAGTACTTTTTATATCTGAATTTTTAATTTTCAATCCATCTCCACTGTTTTTCACAAAAACTTGCACATGGAAGACTACATTTCACTTATGTAATAAAAATAAGCTCAGCACAAATGCAGATTTAGATGCTTTGTAGACACAGAAATAAATGCATGAAATAATGTTTCATGTGGTGAAAACAAAAGAAAAATCATTAGCTGAGGATATATTTGCTTCAAACTCTTCTCATCGTTCCATATAAAAATTAATCACCTGCTTCTCTGCTATACTGATTACCAAGTAGTCTATAAAGTGATTTCTATTGGATGCAAGTGTAACAGTCTTTCATGATAAGAAAAAATGGTGTTAGATTTTTGAAAGCTGAAGCCAGTTCTGATTCCATCACTGATGGACTTGCCTGATTTAATCAGGGTCCATTCTTCATTAATGTGATGATTAAAAGTTCAGATTCTCATATCTGGAGTGGCAGAGATGGGCGCTGTGAGATGTCCCGCACAGTGATGGGCCCACATCCCAGGTGATGATACCCAGTGCTATATAGCAAGTAATAATGTACAACTTAATTAATTGCCTATTCTCACTCAAAATCAAATCCCTCAAGATACACACTGAACCTCCCTATCCTCCTGCATTGCACACAAAGTGCACTCACATCCTTGAGAAAAAAAAAATCCCAAGCATAGTTTTTCCTTTGTCTGAGGCAGGAACAACTCAATCTGTTTTCTTCAGCATATTTTTAATATGCACTACAGAAAATTTACATTAGTAAATTTGCAGATGACACTAAGCTGGGAGCTTGTGTCGATCTATTGGAAGGAAGGAGGGCCTTGCAGAGAGACTGAGATTGGTTGGATAGATGGGCAGAGTCCAACAGCATGATGTTTAATAAGTCTAAGTGCTGAGTTCTACATTTTGGCCACAAAAATCCCCAACAAAGTTACAAGCTGGGGACAATGTGGCTGGACAGTGTTCAGGCGGAAAGGGACCTGGGGGTGCTGGTCAACAGCCAGTTGAATATGAGCCAGCAATGTGCCTTGGTGTCCAAGAAGGCCAATGGCATCCCGGCCTGCATTAGGAATTGTGTGGCCAGCAGGAGCACAGAGGTCATCCTTCCCTTGTACTCAGCGCTGGTGAGACTGCATCTTGAGTGTCCAGTTCTGGGCCCCTCATTTTAGGAAGGACGTTGAGAGGCTTCAGTGCATCCAGAGGAGAGCAATGAGGCTGGTGAGGGGCTGGAAACACAATCCCTGTGAGGAATGTTTGAAGGAGCTGGGGTTGTTTAGCCTGGAGAAGAGGAGGCTCAGAGGTGACCTTATTGCTCTCTACAATACCCTGAAAGGTGGTTGTAGCCAGGTGAGGGTCGGTGTCTTCCACAGGGCAGCAACTGACAGAACAAGAGGACACAGTCTCAAGCTACGTCAGGGAAGGTAGAGCTTGGATATTAGGAAAAAAAAATTCACTGAAATAATAATAAAACACTGGAATGCTCTTCCCAGGGAGATGGTGGAATCTCCATCTCTGGATGTGTTTAAAAAAAGACTGGGCATGGCACTTGGTGCTGTAGTCTAGTTGAGATGTTAGGCATAGGTTGGACTCAGTGATCTTAGAGGTCTCTTCCAACCTCATTACTCTGTGATTCTATGATTCTGAGAAACTTTATCCCTTTTGACATACAGTACATAGAAATTTTGATTATGCAGGGCCCACTAGATCCTCTATTGCTGACTAATCATGTGGCTTTTGCTAAATGTGTATCCTGATGCTTGACGGTTCCACTATCCATTACTCTCAGAGTAGTCTTTAATAGTGCACTGTATTGCTCAATCTCTCCAAAGGCTGGTGCATCATAGGGAATGAGATATACTCACTCAATTGAGCTCTTTGCCTCAAGTATTTATGAGCTTGTTTCAAAAATGAGCCCCGTTGTTGGACTCAGTTCTTTCTGTGTACATGTCACTATAAGTCTTGCTTTTTAAAGTTCAGGATGGTTCCAGGCAGTGGAAGGTGGCACAGGATATCCTTCCAGCCATCTGGTTGTGGCTTCCACCATTGTAAGCACATGGCACTTGAGGTCACAGGTTTGGGGGAGTGTGATAGAGTCTTTCTGCCAGGCCTCCCCATATTCATGTTTCAGCCATTGTCCTTGATACTAGGGAGTCTTTATAGTATAAAATTTCACATTCATAAGCTGAACCATGGTGTCTGTGGTTAAGTCTAATTAACTCAGTTGGTTAGAGCATGGTGCTAACTACACCAAGGTCATGGGTTTGCCTCCCTGTATAGGCCACTTGCTTACCAGCTGGACTTGATAATCCTTGTGAATAGCTTCCAACTCAGAATATTCTGTGATTCTGTGAAAATATGCCCCTTGATCACAAGTCCATATATATGTTGCATCTCTTTCTTCATGACCCTGGGTGTCATAGACCCTCTGAGCTAGAAATAAGTCATTCATGTTTCCAGTCAAGAGCCACCTAAGCCACTTCAGTCTTACCAACCTAACCCACCTGCTGGTTGTCTTGGTGCTCTTCAGTGACCCAACTCTTGTGTGCCTGAGTATCCACATGATGGACCTTCACAACCAGGTTCTTCACCCAAGCAGCAACATTTTGCCACAGCTCAGAGTGGTTTAGTTCTTGCTGCCAGCTGCTCTACCTCCACTTCTGTAACCACTCTCACAGGGCATTTGCTGACACCCATGAGCCAGAACAAAGAGAGAATATTAGCCGTTTTTCTTGGTCAGCAATGTCTAAAGCTAGATGGATGGCTTTCACCTCTGCAAACTGACTTCAAACTGATTCACCTTCTCCTTCAGCAGTTTCTCTGATGTGTCATATGGGACTCCATAGAACCGTCTTCAACCTCCAATGCTTTCCTACAGTACAGCAGGACCCATCAAGTCTTCTCACTTCCTGGTAATTTATTACACAGTGGGGCTTCTTCAGAACAGGTCACTGTCCTCTGGTGGCATTCCCAAGTCTTTGTCTCCTGGCCAGACACACCACTTCTAGGATTTGTGAATGACTGGGGATTATTATTTGAGAATATTGTTTGATCAGTGCAACTCAATTCGTGCTTCAGTACCAATCACTTCTGAAGCAGCTCAAACCCTTTTGTAAGCTGCCAGTATCTCTGCAGTTGGAGTGCAATGGCTTCAGATCTTCTGTATTCCTGACTCCATAAGCCTAGGGGTAAACCTCTGGTGTTCCCTGGTGTCTTCTGCCAGAGGCCCCAGATAGGGCCATTCTTTCCAGGTGCAGTGTAGGGAACATTTCTTGCATCTTGCCCTGTCCTGACTAGCCCAAGGGCTACTAATGAACTAATTAATGCTTGATTTGTTCAAAGGCTTGTCATTGCTGAGGGGTCAATTTGAAATAATTTTTCATCTAGGTAATTGGATAGAAACAGCTTACAATCAGACTGCAGTGTGAAATGTGCATTCTCCAAAAGCCCACAATGGACAAAAAACACTTGTGTTTCTTTTACCTTAGTTGGTGGAGACTTTGGTGTTATCTTGTTCTTCACATTCACTGGCATCTGACAACATACTTCTTGCCAGTTTATTCCTAAAAACTTTATCTCTTGTGCAGGTCCCTTGACCTTTGGTTTATGGCAAAATCACATTTCAGAAAGATTTGGGCTATTCTTCCTTTTCTCAAAAAGCTTCTGTTGCTGTATCACCCACCCCATACTGGGCACCAAGAAAGACAACTGTGGCTTAACCCCAAACAGCAAGTACCACATGTATGCTTGCTCACTACCCTCCCCACCCTGACCCCACAGAATGAGGAGGAGAATAGAGAAAGGGTAAAACTCATGGGTTGAGATAAGAACAGTTTAATAATTGAAATAAAGAAAAATATACTACTACTACAGCTACTACATACTACTACAACTACTACTTTTAATTGCATTGCAAGGGGTTAGAGAGAGTGAGAAGCCAGGAAAAACAAGTGATGCACAACACAATTGCTCACCACCCAGTGACCAATGCCCAGCCAATCCCCAATAAGCAACCTTTCCCTCATGGATGATCTTAGGTGCCAGGCATGACATTCTATGGTATGGATTAACCCCTTGACCAGTTTGGATCAGCTGCCTCAGCCGTACTCCCTCCCAGCTTCTTGTGCAATTTTTCACTGTCAGAGCATGGAAAACTGAAAATCAGAGTAAGCACTACCTAACAACCACTAAAATACCAGTGTGTTATCAACATTATTCTCATGTGAAGTCCAACAGACAGCATTGTTCTAGCTACTAAGAAGAAAATTAACTCTACCTCAGCCAAAACTACGGCACAGAAATAGAAAAATTAACATGAACTAATGTTTCATGTACTGAAAACTAAAGAAAAATCATTGACTAAAAATGTACTAGCTTCTAACTCTTCTAATATTATCACTCCATATAAAAACGCATCACCTGCACTGTTTGCCACACACTTAGCAAGTGGTCTACAAAGTACTTTCTATTAGGTATAAGACACTTCAGCTTAAGAGAAGAGTGACTTTTATAGCAACCCTAATGAAACTTTTTGAACCTTTGTGGATAATGTTTTACAGAAAATGGATAAAAGTGGCTGCATGTTTAAAATGTTTGCAGGATATTTAGGATGCAGTAATAATTTCCATTATGGAATACAAAATAGAGTTTTCCAACATATGCAAATTGAAAATTTCAACATTTTTCTGCCTGGCTGATACCATCTACAGGAAATAAAGAGCTGAAGTAAACATCCAGAGTAAAGGGATGTGGTGAAACACAGCTAGACCCATCAGAAGAGAACAACATTTTTGAAGGCAAAAATCAGAGTTTTTTGCCTGAGCTTTGTCTCTTGATGAGGACAATTCAAAGCTTCCAAAAGATATATTCTGACATGGATTCAGATTGCAAGGATAATAAGGAAGCTATTGCTTGACACTCAAGACAAAAACAAATATTCTGATTACTTCTATATTAAGATTGATTTGTTATGGGGTATATAAAGAAAACATATGACAGTTTACATAAGCATGTACAGAGACTTTAAAACTATTTCAACTTATTGTAACTTTTAGGAATGCACTTCAGTTAGGAGTCACTGCTCTTTGTGCAACCTCATTGCAATTTTAAGGTCAAATTCCTAAATGAAGGTCAGAAGCTTCCTGAAAGGAAATTATTTGGATTTCCTAAAAATATTGTATGGCTAAGACATTGCTGAGGAGTGACTGCTGCTCAAACTGTGGTATTGATGTTCCAATTACCTTTTTCTGTTTTGCTGACTCCACGTCTATTAGCTGGTAGCTGATAACTGTACACCTGGAGGATCAATGGGCTTGCTTCCTATGATGATGATAATATGGTTGACCTAATGTCAAATGCATGTTATATTTGACTAAAGGCAGCTGAAAAGACTGACTTTACCACGTTCTTGCTGTTGCTTGCTGGGTAAGGCACAACTATAAGAAGGTGGGAAGAGGCTGGATATTTCTTGTGACCACACCAAACCCCAGACAGAGACACCATTGCCCATGAGAGACTGGAATTTTCTAAGGTGGCAAAAGTGCAGTTGTGAGCCAGACTTTGGTGTGATAAGAAAAAAACCAACCTAAAGAGCCAGTTATGACTGTGTGGAGCCTTTACCAGCCTAAGATGCCCTTGACAACTGCTAAATGAGAGCAAGTTTGAGGCGATAACTTTCCGAATTACAAAGTGTAAGACTGAGATGAAGGGAGGAAATGACTTCCAGAACCTGTATCTGCTGGCAAAACTGACTTTTTTTAAAATTCAAAATTAATGTCAATATAAAATATGCTGCAATATAACATCATTAAATATGAAAAGCTTTCTGATATCTCTCTGTACCTTACTTTAAGGAAAATATAAAGTTTTACCTCAATGCTTTTGTTGCTGTGGGGTCTCAGAACGTAAGAAATGTTCACACAGGAAATTCCTATAAAACCAAGTGTACTGAAAAGTATTCAGAATTAAATTGCTAGATTTAAAATAGCAAATGTGTTTATACTATATAGAATTAAATTACTCTATTTAAAATAGCAAATATATTTATATTATGGGGGTTTTATCAGTTGTTCTCTTTTCCACCATGTCAGCACACAGCACTGTACTAAAATACCAGGATAGCTAGGGCATTCTATGCAGTCTGTCAGCTTGCAGCTGCAGATAACTTTCATGTTCTTCTTCTACAGTGCACATCATTTGACAGAACAATTTTTCCTGAAAACACTGTACTCAGAGTGAAGCAGAGAAGTTCGATTGAATGAGCTTGGATATTGCATTTTAAATAATTTCTTAAGTGAGACTTTTCAAAGCAATATTTTTTACCATTACATTCCTGGTAAGCCCACAGGACTTGGAAATGTGCCTGAAAATTGGGATTCTCAATTCTCTGTCATTTGATATTACCCCAAAGAGGTAACACAGCTAATTAAAGTGACTTGAACATTTGCAAATCCACTCTGCAGATGAAGTTGACTAAAAGACAGTAGGAAGCACTAATCCTACTGCTAATGACACAGCACTGGGGGACAGGAGAATAGAAACCTGGCTGGCACAACAGTAAGCTGAAAGCAATTATCAGCACTGAAAAAAATGGGTATTTCAAATACCAGAGACATAAGCAGTTTTCTGACACCCTTAGCATTATGCAGCCTAGCAGGTATCAAAAATCTTCTGGGCTCCTTCACAGATTACACTTTAATTTATTTGGAAAATAATAAACAGGTATAATGTAGCTGTCAAACAATTACATCCTCCTTACCATGATACCATGATATTTCCTTAACATGATACTTATATATACCCGGGTGATGTATTTTAGGGTGTTTGAGATGGAAGTATTCTTTGCAATACCTACATGGCTTGAATTGTAGTCCAGTCTCTGACAATACCAAAGGGAATCAGGAATTAGTTGTTCACCATACCATGGAGGAAAAAGCAAGAGAGTGGTAGAAATACAAGTTTGGGGTTTATTATTTCTTTGCATTTGTATGTTTATTTGTTTGTTTGGTTTTGGTTGGTGTTTTTTGTTTGTTTGTGGGGTTTTTTTATTTTTTATTTTTATTTTTTGCTCTGGTTTTGTGTTTTGTTTGTTTCTAAGTATTTTTGCAAACATTCCTGGAAGCAGTGACAATAGGCATTCCAACAATTTATATTTAATAAAAATAATCTTCCACCCTAAATTCATATTTTACAGACGCAGCAATGACATAAAAACATATAAAATAAGTGCTTTGAATATAGATAGACTGCACAGATCACAGCATGTGGAAAAAAATTAATTAGTATTTCTCTGTGGCATAAAATATCAGAGAAAATAAGCACATTTTTCAAATGTGGGAGACATTACATATCATCTGAAATTCTACCTATTTCTCATATTCTCTTCAGCATACATTCATACAGACAAATCTTCTCAGAAATTATGAAACTGATTGAGCATGACAGATACATAAGGCTTAATTTAATATTAGACAAATATAACCAAGCACTGTATGAAGGAAGGATAAAGGCCAGCTGTAATGAGAACAACATGTGTAGCTTGGAAGACAGAGAATATGGCAGTAAGAAAGGTGATTGATGACAGAAAAACTGTACCAACAAGAAATTCTTGAAACCCTAAGAGTGTGCTATGTAAGGAAATACAGGTACTAATCACTACTCATCCTAGTGCTGTCAGTCTATATGCTTCTTTAAGATGATATTTATACTCATTTTACCTGAATGTCATGTACAAATGTAGTGACCTGGTGGTTTTTTTCCTTTGTGAATTAAAAAAAAAAAAAAAGAGTTGGTATTTCTGAGGTGGGTTTCAGGACAAGTTCTATTTGTTAGAGTAAATTATACTGTCAACTTGTATGATCTGTTTCATCTAAAATAAGGTCTTGTCTTCCCTCATTACGTGCCCAGAGCAGGAAATAGAATTACAAAAATGGATTCTTTCTCGGGGGATGTCAGACCTCTCATGTGTAAATCACTGGAGAATTACTTCCTTCTTTGTCATACAAGGAGACATGTCTAGAAGAATGTGTAAAAGCGAATGGAGACAAAAGTTTATAGCAGTCCTGTCAAAGAATCTGATAGTGCAGAAAAAAAACCTTAAACTTTTTAAGAGGACTTAACAGAAGAGTGAAGTTTAAAAACTGTAACCAGATAAATTTCATTTTTATCATCATTTTCCCCGTGAAAAAAAATCAAATGATTCAGTGGAAATAATCATATGCTTGTCTTGGTTTAAGATAATTTAGGAGGTGGGCACTCTAAATTGAGTTATCTCCCCTTAGTTTTAACCAATCCCTTTCCACCAATGAGGAATGAATACAACTAGATATAAGTTATATATTTTTATATTTTTATCTTACAAACAAGCAAAAGAGCAACAGGAGAAAAAAGAACAGTAAATAACCACCAGATGCAAAATCATTAAATCTCATGAACTTCACAGGGTTCATGTTTTAAGCATTCAGCCAAAGTCTAATCGACCAAGTTTGACCTTAGAGGATTTTGCAAACCTCACAGAACAAACTAAATTAGTGGGAATGTATGGAGGAGTTGTTTGTTTCTATAACACCCTTTAGTTATAAAATTAATTAAATTTTCTATTTTAAACACTTGAAGAAAATTCTTTCTAGGAACAAAACATTGTTGACTTTCAACAATGATTGATTCATTCAGTGTGCTTTTGTTCTGTGTGATATCACTGCAGGTTGCTTACATGGCAGGACATCTAAGTATTACACTATCTGTATTAAGAATTTATCAATTGTACACATCCTTAGTGTACTGAAAAGGTAAGAACATGGTACCTCAGAATACCAAGCAAAAAAATTACATCATGTTTTTTGATAATCATTCTGTACTAAATATATCATTAAGAGCCGTTTAAAATGAAAAATATTATACAAAGAGCTTGCAGTATCTATGCAAAATATAGGCTTTGACTAATTTGAAACTAAATTTAAATACTTATTTAAATCAAATGAAAATAAAGAGATATCTCCGAGACTATACTGGATGAAAGAAACAATTAAATGCCTTTTAAAGGTGCCATGACAGCTTCCCATGATAAAGAAAGTGTGATTATAAAATTTAAGAACAAATACAACTAATTTCAAATATAGCAGCAAATTTCAGGTTCATGACATTAAGTAGAAGCAACAGCTATCCACAGAATTGTTGAGTCAATGAAAAGCAATAGCTGGTGATATGTGCATCCAATGAAGTCACTGAAAAGAATAATTTTTCTCAGCTTCAATGTGACTTTAAAAAGAGTAGCATGTGTTGTGGTTGATTTCCTGTTGTTAATCCTTTGACCGTTCAGCCATCATATATTCAATGCAACACCAGTGCTTTCAAGGTTAAAAAAAAGGGCAGAATGCCACATCAAAAACATCACAACAATCTTCAACAGGAATAATTTTTCTTGGCAGATCTTCTTCTTTCTTGGCATAAATATAGTAACATCAGATACATCAAAGTACTTTTTTGTATTTGTGGAGGATTGTAACCTGCATAAGCAGTTAAAAAAGAAATTAAAATTACTTGTCTTTTTTTTTGTCTAAGAATTGCTACAACACTGAAAGATTGCTTTAACACAACAGAGCAAAAGCAACTTCTTAATATTTGCAAAAGTTAGGTTGTGATACCAGACTTGGTGTTGAATAGATTGGACATTTGCCTGTACCATTGTATAACTAGTTATAAAAGTTATAATGATGTTGCTTTTATTTCTTATTAAATGACCTCCAGTTTTAAATTTTTTCTGTTGCTGTTGTATTGTTCATTTTTTTTTCAGTTTGAAATAACTCCTTCAGGTTCTCATGGTAAATAATTTTACTAAAAAATGCATTTGTGATCAGAATGCTTGTCAAAGAATTTAGTAAACCAGTGTCATGGTTTACACTGGCCCACCTCCAGGCACCCACAAGAGTCACTCACTCACCCTCCCCTGCCACAGCTGGGTACAGGGGAGGGGAAAAAAAAAAAAAAAAAAAAGAAAAAAATTAACGAAGGGTTCATGAGTGAGATAAGGACAAGGAGAAAATATTTTAAGGGCAAAACAGGCTGGACTTTAGTTGCAAAGTGAATTTATTGCTAACAGGATCCCAGGAGGATAATGAGGAGTAAAATAAGCCCTTAAAACACCTTCTCCCCACAGACCCCTCCCTCCTTCCCACTGATAGCATAGGGAGACAGGGAATGGGAGTTTAGGTCAGTTCATCACCGAGATTTTTTTCCACTGCCCTGGGAGAGGAGTCCTTCCCCTGTGAGGCTGTGGGACCCCTCCCATGGGAGAGAGTTCTCCGTGAACTTCTCCCACATGGTTCCACTCTCAGGAGCAGCAGCCAAACTGCACCTGCTGCAAAATGAGTCCCTCACAAGGGCAGACAGTCCTCCCAAAACTGCTGCAACATGGGTCTCTCTTCTTCCACAGGGTGCAGTCCTCCAAGGCCAGGCTGCTCCAGCCTGGAAGCAGGGCCCCTCTCTCCACTGGGTCTCCCACTGGATCACAGCCTCCTCCAGACATCCACCCACTCCTGCATGGGCACCTCCCCACGGGCTGTGGGTGGATCTTCTCATTCCCTATGGATCCCTATGAGCTGAAGGGGTACAGCTGCTTCACCATGGTCTCACCACAACCTGCAGAGGAATCTTAGCTCCGGCACGTGGAGCACCTCCTGCCCCTCCTTCTCCACTGACCTTGGTGTCTCCATGTGGTTTCCCTCACATGCTCTCACCTCCTCCTCTTCTCTGGATGGAATTAAAACTGCACCCAAACTATGTTTTGATTTTCTCCTTAAATTTGTTATCACAGAGGTGTGACCAGCCTCTCTAACTGGCCCAGCCCTGACCAGCAGCCTGTCCATCCTCAGTGCCATCAAGGACTGGCTCTGCTGGACATGGTGGAAGCTTCCAGCCACTTCTCACAGGAGAGGTCTTTGTGGCCCCCCCTGATATCAAAAACCAGTCTGTGCCAAACCAATACAAGCAGTTTCACTTTTAAACATAAAATTTCAATGCTAGATATGGTGGGAGAGTAGGAGAGTAGGAAGAAGAATATAGTATTAGCATATTTTAATGCAATGCAAAATCAGAATTTGACAAGAGCTTGAACTATGGGAAAAAGATTCAAGCCCATGGGCCAGCTTTGCTTAAATGAACACAGATAAGCAAATAAAAATGTAACAGATTAACAACTTAAACTTCTGTAAGAAAAATATACAAGTACTTTTTCCTGTATAAAGAGTGGCTAAAAAAAAAAAAAAAAAGGCAAGTTATGGAAAGAGTAGTGACAAAAACCTGGCTATTCTTTATAACACTTCAACAAATTCTGCAAAGACTTTGAAAAAGTTTCAATTGCTTTCATTTAGTATCATGAGCTCAGGAATTGTCAGATGCCATCAATAAAAAAAAAAATATTTGTCACAAAAGAGCTGGTACTGAAATATCTGTTTTGCTTGAAAATTGCTGGACCTGGCTACCATTTTTCATTTTCAATACAAGATATAACAAATACAGGATTTTATAAAAACAGACAGGATTTTTCAGTAGATGGCAGGAAGAGAAGGAAAAATTGCTGAAAATAATGAACAAAGAGGACTCCATTATGACATTTTCTGGTCCCAGAATTTCATTCTATTCTGTCTTTCTTTTCTTTGTAAAGTCCTCTCAGAGGACACCTTTGAACATTTGCCTTCACTTTAAAACCCAACAAAACAAACCAACAAAACCTACAAAAAACCTCAAACTTACTTGAATGTTGTTAGAGCTCCCAAATTAGTTTGTAAGTTAAAAAAATGCTCAGACTCTAAAGACAACCTAGGGCGAACATTAGTAAAATTCATACTAAGGCCACAGTTCAATATTCTATTAGCCTCCAGAAGAGAGATACATAATTTTACTGCCACAATTCTATGGATTTAGAGAATTTTATTTTAATTCACTTTGTACACTATTTGAACACAATGACAGCCAGATTATTTTAATTTAAGCAGAGAATAATTTTAGATTCCTTCTGAAAGGCTATTTTTTCCTCAAATTTGCTTTAAAATTGTTTTTGAAAATTAATACATTTTCTACCTTTTTCATTTCTTTGAAAAATGGCAGTATAATTATCTATTCATTTCTGAGTAACTCCAGAAATAAATTTCCTGTGGAATGCTAAATCCCAGCAGTGTATTTGCTTTTAGAGTGGATGCAGAAATGTTTCATCCTCATTTATTGATAGCTGAGGTGGACCAGAATGTTATACCTTGCCAGGAAACTGTCTGACAAAAACCAACACTGTTAGACAAACACAACCATAAAGCAACAACAAAGGAAACATCCTACAAGTCTTGACTTTAAGAACAGTGTAGTGGTGGAATAGGTTTGAACATGACAGGGTCTGGTGAATGTTCTTCTATAAGACCATATGTTTAGAAGCTATCAATAACCATTTAGTAAAAGATATATTAATCTAAAATGGGCTTTAGACAGAATTAAGGCACCACACCAAAAATTCAGAAAGTATGTGATTGCAGTTCAATACTTTGCTAGCTAGAACATCTAGCAGCAATCGATTGCTGGTTCATCTGGGGATTTAATGATCCTATTTTCATTCTCAGACTTTTGAGAAGTAACACTAGGCATATTATTTCAGTCAGTTCATAGTATTGAACTTTACAGCAAAGTCAGTGCTTCACTTGGCAAGGGAGCACAGGCACAGGCAGATGGAAAGAACCAGGAGGCCTTGCAAAACACCAGCTGAGCACAAGCCAGCAGCGTGTCCAGGTGCAGAGACAGCCAACAGCACCCTGGGAGTTAGTCACAGGGTCATAGCCAGGACACTGAGGGGAAGGACTATCCCCCTCTGCTCAGCACTCCTAAGCTCCCATCTGTATACTCCAAGCTATGGGATCCCTCAAGTTGGCTGAGGTCTGTGACACTTTTCCTGTGTGGAGAGTCTGAGGGACCAGGCTTGTTCAGCCTGGAGGAGAAAGGGCTTTGGGTGGAAATAAATTCAGCCTGGTGGCACCTCTGTATAGTTTATCAACAAGATAGTGTCACCTTTGCTGTGGTGCACAGTGGGAAAATGACAGACAGCATGCACAGGGAAAAACAGTATTTTGTAAGGAAATTCTTTTTCACCCTGCCTTGAAGGCAGCCAAGCAGTTGAAGAGGCAGTCCAGAGAGGTTATGCTGTCTCCATCCTTGAAGATTTTCAAGGTTCCAGATTCTCAGGATAAAGCCCTGAAAAACTTTGAGCAATTTTCCTAGCATCCTATCATTCTGTGGTTTCAGAGTGAATGAAAACCAACTGAAATGAACATCCAGATTTTAAAAAAAAAAAGGTATGACATCTGAACGCCTTATTTACTTGAAGCAAACTCCAAACCTATTTCTGAGCTTCTGTTATTGAGGAGGGGCTAATCATTAAAACATTTTAGGACCTAAGTTGTAGGTGCTTAATTTCTTCATTAGATCTAGTCTTAGTCACCATGGCATGAAAGCTTTATGGCATTTGTGTAAAGGTTTTATCCAAAGGAAAAAAAAAGAATTCTCTTTTTGCTGTCACTGGCAATTTAAAAAGCAAATTTGCAAAACAACTTGTGCATTAATGCAAGGCCTTAGGGATATTTATATGAACCCCTTAAATTAAACCCTTCAAATGCACTTTTTAATCCTATAGAACTGACAGCCATGCATTTAGCTAAGTTTATTATTCATGTCATAATGATTTATGGGCATTTTAACAAGTTACAGCCCATGTGTTATGTTGTCATGTCTTTTTGAAGATCAGTAACTTGGATTAGCTATGCAAGTGTATGGCTAATTCTTGTAAGATGCTTAACAAAAGACATCTTTTAACTCAGGATTTCCTCCAGCTGTTTGATCACAAACCATGTTTCTGTCAACAGTTGATCTTTAAACTGAAGATTTTTCTTCGTGAAAATGAAGGGATGTTCTCTGCACAGCTTACATTTATTTTTTGTTATTATTCTTATTCCTATAGACCTGTAAACTAACATTACTTCAGCATTATAAATTCAAATGCAAACTATGTAATTTTAAACAAGATTTTCTCTAAGAAGATTTGTAATAAGTAGCATGTTAAACTGTCTGTGAAGTTTAGCTGACAAACCTAAGACCTCTTGTTAGCAGTTAATTCTTTGGGAAGAAGTAAAAGAAGGTATGGATTTGGGAGACAGACAAACAGAAGAAGACAGACACAAAAAGAAAATGCTTAACAATGGTATGTTTAGAGACCAACCTAACTTTAAACTTTATAAATGGTGTCAATGAAATTTGTCTTGTGGTTAACAGAACAATAAATGATGAATATTTTATTTGTCATTAGAATATCTAGACAGACTAAAATTCTGAGGTCCCTAAAGGTCCTTGTTTCATTCCCAGATTTCAGCACCAAAAAGACTATGGTGTGTTGATCCTGGCTTGATGCCAGGTACCCATGAAAGCCACCCTATCAGCTCCTTCAGCAGTTGGACAGGGGAAAGAAAATACAGTTCAAGGGTCATGAATGGAAATAAGGACAGGGAAGGATCACCCATCAAGTACAGTCACAGAAAAGGCTAAACTTGGGGGTATTAATTGAATTTATTACCAACAAAATCAAAGCAGGATAAAGAGAAGGAAATACCTGTTAAAATCTTCCCCCTGACTCTTCCCTCCTTCCCAGATCTACTTCCTCCCCACCAGAAGTGCAGGGAGACAGGGAATGGGAGTTATGGTCAGTTCATCCCACATTTTTTCTGCCACTGCTCAGGGAGAGGAGTCCTGCCCCTGCTCCAGAGTGGGGTCCCTTACACAGGAGACAGTTCTTCATGAACCTCTCCAACATGACTCCGTCTCACGGGCAACAATTCTTCACAGACTGCTGCCACATGGGTCATTTTCTACAGGATGCAATCCTTCAGGCACAGCCAGCTCTTCTGTGGGTAACCCACAAAATAACAAATCCTACCAGGAAAACATCTCCACCTTTGGATCCCCTCACCACCTCTGACTGGCTTGGCCTTGGCCAGAAGCATGACTGTTCTGGAGCTGGCACTGGCTCTGTCAGACATGGTCACTCTAATTTAAGATTTTCTAAGCCTTCTGATGTTTGCATTCTTGTACCAAACTTTCTCACACACTTTCTGTAAACAACTTATTGTTTTGCATTCTTTTATGGAGGAGGAGAAACCTGATAGACTGTTGGTTTATCCTGTGTCCTTGGAGAGGTGGCACTTTCACCCTCCAATCCACTGTCACCTTTGGAAATCTATAAATGTTGGAGTCAGAAATAAACTTCCTTTTTTCCTGCCTTGAGAGCAACAGTGTGTCTGCGTCGTGTTGTCTTGTGTCCTATAGTGACAAGACATGGTAGAAACTTCTGGCCAGGTCTCACTGATGTCATCCCTGTAGTCGCCCCACTACCAAAACCCAACCATACAAACATGATATAGTACCCAATCACAACCCAAGATCCATCCAATAGGTTTACAACAATTATCGTTTCAGTTTTCACCTAGGTATGTGGTCATTCATTTCTCAATTATTACCACAATTTAAATTTGCAGCAACCATTGTGCATTTTAAATCTCTGATATTTTATTTCACACTGCAGTCAGTTCACACTCTCTAAATAACAGACAAGTGGAACACCTTGCTGTGATAAACTACCCCTTCTGACTCCTCTGTGGTTTGAGCGTCTCCAGCCCAGCTGGCAATCATCCTCACCCACAACTGACTGGATTCTGAAATGGAGCCCTGGCTCTGTGCTGGGAAAGGGAAGTGCCACTATTCTTTAATGAATGTTACTAGTTTGTACCTACATTTAAAGATACACAGAGAACTGAAAATGTCAAATGAAATGCTACATATATGGTAGTTGCTTACTTTTTTTGGCACTATGCTAGAGCAACAGTCCTTGAAAATTACTCCAGAGAGCACAGAGTACTTACTGAAGATGCTATCTTTCAAATATCTCTCCTGCCATTCCCAATACTGCAGTCTCCATGGTGAAATAAAATTATTTTAACAGCAAGGCCTAAAAAAGAAAATTGTTCAGAAAATTCATGTCCTATCTGCCTTTTAATGCAGCAAGCATCAACCCAGAACTGTCACAGAGAAAGAGAAAGAACTTCTAGTCTTCTGCTGGTCCCCACCTATTCCAGGCCTGGCTGGGATGGAAGTAACTTTCCTGTCAGCTGCCAGTATGGTGCTGTGTTTGACTTGTGACTAAACAGTGTTGATAACACAGCAGCGTTTTGGCTGTGGCTCAACAGTACTTGCACAGAGTCAAGGCTTTATCTACCTCCCACTCTGCTGCTGGAGTGAGTATGCTAGAGGTGAGCAAGAGGCTGAGAGGACACAACTACAACAAGTGATCAAGCAGTATTGTGTACCATATGATGCTGTGTCCAACAATGAAAGCTTAAGGAAAGAACAAAAACAAAAACAAACCCAGAGAAGCTGATGATTAAAGCATTTTCTTTCCAAGTAACTGTTAGGCATTCTGAAGTCGGGCTTTCCATTAAGTTGTTAGACCTCTGTCTCCTCATGGGAGTAGAAGGAAATAATTCCTTTTTTCTCTCCTTTCACATATACATTTTGTTCCACCTATTAGACTGTTTTTGGTTTTTTTTCCTTAATCCATGAATCTTATCACCCGCCTTTTTCTTTCTGACACACAGCAGAAAGGAGCCAGTTCCATTAGATGAGGTCAACCCACCACACCAAATGCTGAGTGGTCTATCTCTGTTACTTAAATATGGATCGAAGCAGACTCTCAAGGGAAATGTTATTCACATAGAAACAACAAAAACTGAAGACTTGAGGTTCAGAATGTATAGATATTTGCATGTTTTCTAACAAGTAAAATCTAATGTCTTTTAACATATTATAGCTGCTCTAAAATGTTGTAAGCTTACAAACAACCCTTACAGAATGATGGCTACTATTCTAAAGAGCATACTTCTTGAAATCTTTGTTCTTTCATGCGAACAGACAATTTTTTTCACATAATTTACATGATTAGTGATAATATACTTACAGACAATTAGTGCTATGAATTTGATATAAACTGCCACAACTAAAAAAAAGAAGCCAGCTATAGCTGAAGCCAAAGTTAAACAGAAATACACCACACTCCAAAATCTAGAGTATCTGAGCTTTTCCACTAAAACACTGAAGCTGTTGCCAGACTATTCAGCCATAAAATTCTGCACTTTTCATTCAAGACCAACTTATTAACCCAGAGGAAAGGTGATGAATGGCCAGTCATACCATGAGAGTGATGCCTTGAGAGGCTACCTAGAAGAGAGGCTAGAAAGAGTAAAGAAATAAAGTAGGTATTTATTAAAAAGGCCTTCAAAGGCACCTTGGGCAGTACAAGAGCCTAGCCAAGGTGACACCCATGATGGGCACCATGATAGTTTTCACACTTTTATGAGTTTGGTACATCTGCATATTGGGGTTAATTATCCAATTACAGCTTCATGTTATGAAGTGACATTCTTCCAGTTCTACTCTCTCAGATTTTCTTTTCTTTATACTTTTTGAGGCCTGAAGCTGCAATGGTGTCCTTGGTTCTGGGGCTGGAAAAGGATTGTTTTGTCTTACCAAATTGTGAAGAGAACCTGACAACACTCCATATGAAGTTGCGAGTTACACACCAATTCAGTACAGAATCTGAAAAATATGAAAGCTAAAACTTAAGGCATCAGAGGAGAGAAGAAACTGAAAAGTGTGAAAGTCAGCTAGTACTACCCTAGCAATCTGATTAATTACATTTCAACTAGTGCAAATTGTCTACATTGGTACTTGTAAGATGACTTCATTTGTCCGAGGCTATGAGACAGAATGTCTGCATCGTGTCTGAGTGGGAGGATGACAGACACTCAAGAGAGGAAGAAAGAGAAGTTCTGGAAGTGAGGACCCTGTTTTTGTGACTAACGCAAAAATGCGAAAGTGGAATTTGATGTATAAGAGGTGAAAAATGTCGTAACCTTTCTGTGTGTGTCTGGTCCACATCTCTCATTCAAGTGCCTTATTTCCAAGTCCACCCTGGTGCTCTTCAGAGACGGCATATTACTTCAAAGCCTTTTTCTGGTGGGGATGGGAACTTTACTCTTTCATGCTACAATTGTTATAAAGCCATTTTTACTGAAGAAGCAAATATGAAATGGTGGCATAAAAAGTGAAACCACTGAGAGAATGCCTTCCAAATAACATTATGGATTTCTCCTGCAAAAGAAAACACAAGAATATTTTTATTTGATACAGTACATAACGTCTAAGCAGACTAAACCAGAAGTAAATCTGTTCAGCTTCTGCCTTTTATTCAACACAAAGTAGGACAGGAGACTAAAACTAAAATTAAAAAATAATGACGCGTAAGTTTATTTTTTTAATGTATATCTAATAACTGAAATTCACAGCTATCACTACTATCAACTGAAGTTGTCTACACATTAAAGAAGACAAAATTTTTTTTGACATGGTCATGAACATTTTAGATTCAGCTTTTAAATTCCATATACTGCATTTTTCAAGAAGAAAAATACCCGTTATTTTCCTGTTCAAACTCATCTAGTTTTTAGTCCTATTCAGCAGAGACAAGTGAAAAGAGAAATAACATCACATAAATTAATAATTAATTCTGCTTACTTCTATTATTTATCATTGTAGCTGTAAGTATTCATCACCATAGTATCTGAGCATCTTAGAAATTTCAGTGAATTATGCATAGGTCCACCAATTTGTAGAGCATTTTTGTTATTCCTCTTTTACATTTCTGGAAGACAATGTACACTGAGGTTGATAGACTGATTTTTCAGAGGTGCTTAGCATCTGCTTGTCTTACCCATTTATTTTATTTGGTGTTGCAAACCACTTATAAATTAATGACTCTGAAAATGCCATTTTGAAGAAACTTCCTGACTTGAGATAAATGTTTTCACACATTTTTAAAGCTTATTTTGCCAAAATACAGGGTTGGAAAGCTTTGAAAGTAGAAGAGAACTTATCTGTTGACGTCCAGCTTGTAGCTGATAGCTCCTGACACAGTCAGAAACAGGAAATAAAACATAAAAGCATAATTAAGTCTTTATATTTCTTCTTCTTTTTTGAAAAAAAACCTTTTTTTTTCTACTTATTTAGAAACAACAATTTTCTTCTCTGCTCAGGAAGAAATGTTATGCCATTGAAATGATCCTTATTCTCAAAATATACTGCATTTCTTTTAAACACCTTTATAACACAATCTTACTCTTATTGTATAACTGATACTTCCAGATACTCCACTAGTGCTCAGTCATCATAACAAAGTTAATAAATTAGGCAGAGATCCACTTCTCCATGTTTCTCATGAACTGAGATGATTAAATGCAATCTAATTCAAAAGAAGAATAAAGGGAGGGGTTGGAGGAGGTTAAAGCCAAAAATTTATTTTCCATTCCTTACATAAAACATTCAGTTCTAAGTTCAATACCCATATAGCAAATGTATAAAAAAATATTCTGATCCTTTTTTTCTAGAGACAAGTAATGTTGACTGCATGCAAAGATAATTTTCTGAGTTTCTATTTTTTTTTCCAAAAGTGCAATTTCAGTAAAATTGAAAATTCTACTGGCACAGTAGGATGCACTGGCAATTCAAGATTTCTATTCTGAAACAAAATTACACTGATGTTAAAGCATAAATCTGCAAATCTCATTTCTTCTGGTTTTGTCAGAATTAGCCACAGAAATAACTTTGAGTAACATATTGCTGTATCCTATTGCTTCATAAAGCATCCTGTCACATTGCAAGCAGCTACACAATTTCTCCTTTTGTCTTATTGTCTGCGTGGATACAAGTACATCAATTTCAAAGGAACTACAGCTATGGTAATGCACAGATTGAAGTATTATTTTTTGTGAACTGAGGACTTAGCAAAAGAACACACTGTCCTTCTGTACACAGGTTTGGACCACATTTGAGGGTAATATTTAAGTTGGTACAAAAACTTGTACAAGCTATGTTGTGCACTGACTTTCAATTAGTTGAAAAAACAAAAACTGAAATAATCTGAAAACCACTCAGATATGTCTTCCAGAAAGTTTAATATTTTCTGCTTTAAGATAGCCTGTATGTGATTTTCTTTCCAGGACTTGTTATTGAACTATATCTCACCAAAAAGCTTCATATATTTTTAAGATTTTATTTCCCCAAGAAAAAAACACAGACATAAGCAATACTTTGATTACAGTTACAACATTAAAAATATCTAGGAGGTTGAAGTGATTTCTGCTTAAAGGCCAAATCGTAGCAATTTGTATTAACCACCAAATATTTTATGTCATATGCAAACATACAGAAAAATATGAAGTTTCTTCAAAGTTTTTTGCTGACTTCATAATAGAACTATTTACCCAAGAGAAAGTAAATTTGGAATTTATAATGAAGATAAAGCTAAACAGTGTACGTTTATAATGTTTTATTCTTTCTGGTGTTGCGTATGGAAAGACCAGAGGTAAGAGGTAGAACTGAGAAAAAACATGGTTCTGCTTGCATAACTGAAAATTTAGCAGTAATACCCCATCATAGTGAATTAACATTCACACCTATTTAGCCTAACCTCAGAACAGATGCTGAGCATGGAAGTTGCACAAGCTATAAGTTACTGCAAAAACTGCTGTTGTGATATGTGATAGTAACAGATAAGAGCCTCAGTCATCAAGTATTCAACTACTTTGAAGACTGAAGTCTTCAATACTGCAAAGCCAGATATTCCTACCTTTCATTTATAAGTCAACACTTTGGAAATAATTGGTAAGATTTGAGCAAAAGCTTTTCAATTAAATTAATGCTTGGTTTGAACATGTATTTTCATTTCATACTTATAGAAGGAAAAAAGGGTGTATTGTGAAAATGTAAGAAAAAAATTTACTACCAGACAGTAAAATACTTATAATTTACATAAATATGAACGTAAGACTGCAGCATAGCTGTCACACTGGAAAAATCAAGGAAGAGATCCCTTGGGTTATTCTCTGAATGCTTCACAATGTTAAAACCATGATGTGACATCCTGTCATCTATATCCCATGTACTATTAAAAAATTTCTAAGAAAGATCAGATAAAAAGGTGAATTATAAAAAGTTGAGAAATCCATGCTACTTGTATATTGAGGGTTTTGTTGAGTATTTCTGTATGGAGGGGGAAAAAAACCAGCAGCATATAAATATTGCAAAATGTTTCCAATTCTCAAATAAGTATGACTGTTACAAATGTGGTCCCATGTGATTTCGTCTTTGGACTTGTACTAAAGGCATCCAGATGGTGTAGTAAGAGATTGTTCCAAAAATGTAACTGGCATCCTTGCTGGCAGTGACAGCTTCCAGAGACTTAAAGTTGTGATTTCCTTATTCAACAAACAGAGAGAGTTTTGTGACAACAATGGAGAAAATGAGAGTCTTTAAGAATGTATGACATGGTAATCTTCACCTTTTCCATCCAGCTGAGAATGTTCCTTTTAGATCTAGAGAGTAGTTGTTATCACACACTGCCCTTTTCTTTACCTTCTTCTTTCACAGGAACTGTTTCTAAATCTGTCTGCTCACAGAAAGATAATCCTTCAGTCAGGATAAGGAAAAAAATGGCCATGATTACACTCCTGGGCATATATCCATCCTTCCTGTTATTATATTTCTTAATTTTAACTTCACTAGGGTCATTATTATTGCCTCATAAAATATGGCAATGGTACCATTATTGCTCCTACTCTAGTTATGCCGTAGATGTTGATTGCACAGAAAATAATGAGGACATCGATTTCAACACACTAAAATCAATTGGAAATGCTTTCAGGTTAGCTGAGAAGCAAGCATGTAAATTATTAGACCAGTTATGGACCAGTTTCCAGGCTGGCTGCAAACACTAGAAGGTAACTCACTCATATCCCTGGGCTTCTTAACTAGTACTTGCTAGATGAATAGTGTCTTCAGCAGTATGACCAAATGAGAAGTTTGAAGTCCCATTTCAATTTCTGGAGAACTTCAGACCTTTTATGTACAGTTTTTGTAAAGCTTATTCACTGTCAGTCTTGTTGCCATGATCAATATGATTGCCTGGTTCTGCTTAAAAATATTCTACAACCAATGTTACAGAAAGGTTGAGATTGTCTGCAAAAGTATCAGGTAGAGGCTGTCCTGTACTCATGCCTATGTGTGACTCGTGTCAGTGACATGAGAACATAGCTTACTCTTCTTTACATGCTGTTTGAGTAAAAATTTAAAAATGCTGCCTGCTACTCAAACTTGTTAATTAATTTGCCTACAAAATGTTCCAAGACAGAGATTAATTTGGATTTCTAATATTCAAGTGAATATAAGCAACATTTATTTAAAGAAAAATTACAAAGTTTCTGATCTTGTCTATATTTCATAAAGAAGAAAGAGGGCACAGACCCAGTTTTCTTCTCTGAGGTACCTTTATGTAATTGTGTTCAATCAACATATCTTGTTTTCTGACCTGACTAAATTAAAACTGGCTTCTTTCTTATTTCATTAATTGATACTACAATGATTATTTTCCTAATGCTGAATGCCACAAAAAGCCTATGGGTTAAAGCCAATCTGGTTTGCCAAGGACAAACTTCAGAGAAGAACAGAAGAAACGGAATGCCTGTTGAATGAGATTCCACAATGGCTCCAATAAATCTCAGTCAGATGGAGTACCATAGCCCCGATCAGAGGAGATCCTGTTACGTCCATCTGCTAATTCATGACTGTCTCAACATTTTAAAGATGAGTTTTTTAGAAAGTATGGAAATTATATTGCAATTTCACTTGGAGCAAGTCATGTTATTAAGAAAAATAAGACTCTATTTGGTAGCTTTTTAGATTTTACCATATAAAATTGGTATAAAATACTATATTACATATTTTCTAAATATATTCTATCATAATCATCAAATACCTGGTATTTTATATATTTTGGACATTCCATCCACTACTGCTTACCAAGAAGCAGGGTTAGGAGGGACATATCCTATTCTAGTAGCAGACTTGTATGTTACATACTCCTTTTCTTCAGTAACAGATGGTAATTTGTTTTGTTATTCTGTAAGGCCCAAACATGACACAGATCGTTGTTGGCAAAAACATCAGATTTATGACAGGACGGTCACATTCTTACTCAGATTATATCAGTGCTTTATTCCATGAGTAATTCCATCGAAACTGATGAAACCACACCTTGGACAAAGTGCTAAGTCTCAGAATCTGGCCATAATTTCTTCTATTTGCTTTTTCAGCACTTTAGATTATGAAGTGCACATAACAAAATTCAGAAAAATTAAGGCAAATCAAGAGTCAGAATGAATAATAATGAAGGGCTTTTGAGGTAGGTGACAGATTATGTATCACTTGAAAGAAATAAAAGTCACTAACTGCTCCGTCGACACATACCAAAATATTTGCTCTAATCAAATGTACCTGTTTTGTCTCTAGCCAAACTAGTCTCTCAGATTGAATTTAAGAAAATTGAATATATTGGCAGTGAAATAATATTCCAATCATGTAATATATGTCAACACTTTTTATTCAACCAGTGCTATTTGCAACATTCTGCAATTGTTCCTGCACATTCTGGTGCGCACCGGAGTGAAAGCCTTACTCTCACTTCACCTTAGCTCATACAGGTATTCAATAGAAATATTACACTCATACAGATTCAGTGAATAAGGAAATTAAATTATATCTATATGCTCTATTTGTCTAACTGAAACAAATAAAACAATACAGAAGATTGAATAAAATAGTCAGATATTTCAAGGCAAATGTTTTTTGCAAAGTAAAAGAGAGGAGTTACATATTCACTTGAAAAAAATAAATGAAGCAGGTTTGGGCTTGTTCCAGTCACTATATAGGGTAATTTTTTCATTCTTACAGAGATATATTCTTTTAAAATCAACATACTTGCATCCATCACAGGCCAAGATAATCACCTGGAATGATGAATCTTCCCCAAAAATATTTATCTTCTGATTTTTACTGTTATCATTAAAGTCCAGTAGTATGAAGATAAAAAAACTTTACTGGTGTTGTTAGAAAAAAATTGAAAATCAGGAGAGAATATTAAGTGTTCACTTTTGATGGATTAGCTAGGATTAATACTTATGCATTAAAACATGGAACACTTAATACATGGAAGACAATAAATGTTGACACATCTGTAGTTACATTCATGTTTAAAGATGCGTTCATTGAACCTATCCACTAAAAAGTCTATCTGAAGGATCACTGACAGAATAGGAACTGAAGAAAGGATGAAGAATATTACAGATAAAGACAACTTTTCTGAATACTTCTAGGAACATCCTTACTAGAAGTAAAAAAAATGCATCTTCTGAATTGTAGGCCTTTTTTTTTTCTTCATTTGAATAAGAAATAACTAGTAGTTTTGGAATTCAAATCGTGAAAAAAATTACCAAAAGTCAGCAGAACCGGGCTGAGCAGACTTTTTGAATGGATCCCTGTAAGCTGTGATTATCTGAAATACAAATTTCTGGAATCTAAAAACTCCTCACATTTACCAAGTGCATGTTCAACAGTGCTATTTATACACCATTAAGTACCATGTAAGTAATCTGGAAATTATTAGCATAAATGGATTTATTTCCTAAACTGAAACAGCATTTAAAATGTCTGTGTCTGATTTTATAGAAACTAGGTAGCTCAAGACATATGTCTCCATAGACTGTGGTTTCAGGTTTGATTTAGTGACTCTCTAATCAAATAACTCACTTTTATGTAGAAGCTGTGTCTCAAAGCCTGATACACTCAGTTCCACTTGAAAGCATTCTATCATTCTTCATCACACAATGTAGAGGCTGGCACGTGTGCCCTAATAAAGTCAATCCCAGACAATCTGGAAGGGCCTTTTAAAAGTAAACCCTTTAGTTAAAAACAAAGCAACAAAAACACAACACCAATCTTGTCAAGACTACCAACACCATGACAAAATGCTACAGTAACTGTTTTTCAGGTATGCAAATGATTTGTTTCCCTAACAAATAAATCTTCCATTTAATTTCTGAGTTCTCTCTGCTTTCCCTTTTATTCCTACATCAATCATAAATACGATTTTTCTTCAGGGTTTAAATAACTTCTAAATACGAACACTGAGATTTGCCCCTGACAGATTTTTGTTTTCTAGGTATTTGCTTCCTTGGCAAACATCTCACTTCCCAAATGAAACATTCCTTGAAGGTATAAACTGTATGATCTCTCAGCCCTCAAATTATTTTCTCATAGCTTACCTTCTATTTTTTTTCCAGTGCTGGCCCATCTCCAGCCAAATTCTTTAAAACATGATCAAATTCAGTGATCAAACCAGAAAAAAGGACAAAGAATTTGTTCAACATTGTGTGTTAGCTCAGATATCACAGGTGATCAGATTCCTTCTGAGGAGTCATTAAATGTTTTACTTAGGATTGAATGTATTATAATTTTTATTATAATAGCAAAAAGCTATTAGTGAAAATAATGCAAATGGACAGTGAAAATATGTATCAGATTTAGAGATGTAAAACATCTGCAGTGAAACTTTTAAGAGCAAGAGACAAGTAAGTATTTCTAGATCTAAATACAAATGGACTTCAGAGGTGTTTGATGTCCTGACCCACAGCTGGATCAAAAGTTTCCAGGTTTTATTACAACTATAAAAATACTGTTTCTAGTGACAGTGATTTTATTTCAACCTATCAAAATCCCTATTTCCAATTTTTTGCAGATCAGAGTCCATAACAGTATTTCAGTAGACTTTCCAGTTACACTCTACAAATACTCACATTGCAGCCTAACCTTAGGCACACAGCCTGCGTGACAAAGGCACAAACCTGTATTCCAAGTACACTCTAATGAGGCTTCTAATTCAGACTCATATAGAGATGTGTTAAATTGGACAGTCAGGATTTCAACCATGCTGACAATGGGACTATTTTTCAAACAGATATTATACAGAACAATGGCAGAATCTGATTTAAAACATACAGTAATTGTAGCAGGTCTAGGACATTCTGTACTAAAATATAATACATGTGTTGAGTCTAACAATTGTTTTTTTCTTCACAATACTGTGAATGTTCTGAAAGTTGCATTAAATATTGATCTGTTTCTGAGCATCCAATCCTTCCATATTTTGGGGTTTGCTGCTCTGCATTCTTTCAGGAATTCAGCAGTTTATTAAGAAAGCTATTGCTTTTAACCAGGCTTAGGAATACACAGTCCTTCTCAGAAATCAATTTTTTAAAAATTTTCACAGCTTATTACAGATAAACTAACAAACATGCAGTTTATTCTATTATTCTAAGCCTTAAAAATTAAAAATGTACTTACAATGAGAGAACATCCTTTGACTTATTCCAATAGAAAGTTTGATTACTTGTCATTCTTCAAGCAGCAGGATGCTTTGAAAAATACTCCAAATACTTTAAATGTTCTACAAGAAACAACATACAGCAGAATTTCCAAGGATAACTCAAACTCCATTACTTAATAACATTTAATTTCAATCACAATTGTATTCATACATTGTGTTGATACATACTGTGCATTAAGAGAATTTGGGTAAAATGCTTTTTCTGAGAACATTTATGCAAGCAAAACATGTGATGTCCATATAAAGCAAACACAAAAGATAAATACACAAAATAAGAATGAATTATTTTTTAAGGTATTAGAGCAGTCTTACAAGTTTTGCAAATGGTGAATTCTGTCATTTTATCAACTGAAGTAGCATCTGATTAATAATTCTTTACTAATTGACTGGAATACTCCATATTTTAAACTGACATTACCCCAACTATAAATACATTTAATTTTGTTATGAAATTTGCAGTTCCATTCATGTAATAGGGTATGGGTTGTTGCTCTCAGGTCTACATATTTGAGGAAAACCAATGCAAATCTTGTACAGTTCAGTTTCCAAGCTTTGCACAATCCATTTAAAGTTGGAGTTTCATTGGTAGAAATCTATTTGCTGTAACTGGTGCTACCAAATCTATGCAGAAGAATTCTACTTCAGCCCAAGTCTGACTGTATTGTACATGCTCTCCATTTACCTTTCTAGCTTGGGCAAGGTGGGAATTTTGTTACCAGCATGGCAGAAGAAGTCCTACCAACCATTTCAGGTATGGATAAGGCACATGGTGGGCAATGGTTTAAATGTGAGAAGACAGTTCTGTTTGTGGTATCATGAAGGCCAGACTTTGCCTGAGCCAGCAGTCTTGAGAGGTATTTTCTTTTCAGACCTATAAATTTTTTATATTGTGTATGTGGATTCACTTTCAATATCATGCAACTAATTTGTATCAATAGGTCAAATTTCAGACAATTTGGGTGACAAAAAACACAAAGACTTCACTGAAATGTCTAACATATTCTAAATAAAATTAAATATTTGATCACAGATATTGCAATGAAAATGAAACTGGAGAATTTAAAGACAGCATTTACAGAAGGATACTTGTTACCTTTAACTCTTCTTTATTATTGCCTGCTTTCTCTTTTTGAATTACTGTCATTATCATGGAGTTGATAAGACACCTGATATTTGTAGTGATCTACAAATTTCAGTGTAACTGAAAAATGCATTGCAGAAACAAAAGGCCCAGCTCTTGCAAGGCTTAGAGGGCAGCAGTGAACCTGTTTGAATTCATCAAGCTAGAAAAGGAAATGAAAAGTTAGCAGATCATCTATACTGAAGCATCTCATGCTCTAGTTAGATGACCATGGAATAATTGTTATTTTTGCTGATAACTCACGTATCTAACACAGTAAATAAAAGCACCTGAAATTGCTCTTTTTTCAAAAAACTCAGAATGATGGTCAAAGCCATTCCAAATCAAAATTTACAAAATTCTGTTCAAGCTCAGCTTCTCTCTAACATTTGCTAATAATCTTCTCACCAAGGAATTGTAGCTATTATTTTAATGAGGTAGCTGTTAAATTAATGATGTGAGAGACAAAGTATTAAAGATATATTGTATATAATCACATATTTTGTTTCAAATGCAACCATTAATAAAATATGGTCCTCTTTATACAGGCAAATATATTTTTATATTTTCCTGAGATGGACAGGAATCTTTTCAAAATTCCAGTGGTTACATATATATATCCGTGTTTTAAAATATAAGAAAATTTCCCCAAAGTAGATTTTTCAGGGGGTTGGTTTGTTTCAGGGCTTTTTTGTCCTGTACACAGATAGTGGGTTTTTTTTAATTACGTATATCTCATGAAAATCCCAGCAAAATCCCCAAACTCTTTATTAATTTTCACTTCTTATACTTTATGGAAAGTGTTCTACTTTCAAAAACACAGTGCAGTATACATTTTAATTATGAATAAGGCTGACACTGTCCAGGCAATAAACTTAGCAGCTCAACAAATCTGAGCAATACCTTCAATGAACAGAAGTTAAATATCCACATATGAAAGAGCAAAATATCCTCAGATGGGTTAGCTCTTTTGCCTGTTTGGGACTAGACCAGCAATCAAAGTACATACGGTGCTCAATCATGCTTCTTCTTGTGGCAAACTAAAACTGACTTAACAGAGTTGATATGAGCAGTACTGACCTAAAACCCCAAACAATCTGATTGCAAATAATCTGATCACAGCTGCAGTGTAGTTTTGAGTCTGTATTTTAATCTCAAAAGACTTCTGAATCCAAGAAGACTAAATCATCCCTGAAAATGCATCTGGCAACTAGAAAGCCAAAGTTTCATATATTTTTTAAATCACCTGTCATGTTTTTGCTGAAAATGGCAACTAAGCACCGCAAAGCCCCTCACTGACTGTCCCCTTCGCCCCCAAGTGAGATGGGGGAGAGAACTGACTAAAATCAGCTTAATGATTAAAAATTAACATTATTTTAAAAGAAAGGAAAGCAGGAAAAAATATCAGAGAAGCAAATAAAACCCCAAAAAATGATGGAAATGAAATGTCTTACCAGCAAATTACCAATTCCCAGCTAATTCCTGAGCACTACCCGCCCCACAACTGTTTCCCATCTGAGAACTGATATAAAGCAGCTTAATCATCAAAAATCAACATTATTTTTGAAAAATGGAAAACAGGAAGAATATTAAAGTGAAGAAAATAAAACCCAAACAGTGATGGAAATGAAATGTCTGACCAAGGTCCAGATAATTCCTGAGCACTACCCACCCCTCAACTGTTTCCCATCTGGCACAAATAAAATATTTGTCCTCCATCCCACACATATCTCACAATTTTCTGAAATACCAGCAGACCCTGGCACTCTCTTCTACATTTAACATTTAGCTGGAATTAAGTAGTTAGTAGGTACATGGAGCCAAAGGGACCAGAAAACATGGAATTGATCCACAAAAGACTCATCTGGTATTACAGGAGAACTCATCCAGAGTTACTCTTCCTCTTAGCCCTTAACTACAAAGGAGCTAAAAATTCTTTATGAAGGAAAACTGACAAAGGTCTTGATGGACTTCTGATGGTATAAACTGCAGCTTTTCATACAGATTATTCCTTTGGACAAAAATCTGCTGTAGACAAACACAGCTGTCTACACCAGGGTTTTTTAGAGTTAACATGGGCATACACTGCCCCACATAGCTTTAATCCAGAGGACTGTGACAGTCACAAAGACCTCAAGTTGGAGACCATGCCTTTTGTTACGGAGTAATTCCCAAGAGAATCCCAGAAAAAGAACAAATATGCACTACCTGTGTATTATAAAGCTAATTATTTTTTTGGAACTGTATGTAAGCACAGCATTCAACCTCAACCACAATGTAAGGTCAAGGTTTTATATTAGACTCAGTGACCTTTAAAATACATGAGACAAGACCAAAAAACTAATATAATAATAGACTACATTAAACTTTTATGGCTTTTTGTTTTAGCTGAAAAACTGAGGTGCTGATCATAATGAAAAACAGACTCTTATCTTAACCCCCCAACATCTCTTTGCTTATTAAAACTTCACTAGCACACTTGTTCAAACACACATTAAAGTTCAAAATATTTTTCGAAAGTTTGCCAAACATAGGCTTTTTGCAATAAAGGTATGAAATTTTATGCTGCTTAAACAAACATTTATTGAAAATAATGCTTATTCTACACAGCCAGTACACATTTGGTATTCTGCACAGGAAATTACTTTTTTATTTTTTAATTGAATTTGTCAATAATTCTTCTCAGTTTTGTCTCAGTTTCTCTAAGACAAGAATGTAGTTTGAGACAACTTACAAACAAACAGCTTTTGGAAACATTTATGCTTTATTGAGCCCACCAATCCCTGTATGTTAATAACATCCCTGTGTGTTAATAACTATATCTAGTTTCCAAATAACTACAACAAAAATCATAATATGTTTTGAGGTACACAGAAAGAAATCAATGAAAGCTCATGACCTGAATTCTTTTTGATAAGTATTATCAAGAAACTATGGCTCATTTCATGGCAGTTTTCTAATAGTTTCCACAGCACTAAACAGAACCCAGTAGACTGAAACTACAGGATGGATCATGAGCTCCAGGGAGAATTTCCCATAGATGGAGGTCAGACGCAGTGCTTTAATCTTCAACATTTGTTTCATCTGCACTGTATCACCACGTATGAACACTGCAGAACGTGAGCACTGTGGCACAGCGATACCGAGCACCGCTGGTCCTCAGCTCATCCTTTTAGACAAATATTCCACAGAGAAAGATACACATGCACAACACAATAAGGAAAATATTTATAGACTTTTAATTTTTTTTTAACATTTTTAAGAAGACAAACAAAGGCAATTTGCTGCTTATTTTGAGGTGCCCCGTTGGTGGCGGCAGGGCCGGGGCTGTGCCGGCGCTGCCCGGGCCGGCCCCAGCGCAGGGCACGGCTGAGCCCCTCAGCCCCGGGGAAAGCCTGGCCAAGGGAGGGCAAAACGCTGCCCGGCAGCCAGGGCTGAGCCAGGGGAAGCGAGCGAGAAACAGCGCTGCGAGCCCCGAGGGGACAGCGGGAGCAGGGACGGGGCAGGAGAGGCCCGGCAGGGATGGCCCTGCGGCCTGGCACAGAGCCCGGCCCGGCTGCGCTGTCCCTGCGGCCACTGGGAATGGTCCGGGCTGGAGCAGGGAAATGTCAGAGGAGGAAGGATCAGTAGGCAGTTCAGCCATTCCCCACCCCCTTGCACAGTCTGAGCAGTAGGGAATGGAATAGTGAAGGTAAATCTAGGAAGAAGGTGGAATGGAAGGAAGATTTGTCACTCTTTTCTCACTGTCCTACTCTGTTTTTTAACTAGAAAGAAATGAAATCAATTTTCTCAAAGTTGAGTCTGCTTTCTCCATGATGGTAGTTGTCTTTACCTTGCCCCACAAAATGCCATCTTATTCCGCCCCATACTGTAAAGATTGAGTGAGAGGGCGGCTGGAAGGGGATCTGGCCACATCCTACGCTGCACAATTTTATAGAACTTTAGTTAGTATAAATTCTTCATTAAAACATTTGCTTGCAAGATGATCTGGGTGGGAATATAGGCATCCAAGGCCAACACCCCATCCTTAGTTACAACCCTGAGTACTGATTTTTCCCAAGACTAAGATGGAAACAGGAGTCAGATCCAGTTAGTGGATGCTCAGCAGAATGTCCTCAGAGAATTATACAAGGGCCCGAAGCCCTCCAAACAAGTCTCTGAAAGATCTTTAAGAGCTTTCTTACTTATAACAGGACTCAGGAGAGCTTGCTTGTTATATTTGTAATACTGCTGGGAACAATAATCAAATATGTACCAAAAGAGTTTACAAATTAAATATAGTAAAACCACTGGATATGAAGACTGTATCATTACATTGGCAAATCTGTACCTGTGTGCTTCTGCCCTGCCTGCACACAAACACGCTATTTGCAAGCATTCAGGTGTAGAGTAGTTGGATGTTTCCAAGTGAGTTCTCAATGAAAAAACCCTTTTCTGTGCTAGTGCATCTTGTTTATCGCTAATTCTGACTGACTGCCACAAAATATGTAGCATAAAACAAGCACCTGTGTAATGAAGTAATGCTGAACTGGGCAAGGCTGAAAGAGCCTACATAGCCTATAAAGATGATGTTGAAATTGTCCTTCCCTGTAATAGGAACTAAATATGTTTAATTTTTCTGTCACTTTTCCATGGATCATATAAATTTCCTTTAGATGTGATTTTGTTATCCCACCTAGCTCGATTGTATTTTTGAAAGATATTACTATTCAAGTTCATCAACAAATCTGTTGGAAATCTAAGCACAAAACTGCGTCTGTCCAGTTCATAAATAAACAGCTTTTTTCCTAGGAAGCACTAATTTGCTACATAAAGAAGGTAGCTATAATAATTGAATACAGTGACATAATTATCAGCTATCTTCTCCATCCCCCTAAATCTCTCAGCTAAGCTGATTATCTACTATGTCTGACTCCTATGCAGTAGTCTTCCTGTTTCTGCAAATAATATATTCATGAACCAAGAATCACAGAATTATAAAGTGGCTGGGTTTAGAAGGGACCTTACAAATCACCCATTTCCATCCCTACTGTCACAGACAGGGAACATTTCAATAGACAAGATTGCTCACTCAACCTGTCCTTGAACACTTCTAGAGATGAGACATCCACAACTTCTCTGGGTAACCTCTTCCAGTGTCTCACTACTTTCAAGATAAAGAATTTCTTCCTCAATAGCACTGTCCATGTTCCTGAGGGAGGACCAATTGTCTCTGATCTCCACCCGGGTATCAAGCAGCTAACTGCAACTTCTTAGGTATAATCATCCATCCAATTCCTTATCCACTGTGTTCCAGCCATCAAATCCTTGTTTCCTGTGTTTAGAGACAAGGAGTCTCAGCTGATGTATTCTTTCTGGATTTCATTAAAGCTTTCCATGCTGTCTCTCAGAGGATCCTTCTGGACTAAATGCCCAGCAAAAGCTGGATAAACACATCATGCTATGGGTGAGCAACCAGATCATGGGTCAGGCACAAAGGGTTATATTGAGTTGGGTGACATCAGATCTGTCACTAATGGGACTCTGCAGGGCTCTATTCTCAGCCCTTTGCTCTTCAACATCTTCATAAATGACTTGGACACAGGAGCTGTTGACTCCCTCGAGGGCATGGAGGCCGTGCGGGAACATCTGAACAAGATAGATGGGCAATCACCAACCATGTGAAGTGGTGATACTGACTGGCCTGTAGCTCTCTTGGAATTAACATCTGACCTTGCATCTCTTTAAGAGATAAAAAGAAAACTAACATTAGCCCACTTCTCTATGTATGTCTTACCAGATACGGTACAGTTATAAATCTCTGATTATGCACTTGAATATTAATTTAAAGTTCAAGTTCAAAATACTGGGCTAAATTAGTACAAGCTTTATAATAGTAATATAATCTGAACATTATGATGACATAATGTATGATGACATTTTTATTAAACACAAGAAGCCTCATAGTGCTTTAAATCTATTTCCAAATGTTTATGCATCATGTCTCAATGCCAAAGGCAGCTGAGAGGTAAGGAATCACTGATTTCTATAAGTAGCTTCCCCACTTTTTTCCTGGCAATGGAATTTTCAATCTTAGGTATTTCAGAAGCATTTTACTGTAAATTTAAGGCTGGGTAAGCTGCAAAGAGTTGCAATTCCTGAAAATACTTTGTAGAGTTCAGTGGTACACTACATATATACTCTCTCCTTACGTCCATTAAAGACAAACAAAACCAACTCAAACCCAGAAAACAACCATCTTGTTCATGGTTTAATATCAAAGAGGTTGTCCCACTGTTCATATAAATGGAGGAATAATTTAAAAGCAATCTAAAAATGGCTGGTTAGACTTTCTGCTATATGGAAAGAAGAAGTATGCAATTGATAAGATGCAGTTAGTTCTTTAAAGTTTTTTCCTAAACTGAAAAAAAAAAAAACAAACCCAAAATTTTTTCATATGATGAGACAAAACCATAATTCACTTTACTAGATTTTATCAGAAGACTGTACAAATTAGTAGCTGGGTTGAATAAATATGTTAACAGTATTTTCACCCCTCTTTTCTTTTCTGCTATGTCAAGAAGGGAAAATTTTATGCTGTTACCTCTTCAATGATATCTTGAATAAATTAAAAATTATTTGACAAATCTACACCACCAAGCTCGTTGCTCTGAAAGATTAAAAAATAATTTGTTTGCCTCTTATGGATAGTTGCTTTTGATTTATAAAGACTCTTTCTAATCCAAAAAAATGTCTTAGTTCAGTAGCTCTGAAAGGAGATAGAAGGCTTTTTTACTGTCATTTATACACTTTCATGCTCAAGGCTAGCTTATACCAAAGATGTTGGCCAGACTGTTCACAGGAAATCCTTCTCTACAAACTAGTTAATGCTCTGCATCACCTTGTGGAATGATACCATTTAACCTTATTTTCACACCCAGATGAAGAAAATGAAGTCTCTTCTTAATAGGCTATGAATAAGTTAATACCCCTAGGACACAATAATCCCTGCATCAAAGAAAATAGAGAGATCAAATCTTTGTTAAAATTCAGAAGATATTAGTGAATGTGCATTACATGAAAATATCCATTTCAGAAAAAAAAAAAAAATGGAAGGAAATTTTCCGTGTGCAATAATAGGTAATATTCAGCAGCTCTTTTTGGGTATTGAAGTCAAGTTTCAGAGGAGTGATGTACGATACACGAAACATTGATGTGTCAGCTCTTTAAAAGACAATACTGATAACAATTTCATTGCTCTTTAACTAGTCCCTGTACTTCTATTATGTGTTTTCACTGAAATTTAAATGTAAAAAGAGGGGAAATGAAGTTGATAGTAAGGAAGCAATGGCAAAGATGTTGGCACAGTACTAATTTATAACATCCGTAAAATGAAATTCTCAGTTCCAGTAAGATGACTCATATTTGCTCTTTAAATAAGAACATACTTAACCTTTTAACTACAAAAGTTTGATCCATCTGAAGATTTTTTTAATTTTTTGTAACTTTGAAGTCATAATGAGACATAAAATGGATTTCATGTCAAAACTTGACTCAGATCATGTGTTATCTTTCATGTCATGAAGAGAATAAAATTGAAGTTCCTATGTGGAATAAAAACAAATGCATATAAATGTCAGAACCCAGTGAAAAGAGAGCAAGCTAAGACAAAAATTCCAGGTATATATGGGTTTTTTGCTGTACTCCTTGAAAGCCACACTGAAGATTCAGCTGAATAAAAGCCACCCAGCTGAGAGTAACAACTGCCTCATAACACCAAATGGTAAAATATTGTTTTGAAAAGTGAAATTATTTACCTGTCTGAAAGTATCTTACAACAACACAAGCAAACAAACTGATGATCCAGTCTATCATGAAGTAGAATATTTTTATTATTTCTACTATTTTAAATTCTTTTTTGTGGTGGGAAATATACAGCCCACAGAACAGCTTTGCTTTAACTGAGGCTGGTTTCTTTCCACATTTCAAGCACGTCTAGAACTTATGTTCTAAAGCAAAAATTCATTTTGTTACTAATACATGAACAACAGACGCTATTACACGTGTTTCTAGGCATTAAAGATTTTTTTTTATTGCAGCTTGATTTGTTGAGCTACAAGATAGAAATAGAATGCTAAAATTCTAGGATGCGTGATCATTTCCTTTATTCCATTATTCATAAAATCTTTCATTTTCATGTGATGTTTCAACAGTTCTTAATTTGGCTTTGCATTTTAGAAAGCATATAAACCAATGGTGCATAGTAAGAAGAAAATAATGGTCCAATGTTCATGGCTGGTGAACAATGTATCAATGATCTGTGATAAATTAAATTTTAAAACATGTTTATAAAGAAGGAACAGTATTCTGTTGAATTTCTTTATGACTAGAGAGGGGTTAAGGGAAATATAACTTCTAAATTCAGCCATGGATTTTGATTGCTCTTATTTACTTACAGTACAAAATTTTAGTTCTGAAATGTAAAAGCAGGTTTTTCTGGAAGGCAGATGAAGAGCTTGTGGAATTAATGGAACATAAATGTACTGTTTTCTCCAGAATACTAATCAACTGATTTTCACAAATTAAACTCAAATGCCATTCTAAGGCCTGTGAATTTTATTCCTGAGAAGTTTTTTTTACAGTCAGCCAATCTATAGAATGACATGGTACATAAAATACCGGCAAGTGGTCAGGTTATTTAAGACAAAGTACTCCATTCGTGCATATTTAAAGTGGCTTCCTTGTTTACTGGACATATATCTTCAAAGAACTCTTGTTTGGAGTGCATGTATCTCTCAGTCAGTCTGCTCAGTTTTTGTGCTGAATTCTGCCACAGCCTGCTTGCCTGGAATGTGATTATTTGCTCAAATACATACCATGAAGTAAAATGTCTGAAAATGGTGCTTGGTTAAGAGCTTAGACCTGCACAGCATCTATAAATTGAGAGGCCTGGTGGCCAAACCTGTATGTATGCTAAGTACTGACATCCTGATCCAACCAAAATCTGCTTATTCCTTTTACTTCCAGCAGTTTGAGTTTTAATTCATGCCTGCATAGTTCACACCTTAAACACCTCCATAACTCTGTCAAATTCTGTCCCTATGCCCCTTTACAGCTCCATTAAGTTTACATTGTAACACCTACAAAATTTAAAATCTCTATGAATGCACAACCACCCTCAATTTAAAGATGTAATTTTAGATAAATAAAGGAAGTAGCCTGCAAACTGAATGGTAGATTGCCACCCCATTGCTCTTCTATTCTACATCCAATTTAACTTGTCTAAGCTGTTTCTGATTTTACATTCTTATCATGCTGCTTCTTATACATCTCCTTGCCTGGAATAAAAATATAAACACTACCTCAACCACTGCTCAACATATTGATAGTGAGTCTTTCAGAGAAATTTGAGACACCTCTGAGATGAGATACCCTATATTCCTTCTCATATAAATAACACAATTACAGTCTTAATGTCCTTATTAAGCATTTTGTTTTTACTTTTGAATTGAAATTGCTCACTGATCAGCCCACAGTGAGTTTTCTGCTTTAGTAACCAGATCACTTTCTGGAGTGGGTGCATTTAATTTAGAAATCTGTAGCAGTTGTGGAGTTACAGGGTGTCATCCCCTCCTACAACTGCTTTGCCTTCATAAACGCTTAATTTCTTTCAGTATCATGGCACATATTGACTTAATTTACTCCCTCAGCTGCCTTATAATTTCTTTCTGACTTAATAACCATCTTTGCTATCACCTGTAAACTTTGATCTTTCACTGTTTATCCCATGTCCCTGATTAATGAACTAAATATAAATCAAAACTTCGTTAAGCTGCTGTCATGGTATAAGCTACTACTAAGTCATAGTCTAATGTTTTTGCATATGGAAGAATTTGGAAATGCATCCCATCTTGTTCCTAATCTCCAGGGGTTTTTTTCAAATTTTGGCAGTCTTTTTCAAAAATATATTGCATTTTGAATGTTGTTTGAATACTTAATGGGATAAGAATAATATAATATTAATGCTTTAATATGATACAAAAAAATCTATTTGTTATCTATGCAGAGGTGAACAGATATTACCAGGATCAGTTAAAAGATAAGTGACTTTATCAAACCTGATATGTGAAAATATAGATAAGTATACTAACAAGTAAATAGTTAGTAAGACTTAACCAAAGAACAGCTTAAAAAAAATGAAAACACTGAACATTACATCATTATTCCAGAATCTGTAAGTTTTATAGGAATCTAGAGTAATTTATGTAACAATAGGGGAAAATCTTTTTATAGTTTAATGAAAGAATTTTTACCGTCCTAACACAGATTGACCAATCTCTCAACCACTGAGCAAGTACATCAAGCATTATCAGTGTATCCAGGTCTCTCCAATGCTCTGATAAATCAAGTCAGCAAATAGGAACTATTATATGAAGCAAAAAACAACCCAAACCAAAAAGAAAACACAGAAAAAAACCCAGCCTAAACACATAATATTCACTGTGAAATTCAAGTTAAATCAGAGAAATGTACTGTAGATATGCTGAATCTGTCAGGGTTTTTCCAGTAAGCCAAAATCAAAATTCTCCAAGCTGATGGATGAGAGGTACTTGACTATCACACAGTGATGCTAATTTTCATATTGACATCTAAGGAAGAAAACTGATTGCAGATATTATTCCCAAAAAAAGTCTATTACCATGGTTTAAATAAAAACATGATTTAAATAAATAAAATTTTTGCCTTACAGCATTTCTGACTTTTGCTTATCCTTTCATCTTATGTTTGCTATCTATAGGAGCAACAAATACAACAAATTCTCTGAAAGGACATTCATTTCAGAGAAGCTCTTATCTTCAATTAATATATTCCTAATTGTTTCTACACTCCTTTGGAATTGCCAGAAGTAATTGCCACAAAAGTTGCAGTCACCCTCTCACTATAATATGATATTGAAAGACCATGCACCTATGCATCTATTCAAGATAATGGGATTCATGTATGTCATACTCTTCAAAGTAAATGAAGCACTAAAGAGATACAAGTAAAAAAGTCCCAAAACATTAATTCTGAATGAAGACAGCAATTGTTACATATCTTAGATTTAAGTCTACAAATTTTAGATCGGCCTGTGTCAAGCTTTTCTCAGGTTTAAAAGCCATTGCAATGTTAATTTTGCATATATTTGTATAAATTTAAAAATAAAATTACACTGCAGCATGTTTTCAGCTTTCTTTAATCCTCTTTGGTTTTATCAACAACATCATCTTTCATCATTCAACTATGTGATGTTTGCTGTTAGTTGTACTGTTTGTTTCCAAAGGAAGAACATGAAAGTTCACAAAATGAGCAGAAGCTTAATGTTATCAACATGTGACATATAAAAAGCCAAAAGGTGAGAAATAATACTGTGGGGAACTTTCAGTGCAGCCAAACCTGAAGGCCTGGCTAGGGCAATCTGAGCTCAGTATTGGATTTGACTGATAAGTTCTGATCTTGTTAGAAGACGATATTGGTATGCACAGACATGTCTTCTCTGATTTATTTTTAATACTTTTCAGAATAATGAGATGATACTAATACAATACAACAAAACTTCTGATTAAACAATAATGCCTAGTTTTCAGCAGAAGAAAAACCTCCTACCACCCTGATCTTTAAATACTGTTTGTGAGACAGATAAGCTACCAGCCTGCAAAAAGCTAAGTGTTTGTGTTTCCTTAAAGGGCCAAAGTACAGTATCTTAAATTAAAGATAATTAATTTTGTTCTAAAGAATTCACCTCTTACCTTTTTCAGCATAGTTCAGGTTAGTATGCTGAAAATTTGGTAATGTATATGCCAGATATGATAACCCATATTTGAAGATTTTGTTCCACACCAAGTACTCATAAATAATTCAAAGAAAGAAAAAGAACTTCCCTGTGCTTGGCAAACAAGAAGATAAAATTAGGTTGTGACTGAAGTTATACTAAAAGTTCCCTAATATGACATTAATCAAAATTTAGGTGTCAGCAAAGGTAGGATGCAGGCTTTATCATCATGTTAGCTAAGTGGCAGGCAAACCTGCCTGGAAATGTAATCCAACCACACAGGAAATCTCTTCCTTATGCTTGGAAACATGAAGATTTTATGTCCTCTTCCTGAGGGGATTTATCTTATCTAGGGGTGTACCCTCAGTAATATAGAGAATTAATCCTTTAATGCTACAGACTTTGCATTAGTCACAGCTTGTAGCAATGAGTGCCAGAAAATAATTAGTATTGTATAAAGAAATTAAATATTTATATTTTTTTAATTAATTGCTTACTGTTTCATTGGTACCCTTGTAAATGTATTGAGCAACAATTAGCAAGAATCTCATTGTGTAAGCTACTCTTTATATAACAGCTCTCATTTTCAAAAAGCCCTGTTAGTTATTATAAGACTTAAAAAAAATTAAATTAGAGAGTCCATATGAATACTCAAATGTTTCATTAACTCATTGACTCTGGGCTGTTTTACTGTAGGAACATTTTATCACATGACAAATGGTAAGTTCTTTGTTTTCTTCTATTGGAGAAGTATATTTAATGTCCAAATACAGAACAGCTGGAGGGTAACTGTGGTTCAACATTTTGAAATAGTTAATTCACAAGATCTGCAGTGCTCAAAATGGAACGTAAGAAAACTGATTGTCTGGTACTGGGAGTTCATCTCCGTCTCAGTATTTCAGTATCTACTCTGTATGAATCTGTATCTGAGAGAGCTGCTTCAGCTTTTCAGTCAATAAAATGAAATTCATAGTTTTAGGCCGTGAATCTTATAACCTCTTTCAAACATTTTCTTTAGATTAAGATCAATTGTGCACTTTGAGCATCTCTTTCGTTTCACAGATTATAAAGTTTAGCTGCATAGTTCAGAAGTGAACATTTGATCCAGTGTGCCTCTCAGTTTAAAGCTACCTCACAAGTTAAAGATGTGTGTGTGTGCATAGGTGAAACCAGGACAGGTATGTAAGCTATTTTTATTGCCATCTCATCTGTACAAATATCTCACAAAATTGCGTCAAAGAGTTATAGGCTCATTTCAAGTGAAGGATGTATCCATGTTCACAATATCAGTTACAAATTACAAAATTACAACTTACACGGTATGTTAATTAAATTTCTGAACAGCCTGTTGCAGTGAGTTGACACTGGCCCAACACCAGGCATACACAAAAGCCTCTCACCCACTCCTCTTTTGCAGCTGGACAGAGGAGAGAAAATTTAATGGAGGTTTCATGGGTTGAGATAAGGACCAGGAGAAATTGCTCATCAAATAACCTCACGGTAAAATGGGCTCAACTTTGAGATATGCATGGAATTTATTACACTAACAAATTCAGAGCAGGATAATAAGTAAAATAGGCCCTCAAAAACACCTTCTCCCCACCCCTCCCTCCTTCTCTTGCACTGCAGCAGTGCAAGGAGATGTGGAATGGGGGTTTTAATCAGTTCATCGCCTGAGGTTTTCTCCTGCTGCTCAGGGACAGGAGTCCTTCCCCTGCTGCACCCTGGGGTCCCTCCCACAGGAGAAAATTCTCCAGAAACTTATCTGAGGTGGCTCCATCTCATGAGCAGTAGCTCTCCAAACTGCTACAATATGAGTCCCTCCCACAGGCAGACAGTCCTCCCAAAACTGCGACGGCTTGGGTCACTCTTCCACAGGGTGCAGTCCTTCAAGGACAGGCTGCTCCAGCCTAGGAGCAGTCGCTCTCTCTCCATGAGTTTCCCATGGGCTTGTAGCCTCTTCTCAGGCATCCACCTGCTCAGGCGTGGAGCTCCTCCATAGGCTGCAGGTGGATCTCTGCATCCCCATGGCCCTCCATGAGCTGCAGGGGCACAGGTGCTCCACATGGGCTGCACCACAGCCTCCAGGGGAATCCCAGATCTGGTGCCTGGAGCGCTGCCTGCCCCTCCTTCTGCACTGACCTTGGCGTCTCCTTACGTGTTCTCACTCAGCTGTTCTCTGGCCACAATTAAAACTGCAAAACAACTTTTTATTTTGGTTTCTTCTTAAATATGTTACCACAGAGTTGTTGCCACCATTCCTAATTGGCCCAGCATTGGCCAGGTGCACATCCATCTTTGGAGCCATCAGGGATTGGATCTGCAGGACATGGAAGAAGCTTATAGCAGCTTCTCACAGAAGCCACCCCTGTAGCTCCCCATACCACTTCCTAAACCAGGCCAAAATACACCTGTATTCATCCTTGCTTATTGTTAAACAGTAGGAGAAGATAGTTATACAACTCTGATACTTAAAATTTATAAAATTTTAGCAACACTGACAGAAGATGATGACTCTTACATGATTCATCCCATTACAGCATGATTTCTCAATACAGAGTTCATAACAGAAGCATATTGTGTATGTCACTTTGAATCCTCCTTCAGCCAGGCTTAATTGATATCTGAGAAACAGCAGAGTATCGTATTGCTATAGTAGCTGATGCCTCATGCCAGTGTCTGATATCTACAACTCCCATAACACAGTGACTTTGCAGACATGACTTGAAAGGACTGCTGTGGGCTTTGATGACAAACAGAACAAATGGATTGGTAGTCTGAAGCAAAAGCAAATGTTTTCTTAATATCCTCATAGCATAAAATATGATAGACTGTAGGAGCTATGATTTGATGTAATCAATACCATACAGTAGGAAAACAAGAAAATACAGCTTGGCTCCATATTACAATGCCCATGACAAATATTTTGACATACCTTATCATTATCAGTATTCTCTAAGCTGAGGTGGAATAAACTAATAAGCTTATTATATCAGAAAAAGAAAGTTGTGAAGCCTGAACATCTGTATGCAATAATGAAAATTCTTTAACTGGAAACAAAGACAAAGGAAATACCAATTCTTGCACTGAAAATTGCTGAGATTCACTCTTGATTAACTAACAGCTGGAATCTCTAATTATCTTAATATAATTAGGCACTTTAATCTTCACTAAAGTATGTTTCAAAAATCTATCCAAAGATTTTTCTTCATCAGAAAAATGCAGTTAAACATAATCTGTCAACAGTCTGTGTACAATCTGATTAAATTCTGTTCTTAGCTCCAGCCACTTACTTTCACCTGTTGAGGTGACCTAAATATTCATGAACTGCAAATTTAATTTAGAGTGCAGCTAAAAAAAAAAGCCATGTATTTTACAAATTTTATTTAAAGATGTGGGGTTTTTATAAAGAAAATCCAAAAAATGCCAAACCTCTCCCCCCCTCAAAAAAACCCCCCAACTACAGAGGAAGCACACAATTTAACATTTGTATTTTTCCATTGAGTATTTGCAATTGCACACTTAACAAACAGGAAATGCTTCTGAAAAGCCATTTTCATCACAAACAATAGGCATCTTAAGGATACCCAAACTCCTCATTTTGACTATGCATTCTGTAATGACATCGCCTATTAAGACTGGAATAATTGTCTGTATACTTACAGTTGACATACTGGAGAGTTTTGCTTGTCACAAGACTTTCCTTTTCAGAAGGACTTTCCTTGTCAGAAGGAAGGAGACTTTTCTCAGATATTAGTTTTTTGTGTAACAATAGGTCCAAACAGAATCTGGTACTTCAATTTAAGAAATAAGCAGAAACAAAAATTATATTAAAAAAAAACATAAAAAAACCAAACAAGAACCAAATGCAAGATGGAATCCAGAGGAGAAATGGGTTTAAATTCTAGCATTCTTCATGTCTGAAAATTTGGAGGTCATAATACTAAGTCTTTGAAATGTATTATAAAAAGATGAAGGAGCTGAATATGCCTATTAGTTTATTTTCTCAGATTTAAATATCCTTCTTACATTTGTTGAGCTCATTTGGAAGTTATCCTTACTTTAGCTGTCACTATATAGGATTTCCTTTAAAAACCATGGTGTTATAAAGCAAAGTGGCTAAACTAGCTTTGGGAGACATTTTATAAAACTGTTTGAAAAGTCATTTGGGGGATATATGAGTCAATCCTGTCTTCATTTTTGCTAATTCCTTCAGAAAACTTTTAAGAGCAGCCAGCTGAGATGTCTTAAAAAAATTAATTCTCAGATCCAGATGCTCACTAATTAATATAGTTTTTTATTTAACTGGTTTAATACTGATGTCAGGCTAATAGACCTGTACTTTACTATATCACTTTCTATATTTTTTTTTAAGTCAGTGGTACATTTTCTACCCTAGCTTGGTAGCAAGGAAAGTGATAAATTTCTGTTTAAAAATACTATTAGTCATTTATCTGCTCTACCCCTAAGTTCTGTTAGAAAGTAAATACCATTACAGTCCTGCTGACTTGTGAATGTTCATGCTATCAACTTGTTCCATATCCCCCTCAATTTAAGACTTATCCTCTGCTGAGCCATCTGCTATGATGAGTTCTAGCATGTGAATTGATGTCATTCTTTCATAGTGTAACCTCTTGAACAATTTTAACTTTTCTGTACAGGTCTTGCCTTCTCTAAGCACTCTTTAGCAACCTGATCTGCAACTAAATGAGCAGACTTGCTAAATATTTTTTTTTTTATTTTACTGTCTGAAGAATGTATTGCTGTGTATTGCTTTTGATTCCTATGTCAATTGCTTTTCAAAAGCTTTTGGATTAATTGAATTTATTTTTGCCAAGGTTCCTCATATTTTCTACTTTCCTTCTGAGAAAGCTCTCTTCAACTTTTTATAGATATGAAAAATTTTCTAATGTTTAAAGATTTTTCTTATCTTTTGGCTAAAACACCTTTTTTTTTTTTAACATTAGTGTTGCACTTTTTTGAAGGTGTACTTCAATAATGGCCACAAAACAGATAAGGATTTAATCCCCTTAGCTTTTGTCATCAGTTTCCTCCTTAAAACTGTCTTTACTTTTACACCGCTACTTTTCAATGAACCTGCTGGCTTTTGTAAATCCTGTGAGGATGTCAAATATGATGATGATTATTGTTAAACAGTTACTCCTCATCAATAAAATCTTTACCCATACCCTGGACACTGCTTGGCACCAAGTCACAGATTGCACCTCCTCTTGCAGCTCCCTATACATGAAACAGATGTATGAAACAAATAATCAGCAAATTTAAAACTTTTTCCACTGTATTGCATCCTGGTGTTACGTTTGCCACCTGTCCCTAGCAGAGGAAGAGGGAAGAGAAGAAAGTGGAGTGTCCCACCATGCTTTAATTTCTCTTTCTGCCTCTTTATGTCTCTTGGCATATGGTGATAAATGACTCTCTGAAGACTCACTGCAGAATCTGCATTACTTCCTAGGATGGTTATTTGACTTGATTCTAGCTCCTTTAACTTACACCACTAATTTGTACCCAAAATGTCTTACTGTGATTTTTTTTTTTTTTGTAGTTCAGTGTGAAAATGACAGACTATGGCCCTTCCAGATGTCTGCTGTTGAAGAATATGTCAGAGACATCACGTATGGCTAGACATTCCATCTTGCTTCTTTGTCACATTTCTCTCTCAAAATTAGGTGACACACAAAGTAAATGTCAAAGAGAGAATAAACCAGATTATTTTCATATATTGAACATGGCAAGGGCTCTGCCTAGGACATGTTGCATAATATTAATGATGAGGTTGTGGTTTTAAATGTCAAGAAGGAAAATTGAAGTTAGCTTTTGAACTGTAATATTTGGGAAAAAGAAACCCAAACCATGAAACCAGGCAGTAGGGACTTTATTATTAATGTCTTTTTCTCTTTTTTGATTACTTTACTTATTGCTTTAGGGCTATTTTTGTGGATGACAGTCATCATCTGTTACTTCTACAAATCACAGTCTGGCATGGTCTTTTTCTTTGCATTTCTTACATGCCTCCTATTTTCCAGGCAACTGAGCAGAAAAAAAAAGTGGCATAGTTCTCTGCTAGTGTTCTTTATGTACATAAGGCTTCAGGGTAGGCTTTGGCCAAAATTCTTTAGAAATAAACTAAATTTTGAGTTCTATTCTTCACATTTTTAACCAGAAGTTACAGTTATATTAAAAACCTAGATGTTTTAAACTTTTAGAGAACAGTGTAGTATACTTTTCACTTGTACAGAAAAAGTAATTTCTTCCCTGTAAAGTGAAAGGATATTGGTTTCAAAAAATGCAAAAGCTTTTCCAGAATTATTAGTACTTTTAGGGAAAGATGCATGACATGGCACAACTGGGCAAGAAGGTGATAATATAGTTCAGCTATTAAATTCTAACTATGTGAGTGTAAGAGTGACAAAAAGGTAATATTAGTTTATATTTTTGCCTCTAATTATATATTTCTAAAATCTATACTCTGTTTTGAGTTAGAGTGAAATTTGCATTTCAGAAAATAGGATTTTTGTCAATCAAAGCACTGAAGAGGAAAAAAAATATTAATTTTAAGATTGGATTTACAGGTATTCAAATTTTTCTCCTTTGAATATATATTTTTGAGAGAGGTACTAGACCACTGTACCATCCTGTGACATACATCAATACTAAACGTGGAGTGACACTTTACAGCAGTAGTAACACAAGGCTAATTATCATGCCAGCCATTTGCTTGTTCTTATTCAATGGTGTTGATTCCATTTGGTGATGCTTCATGGTGAAATATAAACCAGAGGAGCAGAAGAATTCTGTTTTCTTCCTCCATCTATTCAGAAACCTGAATTAGTTACACATCAAAGACGGTGTTTTCATCATTCCCACTGAGATCTGAACTAACCACTTCAAAATTTCAGTTTATAGAATATTTATTCCAAGTATACAGTAATTTTAATTTTCACAGAATTATATACTGAACAGGACTTCTCATGTTATATGATTTCCCAAATTATCAGAAGCTTGCCCAAGTTATTAGAAGTTTACTGAATAAAGAAATGTCCCGATAGGAGCTTGACTGTTTGGAATGTGGACAAAATGAAATCAGTATATTCTAATTAAAATGCCATTTCAAGCAAATGAAACCTCTTCTATATTTATTTCTACAATTATTTTCTGAGAACCTTTATCAGCAGATGGATGTTGAATCCAAAAACATGGCTTAAAAACTTTCCCCTGCATTTTGTTTCTGCTATTTCCAGAAAAATGTTCTGGAATTCATCTTAACATATTTTTCTTACTATATATATAAAGCTACAGTTGCTTAAATATAGCCGTAAATTTTTATCAGCCTAGAAATCCTTTTTCATATTTAAGTATTGGAGATTATACTTCAGGTGTGAAAATTTGAATTGTTTCATATACAGCTCACTCCCCAAGCAGACTACACAAGAAGGAACAATACATACATACAAGTACAGTGAATAAATGAATTGTGTATGTTTTGCTTCGGGATACAGTGTACTGAATGCACCAGTTCCCTTATTTTCCTTCTCTTACACCTGAAAGCATTAAACACCTGTGATACTCTCAGTGTGTGGACAAATGTCATCACACAGAATCCAGTTATTCTACTAGCTTTTTTCAGCAATTTCGAATTGTTCATCTGGAAAAATTTTTCATGAAGGAAATATTTTTTATCATTGATTTGATAGAAATTTTGCTTCTAGTACTATTTATTTGAGATTCGAACCCCAGACATTAGAATGAAGATGTGATGATAAATTGAGAGCTTGAACACTCAGCTCAGTCTGTGTCTTCAGGATTACAGCACACTCTAATTTATAGCAGGCAGGCTCACAAGCTTCAGATACAAACATTTCTTGATGCTGATTTCCATTGAAGTGGTAATTCTTTCCCATTCTAATTAGCAGGGTTTAATTAATCCTATGGATTAATTTCTCTTCCCATGTATTTCCTTCTTTTCTTCTTGTCCTAGTATTTTTTCTTGTCTCGTTGTGCAGGAATATTTACTAAGTACCTATTCAGTACTAACTATTCTGCCACATTCTCCACAAGTATCAACAGGAACAAGGAGCCAGATGTCAGAGTGCAAAGAGAGGCAGCAGAAGATGAAGAACCAGTGATTTTTAGAAGTAGCACATGCATGCACATGCATGTTCTGGTTTTTGGGTGGGGTAGAGTTAATCACCTTCACAGTGGCTGGGATGGGGCTGTGTTTTGTGCTGAACACAGGGTTGACAATACAGAGATGTTTTTGTTGTTGCTGGGCAGGGCTTACACAGAGCCAAGGCCTTTTCTGCTTTTTGCACTGCCCTGCTGGTGGAGAGCTTGTGGGTGTTTAGGAGATGGGAGGAGACACTGACAGAACAGGTGACCCAAACTGACCAAGGGGATGTTCCAGGCCATGCTCAGTATATAAAGTGGGGGGAAGTAGGAGGAATGGGGGGGGAATTTGGAGTGATGGTGTCTGTCTTCTCAAGTCCCTGTTACATATGATGGGGCCCTGCTCTCCTGGAGATGGTTGAACACCTGCCTGCCCTTGGGAATCAGTGAGTTAATTCCTTGTTTTGCCATTCTTGTGTGCATGACTTTTGCTTTCCCTCTTAAACTGTCTTTATATCAACACTTGAGTTCTTCAGCTTTACCCTTCGGATCTCTTTTCAATCATACTGGTGGGGGAGTGAGCAGGTCTTGGCTGCTGGCTGTGGTTAAACCACAAAATGCATTACACCCCAAACATCCCAAGAAAACAGTAGATTTCAGTTTCATCCTTCTTGTGCTTACCTACAGTGAAGTATAATTTTGCATGGTTCAAACCACTGTGCTGTTAGATGCCACTGTGTCTGCACCTGCCTGGTTCTTGCCTGATATCTGGTTGTCCTACTTCAAAATTATACATCCTTGTGTCAGAATGTAAGGGACAATTCTTTCAGCTCCAAACAGAAACAGGGAAGAGTGTAATGGTAAACAAAATCAATGACTTAGAAGATGTAGTTCTAAAATACTCAGCACTATAACGTCTTGTTCTGCTTCATCTGAAGAAAAAGTTACCATGCAGGAAAATGTATCCTGAGAACTGGAACTGAATTTTAAACAAACTGTTATGCATTAAAAATGTAACACTTATCACCAAGGTGAGCAGGAAAGCAGTCACTGTATGTGTAAATTTCTGTGCTGCTCATGAAATCAAAAGTCAGGTATACACTCAGCAAAATAATTGTGCAGTGTACAGGAAGACACACAGACAGACATGACTACAGCTTAATGGCATATATCCATTGGTAGAAACTCATAAAAGAACGTTAGAAAGATACCTGGAGCTGCTAGGTGATGATTTTTTTCTTGACAGACTGATATGCAATGCTCTTAGTAGAAACTGAGCACCATTACTGAAAACAAACAAACAAAAAATTCAGTTTCCTTTAGTCACAGTAAATCTCAAGGAAAATTGTGCACTTTGGCAGCACCCAAAACTTAGACATCCCTTCAGGAAATTCAAGTACAGACACATGCTTTTTGCTTGTATTTGTTTTGAAATCAATTACGTAATTTTTTAAAAAAAATAATTATTGCATGATCACATTGCTGTAGTTAAGACTATGTCAGCACTTCAGCTGTGAAAATATTTTCAAGGGACTTCAACTTGCCTAAAAAACTACTCAGAACTTAAATGTGTCACATAGAAATCTCACTCTGGATAAGAACACTCCTCTATGATTAAGACTTCTCTTGCACTTAATATAAGGTTTTAAAAAAACCATTGGTTTTCTAAGTCTAAAAATATTACTCATTGGCAAGTTTCTGTTTTATATATTTTCTTGCCAAACTTCAACTACATTGTTTATCTTCAAAAAAAGCCCAATTTTTTACGAAGGGTTGCAATTTTCAATATAGACCAGTCATTTCCTTTTAAGTGACTCAGTAACAGTAACTTCAAAGTGAATATGTGGAATGAAAACATATGATTTGCTTGATTTCTGGTTAAAGTATCACCTAAGTGAACCAGAAGGAAAAACAATGCTTGTAGTTTTTTTTTGTTTTTTTTTTTCCACTTCTTTATGCTGATTAACTCCATCTAAAAAAACTTCCCATGGTACAATACTGAAGGCAGAATCAAGCCGAAGTCATTACCAGAACTCCACCCTGTCCCATTAAAAGAAAAGAACCACCAAAACCCCACAGCTGCATAATGTAATACCAACATTACTGCTGTTTGTTTGACAAGTGACTGTCCTCAAAGGAACTCTTCATCCTTAGAATTGTTACTTTTCACCATTTAATCTTCTTCATTTTCCCATTCTATTTCATGAGGAAATCTAATATCAATTTTCCAACACTTAACAGCAAGGAGCAATTGCTGTCATTTGCAATCTGTCATATGCATAGCCCTGTGTCAATAAAGCTGGCTACAACACTGGCAAAGATTTCTATTAAATTATAATAAAATGATACTGAACTCTGAGTGGTCTTTCAGAAGCCATCCTTAAAGAATACACTTCACAATCCAGGGTGTTCAATTTAGAAGTTCTTGACCATGTGAAGTCTGTAAGACCCCAACAAAATTGTTAATTCATCCTGAGATGCCAAATTATTCTGGAGGACAGCAGTAAGTTTCATGGCTCAAATAATGATAGGAAAACTGCTCTGACAGCAGGGTAGGGCTGATTTAATAGGGAAATCAAATGTGGGCACTATAAAATTAAGCAAAAAATGAAAAGAATTTTCATCATAATTATGAAATCAAGACTTAAAAAAACTTTAATATTAATTTCTTTATGAAATAAAGTCATACACTACAGAGATTTGAAAAATTGGATTTTATTATAAGAGCAGTGTTTCTGGAAAGCAGTTTAAAAGTGGATTACTAGCCAAAAATAACTACCATAAAAATATGTCAAAGAAAAGCAAGAATCTCATTGAAATAATCCAGCCAGGGCACTGCTGTACAGAAATCAGTTATTTAGTGTTCTGGCAATTTGAAGAAACATGTGTCTCATCAAATTTGCAGTAGAAAAAAATCCAGTTGAAGAAATCATATTTTAGAGTGCACATACTGTCTTTCTCAGAAATAAAAACATTAGACAGCTGGGATGCAAAAATAGACTTTTTAGACATTATGGAATTTCAGTAAGGTGTAGCTATCATAGACCAGAATTCAGTTATATAAACCTTTTAAACTTGAGTGAAGCTGAAAATGTGCCTGGTCTATTGAATTTCAGGATGCAGTCATTTACTACCTTAGACTTCACAAAAAATGGGTTAGGATTTTGGCTGGGGTATCTTTTGCAGATGTGAACTTTTAATTTACTTTTAACTTTTAATTTACTCTAAATCCAAACTTCCAAATTCAAGGACAGTTGTTATTGTTTAACTTCCCTACAGTTCAGGTTGTGAGCACCATTTTCAGGCTGATTTGTTTGTTTCCTTGTTTATATTCAACAGTTACAAACAAAGGTTGTCATGACAGATTTCTCCTGTCATTTTAAAAGTATTACATACCTAAACCAGAGAATTTAATTGAAACTGCATTTGGAAACAATTCAGAAGTTAGGAAATTTTAATTCTGCATGTATGCCTTTAAAAAACATTAATTAAAAAAAAAGTAATTTTTTGTCAAAAATAGCAGGCAGAAATTTTGCCATTTAAATGCACTTCTCAAACAGGCAGATAAAATATTGACTATGGACTTCCATATACACAAATATACATTACTCAATATGAAATAGATGTTTGAAACTGGTGATAAGAATGTTTGTCCAAGATTCTGTACTGCTAGTTTAGCTGGCTGGTGGCATTGATATAGTGTTCTATGAAGCATTTACAGGTTTACAGGCATTAACTGAGGGGGTCAATATTTACTTTTCTTCCAGTAAGACACAGGAAGACAAAGGTCAGTGTTCTTATCATGAGACACAATAGCTATGTATTCATTTGGGTAGATTGCTATACTTACATATACTATTGAAATGGACATATGTTGTCACATTCTTACATTGTTACATATCTAAAAATAAGCAGGTTAACATTACTTACAAACTGTATTTCTGAAACTGCTTTTCTTTGAAGCTAACATTTAACAGTGAGAAAAAATCCAGGGCAAAAATAAACTCCCCTTCTCTTCAAAACTTCTATTTGGATTAGTATTGGAATACTGCTGCAAGCAATTCTATGTCTACATCTGACTTAATATTACAATTAAATAACTTTTTAGGTAATCTTTAAGAGTGGTGTGTTCCGGCCAAGCTGAAATGAGTAATTGCTATACAATTTTCTTAGTCTTTGGGCAGTTGTATTTAAAACTTTGCATTTAAAGTGAGGGGTTATTTATGGTTTTATCTGTTTTCCCTTTCTCTTCCCAGAATCTCTTCTCGCATTTTTCTTCTGGAATATCCATATTTTGACCCTGTGTCTTTTACAGCATCTAGACAGTGTTGTAGAAAAGGCTTTACCTTTTAGGCCAACCAGTCATCACTTCCCAGTTCCATTTTCTGTGAAGAAAAACCCTGGAGCTAGTGTACAGAAGGGCACAGTTTCCTTTTATTATGGCTGTCACAGAATTCATATATTCCATGGTTCTCAAAGAGCAGGACAACTGGGGAAGATCACTGAATTGAGGAAAAATGCTGAATGTCACAATTGATGTTTATATACTCCTTTTAATTTTTCAGCAAGTCATACCCTTCAAACCTCAGCTATGCTTTTATAGCTGACTACTGGCTCAAAAACATCAGTTGCTTAAATAGGATAATATTTTTTCTTTTGCAATTTTCCACAGAAAAACAAAAATATATGGGGTTAGTCATGTTGTGCAGGATGATTTCAAAAAGAGGATATAATGGATCTTCAAAAATTCAGGTTTGCAAGCAGGCTATCTGCAATTTAAACCAGCAGTATGCCATACTTAAGGTCTCCTATTTCCCTCAGAAATTCGTGTGGAGTGTAGTTGAGGAAGCCATTAACTTAGTAAATTATAGAGATTTGTGCATTTTCAAGTATATTGCTTAGTGCAAAAAGGTAAAATAAGTAATTTGGCTTACAAAACCACTGCCAATGCAAATAGCCTTTTCTCCATAACTTATTGTTGATGAGCACTGAAAGATTACTGGGGAGGAAAATCACTCAATAAAGCTTAAAAATTATCTGATTATCATTTGATTGTTTAAGAAAAGTCAAGTATGGTGCAGAAGATTTTTTTTGTAATTGGATTTTTTTTTTCTAAAAGCATCTGATGTTTTGGATGTGAAATGGTTGCAACTATAAAAAATCAATTACAGAAATTATCCCTGGATTATAAACTAACACATTATTAGTGCACAATTAAAATACAGAAGGGAAACAAGTTTATCCATTAAGTACCTCTGAATCTTTCAACTGATGAAAATTACTACAGATACTTGAAACATTTCTGAGGTTGATTGATTGTGTTTTCAATCCATCAGGAAAGATACAATCCCAAAGTATATAACCATCGACTTGGAGCAACTTTTTTAGAACTCAGCTGAGGCCTCTGTAAAGTTTTAATTTTTCTTTTTCAGACAAAAATATTACAGACTATGTTTCTAAGGAATGTATCTGCAATCTTCACTAAGATCTGATGCAAAAAAATGAGAGAACTGATCATCCAGAATAATTTTATGTATCCTAGTTTTTGTATTTCCTCTTGCAAACATCTCTCCTAAAGTGTGAATCATGTGATAAATCATAGTATTGTGGTTCAATTTCTTGATTATGTACAAGAATCATTGGCCAGATTTATTTTAATATTATGGCAATTACACAGCACACATTTAAGGAGACATGAGGGTTTATGTGTCTGCTCATGATTATGTCATCATGATTTCATTTTATGCATGACAAAAAGCATTTTCCATCAAACTGTGGAAAATATTAAATAAATAAATAAATTTTTTCAGTTAATTTTCATCCTATGTGTAATCCAAATGTGAATACTTAGACTTAAAATTTTATACATACAGCATATTTTACAGAGATAAGCTGTTCCACTGAAATCAGTAGGGCTGTTCGCACATGTATAATGAGCTTCATATGTAGCATGTGGTGAGCTTAGTGTTACCTACCAATATGCAAAGAGGAAAGGGATGTAGTGATAAACACCAGAAAGAAAAGTTATTAATGTGCAAAAATATTTCACGTTACAAAACTTTATTACAAATAAGGACACAGCTAAAATTAAGGACACTTAAGAGTGCAAGAGTTGTCTATCCCATGAGTAGGAAATCAAACAAGGCAGGCAGGAAACTGAAATGGCTCAGCAAGGACCTGCTGCTCAAACTGAGAAGTAAGAAAGTAAGATATGTCAGTGGAAGCAGGGACAAGTTACCTGTAAGAAGTACAAGAATACAGTTTGGATGTGTAGGAATGGGATCGTGGAAGCCAAGACACAGATGCAATGGAACTTGGCAATGGATATGAAGAATAACAGGAAGGGATTCTATAAGCACATGGGTCAGAAAAGAAAGGCCAACCAAATTGTTCCCCATCCCCTGATGGAATCAACCCAGGCTGGGGGATGAAGAGAGTGAGAGCAGCCCTGCTGAGGACTTTGGGGTGCTGGTGGATGAAAAACTGGACATGACCCAGCAATGTGCACTCACAGGCGAGAAAGGAAATACATACTGGACTGCACCAAAAGCAGTGTAGGCAATAGGGTGAGGGACAGGATTCTGCCCCTCTGCTCTAGGGAGACCCTACCTGCCGTGTAGCACCCAGCTCTGGGGGCCCCAGCACAGGAAAGATATCGACTTGTCAGAGCAAGTCCATATGAGAGTCCACCAAAGTGATTAAATGGATGGATCTTGTGTCCTGTCAAGAAAGGCTGAGAAAACTGATTTTTCAACCTGGAAAAGAAAAGGTTTTGGAGTGACCTAATATCCAACATTAATAGGACACCTCATGCACATGAATCAAATTACTCTTCTAGTTCTATACTTCTCATCCTAGCCTTTCTCCTTTTTCAGCAAAGGATAGTTTTGAATTTTTTTTGTGAAGCATCCAACTCGGTTTTGATGGGCAATATATTGAATTACTTTTTCCCAAGTTGAATCTTCTTTGCCCCATCAAAATAATTGGCCAGTGATGTCCCTGTTCTCATCTCGACCAATAATCTTTTCCATTCCCCTAGTCCTCCCTAGAGGACAGGGACTGAGAGAGCAACTGAGTGTGGTCTTCCAGATGCCCAAGGTCATCCCACCACATTAACAAAGTCAGCTCCCAGTGGTAGAGGGAAGCAATATTTTTGCATGCTAAACAGAGTATGACAGTCCATTTTCATAATCTGGGCTATCAAAAAAGATCACAAGATAAATGTTGTAATGCTATGTAATTTGAAAAAACCTTTTTTCTCTGAAATACTAAGTAAAGCCTTAGGATGTACAATAATTCAAAGCTGATGCATAAAATAGTTCATTCACACCTGTGTGAGGTAAGGTTCTTAGTAAGGCAATATCGCTAATGGCTCTGAAATGCTGAAACCTTTCAAGTGTTCGCAGCATTAGCAAGCAATTTCCAGATTTCTAGGGAATTTAACTACTATAACAGAAACCACTTTTGTTTTTATAAACCATTTTTTCAGGTAAAAAATTTTTCAAGTGATATTTACTGAGACAACTAATATGCTATAAAATTATAGTAAAAGAATTACAGAATAGATGAGTGATGTATTTGGACGGCCATATCCTGACATTCTCAGGCTATGAACTGGATAATTTAATCTTAATTATACACTCTAATTCCACTTCAGTAATTAACAAACCTCGTCACCATGCATTTTGGGGTCTGCTATTTTCAAGATTACCTTTATTGCTAGTCTCTGTTGACAGTGCACTTTCATAGGGGCAATTTAAAAACCTGTAAAACTGAAACAGATAATTGAAGACAATTGCATGATGTTAAAGATGTATACTAATTAGAAGGATCAAAATATCTGAAGGAGTAAATGCATCTGCAAATCTGAGGGTTTTGCAAGGAAATTGCAGGGAATAGGTTATGGAAAACGATCCCATAAACACAGCACAGAGAAGTACTGGCCTTAGACTGAACTCAGATCAACAATTCTGGCAAAGCAGCAGATTTCTCTGATAACAGGCAATTTGAAAGCTAATTAACATATGAATTGCAAGCAGGACATGCAGTAAAATCTCAGTGTGCTATTGAAAAATAATAAAAGTAGAAAACATTGCAATAAAATCTAAAATGAGAAGGAGGTGATGTTCTGCTAGTCTAGTGATGATTCTGGTACAGAGGGTGAGACAAAACTTTCACTATTATTAAGGCTGCAAAGGCTAATCTGACATCAAGGACAAGGTAGGAATCTATTAACTAATAGGTTTGGGAAGAGCCAAGAATAGGAACATGTCTAAACTCTGTCATCTCTATCTGGAGTAGCCTTAGTATAACTCTTGCTTAGGGGCCCCTAGAGTAAGAAACAAAATGTGTTTAGCCCTGGTGAGCAAGTGAGAGTATCGAAAGGCAGTCATGTTACCAGTCACATTAATGTCGCTCTGTGAATGTGAGATGGCTGAAGAGTAACTCCACACATGTGAAGGCAAATACTCACATCTGAGTGCCCAGGCTTAACACTTAAAAGATGGGACATGTATTTTGAGATCAAACATGACAATTCAAGTGTCTGTAATTGCAGGGCTCAATCAACTGATAGTGTAGACACTGAAATTCCTCACCACGTAGGCAGTCAACAGCTTTTAGTTCAATTATATGTAATGTCATTTCCACTGTGGTATCAGGCATATGCTTTAGGAAACTTTTTCAGAGTAGAAGAGCCTGTAACTGCGGGATTAATTCAGGCTGCTGTGCTACACTTCCCAAGGGTTGATTTAGTAGTGTACTTTGTTTACGTCACCAAATACTATACCACCACTATCAATATATATCATATGTCATTACTTATAAGGCACAATCTGGCCTGCAAAAAAACTGCCTTTTTAATATCCAACACATTTTTGATTCAAAAATGCTCTTGCTTATTATACCAGTAGCATAAAAGAACATCAAGTTCCTTCTGCCATCTTTATTGTTGGGCTTTCTACCATGCCGTGGTAAGATAGCATCACATCGTGCTGTTTTTCATGAGAAGAGATAGTAACCATGATTAAAGCCCTGCGGTCATACTACACTGCTAGTTTTAGGCACAAGTCACATATACAATAATTGCTATTTATGTTTGTGTTTATGTGAATGAATAAAGCAGATACACAGACTAAATCTCATGGCTTTGTTTAGGAACAGTGATTTCATCCAGAAGTAATGAGGATTGCATTTCAGTATGTGATACTTGTATGACAGACTATAGTTGGTAGCAAAACACTTATTATTCCTTTGAAATTTTCTATTCAATGTGCATAGGCATGGCACTCTGAATTTTTGCATTATACAATGACAGAAGATCAACGTTTTGCTATAAGACTACAAATGTTATTACTTCTTCAAGCAAATATAAAACATATTACCATCATTTTAAAGTGAATAATATTTGCTTTATGCATGAATAAAGAAGTAGTTATCAGTAAAAACTATGTGATTTAGTTATTTTACTTCTCTTTTCAGATAGATGGTTTATTGATTAATCAATTTTCTCATAGGCAAGAATTTCCAAGATAATGTCTCAGAATAAGGGTATGTAGATCTAGAAAATGAACCATTTAGTTCATGATGTTGTAAGACTGGAACCTCATCTATCTGCTGTGGTTTTGATATTACAGGTTGTAAAGTAAATTTCAAGATGAATGTCTCAACATGCTGGTTTGGATACTGACAGTAGCATAACTCCCAAGCAGCAAAGATCTTCTTCAGATTTCTTCACATATAACTTTGATACCACATTTTCTAAGGGTAATAGACCATGTGTCTATTTTACAGTAGATTTTGCTACCTAAACTCATCTGGGGATCAGTATTTCAAAGAAGTTTCATGAAGTGATCAACTTCCCATTTACTCTGAGCTGGAAGGTACCAGTAGAAACCTTCTGTATAGGTACTAAACTGCTAACTGCTTTTGAAACTGGTCAGCATGAGACACTGAAACACCTTGACCATCTTATGCTTTAATACTAATTTTTAGATTCAATTTCTTCGTTAATTATATTCACAATTATTTTTCAAAGGCTGTAGGCTTTCTTGGTGAAAAAACGGCCCTTACATATCTTCCTATGAAGGTCAGTATAGAAAAGCATTTTTGATGTAGGACTTACTGGTGCAAAAGTCACTAAATGTTGTAAGAAAGTCTGTAGGTAACGCCATTGGCTAGATAACTTTCTCATTGATTTTTTGAGTCATTTTTCTGTACTTAATTTACCCACTTTTACTGGAAACCTTAAAAGTAATCCCAGCTCAAGGCTACCTGCCAAATAGATTGAAAACTGAGCTTATATCATGGCACCCTTTCTGTAGACTGATTGCTCTTCTGCTATACATCCACCTCTATATTAAATAGTCCAGAACAGCTGCTAAAGTTCTGGTGTCTATTACACATGCTGCTCTCCTAGATATCCTCTGTGTAAGCCCAATCTTTTTTTTTATTAAAGATGTCTTATAATAACCTTCTTCCTCATAGAGAACCCCTGAATCACTCTCTATGACAAATTCTTCATAAAATAAGACACAAGTTTCTACATGGTTCAATTGAATCTACTCGTTCTCAATACTTCCAAAGCTGTGTATGGAGACTTATTACACTAAATAACATTTCTTTGGCAGTCCCTAATAGACAGTGTGGGTTTACTCGCTCTTGCATCACTATAACATTGAATATTTTCATTTAATCCTCTAGAGTGAAGCACGAGTGACAAGGCAAGACTGCAGGTTCTCCTCTTTGTTGGTTTTTTTATCATTTCAAGTCTATCTCTGCTCAGTGAGGCTGGATTTTCACAGATGCCAATTAGTCTTCCTGAAACACTAATATTTCACCTCTAGAAGCTTCATCTTCTAGCTAAAAGTCCATACAGAATTTTACAGATTGCACAGAATCCTAGTGGTCCAATTCTTATCACTTCCTAATGTAACAAAAGGGGAGGTAGTTAGAGAGATATAGATTTTTTTGCCAATATGTCCAGAGAAAATATTTAGGTCCTAAAGATGGAAAGATAAAATAAAAGAGAAAAGTGGTTTTATACAGAGGAGGATCTTGACCTGGGGGGGAGTTGCATCACCACTTCTCCTCCAAACTGGTGTTTTTTATATTTTATGCTAATTTCCTAAAACCTATAAAAATGCACTCATCCCTGGGAGAGTGGGATTTTGTGGACATCTTTCCACAGCTGCTCCTGAAGACCTTCAAATAAAGATCCCCTTTTATATTACCTCCTTACTAAAATTATCTTGAGTTTCATTTCCAGGCCCGGCAAAAGGCAACAGTACAAAAATGGGTTCCAGAATGATGCAGTGAAGCAGCAGTCTTGGTGCACAGTCAGTGTGCATTCAATTCAGCTCCTGGACCTGGAAATGAATAAAAAAGTCATGGAAATATACAATCATAGAATCAATCAGATTGGAAAAAATAATTAATGTAATTGGGTTCAACCACGTCTGAATAGACTAAAGCATGTGCTAATGAAGTGTAACACACTCTACACCTTTGTGTCCTGGTAAAGAGCTTAATGTACTTCAGCTGAGAAATAAACTGCCTGTGAACTTCAGTGGAGGTTGAGCACTCCTGAAATTCCATCTTCAATAGTTTCTGATATATAGATATAGATATACATATACATATACATATATATACACACACACACATATATATAGACATATATACATATGTACATACATATATACACATACATATATATGCATATATATATCTTAGTATGGACTTCAGTAAAAATACTAAAATGTCAATGTTATGATTCAAATTGAAACTACCTAAGCTACTGGCCACTTAGGATGGGTGTACACCAGAAAGCTTTTTTTTTTTTTCCATAAACAAAACTACTTTTACAGTCACAGCAGGTTCTCAGTAGACAAGTAAATTTGATCTTATCCTAAAAGATACCACACAATCAAATTCAAGAATGACAGCAATAACATTGCATATTAGACTTAATAGAAGGCTGAAGAAATCTCCGAACTGCTACATCTCAGAAGAAAACATCTTCAGACCTGTCCTTTCTCACGAGTGGTTGCTATCAGGCTGTCATATGTATGAATCCTAGTTAGACCTTTATTCTGACTTAATGTATGTCTTTTGTGCTAGACAGATTTCATGTAAATGTTCTACGTTAAATTCTGCTCTTTTTCTCTAACTTTCTACTCTTCTCATACTGCTGAGTTATATGCAGTTATTCCATCTGTAGCTTTGTACATCTCCTCTCTGCTGTATCAGATCAATGTATTTAATGGTTTGTAGCACAAACATTTGACTACCTCTTCCCCAGCCCTGCTGTAGCCAAGTATTGCTGGCCTGTGCTGCTTTCTCTCTCCACCTGCATCACTAAGCATTCCTTGAAGCTGTTCCCCTTCCCCAAGACCTTTTCTCACCTCTCTCTTTATTACACCCCTGAGTTTTCAAGGGTCTCAGCAACTCCATTACTGACTTCTTCAGGAAACAGAGAGGAGGCCATCACCTGCTCTCTCCCAGTGCAAGCCTTACTTAGCCTTGGACATCTTCTGGTTTATCACACCAAGACTGGGGCTTGCAACACCGGTCTTGCAGCAGGACCCAGGGAAGACAAGAGGAAATGCACTTGGCAAAGTGTCACCACACTGCATAATTCATCATATTAGCAAAAATTACTCTTGAAATGGGAAAACAAAGGCAAAAATAGGCTGAATAGCTACTAGGCCTCTTTTCCAAAAAAGTCCCCAACAGCCAATAAAAACAAAAAGGAAGCAATCCTGTCTCACCTCCATTGGGCTGATTGCCACAGTGTTTGGTCCAGTAGCTGAGCTGGACTGACAGTCAATTAGAAGAAGGATGAAACTATTTCAGTGGTTTAATGAGCCAGGAAGACTCAACAACTGCCAGAAGTATCTTTAATTTTCAGATCAGCAGCTATGTTTACATGGTGTGGAGGAGCCACAGTGAAATAAGGCTCAGCCCTCCTCCTGCCAGTGGACCAGGTGGTTCATTGCCAGTGTACACATAGCCATGCCTGCTGTAGTTCTGCCAGTTTTGGTATCTGGAGTCCTGTGTCTCTTCTGCCTGACATGCAATAAAACTTCTCAGGAAAAAGACATGGGTGGGAGGATTCAGAACAGTAAGTACACAGGTGCATGAATTCTTACTCATTTCTTGCTGTATGTCTTGCAAACATTGTCCTTGTGCTCACTCCTGCATGCACTCCCAACTTCCCTCATATGCCAGTTGTGCTTTGGTTATCCATATAGAAATCTGACAGCAGATTGAGGAATGCTGTTGGGACATGGAAAGCTCCTATCTTCGACCATGTCAGCTATGATTAGGGTTCTGCTGTTGCTGGTTGGGGCTGTTGCCTTCACAAGTAAAGCATGGGAACAATGTGGTTTGTGCTGTCATTCAAGAGGCCATTGTAGGGCTGGGGAGTGAAAGGTGCACAGTATCACAGGAGTGATATACCTGTATCTGGCTGTGTTTAGATGCCTACTGCAGCCTTTCCAGATGAGACATGACTCTACCTGATACACAATCACTTGCTGGGCTCTTGAAGGGTACAGATTTTAGCTATGAAATCTGTACATGAAATCATGAGGGGAGCAAGCAGTGCTCTGCTGCTGCAGCCATAGCAAGCTGCAGGTGATGATGAATCCCAGATGATGACTCAGGTAGCACAGCCTACTTTCAGGTGTGTCTAAGGTGAATTATTCTAAGTAACATTTGTCTCCTAGGTGTGCTCTAAATGCTGCTGGGAAGGGCAGAAAAATTGCCACTCTCTCAAGTTAGCCTTGGACCCTGCCCCTATGGCAGTTGTGCTGAACCACTGACTAGAAGAGGCCTGTAAGGTAGCTTCCTACTCCAGCACCCAAGGCAGAAACTCACGACAAAAGCAGCTGAAGTGTAGAATTCATGGCTGTCATCCTTCTGGCAGTAGTGTAGGCCGAGGGTCAGGTTTATCTCAGGCAATGAAGTTCAGGAAGGAAGACTGCAGACTTTGTACATGTGTGCACTTTATGCATGGGAAGCTGCAGATCATTGGTCTCCTCTGTATCAGCGACCTGAGGCCTTTTCGTCAAGCTAGGTCAGGTCAGATTTTTAAAAAAATTCTGTTTCAGGATAGCAATGGGCCAGCTTTGTTCACAGTTAGTAACTCTAGTAGAACCTTGGACCAAGGGGGAACTACATAAAATGAAAAATATCAGAAAATGGTTACCTTGAAAAACATCTCAGGACATCTCAGCTGATGGTGTCTTTCTATCACATTAAATCAAGAATACAGGCAATATAGGATTTGCTTACTGCCTCCTGCCCAGTACGGAAAACACACATTTTCATTTAATTTACTTTCTTAAGCCATATATTCTGTCCCTACATAGCTCTGACCAGTAAAAAATGCCAAAACATGCTTGAATATTGACACTCTTTCATCTTGTATTTTGACTTAGTTTTACTGTTTCTCAAGGGATCAATAGGCATTAACTTGACTATTCTTAAGAGTAGGATAGTGAAGGTCTTTGAGATAGAATAACTGTGAAAACACATTTTTGGTAAGATACCATGAAAGCACCAAATGTCTTAAAAATATGTTTGGAAGGGCAGATAAGCAATTCATTCAGCAGGTAATCATTGGCAATATGAGCATTAACCCTGGGCATGGCCTTTCTGCACCTTACTAGCTGCTGCTGGAAGGAAAATCAGATGAATAGCACATGATATGAATTCATGGAGGTGAGAACATGAACACTGAGTGCATATAACATAGTAATCTCAAGGAAGAAAATCATGTCCCTTTTTTGCCCTTGTAAATGTATAGAGCAGAGACATAAGTTCAGTTCATCTCACTTTAAAGGAGAGAGTAGGATGCAAATACAATGGGCTCCTGTTATTCAAACAATTCCCCATATCTAGCTTACACTTACATTTTATTTTTTAGTGCCAAATTTATCCTGACAACGTATTTATACTGACAGCATATTTCACAGCATTCTTGGCAGTTTTTCCAAGTGAAAGATGTAGTTTTAATAGGGTATGGAGTAAAGTATCATCATGTTTTTAAAATATATGAGTCTTCTTAAGTTCAAGTGGCTTCAGAACTTTTCTGAAATAGATGTTTATGTTTGCTACATCCCCTACAGGAAATGTAATTTATCTTGTTATGACTTGTACTATACTTTGCTTTACTAGTGACAATTCTGTTAATGGTGGTGCTAACCACTAGATATTCTGCTTAAAACAACATGACTATTATGTTTCAATCAAAATGAAGATTAATCACTAGAAAGAGTAACCAGTTAATTCAACTTTATTTTAAATAGTATTAAATTATGTCGTAATCAATTTCATTCTGATACACCTAGAAAAGCACATTATATTGCCTCTAATATTATATTCCCCAATTGTCTGTTTATATTGAAGTGAATGATGGGTTTAGAGTAGAATTATATTAAGTTCCATAAGACAGCATACATGTACTGTTCATACAGAGAGAGCATTGAGAGGCGAATCTGTTCTGCAGATACCATTAATTATAAGAGAAAAGTTTTCTTGTTAGTTTGTTTAATGCAGTAAACTCTTTTCTTCCTAATAACAGTTATACAGTAACTAGAGATGTCATATGCTGCAGGTTTACTCAATCTCGTTTGCAGTCACAATAAGAGCAAAGGATATGAAAATTATATTTGCTTGTACAAGGATGAAGTATTTTCTGTGGAATTAATATGAATTTTTTTTTTCCTAACTTGTAAAAACACATCCCATATTAGAATTTAAAAGGACAAATACAGAACTAAAAATTGAGGTAATGTTAAATATTAAGAAATATGTGTATATATACACATTCATTTATTTGTTCTACAAACACAGCGATGGACTGAACACTTTTGGGTTAGGTTTTTTGGGCTTTTTTTTTAATGAATATAGAAAGCAAAGAACAAAGGTTTGTAATGATGACAGACTCTTTTAAACCACTGTACCACAGGCAGGAAATAAGATGTTTTTGGCAATAGAAAAAGTGGGAGCCAGTGATAAAGGGAAACATTAATTACCCAATATGTATTAGAAAGGAACACAGACACAATGTCTAACAGAAGTTGGAGAATACAGTGGGGAGAATGTGAAATGGGAGGTAGTTTAGGAAACAACTCTCTCTAGCCTCAATTGCAACTGACAGTAGGTGTCTGAGGATTAGAAGGTGTAAGGACTAGTGATGGTCACAAGCGGTTTAGGCTCAAAATTATAAAGTAAAAGAAAGAAAGAAAGGCTCTGAAATAACAAGTTAATTTTTGGGGCTTTTAAGTTTATTTGTTTTTTTGGGTTTTTCTTTTTTTTTTTTTTTTTTCAGAAATTTCCATCCATTTTGGAATCAGATGAATGACATAGCAAGATTTGATTTACCATCAAAAAATACCCTCCCAAATAAGTCACAGTTATTGAGAATAAATGAAAATTCCTAGAAATGGAGAAACAGCATAAATTATGGTTAAAGGTATTTAAATATATTTGATAAATTATACAATTAGAAGGTCTTGAGCATTTAATAAAATAACCAAAGTAGTATCTGAATCAAAGTCATTACCTTTGAGATCTTGTAGAAGACAGAAGTCTCAGGTGACTGAGGAAGGGCAAGCCATTACATTCCACTAGGAAAGGGAAGACTCGAGAAACCACTGACCAGTCACAGCACTTTCAGTATGCACAAAAATACTGGGAGAAGTTATTAAACAGCCAATTTATAACCACTCTACAGGAAAATAAAAAGGTGATGAAAAACAGCCAACACAGCTCTCTCAAGAGCAAATCATGTCAAAACAATTTAATTTCCTCCTTTGACACAGTAACTTTCAGTATAATGGATAAGAAGGAAGTAGAAGATGAGATCGCTTTACTTTAATAACACTTTTTACGCAGTGCCACATGAGACCTCACAGGGAAGCCAGAAAAATACAGCCCTATAGGACCAGCCTGAACAAAAGATTTAAATAATATTGAGGATGTGCAATACATGCTAACATAATGGATGAAAGTACTGCGTAATACAGAATAAAAGCAAAAATTTTGCCTTGGCCTTTCTGAGCTCAACCACTAAACCATTTTCTGTTTATGTCCTCTGATTTCAGTGAAGGTGTTTATTGCAAGTTTTGAACTTAAGCTGAATCTGTGGTTAGGATATGCGTTTTACTTGTGATTACAATGAGGGTGAGATTAATTTTTTGAAGTATCATAAAAAATAATACCTTTTTTTTGTATTAATTGTTGAGCAAAATGACTCACTCATAACCTCAGCCAAAATTAGCAACAGAATCCATCCAGAATAGGGTAAAATCCAGTCTGGACTTGCTGTCTCACTAATGGCATCCTAAAAGTCACAATTTGAAGGGCCCGATGTGATGTGGTAACAGGTTACTGTGCTCACGCCAGTGGCCAGCCATCAATGTAACTGCAGAATGATAATCCGAAAGGGAAGATTCCTCCACTGAATCATGTAATATACAGATCCTTGTGAATATCAAAGAACTCTGGAACACTGGCTTCCACCAGACAATTTAATGCCATATGACTTTAAAAGTTTTAAATTTATTTTATGGCAGGAGAATAATTGATGTAAGCCTTCTGGGTTATAGTGTAAATTATTATTACAGCACCTGATAATAACAATTTTGACCATCGTAGAAGGAAGAACTTAACAAGCCATAGCCTATTCCAAAAAAATAGGCCAAAAAATGTACCTGATAAGTTGATAGTTACAGGTACATAAGTCAGATATAATTAATTTAACAAGAAGAAAGCAAAGACATTAGTGTTCTCCTGAACAGGCTAAGAAGCAGAGTTTAGTGTCATGAATAGAAGATAGTCAACCAAGAGAAAGAGAATTAAAACATGTGAAGAGTTACAAATATCAGACATTGTAGAATGTGATATTCTATCCTTATCAATGAAATTCTGAAACTTAAAACACAAATAAGACACTGATTTTACTGACATCTAACAAAATTGCAGTTCTGCCCAACACCCTGGCTTTTTATAATTTGTGATTATATATTTTGTTATGGATGGGTTTTCTAATTTGAAATAAAGTTTGCTGTTAATACAAAGCCTAAGTGGGAAGGGGAAAGGGAAATACCTTCATTAAAATTTGGTTAGGAAAAGAGAACCTTTAACCACACAAACAGTGTGTATGCCTATTTGTATACATATGATCTACCTAGACAACTTGGATGCAGGACTTGAAAGGATATTAAGTAAATTTGCATATGGTACAAAATTGGGAGGAGCTGTTGACTCCCTTCAGGGCAGGAGGGCTCTGCAGAGACACCTCAATAAATTAGAGAAAAAGGCAATCACCAACCATTGGAGGTCTAACAAGGGAAAGTGCAGAATTCTGCACCTGGGATGGGACAACCCTGGATGTGTTGATAGACTGGGCAATGAGAGACTGGAAAGCAGTGCCATGAAAAGGGATCTGGGGGTCCTGGTTGATGGCAAGTTGAACATGAACCAGTAGTACCCTGGCAGCCAGGAGGGCCAGGTGTGTCCTGTGCATCAGGCACAGCATCACCACACGGGCAAGGGAGGGGATTGTCCTGCTCTGCTCTGCACTGGGGCAGCCTCAGCTTGAGTGCTGGGGGCAGTTTTGGGTGCCACAATATAAAAAAGACATTCATTAAACTCATAGAGAGTGTCCAAAGGAGGTCAGTGGAGATGGTGAAAGGGCTGGAGGGGAAGCTGTATGGGGAGCAGCTGAGGTCACTTGGTCTCTTCTGCCTGGAGAAGAGGAGACTGAGGGGAGACCTCATTGCAGTCTACAATTTTCTTATGAGGGGAAGAGAAGGGACAGGCACTGATCTTTTCTCTTTGTGGTGACCAATGAGTAGACCCAAGAAAATGGCGTGAAGTTGTGTCAGGGGAGGTTTAGGCTGGATTTTAGAAAAAAGGTTCTTCACCCATCAGGTGGCTGGGCACTGGAACAGGGTCCCCAGGGAAGTAGTCACAGCACTAAGTCTGATAGAGGTCAAGACTCAAGCATTTAAAGAAAGGTTTCAGGCACAGGGTGTGATTCTTGTGCAGGGCCAGGAACCGGACTTTCATAATTCTAGTGAGTCCCTTCCAACTCAGAATATTCTGTTATACTGTTATTCTGTGATATGTGTATGTACATATGTAAATATAAATGTTAAATAAATATATGCATATGTACACAGACTTCTGCATCTACATACATGTATAGACCTCACAATCCTAAATTTTAGACTAACTTGAGTAACTTTGGTTACCAAAGAAGGGACAGCACTGGAACTGAGTCTTGAAAAAATAACACTACTGTAATTCAAACTCTGTTTTTATAAGCAAGATCTGAAGTTACATTCTGTAGATAACCTTTTGTTAGAAGATGTACTTGACTGGCTGTTTGTAGCTTATAGAACTTCACAAGGTATAAGGAAAAGTACTGGAGCATATGTGGAAGGGAAATGTCAGAGGGTATCAGTTAATCACATGCATACAATAAACCAGTAAAAGACAAAAAAGATATAGGATAAGGGCTATGTCTTTACAAGCACCGAAGAAAAAAATAAAGTAGAACCACTCATGGTGTCCAATCCCTTGAAGAAAGCACAGCCATACAACATCTATCTGTTCTCTAAAATCATGCTGTTTTCCAGTATTTTTCAGTGCAATAAAAGAAGTTCAACAGCCTAGATTAAAACCACTATAAGATGAGTGCACAACAGGTCTTATTAGCTAACACATACTTAAAATGCACTCAGGCTGTGTGAAAATATGGGAGATCCTTGCAAAGGTTTGAGATGAACCCAGTTAAGATCACTTTTTTCATGAATGATTCAGACAACAGACTGTGAAATGCTCTTTGACATTTTGCAGATATCACCAAAACAGGAAGAGTAAACACTTTCAAAGACAGATCTGAATCAGCTGGTCAAAATCACTCATGACTCCATTTTACTAAGATCAAGTCAACAAAAAACAAAAGCAATATAATATAAACCAGAAGGTAAATTAAGATTGGGAGACACAAAAATAGAAAATATTTGTCTATAGATTTAAAGGACTGTAAATCACATCAGTGATACAATTTTACAATAAAGGAAAGAAAAATAAAAAAGCAAATATAAAGCTGTACTTCGCCTTACAAGTAACGAAATTATTCCCTTCTTGTCGGTTTTGCTAACATCAAGTTCTCTTTAGTACATAGAAGTACTTTTTTATGAAAAACACATAAAAGAATAGCTGAGGAGACAAAAAGCATAGGAGAATGACAAAATAGAAAATGCTGTGAGATACAAAAGGCAACTGGTTTTGTTTGTTTTCCTAAAAAAAAAAATTAAGAAAAAAAAAATAATTAAGGTATACACATCTTCCAAAATGCTTAGATGATTGTAGCAAAACTGCTCTGAGTCAATTAGAGCTTTGAAGAATAGCTGTCTAGATTTTTTTCCTTAGTTCAATTTCTCAAGTGAGCCAACAGTGAAAAGAATGTGTTCCATTGACTATTAGAAAGAAATAGTTGGGACTGGTACACACCATATCACAAGAATATAAAAAAATTTACAGAATCTGCGATAATAAAGAAGTATTAGGAAGCTGATATTGAAGAGACATCTCAGTATGAGTATTAGGAAGTACTTCTCATATTGAGATGGAAGTATGTGCAGATGTTCTGAGGCATCAGAACAGACTCGGATGGTAAAACTTTAGACACATGGAAACAGTATATTGTTTCAGATTTCTCCAGTTCTACGTGTCTATGGTTTTTAAAGGCTAGAGCTAAGTAGCAGACCTTCTTTTTATCATAATTTAATTATATTCAAAACACTCAGAAGAATACAATCAACAGATTTCTAGCACATGAAAGAAGATTTTTTGAGGCAACAATTAAGATGCCATAAGAGCCTGATAACAAGAGAAAGGCTTCAAAAAGTGCTTTGTCATAATCACTCTTGAACTCCCGAAAACTATGTGCAGGATGGACTGAGTAGCCCGCCTTGAGGCACATAAAAAAGAAAGAGAAACTGGTGCAAAACATGGAGGGGAAAGCAAGGGGCAGAATCCCTGACCTTCGCCTTCACTCTTTCCCCCCCACCATCACCTTCTGCAAGACACCCTGAGGCCCCTGGAGCCAACACCGCCCTTGTGGGGAGAACCCCCTGATCCTGCAGCCCTGGAGCAGAGTCACAGTGAGCTGTGGAGCCCCCACCCTGCTCCTGCATCCCATGGTGAGAGCACCACTAGCAGATTGAAGTTTGGCTGCAGCCATCAGGCACTGCACCTGCATCCCAAGGGATGTGCTGCTGCATCCCAGCCAAACTGATCCCGAGATTGGAGGAGGCAGGTGAGATGCTTCAAACTGCAAAAAAGAGAAAAAGGCAAAAACTGCTTCTCTCCCCCCTCCTCTGACTCAGTAGCAACAAAAGTAGCACAATGTGGTGGTGACCTATCCTGTGCTTTTTCAAGTAACCTTAGTTTTTTCTAACTTTTCTCTACTTCTTGTTTTCTTTCTTTTTGCCTCTTTTACTATTAAATAATTTATTTTCTTTTTGCATCAACATTTAATCTCATTTGTTTTTTATCTCATTTTTGAGGGGAGTATTTAGCACCTTCAAAGTTCTTTCCATTTTATTTACAGATAGTTAGTTGTCTTCACTCCTCTGTGATTAAACTTGCTTGTAACAGATGCCATGTGCTTTAACTGTGTTAAAAATACTTCCTGTGCAGAATAAGCTTGTGTCAATAGGTTTAAATAAAAAAGTCCATAATTCTCTTCATGCATTGTCATTTTTCACACACCTGTGCTTGTGTGAGGCAAACGTGTTTTGCAGAGACCTGTAAATCCTGCTGTGAGGGAAGTTTGAATGGGAATGCATAGGCTTTTAAGTACCAGAAGAAACAGCAGAACAAAAAATTGGCCTGTATTTAGAATCAGGACATGCCTGATCACAATAAGCTGGTGACCACTGAAGCAGGTATGTTTGCAACAAGACTACAGTACAGATGACTTTCCAGGAGAAGATGTTCACTATTACAGATGGATGGAAGTCTGCAAATATGATTCCTCTTCTTGTCATTTCAACTGAAAAATAATTTAACCACATGGAATGGAAAATAAGGCAATGGGAACCAACATTGCTTTAAGATTTACAGGGAATGAAGTGGAGGATATAAGACCTTGGTGATGAAATATCAGGCCATACAAAGAATTGACTCATAAGAAATAAACAATATTTTAGCCAAAAATCAGTTCATTATTACCAGTGAGTTAAGACCAGTCAAGAAGAAATTAAGAGATGACTCAATAGCTGGCAAACTTATCTTCTGCATCACAAAAAGTAATAGTAATCTAACTGATTGAATGAACCTCTTGGTACTAGTACAAAGGAATGAATAAGTAGAACACATGAGGAAATAGGTGGGAATGACTGAAAACATTTTTCTTTAAAATGCAATATCTGTTCCAAAACTTCTTCCTCTGAGTTTTCTTACATTTAATTCTTACACAACTTCTCAAACTCTAATTCAGGATAAAGTAAGAATGAATCATAGAATCATAGAATAATAACCTGTGTTGGAAGGGACCATCTAGTTTCAAACCTCCTGAGCTGCATGCAGCACTTGAGGTGGAGTCTTTTCAGAGCAGAGGGGCAGAATTCCCTCCCTTGCCCTGCTGGCCACACTGCTTTGGATGCAGCCCAGGATATGCTTGGCTTCTGAGCTGCAAGTGCACATGGCTGGGTCATGTCCAGTCTCTCGTTTCCCAGCAGCTCCAAGTCCTTCTCGGCAGGGCTGTTCTCCATCTGTTCATCCCCAAGCCCATGTTAATACTGGGGGTTATCTTGACTCAGGTAGAGTGCCTTGCACTTAAACTTGTTAGATTTTATGAGGTTTCCATGAGCACACTTTTCAAGTTCACCCAGGTCCCTCTGGATAGCAGGAATGTCAACAGTAACACTCAGCTTGAATCATCTGCAAATTTGCTGAGTTGACTTGATCCTGTTTCTATGTCATTGGTCACTAATCAATCAGACATTAATCAATACTGGTGCTAACAAAGATTCCTTAAGAGCACCACTTGTCACAGGTCTCCATCTGGACACAGAGCCATTGACGATTACCTTCTGGATGTAACCATCCAACCAAATCCTTATCTACCAAACAGTCCACACATCAAATCTATCTCTCTCCAATTTACAGAGAAGGATCTTGTGGGGACCATGACAAAATCCTTACATAAAGCGGGGACCATGCCAAAATCCTTACAGAAATCTAGACAGATGAAATCTCCATCACAGGAGGCCCCTAAGTTGGTCAGTCAAGATTTGCCCTTGGTGAAGCCATGCGGGCTGTCTTGAATCACCTCCCTGTCCTGCACGTGCCTTAGGATAGCATCTGTTTCAGTATCTTCCCAAGCAGAGAAGTGAAACCAACATGTTGGTAATTCTTTTCCTTCTACCCTTTGTAAAAATGAGTGCAATGTTTCCAATCACCTGGGACTTTACCTGGCTGCCACAACTTTTCAAAAACCATGGACAGTGGCTTGACATGTACATCAGCCAGTTCCTTCAGGACTCTGGGATGGACCTGATTTAGCTCCCGTAGAAGTATGTGCAGTCAGATTCTCCAGGTCATGAACCTGATATTCACTTATAGTGGGAAGCATTCTGCTCCCTTGTCTTGTGTCCACTCACTCAACAGGTGTGGAAAGAGAGATGTCCATTGAAGACTGAAGCAAAAAAAGTTGTTGAATATCTCAGTCTTTTCATCTGTAGCTACCAGTTTGGCAGACTTGTTTATTGTGGGGTCACATTCTATGACCTTCCTTTTCTACCTGACATACCTGTAGAAGACTTCCTTGTTCATTACTTTTTCCCTTGCCAGGTGCAGCTCAAGCTTTGTTTTTCCCTTTTAAATCACAAATAATTTAAATTAATTGGGGGGGGATGGTTTGCTTATATTAAGCGTAGTTTTTTGCTGTTTACAGAATGTATTTTTTCTTTATTTGTGAGTACATTCTAGAGGACTTTATAGCTGTGTGGAAAGATTGTTAGAGAAACGTAGGTTTTAGATAATAATCCAGAAACAGCATAATAGTTTCATAAATAAAATTTATTGCCACTTCAACTAGAAAACATAATTTTTGGGAAACTGACATTTTTCCCCCCATAATATTATTTACTAAGTTTACGTTATTCAACATGTGAAATTAAATTATTTCACAAATATTCACATATTTCACAATATTTCACATTTTTTGAAATATTTCACAATTGTTTCACAAAATGAACTTTGGGATATTTTCTCCTTCAGCAGCAGAAGTTTAATTTTCTTGAAATGAGACAGTAATTTTATTTGCTCTCTTTTTTTTTGTTTGTTTCCCCATAACTGCAGTTTTTACAATGTATAACATACCATAGGTGTTATGCATAAATTCCATGTCAGAAATCATGTCCTCTCTAAGTGTCACAAGAAAAATTTTTTTCACAAATAATGCTTAGCTAATTTTATACCATCTATAGCTGGCCCTTCGTATTCAGTGAGTTCCCTAACTGTAGTTTCCCAGTCAGTAAGTCTGTCTTGGCAAATACATTTTTCCTCTTCAAAACTCTGACGTAGGAGAGCCAATAGTAACTCTGCTCTGTATCTAAAAACTCATTGCAAATTAATTTGGAGTGCTGAAGTTTCCTCTTGAATCTGGTCTTAGCATTCTGCATATTGTGATGAATACTGATCTTCAGTGTGCAGCCTAGACACAAATTTTTTCTGTGTATGATAATATTTCTCTTGGACAATGAGGTGAGATGATTAAAATGAGTCCTAGTGGCTAAGAGGAGCATGAAATGCAAGACTATTAAGTCAGTACTGCCATTGTGTTTGCAGGCCATACCCCTAAGTCAATTGGAATATGTGTGAAATAAAGCCATTAAACACAATTTATATTCAGTGGAGTAAAGCTGTGGAAATATAATGTGTGGCTCCAAGCTTTGCCTTTATAATCTCCTAAAATAGGCTTTTCTAAGTAACATTGAAAATTATTCTACTTTTCTTTTGGTTCCAGTTTGAGTTGGATGAAAGCAAGTCCTTTTTCACATTCCTTCTGACAGCATGCAATCTACTGCCTGCCTGAAACTCTTATCTGCATTTATTCAGTATTTGTATTTTATTTCAAAAGCCCCATGACTTTGTTTTGAGGACATGAGGACAATAGCATGCATCTCTCTCTCTCTGCAACACTTTAACAGGCAACAGTCTCCTAGTTGTGTATGTACTTCATTTTGCTTAGGATCTATGGCAAATTTCAGCCACTTTAATGTCTTAATTCCCATGGGAGGAGATACATAATCTACTTAAAGCAGCAATAAAAGTGCCATAAGATAGGGCTGCAAAATTCTTTATGAGATGTAGTAAAATTCTTAGTAAATAGTTTCTTATTAAAAGCATTGAAATTTTTAGTAAATGGAAAGAGAAATTGGAAAGTTTGAAAGAACATGCAATTTTAAAATTCTGGTAACCTAAAACCAGTTTGTAACTGCAGAAATGCTTTAAGAAGATTTAAAAAATCTTATTGCCACTTGTCTTCCTAAAATGCAAAGAATTTTATATGCATAAAAATGAAGAATCCTGGGAATTTTAAGAATGATGTTAAGGAGATATTTTTAAAAATGTCACTGAACTAAGACAAATATGGTTGTCTTTATATACATAATCAGTGTTATATAGAAGTCAGAGTTCTTAAAATCTGACAAAAACCCCAAATTTTCTTAACTCAGCGTAATATATTAATTTTCTATGGAGGCAATAATCCAACTTCAATATTTTGTTTTGTAAACTTACAATAAAGAAGAGATCAGGATTGTTTATGGAGATGAACTATAGTAGTATATGACTGTATTTTTATTTTTGCCACTATAGTTTTGTGCCAGCTAAAGTTGGAAAAGAGGGAGAGGTCCAAAAGAGCAACCCAGTTATACAAGAAAGTAGTAATGATGAAACCAGATACTTGAAATCTATCAGCACGTGACTTATCAGCAATTCAGTACATTTTTTCATAGATATGTTGATCTCTGCTCCTGGTGAACCACAGCTGAAGCCTGTTTTTCCTGTATTTCTCTCTTAAGCGCTTTTCCCCACTGCGTTATAGTGAAGATGAAGCTGCATCCCTTTGAAAAGTTCAGGATAATTTCTAAATATATTCTTGTCAACTTGATTAACAGTTGGATAATCCCCATCTATTATGGACTGTGCTTGACAGTGTGTTTTTCTGTTCTTTCTGTCTTGCAAAATGCAAAAATATCTACTTCATAGATTTAAATAGGTACAGCAGATGGGTAAAATGCATTTTTTTTCTGGTTCTGAGATACTTGTAATTTTAGAAAGCATGTCATTGTATATAGTGGTCTTTGCATAAAAAAGCATATGCAGAGGGAACAGTTAATTTTATTTAACTTGTATTTCATCAATTTATGCTTGCTCTCTACGTATACAGGATAACAAAATTACACTGAAGTTCTATGCCTTATGCTCACATACACAGTTGCCTATGCAATACGGCAAGAACACACCGGTCCCACAAAACAAATTGATGAGACTGCTAACAGTTCGCACTCTCTCTGTGTTTGCTGCCTGTAAAAGTCTGCCTACTTTGTTTTTCCAAGGTCTGGAATCTTTTGTGTTTCTGAAAATAATCAGTCTAGAACATTTAAATTTTTTTTAAAGAAACAAAATAAAATAAAGGCGCATTATTAAAAAATTCTTAGCTGTTAATCTCAAATTTGCAGTAGCATTAGAATATTGCATTTTTAATTGTTCAGAAACAACTATTTGCTTATCCATAAACTAACATAAAAGTTGGGATTTTATGACATTACTACACTTTTCACTTTTTGTTTTTCATAGAATTATTAACTAAAAAATAACTTAAGTTGAAGAAACCTCTGGAGGTCATCTTGTCCAAACTCTTGCTCAATATAAGCCAATTTACACCATGTAAATTAAGGCTTTATCCTGTTGAGTTTTGAATATATTCACAGGCAGAAATTCTGCTAGCTGTCTGGGAAGCCACTTTAACTACCCTCATAATGAAAATAGATTTCCTTTTATATATTTAGACTTTACCATGTTGCAAACTGTGTCCACTGCATCTCATTCTAGGACAGCCTGGCTCTCTGTATGTTTCCACTGGCTTGTTAAAGGTATTTATGAGACCTCCCTCCTAGCCTCTCTTGCTAAGACCAAATTCATCTGTTAGCCCCTCCTCATATGTCATATGTCAAATGTCAAGTGCTCTAATTTCCTTGGCAAATCTTTGCTGTTTGGCTCAGTACATCAATGTCTTCCTCATGGTGAGGAGAACCAAGACTAGATACAATACTCCAGATGTAGTGTAACAAATGTCAAAAGGAGATATACAGTCAATCACTTCTCTGGACCTGCTGGCAAGATTCTTCCTAACTCAGCCCAAGGTGCAGCTGCCCCTCTTTGCTGCCAGGGCACACTGGTGGCTCATATGGATTTGCTGCCTGCCAGGACCCCAAACTGCTTTCTGCTCACTCGATGTCCAGCCAGTAGTGGCGTTTTTTGGTTCTTAAAGTCATAATGCAGGACTCAGTTTACCATGTTAACACTTCATTAAATTTCTGTCCTATTGTGTCTTCTGTTTAAGCCCCTTTACACAGCAGTCCAACACTCCAAACTCTTTTTTCCAATTTGGTGTCATCCACAATCCTGTAGAGGGGGCGTTCCACCTAGTTGGCAAGTATTTTTTTTTCCCAGTACATTCCCAAATGCACTCATAAACTCACGACCATTTCTTTGATGCAACCCCTAGTGCACTGTACCTCCAGTCCTGTCAGGCAGCTTTCTCAAGACAGCTGTCAGTCACTGCAGAGGCTTTGCATTGAGTCGCCGTCAGGAGCTTGGCCCCATTTTCTCACACGGGCACCATGTGCCACTTCAGCTCTTCCAATGTGTCTCATCTGGTTCTGCCTACTGTTGCAGATGATGTGAACCTCCCTTATAGTTTGTATCTGTGTCATGCCTATCCTGGGAGAGATGTCTAAGATAAACTATGAAGTCTCAGCAGACGGTAATATCAGGAATGTCAGGAAGAGATGACTTTAGAGACCTTGTGTGCACATGAGCAATCCAACCTGTCAAAACATAAATTTATTTGAATTAACCTCAAACTGAATGACACATGCTCTTCAGCATTATTTTTAGAATTATAATGGAGCTATAGATTTTTAAACTTTTCTTTCAACTGTTTTGAATAAGGTTGCACAAGTTACAACAAAATGGCATTGAGACAGCAATTAAATTAATACATTAAAGAATTGATTACCCATAAATATAAACCATTTTACCTCATGAAAAATTAAGAAAAAGGAAAGATTTAATTATTAACCTCTTAAATTCACCTAATAATTTACTCCTTGTCTTCCAGGAAATTCATTAACAAAGTTAAAACTGAATTTAACCTTCTGAATAGCAGAATTTAACCTTCTTGAATAGCAGAAAAGTCCTGCTCCTTTTGACTGAAATTAGATTGCAATAGACAAATACTTGTCCCAGGTAGACTGCTGAGGGTAAGAAAACACCCTCATTAACAGGCAATCCTGTCATTCCTGCTGTCACTGCAAACAGCCTTACCCCAATTTTTTGACAGAAGTTTGGATTTCCCCAGAATAGCACATGCTACTAGTACACTGAGCATAGCAGCATCTCCTTGGAATTGGTGTGAGTACAATGGATTTTGAATCTCAGTTCTGCAGACTATTGTTGGTATAGCCCTAATGAATACCTCTTCCAGGGAAAATGAAAGCTTTGTCCCTTAGGCAAGCAGAAAGGAGAAAGATTTATCAATTGTCATTCTGCTCCCAAAATTCATATTTCTTTCATATGCCTTTCTTCTTCTGATTGCAAAATTCTGTTTTGTCTAGTCTTTTGAGATCATAGGATCAATTCTGACTACATTGGCCAGAAACTAAAGATCTAAAGCCTATAAGGCACATTGATTTAATCACAGTAATAAAGCCAAATAGTTCCCAACCCTTGAGAAAATTCCTAGGGTAAGTAAAGTAGGAATCCAGGCATGACATGTATCCACAGTCCTGCTGCAAACAGTAGATAGCACTTTTGCTGCTGCTGACACTTTCAAGTAATAGGTTACCTACAAGTAGTTCAGACTTCCCTTTCTTGACTTTCTTTCTGCCTTCATTAATTATTTCCCCAGAAACTTTTCAGACTGCTTACTAAAAGCTGACTGCTACAGCTTTCATGAAGCTTTTCCTGATATGTGATGGAATACTCCATAGCTTCTAAAAGCCGTGAAAAAGGTGCTCATTTGGGACTAAGGAAGTGGAGGAAAGAGAGAGAAATGGTAGAAAAGTGGGCTGAATACGCTGCTCATTCTGTCATTTCCCTATGGGCTACATTTGGAGAGTAATTTTGACTCTGTAGTCCCATTCTAGAAACTTTTCCCACTTAGACTGGATGAGAATATATTTTACATGTTAGGATGCCTGTTTTTTTGAAAAGATGCATTAGATTGCCTTATACAGTGTAAAGTTTATGAAAAGAGCCCATTAAGAGACCTGTGGAGGTGTAACTGAGGATTTTTAAGCATGAAATGAGAACGTGACTCAAATGTATTAGAGGAATAAAAGAGAACGGACTATGGGACTGATACAAACTTTATTTCTCGTCTGGTGAAAATGATGCTTTCTTTCAAGGTAGTTCAGTGCTTCTGTTCTTTAAAAAAAAATATTTTTCTTTTGTTCTGTTTCTTTGACAGTAAGGAAAAGAAAATGTTGTCTCTTTGCCACAGAGTTGTTTGAAGAAGTCTATATTTCTTTTTTTTTTTTTTAATGGAGAAGTGAAAAAACAAACAAACAAACAAACCTTTTGTTAGCATATGTACATTTGTGATGGACACCTGTGACAATATTTTAAGGAAAATTGTAGGGGAAGTCTGTAAAATCTTTCAGTGATTCATCTTTTCTTTCTTTCCAAAGTAGTTATTTTCACAAGGATTCTGACATTATAACAAAAATCACTGCTAACACAAAGGGCAGAAAAACCCAATTTCTTAACAAGAATGTCATGTTGTGGTATTTTCTTATGAAGCCAATTTACAGTAGGAAGAACAGTTGAAACTTGCAATAACGAAAAACTCCTTCACAAGGAAGAGCTTGAGATGGACTACAAGATGGTCTCCCCTCAGTCTCCTCCAGGCAGAACAGATCAAGTGACCTCTCTCCTCCTCGTACAGCTTCCCCTCTGGCCCTTCACCATCTTTGTTGCCCTCCATTGGACGCTCTCTAGGTGCTCAATGACTTTTTTATATTGAGGCACACAGAACTTCCCCCAGCACTCGAGGTGAGGCTGCTGCAGTGCAGAGCAGAGCAGGACAATCCCCTCCCTTGCCTGGCTGGCCATGCTGTGCCTGATGGCCCCAGGTCAGGGTTGACCCTCCTGGCTGCCAGGGCACTGCTGGCTAATGTCCAACTTGACATCAACCAGGACCCCCAGGTCCCTTTCTGCAGCACTGCTCTCCAGCATCTCATTCCCCAGTCTATCCATATATCTAGGGCTGCCCTGAGACAGAATCCAGGACTTGTCTCTGTTAAATTTCAAACAATTGGTGATTGTCCATCTCTCTAATTTGTCCTAATGATGAAGGTGCTAAAAGTTCATCTTTATTTTTTATTAGTTAAAGTTTTTTAGTTTTAGGGAGGAAACATTCCTACCAAACACAAACCTAGTATTTTTGTGTTTTAATTATGGCAAAGCTCACATCTGGTTGTGGCAAGATCTAAAGAATTTAATTTAGAAATATTATACAAATATGAAATTATTGTTTTTCCTGAAATTGTGGTATAGGTAGATAGCATGGCTATGCCCATGTCCACTCAGTCAGCAATTCCCTGGTTGATCAAAGAAGCTTCTGGCCAGTTTCTACTGAGATGATCCCACTGACTAATTTGAGACAAAGGGATTTATTTACTCAGCTGCACTATGGAACATTTCACTAATTACTGCATGAGCTAGGAAATAGCTGCAAGAGGTTGAAAATTCAAGGAATCCAGGTGATCATCTCTGTTATGCACTTGGCCAGTTCATAGTCACTATCCATGTGCTTCCATGTATTGATTAACATCTGAGATGCCAAATCTGGTTGCTCCAGAAAATCTTCTGAGGTAGTTCTTATTGCAGAATAGATTTAAGTTCAGCTAGATAAAGTCATTCTAAATAAGCTTTAGAAATTACTCCTGCAGAGGCAGAAATGGTCACCTAGGATGATCTTTTGAATATGCTTAAGGCATGAGGTGTTTCATACACTGTTTATCAATCGCAATAGAACATACATGGTCCCATTGTGTCTCATGGGACACAAAACTGAATGTAAAAATTCAGCAAAGATGTGTTTTGAGAAGGCATTCTTTATCCATCTGAAGACCTCACTGCAAAGTTCCTTACAATGGACACTTCTGCCACCACCCAGACAGGAGCTGATCACATATCAAAATATGGGAGATCTGATTCATCATATAAGCATGGTCTTGTTTAAAAGACCCTAGTAAGTAAGGAGTTTCAAACATCCTCTCATTGACAGTCTGTAGAGCATGATCCTGTGAAGTGACAGCAAGAGCAGTTGCTCCCTGAGAAAAAGCGAGAAAGGAGATGATGGTGATAGCAAGATGGAGAGAAGCAGGTGCCTCATCAGGAAACAGCCCCATCCCACAGCACATGGACAAGACAAAAAGGACACATAGATGCTGGTAGTCAGAATCCCAGGAAAATCCTTATCAGTGACTTGTTCACCAATCCAGACATTCTCAATTTAAACAAAAACAATGGTCTCTGATGCTGTAGAGACATTTTTATTTTTTTAAGATAGATTTTCAGGGACTTTCTTAAACATAAAAGGGATTAGAAAACCCATTTGCAAAAAAATAAAAAATCCAAGCCTAGTACCTCTACATGAGGCATGATCACTTCAGTTTGCATTATGTTGCAATGGGGATCTTTCAAAAAAATTACATATATTGTATTTAAATATTGTTTGTGTATTATACAGTACTTTCCTATTTCAAAATAAGTGGTAGAAAAGGTAAAACTCTAACAGTGCTCTAAAGACACAGTACTAAAAAGGTATAGTAGTGAGAGAGAAACAAAGGTTGATATTGTACAATAACGCTTCTCTAAGTGTTTTCATGTTTTAGCACTCTGCGATTGGCTATTCAAAACTGGCAAAAACAACTGATTTTACATTTTTACTAATCAAACCCAAGGCTGCTTCTCTCTAAATAGTGAGTTCAACAATTATTTTTGGAATTTCCTTCCTTCCTTCCTTCCTTCCTTCCTTCCTTCCTTCCTTCCTTCCTTCCTTCCTTCCTTCCTTCCTTCCTTCCTTCCTTCCTTCCTTCCTTCCTTCCTTCCTTCCTTCCTTCCTTCCTTCCTTCCTTCCTTCCTTCCTTCCTTCCTTCCTTCCTTCCTTCCTTCCTTCCTTCCTTCCTTCCTTCCTTCCCTCCTCCCTCCCTCCCTCCCTCCCTCCCTTCATCATGGGCCACCATTTTCCATGTATATGTAATTAATATTTAACACATTTGTGTATTTAATATGATGATTTGGAATATTTTTTTTATCTCTACCACTGGAAGATTAATTAGGTTTATAAAGGAAATTAAATTAAACCAATATAGAAATGAAATCACATAAATCTTTCTGTTTTCAAAAATCTCTGTGGATACCATGTTTTTATAGTATTTTATTTTAGCCATTATTACCTCTAACTACTCAGAAGTCATCATTAAGCACTGCTCCAAACATCTTTTGCTGCAGACAAACCTCAGCAATTGCTACTGCAAAGAGCAGCCTTGTGTCTTTGGTAAACTTCAGAGTGGGCAATTATAACAACAGATTGTCCAGTTGAATAAAAAACCAAAACTCTAGAACTACTGACAGTACCTTTATTAATAAGTTAAATATTGTCATTTTGTTCATAGCACTTGACATATTTCTCCCAAAGAAATAAAGAGTATCCACAGAGTAAATTTTGCAACATTTCTTCTTTCAGATGCTCTAGTTTTCTCTCGACATTTTCCCAAGGAAAGTTGTAACAAGCTTAACATGAAGGTGACCTCAGACACTTATTACTGTTAAGAGCCTGAGAATGCTCTTTAGATGCTGAGGGGTTTTTGAGGTCTAACTGAAAGTACTGCTTATTCCACTGGGACAATTTACTTCAGGTTTAAATTACTTTTCAATTTGTGTTTCTCATGTCATTTTTGTTACTAGTAACTTTATCTGGCACCTTATTTTAACACAAAACTGGAAGAAAGCAGCTTACAAAATTAAAAGTCACGTTGCCCTTTATGCCCTTTCCCTGTGCAATTTCTTCCTAATTTCCTCTGCAGTTTTTCAGAAACTGCAGTATTGTTGTTAAACAAGCCTGTTTTAGAGTTCATAGTGCAGGTGGAGAAACAGTGCAGGGGCTCAGACTTTTAGTGCTTTTTGAGGATGAGCACAGGTAACACCACTGCATCAGCATAAGTTAATGATGCCATCTCTGTGATACTGGATGCAATGCAAATGGCATGTGTTGGAAAGGAAATAGAACAACCACAAAAGAGTTTGTTCTCAGTACCACATTATAGTTTAGGTTCTTGCCAGATTGATTGCTATTTACTGGGGAACAGATTATTATTTTCAGAATATTTGAAGTAGATTTAATGCACCCTGAGAAGTTGCTGTGAGATTTAGTTGTTCATTTGTTAGTATCAGATCCAAGTGTAAAGATGGGGTGCATTTTTCTTTATAACTCTTGCTAGGATGGCTTAAAATAAGGGAAGAAAAAAGAGTGTGTATTTGTTTTATTTAAATGATGTTTGAAACATACCTTCAAATTTGACATTTGAGTCACAAAATTAAACCATAATTTTAATCTTTTCTTCTTATATGAATATTCTATTGTAAATACTGGTATGTGCTTTTGTCAGGCATTGGCAAAAACATATGTTGGTTTAAGTTTCTGTGACAGCAAAAAAAACATTATCAAAGAGGAAAACTCAATAAATTACAATTCTTAGACATAATTTATAAGAAGTTAGTACTATTTCTTTGATAAAAAAAGAGATAACATCAAGTAGCTTTTCAAAAAGATATCCACTCCACTGACATTGAATCACATTAAAACCAGATTTGTTGTTTGTTTGTTTTTTTTTTTAATTGTTTTAATTCTACTTTGATGTAACCTGTCACAAAAGCAGATGCTGCATATTCTCTTTGCCAGCATATGCAAAATCACATTTTAGGAGTGCACTGAGATTCAATAGCAATTTTATTCTGTTCTGTCGGGTACTATCTTCCTGATTTAGGGCCTTTTACAGAATTTCCAGCTTAATAAGGTCCAGACATTTTGAATTGTGTACAAAATGATGAGAAGATAGCCCCACATTTTCAACTAATACTAATCTCTTAGGGTTTTTCACATTTTCTCACCTTATTTTTCCATAAGTGTTTAAATTTCACTCAACCTCTCACATCCCAAGTTTTTATAGACATTTAGGGCAAATAATGATAGTAAAAAAAACCAATGCTACATGCAGTCTTAAACCTTTTCAATAATCCTTCTTCTGTGCCCCTGTTCTTTTACTGGGAATTACGTCTTGGTGCTGCAGCATGAAAACTGCACAGCCTATATGACATAGAAGGCTGCAGGCTGCACAAAGGTTTTGCTCTGGATACAGTATTCCAGAAGCTCGAGAGAGATCAGGTCAGCAAAAGAGGTTGTCTCAGCAGTGAGATAGATGGTGCTGGGTTACTTGATGTTGGGAGCATTGTACAACACCACTGCCTCCAGTGGAATTTAAGAAAACAAGTTATGAATAAAAAATGTAAAATAATTAAAATACTAATTATTCCTAAAGAATTAAGTATGCTATTTAATCTGTAAATGATGAAATATTTATTGAAAAAAAGATAATTTTCAAGACACTACAGACTGGAAAATAAACTTATGTTATCCATGTGTTAACATGAGCATTTGAGTGCTTGCAGCTCTTAAGCAAGACAGAATGATAGCATGTTATTTCACTTCTGCCCACTGTATTCACAACACTGTATATAAAGCAAAGTTCACCTGATATATATCTACTGCTTTACTGCTTTTAAAAAATTCAAAGTATTTCTCAGTTTTCTTTTTAAAATTTATGACCTAAGGAAATACTTGTGTGTGATCTTGTCATCTACTTCTATAACAAACTATCACTTCATAATTGGTCTATTTTGAATGCTTCCTAATTTATTTGGATGATATAAAGTAAACAAGGAAATAATTTAAATTATCTGAAAACTATGAATATTACAATCAACTGTAGAATTGATAGTAACCATCATGGTCTATATGTGAAGCAGAATTTGCATGTACAATTGACATTTTGGAATTATAAATGTAAGCATGTTTTTATTCTACAAAATATGGTGAATAAATTGCACAAATTCATTCATAAATGGTAATAAAATCAGAAAGCACTGCTTGCTAATCATGACCACTCCAGGAGACATAAGTACTGCCCATATGAACTAATAAATGCATAGGTCTATTAACCAAAAGAGAAGCTGGTTGCACACATGTGATCTGCAATAAACATTGCTCTTGAACACTACAGAGACAGAGCTATTTAGTCTTTGATTGACATACCAAACAAACAGAGTATGTAACTGGATTTTAATGCAGTTTCTGAAGAATCCCTTAGCATCACGTTTCAAAATCTAGTAGCAAAACAGACTAACACTCCAGAATACAAAGGAATGCAAGGCAAAATAAACCAAAACACTGTGTCTAACCATTTTAAAAAGTCTGCCCATTATTTTGCGACAAGTTAGATGTTACAGTAGAAATTTTTACATTATTATTTTATTTTTTATAATATTCGATCAAGTGGTACGAACAGCAATGGTGACACCATAATTCCATGTTAGGGCAGGTTAAAGTTTTACCTATACTGCAGAAGAATCAGAGGTCTGAATTATATTCTTGATATTTCATTGAAAGGAATTAGAAGCAGTATTTCCTTTCAACATAAATTGTCAACACTCATCTTAAAATCCAAACTAAAAAGCAAGAACTTCTTTAAAAAAAGTAAGAAATTAATAAAAAAAAGTTTGGAGGCAATCACACTAAATTAAAGCAGAGCACTCTACACAAAACATAGGCTAATAATAACCCTCTGTGTTTTAGTGGAACAAATCTAAAACAAAGACATGAAGAAATATGTTCTAATTAAAAGTCATCTTGACTGGAAAAGATTTTGTCACCTGTATATAAGTTCAAAGTAGTCACTTAGACAAGATGGCTGATTGATGTATTTTGCATATGAATGGATTATCCAATTCAAAATCAATGTATGTAAAACATGGGGATTAAAAGTTAATAATTAAAATAAAATTTAAATTCTGCTATCAGGAAGCCCTTTCTTGTTTCATCATTTAAGGTATATATGATCAGCATACTTTACACTCCTTTAATTTCAAGTGCAAGTAAGTATTTTATTATTTTATATAAAACAATTTGTCATGACAGAAATGCTTGAGCTGACTCTCAAAATCTCTGAAACCTGGCATCCTGATAAGTTTTCCATTTCATAACAAAACCAAAGAAGAAAGTTACAGCTTGACTCTGATTATCTGATTAATGTTATGCTAAGCAGAATAGCCAATGCTATGTTAATTTTTCCTTGCATCAAAAAGCACCACTGACTATTGTTGATCTCACACTGGAAGTCTTCCTTGCTACATTATGCTTTTTTTTAGTCATGTGATCCACCAATTTCAGGGTTTAACAGGACACAGACTTGTCATTAAATATAGTTTAACATGAACTACTTTTTCTTTTCGCATTAAAGCATGATTATTCAATGCAAAACTGTATTAAGTCCATACTAACAAGTTGAAGTCTCCAAAGAATTGCATTTAAATTGCAATCTCCTTAATACAGAACTGGATATATTTGTTAATCTTTTAAGCTTTTTGTTAGAGTCGGCATCAGTGTTTATTTCTAAAAGAAACCTCCTGAGAAGCGCTTTGTATCCAATAACCTGATTATATAAAATGTAGTTACTGCCAAGTTCTGAGACTTGTATTTAACTTTGTATTTTCTTAAACTGCCTTCCTCCGTGTGTCTGCCAATTAGCCTTAGCCAGACTCTTCTGTCACTCTGAAATATTTCTGAATCATTTACTTAATTTTTCCAAGTTTGACAGAGATGATTGCCTGAAAAACTTAGGTTTGTACTAGCTTCATGAAAAATGGAAGCTGAGTGGAAGTAGGATAGCCATACTAGTTTGCTAATTGTAGGGAAGGTTGGGAATTTATTTTCTAGTTGTATAAAAAAAGACTATAATTTCCTTTATATTAATAACTTTGACACTGAGACTTGTCTTATTAAAAATATAGTTGTCTGAATTAGACACACTGATCAGAAAATAAAATAATTTGGAAGCATTCAAAACACAAATGTGTAATGGGTACACTGACCATTTGCTAATTTATTACAGAATTTGCAGAAAATCTTCCAACAAAAAATATCCACAGTGCTGCACTTCTGTTCAGATACAACTGCAAATAAGAAAGACTTGAACTCCAAATACTTTACTCAGATAATAAATACAATGTGTCCTTTAACAATGTGAACTTCATTCTTATTTTCTCTCATACCTATGTTTCAGATGTGAGTATGCAAAACTGTCCAGTCATTTATGTGTTAATATAACTCCAATCAGCATTAACTTGTTTTGCAGTTCTAGCAATCTGGCCATATTCTTCCACTGTAATTTTTCTGCTGAGGAAAAATGGAGTCAAAGCCCTGTTAGCTGATTCTGGAGGGACTGTGTCTGGAAGAAAGGAAGATGAATGGGATGCCTTCCCATATGTGTTGTGGAAGTATAAACTGCGCAAGACCTGAAGCATGTCATCCCCAACGCTAGCCTTGGACAGCTGGCCAGGGCAGTTGGGCCACCTGTATCTGACCCATTTATCTTTTGTGTGATTAGTGAAATTGATGGTGCTATAACATCTTTCAAAACACTTGGGAGCCTAGGCGGCAAAAACTTGACCTAGATATGCAGAGGAGCAAATAATCTATGCCTGTTCTTTCTTCTTTCCTTTTTCCTTCTCTACCTAAGAGATCAGAAACTGCTCTGTAGTCCTGCCAAATACAAAATGCATAAAGTTTAACATAGCAAAGACATTTTCTTTCTCCCATGCTCTCTGTATGACTATCTCTCTAATCATTTCTTCAGACATAAAAATAATATTTATATATGTCAAAGATTTTTATAATTTTTTTGTCCAGTTGATAGTTCTGGTTCTGATGTATTTCTGTTAAAACATCGGTTGTCATTTCACTCAGTCCTGAATGGTAAGATCTATTAATTTAATGCCAGAGGAGGGTAATAGTGTTTTATTTAACCTGCAGAAACTACAAAATTTATTGCTTTAAACAACTGAACAGAAATTTTTAAAAAGTATATAGTTTTGCTTCTCTTTCTTCCAAATAATTTGAAAGACACGGCATATATTCCTCACAGAGATACCTCTCGCTTGTACAGCTTTTCCTGTAATTCAGAAAAGACATAATTGTGCTTTGACATGCTGAGGGCAAACTTTAGATGTCTAAGAACACTTATGCAGCAAGAAACCCTTTGTAATGTGGATTTTTATTAGCTCTATGTACATTGCTCAACAAGATACAACAGCAATGAAAAATCACTGCACTTAAAGGAAAAAAATCAGAAGTCAATTACAGAATATGACTGTTTTCTGATAAGATGTAGAAAGGAGGATTGTGGAGAAAAAAACCCTGTCAGCCTCAATGAGAGCATGGAACAGATCCTCTTGGAAGCTGTGTCAAGGTACAGAGATTACGGGGGGGGTGATTAGAGCCAGCCAGCATGGTTTCACAAAGGGCAAATCATGCTTCACTAATGTCATGGTGTTTACTAACCGTAAAGGATGGACTGACTCTGCATTGGTGGCTAAGAGAACAACAAATGTCACCTATTGGCTTCTATAAGGCCTTTGGCATGGGCTCCAACAACAGCCTTGTGAGTAAGTTGAAAGATAAATTTTGGTGGATGGACTGTTAGATGCATAAGGAAATGGCTGGATGGCCATATCCAAAGAGGTGCAGTCAATGGCTCAATGGAGCTCATCAAGAGGCAGTATTCCTCAGGGTCCTTATTAGGTACAATACTATCCAATCTCTTTATTAATGTCAGTGAGATAGTGAGATAGAGTGCAACCTCAGCAAGTTTGGAGGTGACACCAAGCTGAGTGGCATGTATGATTTGCTTGAAGGAAGGGGTGCCATCCAGACGGATTCTGATAGACTTGAGGGGTGAACTCATATGAACCTCATAAAATCTGACAAATCCTAGAGAAAAGTCCAGCAGCCAAGACAGGAACATATCTGTTTTCAGTTGAGGTTGAGGGATGAAGGAATTGAGAGCAGGCCTGTAAAGAAGGACTTCAGGCAGCTGGTGGGTAAGAAATTGGACGTGGACTGGCAATGGGTATTTACAGCCCAGAAAGCCAAATGTGTCCTGGGCTGCATCAAAAGCAGTGTGGCAGCAGGGTGAGGAAGGGGATTTTTATCCCCTACTCCATGTTGGTGAGACCCAACCTGAGATGCTGCATTCTGCTCCGGGGTCCCCAAGGTAAGAACAATGTGGTCCTATTGTAGAAAGTTCAGAGGAGGGCCACAGCAATGATAGGAGGGATAGAGCCCTGCCCTATGAAGACAGGCTGAGAGAATTGGAATTGTTTAGCTTGAAGAACAGAAGGATCATAGGAGATCTTATAGATGCCTTCCAGTACCTAACAGGGGTTGGGGGGAGTGCACAGGAAAGATAGGGAAGGTCTTTTTACAAAGACTTGTAGTAATAAGACAAGGAATAATAATAATAATTTTATACTGAAAAATATTTATAGATTTATAGAGTTACTGAAAAAGATTTATAGATTTTTAAAATAGATTTAGATTAGATAGAGGAAAGAAATTTATTACAATGAGAAATGGTGACACAATGGAAGAGGATGACCAGAGAAGTTATGGATGCCCACTCCTTGAGTGTAAGGATAATTTGGATGGGGCTTTGAGCAGCCTTGTCTGGTGGAAAATGTCACTCCAATGGGAGCAGGTTTGGAACTAGATGAACTTGGAAGTTTGGTTCTTTCCAAGCCAAAGCATCCTGCGATTCTATGATTTTAGATCATGTAAGTGTGTAGAGGCTATGGGTAATGAACAATTGAGAGGACAAATAGCACCTGACCCAGTTTAAAGAGGTATTCAATCCCAAGGTATGGCAGCAGAGCTGTATCACTTGATTTACTTAAAGGCTATCTCTAGTTATGGGGCTATAAAAGTTTTTCTTAGGGTCTCCACTCAGTGGAGACACTGGGCTCTCTACTAGATGCAGTGAAGTGCACCTTTATTAATATGATCTATCAGCTAAAAGTGATCATGTGTATGAATTGCATGCACTGTAAAAACAAGAAAAACAATAAACTTGCTGCTGAGTCAATAATGTCAGAGCAAACAGTAGCTATTGACTCAACAGGGTTATTACACTGCCAAAAATTGATAGCTTAACTACAGTGCAGAAATATGAAGCAGATGCTAATGAATAAAAAACTGTAAAATTTAATTACTCAAATTCAGACACAGAAGAAAAGTGTAGTCTGTTATGATATGTAGATTAGTTTTAAATATTTTGACATTTAGAACTCGGTTTTAGTAGAAACCACTAATATTTAGATATATTTTGTCATAATTTTTATCATGCTATGGAGCAAGCAGTAGGTTGTTAGATAATAATAGGGCTGTGTCTTTTTTTATACATTTCACTGTATTCTGCTTTCATAATAGCCATTTAATGTTTTTCAGGAAATTAGGAAAAATAATTGATTTCTAAACCATTATCCTAGATCAGTTAACTTAGTGTGAAAGAAAATCATTGCTATAGCATTGACTTCATTAACAGTCACAGGAAAGAGCATAATTTAAAAAATGTAACATAAATGCACATTTCCTGTAAATGACTGTACAGGGAATTAAATTCCTGTGAGATCCATAGTGGTTAGACATTGTTCAATACTTAAAATACCTAATTTCCAAAGATCACATATCTTTTCTTTTCTTTTCTTTTCTTTTCTTTTCTTTTCTTTTCTTTTCTTTTCTTTTCTTTTCGGGTAAAGGGGTTGGAGGAGTCTAAACAGTGAGTAAAATTATGTATAAGATTTCTGAAGGCATAAAGCAGTTATTTTTAAATAAATTTGCCTCAATGTAATATGTGAAACTGTTGATGTCATTTTTAAATTTTTTATTTCAAGAAACAGAAAATGCTTTAAATCAAATTTATATCTATGAACAACACAAACAGAAAATAGTTTAAATCAAATTTATATCTATGAAAAACACAAACAAATATTTTGTTCAGATTTCCAACTAATACAACATACTGTGACCTGATTAAGACTGGGATATTTTCAAAATAGTATTTTCCAAACACAGTGATGGTTTTCAATTTAAATCTGTATTTTTTTTCCTATAGAAAGCAGAATAGTGAGATTGTTTTTACAAAGACATAAGATAATTTCTTTCCTTATCTGAAGGAGCTTTGGTGATGTCTATTTCATTACAACCAAAATACACTTAATTTGCATAAAATTTGCATTTCATTTGTACAGTAGAAAATACATATACACAGACACAAACACAAATGGGCTAATTCAAAAAATTATAAAAAATGCCATGGTTTTCTTCCCTTGATTTAAAGGCAAACTGAAGTAGTTTCCAGTATTATGATGTGGTATATGATGCCTGATTTCTTAGACACTATCACAGAAGTGACCTTCTTTAGGTAGTCTTTAACTACATGATTAGAAATCAAAATGATCACTGCTTGGAAACTATATCATGTTCAACATTACTTTCTCTTGTATAGGAACAGCTGCAATGAAATTAATGAACTCCGAGTGATAAGGCAAGAGGCACATAACATAATAACAAAATTTTTATAGCATCTCATGAAAAAAACCCCACATTATGCAACATTATGCAAATATAGGATATCAGATGAAACAATACCTCAAAGTTTAGTTTTGAATATTCTTATATACAATTTGGGATAGGAAAGAAATAAATGTAAACCATAATTTGTGAGATAAGGGCTTTAGCACTAGCAGTGAGGAAAACTTTAACTGCTTCTGAAAATGTTTCACTTCATAAATAAAAGTCACCAATACAAGAAAACACTGAGTTGCAAATGACTTAATAGTTTTAGCCTATGGTAAAAAAATACTATCTAGAGAAATCTATTCTTCAGGTAGCAGAACTATCCCTCTATACCAGCTGCTTAATTGATAAATATTTGCTGTTTCAAAACAAGTAATCTTTTAATATCATATTTTAACATCAATATTATAGGAAAAATAACTGATTTTTTTTTTCTTGTTTGATACATATAGCTAACTCTTTCCTACTTACACAGTCAGAAAATTGTGGAAAACTCTCTCTTTGCTGCGGAGTTGTGAAGGAATCACAGAGCTGTTTTGGCATTAAAGAATAATAACACAGTTGAAGCAGCACTATAGACTGTGGCCTTGCTGAAATAGAAAATGGAAGGTTAAAGAATATTCCTTCAGAAGAATCTTTCATCCAGTGCAATGTTGCTTAAAATTACATCAAAGAAGAGGAAAAATAAGGAAGATATACTGGGGTTTTTTTGTTTTTGTTTTTTTTTTACTACAAGGTTATTCTCAGAAAAGGATTGTGAATGAGCAATGAACAATTTTAATGAGAGAAAATTTGATTTGCATTGATGTTGGCCATGCTGTTAAAAGCATTCTTTACAGATACCTACAGCTTCTAAAAGTCTGGTTAACAGTGCAATTGGGTGTCACTGATTATGTGCTCTCCTGGAAACATGGAGGGGATCAAATCAAAGAATGCTTTTAATGACTTCAAAATGCAACAAATTATATAAATATTTAGTATTATAATTATCCTGGATATACACAAAGCTAAGGACCATGTGTTTATGCACATTCTATGCTGGAATAGACATGAAGGTTAGAAATGGTAAATCTCAACATGCAATCAAAATACTATCAATAATAAACTATTGATATTTTACTGACTCTAGTTATGTTAAAACTGTTAGTTACATTTAGAAAGGAAGTCTTATCAGGCATGGCATTAAAAAAAACTGTATATCAGGTACCTAGGATGACAAAAAACACTGCATCTTGCTCTCTATTTCACTTCACAGGGAAGAGTGATCTACGTCCTTGAAGTTATCCTCTAGAAAAGATTTAATCACTTCAGCTATAATTCGCGGAAGAGAAGGATTGCCCATAGTCACTGGGCCAGACAGCTGCCTACCAGCTTTCATAGTGGTCCCTTCTTTTCTCAAATTGCTTGCTAGGCCTAGTGCGCCTCTTTATTTCTAGCAGCTTTGTTTTTATTTTCTCTTCATGGATGTGATTTCAGCATCTGGTCATTCTCCGAAGTTATATAATTAAGTCTTAAATAACATATAAACAAATCTTAAAATATTTAGATGTGGGGCATAACAATCAGTGTATACAACATACCCCAGCATTTTCCTACTGCACCTGAAAGAAAAAGCACAATTTTCACACTAAATGTGAAGGGACAGCAAATTTCACTTTCAGCAATAATGAGCATGGTTAATACTTCTAGATCTAGGAAAAAGAAAAGACTCCTAACCTCCTGATAACTGGATCAAGACCTGACCTGTTCCTGGTAATTCAATGTATCATTTTATATGTATGGGGAAAGAATCTTGTCAGAGCAGTAACACTTTATACTCATTCTGCATAGATGCAAATTATACAAGCAGTTGAGAACAGGAGAAAAAACCACACTACTTTAACCTGTAGTTCCTGAACTTTTCTCTGAATCCCAATTTTATTTGCCCTTTTATAAGTGCAAAAGACAAAGTTTTGGAATAACTGCTTTGATCACTAAAAAGGAAAAGTGCCTGAAGAATTTATGCTGTTATTGGATCTCTCATAGCAAAGGTAGTAAAGAAAAGATTAATTTCAAGATAAAAAAGGTTAGACAGGCATTTTTTTTTATTGCTTTTTTTGGTAGAGGACAGGATGGACACATATTGCAAGGTTTAATAATATCCAGCTTCTTCCTGACTGCAGGGAAAAAAAAGCACCAGAGAAGCAAAGAAAAACTAGAAGGCACTGGTACTGCTCATTTAGCAGAAATCACATTCATTATTTTCCTCCTCATGTCCATGCCAGATAATTGTTGCCAGTTGAAGAACAAGACTAGTCCTTCCTAACTGGTACTGCTATGTATGGAAATTATTCTGGAAGCTAACTGTGACCTCTTCTCACTGTCAAGCTCATGCATGGGCAGTTTCAGACATGCCAAGGTGTATATTCCATGATTTAGTGTCCTATGTCAGTGTGTACATTCCATTAGGTAATGTCATAGTATCTTTGTAGGCATCTCTGAGGGATGTGTGCTGAGACAGCACTATTTCTTCTCTACAAGTCCTGTATTCGAAAATTGGTGGCCAAATATTTTCAGTTCTGCTTTACATTCAGAATCCCAACATGATGAATGTAGAAAAGAAGCAAAATTATTTTCTCGATGATCAACCCACTTCTTGTCAACAACAACAAACAAACAAACAAAAAAACCCACCAAAAAAACAGCTACAACAAAACAACCCAAAGCAAAACAAAAAATGGTGGAGAAAAATGCTGCAAAGTAGGACTAAAGTAGTAATAGTGGTAATAGTTGATTTGCATGAATGAATTATTTAGTTTATGAAAATACTCAGCACAGTCTTTCATACATGATATAAAATGACATACAATTGTTAGTGAACCTCAATGTCATTAAAAGCAAAAGCAAGCTGATGAGCTTGACATTCATCACTGATTTCAATATATTTAAAACATTATCTATCCCTTATGCTTAGGTTAAACTGCATTGGCTTGTGATAATTTAGATAAAACCACGGTCTTGCTGTAAGGCCATAATGGATGAAAATAAAAATTGTGTTTGTATGTATATTCTACTATTTCATATACAGGCTAAATTTCCTAAATCTCTTCCATCTAAGCCATGTAGTTCTACTCCTGCTTTGCTACACCTTTTCCCACATATGCAAGATGCACTTTTTAATTAGAAATGAGCAGATACCAGTTACTATCCTCAGCATAGGAACACTGATGACAATGCAACTGACTTAAGTCCAATTTTTCTGATTCCTCATGTTCTTTTAAGTGTTTATGTGGTTTCATTTTTCTGGTAGGGGTTTTGTGGAGGACATGCAAAAAGAGAAAGTTGACTGCTCTTACTGATGAATTACACTATGTATGTTCATAGTAAAAAATAAAGACAGACTGATTTCTCATTGTTCTAATAATGTTTTGCTACATGAAACAGTAAATCATGTTTGGGTGTTTAATTTTGTATTTGGATTTGTTTTCACACTTGGCAGATTTTCATTTAATTTTTATTTAATTTTAGTGACAGAGAAAATAATGCAACTGCTTAGACCCAGACTATGTGATAAAGCTTACCATGTGGGAAACAGATCTTGCACATGTCTCATCTTGTCAAGCCAAATAGGCAGTTTCCTTATTAATGGGTTTCATTTGTACATGAAAATTTTACCACTGTCTTTTTGTTATCAAGAATTGCCACTTATAAAAAGTATGGCCTAAATAATGGAATATACAAGTTTGAATTTTTGCAAACATGAAAGACATTCTGCTACTCTGTGAGGACATTTGACATTTGGATCTTGGTTGTACTCTAAGCAGCTAAAGGCAGGATTAGCCTTTGATCCTTATGGATTTAACAACCTGGAATGCAATCATTTTTAAATCTTGTTTTCATGTATCCTTTAAATGCTCTGTGGGCTATCTAGATCAGAACCAAAATAATACCAAGTACAAGTCAAGTTGCATCATTCCATGATCATTCTGTGCATTCCGTGGTGCAAGCAAGATAGAACTTGTCAAAATCTATTAATTTGATGATATAAAGACTTGCTGTGTACAGCTGGGATTCAGATGTTAAATACAGGAATCAGTAAAATATACCCAGTCTTAAAATAGCAAACAGCATTATGACATATTGTTTCTGCTGTGACACATCAATAGTTCCGAAGCTTTGCCAGTGCTTAGTGCTCGTGACTTGATTTCATACTACTGTAGTAGCAGCTGATCTTCTATGTAGTTGTATTATCTGAAGGGCAATTTGCTTAAACACATGGTCCTACCACTCCTCTTTATGTTAGACCTGCTCTGAACAGGTGGGATTTTCTCCCACAGATGATATGGTTTTTTTTCCAAGTGACAATGTGGCCTGAATTATTCTGATAATAATGGTCACTGTTCAAGGAAAAACAAGTAATTTTCTTATTTTTATTTCTACACCAAAGTGCAATGGTGATTTATTCAGATCACTTTGGAATATCCTGTAGAGTCCATTTCCTTGTTTCTATATAAGACAAAATTATCATCTTTCAAGATGTGTTTCTTTCATGTATACACTTCTATAAATTGAATCCTATATAAATTAAGATAATACAAGAAGGGAGTGTGTTTAAAAGAAACAATTTGCTCTTATTTACAGAGATGATTATTAATGATTGACATTACTAACTCTATTCTCCTTAGGGGATAAAAAATAGAAAATAGCAGTTCACAGTTCTGTCATATATTACCTGAAATAAGTGGGAAATATCACAGACCTCGCATATAAAGTGGGTGAGATTCTAGCAATAATATTTTAGAACTTCTAAACTTCCCATATCCGTCTCTTCCTTGTGGATACCTGGCAAGCATTGCCTTTTATCTGGGGATTATAAGAATATCTTAGTAACCTTATAGTTAAAGTATTTAAATCTGTAATAAAAGCTAGATACAAATTCTACTGTCTTCTGTTCTTTTGTGGTTGCATTTATCTCTCAGACCAAAACATGAAATAACTTCCAGCCATGTTCAATGCTCACTTTCTTTATTTTTGGGTCAAGTCACTGTGCCCCTCAAGTACATTAACCTATACATACACACAAGCATATCCTTTTAATTTAAGGAAGCATTAGTGTTTTTTACTGTGATTGGATTTTTTTTTCCCACATAGCTTTTCAATTTCCCTGTCTATTGTGTCTGGGCCAACAGAGCTACTGGGCAGTAGGAAGCAGAATCTTCACCTGCAAGTAAACGTAGCCTCTGATATTTGCCCATGTGTTTATTTGCTTCCCATCTTATCACACGAGTCTGGTATCTACAGTCAATCTCTCTTATGTTCCTGGAGCTCGGACTCTAAAAACATTTCCACTCAGCAGCCTGACTCTATGACAGTTCTTAGCAAAACTGTATTTATCCTTTATGAGACACAGCTCCAACATTTAGTTCCATGCTAGTGCTACTGCCTCCTACTTTATAGTCTTGTTCTTATAATCCAATACAACTTCCCCACCTAAATGCAGCCTTTAAAGGCAACATTACTCAGAACTGTTAGATCTGCTGAGGCTAAGCACAGTCTCCACCAAAAAACTCTTACATAACCTTAAGGGAACTGAACCAGCTCTTTGTACAGAGGTGTATTTTTACAGAACAATGAGTCTATATACATTCACAGTCAGCTAGAGATGTTCCGCTCTGCACAGCCATTGTTTCAATTTTTAGAGAAAGACTCCCACTTTTAAGGGAGTAACATAATTACTTTCTGCTAGCTTATAGCTGTCCCTATTGAATATGACATTGTAAAGGCTGAATATGATCTGCCTCCCTCAGAAGGAATTAATTTTTGCTTAGTAAAAAAGACCTTTGAGCTATTAATCAGCACAAATGGGTTGAAGTTAGAAGAAGAAATGGCCTCGTGGGCAGGGAAATGTCTGTACAAAATTGCTTTTCATTTGTTTGCTTATATATTTGCTGGAAATTTTCTGAAACTGTGAAAAAGCAGCCTTGAGTTTACCTCCAAGAAACTGAACTGGGGGAGGTTCCAAGGACATAAGTCACCAGTGCTCAGAAGTGAGACTGAAATTTTTTGTGGGATGGGAATTGCACTGTGTATTATATTGTGTCATTAACTTGGGAAGCAGCCTTTGATCCACAGAAACCTGCGACTCAGCCCAGCACAGACTACTTGTCTCAGACAGTTCCATCTGTGACCACCTGTACAAAAAAGCGATATGGAAAAGTGCAAAAGAATTCCTGTGGGAAATAGTTTCATAACTTATTTATTATCCACTAATCTCAAAGCCTATTGACTTAACATCTCAAAAAGTATTGACTTAACAGGGGCATTAGTACATCTGTGGAGTTCATATTTTTGAGCTATTTTTAGCCTATATGGCATTTTCTAACTACATTTGAAAGTAAAAACAATCTTTCCCTCTTCCTGCTTTTACATGTCTGCCACCTTCAGAAGTGAAAAGGAAGTAAAATTAAAATCTTGAGCAATAATCAGGTTATTCTGCATTTTTATGCAAGAATCTAATTTCTAGTCTGAGTGTTCTGAGTATGAAGAAATTGCATGAAAATCAGTATATCTGACTTGGATTGGTGCCACAATGAGAGAAATCAGCCACTGACTTTCATATCTGCAAGGACTTGACACTACCTATATAAAAATGCAGCATGAGAGTCATAGCCATCTGAGCATTTGTGACTCAACTGCAGGCACTGTGTGCTTTGGGGAATATCTCTCCTGTACTCAACTCCACAGTCCTTCACACTTGTTTTCACTTATACTGGTGTGCCTTGTTCTTTCTACCTACTGTCCCTGAAGCTCTAGTACAACTGAAAACTGTTGTACTAAATACTCCTAAATAGAAAAAGCATTTTAAATTTCTATAAGAAACGCAGTTCATTATCCCAACACATGATCTCTAAAAATCACTTCATTATAAGGATATTTTTTTCCACACCTACAAACACACCAATGATCCCCTAACACAGACTCTCATGAATTTGCCATGAAGAAGTGAATAGTTTCATAAAAAAAACAAGGAAGACTCTATAACTACCAATCAGCATCAAACTTTTGTAGGAAGAGAAACTTCTTAGAGAAGGAAATTATGCTTTTTAAGTTACAGAATTTAGAAGATGTAGCATTAATTCAAATATAATCAACCTGAAGAGGTTGTTTTCAGGATCATAACATTTCCAAGAATTTTACAAGCATGATGATAAAGTTGATGATAAAGCATCAATTTCCACTGAAAGGAATAATGTTCCAATTAGTCCATGCCATTTTGCATCATATTAAGATTTCAAGTGCAGCAAAACTTTGTGGCAGGGCTAAAACCTATTAGTGGATTAAGTGCCCTTCAGAGTTCATGGTGCCTCTACTCCCTCCAGCAGCAGTGTTGAATTATGCTGCCTTAAAGCATTCATTGAACCTTATGGATGTACAGATTGGGGAAAAAACTCCATCAGCTTTTCCACAATATTATGCACCACCCTTTTTGACAGATGAGACTACAGATACTTTTAAAAGCCTTTCTGGATTTTAATAGATTCGGTGTTTATTTTAAATGAAACTTGAATGCCTCCTTTTGAATTTTATTAACTTGTGAAGAAGTGATCTGCTGTTAAGAGATGATATAATCTGTAGGAAATAATAATCATTTAGCAACTGTTCCCTAAGCAAAACTAACAGTATGTTTTTTCTTAAGAAAAATAACCATGCAGGAGCTTGAGAATAATGTGTGATTTGCGATACAAGGCAGATAGTGCTTTTGCATCATACTAAACTGGATACTTAGATTACCTAAAAGCAGGGAAGTCTCAAGGAAGAAAAGTAAAATCTTCCTGTAACATACAATATTCTGAAGTTGTTTATTGAGATCATAGATTTAAGGAGCAAAGGGACTAGTTTTTCATCCTTCTGTGAAAAGGGATAGAATTCTAAACCCAAAATACAAAGATCTCTTGAGAGCTATCTTCACAGTCTAGTAAAACTAGAGATATCTCCACCGGGTGCCGCACGCTCCCTTACCACCACGAAGGCCATCCACTCCTCTTTTCTCACTAAACAAACAGTAGCTCTATCTGATGTAACCAATCTGGAAGAAACTTACCTTTAACTTAATGCCAACTGGAGTTCCTTTAATTAGGCCATTTCACTTCATAAAGGAGCCGTCTCCAATACCAGCACTGCTTACAAGTATTTTCTGGTTTATCTTTTTTATTCTTGAAGGGAATGTCTGTCAGCCACGTGTACATCTTTCACTAAATATCTTGGAATCTGTGTATTTTCCTCTGTGTATTTCTACAAGAAAGGATATACGGAAAGAAGGTCTGACCAACTTCCCATCTTTACTGTTTATAATGTCACAGTATGATCCTTCAACATTTAAACAATAAAGCTGTTTTTGCGGTGCTCTATGACAATCAGTGCATTGTATATTCTTGCAAAATTACAGAAAATATTTGGAAAACCAAAACAGATAAGAAATCATTTTCCAGGTAAAAAAAGGGGCACTGATGCCACAGTAGTGAATGGAAAAGAAATGGAAGAATCCTGTGACCTTGCAACATGGAGTTTATATGCTGTGTAATCAGAAGTTAGGATTGGCAGGGATCTGCCCAAGGAAGCCTGAAGCAGCTGCTGCTCTGAACACCAGTTTCTCAGGTCATGGGCTGCAGAGCAAAGGGAAGGCAGAGACACACCTTAGCCATGAAGAATATTGGTGAAATTCAGATCAGATTAGAAATTAAAAATCATGGCATGCCTTTTACAGGCTATTAAATGTGGTTCTGAGGAACAGCTACAGGTGCTTGAAGTTTCCATGACTACAGTGTTAATTAAACACATGATAAAAGGAAAACGTCTGATGATCAAGACCGCCGCCCTGAAAAATTCAGACCATATTTTCAAAGACCAGCTGTATTTTTCTGTTTAAGGTATTTATTTACTTTATTATGTTGATTGCTGTTGTCTTCTTTTTTATAAGACAACTGAATCAGTATGTTCAAATATGAAATATCTTGCAGTAACAGTTTAATTTGTGGAGTCTCACAAAAACGGAGTTTTCTTAATTGTATAGCTCTCTAAATTTCTATCAAGTGCACTTTAATATATTGAATTTTGATGTTTCTTTCTTTACCTCTGCTCTTTTGAATATACATCCAGAGAGTAATAGAATATGGCCACTTTGAAAAGTAGAAAAACTGATCTAATTTGTGATTAAGGTATCAAGTATGAGTGTATCTAATTTCACAATAATGTGACAAAAGCAATTAATTTGCCTCTCATTCCTGTTGCAGCAAAAAATGAGTAAAAAACAACTCTCAGTACAAGTTAAATTAGATTTTAACATTAGTTTACAAGTTTTCTTCTTGATACCCTTTCTTTCCAACACAGTTTAAGTTGAATGTGTTGTCAGAACATTTAATTAAAAATTACTGTGACAGGTTTATTATATTAATTAAAAATTAAACAATTCTAAAAATATCTTTAAAGACTTGCTCTAAAGGTGCATATAACTACAACTATAATTTCACATACTGCAGCTACTCCATAGTACCACTTAATTTGTTATTGGGTTGGGGGTTTTAAACCAATTATCTTTGTAGTTACCTTTGCATGCAATGTTTAAACCAAACTACATCAGTGTTTTCAGAAATTCCTTCTATCGGAGTGCATAAGAAACAGGAAACATGCAATGCTATATTACTAACAGGGATTCCTACCATTTAATTTTTTCACATCTGAAAAATATAATAATCTAGTTGAATATATATTTTTCTTATCATAACGCTTTCAGTGGTCTCTGCATCTACAGTGTTATCTCTTACCTCAGGCCTTTAATTCTTCATAATTTATAATGAAAGACTAAAGTTTTGATGCTCAGGACTCAGGCAACTATTTTTTCTTTCTTTTAGTTTGCCAACTTGGGAAATGAAAGTGCGCTACGTTCTTAAGTTGTGCTAATTTTTTTCCTGATAATTTAACTTCCCAGATTGTCTTGGTGTACTTATTATGAGTCTGCATGTGTATTTTTTCAAAGTTATCTTTCAGAACTAACCAAATAGCTCCTTGCAAGAAAAATCTAATAATGGTTTTGGGGGATGGTCTGCTCCAGGTATTGCTCCCTGTAGATTATATGAATTTAGTCATGCCATGTTTAGCTTTGTGTTGTTACACTTCTCCAATACTCTTAACAGGCTTTATAGCCCCTCAAAATCTTCTCACATCAAGTTCCAAGGGACAGAATACATATCACAAAACTCCTAAATGCTATTTAGCATAATGATGCCAGAATAATACTCTAGAAGAACCTCAAGCCCTTGCAATAGAAATAGCAAAAAAAAAAAAAAAAAACAAAACAAAAAAAAAAAAAAAAAACAACAACAAAACAAAACCCAACAACTTTTTCTAAAGCTGTAGATCTTCCCCATGAGATTAAGAGGAGGTGTGGAAAATGTAGAGTGGCAATTGCCCCTACAAAACCAGGAGGCAATGAGAGGCAGGGCTGGAATTTTATGCAGAGTCCAGGGGTTTCTTCTTGGCCTTCATCCTGCACAGACACAGCCTGAGAGAATTACTTACGATTATATGCAAAGTAAAAAATTATTTTGATAATGAGACACATTTTTAAAATATTTAGAAGGACTGAGACAATATCTATTCTATTAGATACATTCAGTTTTTTGTGTGTTTCAACTGACCTGAGACAATACACTCCAGCACACTGCAGTATTTTAGTTTTCAAATCATCCAGATGGTGGGAGTGTGTTGTGTCTCTCTTGTGGCACAGGCAACAAGATTTTCTTCATATGGAATTGAACATATGGTGAGCAAGAAAGGACTAACACACATAAAGCATCTGTTCCTGTGAAGGGTTAAGGTGCAGGTAGGGTATACACATCTATAGATGATTTTTATTATTTCTTGCTGTACTGTTAAGACTACATTTTCAAGAGTGTATTCTTCACTGTGACTAAATCAATTAAAACCAAAACTGGAGTGTGGTTATTGGCAAATCTGATTTTTTTTTCTCATGTATCTCAAGCCCTAGAAGGACATCAAGAGTGAGGACTTCATGGGGTTTCTGAGTCAGAAGTTCTGTTGAATGAAAGAATCTTAAAATAGGGTAAAGGGAAAAAAAATCACATGTATATCATTAATACTTGCCTTTGTGTACATAAAGTGCATACACTTACGTATTTACAAATTTGTGTACATATATCTGGAGAGAGCGCTAAAATATTGTACCAGTCCAATGAATCCTTCAGCAACCTAAAAGTCCAAGTTGCTTAATGAATGGGAAAAGTCTCATTAAATAGAGAATATAGATTACATTTCTCCACCCTTCAATTGCTTCTGCTCTCTCCTGGCAGGATGCTCACCCTCACAGGGATCCATTCCCTGGTCCCCCCCAGGGGCAGGTGGGTGTAGCTGCCACAAGGCACCAGAACACCAAAATCTTCTGGTGTCAGAAGGTTCTTCCTCCTCAGCCCATGGATGGCTCACATTTGCTTCTGCAAATCCCTTCAGCAGGGCAGGTGCTACTGAGGTGACCACACAGCCCTGGTTCACCCCAGGGAGATGACAATCCCTCCTGCCATGCACTGCCAGTGCCATCAGGCCCTGGCCCTGTAGACTCCTGACCCCATGAGCATGGGTGGGCTGTGGGCTGGTAGTCTGGTAGCCCAGGCATGGCTCAGGGGTGCTGAGAACAGCCAGAGCTGAGGATGAGGAGTGTATAGTTTGAGGAAGAATTGATATGTGACTACAGGTTTAAGCCTAGTTATATCTGCAACCAAGTACATTAGGCACAAGAATTCATTGCTGTGACTCCACCAGTAGAAGTTAAAATTTAAATAGCCTATTAGTTACAAAACACTAATGTATTCTTCAGAGAAATAATTTACACTCTGTGTCTGAGTGGGAACTCTGTGCAAACAGCCATGTTCAGAATTGATTCACTGTTACATTCTGTAAATCTATTTTTAATGGTGCTTGCTTTCCTCCACAAAGATGAGGAGGGAGATATTGGTGGAGGTATAAATGCATAACTCCAAGTGATAAAACTTTAGGAAACTAACACTTCTTTAGTTTCCATAGTAACTACTCTCAGAAATGCCACCTGACTTGCATTTACACAGCACTCTGCCAAAACCCACAGTTCCTGGCTCACTGTCCCATTACTGCTCCCTGCCCACTTCCCACTTCTTTTCATAGTGCCAAGGCAGACTCTTTATTGGCTGTGTCAGGGAGCTGAGGCAACAGAGTAACACAAAGAACAGAGCACAGTTGGGGTTTTATTTCAGCAGAATCTGCCCCTAATCAGCTTCCCCAGCTCTTGTGAGCAGAAGCAAGGCAGCAGAGCAAGAGTGAGGCGATCAGCCAGGAAAACACAGAGGGGCAGGAAGACCAGGAAGACTTAAATGCAAAAGAGGTGATGGCTAAACCTATTAACTTTCCTATGCTAATGATCATAGATGCCATACTGGTTCTAGAACAGCAAAAGTCTGTCCAGAAGCTCTGTCAGCAAACTGAGGCAGAATATAGAAAGTATTTTGAGAGTGAGAGAGAATTAGTAAAAGTAAATGTAGAAATACAAAATAAAGATAAATTCCCATTTTCCTAAATTTGCTATTGGACACACATATGTTTTGATAGATTTAAATATGATCCATCTGAAGTGTTTCTAGAACTTTTACTACACTAGCTGAACACCAAAGTCCTAATTTGTTTAGTTTGTATACTATCACATGTTATGTGTTATAATCAAAATATGGAGTGCAGCAATGAAGAGGTCAGGTGATAAAAGTTGTAAAGAACAGCTTTTCTTTGTATTGACAATGAAAAGGAAGAAGACTGCAATCAAGTTATCTTAGTGAACAAAATATTTCTTATTTCAGGACTAAAGCAATTTCAGTTTTGAAGGGATATTATTACAACAAAAGGCATTTGAATAATCAAGAATTTCATTTTATCCATTGATGTGTACCAAAAGAAGTGGGCATGCCTCAGCACCCACAGCTAGCCTGCAATAGAGATGCTAAAACTAAACAGGGATAATGCTCATAAATTTATTTCAATGCAGTGGACTAGAAATATCAAGGGACAAGTGATAAACATGGCAAAAAATCAATCCTTCCTAAAGTACTCTAACAGGCTGGTAAGACTTACCCCTCAATAGTTTTAATAAGGGTCAAATAGATAAGATGATAATGCTTTGATCAAAATATATGCAAAACAATGAGACCTAGATAAGAAAATCAACATTATCATATGCATGATATGAAGGAAGCATAAATTGTCCCATCAAAATAAATACCAGAATTTCACAGGGCTTAGTTTTATTGAAGTACAAACAGGAAGAAGAAAAATTGCTTTGGAACTTCCTGGAAACAAAGAGAAATACAATGTCCCCTTGTTTTGTTTTGGATTTTTTAATATCTTGGTAAAATTAAGATTTATAATATTTTGAACATCTGCCCAGTTAACTATGTAGCAATTTACTTTGTCACTTCAATTACATAGAAGATATTTTGTATGCTGAACTTACAGAAGTGTAATTATATTTTCCTCTCTGGTTTCCCCCTCTTCTCCTGAAATCAGCCTCTGTGAATAAAACGCAGTCAACTGCTTTCATTTAAAATAACATTGGATGATTACTGAAATAAAAATTAAAATGTACATTTTTTTAAAAAAAGCTCTTTCATGAAAATATCCTCTGAAGATGACTGTACTGGTAAATCTTTAAAGCAATATATTTAAAAAATAAATAATAATAAAACCATATAACATACATCTTTTTTCCATTAAGGTCACATATATTGGTCTTTAAATTCTGGTTTTATATTTCATGTGAAAGAAAAGAGAAACAGAGGATTAAACTTTCTTTCAAGATTGGTGTTTATAAAGATTTTTGACTCTGTATTATTTTGAGTAAGCCATAAATGCTTTCATGTGTACTGCTTTCCTGCTTTGCATTGTGCCTGTTATTGTTTGTTTTATTCTATGCACCAAGAATACTTAGAGATGTATCACTGCACTTCCAGTAAACTCACGAAAGTTTTGATTTTCATATCTTGATAAACATATCAAGTGTATCTACACTTGTTTGCCTATACCTAGCTTAGATACATAGCAGTAAGCAAATACATGGAAAATCAAGATATTAATGCATCCTACAGGCAGTGCTATTCTTTCACAAGTGATGTCTGAACTACTTTCAGAAAAAAAAAAGCCCAAACAAAACAATTCTTGAAATTGCAAATTACAGTCTTGAGTGCAGCAGTTTATTTTGATTGATTATTAGATCTGGGTACACAATCCAGGATATGAGAGTCTGCAATGAGCATTCTTCAATGCAAATAAAAGGAAATTGCTCATTTTTTTCTGGAAGCATTTATTTGAAGAGTTTGGCTTCTCTTAAAAAATCCTCATCAGTAAAAGCACTCTTCTGTCAATATTTCAAAGTAGGTGTTTGCATTTGCGATTTCTAGTCTTTATATTGACACAGCCCAATTTTTATAAAGGTGTGAAGAAAAATCTGATGGCATTTTAATAATAAATACATTTAGTAACCTAAAGTATAAAGTACTTTTCTTATCTCCATCTTTGTATTTAAAATAGAATAGAATTAAGTGTAAGAGACTAAACTCTGTTTGAGGTAGATTTTTATGTCGCACTTATTACCAAAATATCTGATCGCATTCTGCTATACAAAACAATATGATGCATTTCTGTCCTGCATAATTTTAATTTTAGGACATTGCATGATAATTTATGTTTTTTTTGTTTCCATTACTTCATGCTTGCATTAGATAAGAAAACTCATGAGGAGAAAGAGGAAATCAAGTCCTTTGGCTTCTGATCGCTACCCAAGAAATTACTTTCTGTTTGTTTTCACAGAATAACTGAGGTTGGAAGGAACCTCTGTAGATTATTTAGTCCAATCCTCTGCTTAAAGTAGAGTCTTCTAGAGCAGGTTGTTCAAGATATTGCTAGTCGGGTTTTGAATATCTTCACAGAGACTCATTATGTCTCTGGGCAACCCACCCTACTGTTTCATTACCTTCACCATAGCAACCAAACCCAAACAAATAAACATAGAAAACAACAGAAAAAAAGTGTTTTGCTCTTGCAGAAGTAGAATTTCTTGGTTTGATTTGTGCCCTTTCCCTCTTGTGCATTCAGTGGGTACCTCTGAGAAGAATCTGATTGCATCTTCTTCATTCCCCCCATAACAGATACTTCTGCACAATGAGAAAATCCCTCTGATACTTTACTCCTCCAAGTTAACAGTCCTAACTCTCTGTCTACCTTTATATGATTTGTGTTCTTATTCCTTCCTCACCTTTATGGATCTGTGATGGACTTATTCCAAGAAGACCACGATTGTTTTTTCTGAGAGAAGTCCATGCCTAGCTGGTCCATAGAAGTGGACTCTGCACAGAGCTGGTGTCAGTCAGAGCTGACCAGAGAGAAGGAACTTATCCCTTGACTAGCTGGTGATGCTTTTCCTAGTGCAGCCCCAAATACTGTAGACTTTCATTGACACAGGGGTGCACTGCTGGCTGATGGCCAATTTGTTGTCCAACAGAACCACCAGGTCTTTTTCTGACAAGCTGCTTTCCAGCTTGTTAACCTCCAGCAGGGTGTTATTCTCCAGAGTACAGGACTTGGTATTTGCCCTTGTTGAACAACATGAGGGTGCTGTTGACCCATTTCTCTCTTGCTGGATTTTGCTGAAAGGCAGCACAATTATCTGGTGTTTCAATCAACCTCCCAATTTTGTATCATTTGCACATTTGTATTTTAGATCCTAATATGACGTTCAGCTGAAAGTCTGTGGTGGTTGATGACTTGGTGAAAAACAGTGTTTTGAAAAATTTGATGAAGCATTTGGTCTGGCTACAAAATGAAATTGTTTTTCATAGGAATGAAACATCAATCTGAAGTCACATCTGAGGTCTCACAGCAGTTTTCCTTCCCTAATGTAGAAGCATGGTGATTAACAAAATAGAAATACAACAGAATGATATACTGAAAAAATTAAAAGGGATAAGATGGTGACTTTTTTTATTTCTTTTTTTGGTGCTAGTAAATGATACTTGTCTCTCTTAAGCAATGTTTGCATGCAGAAGTAATTTCTAAAAAATCCAGACAATTTAAAGACAAAAGTGCATATGAGTTCATCTTGTATTCCACAGTTCAGCCGAAATAACTTAAACCAGTTGTTCCCATAGTAAAGTTGTAACTTCTGATATGCCTGTAACATATATATCAACTATCCAGCCATAGTCTAAAGATATCAAGTGATGGAAATATATCCTAATTATAAGTAAGCTGTGATAAGATTTATTTATAAATTATTATGACACAGAATCTGTTGGAGAGGTTCATGATATCACACTGGTATAAAAGCATAAATGCTTACAAGTGGCTCAGTTCCAGCAGCATAGTGGTACTTTAAAAAATGTGTTTTCCCAGCAAAAGTAAGTAGTTACAATACATCTGGTTTACCTAGGTCAGTGGAGTATGAGATTTTGAGCAGAGAAGTACCCTGGACAGCACCATTACACAGAAATTACTACAAGATGAAATACAGCACCTGATTTTCCACAGTCACATAATTTAGGATGGTGAAAATTTAGAGAAGATGATCATAGAGATTAGGCATGCATGTAGACAGTGAATTTCTGAGTCCTTGTTTTTTGCTGTATCACAGAAATGCAGAGATAGAGCTCATACCATTTTGTTCAGAGGGTGACTGTAGAGGGAGGATCAGCAGAAGCACAGGGATCCGTGGGTAGTGTTTATGTGCTAAAAGTGCTGCTAAATTTGGAGGCCTGTAGACCAGGAAAAGATAAAGGAAATGTGGAACTAAACCAGGGGCTTGAATTTGTGTGAAGCAACTTTCAGAAGGTGACTAAATGCACCATAGATGGCAAAACTGAGATAAAAGTGCAGTGAGGGATATCAAGATTTTAAAGTTTACTTTGGTAGAATGGTAATACTGAAGCAGGACCAGGATTGATAAGCATGCAAGTTGATTATATGAATGCCAAAAAAGCTTTCTGGTTGGTAGATTTGGCTGTTTATTTTCATGTAGACTGCCTGAGATTCAATCCCTCTCCTATTTCCAGTAGTTCTGTGAAATCTGACAACTTTTTTTTTTTTTTTTTTAAAAAAAAAGGGGAGTTGAGGGTGGCCTGGATACAGGATAGAGATTGCTTATGTTAAAGAATTCTGTACTGCAAAGTTGTATTCTAACTTCTTAGTGTAAGATGTTATTTTAGAAAACCATAAAATCCAGAATTATAATATACTGGCTTTAACCCCAATGCACTTTATGATTTTTTTTTTTTTTTTTGTTACTAAGAAAAACTTGATGTACATTTATACCTGCACTGCTTATTAATATATGAAAATTTGTCAGGAGATGCATCCAGGAATGATAGTCTGCCAAATATAGGTTGCAAGGCAGTGACACTTGGCACAACCGAGGAATTTTTAGCACAACCCTCTTGGCATTTTCTCTTTCATTATAATGTTGTTAAATGGCTACATTTTCATAGGTCCTGTATGTGTGAACTACTGCCTTAGACTGAGTTGAAGAAAAGGAATTTGTGGCAATGCTTGGAGATAGTATGCTTAGTGAATTTTGAGGGAGGAAATTTGATGTCAAGTAGGGAAGTAGGAGTTCATGGTATCATAACAAAATGGAGAAAAGAGTCTTCCCATCCCCTGAGTGTTATTCTGTCATTTATAACCTGAGGGTGACTAAAGGTAAGCATTTGTGACTTTTAACAGTAACAACGTAATTCTGACATCACAAATTAAATATTTTAGACTGTATGTCTGCAAGGCATTTTCCAGCATTTTATAGTGACATAAGATATAGTCCTAGGAAAAAAAAAGGAATGCGTGTTGCAAATGGGAATGTGTGTCTATGCAGTTTCCAAGTATTTCGTCTATATTTCTCTTTTATCATCTCCCTAATTTTGTGATCTCTTCCCTTAGGTTTGCAGAGAAAAGAAGACCCAGCAAGCAGGCCTTTGCTATATGCTCCAGTGCAAATGAGATAAAGAAAGAATTAATTTTCCCTCATTACTTTTCTGTAGCATACAATACAGAATAGTGTTTCCTTTTGATTTGGCAGAGCCTTTTGATAAGCTCTAATTGCAAAGAATTTTTGTACAACACTAAAATGATGATAACAAGAGACATATGAAGTGATTGCCTAATTATTTTCCTTTTGTTTCACTTGAACACAACTTAATTTTAGAATTATAAGAGTATTTGTTTTCAGGATGTGTTTTACCATTTTCTATAATAACTGTTTTACAAAAATGTAATAAATTTATGATACAAAACTTCATTTGTTCAACTATCCTTCAGCAACCAAACCTCATCAACCTTCCATTTTCTTTTATGTTAGTAATATGCAAGTATTTTCTCTTTTGGTTTCTTAGCGTGTTGATACAATCAATCCAAATGCCTAAGCTGTTAGGGTAGTGTGGGATAGCAAACACTGTGCTGCCAGCAGAATAATGCTGACCCTACTCCTTCATCAGTCTTGATTTACTGGCAACATCTTTAAAGTTGACAAAAGCAACTGAACTCTCAGTGATGCTAAAAGAGAGAGAAAGTAGCACCTTGACCTTTTACTTAATTTCATGAACACACTATACAACTGCATGAATAATGAGAGTTTATTTAGTGATAACTGAAACAGTAAAAAAAAAAAAAAAGAAAAAAATTCCTTCAACAATTTGAATTTTTGGACTTTTTGAAAACTTTCTTGTTTAAGAAAATTAATACCTATCTTAAATAAAATGTATCACAAATGCAGGTTCTCGCAGAGAAAAAAGAAGTAAATTCTTTGGCAACTACTCCTGCAATACTGAAGATTTCTAAACAGCCAGTGTAGCTCAAGTCCATGCAAACTTTCTTTAACTCATTCTCCACACTTGGTACAATTGGACTCCTCACTGCTTGAAAGCTCAGCTCTGTAACAACAATATTAGAATGTCACTCATTTCGTGAATGTAGTAACTCTTAGTGTTACAGGTACAGGTGAAACATTGTTGTGTCTTGCACTGCTTATTGAGACACACTCAAAAACAGACTAAGGTTTTTTTACCTCTATAATTTTTTTTTCAAATGCAACATCTATGTATCACCATTGAAAACAGAAAAATACAGTCATGGTAATACAAAGAGAAAAAGATTTTTACAGCATCACAGAACTGATTGGATCGGAAACGACTTCTGAGATCATTGAGTCCAATCCTGGACCAAAAGCCACCTTGTCAACTAGATCATGGCACTAAATGCCACATTCATTCCTTGAACACCTCCAGGGATGTTGACTGCACCTTCTCTCTGGGCTGTCCATCCCAAAGTTTAACAAGTGTTTCTGTGAAGAAATTCCTCCTGGTGTCCAACTGGAACCTCCTCTGCCATACCTTCAGTACTCTGCCCCTCTCATTCCGTTGCTGGTTGCCTGGGAGCAGATATTACTCTCACTTGGCTACAGCCTCCTTTCAGGCAGTTGTAGAAAATGATAAGGCCACCCCTGAGCCTCCTTTTCTCCAGGCTGAACAATCTCAGCTCCCTCAGCTGCTCCTCAGAGCACCCTCTCCAGATCCTTCACTCACTTCATTGCCCTTTTCATCACAACATGTCTTTCTCAAAGTGAGGGGAGCAGAAATGGATGCAGTGCTCAAGGTGAGGCTTCAGCAGTGCCAAGTATAGGGGAAGAATATTTTAGAATATTAATTCAGGAAAAAATAGTATGCTGTCATTTCAGCTCTTTCTGCTCCAGTTTAAGAAATTCTGTTGAACGTTCAAATGAACAGTATTTCTTTCATCATTCTTTCACAACTGAGAGTATTCTTTCGTGTTTCATCTCCTCAACTCTATCAGTAAGTTCCTTTGCAGTTAACAAAAGGTAACATGTATCTTCCTGAAAGCAAAGATGGAAAGCAAACTTTTTTTTTTTTAATAAAATAATAAAAGTTATGCAGATAAATGAAATTAGTTAGAGAATAATAAATGGCCTACCAAGAAAAAAACCCTTCAAAATTCAGTTTTGGTGAAGTCCAAGGTGTAAATGAAAAGATATAAGAATGATTCTGCACAAAGATATAATATTTAAGGTGAACATTCATCAACTATAAGATCCATTTGTAGGAAGAGATGTAACTCACAATTAAGTGAATTGAAGGAAGAAAAGCAACAAAGCACAAAAATCAATTCTGTTGGAAGTAGGCTAATATTGTATATGACATCTTAAAATACTCAAACCATAATGATGGAATTGAGGGGAGAAACAACTTCATCCACTGAAGCAAAGTAGAATATGTGATGGTTTTTTTGCTTTGTATTCCTTGCTGATACAAATATTTAGAACAGTCTGTAGTGCTTGAGCAGAGTTTATTGAGCCCAGAATTCTCCTGTAGTGAGAAGAGGGGAGCCCTGGGGCAAAAGAATTTGGCTTTATTGACCTACTGTGTAAAAGTAGCTGGGACAACATGTTTCCCTTTGGTGCATTCAGCATTCCACTTACAAAATTTTTGCTGATCTTGCTCTTCACATGTCCACCTTTTCTAACTTCTTTCATTGCTTGTTTTCTTCTTTCCTCCAGATACTTTCTCATGCATTCTTGCTCTCCTTCCATCTGTTTCCTCTTCAGACACAATTGACCCTACAAGGTACCAATTCTTGCTGCACCCGTATAAACTGTAAGTGGAAGCCAGCTCTTCTTTTCTCACAAAATCCCCCCAAAAAATGTAAAGTAAAACTTCAGGCTTAGCAACACTGCTTTTAGCAAGATGGATTTCTGATAAAGGATTAACTGCAGTATGCACGGAATATGCCATACCTCTAAATAAAGTGTAATATCACTTTCAAAAGTATAAACTTTTTATAAACTTCATCAGGTTCTGTTATACTGCAGTTCTTTTTCACAAAGACCATTCAAAAAGTACCAAGAGCTCAAAATAATTATTAGGTGAAAAAAGAATTTCTCTTATGCCAAGAGACAAGAAGGTGTGGTGATGTGCTCCCCCACCCCCCTTTCTGCTTAAGGAGAAGTCACACTGGTCATGATGGCTGAACCTGCCTTCAGCTGGGCTCTGGAGAGACAGATAGCAACACAACAGCTGAGGGCTAGTTGAGCAAGCACCATCCAAAATATGGCTGGGTGTGCAAATGTGAATATAAGTTAATAATCTTGTTCCATAAACAGTGAACAGCCCAGCAGGCTGCATTCCAGCATCTCCTCTTGAACAGGGCTGCCTCTCTAGGTTACTTCTTGAGGTTGAGAGAATCCTTATTGTGTCAGATACTCAGGAAGTGACACAGGAATAAGCGCACTGAAACTTTGAAATCTTAACAAAGTGATCTAAAGGATTGAGTGATTACACATACATAATCCTTTAGATATAAACCACTGACCAAATTGGCACTAGGTCTGCATTCAGATGCACCTAAATTCTGCTCTGGAAAGAAGTTTTGATCTCAAGGATGCCCTCTCTGAACCTCACAGCTCAACAAGAGGATGTCCTTAGCAGTATGGTCTGACCTTGTCTTCTAGGCAGTAAAAACTCAAGGGTACCTTGCCATTGAATCTTATTGAACTATTAGCTAATTTGCCATTGAACAAATTCAATCATATTCATATCTATAAAATATATTGTTGCTTCTCTCTAGTGAACAAAGTACTTCACTCTTTCCTTGACAGAAGGGGATATGGTAACTTCTTAAAATAAAGGCTACAAAAATTATAATGATACTTTGGAAGTAAACAAGGTGGAAATGGGGACTTTCTTTTACATGGAAAGAATGGGAAGAACAGTTCGATTATAAATAGCACAGGTAACTAACTAATCTTGGTGCTGAACATGGGACTTTAGAGTAGCAGGACTCTGCTAGAACCATCTAGCACCTATTGGATGCTTAAATGTAAGTATCTTTAAAACAGAGCTAAAAGACAACACATTAACTGATTTTGATTGCAAATGTAGGACTTAATTAAACAGACATATTAGTCTGTTTTAGGACTATTTTTTATTTGCATAAATACAATTCTTTTTTGTGTATACACCTCTTGCTCTAATAAGAGTTCTATTGATAGAGAGCATATAGTCCTCTCCTTGTGAGAACTCATACCATGGCATTCCTTAGGAGACGAAGGATTAAACAAAACCAGTATAAGAGGTGATGTGATTAGTTATGGGACTGCAGTGCTTTTTTCTCTCTATTGATTGCAACCTTAAATTTCAAAGAACTATTTGTCAGCAGGAAAGGAAGCAGTAACCATTTTGATCCTTGAAGTGCTGCTAACAGGCAGAGGAAATGTAACCATTTAGGCCTTCCTGTTTTTTCTAAGTTCTTTTCAGCAAGTCAAATACCTTAGGAAGTTGGAAAAGGAAAGTTCCATTATTTGTGTCAGGGAGCTGCAAAGTTGCTCCTAAAAAGTGTGCTGGGAGCCAGGCTGACCCCAGCACAGGCAAAACTGTCCCTGCACTATCCCAAAGCATTTGAACTGTATAAGTAGGGCGGTGACAGCAACAGGTCCCATCAAGAGTCCAGTGATTTCAAATCAAGCAGGGTACCAAGCCATGTCCTAGGTCAATCCAGGAAATCCAGAAAACCATTTGGAAACAGTCCCGAGACAGGTTCACCTACAACAGAGTTCAGTCCTCAGGCTGAGCTGAAATGGGCTCCTGCAGCCATGGGCAGGGCTGAAGGGAGGCTGCAAGGGAGAACAGTCATAGACAGTAAAGCTTGCTAGTCACCATAAGGCCCTGAGAACTTGTTGGGGAAAAAACCCCAAACTATCAAAGATCAGAATTTTTTCCATGCAGAAGATGCTACTTCTCTTGCAATTTACCTTAGCACTGTCACTATTGCCTCATTTTTCCTTTCTCAACACCTTTTTGCATGTGAAAGGAAGGAGGAAAGCAGATGAGCTAGGTCATACACAAGGAACAAATGCATAGACCATGTGCTTCCTCTCTTTTATGAGCATGAATCAGCTTGATTGGTCCCTCCCTTTGCAGGATGAGAGGTTAATTGTCACAAAAAGGGACATCCATAGGCAAATTTTCTACACCTTTTTTCTGAGTGGGGTTTTATGAATTAAAAATAAAGTTCAGAGAACCTAGTAGCAATGGTAACAAATGAGGAGACTTCAGAAAGCACTGCCCTACAACCCAGCAGGTAATGAACCTCTTACCTTCTCTGGCTAATTCAGAACACAATGGTCATTAGATTTGAAATAAGTTGCAAAGTAAATCTTTCATAGAGTTGCATTATGGCTCATTGAGTGATAATTTTGGAGAGATTAATTCATGCTTGAAAGGGAAGAACTTTATCTTTTTTGCCATAAAACATATTCTCCTCCAAATAAGTGAGACCTTTTTGGTCTCTGTCTTTATCTTGTCCATCTTGTCTTATGCTCAGTAAAACTAGAAATCAGGAACTACTTTTATCCTTTTTATCACTTTCTCAGCATAATTTATTTTAGAAAGGCACAAGAATGGGTCTAGGAAGTGGAGAGAGCTATTCATTATATCCCATTTTCACTGTAGCAGGTACCAGCCCTCAAAAAGAATAATCTTCTAAAAGTCTGTGTGCACCTAATTTTAGTTCTCATATTTAATAAACTGAATAATTTGAGAACATGAGCATCACCTCATCCCTTATCTTCCTTACCAGGTGATTAATACAAACTTTTAATAAAAGCATTGGTTGTGACACGGATATCTCTAAACACCCATTTATAAAAATCAACAATCTGCTTTTACTATCCAAATCAAGCTCTGAACTAATTACTTATCCTCTGCAAGATCTTTCATCTTACAGCTCTTTAAAATCAAAGATTATATCATATCATCCTACCTTGTCCACGTACTCACTGACTGAATTCCCTGGTCTGACCTCACAGCAGACCCTGCTTTGAGCAGGAGATTCCACTAAAGAACTTCAGGGCTATCCTGCACAGAAATTACGTTGACTATTCCTCAACTTGTCATATTTTTACAAGGGTCCACTAGTTATATTTTTCTTACAGTTTCTGCTAACTTGCTAACACATACATCAGTCTTCCTTGTTTGTGGTTTTGGGGGTGGTCCTTTAAAAGAATTTTCACATTTTCCATTCTCCAGTCCTATAATATTTAGATTGCTCTACAGATTGAATATGGTCACCACAGCTTGACTTACAGACCACTCCTATTTCCTCCAGTAGTCCTTCTTTGAATTTCTTAAGAATTCCTTTAAATATGATATTTTTGTTTATCTTGTTATGATATGAGCAGTATATGTTTACTGCTCATTTTACCTCTTAACCATAACCTGTTTCATACACACTCTGGCTTGAAACATGGCAAAAGTTTCAAGATACAAATTTGAGTTTGCATACTTAATTCAGTACTGAATGTGGTGGTTTTGCATGGGAGGCATTTGCAATATCTCATCTGCCATCTTGCTTGTCCTTATTTTTTTGAGTTGATTTGGGAGTTTGAGTATTTTTCCCCCTCTATTATGACTTGTTTCTTGGTATCCTATTGTATTTAATTAACAAATTTTCCCTCTGAAAACTACCTTTTTTTTTCCCTAGCATAGATCCCATGTGCCAACACTGCAATTATAGCTCTGAGGAAGCCCTAAACTCCCTTATTTTCCTTTTATTTTTGCATGTGGTATATATGCTCCCTAGTACCCAGGGTGAAATTCAACATTTTATTGCCATAGAAGACTCTCATATAATCATAATATTCTGTCCAATAACTTGTGAAATACAGTTTTTAAGTGTTATTACTACAACTTCTATGCTTGGCTGCTGTTGGCTTGAAAAGCATAGCAACTGCCACTGGTTTTCAGCATTATGAGTCTTCATGTCCAGGGAGCTACAAGCATGTATAGGTTTTGTTAATTGCAGTGATTCCTTTTGGTAGTCAAAATTAACAGGCTAATAATATGATAACCACACCAGGATTTATTATTTAAAGCATGTTTTACTGATAGTGATGTTTGTTCTGTTAGCAAGCAGCTTAATATGAAAGAAGGTTAGAAAGAAGTTATTAAGGTATCTTCAATCATTCAATTTTTACAGTATTTCTTGGTAACAGAATTTTTGTCCACCTGCTACTACATCTATCTTCTTTTAGGCTCCACAGGTTGCTCTATGTCCTCAATTAATTTCCCTTGCATCTTATTTTCTTTTGAACTGACTATAGAAAAGTAGACAATTGGAGATACATGTGTGCTACGTATGTATGTGGCCAATTGGACTTTGTCAACAGCATTGAGAAAAAAGGCGGAGCTTTTGAGACCTAACTGGACTTTACCATACTCATCTGAGACTATTTTCGTGACTGTAAAATTTAACTCTGTAGCACTCCTTTGACTAAATATCTCTGCCTTGTCCTTCACTTACAGCATCAAAATAAGTTTCATAGTGAAGCCACCTGAATTTTATAGGCAGCAAAGAAACAATACATAGCTAAGATCAACTAGTCACAATGGCATCCCAGAAGCAGAAGATAGGCCACATATCATTTATCATGGTAAGCACTGAAACAAAAAGAGAACTAAAACAAACCCCCAGAATTACCTATCTTAACTGTGAAAATGAATCCTGACATCCTAGCTGTCTGTAGTGAGGCCATAGTATGATCTGAATTAATGTGATTTAATGAAATTTAAAATAAGGAGACATGCAGAAATGTTAATGTGAAAAAAGTACATAGGAAGAACAAAATCATCTTTCTTGTTCTCTTTTTTTGGAAAGCAGTTACTGGCTTTGATCAAAAGCTATTACATTTTTATTCTCTATTTTGTTAAATTGATGAAAATATATATTTCATCTGCTTTACATCTGGTACAATTATGTTTTTACAAGAGCTCCAGGATTGCTGTCAGATGACAGAAGTACTTAGTCTTTGGCAATTCAGGACGTGAATATTTTGATAGCTTTTTTTGCAGGGCAGATTTTACAGATTTCTTCGCATATTTTATTTCAAATTTTGGTGTGTTGCAGATTCAAGCTAGAAATTCTTGAATCAACAGCTAAATTTGGCAGAACCCTTCTACATACATACAGCTTGAAGTGAATTCTTGATCTCTATTCAAAATTAAAACAGAGAATATGTTGATGAACTCCTGTGTGGGTTGTAGCAGAAAGCTGTTGAGAGGAGTTTTCTATTCAGGAGGCAGCCAGAGGCCATATTTGTGACTGCACTATGCCAGCAAGAGAAATGAGAGTCTGAGCTGTCTTTGAGATGACAAAGTTTGTCTTCTTTGGGTCATTAAGACTGACCTTCCCAGAGTAGTGTGCTGCATTTTTGTAGCAGCTGATTATCAGTCTATGATTCAACAAAATCTGAATGGGCTGTCATTCATATATTTAGATATGTTTATTAATAATTTTATAATGTTTATTAATAATTTTGTAATATCTTAAACGATGAATTTGCTTTTTTTCCCCTTCTCTGCATTTCCAACAGTTCTGAAAGAAAACTGTGCTTGTCCAAAAGTAAATGGTTAATTGCTTTCATTCCTCAACTAATTACAGAGAATTGCAGATAGCACAGAAGAAAAGTTTGGCATAGTCTTTTTATAAAAGCTATTTAAAAATGTATCAAGATGTAAAAGAAAGGCTGCTTTTGCTACTTGAATAATAATGATTGATCTTTGGTAATACCACTAAAAGTCCTTTAAGTCAAAATTATTTCCCAGGGCAGGGGTGAAAAATAACTTTATTTTTTTGAGATGTCCTAATCGATTTAATAGTCATAGTAGGGGGCTTGCAGTTGAACAATAATTGTATCTCTGTTGTGGAGGTTGACAGGCAGTAGGCATCTATAACATTTAATGCACTTTTCCTACTGCATAGTATTCTCTGTAAGTACTAACACTGGCTTCACTTCCACTGCGTTGAATTACATTCATTTTTGGTTTTAATTTGTGCTCATAAATAAAATTGTACTTTTAGTTGTCCAAGCATAATGAACTGAATTCAAGTTCATGTATTCAAACTGAGCTAAGTGGCATAATTAGAAGCACATTCTTTGCTGAACATGGCCAAATGTGAATTGTCATCCCAGACTCTGCTTTGAAGGCCCTTCTAGCCTATACTTTTTATAACTAAATGCAACTGGTTTAATTAGGAGTTTCATTTGATCAATAGAGAAATGCATTTGTTTTATTTAACCAATAAATAAATCCAATTAGTTGTTGGGGGTTATCAATATATTGAGATATCTAAGCATCAAAATAAATTATTTGAAATAACAAATACCTGAACACATGCAATTTTGATTTAAACTAACAGAAGCCATGTTTGCTCAAAATCATAGGAGTTTTCCACTCAAAAGTAAAGCTTTAACTTGAAATCAATTTTGTTGTTTCTTTTGATAGTTATAAGAAGAATTATTTCTAAATGCCTATGTCCTATATCATGACTGTATGTTCTATACCAGATATTAAAAAATACGTTTTAAAAAGCCCCAAACAAACTCATGAGATAATGTCAAAACATTTAATAATATTACATCCCATAGAAAAATTCAGGAATTAGTCTCTGTTTCTTTCCTATCTTCCAAGTTGAAACTAGATGAAGGTATTGCTGCTTTGTTTTCTGGCATTTAGATGCTGGTTTGAGATCCTTTTAAGAGCTTTGATCTGAACGTGATTTCTTGGGACAAAGAAAAATCTTTTGTTATGTTTTGAACTGGCTGTTCTGGTTTTATACCCATTTCAAATTCTGTTTGCAAAATAACAGCAGAATTAATCAGTAATAGTCTAAACTTTTTTGTGTATAAAACAAATCATAGATCTAAACTTGAGAATGTTCACATTGTGTCTGATTTTTGAGTGAGAAATTATTTAAAAAGAGAGAGAAAAATTAATTGCTTTAAGGAAGGAAGAATACACGGCTAAGAAAGGGACAAGTGTTCCTCATCCATCCTCATTGTCATTAAGAGAAAATACAAACATGATGTTTTTTCAAGTGACTTTCTCTGTCAAAAAAATCTTGTTACGCACTTTTTTTTGCAAAGTATGTAGTTTTTTAAGTATCAGAAATACTTCCAGTAAATTCTCATCTACAGAATTTCTTTTTGGATAAATTCAGTATATTGAAGGTTTTAAATTTTTTGGTGTAAAACCTTTTTTTTTTGTTTTTTGTCTCTGTATTTCAATAATTCCATCTCTTTCCTAAATCCTTTTGAAAATTATAACATCCTTTTGAAGTCTGGATTCTTAAACTGGTTACAGTGCCTCCATATTTACGTATCAAGTGTGGAAATTGAATAAATTTCTGTTTTAAGATTGTTCCAAGACTGCATTATTTTGCCAGCCATATGAACAATCTGAACTGTCTTGACCAGACCATGTCACTGAGCAGCTCATGTTCAATTATTTATGAACACCTTCACCCTTACCTTTTCAAAGTTACATTTATTTTACTTATAGTGTAGATCTGGTCTATGTGTCTTGTTTCTAGATGGATGACTTCACCTGTAGCTATATTCAAATTAAGCTTTATACATAATATTATCTGTTCTGTCTTAATAAAATATTTATGCTGATGACTTTTCTGTGGACTTCTGAAGGAAAGCTGGAAGCATAGCTTGCTGTAACAGTGGCACCATTACTTTCATGATTTATCTTTAGAAAATTAAATTAAAGTGATTAGAATTCCTGTGTTTCCCCTAGGAAATCGTGGGAAGAAGTAAGGGCTTAACATAACCCTGCCAAGCTATAGGTTTTGGATATGGTAGTAGACATCTGACTAACAGTTTAAGGGGGGAAAAAAAATCTCTAAATAGCAATACAATAAATCCCAGCCAGAAGTATAATTAACCAATAAATTTCAGTAGTACAATCATCTGGGTCAAAACCCCCAATAAACCCAGTAATTCCCTGATGCTGGACTGAAGTTAACGCCCAGGTGTGCAATGGCTTACACAGTCAGTGGTAAGGCAGGCCAGCAGGAAGGAGGGCATGGTGCTGGCTTTGGATGGGTCACTTGTATCAGTCAGACCCAGGGCATCCTGGATTTCCTTCACTGCTCTCCTTGGCTAGGTTGCAGAAGACCTGTCTGGGCTTGGTTACACATCTTCATATCCCAATAAATAATTTCGGCCAATTTAGCAATAAAAGAGTCACTTTCTCCCTAAGTACTGCTACTGCAGATGAAAACAGGGCTCCTCGCTGACTGATATGGGAAGAGAGAAGGGTAAGGGAGAAATGTAAAATGTTTATGGCTTAGAAGTTGTGATTTCTTTTGGTATTTCAGCAAACAGTGAAACACATTTCATGGTGTGCTTTTCAGCTTCAACTCACCTGGTCTGAGTGGAAGATTTTTTTAACATTTGGGCAATATAAACATTTCATAAACACCTGAATGTTGGGCTGTAAGTCTTTTATCTAAAAAAAACTATTCAGATTTCCGTAATTTCATATTTTTTTAATGTGTTGCTGCTACATCTATATTTTTTACCTGTCAATATTCACTCTGGTAGCTTAATATTTTTGTCGTCTTTTTTTTTTTTATCTGTTCTTCCTTTTTATGCTAATAACAATAATTTGTTGAATTCAAATATCCATGATATTCCATACATTCCATACTGTTAAAAACACCCACATTTTTTAAAAAAATATTTTTCCTGAACCACACATTATTAACCATTTCTGTTTATGTAAACTATAAATATCAGATATAATTGAAATTTTTGATCCACGTTATAATAATTTCTCTTGATACTTATATAGTGTTTTTTGCTGGTTTATGTAGATGACATGGTAAAAACTGGCCACCATCCTAGTTGAGATGGTATGCTGTTATCCCAGATAATGTTTTAGAAGTCTTTAAAAACCAGTTGCTTTTATCTGCTCTTTAAAGTGCCACACCTATTTATACTGAATATCATTATTTTATCCTCTGATTATAGGATTGTATAATTTTAGATTAAGCTTCAGTAACTATTTAACAATAGCTAATAAACTCTGATGCAAATTGTGTTCAATGGAAAGAAATAAAACTGAGATCTTGGTATGTTAATTCAATTTATAAGAAACCATATAAGCATCAAGAATTATTTACCTGGCAATGTGCTTTTACATATTGAAAATCTCATTATCTGGTTTATTACTCAGCAGAGCTTTTGCTGCAAAGATAAAATCTGGAATGACTTTTTTCTTCTCACTAAGAAATAATTATTTATAATAAATATCTATATGTGATCAAGGCAACTTATTTTAATATAACTTACAGGGATATTGGCTTCTTTTGCTAGCAAGTTCTGTTTCAAAGAGAAGATATGAAAATCTCAGTCTCTTGGTTTCTCTTAGGTTTAAGAGACTGGATCTGTGTCTTTACTGTTTCATGACTATTACCTATGGAAGAGCTGTGAAGGTCACCTATATTAGGAAATCACCTTGGAATTAGTTTGACCTTAACAGAAGCAATTTTTTAAATAACATTGACTGAAAATTTTTACATACTTGGTTTCATCTCATTATGTTTAGCTGTTGGGCCCTGAAATAATGAGATTATTACCACTGTGGATCAATCTTCTATCTTGCATATTTGATTTCAGTTATACGGGAATATTTCACTTCATTTATTTATTTTTATTAGAATTACTTTACAGCCACCCCATTAAGAAAATTCTTCATCACTCTTTACTGTTACTTTAATTTACCTATGATCCCTGCTCTTTAGAATGTCATTTAGGTTCCAGCTTAAAAAATAATTAATTAATAAATGTACAGAAAATAGACGAGAATTCACAGGAAAAGTGTTAGTTATGTTGTACTAAACTAGCTTCTATAACTTTGGTGACCCTCCATAATTTAGAAATCAAAAAGAGTAGGACAGTTGCTGTTGAGCCGGATACTTTTTATGGGCTCTGGCTTGGGAAAGTTTATTGATAATTTCAAATTATTTTTAAGTTTTGTAGATCTTATAGATTTTGCAGATATGTACTACGTAACATATACTCTTCCCTGAGTATATGTACTGTGGATCTACTGACTCAAGCACAAAAACATGGCAGACCTGATTTGCCTGAAGTTTCATAATTAAATATCTTCTTTCTCTGAAGACTGTGACTTGCTATCAATGTTTTTGATTATTATAATGGTAAACATGAGGTTTATCTTTCAACACCTCTAAGATCTGTAGTGTCTTATACAATATTGACTCTTCCTGAACTTTTCCCTCATACTGATCCCCATATTACACACCTTAGAAATGAGGAATGAGATTGGTGTAATATATTCAAACTTTCATGTTCCAGTTATGAGAGAAAACACAACAGCTGTGTATACAGTATCTCTAGACATGCTGAAGAAATTTGGAATTTCTGAAATTTCTTCATATTTAGCACTTTAGATGGTGTAAATTTACTTGTTGATGGTGAACTGTTGATAGGTTCTTAAATAATAAGCGAAGTAGCAGTTTTTTAAAACATAAATAGTTACCTACAGGCAGCTATATTTGTTAGATTAATAATATTAACTCTATTTAAAATATGATTAATCAAAATGAGCTTTTATTTTCTTTTCAAAAAAGCAATAAACCAAGAATTTTCAAACATAATGTCTCCAGAAGAATTAATTCTTGAAAATAAAAATTAATGATAACGTGAACATCATTCCAAGATGACCATAGTATTCACTTGCAACATGGTTTTAGACAGTAATTTCATGCTGATGAAAGTCCCTTAAATATTAGATATTCCAGAAACATTTTTGAAATTAATTGAAATTTCATTGTTAACAACTTATTTTGAAAATACACTAAAATATTTAATATTTGGAATATGAAAATAAATCAATATTATTACTGATAGCATTTATGTTGGCCTTCTATTTTATCTCTACCAAAAAAAGCCATTATAAACTTCTTAAAAACTCAATTTTCAGTCATTATTCAGCATGTCAAATATAAAATCTAGGAGGCTGTGTTTGAGGAGACTGATGAAAATCTCCAGAAGGCAACCAAACACAATAAGATAGTTTGTTCAAAATCAGCATTTGGCTTTAAAGGTTATTAATAATGTTTGGGGAAAGCCTGATTAAATAGCTCTCAAAAGTATGTATTTTCTTGTCTGTTCTTTGACAGGTGGTACTTTAAAATTTCAAAATGTAGTAGGTTAGTTCCATGCAGATATATTTCATATGAGAGGAATGAACTGATATTGTACTGTCAGCAATTGAGAGACAGGACTCTGCTTAGTGCAAGCAAGAAGTTGTTTATTGTTTCTACAGCTCAGTTTATATACTCTTACAGCTTTAGGTAAAATTCTCCACTGCCAAGCTATAATCAAATTATTCATGTTTCTTAGCTACATTGCTTAATCACAGTCTTGCATGACTTCCTTTAAACAAATTTCCTTTTCACTTCCTCCCTTACATTTCTGTTTGATGTTCCCAGTGCTTCTGGCCCACCAGGGTCAAGATGTCCACATCAACTCTGCAGTACATTCTCCCCATTTGCCTCCCAATATTGTACCACTTCTGCTGCTGACCCAAGTTAAACTACGAATTTATAGAATCATAGAAAGTCTTGGGTAGAAGGGACCTTAAGATCTTCTAGTTGCTACTGACCTCACTACACCAGGTTGCTTATCCAACCTGGCTGTGAAGACTTCCACAATTTCTACAACTTCTCTAGGCAAAATACTCCAGTGCCTCACTACACTCTGAGTAAACAATTTTTTTTATAACATCTTATATATTTCTATAAAATATGTGGTGTAAATGACATCAACTAAACCACTTTTAATTTTAATATTTAGAGTAAAATCATGGAGACTAGAACTGTTTTCAAAAATGTAACCTAAATAATAAGAATCATTACAACTGAATAATTAAAAATCATTGCAAAGAGATGAGGACATTATTCCAGATAGGTTCTAATTCTGCATCTCTGTGTTCAGATCTCAGGACATGCATTTATCTTCCTTAATTTTGTGGCAGGCACAGGAAAGCAGTTTGAAAGTATAAAAAGCATTTCTAATTTGACTGCATCTATACCAGTTATGCACCCTTATTTTATGAGATAAAGAATGTTCTATTTTAACAAATAGTTTTTAGAAATATCCACTTTAAAAATAGTTGTGTTTTGCAGCAAGTTGAAGTAAGCTAAAAATAAAAAACAAAATTTATGGCAGCAAATGTCCAACCTTTGGAATTTTATTAAGTAAGATTTTCAGATTTTCCTGTTTATTACTATGCTTCAGATGCAGTGAAAGAATTTTGAAATACTTTTCAGACTGAATAGAATATAAAGAATTAAAAAACATATTAAATGTTTAGATTATTTTTAACTGAAAAATGGAAATTAATGAGTGCAGAAGTAGCAATGACTACCAGGTCTAAATTGCCCAAAACATCCTGCAGTATGTTTGTGTTTCAACTAAAATTGAAATTCAGTTTTTGAAAAACACTTTTTTGTGCTAAGAGTGTAATTTTAGTATGCCTGCCACTTTTGAGTACAAGGAATATGTGGAAGTCTCCCTTTGTGTAGAAAATAGCATTTACTTCTGCAATCATAACAACTCATAGTTAACTTGAATAACTTGTATTAAACAGAAAGAATTGGCACTGGATAGGGCCTGAATCACATGAAGACTATTTTCTTCTTAGCATGAGTAAAGTTGTTTTTTTTTCCCTATGCTGATTCTCATCCAGTTTACCAAAGTTAAACTTCAAAATGTAATGTTATGTTTATTCCAAGTAAGAAAGATGTCAGTACTTTGATAGGGAATACATTTAGGACATGTATCTCCTGGACAAAAACCTCTCTCCAACTCACATATCACAACTTTGTTAGTCTCTTCCCCATTACTTTCAAATTCCACTGCAAAACTCCCCTATATATTGCGCCCTCATTATCAAATTTTCCTTACAGCTCAGATCTGTAATTACTTGTATTTTACCCATATTGTTAATCTCAGGCTCCTTAGCTTCCCTCTGTCTTGCACACTGTTATCATGTTGGTTCTCTTTGTTTCCTTTTTTCCCCCCTGTAGGCTTCTAATCACAATCTGGAACTTCTTGTTCCCAAGGATTTTTGTTTTGGTTTTTGTTGTTGTTGGTTGTTTTTTTGTTTGGGATTTTTGGTTTTTTTCATCTGGGTTTTTGATGGTTGTTTGGCTGGTTTTGGTTGTTGTTTGTTTGTTCATTTGTTTGTTTTTTCTTAACTTCTGTACTAGCAGCCTTTTGTCTTTGCACAGTTTCCCAGTTTACCCCAGTATCTTTCACTTCCTCGACTATTCTTAGTGCATTATGAAATAACTGGTTACAGTTTCAAAAAAATTTATATGCTTTTTGTCCCATTTCCATAATTTCTTCCCCATTCTTCTGTTTTCTGTTTTTATCAGATTCTGGCAAAGTTTCAGGTGTCTAAATATACCCTTGAGAAATTCTGGAATATTTAACATATCTGCATGAGATTGGCAGGTACAATGCAGGATCTATAGGAAACATGCTCTTCTGAAAGGATAGCCCAACATCGAGTGCATCTGAATAGCACCACTTCATAGCATCTACAGCAGCATTAGACTCTTCAGATATTTGTAGCATTCCTTCTGTGTCCTAATTAAGGCTTATCTTTCTCCAGTCTTCCATTGCTTCCTGATTTCAGGCAAAAAAAAAAAAAATAGATAGATTATTTCTATATTTTATTTCTATCCCCACAGACCAAGATGAATTGGTACAGGAAACTTCAAGGCTCACCTTCCATCTTTGGGCTAATGTGGGCTCAGTTGTTGTAAAAGATGTCCCTTGTGGTTTACTGGTTTTCTTTGTAAAGCTCTGAAAAGCATGAAGGGTTTATATGCTGATTGAATTCACAGGGATTTTCACAGGCATGGGAAGACCTATGTTCTTCACAGGAATATGTGGGTAGGTTTGAGAAAAGTCCGAAATTCCAGGTCGCTGTTGCAAAGCAGAGTTTTATAGCTGTGGTCAGAAAAGGTTTTCAGAGCTTATTTTAGACGTGCATGCACCCACCTATCTATTTCCGTGAATTTCTTCTCATATAGTATTTAAATGTTTAGTTTTCTATAATAAATCTGTTTGAGATACATGAAAACTTCTCCCCAAAGTCTAAACTTAGTTTTCAGCAAATGGTAACAAAATCTCTAATGTAAAATGCCTGCAATATTTGTAAGAGATAGTGTTATTGAACCATCCATTAAAAAACTTTTCAGTTTGGTCTGAAAATGACAAATGTGAAATAGCTGCTTTTACAGTAGTATAAAGAACATTTTAGGCTTCTTTATTTTTTTTTTAATTTCCTGCATGTTTTCTAATAAAAATTAATTTCTGTTTCTGATAGATAACTCTTTCAGCTATATTCTAGCAGAAAATATCTGTTTAAAAAAAATACAACCCGAGGAGATTTTTTAGTTTAAGTGGATTTTTTAAAATTGGTGTTTGGTGCTTTGGTTAGTGGTTTTTTTCTTCATTCTACTATTTATTTTGCAGAGATTGTTTTAGAAAAAAATGGTAAGTTATATATTGTTTTTTCTAAAACATTTTGAAATTAATAATCTATTGATAATAATAATAAATGGTTGAATCACGGTTGAAATTGTTTTCTTTATCCCATTACATTGAACAGTTATGACTATCATTAGAAATACCCCAGGCTTTTCATTCCAAGAATAGCCTTGGAATAGCCTTGTCATTCATTTGATTTTGATAATGTCTCAGAGGATTGAAAACTACATCATTGACACTAAAGGTAGTCTCATACTTGACCAAAGTGAGCCCTTTCCTAATTTTTTATATATTTTTACTTGGATTGCTTGCTGTTTATCTGTGCATATTGGAATTATGTAATTGTATGGGAAGTTGCATATTATATTTAATTGAAAGATGTCTGTATAAAATAATGGTTAGGCCACATGAATCCTTGTCTACATAACTTGCATCACTGCTTCCAAGGAGGGTCCAGATCCCATTTGACAGTGGAATCCAATCCTTCAACTTTAAGTATACTGAAAAAAACAAGGACATTGCTTCATGGGATGCGTACATTTAGCACTGTAAAAAGATGACAGTTGACCGTCAAAAGCAGAACAGCCACATTTCTATACTTGTACTTCTGGGAATTCAACACACCTTATATTGTGCGCAGTCATCTCAGAGTAACTATACAAGTAAAACTAAGACATCCCTCTCTACATGAATGTATCTGGACAAGTAATTAGTGAAAGATAAAAACCACTCAACTTCCAGAACAGTAAATTTCTCAGAAGATAGTTCAATCTCCAATCTCTTGGTCCTGTTTCTAAAAAAAACCCTTTACAAAAATAAATTTTGAAATAAATCTCATAGCTCTACTGGTTACCAATCCCCACAACTTCAGTAAAGATAATGGTTTTGTAACATATTTTCATAGTCCTCCCAAACTCCTTAATCTCTTTCTATTCCACAGTTTATGAACTACTTCTCTGTTCCCCCTAAGAGATAACTACTTATCAGGTCTTCATATCCTTCTCTCTCTATCTGTCTCTTGCACTCTCTTCCAGTCCTTTTTCTTACAGTCATAGATATATCAAGTATATTTTGTTTCAGAGATTATGACCTAAAGAATACACAATTGGTACCTAGCCTCAAAATCTGCATCTGTTTTAGACCTGAGGAAAAATTAAGGTTCCTGAAAAGTTGTCTGGTTTTTTCAATTGCATTTTCTGGTTTATATAAGGTATTACCTCTGTCCTAATACCTTGTCCTGACTTTTTTGCTTGTCCAGACTTTCTGTGAGATAACAGAGGCAGATTGTTAAGGTACCTATGTAGCTGAAAAGAGAGATGATAGATGATAGATAGATAGATAGATAGATAGATAGATAGATAGATAGATAGATAGATAGATAGATGGATACACTCTGAAGCTGCTAGAAGCTTTGTCTGGTGTGACAGAGCCAATGTTAGCTGGCTGCAAGAAGGACCTGACACTGGCCAAAGCGAGTTCATCAGTGACAGTTGAAGCACTGCAGCACCTCTGGGATAACTTATTTAAGGATGGATAAAAAAATCTGCACAATGGCATCCAGAGAGAGGAGTGAGAATATGTAAGAAAAGCAACTCTGCAGACACCACAGTCCGTGGAGAAGGAAGGGAAGGACATGATCCAGGGGCTGGAGCAGATTGCCCTGCAGCCCTTGGTGAAGACCATGATGAGGCAGCTGTGCCCTGCAGTCCATGAGGATCCATGGTGGTGCAATGGATGTCAAAAGGAGGCCGAAACCCCATGGGAAGCCTGGGCCCATGGAGAGAGGAGCCCACACTGTGGCAGGTTTGCTGCTAGGACCTCATGTGGGACCCACTTTGGAGCAGCCTGTCCTTGAAGGACTGCACCTCACGGAAGGGACCCATGCTGGAACAGTTCATGAAGAACCAAAGCCTGTGGGAAGGACCCATGCTGCAGAAGTTTGTGGAGGACTGTCTCCCATGGAAGGGACCCCAACTGGAGCAGGGGAAGAGCATGAGGAGTTCTCTTCCTGCAGAAGAAGAGGCAGCAGAGAAAATGTGTGATGAATGCACCACTGCAAGATGATAAAGGTAGTGAATTTATGACAGAAATTAAGCCTGGGAAGAAGAGAGGGGAGATGGGTAGATATTTTAAGATTTAGTTTTTAATTCTCATTATCCTACTCTGATTTGGTTGATATCAAATTAAACTAATTTTGCCAAGTTAAATCTATTTTGCCCATGATGACAATTACTAAATGATCTCTCCCAGTCCTCATCTTGACCCATGAGCTCATCATTATATTTTCTCTCCCTTGCCCAGCTGAAGAACGGAGTGACAACGCAACTTTGGTGGGCACCTGGCATTCAGACAGGGTTAATCCATCACAGAGTGGCGGGAAGATGGCCAGGAGATGTATTTATCCTGATACATTTCAATCAACTCAGAATTCTCATTAATGGTTTAAAAAAATTAACATGGATATCACATGGTTTGAGGGAGTATATTTTGTGTTATATGGTTCTTATTTATTTTCTAAAAATCTCTTATTTTTCATTCATGTGTTAGATCAAATGTTCTTACAGGCTTGTGAACCTTAGAAAATCTGGCACAGTTTTGGGGGTTACAAATTTTCACAGGCATGTTTTTCTTCCTTATCTGTGTTATGGATTTCCATTATTGCAGTTTTCATAAAGAGACAATTTGCTGTAATTTTGCTTGCAATACATGCATCAGTATATATGGAACAGATTTTAAGCATTAGGCTTTATTTCACACTGGATAAGAGACCCTGTATGTCAGGTCTGTGGCTGGACTAGCAAAGACTTCCAGAGCTTCAAGGAATTGTTAAATAACTTGTGCAGAACCTCAGCCTTAAAACTGGCTTATTTTGAAAGACATAATTCTCTCCAATTTACTGATTAAAGTGGTGGCAGGTAGTCAATTCATACTTGCTGGGTATAAGAATTTGCAAGAACAAAATATGCCAAGTAAAATCCCACTCCTTATCACGAGTACATGTTCAAACTTCTAACAGGGTAACAAGAAGGTAGCTTGCCTAGCTTTGTGTCAAGTAAATAAAATATCAGCTGTCTGGTGCTGAATTCTGTCTGGGCTGTTATGTCTGTCTTCTCAGGCTGTAAAAGAGAAGAAAGAGAAAAAATGATAACAGGAGTGCTAGGTTATAATATCTTTGGGCTTACTAATGGTCTTTTTATGGAAGGGAAAATGAAAAAGATGATGACTACTTGGGATTAGTGCTCTTCAGCTATAGAGATGTATTAAAGTCTTTTATGTAGATCCATTTCCCAAGTAGTCAGTTGTAAAAGCATCTTGTTCTATCTTCTAGTAAAATCTTTCAGGACATTGAATGTCTTCTCTAGCCTCTTAAGCTATATAAACTGTAGGAATGGGCTTACAGAAATAAATGTTATTGCCTTGAAAATAATTGGAATAATTTGAGGGTCAATATTAAAACTGGAATTGTTATTCTTTGTAAGGATACACCTTTCTCATACTAAAGCTTGTTAGAACCTAAGAAGCCAAAACTATCTCACACTAGCAGCATTAAACAAACAAACAAACACAAAGACATTTTCCAAAAATAAGTAAGAAGGAGAGCTTGTTAACATAAAAACTAGGCCATAAAAAATTTAAACTGAATCAATTTTTTTATGAAAAAGTCAGGCAATTGCTAAGCTTAGCATGGATCTGTGGCTGTTTACCCTCTTTTACTTTTATAATAAAATGTTATTTTACTAGTTAGCACATTAACGTCATGCAGACTTCCATTTGTACTGTTTACATATTCAAAGATGTTTTGGTGTCATCTCAAGAAATTTAAATATTAAATAGGACAGACATACTACAGGAAAGGTATAACAATGAAAGAAAGATAGAAAGAATAAATTTCGCTAATGTCATTAGCAAAAGGCTTTAAATTGTGGTAAAAGAAAAGAAGTTTCGTGCTTTCTAATGAACCCATGAAAAAGATTTAGTAGGTATGATAGATTAGAAAAATGGTTCCTGCTCCTATTTCCAGCTTAAAAAAATATCTGATTGGATTTCCAAAATTAGAATTGTAGATCTATGTAAAATTAATCGTTGTGCTTTGAATATACACTCCTTGAAAAATCAAACAGGTCTCCTAGACTCTTCAGGACAAATTCTCTTGGGATTTTATCAGAAAACGTTCCTGAATATCTATTCTCCTGAAGTCCAGTAATTCTACTGTGTCTCTTGCTTATATCTCTCAGGTCATTAAACGCTAATCCCATGGCTGTGGTAGCCAAGCCTGCCCTTGACTTTATTCAGTGCTTTTTCATTGTTGTGAGCAGCAGGTGCAACAGAGCACCTTCTTTAATCAGTAGGTTGATCATCTGTGTCAAAAATTGCCTTCAACATATTTTGGAATTCTTACAAATTGCTTGCACCAGCTCTAGTCCCCTTACAGTAGATATTAGGAAGATTTAAGGCTACCATGAGTACCAGGGCCCGCAATAGTAAGGTTTTCTCCAGCCATTTAAAGTGGGCCTCATCCATTTCCTTTTGATCCAGTGGGCTTAGCAGAGATCTGTTACATCACTTGTGCTGGTCTGTCTCCTGATCCTTATAACCCACTCACTAGTTTTCTACTGCTTTCTCTCTGGCTCCAAGGCAGCTTTGTACATTTGAACTACTCCTTGACATGAAACACAACTTCCCCCTTACCTTTCCACCTCTATCCATCCACTGCAATGCTCTACCACAGAGAGATGTCTCATCTTGTCTTCACAATCCCAGTGACATTATAGCTCTGCAACTTTGCTTAGACTTCTTATTCATGCTTCTTCTTCTTTATAATACATCAGTTTTTGTCAGGTGGTAGACTTGGGCCCCAAGTTATATCATGTTTGTCCAGGTGGAAGAACATCCCCTGCAATGCTGCTGCTGAGATGTATCTATTTTGCCCTTTGTGCCCTCACTTCTCTTCAGTTTAGGAAAACACTAGCCAACATATAAAGTACATCTCACTACATTAGCAAGTTTGTTGGCAAAGGCACTCCTGCCTCACTGCCAGATATCCCATCCCTACACAGTAGTGCTCATTCCTCAAGAGCAATGCGATCACAGAAGCCAAAGCATGGCTTCAAACATTAGGCTTGTATTTCCTCACTGAAGGAGTGACCTTCTGCTGGACCCTTTCCCCCCATATTGGAAAGGCAGTCATCACCTGTCTGCCTTACTTTTCAGCACATCCCATGGGCTCTGAAGAACCCTCGGTACACTTTGGGTTACCCTAATTTCACTCTGGAAAAAGAAGCTGGGAGTGTTGGTCCAAGGCCTAAATAAGCCTTGACTTTTCTTTTTTAACATCTGAGGATTTTTCAAGATCTGAGGTATCGGTAAGCAAGAAATTTTAGCATCCCATGAACTCTCTTCCCTTAGCCAATTCCCAAGCCCACTGGAAAGACGTAGCATACAGTTCTTTCCTCCTAGGGGAAAAGACAAGACTCTCACATGGACTTCTGTCTCACTGATCCTAGTATTTCACAATGCCCCCTGGTTTCTTTTTTCCCTTTTTCCTTCACTAGTGGCTGCCACCCCTCCCCTGGAGACCAATCCCCTTTGCCCTACCCTTAGCTCTGCCCCCCACCCCTTCTCCTTTTTAAGCTGCCTGCAGCACTTGGTTATCCCCCTCTTTCTTGCCAGGTTCCCTTCAGCCACCACATGTGATATCTCACTGTAATAAAACCTTCCAAAAAGGAGCCTTCTGCCTCTCTCACTGAGCCAGCTGTGGTGACTGTTGGGTATGGATCTGACTGCATTGCCTGAATGTAAACCCAACCTGTTTTTCTACAGGAGAGGTTTGTTGGGAACAGATAATAGGCAGCAGCACCCACCATCCAACTCCCACATTTTTAAGAAACAGCCAAAAATCAGGTCATGTTGAGAGATGGCTGCTTTTATCCCCTTAGGAAGGGGTCTCTTATAACTACCACATGCCTTTTTGAACCTGTTGGAGTTCAGCTTGCTCTTAAAGAGCCCTTCACTGGTCTGGTTCATCCTTAACCAACACCCAGAGCATTAGATGTATACTCAAGCTGCAGATTTGCAGATGGAGAAGGTTTTCCTGTCAGAAGTCACAGCCCATTCTGCTGGAAGTCTTTCTCCTTCATCTATTTGAACCTGATTACCAGCTGCTGCTGCTGGTCTCTTCTTGCAACATATAGATCAGGTTCTTGCCTCTGCAGCTTTCATGAAAATAATGCTCCCATACCTTATTCAAACTCCTTGATGTTGTGCAGTCTCAGTTCTCCCCACTGCTCTTTCACCCAGCAGCTCAGTGCCTTGTTCAGAGCACATCTCCCATAGAAGGGGCCCCAGGCCATATTTGCAGCATGAAATCCAAGCAGTGGCCAGAGTCTCCCCTGTGTCAGAGCAATTGCCATCAGTCAGCATGGGGACTTGTGTCTTATGGCATGCTAAAACCATAACTGTACTGCCTCCATGTGGTTCTGCACAATCCTGAGCAGCAGTGGCAGGCCCTTGGGTGCCTCTCTTCACTAACAGCAGCCACAGTGGCTGTGTCCATCCACCATCCCTCAGCTCCAGTGTTTCTATGGTTCCCAGCAGCAGCCTGCGCATCCGGCAAAGCCCAGGAGAACTGGCAGCAGAGCCTGCAGTTTCCAAACTGAGAGCAGGAACCACAAGCAGCAGCACCAGCAGCCTCCAAGGCACCCTGCCTAGTCCTGCCAGCTGACCAGCACTTTGTCACCATACTCCCAAAGCTACACTGCAAACCGCAGGACCCATTCCCACTGGCCCATTCCTGCCATGCTGCATCTTTGCAAGCCCACCAGAGCCTCCCCACAGCCCTTGCCTCCACTTACAGCTGCTGCAGAAAATGCTGCCCTCACAGCAGCTGCGTCCAACGGGGCTGACCTGAATGTTACAGTCTGGGTTTAGTCTAAGATGCAGCTGTGATATCACAAATAACAAAACAATTCTTTATCAGGGTGTAACACTGAGAGGTGTCAGGTTGACAGGAAATGTGCCAGGAAGTAGGAAGGTTTTTCAAGCTCACTGAATATTAAATTTCAATTCAGCATTTAAATAACCATGAAAGCAATTTATCAGTTTATGAGTTTACAATAAAATATTAATTCTATGGTATTTTTATTATTATAAATTAAAGTGAAAGGTTTTTCCTGCAAACACTTTAAAACTTTTAAATGTTGTCTATTATTGAATCAATCCAAATATTACTAAAAGCATGAATTTTAAGCATTGTGTGTTTTGGAGGGCAGCTTCTCATTCAGAACATGTCTGCATGGTCTTTTTCTCTAAATACAAGAACAATGTAATCTCTGTATGTTTTTATGCATGCTGGAAAAGTTCTTCCTCTAACTTTTGAACTCACTGGAGAAGCTCAACACTTTTCAAGAGTGCCAAGATCTTGGAAATAACTTTTAAAATTTTGTTAAATTGGAAAGCTGAGTACAGGAAAAATTGCAGCTTGAGGACATGGTGCTAATAGATGAAAAAGAATCCACAAAAATTAACAGCATGCTTTTTTACAAGGGCTTAACCTGGGGAAAAGCTTCATTCATAGCTGAGGCCTTTCCAAGACAGCAAAGTCAATAACTTGTGACACAAGTACATAGAGAACTAGAAACTGTTAGATCTAGGGTGGCAACTAGTCTGTCCCCTTTGAATGACTGGTCCTGGACATCACATATTTTATCCAGTTTATATACCCTTGTCTGAGCATAGTTAGAAAAAGTTATAATTTTTGCATTACCATTTGGAACAGCAAGAGTGAAGTCGTTTGCAGAGCCTGCTAATGGATAGGCCACTTAAACATTTAAATAAATACAGCTTATCAAGACAGGAGAACTAAAACAAATATTATTGTACTGGTTTCATTTACCCAGCATATACTGGCACATTTATTGAAAAAGCCATATACCTGGAGCAGAAGGATTTTGTCATCAATATACTGCTGATTAATGGATAAAATCTATCATAGTTTTCAGATCAGGACCTTAATTTTATCCATGTCATATGTTATACTATAAGATAAACCAAGTTATCATTCAAAAAGCTAAAGCTCATCCTCAGACTATTTGACTGAACAGTGGAAATCATGTAAACATTCTAGGGTTTTTTGGGTTTGGGTTGTTTTTTTTTTAATTGTCACAGTGTAATCTCCAGATTCCAGATGCCACTGTCTCTAATTCCTCTACCTCTTTTAGTCTCTCTAGTCAACAAATCAGTTCTCTCTCAGCTGGCTTTTTGCTTGATGCCTCCCTCGCCTAGATTGTAGAACTAAATTGTAGAATAAATGTTAACTAGAAAGCTTACCTTCTCCTGGCAGGCTGCTGCTGTCCTTCCCCTGAACCTCAGCCTCTGACTCAGCCTCATTTTCAGGCTGTCCCTCACAGTGCTCTTGACTAACTCAAGCCCTCAGCAATTCTCCTGACAATGGATGTACTTTTTAAAGATGATTCCATTTCCACCACCAAACTGCTTGTTATATTCCTGCTACCCAAATACAGATCGCCCACAATCCCACAGGCAAATATATGGAAAAATATGGCTCATGTCCTGCATAATTAGCAATCAGATGATCCCCCTGGGACAGTGCAAAGAGACAGATATCCACTCTGCAAGCAGACTTGTAGAACTGCTCCTTTGTCTGGGGTTAGTAACATTGCCAATAGATACATTAGCTATACAGCTGGCCAATTCAAATAGGTGCACTGGTGGATACAACTCTGGTTTTCATTCTGTGTGACTCCTAGCAGCTAACAAAAGTGTCAGGAAGCTGTCATTGAGTCAATCCTTTCCTGTTTATGGTGCTGAAGTAAGATTTAGAATGAACTCATGGAAGTTGTTTCACTGTAAAAGTGTCTGATGTGATACAAACAACATCAGCATTTGTTGAAAACACAGCCAAATGTAATAGTTATAAATTTGTATCTAAGAAGTACAATTAAATTAAAACATATAGATTGATGGCCAAGGAAAAAAAGTGATAGTTTTTTAAGTATGAGAGATTATGAAAAAAAACCCACAAAAACAAAAACAAAACAAAACAAACAAAAAAAAACCCCACAAAAAAACCCAAAACAAAACAAACAAACAAAAAAAAAAACAAAAACAAAAACAAAAAAAAAAAACCACCACCAAACAAAAACCAAGTCTAATGCTGTTTCCTAGCTAAATACTGACCGTTTCCAGGAATTTCTTTAATAATCCTGAACATTTTGTTGAATATAATAGCTGAAACAAGTTTATAAACCACATATGCTGGTTTTCACTGTAATAGAGTTAATTTTCTTCACAGCTGTGTATTGGGATGTGTTCTCAGTTTGTGCTGAAAGTAGTATTGATACCATGGAGATCTTTCATTATTGCAGACTAGGGCTTACAGAGGGTCAAGGTTTTTTCCACCCCTCACAGCACCCCCACCTATGAAGAGGCTGGGAGTGCACAAAGAGCTGGGAGGGGATCTGGGAGAAGAAGAAAAAAGGAGGAATGATTGAAGTGATGGTGTTTTTGTCTCTCAAGTAAACACTTGCATCATGGAGCCTTTCATTCCTGGAGATGTGCGAACACCTGTCTGTCCATGGGAAGTGGTGAATGAATTCTAAGTTTTGCTTTGCATGAATGTGCATTTTTCTTACTTCCCTCATCAAACTGTCCTTATCCCAACCCACGAGTTTTCTCACTTTTACTCTTCTGATTCCCTTCCTCATCCACTGGAAGGAAGTGAACGAGTGCCTGTTTGGGGTGCCAGCTGGAGCTAAGCCATGACAATCCTTTTTGGTGCCTAATATGGGGCTTGAAGAGTTTGTGGTAATAACATATTGACCAGAGTGTACTAGAAATCCTTTTTATCTATTAACAGCTGCAGGTCACAATATTGATTCATCTGTTCTCAATATTCGTTCATCTGATCTGTGCCATGCTCTTTTTTTTGTCATAAGAGTTAAAGACTGCTGTTGGCTTTTGCATTTTTCTGTGATTATTGATATTTTAACTGGGAGGTTTGTTATTAAAGCCCTGAGCTACAACTTAAAATCAGCACACCATGTTCTCCAAATACTACACATATAAAAGCACACAATACTTCCTCATTAAAATCCATTATAAAATTAGCCTAATTTGTGGTTTAGCACATAGTTAAAACTACATAATTAGTGATAATTTTTATATAATGTATTTTCATTCTGTCAACTGTAGTGCAAAAGTATACTTTTCAGGAAGGCAAAATTCTGGAAGCACTTGAAAGAGACCTGAGGTTTGCATACCATATGATATCAAAAATGATATCTATGTTTTAAATCATGTGTCATAGTGGTAATAATTTTAGATAACCATATCCCAAGATCACATGTACCCATTTGCACCAAGAATTTTTTAACATACTAATGAAACACATATAGGTTCTGTGAGTTTTGTAGCTTTTTGTAACCTCTGTTTGATAATTAGAATGAAGATATTCTTAGTTGCCCAAGTGATCTTAAAATTTAGATCATAGTTCCTAGATCATAAAAATATGTATGCTTTGCAGATCTGTGTTCAAACACATATATACATTCTGTGTATATTGGAATGCACATGTGTACCATTCAGCCCACATCATCCCATCCCATTCCATCCCAACCCAATTCTTACACATTCTATATATTGCAATGCTCATCCGAAGTCTATCCATTGCTTTATCTAGACTAGCAAAGACAAAGGAGTTGCTTTGTGCAGGGTAGACAGCACTTAGGATAGCTATGCAGATTGCCTGTCTAAAGTTCTCTTAGGCTGGCACTGGAGCTCCTGTGACACTGGCGTGCTGAGATGCAATAAGGCTCTCTGCCTGCTTCACAGATGGTTCTGAATGCGAGCAGCCAAGGCACACAACACTGTGCATTTGTACAAGCCAATATTCCCACATGGTCTATTTGGAGTTGCTGTTTAGGCAGCTTGGATTTTGATCTGTTTTGTGTTATCAAAGCCATAGTGTCTGCAGCAGTCCGTAGCATGGCTCAGGTTTTTTGTTACATTATTATGAGCCCACACAGCCTTGATGGAACTTGCATTTCTTTTTTTATGTATAAAAAAAATTCAAAAAATGTGGGCCAATCACCTTGCATCAGCAAAGTGTCTTTTACAAAGAGACTGGCCTTCTTGTCCTTTTCTACATCCAGCTGTTTTTTTAGCAAGCCCCTGTGTAATGACAATCTTTCCTGATTTATTCAATGACAGCTCTTGAAGCCATACTCAGATTTGTCAGTGTAATCACCCAGGCCTTTATAAGGGGTAACAGGAATGCATCAGAATCCTGGAGTATATAGCTTCTATCCAAACTTTCTGATAATTTTAATATTAAATTTTGAAAACTAAGCTTTCTTAAATGACATGAAAAAAAAAATTCCTAAGAGGTAATTTCATGCTGTCTCCAGTTCGTTGTGGATGGTAAATATCCGCTGTCAAATATTGAAAGACTGTCATTGTAACCTTCTGCTTTTGACTGTCATGTTCCTCATTTTATTCAGAAACAAAATTACCCTAATATTGGAAAATTATTTCACAGAGAACTCCTTTGGAGCCTGTAATTCTTATCACATTTTGAAGAGAATGCTGGTCCATTCAAAGAGAATGGCCCTAAACCCTGTGCATGTAGTTTAGTACCAACTGCTAATAATTTAGGTTTAGCAAGATTGGGAAAGATTTGTCTTTGATACTGAAGCATACAATTACCTTCTGTCAATTGGTTGAAATTAGAGAATTGGAATTCAGTGACAAGATAATTTGGTATCTATGGTGGAATGGTGATTAGAGCTGATAAGACATTTGTGAGGAGCTATTTTAGTTAAAATAAAGTTTTAAATCTTTTTCAGGTAATTTTCATCTTCCTGATACAGTAAATGTGGAATTGACAGAGATGTTTTAGTCAGTAGATGAAGGTACTTTAAATGTGTTATGGATATATATATAAATAATTCTGTAAATGTGATGATTAATTTAAAAAAGGATTTTCAAAGACAGCTTAATTGCTAAGCCCATTTGCAAATAGTTTCTCTGCCAGCCTTGGTTTTAGAAGGGTTTGCCTTTATAACAGTGCTTCCTTAATTACAGAAATGAAAAATGTTAATTTTTGTCCTTTGATTTCTGCTGAAACAAGCAATTTTCTAGTTATCAATTTGACATAAAGTAATCCTAGGGGGAAAGATATAATTATTATTGGTATCTGATAATCTCAATGTAGCCTGGTAGCCAGCACAAAATTAGTAGTTCTTACAGGGATTTCTGCAGGAATCAAAGCTCAGAAGAACAATGCTGTTTTCTGGTGGTGGTGTTGCAGTATTTCAGCAGAAACTCCTCATGGGTTTTGAGGAATATTAGTTTGCTTTTTTTAACTTCGATTAATAAAGCTCCATAAACCTGATAAATCTCAGTTTATCAGTTTGATTATTCTTTCTTTCTGAAGTCTACAGACTAATGGGTTTTTCCAGTTAACACCTCCCCTTATTGTTTCCTATATGCCTGTGTCTAGTCAAGTTTTCAGGTTTATGTTTCCAAACCAAATATAAAATATATGAAAAATAATATCAAAATACAAATATTAAGGATGTGATAAGCAGTTAGGGAAGAGTTTTGAGAGAGAAAGGTGGCAGGCGGTTGAAGAGAGGAAGAAAAAATATAGGAATGCTTGCAATCTTGCAACACAGGAATGTAAGGATTCCTATGTCGGTGCAGAGACACAGCTTCAAGAAACACCATTCCTGAGCACAATGCCATTGTGCTGTGCCTTCCATGCTAAACTAGCAGCTCCAGAGAACTCACATCTGCTGTGCAGACACACATGATCCAAGATACAGAGATACACAGAAGATATATGTGAATGAGAGAAGTTAAAGGGGCTCTCTGATAGCATTATTCATCATCAAACACATTAGGCTAAACATTTCAGCAGTGTGATTTTGCTAAAATTTCTACTGACATTAGAGAAAAGATGACAGAGTGGATAATGAATCAATATAAAAGAAGGAAATCCTCCAAAATTAGAGAGCTACACAGGAGAAATAATGAAATATCTGCTTTGAAATGATACCTTGCATACAGTGTGGGCTGATACTACAGAGCAGCTGAGGATATAGTTGATATTTGCATTGCAGTTGGAAAATGCTTTGAAATTAATGGAAAGATGAAATTATTTGAGAAAGACATAACAGGTTTTTTTTATGTTGTTTTAATTCCTTTGTTAAAAACCTCTTTAGTTCTTTTTTAATAAAACCCAACATTTTGTGGCTTAAACAGCTTTCTAAGAGATCACTTTAACTGTGAGTATTAAGACAATGAGAAAATTGTTTTAAAGTCTTAAATAAAGATAAAATATAATAATCACATTGTATAAATAGTATTATTAACCTAGAGGAGACATAAATCTTGAAGAGTATATTACTGGACTTAATCAGCAGTTTTCTTCATAAAGTGGTACAATGTTAACAATATATTTTCAAAATTCAGAGATATTTAACAAAAAAATCTTGGGACATAATATTTGGGTTTTTTATATTGAACTAATTAATATCTTTGATAGACTATGTAATGGTTCTGATAGGTATGTCTGGTAGTGGTTATTTCTATAAAATGCTTTTTATCTGCTTGTTTTTTTTATCTGGGTCATCTAATGACGTACAAAAATAAATATATAAACATACATATAATTTCAAATTTGTGCAAATACAATAAACACAATATCAAAGCATATTTGGTGGTGGGTATCTGTATCCTTGTATGTAATAATAGTTAAGCAAAAGTATTTAATGCATTAATAAAAATTACTTAACATATTGTAGTAGTCTTCATTGTGGATAATTTTGTGTCAATTTCTGTGCTTGTCCCATTTTCCTCAGGTAATTGGTGGGAACAATCACCATTGCAGGACAAGTAAAAATGTTTCTTGATCAGTTATTAAAATCAATATATTACATTTGTTTCTGTGCTTTTTAAACCAAAAACTCATAATACCATATTAACTTTTTTTATTTCAACATGGAGCAGCACAACCCGTAACTCGTTTTACAAAATTTAATCCATTTTGATGTAACAGGGCTTTCCATTGCAGAGCATGTTAAGCTTCCTTTCTTCTGAGCTTTCTGCTGAGCTTACTTCAGTGCTGAATTGTTTACAATAAAATGTTTTTTTTTTGTTTGCTTGCCTTTTCACTGCCTCAATGTTTTACCAGGTGAAACCCATGAATGGGTTGCACAAGATTGTGTTCTTTTCCTCACCTGGAGGAGGTTGGTTTCTTACTCTTTGAAAAGACTTGGTAAGCTTCATGATGATCTATAGTGCTTCATTCAAGAAATCAGTCAATTCAGGGAGGTCTTAAATGTATCACACAAATACTACCCTTAGTACATTAAAACAACATATAAAAATCTTGGTGATTAAAAGAGTCAAAAATCATTTTCTAGCATGTCTTTCTGTTTTTAAATGACATCTGCTATTAGTATTCGATTAATATTGTAACTGCACTTCTTGTGATCAAGTCCTATAGGTCATCAGTCACTGTTCAAAGGGGGTAGCACCCAGCAGCTGATAGCAAAATGCAAGAGCCCATGTATAAATCTGGAACTCTGCTAGACCTCTGGAACCACAGCATGTTTGCAAACTAATGTTTATTCCTATGTTCTAAATTAATGCACAACATATTGAAGCTTGGGCTTCACATACTCTCATCAAATAATTATGGATTTGGGTATTACATCATTGGGATTACATAATGAATTCCAGTAATAAAGTGAAGAATGACCAGATTCTAAAACCATATGACACCACACAGTGTGGACCAAAACACAAAGTTTTTACAGCTGCAATATCATGTCTTAATAATACATAATTCAATGACATTTAGTCCTTTCACACCTGTTTTGAATTTCTATATGTCTATTCTACACATACTGTCTCATACACCCCAGATTAAAAGAGGAAATGGCTTTGGGTTCATGATTTGATGTGTGTTGGTGCCAGGTATGAAATTTAGGTTATGGGGGTGGGTACCACATTATGTCTTTTCTTGCCCTTCTATCTTTTCTCCTGGTGCAATAATTTTCTCTGAGCACATTTTGCTTACCTGGCCATACACAAAATATCTAATAAAGACACCAAAAGAGAGTGCATTTATGTTCCAAAGCAAGCAGAGACATCTAAAGATGACCTTTCCAGTCAGTACCCTGGATAGATATCCTTAAAAGTATACGGCTCCTCTGCAGTTAAAAGAAAGACTTTTTTCAGCATTAAACTGTCCAGATTCTAATTTCATTTTTGCATGTCTAATAAAGACCTTTCTTTTATATTTTGCAATTGCAAACAGCTAGATGAGACAGCTGGCGCATAATGGCATACATGTCCTTTTCTGTATTGGAACTGGCACTTTGCACTGGAATACGAATGTCTTGGAATTACAGAAATAGCTTTTCCTATAGGGCCAGATATATTTTAAATTTACAGGATGTAAAGACCAAATACCATATAAGGCAATTGATGTGTGATGGCAGCCTGTGCAGAATATGAGCACTTCATGGGTCCCAGGAGGCAGCTGGTTAACAATGCAGATTTCAATATATTTGGCACTTTTTGCTTCAAGGGACACTATAAGAATATGAAACTCAAAGATATTTTATTCATAATTTCTTTAACCTTCATTTGATACAGTCTGATGTATATTGTTAGGTATAACTTGCTGCCTCATTAGTATTTCACTGGTTCGAGCACACTGAAAGAAAATGGGTGACATTCACCAAATCCTCTCATAACACATAAATTCAAGGTCTCTTGCTACTTTTGGACGAACGAATGTAAGAACTAAGGCAAAATTACAAGCAAAAAAGCAGTTTCTTTTTATAGAGCAGATTATCTATACTAAATATATGGTAAATTTATTTTGGTTTATTTCACAGCAAAAATAGCCATCTTCTCCATATTCAACTTACAAATTAAATAACAATTACCTCCAAATACAGTAACAGTAATGCTTCCCATCTCTGAAAGGAGTTTTGAAGTTGCCAATTTAATATTTTTTTCTTTCTAGGAAAGCTAGTGAAAGGCAGAAAGAATTATAATCACAGCAGTGATGAAAAATGAGTCATTCAGGTTTTCCTGTTTAGTGGATTGCCTTTATCAAGGGTTGGACTAGTATAGAACCATTTATACTTTAGAGGGGATACCCTCTAAATGGTGACATCTGAATACATATGCATTATTGAGACACCAGTTTGGTAGTACAGTTCTCTGCTCCTCTGTGCTTAATTCTTTATGAATTAATCTCTTTTTTTTTTTTTTTTTTTTTTTTTTCAGGAGCTTACAAATTAATGTCATGGGATAAAGTATACTTGAAATCATCACTCAGGTGATGATTTGGGCTTGGCTACATCTGCCCAGCTGAAACTCATTAGATGAATGCTATGTGCTGTGAAAAGAAACCAAGTACATTCAGGCAGGATATGTGTGTCTAGGTCACCCAATATATACAGCCTCCATCTGCCTTCCCCTGATGGTCTGGGTAGGCACAGAAAAGTAACAAAAGGACGGAGAAAACCATGGCTCTATACCCATGTTACCCATTTGGGGTAGAATGGAATGTGGTACTAACCCAGGTAAGTTACCTACAGAAAATCAGAGATGGGTTTGGAACAATAGGAACGAAGAGGCTGTTGGTGACCTCCTGAGGCAGAAAGCAAACCACTGAAAAAGTGACTACTTGGAGGGGGGGAAGACATCTATTTATATACCCAACCTGATGCAGAAGGATGAGCCAAAGGCCTACTAAATGTAAAGACCAGGCCGCCAGCGAAGACATGGAGACATCAACCAGCTGGAGTCTTGTTTTCCTGAGCCTATGGTACCAATCACAAATGGATCGGAGACCCTGATTTTGGTGAATGTGGTCACTTCAGAGAGGGTGTACTTCTCTTAGAGCAGAAATTAATGTCCACCCACCTTTCCCCTCCAGCACAGTAAAGCTGGAAAATTATTTCATTGAGTGGTGAAGTTCTGATGCTGCAGCTACCACACTCTAAGTGCCTTTGTGGCAACACATAATGGAATGTCCTGGTTGAATATGCAGAAGTACACTTTTGCTTTGACTTATTTCTGGTGGAAAAATTAAGTCTAACAAATCTCCTGACAATCTTTATAATGTTAGAGTATTCTAATTTACTCCAAAGAGAATGACTATTGAATCAGTGGATTTTTAATTTTACTTGGACTGACAAGAGTCATAACTCACAGTGAGAATTCATTTTGAGATTTTGAACAAGATAAAGAAAAATGACCCGTCTAAGTGGTAGGGTCCACTTGGTCAAAAAGTCAGAATGCAGGTAAATGACTTGCTGACTCAGATCTGTGAATGTCTGAGAAATTGACATGTGTAAGACACAAGGCACGACTATGATCTGTTATGGACATTCCCGGGAGTTCCTCTCCCCATATTTTGGAACTAAATATCTCTGACATAGTTTTGCTGTTTATCTACTTATTATAACCAAGAAAATGACCCAGAAGACCTGATGATCTTGCATATTACTACAAAACTTTACAGTCACAGGTGACCAGTTTTCTTAGCTGATTATAACTAGAAATTAAACAAATGTGATTTTTATTTTAAGGAGATAGTTTTGTAAAACACCTGCTGGCTTAATACAGAATTTTAGGTACAAACAGCTACCTTCAATAGTGACATAATTGGTTATATATGTATTGGAATTTTGCTGGCAAAAGGGGATGAAAAGATATTTAGGCCAAACCCCAGTACTTTTTCTCCATAGTCTGTGAGAACACAGCAATAGAGAAGGTATGTTAGCTGCCCTGTATCCATTCATTATTAAGACCAGGAACTGTATGAATTCTCCATCCAGAGTATTGGTCATGTCCTATAAAAAATATCTGGTTCTTGAGATATTTGAGAAATCTAAGACACATAGCTCCATTGAGAGATTATATATGAGCACTTTTGGAATGTGTTAAGAACAGTCGCAGTTTCTCAGAGAATACAGTTGAGATGATGATGCGCAAACAAAACACAAACTTGTCCAAGTTAAGCACTCCTTTTTTAATATATCCAGTTAATCAGAAACTGGAAGTAAATGAGAGAAGTCAATGCTTAAATAAATTAGAGAATATTGATTCCTATGCTGGGGATCATCAGATGAAATGTTAGTTGTCCACATCTGAGCTGATCAGTGGCTCCTTTTGGAGCCTGGGGAAAAATAGTGCTGCTAAGTGATCCTTCTGATTTTAGCAACAGAAATTTCTCTTCGTAAATTTGAAGGAATGAATTGTTGCTGTATATACAGAAAGGCCAAACCCAAGACAATGTTAGTCATTCAACAAGTATTTTCAGTTTAGGAAGAAAGGCTGACTTTCCACAGGGTGATTTATTGCCCAAGTGTTACAAAGATCAGTTAAGTCAGAGAGAAACACAGCTAAGTCTCATTTATTATATGTAAATTGTCTTCACTTTTCTCAGATAATTTAACATTTTCCACATTAAAAATGTAAGAACAGAACCTCCAGATGGACTAATTTTTCTGCCAGTTACCAGAAGCTCATGAGATGACACCCATATCAACCAGAAAGTCCAGGCAATGCTAATGCCAATATCTGACTCCAGGGCAAGTGGAGGACTGTCACTCAGGTATTCTCCTCAGCTAGAATGTGCCACTAGTTTACATCACCCACAAGATCATTGATCTATTTAGATGATACTGTAAACATTTCTTTGCCACCAAGGGAACTGTTGGAAATAATCTTTGCTCTTTTCCCTTCTTCTAAATTAGTTTTTCCTTCACCATGAAGTAAGAATGAGTAGAAAATATTGAATTTGTATAGCTCAGAAAATTAGTACAGTCAATTTTGTTAAACGTGGAATAAAATGGTATTTCCAGATATAGTTGTTTATTGTTTTCTAGTACAGCAAATACGGAAAATTAATGAGAAATTATAATTATTAATTTCTATGTTGCATTTAATGAATAGTGTATTGTGCTCTGCACATATTTCCCTTTTAAATATGCAAGTTGGATTTACAATGGTAAATGAGTAGGGAATATGACTTGAAGTAGTGTAAATGTGAAAATATGTCTGTCATGAATTATGAGAGAAGGATAGCAGTGCATTTTAGCACTTTGCCTCCCAAATGATCCTAATGCTGTTACAGGCAAATACCATTTCATTTACCTCTGTAGGACAGCTGTCTATGACAATACAGTGGAGCAATTGCTGACTGCAACATTATAAAGGCTTTTAAGAAAAGCAATGAGTGTTGCATGTAATTGAAAAGCAGAGGAAAATTTATTCAAATGTAAATTAATGGAATAGAGGGAGTTTGTGCAGGGAACTGAAGCTTTATAACTCCTGAAAGTGATGACATGGGGGTTTTAGCAACAAAAGGATCTGAAAGACTTACACTTAAATCTCATTTGAGATGCATCATCACTAATGGCATAGTGCTTTTTCATTCTTTAAGGGGATTTTATCTTACTGTAAACCCCACACAGCAGAAATCTTTTAAATCTCTTGACTCTGCTGGGTTTTTGTTACAACATCTACTTTAACGATGAGACATCAGTGAGCCTAATTTGTAAGATCTGATAATATTTTAGTCTACAGTAATGTGAATGATTTTCAGTGGTTTGTGTATGTATACAATTATATCCATGAAAATGCCATAATTGCAATTAAAGATCAAGAATTTGGCTATATCTGGCCAAATGCCTGATTTCCTAAGTTTGTTTGCTAAATTGTATTGTATGAAGTCTTAAATCAGGCATCATTATCTTAAAATTTTAGAATAGCATCTGAATAGATGCTTAACATAGAGGATGCAATACAAAACATTTTTTCTTCCCTCTGTTCTCGTGTTAATCAGAACTTTGACATTATCTAAAGTTATTAAAAGCATAATTATTTTGGAAGAAATTTGGGGCTGGCTCTGCACAGTGTTTGGAGCTAACTGCCAGGTCTGGATTCAGTACACATCAAGTGGAGACAGGTCAGCTAGTTGTTCAACAATGAGCCATTTCTGAATCAATTAGGAAGGAAAATGGCAATATGAAGACTGCTGGCACTTTTGTTACAACTCGATATTGAGGCATGAAGTACTCTTTGCCAAGTGGCACTGGCAGCTGAAGAGGAGCTTGTGCTGAATGCTTGAATGAGAGTTGGAAGTAGGAAATAATAATGTCTGTGAGTGCTGCAAAATGTCTGTAAATAAACATTCATCCATTTATCCCTAATGCAGTTAAATACAAAAGTATTTATCCATAGGAGGGATAACAGTCTTCTCTTGGAGCAAGATTAAAACACTCACAAAGATTTCAGTGTAACACTATGATTTTTCATAATAGTTAGGACCCTATCTGTGGTGGAGCCACATAATTTTTTGCCCCTACATGGGATGGGATCTTTTTACAGAATCCTGACATTTTACAGGAAGAATGTATTTCCAGAAGAATAAAAGCAGCTATAGACTTGATTGTGATGCTTTTGATAGATGATAACCCCGAGTCTTATCCTTGAGATGAGCTGACTTCCTGTAAGGGTGTTATCGGGGTCTTTCTTAACCTATGGTAGAATAAGCTCTGAAGAGGTGTTGAACAAAGGAGTCACTTTTGGAAACTCCTAGCTTGGCATGTCACATAATTAACGGTATGAACTGGATGCGTATACATACAGAATTCACTGTAATAACCATGTTGCCCTATTTCATAAGAGAGCCTGTCTATCATAATCTTTTTTGCTCCTTCTCTCTTTTTGCCATTCTGTATTTAGTTATCTGCTGCATTTAGGAAATTAAGAAATAAATATTTTCATTAATAGACGTCCAGAGACTTTAAAACCTCTGACATCCAAATCTTGAAAATAGGAGTCAAAGTAGAAACCAGGTTGCAGAAGTATGTAGTGGAGTTTGAGAAGAGAAATTGCATTGCCTTGACCCAGTAAAAATAAAAGGGCAAAGATTTCATATTCTGGATATCAGTATCTAATATTAAGATAGAGATATTAGGCCATTTACTGTAGGCCTTACAAATGACTGTTGGATCTGTAGGTGTCGATCTACTTCTAGGTTGTATCTTGTGTTAACCCATTAGTGGGGCACACAGGCTCCCTGTACAAGTGTTCAGGCTGCAGAGCAGGAATCATCATAAGCAAATACAGAAAATGGAAAAGTATTTTTAATAACTTTTGTCATTCTCTGAAACATTTATTATTATAGTCATGTGCTTAATTTTTCTTGACTTTTACAGGTTCATGGATTTTGAAATGCTATCAAAAACATATTTGTTTTAAGTCCTGAAAAATCTGCTTCTAGCTATGCTCTGAAGCAGGATTTTATGTCTGGAGTTCTATCAGCAAAGACTTGTATGATTACTTCCTTCAGTTTTAAGAGTTGGAGGGTGCTTGGGGATAAATTTCTCATATCTGTGTGTTTTTAATGCTCTTTTGTGTTCCACCTCAGATTTTTAATTTTTTTTTGTGGAATATGTCCTTCAATAAGAACAACAGCATGCATACTTGAAGGATGCCATTACCTTCCTCTGTCTACTGACTAAGTTTACTCTTTACTTGATCTTATTTTTTTACCTGAAAAGAGTTGAAGAATTCATGCTCTTACTAACCAATACAAAAAGTGTTTGGAAAACAGCTACAGAAACTCTAGGTCCCCCAGGCTTAGCTATTGAAAGAGAAAGCCTGCTCTGCTGTTTGTATCAAGAGTAAATTGCTAAGGATTTAAGGCTGTGATAAGGGAGTTTCAAGAATGAGTCTAAAATATGTTTACAAAGAAGCCCTCTATTTCAAATTCAGGAAGACTTTTTGGGGTTTGGGTAAGCACTGTTTTTCCCTGTAATGGCCCAATGACCTTTTCAGGATATCAAATTTTTTGAGGGATGTATTTTAATTGAAGGATTATGTACGATCTTAAGTACAACACTGTGTAAGACTAGACATTTTCATAAAAACCAAGCTACAATTCAAAGACAGAAGCAAGAACAGGGACTGTTTAAAACACTTTTTTCACAAGAAGTTTGTGAGATTCTGCCAGGATCATCTGTGAGCCAACATACAGATGAAACCTGACATGAAATACCAAGTATCATAATGCACTTGCACAGAAAATGTGAAAACAAAATGCAGCTTTCAGGAAAAAAAGAAAAAAAAAAAGAAAAAAAAAAGAATTTGTGACTGATACAAAGCTTCTCTGCTCTGTGACTTACAAGAAATGCAGGAAGACCTTGACAGACTTCTGATGGTGAATTAATTTGAGTTTGGATTCAAAGGTTAGAGTGCAATAACAATTTGATTGCTACCATCCTGATTCTTTACAGGAAAAATGTATTTTACATTATTCACAGTTTCAACTCTGCCATTACTGTATGATGATACGTAGACACTTTTCATGCTGTGACTCACTTTACTCTGTGATGCCATCATAGTAGCAGATTTTTCAGGAAATGGCTTTTTTTTGTTTTAACCTCTGGTATTTTAAGAAATAGTCATTAATTGATGTGGGGATGAAAGAAATAAATCACTTCATCTTCTTTACCTCTTATCCCTAAAGAGCAAAACTCCAGAGATCCTTGATGTTGCTCAAAGTTGACAGAAAATCAAAAGCACTCTTCTGAATATGGTCAGATTTTCCTCATATTTTTGAGTCATGTCATGAGCTTTTACTTCCAGCTGCAAAAATTATTTTTTCATTATTATATTTCTTGTTCTAGATATGTGAGAAGTATTTCACAGTGTGAACTGAAATATAAATGGTTAAAGACATTGAAAGGTCTTTCAGAAGGATACATTGGAGTTTGAAGAGGATTTTCTGAAGTTCCCTGACACATGAGGAGTGATTCTTATTACTGCAATGCCTGCAATGCCTTGCAGGAAGTATAGATGTTTTTCTAGCGCTATGTTACCTCTCCAAGTAATTTCTAAACCAATACCAAATGCAACTTTATTTGTGAGTGGAAAGGATTCTCCTTACATTTAATAAGAATTTTGTGGTAGTCCTCTTAAGAAACTTGCTCTTTTGGGTAGAAACTGCTTTATCTCTTTCCTTCCTTCCTTTATTTATTCTACACTGCATTAGTTTCAGTAGGTCTTAGATGTCAGAGGGTTTGAAAGTGAAAAAGATCTTGCTTTCTCCCTAGATTGTGATCTGTTAGCATGTTTACATGAAAGAACTATCAGACAGTGCGATCAGATAAAATCAGATAGCACTATCAGTGTTATCAGACAGTGCTATCAGCATTGGCAAAATAAGTTAGGTGCCACACAGTGGGATATTATCATGCCTTTTCGATTTTTTGCACCTTGTACTCCATTGCACTGTACTCCATTGCATTGCTTGAGGGATGGATAGTTCTTTGGATGGACTACTAATCATATAAAACCCCCATGATATTTGATCCTCAGGCTTTCAAAACCATAGCAACTGGATGAATCAGTTCCTAGCCATGGAACTTTTCTGTTTCAAAAGAAAGGGACTAATCAGTCAGATGATGCAGAGGAAGGGATATTTATATATATTCCTATTTATAGGAAGAGATCAGGGCTGTGATTCCCAAATTCAAGAAGTCACTTAATTCAGTTTGCATCCATATCTGAGATAAAGGTGAAATTTCAGATATAATCTCTTTTTAATGTGTTCCATTATTTTTTTTAATTTAGCCAATTTGTTCAGCTTTATTTTGCAGTGCCATTCTCCCTCTCCTACTCTGAATATTTTGACTGATAAACCCATGTTATTAAGGCACCTAAGTATGTGGTCAGAAGATTCAGCTCTCAAATGGACTGTGAATTTGCTATTTTTTATTTTTTAGAAAGGATTTGGGGATGTTCCTGTATTGTTTCTAAGAACACACAAAAACAGACATACACACACACAAGAAAAAACACTAAATCTGGATGTAATTTAACTTTTGAACTATTAAAATGAAATACAAAGACAATGGAATAATTGAAAGGGAGTGTTTTTCAGTTCTTTATCTCTCTGTCCAAGTGATTTTATACAAGTCTTCCTTTTGTAAAGATGGAACATTTGAGATCTTTTGAATGCCCCAAACATCAGATATAACACCTGATAATATTTTATCAATAAAGTATTAAAAAAATTAATTTCCCCTTATTTTTAGAGTCCTTGGAAAGTTCATTTTTCAGAGCTGTTACACTGCTTTACCTACTGTAAAAAATCAAATACATACTAAAATTGTGTAGCACTTTATCATTTTGAAATTCAGTGTGAACAAGACTTGTTTCCCTTGGAATATAATACAAGTGTTACTTAACTAGAATAATTTTCTCCTGAAATTTAGTTCAATGAAATGATTCCATTCTAATTTAATTTTACTATTCTAGATATGTCTACTGTGACCCCACTGGTCTGTTTTGATACATGTACTCTGCTTCACAGTTACCCTTGGAGATTAAATTTCTGCTGAACAAAAGAATTTGCCATTCTATCTAGCAGGTCAAATTGTGTAAGTCATGGATTAAAACAAATAGACAAACAAAGAATACTTTTTGTATCTCAACCACAATACACAAAATTTCCCCTTTTTTTGCTTGCAATTCACTTTAGAAAACAATAATACAAAAGTAAAAACTTTGATAAGCCTGTGTTAAGAACTTCGTCCCTCGGGTTATCTGAAATTCAGCAGAACAGACTCATAGCTGACCTTCTACTGTGCTTTCCTCATCACAAGGTATTTTCTAGCATAGATATATTTTCCTACACACCCCAGTCTCCTATGCTCCCTTTTCTGAAATGGAATCTGAAATTTAAGGGGGATGAAAGAAGGGTAGTGAAGGGGTTTTCAATAAACAATTGAGATTAAAAAAAAATTAATTGCCTGTGAATTAAAAGGTTGCAAAATATGCTCTTATTCAATCATTCATAGGTTGAGCAAAGACTAGAAAGTAAAAGTTTTTATTTTTCAAACTTTCATGAGATACTATAACACTCTGGGATTCATAGGTGTGATTCTGTTCTAAAAAACAGAACAGCAATATCTTAACTTGGCAATATGCCATTTTAAATTACTTCTGACACGGAAAAATAAGATTTTGAACATTTTCTTAGCACTTTTTGCCCAAGAGGTATTCTGTATAAATTAATTAAGCAATTAAGGAAAGGAAATTTTGTTTACCTGACTGTGCTTGTATCATTATTTACAATCACAGCTTATTCTAAATACAAAAATAACTGCTGTTTTCAAGCTTAGTAAGCTGCATAGGAACATTTTAATATACTGGTTTCAAAGAGTATCTCTGAGCATATTTCTTAGTTTAGATATGGTTGCAGATCCCCTGAGGTTTTAACATGGATAATTCAATATTGTAGCAGTCAATACTAAGGATTTATTTTAACAGGACAGCTGTGATGAGAAATCCTGATTCAAATATGGCAGTATAGGACAAATAAAGCAATGGAGGCTGCATGAAAGGAGGCTAATAATGTTGTTGGGTGGGGGGGGAATCACCTTGATAAGGAAGCAGATATAAGGGTACTTTGGAAGTATTTAGAGTAGTATTTATCTACATGAGGATGAGTTCTAATACACAGTTACAATATCAACCTTAATTAAGCCAATATTACAAACATTCTTCATGCCCTGTTCTGCATCTGTGGAAGTATACTGGTCACAGCAGTGCTCATCCAGCAGTTTTCACTGTTAAGAACCGTCTCACTCAAAATCATCTTATGATCAAAAGGGTAGAGCCAATGTAGAGCAAATAATTTATAGTTAGTCAGTTGTTTTTTTTTAACAGTCCAATAGTCCAAATTATCTATTTAATACAGAAAAGACAAGGTAATAATACAGGGGTTCTTTGTTTCTTTCTTTCTTTGTTGCTGTTATGTTCAACCTGCCAATGCCCCTCTGTTTTTTTCATGCTGGTCATTCAGCGTACCTTGAGGAGAAGCATGAAGAAATACCACAGGTCCTTGCCAAAACACATGTGATGTTCATAGTGGGGCTTTTTTCCTTTCCTTTGCCAATAAAACCATTATCTCAGTATCACCACTTTCTTTCTTCTCAGCTTGGAGGTCTGTTTTGGTCCCAGCTTAGAGGTCTATTTTGGTTATGGGAATTCACCCCTTTTTCTGACTGACCAGGGAAGCAGGACCAGCATCCAACAAACAGTATTACATAGTCTTCATTCAGTCTGGAGAGCCTTGACTCAATTTTACTGGGATACAGAAGTCCAAATATTTCATAGGGATAGTTACTAACCTTTTTTCATGCTTTTTGAAACTGAGAGCTTTAAGTCTAAGGCCACGTTTGCCAAAGGTGACCTCTAATTTCTTGGGTTTTGGCTGGATGACTTTAATATAGTCAGAAGGTCTGGGATTTTGTTTCATGCTGCTGTGCTCTCCCAGCACAGATCTCTATGAAGGGTGAACACTCAAGTCAAGTCAAGGTGTGTCTACATGGGTATCAAACCTCTGGGTAAATGAATTGTGTCAGGATGTAATCCCTGTACTCAACATCATACATCATGTCAGATGGAAGTATGCAATTGCTGATGCAGACTATGGGAACCCTCACTCCAGTAGTGAATGCATGGATTTATATTTTCCACTTCTTAGTAAAGGTAATAGAATTTCAAAGAAAAAGAGATCATCTGAGTGAATAGAAATTCTGTCTTTCAGAAGAGAAAATGCTTAGTTTTTTGGGGGGCTTTTAGAAGTGAATTATGGTGTGTAGGTTTTACAAAAGCAAACTTTCTGTGTGATATCTGCTGTCAAATTTGAATCTGAATGAAATCTCTGAGGGGAAATAATGCATTGCCTTGAGAGTACTACCTGGAATGTGCAAGTGAGCACTTAAGCTCCATTTAGCAAGTGAAAAAGATGCATGCAGTGTAACCTTCAAAATTTTTTTAAATTCCGTTTTCTTGTATTGGGAGACTTTCAGAAGTGGACTGGCAGATTAAGTGGTTGAACCAGCATGACAATAATAAAAGCAAAACAAACATTAAAGAGCAGATTTTTTCATTGTCTAGTCAGCCTTTATATGAGTTTAATCTCTGTTACTGGTGACTGAATGCTGTTACTCATTTTTGCTCTCCTATTTCATTAAACAGCTTCTATCTGAGAGGTTCATTATCAGAATTCACTTAATAACATGGCACCAAACAAGCAAGATGAAGTTTAGGTGGAAGTCTAGGTCAAGGATAATAAATATTTATTATCACAGAATGTTGCATACTCATGAGTTGCTGACTCATGACTGTCTTCAGCCAAAATATTTCTGGAAACAGCAATTCTTTGCAGAGACACTCCCAGGAGGATTCAGTACTTGATATAGCTAAGCTTTACAACAGCTGTTAGATGTCCTCAGCATCCTTTCTCAAGGCTGCTGCTTGACAACCCTTTCCATGAAGATGTTTTTCCTAGTATCCAATCTAAACCTTCTCTGGCACATCTTGAGGCCATTTTCTCTTCTATCACTTCTTGCCTGCAAGAAGATATTTACCTCTCACCTGGCTAGAACCTCTTTTTCAGGCAGCGTGTAATGAGGTCTCCCCCAAGCCTCCTTTTCTCCAGGCTGAACAACCCCATCTCCCTCAACTTCTCCTCAGAGGGCCTGTGCTCCAGATCCTTATCCAGCTCCATTGTCCTTCTCTGGACAGGTTCTAGATGTTCAGTGTGTTTCTTGGAGTGAGGGGCCCAAAACACAGGACTTGAGTTGCAGCGTCACCAGTGCTGAGTACAGGGGAGCAATCTCTGCCCTCATCCTGCTAGGCACACTATTGCTGATACAGGCCAAGATGCCATTGACATTTCTTTTCACATGCTAGATCATGTTCAGCTGACTGTCAACCAGCACATTTTCTACCAGGCAGTTTGCCAGTCACTCTTTTTCAGACTTGTAGTGCCACATGGGATTTTTGCAACCCAAGTGCAGGATCCGGCACTTTGTTCAACCTTATACAACATGACTTGAGCCATCAATCCAGTGTGTCCTGATCCCTCTGCAGAGCCTTCCTACACTCCAGCAGATCAAAACTTGCAGCGGCTACTGCTGACCTCTGACTCTCTGACTCGCCTGGCTGCTCTGGCCAGCACTGCCGGCAGCAGTGAGGGGGGAAGGGCACTCTCCCGCTAGGAGACCTCCTAGGGAGAGTATTTAAGGCGGAATGCCTTCAGAAGGGCGAGAAACCCCCAGAGCCGTGAGGAGAGAAGCTGGGCTGCGTCCCACAGGAGAAAAGGCTTTGGACCGCGCCGACAGGGAAAAAGGAGGTGTTTTATTGAAGGTGCGTCGGGCGCGGACAAAAAAGCTTGTCCGGCAAGGTCTTATAACTAGAACACAGCGACCAATCTAAATTTTTGAGAGGAGGGAATAACGCGTAACAAACAGCTCGGATGTCCAGTGTAAATAAATTAGGGGTTGAACCCTGACCTCTAATCCAATCATTCAATGTCCAAGACAGAATGTTCTGGATGAGTGGGCAAGGACCCTGAATAACAGACAGACAGTCAGGGAGGGATTTAGGAAAGATAAAAGTGTAACTGACGGGACAATCAAGAAGAGGGAGAGAGAGAGAGCCCGGGCAAAACCATAAACAGGAATAAACCAACTTAAAACTAATGCACCCCAACAAAAACTCTCACCTAACTTGATGTTCTCTGCAAACTGACTGAGAGTGCACTTGATCTCCCCTGTCCAGACCATCAAAGATGTTTAACTGGACTGGACCCAGTACTGATCATTGGGGAACCCCACCAGCTGCCAGCTGGATGTAATTCCATTCACCACCACTCCCTGGGCTTGGCCATCCAGGCTTTTTTTTTGTCCATTCAAGAGTACACCCATCCACAGCATGGGAAGCCAGTTTCTCCAGAAGAATGCTGTGTGAAACAGTGTCAAAAGCTTTACTAAAGACCAGGCTGACAACAGCCAGTCTTTCCTTCATCCACTGGGCATATCACCTTATCACAGAAGAGGATCAGCTTAGTCAAACAGGACCTTCCTTTTTCCCATGCTGGCGGGGCCTGAATACCTGATTGTCCTGTACATATTGCATGGTGGCACTCAAGACGATCTGCTTCATGACCTCTCCTAGCACTGAGATCAGACTGCAAATCTGTAGTTCCCCAGATTGTACTTTTGGCCTTTAAAGATGGACACCCCATTTTCTAACCTCCTGACAATGGGTACTCTGCCAGTCCCCTGAGTACTCTCAGGTGAATCCATCCAGCCCCATGGACTTGAGGGGGTTTATGCTGCTTAGCAGGTTGCTGGCAATTCCCTCCTGGATGATGGGGGTTTAATGCTGCTCCCCAATCAGGAGACTGAATACCTTCAAGACAATTTTTCTGGCTATTAAAGACTGAGACAAAGAAGATATAAACTACCTCAGCTTTTCCCTCATCCTCTGTGATTATATTTCACTCCTCTTGCTGATGTATTTGTATAAAAATTTCTTCTTGCCTTTTACAACAGTGGCCAGATCTAATTTAAGCTGGTCTTTGGCCTTTCTACTTTCCTCCCCATATAACCTCACAATATCCTTGTAGTCTGACTGACTTGCCTGCCCCTTCTTCCAGTAGTGACACACTCTTTTTGCCACTCAGCCCCAGACAATGCTGGAAGCTCAGCCATGGGGATGGCCTGCTCCTGTATCTTTAAGATTTCCATCTTAATGCACCTGACAACTGGGCAAACTGGTCTCCCAAGGTTGCAGGCAGCTTTTGGGTGGATCTCATTTTGCCTTGAATTTATGAATCAAATTATCTGACTTTTAAACCTTGTTCTAATGTAAAATTTGGGACTGTTTTTCAACTTTCTTTTAGGGTTTTCACACTGTGTGGCAGTACTGAAGTAAATTCAATGCCTAAATCAGACACCAAAATAACTGTATCCTTTAGAAGTGTTCACTTACCTGACAAAGGCCTTTTCTTTGGGTTTCTAGTGTAGCTGAAAAATAAGGACAAATCTCTCCTCTAAATAATTTTCTAATGTCAGGAGTAAATTACATAGAGTGTGTGGAGGGAAAAAAACATCCACACTATTCTGAACTAGAAGCCTATTCTGAACTAGGAGCTGTTCTATGTTAGGGGCCTGATTCTCATGGCTTCAGCAGAGCACCATGAATGTGAGCTAAATATCTGCTAGCATCCTGCATTTGAATACTCTGCACAAAGGCTGTTTGGTGCAATCCCAGGGATAGAGACAGCAGTCAGTGAATAAACACTAAGCTGTGTGTGTTGCAGGGCTTCCTGTTGCTGGGGAGATGAAGATTCTGTTTCTCCTTCAGCGCTGGACAGGTCTGAAGGACTTAAAGAAGGAGGCAGCTCAGCAGAGACATTCACAGCACAAGGTCCAGCAGATGTCAGAAGACAGCAAGTCATTAGTTCTCCAGTGCAGAATCCAAAGATATTTAAAAATATCTGCTATGAATCACATCTTTGTGGTTTTCTACTCAAAGGGATAAACTAGAGATGCCAAGGATGTGACTTGTTCAAGTGTAATTACTGATGGGAAATAAACAAACAAATAAATAAATAAATTTGTTTACTTTGTCACAGATTTTTTTTTTTTTTATTTTTCTGCAAAAAAATCTAAACATTCATAGCGGTGAAAAAAATCCTTCCTTTAATCTTAACTTTCCAGCAGGGAGAAGAAGTGATATGAGAAGGTGAATAATAGAGTTGCAAGAAGTCTTAATTTACACTGGTAAGATTCAGTAAAATAGGAATAGTCTGCCTAGTCCTATTCAAAAACATAATCTAGACCTTAGTTCCTTAAACTTGTTAGCACATTTCTTTAATAATAATATGCTTGCATTTTGCAGTAGAAAACATGCAGATACAACTTGTTATATTTTTCAGAGGCTTAAAGAAATTAAAATTTGATTCTATAAGTATTTTGATATCTAATATCGTCTTTCATAATTTTCTCTTGAATCTTAATGTAAATACTTCTAGTGCTTTGTAGCAATTAATCCAAACATAATTTTCAAGATAGAAAATCAAATGCATGAAAGTCATTAATTAAAATGGAAAAATGATTACTTGACTTGTTCAAGATCAGAAGCAAATACCAGCTTTCTTCCTCTGGAGATTAGTCCAAATATCACTGCTGAAGTATGTCTCAGCAGCTCAAAGAGGTATTTTTAATCACTACTTTTCTTTATACCCATTACAAAATTAGAAATAGCCCACTACAAAATTAGAGGCTGTTTATAACTTGGAATCTTTGGATTTGTTTCCATTTTTGACTCATTTTTTTATGAGCAATAAGCTATATGTTCTTTACTAAATTATTTCCCATGCATGTGAGATACTAAAACTTGAAAGTGCCTGACAGAGTTCCATACTTGCTGCCTTCAGCATTTTCTTCCCCTTTTGAAGATGTAGTCTTTTCTTAAGTCCCTTCCTTGCAGTGTTTTCAAATAAGGGGGAATAGATGTGGATTATAAAGCTGAAGAATTCATTTTGATGAATTCCCATTAGCAGTCTTCAAAACCTCTTTTCATTTACTATTCCAAGTGTCTATAAATATTCTAAAATTATTGCTTGTTTCCTAAGTCACAGGCAATGATCTTTGTGATATTTCTTTTCAAACCTTTCTACTTCCAATATAGCAGATTTATGTTCTTTTTTGAAATCTTCCCTTTGGCACCAGTGATAGGGCAATTGTATTTTGCAGAGAAGTACATGCAGAACATTATAATAGACTCTGTTTCTTAGTGACATTGTAAGCTATCCAACACTCCAGTCTACAGCTCTTTATTGCTGCAGTTTGGGGTTTTGGTTTTTTTTTTGGGGGGGGGGGTGGTTTGGGGTTCTATTGCTTGTTTGATTTGTGTTTTTGTGTTTGTTTTTTGTGGGGTTTTTTGGCTGTTTTGGTTGGTTGGTTTTTCAGTTATATAATTAACTTTTTTTCTCTTACTCTGCCACATGGAATTTTTTTAAGGCAGCAATCACAAGGCACATAAAGTTGAAAGGGCTATGAGTAAACAGATACACTTGTTTCCCTCCTTCTTAAGAATGGAACCAACATAACTAATAGCATAAAATTATTGTTCAGCCAGTGAGTAAAATTGTGATTACTGTATTGTACACAGAAAAAGTTTATTAAAAAGTATTATAATGTATTATAGAATTTTGAATATTGACAAGCTCTGTTTAAAACTCAATTCAATCTACAGATTATGTTAGCCAAGTAACTCAATTCACTGACAGAAAATTTTTTAATTCCTTTGGAATTTTATCCTTATGAAGTGCAGAGTTCATCTTTAAAAAATTGCAAGACTATTAAAAGGCTAAACAGTTTCCAGGCTTTCCAGATTTTTATTGTTAAGCAAGTAGGTAAGTTATCTTTTACAGATGAGTTTCAACTATTCTATGTGTAGATGTATACACATCATATAGGGTAGTTTTTCACCCTGCACTCTTCTCCCCCTGTTCTGTCTTTAGATATTAATTTACTGCTGCATAGCTTTATTTCTAATATTTTTTTTTCAAGAAGAAAGGAAAACTACTTCTCTGATGGTTTTCTAAGCCTTATAGTGTCACAGATGATAAAGGATTTCCATTCCCTTTGCTTGGACACCACTTACCCCATTCTTTGTTCAGGTTGTGTTGTTGCTGTCTAGTTTTTCTTGAATAAATGATTCATTAAAATCAAAGTAGTTTCTCTTATGGTTGCTAAATTCCCTAGAAATAGCCTCCTGGAAATTGCTTACTAATGCTGAGAACACTTGAAAGTTTCCAGTCTCATAGCCCTTATGCCATTGCCTTATACAGTGCCTGAATTAGATATGTTATACATCAGCTTTGAATTATTACAAATGCTAAAATTTTTCATGAGATCAGAGAGAGAAGAAGGTCAGACTTCATATGACTTAGCTTTATATAATTTCCGTGTGATTGTGGCACCCCAGACTAAGAGAATGGACTACAATGCATCGTTTAGTGCTCAAAAACATTGCTGCCTTGTCGTCAGCTTTGTTGATGTGGTGGGTTGACCTTGGCCATCAGCAAGATCCTACCCAACAGCTCTCTCAGTCCCCCTCCTCTACCAGACAGAGGAGTGAAAAGGTGACACGCCAAGATAAAGACAGGACACTCACCACTTACCATCACTGATAAAACAGACTCAATTTGGGAAAAAAACAAAACAAAACAAAACAAAACAAAACAAACACACAAACAAAAAAAAACACCCCAAACAAACAAAAAACCCAAAAAACCAAAACAACAAAAAACCCAACAAAAAACCCCAAAACCAAAAAAGACAGTCCATTAAAATACAGCTGGATCGTGTGAAACAGACAAAAAACCCCCCAAAAAACAACGAAACAAACAAACAAACCAAAAAAAAAAAAAAAAAAAAAAAAACCCCAACCACCTTAGCCCACTCCACTCCTGTCTTCAATTCAGCTTCACTGGTACATTTCTGGCTCCTCTACCTCCTCCTCTCCGGTGAGCAGCGCAGGGGGCTGGGGAATTGGAGGATGCTGTCACTCCATCGTAGCTCCTCTCTGCCATTTCTTCCTTCTCACATTTTCCCTGCTCCATCATGGGGTCTCCCCACGAATCGCAGGGAAAGCGCAGCCGGGCCGGGCTCTGTGCCAGGCCGCAGGGCCATCCCTGCCGGGCCTCTCCTGCCCCGGCCCTGCTCCCGCTGTCCCCTCGGGGCTCGCAGCGCTGTTTCTCGCTCGCTTCCCCTGGCTCAGCCCTGGCTGCCGGGCAGCGTTTTGCCCTCCCTTGGCCAGGCTTTCCCCGGGGCTGAGGGGCTCAGCCGTGCCCTGCGCTGGGGCCGGCCCGGGCAGCGCCGGCAGCAGCTTGCCATGGACTACGCTGAAAAGTAGTTAAAAGTTGTGGTCAGTGTCTGTCAAACATCTTTTATTAAAGATTCAGCGTTATGACACCGGTTTTGTAAAATGTTTACTGTAGCATTCTAGATTATTTTTATATAACCCATTACTAAGGTATTTGTAAACAAAGCATTTTTGAAACACCCAAAATTCTTCACTTATCACATTTCTAGTACTAAGAGTTTCTATGTAGCTTACAGTGGGATAGTTGTTTATTTGTTGGGCGATCTATTAAATTGTAATTTGAGATTTGTTGCAAACTAGTTTCAAAGTTGTTTGGTGGTGATGGTTGTTCAGAGAGTTTGTTAGAGGTACTGAAGTCATAGATGAACTTTCAACAAGCTATCCAGAGATAAAACAGTATTGCATTTACTGTACGGTCAGAGAACATTGGTTTAAATTCTTAGCAATATATTTTGTACCTGATAGTGTCACCAAAAAGCAGCTTTGAGTCCCTAAACTTGTCTAAAACTATATCCAGTGATACTTGGGTTTGTTTTTTCAATGCCCTCCAATACTAAAACAGTCTTTTAAAACTCTTGAAAATAGTAGTTATACTATATGAATCCATTTGTGTTAGAACATTCATCTACAAAAAAGAAATACTTCTTAAATAGCTTTTGAAGGTATTGAAAATATTAAAAATTACACAGGAACAGTGCTCTTGACATATTTCAGGATATCTTGTGCCTTATGTAGAAGCTACACTCCTACAAATTCACTTCTGTTCTGTCTCCCTCAAAGAAGAAAACATTTTCTCTTTCCTTCCACAAGGCTTCTGTAAATGTGATAAGCCCAGGAAATTTGGTTTGGTGAAAATGTTTAGTGAGAAATAAGCCTTAAAGCACAGTTTAAAAGTGTGCTGGCTGTGATGCCATACTGGAAATGGCTGCAGACAGTGCTCTTGTCAAGTTATAACACCACTGAGATTGCAGGAAATCTGTAATGCTTCTGAAGAACAAAATGGAAGCGTGGGATCTGCACACAGAGCAGAGCTAATGTTAGATTTTTTGCCATCACCAGCATAATCCCACTAATTCCCCAGGACCCCGGCAGACACAGTCTGGGTCTTGTGGGACCTGGGCCCTGTAAGGGTGGCATTGGCTGTCCTGGCTCTTGATGGGTGACTTTTATGTCCTTGGGGTGAGCAGGGCTGTGCAATATCAGTTGTGCTGATGCTGTGGCAGTGGTGGTCATTGCTGCATGATCAACTTAGCCTGGGTTTTCTCAGAGGCTGGACCAGCAAGCACTAGCCATGCTGCCCAGGGTGCCTGGAGAAAGCTGCAAAGAGTTTCTGAGGAAAGGTATGGAAATAAACCTACACAGGCTTAGGGCTGAGGAGGAGAAAATCCCTTTCATAGATGGTAAACACAGTATCTCTGCTGGGAGAGATCTGAGGATAGTGATGCCTTTTCACAACTATCTCCACGTTTGTTGCTTGGGACTGGAATACTCCACTTCAGGAGGCAGAGGAGCCCTGAAGGATGAGAAAAACACCAAAACAGAGACGTAGGAGTTGTTTTTTCTGAAGAAAAAAAAATATAACTGTATCATTGAGGCTATCTTGTAGTAATTTGAACTAGTTGTGTTGTACACAAATTAATAATTTCTGTTATTGGTCTCTTAAAACATGTACTAGACTATCAGTTCTTAGCTACATAGCATGCATTGCATTCAACATCCCATCACGAGGCTCTTTCTTGAAAGTTGCTTGGATTTCTTTGAGACCTGGTCTTTTAGACATTAAGAAATGAGATAGTATAACATCTATTCTATTTGGATAGAACATTTTCTTTGCAATGTGCTTTTCTCATGCTTAGAGAATTGGGAGCTGTGTGGGCTGGAGAGAAGATTTCACCTTCTGAGCCTGCATCAAAAATTCAAATTAGAATCTCTTGGGAATGTCTGTTTAGAAGACTTGTAGGTGTGTGAAATTAGTTGAACAATAGCTAACGTTTTTGTGATGATTAACTCATTAATTTAGGAAAATAATAGAAAAGTTTTAAACTATGCAAGGACTTTTTAAAAATATATAGAGAGTCCTACATGTAGTGATTTTTATCTATATATTTTAAAGAATAAGAGTCAGGACATCTTCTGTGTTGCTGCCTAATAGAGATACCTGGTTAGTAGCAGAATTTAATTGTGGTTCTTGGCATAGTCTGACAAACGTAAGCATTGAATGACCAACTTTTCCTTCCATATTGAGTTTCTTTAAAATTATTTCTTTATTTAGTTTCTGCAAACTAGTATGCATCATGCTGGCACCAATATCTCATACACATCTATGTATATATGCTGTTTTCATCTCTCCAAGTCTGGTGTTATTAATCTCCAACTTTGGTGTTGTTAATACTCTTCACTATTGATTTTTTAAGAGAGTGGAGTTGAGTACTGAGGGAGCAGAGGTGTGTGGATGTTGATTGGGAAAAGAGAGTTGAGAGGGATGGAAATAATACAAATAATTTCTTCGCAATTTCTCTGTGTGTCTCTTTGTACATTGTTCCAATGTTCCCATGCTGATATTTACCCTAGTTAGATTTATCTTGTTCACTCTCTTACAGCAATGGAAACTTTTATTTTTAAATTACTTTGTTCATTAATTCAAACTTGATTACAAATATATTAAATACCTTATCATTTTTCCCGTTGGTGTAACAGGTTGGACTGTATGCAGATTCAAGCACACAGTGCTGCCACCCCTCTTTTAGGCCGCCTACATACACCTTCAGATAGAATCATAGAATATCCCAAGCTGGGAGGGACTCATAAGGATCAAGTCCAACTCCCTGCCCCTTGCAGGACTGCTTAAAACTTAATTATATGACTAAGAAAATATATTTTCTTTAGTCAGCCTCGTTTTATCCCTTTTACCCTTCAAAACCAGTTTAAATCTCTTTCAGTGAGTTCTGCTAACCCTTGTGTGAAGATCTTTTCCTTCTTTGAAATCAGTTAACCCCATCTGTTGCCCAAGGGCCTGGGTTATATAGACTATGCTGTCATTAAAAATCCCAAAATTCTGCCAGTGACACCAGCAAGGAATTGATTTGCTGTTTTTTCCTTTGTCATTCCCTGCAACTGGAAGGACACTGTGTTCCTGATTCCTTAATACATCATCACTAGGTCCTGAAGCCTTTCTTGATTGCCCTTGGACTTATTATGGCAATTTATCACTTCATGCATGAAAAAAAAAAACCCAAAAAAAAAAACCAACCCAATAATGGATAATAATGTGAAGGCTGTGCTATAGTAGAAAATTTTTTCATCAGTTTTTTAACCCATGTCCCCAGGAGACAGCAGACTTCTCTGAGAAGTAAATCCAGTCGGGTCTTTGGGTCTTCTATGACCCTCAGGAAAGTCTCCTATGACAATGACTTGTATTTTTTTCCTTATGGAAGTGATTTTGAAAGAGGGTATAGGCCAATGTCACCATGGCAACTACTCCAACCTAAATGGACTATCATCTTCATCATCATTCAAGTCCACTGCAGAGTCTTACACTTGTTCTGCAAGGGCATTTGGGGAGGTGGGATAGCCACGGAGGAGATGTGTCTTCTGCACAGGGCAGGAGCATATTGCTGTCCCCCCTATTCCTTAAGCCACCATATCCAGCTAGAGCGAGAGAGAATAGGGAATTCTCCATATCATACCTCCTGTGTCCCTACTGGGCTTGTCCTGGGGAAGGTAGTGTGACTCCGGTAGTCTGTCTCTTGACTCCCTCAAGCTACTCACCTCCTCCTGGAGTTCTAATCAAAGTTCCTCTGTCTGGGCATTACTCCCATAGGGGTGCTCACTGCTGCTCTGGGGTAATGACACAAGAACAAGGCACACCCCACAGCTGGTACCATGGTGCCACCCTGCTCCTAACAGTGAGGTCTGTCTGGGTATCTGCATCACTTGTGCAAGCAGCGCTTAGAAGGACTTTTTATGGAGGGTTGGCTTTGCCCACTGTTGCTCCTGGCCCTGGCTAATGAGCTGTTTGGTTAAGCATTTCTATGTTTACCACCAGCAGTAGGTTATTTAAAGAGGTTTTATTGCATGCATTTGACTGGATTGGAAGGTCTGTCTCCAGAGTCCTCAACATTTCTGAGCTGCTGCGTGGCATGATGGCAATGACTTGACCAGATGTTTCCCAACTAGCCCCCTCATTTATTTAAATTATTTTATACCATACCCTGGTTTTGCTTTTCCTCTTGCATCTCTTAGCTACTAACTATCCCCACTCAGTTATTTTAGCCTCTGTCTGGAGTTTTGATTTATTTGTCTCCAAACATTTTGACATTTTTGCCTCACTGTTTAAAATTTCAATGAAACCTGAGCTAAAGTCATGCAGTTTTACATCAGAACTTTGGGTTCCTTGATACACAGAGTAGGTAAAACTGTGTCTGGGCAGCAGAAAGTCTTAAGAAGAGATCTGAAGAGGAAGTTGTACCTCCAGTCTCGAGGACAATAGTAATATTTGAAAGGCTGTGCTTGGTAGTAGGGCTGGAATGAGGCTGAGCCTCTCTTTGCTTCTATCTGTGGGAATTAGTCACCATCAGAGTAAAAGATCCTCTTAGTAGCAAAACTCCAGTTAATAATGATAGATTCTGAATGGTTGCTTCTACCTACTGAAAAAAACCCCAAACTTCTCTCTCTATATATGTTTTTAAAAAAATTCTTTCAAAATTAATTGGGAAATGAGATTAAATGACATTCCTTCAAAGGATTGTCTGCATGTATTAGTAGCATGAGTGAATTTTCAAGGCAGAAAAATATTCTTTCAATTATTTCTGTATATAACATTGAAATGCGAGACTGTTCAGACAACTTAATGTAATTGAATGCAATTAAGACTACTGTGTAAGAGATGTGAGTGTGTTAGGAATTAGTGGATTGGTTCCTATGTTAGGAAATATTTAAATTACTAACAGACCTGGCATTGGTAGAACTGACAGTAGAAAGTTAATAAGTACCTACCAATTATCTCAGCTGATAATTTTTTGGCAAGGTCCACTCTGGAATGAATTTTGGCTTGTATGACAAAACTGCCTTCTCCTGAATTGGTTCCTCTCTTGCTAAACTGAAAAGAATAATATGGAAGAAAATGTTTAAAAATTTCAGATGGTGTATTTTTATTAATTTTAAAGGTCTTGTATTTCATTTCAGCATAATTAGTAATCTCTGTTTCATAGTTATAACACTGAGAATGATAGCTTTTCCACTGTCAATTTGATTCAAAAGCAGGTTTTCATATAGGTTAATTGTGTAATATTTTCCTCTGTAAATGAATAGTTTTTCTCTACTCAGAATTTGTTTTTTTGTTAGTGTGAATGTTATTTACCCCTCATTTTTTAAAAACTGCCTTTTTGTCTAAGGCATCATTTTCACATTTAACTCCTTTTTTTGAGAAGATCAAAGGGAATAATTACGGTGAGAGACTAATGCAAACAGAATGACAATATTAAAGGATTTCTGAAATTTCACTAGTTTTTCCCCCCTTCATGTGTTATGCGTTCTTCCTCCATTGTTGGAAGTGGTAAATATTATATTTTTTTATATCTGATATATGGTGGTACTTCAGGATATATGAATCTCACGTATGTCTTACACTTTGATGCCACGTCTTCTGCTCCCCCAAAAGCATTTTTTTGTCAAGGTCAGTTGTAGTTTATTCGCATCCTAGCAGACAGAACATCCTTTAAAGACAGTTCAGGTAATAACACCCTGTTTCCTATGGGTATGTACTCTATATACTCTAGGGTTTCTTCCCTCATTCCTCTTCATTGAATCCTAGCTGTTCCTCAAACTTGTAACATCTGCCATCAGACAGAGGACAAGAACGGCTTTGTAGATTGGCATGTCCTTATGGCCAATATCTGTTGACAAAAAATGTGTGATAGCTGCATTCTTCTTGCATTTCCCACTGCAGAGATTTGCTCTGTCTCTACAAAGCCTGTGGGAATTTGATTCTCATTTGTGGTCTTTATTGCTTTGTCAAGGCTGGGTGAAATCGTCCCACTGGTCAAAAGTTTACTGAGATTGTGCTGAGTTCGTGTAACAAACTGAAGCAAGGATAGGCAAACAATCTAAGGAAACCTTAGAAAATTCTGCAATTTATTTTGTTTATCTGCTGTCATCCAATAATGTTGAATAAGCAATGAAATTTCTGACATGTCTCTAACAGTTTAATAGAAGACACTATTTTCCCTGTCACATTTACTATTAGCCATGTATTAGGTTCCAGTTCAACAGCTCTTATAATTTAGTTTTGACAAACTGATATCTTACTTATTGTTGAAGTATTTTTCTTATCACTTTGTGGTTAACAAAGGCCCTTTTTTGTTACCATTTCATCACATTTTCTTCCTAAACTATCGCTTCATCTTATGTACAATGATTTGCTCTGCTTTAGTACCTTTTAAAATGAGTACTAAACACAAGCCATAGATCTTACTGGTTCGTATAAAAGCAAGTATATTGTTCAGCATTACAGAGCATGATTGAATAAGCCTGTGATAATTCTTGATGTGCACACAGACACTTCAGGGGCTGTCATTTTTGTGATCACTTAAATGAAAAAATCCTTATCTGTGCAGATGGCTTTTTCCATGTACATTTTAGTGTCTTGACTAATTTCCTTTTGGAGTATAAATTGCATATGTTGTAGATAAAAAAGGCTGACTTTCATGTGTAACAATTGTATTTTAAAGGAATAGTAGTATAAGCATCAATCTTAATGTTTTCTTGAGTAATAGCTACTTTTAAAAGTTCAATATGTTTTTAACCACTTGATCTTGGTTTAGAATTATCTTGCCTTGATATAATTTGGATAACAAAGTATAAGTGAAGTGAGCTAAAAAAAGTATTAGCCTCTCTATAAAATTCCATGTAATTTCAGAACTATCCATATGATAAATGATTTTTTATGATGTTTAAAATAGGCAAAATGGGAACTAATATAGAAGACAGAAAATCTAGTTTGGTTATTCCAATCAAATGAAGGGATCTCAGAGATGGACTAATTCCAACCCCCCTGCTGTGGGCAGGGACATCGTTTCCTACACCGAATTGCTCAGAGCCCCATCCAAGCTGGCCTTGAACACTTCCAGGAATGAGGCATCCACAGCTTCTCTGGTCAACCTGTTCCACTTCTTCACCACCCCCACAGCAGAGAATTTCTTACTAATATCTAATCTACAACTACTCTCTTTCTGTTTGAAATCTTCCCCCTTGGCCTCCCACTACTTGCTTGTAAAGGGCTCCTCCCCTGCTCTCGTAGGCCCCCTTCAGGTACTGGAAGACTGCCATCTCTTCTTTAGGCTGAACAACCCCAGTTTTCTCAGCCTTTCCTTGTATGAGAGGTGCTCCAGTCCCCTGGTCATCTTGGTATCCCTCCTTGGACAAACTCCAAAAGGTCCATGTCCTTCCAGTGCTGGAGACCCCAGAGCTGGATGCAGCACTGCAGATGGGTCTCACCAGAGCAGAGCAGAGGGACAGAATCCTCTCCCTCGCCCTGCTGGCCACGGTGCTTTGGATGCAGCTCGGCTTTCTGGGCTGGGAATGCACATGGCTGGGTCATGTCAAGCTTTTTGTCCATCAGAACCCGAAAGTCCTTCTACTCAGGCCTCCTTTCCATAAGTTCTCTCAATCCGTACTCATGTCTGGCATTACCCTCAACCAGGTTCAGGGTCTTGCACTTGACCTTAAAGCTGAACTTGATCATGAAGCTGAAATTCATGAGGTTTGCAAATGTCAAGCCTCCGGCAGAAGCTGTGCAAATCAATGTTGAGGTGTTTGTGAAGCATTTTTTGTCATCTAAATAGGAGATTAATTTCTTCAGCTAGATTTTTATGTAGTGTTTTAAGAGATGGAGATTTTTATGTTTTGGCTTTAAAAATCCCTGTTGCAATAGAATGATTTCTCAAATAGTCTTTCCTGTGTGCTTTAATTTTTAAGCAAATTATGTTTGGGCCTTTTTATATGTGTAAATATATACTTAGAGAGCAAGCGTGCAATTTGCTAGTTTACTTGTCATCTGATTGTGTTTATATATCACAATTACTACAAATCGAAAAATAATTTTTCTGGGTTTTTATCCTTCAAATTATCTTTTCCTTGAACTTTTGTGTGAAAAGTCATTTGAATACGTATAATGCTTTAGAATTTGTGTGGGAATATCAGATGGTGCTTTAAATGCTTTCACTTGAAACATTTTTAAATGCCTGTTGGGAGAAAACTTGTTCAAGTTGTATATTTTATTCAGAGCTGATCTAACTTTGATACTGCTGATGTGCAATAGGTATTAAAATATTTCCACAGAGAAAGTGTATTTTTATCATTTGTACAAACAACCATGTTTGTCCAAATTTTATCATATAGATCAAAAAAAATTTATTTCTGCTCACAAACTTTTTGATGGTTGCTAAATTTTTACATGCCTTTTACTATTTTTTCTTCACTAGGTCTAGCTAGGCTGTGCTCTTAACAGTTCTTTTTCTTCCCTAAGAGTATTTTATGGCACTCTCAAACTCTCATTTATGTAAGTACAACATTAATAATGATTATGACCATATTAAAGTCTCTTAAGCAAAGATCAACTGGCAAAACAATTAAAACAGAATTTAACAAACTAGTAATCCTCAAGTTATCCCATTATTAACAGTTTTTAGGGAATAACACAATATGTTTTAATAGCTCACTAGTGCTAATAACATGGGCATGTTGTTGTATAAATGGCCAGTTTAAGTACAACAAAATCTCTATGTTGTAGTTGTTAATTCAAATACTTCTTGCCTTGCATTTGCCATGTTTCTGTTTTCTTAGGAAGAATTGGTGCAACAGTGTGCTGTCATTTACAAATCAAAGGAAGTGTTCTGTCCAGGCACATATTCTTTTGAGATTGCCTAAGTACCTGCTGCAATCCAGCTTGGGCCCCAGTTTGGGTCCCAGTTTGAGTGCTACTATTGGTGAATTTCTGTGGTTTTCATGAGCAGTTCCTTCTTTTAAAAGATGTGGAGTAGCAAGATTCATCATGCCAATTCTGCATGGGCCATTTTGCATTGGCATTAGAGGTCACAGGAGCAGTGCAGGTGGAAGAACAAAGTTGAAACGACAGAAGGTAGTAATGGTTTTTACTATAAATCTTCAAATTCAACATGAATTGAGTACAACAAAAATGAGGAGCAGATAGCCTTTTTCTTATCAAGAATGTTTTTGTTGAAGTCAAATAAGAGAGGCTTATGCCATGACATTTCTCTTAAGAAAAAAAGAGATTTGGATAACAGACACAATTTCAGCTGTTGTGTCAGGGTTTAAAAAATAGCTCCAAGAAGCTGATGTTTTCTTCTCAGGATGTTTTGCAGGTTAGTAGATCCTCTAGCAAACTCTCTTTCATGCTTTTGCTGTCTCAGTATTCTGTATGTCCTGGACTAGATGTTCTCTATGACACCATTGGGACATATTTGGTTATATTCTGATATCTGACGTGCACTTTCACTAAGTACTCTAGGGCAAAGTGCAGCACAAGTAGATAATCAGATTAAAATAGTTAAATAAATTTGAATGAATAGATAATATCTTTATTCAAATTTATATTTCTATGTGATGCTACCGATTCCGGAGAAAAACACAGGTGAAGCAAAATGCACAGGAGTATATAGTTTCTAGTTGTTCGAATGTCCAAAAAAATTATATACAAATTGATGTCATGGTTTAACCCCATCTGGCAATTAAGTGGTTTAACACAGAACTCACTTACTCCAACCCAAAAGGATGGAGGAAAGAACTGCAAGGGTAATAGTGAGAAAATTTATGGGTTGAGATAAAAGACAGTTTAATAGGGAAAGCAAAAGGTACATATGCTAGCAAAACCAAACAAGAGATTAATTCAGTACTTCCCTTCAGCAGGCAGGTATACTGGCAGCTCCAGGAGAGGAGGACTCCCATCTGCGTTCCTTCACAGCTCCTTGTGCACATGAGACACTGAAAAGTCCTTGATTCAGAGTAAGCACTACTTAAACGTCAAACATCAAAGCAATGAAAGCATCAGTGTGTTATCAACACTGTTCTGAATCTGAACCAAAGCACTGTACAAGCTACTAAGAAGAAAATTAACTCCATCTCAGGTAAAACCAGGACACCATCATGTGGTATGAAATAACTCTTTGGTCAGACAGGATCAGCTGTTCCAGTACACAAGGTCCCAATTTTTGAGGCACCTCCAGCTTCCTTGCTGGTGGGATGGTGCGAGATATACAAAACACCTTGACGGTGTGTAAGTAGTGCTCAGCAATGGATAAAACATCGGTGTGTTGTCAATACTTTTTAGATCACAAATCCAAAACATAGCCTTATATGAGCAGCTATGAAGAAATTTAAGTCTATGCCAACCAAATCTAGTACAGGTGACAAAGAAATCTTTTCTTAACACTTTGAAAGAAAGAGAAACCAGTGAAATAATAGTGTTCAGTCAGCTTTGGATACTCTATTAAAAATCTAGCATGGATTTTCAAACCAAATGTAATCCTAGAATTATTCCTTGCTGATAAATGGCTGCTTGAAGAATGTAAATTGCTATTGATAATTCTCTAATTCTCCGATTTTATAACTGCATCTACCTATCATAAATGCTGAGAGATCATTATCTATAAACGAAATATTTAATTTTGACATCTATTACCATATCTGATTATCTTGTATTTCAATTTTGGTAGTATGTAAAGAGATATAAGATTTACAAAGAGAAGCAGATGAGGACTTTAAAACATTTTACATGACAAAGAGAAACATTTAAAAAATGAAAAAAAAAATTGACACTGAATACTATAATTTTCTTATTTGTTCATGTGGGTTTTAACTAGTAAATCACCTGATGGAAATATGTTCAGAAGAGTTGTACAACCTCAGTGTATTGCTGATGTATTAACAGGTGAAATCTGTGAACACAGAATGCTTGATATTAAATGTCTGAGCATCATCAGCAACACTCCTCTCTCTCTGAGATGCAATTAGAGACTCTGAGCTTCACTCTCAGTAATATAGGTACAGAAGTAAGGTGTAGAATGAAATTAATATTAGAACAGATTTTTAAAAGGTAGCTTATTTACAAGTTTGTTAGTTACACTTCAACTGAGAGGACCGTAAGTTTTGTTGTTTGAGGTTCTTTTAATCCATTTAAGAAGATATGCACTTCCTTGAGGTATGCATACACATCAAAAGAAAAGCCAAGACTTCAAAGCTTACATTTTTTTCCTTCTTACTGATAGCAAAACAAGATGTGGAGTGGCAATTTTTGACTGAGATATAAACATAGCAATACTATTTAAATACCAGTTTACACATTTATCTGTCTTAGAATTGTGCTTATTTGTCTAGAAAATAATAAAATATTCATTTGGTGAATAATTACTTTCCTCCCCACTGCAGTGGGAGATAAAATCAGTGTGGATACAAGTCTCCTAGAGCCTGGAATACACCATTAAATAGGTGCGTAGGAGAAAGGAAGAAGGAAAAAGAGAGCGCAGCATAATTCAAAGTGTTGCTGAGTTGCTGACTGGGTAAGACTGGAGAAGTCAGTTTGATTTCTGGTTTAAAGTGGGAAGCCTATATTAGTAATAAAAGTGAAACTCACCAGTTCACAAACATTGCAAAAGCATGTGCAGTAGTTTTGTGACAAAAATTTCAAGTTGGGGTAAAAAGTTTTGAGTTTTATCTGTTAAGAGATCTCTTCAGTTCAAGATCCAGTTCAAGTTTGATCTTGAATATCTAAAATACTTAAGATTTTTAGTTGTAATACAAAGCAGTATTTCTTTTTCTGCTTCTTTATAGTCCAGAGCACTCATTACAGACATTACTCTAATAAAAAACTAGTATTCATGTCTGCATGATCTGGTGATATTTTTTTATTTTTACTTTTCAAATCTCAGACATTTAGGTTTTAGAGGTCTTCACAAGAATGATTATCCACTGTATCTCCTGTTCTGTTTGTATTGAGATTTTTTTCAGTTTATAGGTGCAGCATGGAGTACATTCAATGTGTTCCCACTTATTCATTTTGTTTATAGTATTAAACATTTTTAATAAGTTTGTTTAATTTTCTGTCTGTAATCATAGGTTCTTAGAGATTTGATAGAAAATTAGTGAAGGTGCATATGAGTGTGGTTTATGTTAATAATTAGCTCTATTAACTGAGTATATTAATTTGATATAATCACTACAGTCAGCTTCTAAAAGGCAAAGAGGTGTTAGCCAATTGAATACCTTTTTAACATTTTCTTTCACTCTTTCTGAGAAATACATATGTCTGTATCTTTAAGTATTCTGGGTTAGTATTCACAAATATGAAATAATAAAATATATTCACTCTGAAAAGTGGACCACTGGTGCCAATAAGCTTACTTCAACAGATAAAGAATTGATCATATCAGACACTTTTTTGAGAGGGAGAGACTTTTCTTCTCTTTCAGATTCTTTATGTCAACACCTTCCTTTCAGATTGAGGGAAACATAAGTAGCAAAAACCTATCAGTACTTCTCTCAAGAATTGTGGAGTACAACAGAAAAAAACTAAACCTAATTCTACTGGAAATTGAAAAGCAGAACACTGTGAAAGTTCAGTAATAAGGTCCATTTTTATCTTTTGTTTAATTGTTAGACTGCCTAACAGTCTAACTCAGAAATACTAAAGCTCAGAATACTCAGAAACTCAGAATACTAAAGTGTCTGGTAGATACAGATAATACTACCAGACGCTTTAGTATTCTGCGTTTGAATGTTTACATTGCAATTGCTTGCTATGAGATTGAAAATATTAAATTCATCAAAGTAGGAGGTTTACTTTAATGTGTATAATGTAGTATGCTATATACGGGCACATTTTGAAAAGAAGGGGATTTATAAAATTTGTTTAAAAAATAAAATGGAGAACTGTTGCATACTTGCTGAAAATTCAGAATTGCACAGGAAAACTGACAGCTGGAACTCTCATTAAGCTTCATTTATTATTTGTTTTAAGTAGGTTTTTTTAAGTAGTCAATAGAATGACACTTAGAATGCCACTTGAAATAACTGGGAATGACTGCTGTTGAACCACTATTCCAAAGGAATGAACTTGGAGATTAACTTCAAATGGAAAGATGACCTTTTCAAAAAAGTAAGATTGCATTAATGGCATCATCCATTTCTCACTGCATCTTCAGGACAACAACAACAACAACAACCACAACCAAACAAACAAAACAAAACCAAACAAAAAAACAAAAAAAAAAAATCACACAAAAATAAACTCAAAAAGGAAATGTCTGAGAAGTGCCAGTGTTTCTCAATGTTATATGGTAATGACGCCTTCAGTAGCAGGTCTATTGTATTTATGTTATTAAAGTCTCTGACCTCAGTATTATGCTTGTCAGCTGCTCCTTCTGACTGGCAGTCCAACAGGATGATTAAATGTAGCATCTAATGCTGGTATGTCACTTAAAAAAAGCCAGTCTGCTGTGTTTATTAGGACTGCTGGTCCATTGTAAAAGATACAGATTGCTAGTTACCCTCCCAAACCTTGACACCCTCCTTTTCAAGAGTGGTGTGTTGGGCTGCAAAGGCAGGAAGTATGGTGCTCTGTTCAATTCCCCATGTCACATGTTCCTTACCTTTCTTTTAAAGGGATTCATTAGTATAACATTTTCCATCTTGAGAAGTAATGTATTTTTATTGGACGCAGCTCAGCCCATCTGACATACCCATAGCTAAGTGGGAAATCCTTGGACTTCTAGATCCTGTGCCAATATCCAAAGCCTGCTTTGCTGTCTTTCAATTAGACTCAGTCCATCAGACATCGGTGGAAAAAGTGCCAGTCCCTGTGGAAAGTCAGAGTTTCACCTTTAGATTAGTTGCAAAATCTGACAAGTTTAGGTGTCCTGAGGATATTATTTTTCCATTACCATCCGGGATCTTAGCAGAAGTTTATCTTCATCTGGCTTTCAGGTTCACCCAGACACAGATGTCATTCTCTTCTTACAGTATTGTCTGAATGCTGTAAAACCTGGACTATACTATTAACAGTGATTGAATCAGAAATTTGCTGCTCCTTTGCGGATTTCTGTTGCTGGTATTTGTAATTAATAAATTAATCTCTACGCATTGGAAAATGGTTAATAGCTCCTAATGATAATAATCTGATCAGAGTTTGATTTGAATTCTAGTCTTACAGGAAAAATAAATATGCCACTCAATAGGTATTGTATCAGTAAAGCTTTTATGTTGAAAAGATTCAATTCCAAGGTGTTCTGGAACAGCTTGGGCTGGAAGGTTATTCTCCACCCAAAGTCATTGCAACTACATCTTAGTCCAAGGCCAAGAGCATTGGGTAGCTGCATGTGACTGCATGTGACTGCATGTAGTCCAGATGTGACTATCTAGCAGAGAGGAGCAGGCTTTTTGCATGCATGCAAAAAGCCTGCTCCTCTCTGCTAGATAGTCACATCTGGAAGCATTTTCTTCTCTAGCATTTTCCAGTTCCTCTTTTCACTCCCCAGTCATTCTAGGAATTAGGCTCTCCAAGTTGTTTTTGACATTGCCTCTAAGCATCATTTTGCACTTCTTGTGGCCTGAGGTAGCTGTTCATTTTGTAGTTAACATATGTAAGTATACTTCAGAAATTCCTGACTTAGAGTACTAATAAAGAAAACAGCTATATTCTCGTACTCCAGCAGCAATGTTTCTGGAGCTTTAAATTGGTGATCTCTTCTACACAGATAGTTCAGAACTTAGCTGATTATATAAGGGAAGAACTGACTTTGGAAATGCACCTTATCTTGGTCATGACAAACTACTGTATCCCCAGTCATGACCTCAACTACTCTCTTAATTTGAAGCCCTCCTCCTTGTCCTATTACTGAGTACTACATGCTTATAAAAAGATGCTCTCTTGCAGGCCCCCTTCAGGTACTGGGAGGCTGCCATCTCTTCTTCAGGCTGAACAATCCCAGTCCTCTCAGCCTTTCCACACAGGAGACATGCTCTATCCTTATGATAACTTCATGAACCTAGGAGACAAGGGACAAAATAATCAATCTTGTCCCTTCCATGTAGTCATTGTTTAATTTGTCATGGTGGTTTGACTTACTGATTTTAAAGAAGTTCAAAGCATTATTTCCATGTATATAACACTCAACTGCAGGATCCTTGAAATAAATTTCTCCCACTATATAAGGGGTATTGTCATGGACATGCATAAAAATAACTTCACAAAGGTAACATACTGAAACCAATAAAAATTTGCAACCAAAAACCAAATGGCTGAAACTAACAAATGGAAGGGTAACTGTGGTTACACTCCATAACATTTACAAGTGCAGTGTTACCTGTCAGAGATATTGCTCCTGCAAGGACAAGAAGGATGACCAAAAATGCACCTGCACTCATATGTGTATGGCAGGCCTATCCATCAGGGGTACCCAGAATGGGGATTCACTTCACCAGAAAGGTCAAAGGATCACTCACAGGTGCCCATTAGAAATAGCTGTTCACCAGGCAAAGGGATGAAGCACTCAGTCCCTGGGAATCCTCCTGAGTGCATCCCAGCCCCAAGGGGAGGTTTCCCATCACAGAACTGCTTTTCCAAGGAAAGCTGGACATGGTTTCTGTTAGAGGCCCAATTTATAATCTGGTTGGTTTGGGGCTCATTATTGTACACAGTCATCCAGAAACTTCTCTGGGCCAAGGCCTCTCACTGGGAAGAGGTCCAACTGCTGACCAAGGGCATTTTTACTTCTTATTCCCTCCACTGTAGGGAAAAGAAGGGGGAGGAAGAGAAGCAATTGTGTACCTGACGCAACTGGGACCGCCAGGTATCAGCCAAGATGGGACAGGTACTCTTGCCACAGGGGTCTTGTATTTGCGGGGTTCCCAGATGAAGGAAGGAAATGATGAATCCGACTCCATGTTCTTAGAAGGCTAATTTATTATTTTATGATACTATATTATATTAAAGAACACTATACTAAAATGTACTAAACGATACTAAAGAATACAGAAAGGATAAAGACAGAAGGCTAAAAGTATACTAATGAAAACTTGTGGCTCTTTCCAGAGCCTGGAAATACAGCTTGGCCATCATTGGCCAATAAGGCAAAACAACTCACAGCAGAAACCAATGAAACAACCACCTGTTGGATAAACAATCTCCAACCACATTCCAAAACACAAGAGAAGCAAATAAGATAGTATTGTTTTCGTTTTTCTCTGAGGCTCTCAGCTTCCCAGGAGAGAAATCCTGGCGAAGGGATTTTTCCAGAAAATATGGTGGTGACACAGGGGTAGAAAAAATATTTTAATAATTTTAAAATATAGGACTTTATATTTAAACTATTTTTTTTTTACTGTTAATTTTTCTGTATGTCAAGATAACACAAGGCAATCTACAGGAAAACATTCAGTCAAATCAGCTTTGCCTTGAGCCAGCAAGAGCTTCTACAATAGAACATAACAAGCATGTCCAATTATTCAGAGTAATATTCCCAATTTATTGCTGTATCTTGCTTTCTAGATCTTGATTTGCTTAGCAGTCCCTTGTTTAAGTCAAACTGTGTATATCTAAATGTTTGGTTTTGTTTTGGTTTATTTTTGTTTTAATCTGCTTCTTATTGTGATACAATTTTTTTTCAACAAAAATTAGGAAATTATAAACATATTCAGCATCTTCCTTGAGAATAGTCTATCCAGTGGATGACCTAAGACAGAAAGGAAGCACTTACAAATAACAAGGAATTCCATAAATACACAATACAAATTTGTATCAGAGAAACTAACTAAGGAATCAGGCAAGGTTTAGACTTACATTCACAGCCATTTCATGACATCCTTAGGTTACTGTTCTTGGAAGCGGATTCTCAAGAAGAACAAATCAATCTCGTTCCTCTAAGGTAAGGTAAACTATGCATATTTGTATTCATCATGATTTTGATAAAACTTGATTAATAATCTTCCTGTAACTTAGTTTTGTGGTTATTAATATTTAATGGAATAGGAGTGTATTTACTTACCTTGAGATTGACACTCCAAAATTTCACAGTTGTCAGTATTTTCCCCCACATTTTTCTGCACTGCAAATCTTTTCTGTAATTGACACAGCACAGACACTGACTTTTTACAAAGAATCTTTCATGGAAGTGTACGAGGAATTGGTCTTTAAACATGTGATGGTAAGTGAAGATGTCAAAAGCAAAAAAACCGGAGTTCTTAAAAGGTAGCTGAAAATCTTATGCCTTTCAAATTGTTTGCATTTCATTTTCTTGACTACTTTGATGTCAGTTTCATGGCTGTCACACTTCTAAGCTGGCCAATCCTAAATTTATCATACCAAATCCAAGCAGGAAAACCCCACAGTATTTTGTTTGTTTCAGAAAAAAAAATCTATGCTGTTCTTATGCATAATCAGGCCACATAAACCACAGGTAACATTAATAGCAATTTAGGCTGGGCTTTTCTTTCCATAGTGATGGAACTCCTTCACAGAAAAAAATATAAGAGCTCATAAGAAAAGATAATTACCTTAAGTAAAATTTCTTCCAACCCATTTCAAATGGTAATTAGTTTGTGCTTTCAGAAGAAATTTGAAAAATAAACGATAGTATCATCTGTTGTAGTTGTGAATTATTATTTTCTCTCCCAGTATAATAGCAACTTCCTTAAATAAATCCAGTGCTGTGTAGCAGAACATACAGTTCATTTTGATTGCACTTCCTCATACTGTTCTTTATAAACATAAAAATGGGTGAGTCAGATTAAGCAGTTTCATGCCTATGTTTCTTGTTTAGTCTCTCAGTGACAGATAAATAATGAGTAAGAGACACTGAGACAACCTTAGCCTCTTGACAACTTGTTCTTTTTTGCCTTTCATCTGAAATCTACTTTTTTTTTTTTTTTTTGGTGGCTTCTAGAAAAAGAAGAGTAGGAACTAGGAGGGAGCAAAAATTGGTCTTATTCTTTAAAAACAATGAGTATCAAGAATGAGGTGTAGTATCAACACAATTTTCTAAGATTTTTAACATAGGAAAAACAAATGAAACCTGATTGTATGATTTTATCCTGCTGGCTCTGAACTCAAAGTTGTCCAGTTGTCTGGAATATGGGTAGGCTTTTTCTTTTGCTAGGTGTGGAGTTCCCTTTTCATGTAACTTTTTCATCAAGAGACTTATTAGAGTAAGACAGTTGCATACCTTTGTAAGATAATTTTCAAACAGCCTTACAGGAAAAAAATCTCATCCCAAAACCTGACAGTTTGAGAAGAACAGGAATTGAAAAGAGGAATTTTCAATTCTATGCTGTAAGAATTCTATTTTGTTATGGAAGTTTTATCAGACCTTATGCCAGTCTGAATGGGGTTTTTTGACAGACAGGTGTTTTCTGATGATATCACTACATTACTTTTCCATGTGATGTGCACTAAGATGTCAAAAGTTTTCTTCTTGGGAGGCTGTCTAGATCTGTTTGTGACCTATTTTTTGATAGCAAGAAGCAATAGGGAGAGGAAAGAGGGAGAAGGTTTTTTGAGTACCTTCTGACAGTCTGCCTGCAGTACTTTGTGGTCCACATGCACTGGGACCATCACACAAGCAAAGAAAAAACCTAAGTATTTTTAGTAAAATTTGCTCTTACTATTCATAGCAATAAATACAGGATGTTTCTAGACACGGTGCAGGTTAAAAGACTCACTATATGATCCACTGAAATCCATTTGACATGGGATGGCTCTCAGACAGAGTGATGTAAATGCCTTGATTTTTAGATTTTTATCAGCTTGCTTTGGATTTGTACCAGAATTACATGTGGGATTTTTTTTATTTTTTTTTTTCCCCCGACACCATATACATCATCCTGTTGTTCTCCAATGCTGCATACCTGGTACTGTGTACCGTTTTGCTGATGAAATATTTATTGCCTGAAGAAACTAATTACTAGGGATTATACAATGCTGAATGGCTGTTTGAGAAATCCAGCAGTTTTACATGACTATAAAATTAGTCTTTTACAATATAATTAAAATAATAATGTCTTTGTCCCAATTACTTTATAGGTTGACTGATATGCACACATGCATACTTAAAATTGTTAACACATATAAAAATGAAAGCTGATCTGCCAGCCTTGGTCATTTAGAAATTATATACAGCAAGTGCAAAATCACATACAGTCTAGTGATTTAGAGAGAGGCAATTAAACAGCAGACAGAATTTACAGAGCTTAGCCCTTCTTATGGATGTAGCAGGGAATTTTTAATCCACTTTGCTTTTTCCCCTGTGTGTAAACATACATAACAGAAAAGTGATTTTGTCTGTGACTGTTTGAAGATGGAAATTATGCCTTGGAGTGTAAGTTTATCAACATTATGTAAGGTCTCTTTGCTCCAAGGAGATGAGTTACTGGAAAAATATAAGTATGTATGTATGTCTGTGTGTGTGTGTATATATATATATATATTTATGCAATACATATGTATTTACAAATATATATGTCTGTATATCAATTGATCTTCCTTTCAGAGTCTTCTAGAGCTCTGACCAGCCCTTTTACAATGGAAGAGTTAAAACCAACTGAATTTCAATCCAACAAGATGGCCTTCTTTTCTGGGTGTTACAGCTGCCTCTGAAACAGAATCTACATTACTGACAGGTTTGTCCTTCCATTTGGCAAGAACCAAAGTCTTTTTCTGGCATAGGAGTACAAATGCCAGCAGGTAGAAGATGCTGATGGTAACCCTCTCTATTCATAGGATTGTTGTGAAAGGGATAAATGTTCTGTCGTCTTTAGAAAATACCAGCTGCTGCAATAACCGCTGCTTTTCATGACTGCTGCCTTTTCTCTTCTTCCAGTCCCTGTCATCATCTTTGAGCTGCTTAAATATATTCATTCTTCCTACTGTTCACTTTTAAGAGGCTTTGGGGGATGTTTTTTTGTTTTTCTTGGGTTTATTTTTATTTTCTTCCTCTCTGTCACATTTTCCAATTTCCTTTTAGAGAATGAAGTCTCTTATGTTATAATTTTCAGTTTATCTTGTCTGGAATCAACATGTATTCTGAGATGCTGCTTATATATTGGTTATTGAAACCTTTACCCTCAAGGTTGCTAAAGTAAATGCATTGCAGCGAGACATTCCAAATTCCTTTATATGGGAGATATTTTACTCCATGCTAAGGTATTTTTTTTTAATAACTTTTGGAACTTGTGGTCTTAAGGTACAACTTTCATGAAACTACATCTTCTGGAGATAGAGAAAACCCAAAGCACCACAAAGTGGTTTGAGCTTCTTAAAGGACACCTTGCTACTAAATTAATTGTGTTCATAACTGAGGATGTTCCAAATTTTAAAGTTTTGTTTTTTTGGGTTTTTTTTGTCTTAGACATTTTAGTGCAAGCTTTCAAAATCTAATGTTTTGCATTAATTTGAAACAACTGTACATGGAAGTGTCCTCTGAATGCATATCAATAGTGTGTCAAATCATTCTGTCTGAAGTGGGAGCAGAAAGAGTGTTGTTTGTTTTTACTTTGCCACAGATGAAAGGGACTAAAGAGTAAAGACCTCATAGCATGAGCTCAGAGCAGTATCGGAGAAGTGGGTCAATGTGGCTGTCTTATGTTATGATGATCATACCCAAAATAACTTTGGACAGATAACGCAATACTGTTGGGCTCTGTGGAGCAAATGGAGACGTTTAAAAGCTATAATGGATTAGTGAGACTTATCAAGTTTTAAGCTTCACCAACAATTATTAGGATAGAGGAAAACAAACTGATCGCTCAGTAGATGTGAAGCAATTTTTTTGTTTTGTTCAGAACAAACAGGTTATGGGATGATTTTTCCTGATATCTGCCCGAGACTTGTGAGGATTCTTCTATACTTGAATGTGTTGCTACTCCAAAGAAATCTTTTTAGTCAGAATAGTTGTTGAAACATCTCAGGAAAGCAGGAGAGAAGTTTCCTCTGAAGTGTACTCATCTGAAGTTCATCTGATATCAACCATATCTCACTATTCCAAAGTCCAAAAAGAAAGAAATCTATGACCCACATTTTAATTTATTGTTTGAAAGTTGCACATGCACTTTTGTTTACACAGCCTATCACTCCTAGTTGTTAAAAATTGAGGACTGAGCTCTTTGTTAGTAAATATAACACATGAGTATGTTAATTTTTTCACAATTAAAAGAAAGAATAATATACCATGAAATTTTGGAACAGAATTGAAAGCATTTATACAATTTGGATTCCAGAATTTATACTCAGCTTTTCTTTGAAATAGCTGTGTTATGAATACTTGTTTGACTACCAGAATCATAACACCAGAATGAGTTTTATAAGTATTACAAAATTCTTCTAGGTTTTTTATTTAGTAACTGCATGGTTAAAAGTGACTACAAAAGTTCTTAGAGTTCCCAATAGGAAAACCTGCCAGTCTTTAATTCGGTCTGTTATAGGATGGAATAATTTTGTTCATAATTTCCATTATTTAAAAAGAAGTCATCAAAAAGTGGAGGGAGATGGGACAGGTACTGGGTAGTCTTTGTGTCCTCCTATTTTAGTTGATAAACACTGTGTCATGTGTTAACATCAGGTAGATCTGGAGTGGTTTGTTATGACTTAAATTGGTGCAGCTGTGAGTGAAAGACTGTCATCAGAGTGGGTTTTTTTTCATTTTGATATTTAGGCCAATGATTTTCAAAGAGAAAAAGGGTCATTCATTTTCTAGTCCTCAGCAATGTAAGTTTGAGCCTTCCCTTCTCCTGTCAGAATGAAAGAGTGCTCAGGTTTTGGGGTATTTTTTTTTCTTATGGGGAAAAATCTATTTCTCTTCCTCCCAGTTTCTCTGATTAGCACAGAAATAAAAATGAGCTTCAGTTTTGTCTCTCGGAGACACACAAATGTGTCATAAAGAAGCAAGGTGCCCAAGAAAGAAGCATGGAAACTGAAAGTGTCCATTTGCATGCACTATGTAGGTCATAGCAAATCTCAATGACTTTTATTGCATAAAATTGCACAGATTTTAAAGTGAGAAGAGAAAGAATTATTCAAGCCTTTTCCTAGTTGAATGTGAGCATGGAGTATGGTTCACTAGTTATCCAGGCAAGGAAGATCAGCTTATTTTGACACCTGCTAGAGGCTTAGATTATACCTCAAAACTTATATTTACAATGTGATTAGCTACATGTGCCTGTGTAAACTTGGAAGTGTTGATGTGTGTGGATTATTGCCATTCTGCCACTACATGAAGTAGATTGGATTTTGGACTAGATTGGATTGCGTTTTGTATGGAGCCAAGTGGTACACATTTACGGGAGCATATATCAATACAAATGTGTGTAACAAAGATAGCTTCAAGTCTATTGCTTTGCAGCTCATTTGAAAGCTGAACTCAAGTGTTATATTGCTAGACTTTGTTGGCATCTAGTGGCCACTGGAGCACTAGCAAGCTGTTTAATTTTATATATATAGGAAGGAAGTTTGTGGAGAGAGCAAAAATATTATGGTACTCTCTAATTTTTATTTCTTTTTTTCCTGATCCATAATAGACTTGAAAATTCTTCTGCTATTTAAACACTCCCTGTGATTGCTTGAGACCTTCTATTACACAGTTTGAATAGTTCTATTCTCCAGATTTGTAACCTTTTGAGAACTGAAAGATGAATCTTTATTAATCAAAGCCTCTCTCAAACTGAATGTAGTATTTCATCCTTCACTGTGTTTAGCTTTACTCAGATTTTTCATTTATATATTTTTCACTTCTGAGAAGATGGTATTTAAGTTCAGTTTTAATTTTACCCCATTTCATTTTAATTATTCAACAACAAATATCCAAAATTTTCATTGGGTTACCTGCAAGGCCATTAGAAAGGACGTTTGGAGAAACTACAGTTTATTAGATGGTAGTCAGAGATGTTGGTGTGGTTTCTGTCTGTACCTCTGAAACCACACCTAAAATTTTTATGTAATTTTTCTCAAAAAATAACTACAGTTGAAAACCCATATTGCCTCTTTTTTTGCTTTGTTTTTGTGGGTTTAGCCATAGAAAGAACAGCTGACTTCCTATTTCGCCTATCTACAACTCATGCTGTTAAGCTTATCATGATTTCTAACTTTTAACAGTTTTAAGCAACTGTGATCTTAAAAATTACCCCTCAATTATCATCTCAATATCAATATTTACTGCAGGGTTATATGAGATTTATGTCAGGAACGCCTTTCAGAAATTCAGTTTTCTGTGTCATGTGGACTCTCCATTCACTCTTTCATGCTTTCATTTTAAATTAACTTCATAAGAATAACGGTTATCCTTCATACTCGTCAGTGAGATTGTAACAGCCATGGTAGAAAAGAAGAAAATTGTAAGTGGTTTCTTGTTACCCAACTCTCTGAAAAGCTGGGGAAAAATTCCGGTCTGGTTTATGTCTTGCTGTCCTTCTGCCTCCATTAAATTGATAATTTATTTTATAATTAATTACTTCTTTTATTTAAGACTACAAGAAAATCCAGCTTCTATGGGAAATAGCATGTAGCAACCATGCATGAGTTATATGCACTTCTTACTTGAGTAAACAGCTTGATTATTCTGGCACTTCATATATTAATGAAAAACTTAGTGATGAAGAGTTATCCTCTTTACAGAAATAGAAGGTGTGAAACTTCTGTTTATGTACTTCAACCATTTTTTGTTTTGTCACTTGCATTTATCTTAGCTCCTATGCTTAGCTGGGTATTTTTCAGTTCTGGCTTGCCTTATATTTAAATATGAGTCAAGCAGATAACTAATACTTGTTTAGTACTGGAAAGGGAGGCATTATACCACTGCATAGAATATTTTGGGCCAGAAGAGGTACTATATAGTTTCATAAGAAACAATGCTTAAGCAATTAATTGCTAAAGGTTTCATGGTTTTTGTTAAAGTTAAGCTGTGGTTTCTAGAGCGCTGTTTAGGGGAGTCAATGATTCTGTAAAGAATTGAAAGACAAAACCACAAGCTGATAAGTGAGTTGCTAGTCTCAGGAATGGTATTGTTTATTTGCAAACAATGTGAGGAATGTTTGTTACTATTATATATTCTGGAAATAATGGTGGTCATGGCCTGGTTCAAAAGGACAAACCAAGTTAGTAAAGTGCTCAAAGGTCTGTGCAAGCTATTATTGAAAATTCACCACTGTGTAGAACCTTTGAACTCAAATTTTTAATACACACTGCAAACTCCAGTTTTTCTGTGCTTGGTTTCTATCTTTCTTCACCTGTTTTCCATTTTATCTTATAATATAGTCTAAATATGGAGTACAGCAGTACTTATACATATTCATACTGAGGTGCCAGCCTTCACTACACAAACAAACAACAACGGCAACAAATATCCTGGGGGTTTTTTATAGCTCATAGACAATAATGCATGCTCCCAATCATCCAGAATGGAAATCCTTCCAACATGTGTCATAGGCTTGAAGAAAGATGGAAGTGGTCCTGTTCTCTGGATTAATATAAGTAATTTGCATATAATGGCCAAGTTAGGAAATTTTAAAAAATGGATTTGAGTAACTTGTCTTTTAGTAGACACCAATGAATCATTTAATGACAGAACTCCACTAGTTCAGAAGTTTAGAGATTAGTTCTTAGCTTGAAACTATTGAGATTTAATATATTATTTCCTAAGACCATTTAAATAAATCCCTTCTTGCCTAAATAACAATTTAAAAAATCACATCTTTAGAGGCAATTTAGCAAACCACAGGAATACTCATGTGCTTGATATTTTTTTTCCTGTTCTTTTGCAACATTTTTGGTCAGGGTTTTCCGAATCCTTAGATGTCTTTTGCAGCCTATCATCTCTGAACTGGAAGGCAAATACTTGAGTCTATTTACATTGTTTTCTGTCATTAAAAATATATATATTGCTCTCTTGTTTTCTAATTTAGTTAATTTCATGCCTTGGATGTGTACCCACAGGCAACTAGGATCCTTCCCACAAGAAAATAACAGTGATCTAGTGTTGTCCTAATTTGTATTACATTACAGGGGCTTTTTTTTTAGCACATCCATGGATGTACTCACCTCATCAAGTAATCATTCTGCCAGCCATTACCTTTTTATGCTCTAAGGACCCCTCCCAAGCATTCTCTGTAAGAGAGTGGGCTGTGTGCTCTGAATCCAAAGTATTTCAAAATTCTTCAAGCTCAGCATAAGCTTCTTTTTTGTTACTATTTCAGTTGCTGGGCTTGCTTTCTCTATGACCCTCCAGTATTAATATGTTCCAGGTGTGGATCACAAGTGGCTTTCTGCTTGTTACCTGCAATCATGCTGTTAGAGTTGGCAGAAATTTGCCACTGTGCTGTCCTGGAAATTCAGATCTGGTTTCTGTCAGATAGTCTTCCTCATAACAATTCTTAGCATTTTATATTTCTCACCCCCTTTTTTTTTAAATTAAAAAAGAATTGGATCAGTAAACTGGTTTGCTGAACGTAATACATTTGAAATTAGTTAACAGCATATCCTTTCCTTTACCATAAGATCACACTTCTTGGGTGCTGGGTTTTGGTGGCAAAATCTGATCTGTTATTTTTCTGACTCTCTTAGTTTTCTGACTTGTCAGGCCAACTGTGTTTACTTTCTTTTGTTTTAGCAGACACTTGGTATATTTAGGATATAAATTCTATTTTGATGAGTGTTCTGATGCTGTTTGATGTTGCTATAAGCTGAATGAAATTTCAGAGTAAACTCAGCTTGTTATTTTTATATTTTTAGTTATAGCAGTCATCTATATCATTCATCCTTGAGTATTCTAAAGCTTCATAAACAAAATTGTATGTTTTAATACAAGCTGAAATCATAGTTTATCTAGTATTGCTCTGGATCCCAGTATTCTGGAGATATTGGATCAAAGTAGCAGATGCATCTAGCATAAATGTTTCACACCTCTGCTAAGAGATAAAGTAGGAGGATTCATAGTCTCTGAAACTTCACACAGGGCCCAAATGCATGAAGAAAGAAATATAAATTATAAAGGAACACATATAAGGAAAACATGCAGTGTAGGACATGAGTCTGGAATGACAGTAAAGCATTGCATTAAATGAAGTGTTTTACTGCAACTCTGATAGTATTTGAATAAATAACTGATCACTAACTCCTGCAGAGAATACAGTATATGAAGGAATATGTTCAATCAGTAGGTGCAGTGAAGATGTGTGTATTCTAACTATGCCTGTTACTTGTACTAAACTTGTACTTAACTAATCAATAAGCCAAACAATTTGTAGAAACATGCATTTCATTTTGGAAGGCAAGGCATAAGAGCATTTTTCTTGAGAATTAATGGAACTTCCAGTGCAGGAAAATACAGTAATTTTATTTATTGGATGTTAAATATAATAATAACAAAATTATATAGGAAATGTAATTTTTCCTATATTCCCCCAAACAATGCTAAAGAAAGGAGTAATAAGTAGGCTGAAACAAGAAAACTATAACACAAAATAGGGTAAAGCTATCCTCAAAAAAATATTTTCCAGTCTTATCTGTGACAATGATACTTCATTTCAAATACTTGGGGGCTGGTAGGGTATGGTGTGAAATTCTAGCTTTAGAGTACATCTAATGGAGTTCATCAGTGGTTCAGAGATTTGGAAATTCTAATGTTAGGTTATTTTAAGGTGTAATTCCCCATTATTTTTAGTAATGAGGACAAAACCATACAGAAATATAGTACTGTTTTATTTCTTCATCTTCTATGGCTGAAAAGACTTTGGTTATATTCTTCATACTCTAACAAGTAGACAGTGATTGTGCTTCCAAGTTAAGGGCCAACTTCTGCATCTATCAGACTCCAGGCAGTTTCATGTTAGGTACCCTACCTAGGTTTTTTTTAACTTTTTCCCTTACCTTTTAGTCAGTGTTTGTTCAGTTTTACTTATTGTTTCACCCTTTCTTTCTGGCACCACCATCACCTTTGTGCTCATCAGCTAGTAACTAGTTTGTGCTTAACTTACACAGACTGCCAGCTGAGACATCAGACTTTGCTGTAAAAGAAATATTAGGCACCCTGGGATCAGTAAAGACACTTGGAAAACTGGTGGGCTAATCAGCTTAATCTCTGATTAGATGGTCGATGGCAGATGAGGAAGAAGCATAAGAACTGCTGCATATAAGAACAAAATACATCAGTACTTCCTAGTCTTTGCTGTTTCAAGAATGTATACTGATTTACTGAATGGAAGTACAGATAACTTGCATAAAATTATATCCTAAATATTTCAGCATTTTGTTGTATTTCAAGTTTAGCTAGGATTCCCATAAATACTGACCAATTAGTTCAATAATATGGCATGATCTGTGATTCTATCACTACCGCAAAAATATTGGTCCTCTATTTACTTAAATAAAGCCACTTTGGCATTTCTGTACCCAGATACCTTGGTAATGTTTAACAATGGAAGACATTTTTACATTTTTACCTTATCTAAGGGCTAGCTTGCTCTTCTGCAAAAGAAAGCCTGACTTGTCATGGTTTAACCCCAGCCTGCAGTGTAGCCAAGCCCCAAGCAGCTGCTTGCTCACTCCACCTCCAGTAGAACTGGGAGAGAATCAGAAGGGTAAAAGCTAGAGAACTCCTGGGTGGAGGTAAAAACAGTTTAAGAGGCAAAAAACCCCAAACATACACACAAGCAAAGCAAAACAAGGAGTTAATTCACTGTGTCCGGTGGGCAGGCAGATGTTCAGCTGTCTCCCGGAGAGCAGGGTACCATGACATGTAATGTTGATTTGGGAAGACAAACACCATCATTCCAATGGTTCCCCCTTTCCTGCTTCTTCCCCACACTTTATATACTGAGCAGAATACATGATCCTTTACCCAATATCTGACCAATATCCTTTTGGTCAGTTTGGGTCACCAGTCCCAGCTGTCTCTTCTCCCACCTTCCCAGGCACCCCCAGCTTCCTCACCAGCAGAGCAGTAGAGAAAGCAGGAAAGGCCTTGGCTCTGTGTGAGCCCTGCTGAGCAGTAAAAAAAACACCTCTGTATTATCAACCCTGTGTTCAGCACAAATCCAAAACACAGCCTCCATCAGCCATTGTGAATGAGATTAACACCACCCCAGCCAAAACCACTGACTTTTAGACTCTGTTTAGCAAGTACTGACATGTTACCTGTCCTTTATATAACCTAATCTAGGCTGGAAGAGAGTGATTTAAAATTCCCATCTGAGAATGAGGTAGTGCTCAAAAGGATAAAGTAGAGGTGTTTTTTTTTTTTTTCATTAGTATGTCTCTGACAAGTAGACCATTCATCTACTGCAGCAGGATCTGTGGTACAGCTCCAGTAAAAATCCTAAAATGGTATTAGACCCTGACTAATTATAAAGAGGGGCTGCAATTGAAAAACTTGGATGGAAATATTCAGCAATATGAGATGCACATCCTGTTCCCTACAGAAGAGACCTCCTTGTGCTCTCAACTAAATGAATTTCAATAGAGTATGATTTTTTTCCCTATATGACATGTTCTAAAGCTTCAATGAGATTTGCTTGTCAGAACTAGAGTATACACTGCATATTTAATGTTAAGAGAAAGGATATATTGTATTCCTTGTAGCATGTTTGCTGTATTACACGATAGTATTACGCATCTGCTTTGCTTTTCAGGTCCTTTGTAACTATATCTGACACTCTAGAAAAAATTCATTATATGCCTATCAGCCTGTCTTGGGAACCAAGGAGCTACATCACCAAAACACAAGCAGTTAATTAGAGAGATACCAGACAAAAACATGGATATTTTCCCAACACTATAGACTTCATAGCAGCAGCTAGATCCCATGCTGAAACCTGTAGATCAGTAACTGGTTGTGGCTATTGCTGCAACAACCAATGTGGTGTGTTTCATTGTTGTTTTGAGGTTTTCTGAGGGTTTAATATTTTTTGTTTTTTGTTGTTGGCTTGATTTCTGATTTTTTGGGGGTACAGGAAAAAGTAAGCCTTGTTATTCTACTTTAGAGTATCTTCTCAGAAGAATTATTTATTCTATGTGTACCAAAATGTTTGACTCTTTGAGATGTGTAATGCAACATTTAACAAACCAACTTTCTGTTAAATTCTCAGAAATAGGTAATCTGGGATTTTTGTAGTTTTTGCAACTGAATGTGTGCCTTTCTATATACATATCAAGGATCACTGCCTTTAGATTGTTTAAAAGACTGACAATTCAGGAGAGTTTCAAACAAAAATAGACTGTCATTAATTAATAATACATACTGCTAATAATTAGTTCCTATACAGTATCCATAATTGCCATTCCATATAGAACACAATTAGTCCTTTAAGACTTTGTCTACAGTGATATAAGAGCACACTCCTTCTGGGAGTTGTTGCCATAAAGTTAACTCTGATGGCTGTGGTCATTGGTGGGTTTAGCTGTGGAGATAAAGTTAATGAGGCTTGAGAGCTCTCAATGAGGCAACTGCTGTGGGCTATTACTTTATTCCCCACCTTTCCAGTTTTATTAGTTAATGTTCTTCAGTTTCCTACAGAGAAAAGTAGGGGGAATCTATCTGCTTCTAACATAGCTCATCTTAATATTTTTGAAGCAATACTCATTCTGGAATAATTTGTCAGTCATTTTCCTCCTCTGCTCTGCAGGTTCATTCTGGCTGCCCCAGACAACCCTCTGCAGAATATTTTAGCACATATCTTTTCACTCATCCTTGGTTCTGATCTTGCAGATTTTAGTATATGCATGCTTTCCTGCACCTTGTTTGCACAACTATCCCACAAGTCCCTATTTGTTTTTGTGGTTGCCTGCTGTTTATACTTAGTGGCATTACAGTGTTAACAAAAGCTTATGGACTGCCACCGGTTATACATATTTCTATGCCTTGGTTCAAACAAAACTGTGGTGGGTTAATCTTGGCTGCCTGCCAAATGCCCACCAACCTGCTCTTTTAATGCTTCCTCCTCAACAGGAAGAGAAAATATGGTGAGCAAGTTCATGCACTCTCAGAAGGACAGGGAGATTAGTGTTTTCGGTTAAAAAGATTCAGCTTGGGGAATTAATTTAATTTATTGCCAGTTAATAGAGTTGTGAGAAACAAAAACACAACCAAAAACACCTTTTCCCATCTTCGTTCTTCCCAGACTCAACTGCATTCCTACTTATCCTACCTTCTCCCCATTCCCAGATAATACAGGGAAGGATAGGAGGTTGTGGTCAGTTCTTAACACTTTGTCCCCATCACTCTTTCCTCCTCACACTGTTTCCCTGCTCCACGTGGTGTCCCTCACACGGAACACAGGGCAGATGTGTTCTTTGACATGGGCCTTCAAGGGACAGCTCAACACTGTCATATTCTCTGAGAGCTGCAGAGGAATTCCTGCTCCCCTGAGTGGACTTTCTTCTCCCCATCCTTCTCCACTCACCTCAGAATCTACCCAGCTGTTTCTGTCATGTTTTTCTCACTCTTCTTTTGTAGCAGCTGTACAGAATTTTTTACTCTTCCTTAAAAATATTTTTCTTGGGGAAAAAATGAAAAAGTGTTACTACCATTCCTGATTAGCTCAGCTTTAGCTGTCCTCCTCTCATAGAAGTCACCCCTGCAGCCCTCTTCACTGTCAAAACCTTGCCACATAAACCTAATACAGAAGAAAATGTCAGATATATCATGTTTAATCTGCTTCAGGAGTACACAATGTTTAACTGAGAAGGTAGTTGGGACTCAAGACAGAAAGTCACTATTAAGTATTTACTGAACATTACATCAGAGAGCAGTGAGCTGACAGACCTGATTGATTTTCTTTGCCCTGAACTCAGACAAGAAATATGAAGAAGTGTGGGAGCAAAGATAAATACTGTGGCCTGCACTTAGTCTTCATTTTATTTCTGCTAAGGATCACTAAACTTGGCTTCTACCTTTGGAAGAACAATAGCCAGTCTGTGCAATACTAAAAAAAGGAAAAAAAAATCAAACTCAGACAAATTGGATCATAGAAGATAAATAGATTTTATCAACATTTTTCTTATGTGATGGAAAACATACGGGACTTTCCAAATAGTAGCCAGTAAGATAAGAACTGCGTGTACTATTTGTTTGTACTTCTGCAAAGATCTAAAAATAGAGATTTCTGGGCTATTCAGTTTCATTCTATTGGGTATTTCTGGATAATATTACTTGAAGTCTTCAAATTATTTGAAAATAAATTGCATAGAAATTATTGACTTAAAACCAGAAAATCACACTAAATGATGAATTGGGCTGTACGTTGCAAAGTTTGTGCTTATATTTTATCATTAGTTGTCCAGGCCTTTAAGTGGTATGAATACACACCTGTAGTAAGACTACATGTCTACCTTATGTCTTCAATGCCATCTTAACTAATTTCATCACTATCATAATTAGGTATGTTGTGCTATTTATTCACAAGTCTTCATATGATGTTCCTGATTTCATTTGTACTGAAGTGAAATAACTGCATTTCTTTTCTAGATATTAGGAAAATAATAATTTGCATAATCAGGTGTCTTACGGCACTCTTTCCCCTTTGATGGCATTCTGTACTAGTGCCTCTGCAATCTCTGAAGAATCTGTACCTGTAGGGACTTGTTCTTTTTGATGCAGCTGTTCTTTATTCAACCTTGAATTTGTAACAGATATGCATCCAGGAGCTTTATTTTCATGCCACAGAAACAAATCCCTCTAAATTTTTGCTCTTTCATACACTAGTATTTCAACTCTTTTTCCTTCAGGTATTTTCAGACTTAGGAATCATTTGATTACACTATAGTTGATAATTCAGTAGTATCTTCTGATCCTTGTTAACTTTTTAACACCTTAATGGAACTTGTAGGGAAGAAAATTTTTTCTATTTGTTTCTTTTAACGGAAAACAAGTAAAGTTCTCAGATGCTCTTATAATTAATTTAGAAGGTAAATTGTCTGCTTTTTATGGCATGTTCTTAAATTTTCTTATTTCTATGTACACTGTAGTAAAACAAGCATACAAACCCAAGGGAAAAAGAATACTGTGCATTAAGCTCATTTTGTGAGACCTTCACTTAAAATTTAGAGTTCAGTAAGAGTTTCTGTAGCTAACCTAGTTTTTCTGAATAAATTGTGAGTTTGAGCTTCATACTCAAATAGAAATATTTGCATCTGCAAATGAGTACAATCCATTTACTGGTGAGTATAGCCAGCTGTTCTCTGAAATCTCACTGTCCCATATGCAAATGTAAAATTTGCTTGCTTTCCTTTGATGTTACTATTGAAATCTAGGAGGTGAGATAAACTTGAATCAAAATGCCATGACTGTGGAAAACAGCAAAGTAGCCAAAGCTGTTCTGTAACAGAATAATTAGATGTAGTGCTTCAAAATGAAAGGTTGAAGAGAAACGTTTGAAATTCCTTCAATATCTCGAGGGAGGGGGGATTGTCTTTAGGTACTGGGATAAAAGATAGCTGTCTCTCATGGTTTTCTGAGTACTGAATGTACTCAGGTAGATAGTTAAGCCCTTGGGGGATAGAAGAGGGTAATCCTTAGAGGTTCAATTTTTTTTATCTTTTCACATGAGAACCTGAGTAAAATGTCTTAATATAAGTTTATTGGAGTGTCATGGTCATCTTTACAAACTCCCACAGAAAATTTTATAAAAAATATGCAGGAATATGCTATTTGGCTCATTAAGAGAAATAATAATATAGAAACATGCTGTTAGGTACACACAGATTAACTGTTTGGGTCTTTCCTCAGGATGCATTGTTCAGGGAACAGCCACCTGCTCCAGCCTGGGGTCCTCCAGAGGCCACAGAGCAGATACCTGCCCCCCCAAGGCCAAGGGACATCCCTGCTGGGGATTTAGCCCCAGCTTTTCCACACAGGGACCACCTTGGCAGACCCCCCAGTGCAGCCACTGGCAACTGGACACTAACACATGATACAAATACTTTTTAAATATAGAAACCTTTAAAATCCATCTGAAGTTGCAAACTACGTTTTTAATAAATTTTTAGAAAAGGTTGGAATGGACATCTTGTCATTTCTTCTTCCCTCTTTTCGCTGTTTTTACACACATATCCCTGCACTTTCAAGGTCTATTTCAGAACTTTCCAGAAATAATTTTGGATTTTTTGCCAAGTATAATAGATTGCTACAGCTTCTGTGAGTCTTTGTAGACTCACAGACTTTGTAGTCTGGTGGAAATGCTTCTCCCTGGCTGGTCCCAGCCAGACCACTCCTGTTGTGCTGTCCCTCATAAAAGAGGATCACTGCTCACCAGGGCTGTCACTTAGCCCATGTCACACACTCACAGGAGAGTTTCAGTGATGTGTGGTTTAGAATGATAAATGTTCTGAAACATTCACCAGAAGACATGGGGAGATGACAAGAGGATGAATGTGGGAGAACACAGAGAACAAATTTTTTTCTAGCACTGCTATTTTTGGCATGCCATTTAAGTACAAATGAAACCTTAACTTAGGCCTTCCTTAGTCAAATACTTTATTGTTCAGTGTCACAGCTTAATAAATGAATGGAAACAAAATCTTTTTAAAATTATCAGGTCTGTTTTGTCCATTAGTTCTGCATCAAATTCAGCTGGATTAAAAAGGATTCTTTTATATTCATCTGCCTCTTCATTAGTATGTCTTTGTCACATTATTCAGTGTGTGCATGAAATACTTCTGGGTTTTATCTGTCATTAGCAATGCTGAGAACTCATACAAATTCCCGAGCACTGTCATTTTAAATAAGCATTAGTGCTTCATGTTGAGTGATGGCAGTGACTGTGACAAAACATCTTCTTGACATGCTAGTACAGAACGTATAGTGCTTCTCAACATTTCTTATGATTGCTGTAAACGAAATTTTGATGTGTTCACAAAGGCTCTTCAGAAACCTGAATTCTGCAGGAAGCTCTAAAGGAACTTCAAAATTCACTGTATTTTTCTTTTAGTTAAAAATGGCATCATTTGAGAGTAAATGTATTTAAATCAAAAGTAGATTTGTACTTATAAAAAAAATTAAGGTACCTAATTATTTTGGGCTGAGAATTTAAAAATATGCATGTTAATATCTCATTATCAATTCTGAAGCTTGTCCTTCTGAAGCTTGTCCAAAAGCTTTAGTTGCTTTTGTTGACTAATGTTAATAGCATTTAACAAAATAGCTAGCTTTTCTTGTCTGCTGTTCCTACTTAAATAGTGGGTTGAATACTCAAAGTTTTTGTGACGGTTATAACCAAAATGATGGAATCTACTTTCCACAAGTATTTTGTTATAATCAGTTTACCTTCTGTACTATTCTGTTCTTAATATAGATATAGGCTGTATGGCTATATGGCTATAAAGCAGGACCATGTTCATGCTACAAAATATGAAAACTTTTGAGCTACTTTCAAAACACTTTTTATATTAAGATATTAATGCATCATTTAAACTAATATTTTTAAAAAGCTGCCAGAGAAAATAACACTAATAAACAGTGGTTTGAAGTTCTAACCTTCATGAAACAATGCAGTGCCTTCTGACTGCCTTTGAAAAATATGCTTATGAAATAAAAAATCTGTTTCTAAAATGCACTACTTGGTCTTCCAAAAAAAAAAAGTGCAGAGGGCTTTGGTATCAAATCAAGACAGCAAAATGTCTTTTCTATCGTTGCATCACAGTAATTCCTTTCTGACTGTCTCGATTTTATCTGTGAAATAGAGGGAGAAAGCTGGTTGACGCATCGGTAACCATCGGTTGATTTGATATGGTGGAATAAAAGACTTTCTGAGAGTAAAGGATGAGACAGATAAATTGAGGAGGAAAGCAATATCAGCATCTGGAAGAGCAAGCTTAAAGTTAACATGGAAATTTGGAAGTAAGAAAAACTGAAGAGTACTACTGATTGCATGATGAAAAGTGAAGAGAATAACTGCCTACTTCTGCTTCTTGAATCACTGAATAAGGTTTTTATGCCTTGTGTCATCCTTCTGCTTTCTAGTACTACTGTTTTTTCTGTGAAAAACTGTTAATAATTTGGGGAGAATACCAACTTTTTTAAGGAAAAAAAAATCAATGTGTGCATGCAAAAATTCAAGGTAATATGTCAGAAATTTTTATTTAAGTTTTGCTGTCTTAAAACTACTGTGAAACCGGTAAGAAAATTTATTATTCAGTTTTGCATATCTCCTTACTGTTTATTTGATCCTACAACTTATCCCTCTTCATAAAAAGTCTGACTGCATTTTGTCAGTAAGCCCTCCTAGGTAATAAAAGCTGCTCATATTTTCTTGTAAGCCGAGCTGATCATGTCCTAGAACCTCAGCCACTCCTCACACACCAAGTGCTTCAGCTATAAGGTGCTTGGAAACCAGCTGCTGAACCCAGTCCAGTTAGTCAGTCCTTGCCAGCTGGGCATAGTATCCAGATGTACTCTCAGAAGTGCTGAAGTGAGGGGGTAATCCTTTTTCTTGGTGTTCTAGCTGTGCACTAACGGATGGTTTCCAGAGTGCCACTGGATACTCAGCAGCCCTCACTGTGGGCTTACACACACCCTTGTCTGCCAAGGCTTCCAGGTCCCTTCCCTCAGCCATGCTCCCAGGAAAGCAGGCAGACATCACCCTGTGCCTTTGCACCAGTGCTTCCTGCTCAGGGGCAGCACCTGGCATTTGATCTTGGAGTTCATGAGATTCCTGTTGGCCCATTTCTCTTACCTGTCTAAGCCTGCATGGCCTTAAGAGCCTTGACTATTCCCTTTAATTCTATGTCTTTTAAAACCTGGTGGCTCATTCTGTCTTTTCTGTGACTTTTATAAATATATTAAATAAGTTATTATAATGTTTCATTTCACTGCTGAAGTAGGTCACAAGTGATTGCTTCTTCATTATCAATGATAGTTATCAACGTGATGTAGGAATCCCAGCTATGGAGTGGGAATATTTTCTTCGGACATTTTATAAATGGGCAACCTAAAATTTAGTCTTTTCCTAAATTTACTTTGTGTTCTTTTTAATTTTTTGCCCTGTGGTTAAGGTGTCACCATTGACCTCTAGTATATTTGCTATGATTTTTGCCACTCTAAAAGATCTCTAAATACAATTTTATATCCCTTCTTTGAAGTATTGAGTATATATTTTCATATGCAAACTCAACTTTATTGTATGATTGATATCTAGTAGTAATAATTCAAATCTTACACTTTCAGGATGACTATGACAAAAAACATGCTTTCAATGGAAAGAAACTTTCAAGGAAATTTTAAAATAAGACCCAGTTGTTACTACCCTTTTCTGTGTTATTGGGGATTCTAATAATAGTAGGTATATGGCAAAAGAACTTCTCAAGCCCAATAACTGTTTTCTTCATTTAATTAAACACCTTGAGCATGTTCATTTAAACATGAACCACTTTAGTACTTTGAGTATAAAAGAAAACATGACTCAAAATTTTTCAACATGTAAAAGCTAAGGGAAGGAGAAGGAAGTGAGGGCATTCACTATTTACAATATTTGCCTTCCAGAGCAATTGCTATGCGTGCAGGAGCCCTGCTTCCCTGGGGGCGGCCAGATGTAGCTTGCTGATGGGAAGTGGAGAGTAAAACTTTTCATCTCTTTTTCTTTGCTTATGCATATGCCATCTTTCATTTTTGTTCTAGTAAATTTCCTTATCCTAAACTAAGGTTTGGGTTTTTTTTTCCATCTTAATTTCCCTTCCATATTCAGCTGAGAAGGGGATATTATAGAGCACCTTGGCGCACATCTGGTTTCCTCCTAAGGTCAACCCATCATAGGGAGTATAGATGATTTCAATATAAGTCTCAAAAATGTATCTTCTATGGCTTTGTGCAATTCAGGATTGGTCATATGGCTTTTTTGAAGACAGCATCAAAGGCAGTGTTATTGATATACTTAAGAATGCTTCTAGCTGGTACAAATTTCGGCATGCACTTCCTTGATTAAAATGTGGCCTCATTCTTGAAAGTTATAAAAATTTTAAAAAGTTTAATTAGAAGTGCATAAATTCCAGCATATGAAGATCTTTTTTTTCTTCATTGGAAGTCTATTTTGCAGCATAGTCATGGATCACTGATATCACTGCACAAGGAATATTTGCAAAAGAAGGACTTAATGGATAAAGGGGAGCTTTCAAAAAGTACTTGAAAGATTAAATGCATATTTTCAATTACTTATGCATTTTCTTTTTTAAATAGGATAAATCAAAGAGAGAGCTAGATATTTAAAGCATTAAGCCCTTAGCTTTAATTGTGGAGGGAAAGAAATATCTGTGTGGTGTTGGAAGAAGGGAACAGTCTGGATTCACTTCTGCAACCCACTTTTCTTATGTTGTCTGCATTAAAATTCAGAAAATAAAAACAACCAACACTATAGTGGTATATGACTGACTACATGTACATTTTTACTTTATTGAAAAATGTTTATAAGATTCATTCATAAATATCTACTTTATTTTGTGAGCAATGCTTGAAGAACATTGATTTTTTCTGTTTGAAACCACACATTGAGAAGTAAACACAAGAAGACCCTGTGGAACCTTAAAACCAGCAACCACCCCAAAACACACATACGCCCACCAGGCTCACTCACCCACAACCCACTGGTCTGAGCTTTTGGTTGGGGCGACCTTGGAGAAAAACAAATCCTCCAAAAATTGGACCGCGCCTCTAGACCAAGAGCAGTTCCTCAACATGTCATAGCATCCATACCCAACATAATTAATTGTTCAATGGACCAAGCTACCCAGGGATAACAGTGCAATCTCCTCCGAAAGTCCATATCGACAAGGAGGTTTGCAACCTTGATGTTGGATCTGGACATCCTGGCAGTGCAGCCACTGCTAAGGCTTCCTTTGTTCAATAATTAACAGTTGTACGTGATATGAGTTCAGTCCAGAGCAATCCGGGTAGGTTTCTATCTATGATGAACTCTTCCAAAAGAAGGGAAAAAAGGCCAAAAGAAGGGAAGCTCTGCTTTCTGCAGGTCTCAGGGTAGTAGTAGCTTGCCTAACCTTCAGAGAGTTATGAAAACTAGGACAAATAGTAACATGTCCTTTTATCTTTGCATACCAGGAAAATAAGCATTTCTCTTTAGATGTGAAAAAGAAATCATATTTTACTGATGAATTAGTTTCAAAATGTTAGTGATAATTTATTGTCTTAAAAGGCCTGCAGCAACATTTGTGGTCTGTTCATTTTCAAGCATCCGTGAACACTCCCAATTTGGAGTCAAAAGAAGAATTGGAAAGATATGCCAAACAAAAAGTTTTTCCTCTTTATATTTTTTTTCTTAATTACAAACGTAATTACTTTTCACTGAAATACCTTATAAAGGACATAAAACCAAAAAAAATGGCTTCACTTAAGTGATACATTAAACAAAGTGTTTTATAAAATATACACCATTTTAAAATTTTTTAATCCATGCTGATAGAGGAAGTTTGTTTGTGCTTTTTTGGGGTTTTGAATTTTTGATGGTTGTTTTAGTTTATTGCTTTCTGTTAATGTTATTCAGACTTCAGAGGTATCTTATAGGCCAAGCTGAGGATCTAGTGCTGGAAAGATATTACTTGCAGAAGAAAAGTCAGCTTCAGGAACATCTAGGAAGCAATTTGTATCTACAGCCTTCTTTAGCAACCTTCCAGGAATTCTACAGAGATGCAGGACATCTTGGCATGATTCATCTTACAACTTCAGGAAAAGTAGGCTAAGATGAAAAGGTTTCTAGAAAAGCTTCAATACCACAAAATGAATAATGCCAGATGCCTGCAGAAGCAGTGTCCCCTCTCCATAAGTGAAAAAAAATTCCTTTGTTCTGGGATGAAAGCAGAGGTGCTGAGAGAACATTTTGGTTGCTACTTTTTAAATTGATGTTTAATTTTTCATGGTAGATTACTGTGTGGTAAAGGTAAAGGTTGTTGAGTCCACATAAAAGATGAAGTTCTATTCAGGAAGTATAACATTTTGAGCAATCTCAGTCTTCATGGTATATAGAACTGCTGTGACAGACAAGTTGAATTAATCAAAAGCAGGTTAAGTAGAGCAAGCAATACCAAAAATCCTCCTTTTGGATATTGGCTGGCACAATCTGCAGAAGATTATTCTAGCATGGTGTGCAGGGGTGTTTCATGAACTAGGGAAACCTGAGAGAAATAGAAAGATTCCCCAGGAGCCTTCAACTTCCATGAAGAAACTATAGGTCTGTCAGTCTGACCTCAGTCAGAAGGTCAGCGAAGGTCATACAGCATGTCATCTTGAGTGCCCTTACATGACACACACAGTACAGCTAGGGGCACAGGCACAACCAGCATGAATTTAGGAAAAGCAGGTCCTACTTGACCAACCTGTCCTCCTTCTATGACAAGGTGACCATCTTAGTGAATGGCTTTGGATGTTGTCTGCCTGGACTTTAGTAAAGCATTTGGCACAGTTTCCCACAGCATTTTCTCAGAGAAATTAGTTGTTCATAGCTTGAGCAGATACATTGTTTGCTGGGGAAAAAGAAAAGGCAAAATTATAATTTCCAAAGAATAATGGAGAATGGACCAGCTGGTGGATGGTCACAAGTGGTGCTTCGCAGGAATCAGTATTTGGGCCAATCCTGTTTAATAGCTTTACTGGTGACCTGAATGAAGGGATCGAGCGCATCCTGGGTAAGTTTGCAGATGACACCAAGCTGGCTGTGAGTTTTGATCTGCTGGAGGGTAGGAAGGCTCTGGAGAGGGGTCTGGACAGGCTGGATCATCAAGGTCTATTTTGCAACAAGGCACAGCATGTTTATCACTCTCTACCTGAAAGGAGATCATAGCAAGGTGGGGGTTGGTCTCTTCTCCCAAGTAACAAGCAAGGACATGGCCTCAAGTTGCACTGAGGAGATTCAGACTGGATAGTAGGAAAAAATTTCTTCACCAAAAGGATTTCCAAGCATTAGGACAGAATGCCCAGGGAAGTGATCGAGTCACCATGCCAAACTGTTCAAAGGATATGTAGAAGTGGCGCTCAGTGACACATGGTTTAGTGGAGGACTTGGCAGTATTGAGTCAAAGGTTGGACTTTGATGATCTTAAGGGTCCTTTCCAATATAAATGCTTCTATGATGTTACTAGATTAACAGTTCTGGATACCATAAATATATAGTTACTGATCAAATAATCATGCTGTGTGTATGATTGCAGATTCTTATACTATGCTGCTCTGTAGCTTGCTATTACCCAGAAAGGATCTCAGGATGATAATCTCTGTCCTAAAACAGCTGAGATGTGCAATGAGACACTGGTGCTGGCCTAAACCTCTGTTTCCTGCCCAATGCAGCTCTGTTCTTTCTTGATGTTAATACATTTGCTGTAAGCATATCAGCCTCTGCCATATTCCATCCTTTCATTTTATTTTAAAAATTAACATCTAGTTAGTTGTTGATTAAAAGTTTTGCTGGATTTTCTACTGATACATAACTTATGTATCAGTATGTGTATGTGTTAGCATTGTATGGGAAGGATGTGACCTTACCCAAAGAAAACTGCAAAACTATGCTGCAGGTTAGCACTTTGAGAAAGCTGTTTTAATTGAATTATGTTTGTTATTTTATCTTGCAAACACTTTTCCTGAAAGAATGAGGTAACAGAATGGCAGTCTAAAACTGTTCTATGAAACATGATGGTATACTGTAAATGTTTGACCTTTCCATCATTTAAGCAATGAGACACTCCAGGGTGTGATGTTGAAGTGTAATATTAACACAGTTTACCTACACTGAGTTTAGCATGCATGCTAATATCATAGAGTAACGGGCTCCCTGGAGTGTTTTATAAGTAAGTATAAAATACCAGATAAATTGTTAGAGGGGATTTCTTATGTCTATATATATTTTTAAATGATCAGCACAAAGCTGCATTTAAAAACAAAATAAAGAATAAAGCTTAACCATGAATAGCTCTTAAATCCAAAGATTTTCTTATTATGATTATTTATAGCTATTTATTGGTATTCAAAGCTGAATTGGACTAGGAAATGTTGCCTAATCTCTAATATAAGTATATACTAGTAAAGAATGCCTGTATGAGAGAGATTAATTGAGATAGATAAGCTAGCTAGTTTTGTAAATAAATGTAATTTTAAAGACGATTGAAGACCTATGGAATCACCTTGTTTCCAAGTCCATTCTCAAACTACTCAGTAACAACTTATTATTTCCCAGTGCTTTGACACAAATGTATATTTTTATCTCTTCCTTGTGTTTTACTATGTCCCTTGACACCATTACCTGATGGTCTTTTTTTTCATTTTGCCTCTTTGGCATGTTCCTCTCATGTAGGAATTTCCCTTGCCTCTTTGTATTTAGTAAATGCCTTAATAAGATTTAAAACCAAGAAAAGGATATGAAAAAAAATGTTCTACCTAATAAGTGAATTGGAAACCCTTCTATGTAGAGGTGAAATTATCTTGTATTTTAATGGTGAAACCATTATCATATTTGCAGACCTGGCTTCTTGGGGAGTGCTATGTACCAAATTACAAGGATAGTTCACATCTTGTAAATGTAGGTACATATGTGCTCAAAAGAAGAGAAGGACAGCAGGACAGCAGGACAGCTGTTGATAGGCTGTCATAGGAGTTTCTGTGTGCTCCTGTGTGCTGCAACAGCCTCTCTCTCACCCACATGAGCTCTGATAGTTTGTACATAAAAATCAACTTTTCTGAGCATTATCAGCTCAGAGTCTGGAAGACTATTATCTGAGTTTGGAAGAAGCTTTGTCTTTAATATTTGAAAGCTTATTTTTAGTGGTTGGTTTTCTGAACTATTCTGCTTGAACTATAATTCTAAAATTTTTGTACTTTTTAATCTTTCCTTGGGATTTTAATATTTATGATGCCAAAGGAAATTCTGCAAGAAGGCACAGAGAGAATTGCCATGTGGGCATGGTATAACACAACATACTATTGAGCAGCTTCTGAAAAGGACAAAGATACAGGAAATGTCATGTTCAAACCTGGGTAAGGAACCCAAGGCTGACTTAGGGATTATTGACCACTGTACCAAAGCAGTCTACATACAGATTTTAGACCATCTAACCTCCTTCCTATCATGCTGTTTGTAGTTACAAATCAGAAGGAAAATGCATGTGGAGTGGAGGTGAGGGATGTTCTTGTGTTGCAAAAGGCAGGGTCAAGAAGTATGCATTGCAATTGTAGCAGAAGGGACCTCAGCCTGCTATTACTGATTCTTGGAGTCAGTCAGTAGGTTCAGACTGGCACTTCAACTGAAATTAAAAGAAACTGGGTTTTTGTCCCATAAAAACTTTAAAGAAGTAAACTTTCTTCCCAGTAAGAGAATTATCATTAACAATAAGAAACTATCTGTCTCAGAATAACCCAACAGTCAATAACTTCTATTCTGAGCAGAAATTCTGGTTATTCAAACACTCAAACATTAATGTGAAATCTGGTATATACTGTCTGAGAGAAATGCATAGGATTCTCCTATACTTTTGGGTTTTACCTTTCTAAAACCTCTGTATTGTTTTGTGAGACTTCTACTTGACCAAATATAAACGTATTTCCTTTTGTTGATGAACAACACCTTCATGGAAGGCACATTCCTGCCTTAGGAAAATAAACTTGACCACAGAGTGCATTTATTTTAAATGCCTGGCACCAGCCAAAACTATGTAGTGATGATCTTGTTTACTGGTGGAAAGATTAGTAACACAGTGCTTGTGTGTTTAAGGCCACTTCCAGCTCAAATCATTCTGTGATTCTATGACACACATTTCCTTTGTGGAAGCAAAAGAGTGACGGTCTCATTGCTCTTTGCAGACCTCACTAGTTAAGAGGCTAATGATCTTGCCAACAAGACCAGCAAACTTTTCTTAAGAAAGAAGTTGATTATTCCCGTCAGGCTGTACTCTGTATTCCTTATCAGGAGGATTTCAATCCTGTTGTTATTTATCATGTCCTGCTTGTCTGACACAGTGTTGGTGCAGAATGGATTGTCCAAACTGAAGGTGTGTATAAACTCTGACCCATATGGGGAGAATTCATATCAGCAGTGTGACACACATTGCTGCTGCTGTGTGTTCTCTCCTACAGCTACAGTAAAAAACACTGCTGCTGTCCTCACCCCATCTGAGTTGTGTTCTGGGGTTTTGTCCACACCACCATTACTTTTGATGAAAAAGCAGTTTGCTGAAACATTAAAATTGCTGTTTCCTTCAGAAGGATCTGTGAGACAAACCTTTGCAGAATGCATGCCCTGAAGAAGATATCATATTTATTAAACTATTTAACCAAGAAAATGCATACATACATACATACATGTATGCAAATTTCCTGAGTCAGCAGAGAAGTTTCTGATCAACAAAATTGCAGTTAAGATTAATTTTCTTTATACAGGCATAATTTGTCTTATTATGTGCACACGACCTTTAAATTCCTGATCACATGGTGGTATGTTTTTGAATTTTTTCTAATGGGGGACAATAAGGATAAGATAAGTATTTCTGTACAAAATTGTAAATTGATTTTTGTACAAAAACAATACAAAATGCCTTAAATAGTATTGAAATATAACTGTAAGACATTTATGCAGCTAATATGGATGCATAAGTAAAATGAATAGAAATTGGGAAACTTCAAACAACACAAAACCAGAAAACTGCATTAGTGAACATAAAATATATTCTACTAGTACACAGGATGTATTCACTTTTGCTCTGATTCAACCAGTCCTTCAAAGCAAAAACCCAAGCAGGAGAAAAGTTTAGACTGGGGCTATAAAACTGGAGACCAGGTTTTTTTGTCTGGGTACCTAAAATGGCTGCAAAGTATAAACCTATTGCTAAAGATTAAGTAAATGGGCCAAGGGCTGTGGAATTTAATAAAAATACTGTAATATATAAGTGACTGAAGCTGGGTTATTAATTTTATAAAAACATATTTTTATTATAGAAGAACAGATCCTTATCCAGGTCAGATGCAATAAAGAAAAATTATAATTTTCTGGAAAAAGTAGGATGGTCTGACTCAAAGCATTTAATTACAGGGACAAGACCTTTTTAAATAAGAATGAGAATGAAGACAAACATTAAATTTCATTACTAAGTGATAAATGACTTATGATTGATTTAGTTTTCACTACTCACATTTAAAAATGCCACATTTACACTCGAATAACCTTTTCAGGAAGAATCTGTGTGGCATGTATAAATATTTTGCTAAATGGTCTCATGCTTCACTAAGTTCTTTCAATTTGCAATTCATTATTTTGTTCATTTAAATGACAAGTGGTGTACTAGCTTTCTTAATAAAAACAAACAAAAGTCCTCTGTCTTTTAAGATATGAAAATAAATTATTGCTCAAACATAATGCAAACTATAATTAAACAAGGATAAAAATGTAGAATTATGAGTCTGAAATAGTTTTCAAATGGATTTTTTATTTTTTATTCAGACCTCCTATCAAAGGTTGGTTAGGGGTAATTGTTCTATGCTTCTGTTTTTTGGGGTTTTTTTAACATGAAAGATACCAAAGAATTTTTTAAAGGAAGTGGTAGATTTAAATATAAAACTCTGTCACATAAATACATTTGAGTAACTTTTACATAGCCTTTCAGCTTGCATGCAAATTTTTCACCATCTTGTGGTGTCGTGTCGCTGAAAGGTCATAGAATCATTTAGTTCTACTTTCTCTGACAATTTTTCAGCATTATGTTCCATCAACCTACAATATTCAGCACCACAGGGCACTAAATAGTAATGTAGATTTATGTACTGCACAGGGAGTGGGGAAGCAGGAGAAAAACATGCAAGGTACTACACTATTTCTGTTTCTTCATGCAATGTAGATTTGCTTGTTAGCAGCAAATCTATCACCATGCTTGCAAGGAATTTTTAGCATGAAGTTTTAAAAACAGTCTTATTGTACAGCAAGCTTCATATTTGCAGTTATGACAGAAATAAACCCATAGATTTTGAGAGAGAGAGAAAGGCAAGTCAGGCAAAATGTTCTGCCTGCCCTTCAGGCACTTACAAAAGAAGTGGTGAAACACTGCATTCTTGAAGGCCTATAAATTTTACATTCCAGTATAGAAGTTATGAAGCAGCACATACTTAGCTGTTCTTGGTGAGCACCTTAAAGTATTTTAAGCAAGGAATCAAGTTCCCAGGGGAAAAAATACACATACCTGAATTAATCACATGTATTTGTCCTACATTTATGGAAGAGTAAGGTACTTCCTCAGTGTGATTTATTACATCATAGAGTAAAGAAGCAAATGAAATATGATGAAACATGTCCTAGAGATGTGGTTTTGATACACTAACTGTAAAAGTAGACTGGATGATTGGCTCAGGTGAGCAACCAAAAATAAGAAAAAAGAATATTTTGTTGTAATAGAAATTTCTTCTCTGTCTTCAGCCAAGGTAATAATATTATTTGGGTTTAGGTAATGTTGAAAATGAAAATGTCTGAAATAGGACAGATTCTACAAACAGGCACGGAAACAGAGCAATGTTGATTTTACAATAAGAAGAAAGCTCTTAGAATTAATGGAGAACTATCAAAACATGAATTTTGATTGGGGGGGGGATACTGTTGTCAGCTACTATTGCCTTTTAAACTCAGAAGGCAGAGACTGTTCTGTACTACTAAGCATGCATTATCTCTTGTTTGAGTTAAAAGGTGAAGCATGTTGTTGACCTAAAATGATTTCTTTATATAAAGAGCATCTCTGTCAGCTCAGAATTTGGAGCTGTTAGACTGCTTGCTCAGTATAATGTTATCTATTTATTTACTAAATTATTGCAATTAGAAGAGGAATAATTGATTATTAGAATTTTGATAGCAGCACTGATTGAGAGATACCATTAAAAGTATCTGAAACAAAAAAAAATCATACACTTATTGCAGAGCTAAGAACCTGAAACAGAAAAAAGAGAACTCTCTTACCCTGTCTGAGGGTTATGTTTCTTCAAGTAAAAATACATGCATATCACATCATGAAGGATTCCTGTAATTTCCTTTGATCTCTTTTGTTATCTATGATCAAATTACAAACTCGTGCAAAAATATAATTAAAACATGTATGAAACCATTCTGTAGTCAGTGCATAAAAAAAATCAGTATTTGGTTATCGTATAATTCTTGATAATTCTTGCCTCTTGTGCTTCTAAACCATCAACTTACATGCTGATTGCACATTTGGTAGATAGTTGGGAATTAATAGTAACCTTACTTGATAGAGTGCATAGGTTAAGCAAACAGAATTGTTCTTTGAATTTTGGCTTGTTCTGGTTAGAGATCTGTGGTGGTATTCTGTTCTGAGGAGGAGTTGCCCATGATTTACCTAAATAAATGCACAAATTATGAAGTACAGATGGACTCAGCTGTGAAAATCAAAAATATTCTGTCTCCAATGACTAAATGTCCATTGCTACTCACCATTTAGATGAGTAAATCAGAGTGTGTAATAAAGATCAATAATATGATGAGTAATTTCCAGATCCTCCACTTTACTGTTACTTTAGACTGTGACATGTTATATTTGGAGCCATTATCTGGTAGCCTGTATCGATGTCTTGAATAGTTAGTACCTATGTCCATGCCGAATTTCAGTCCTTAATAGAAAAGACATGCTGGCATGCATTACAAATGCCAGCCCTGTGTTTTCTGCATCTCCCGTTACCCTTAACTCTGTTCCTTCCTGTCCCACCAGATGTGTTTGGCTTTCTTAAATTCTTTCACAAGGGCTCAAATCCTTCCTTCTCCTACAGTCAATATGAATTTCTCCTGGTTTTGAGCTCTTTGTCAAGGCTGGGGAAGTTGAAAGGATGTATCTCTTTAGAGGCAGGAATTAATTTTAGGTTTGCATTGAACAGTTAGAAATAAAATTCAGAAAGAGTTATGTTATCTGTATAGTCTGTATATGTAAGGGGAATAAAAAAGGTAGGCATTTTGATAAGGTTGTTCAGAAATATCTAAGGAAAAACAAGCTGTATGGAAAAGGGAGCAGTTAAGATATAGATACTTAAGTCACCAAATCACAGAGTGGGTGAGTTTGGAAGGGACCACAGTGGGCCATCTGGTCCAACATCCCTGCTTAAGCAGGGTCATCCTAGAGCACATGGATTGTGTCCAGATGGTTCTTGAGTATCTCCAGTGAGGGAGACTCCACAACCTCCCTGGGCAATCTGCTCCAGTGCTTGGTCACCTGCACTGTAAATAAATTCTTCCTCATGTTGAGGAGGATCTTCCTGTGCATCAGTTTCTGCCCATTGCCTCGTGTCCTATTGCTTGGCCCTCCGAGGAGAGCCTGACTCCATCCTTTTGACACCCTGCCTTCAGACACACACTTGAATGAGGCCCCCTCTCAGCCATCCCTTCTTGAGGCTGAACAAGCCCTTTTCTGCGCAGGTATGGCATAGAATGTTATCTTCTGTCCTGGGAAAAGGAATGAGAAACATGACACAGCTGTGGGTGAATGATGATACCTATTCATTTCAGTGCATCTTGATATACCATATAGTATAAGTCAAACACAAATAAGGAGTTAGCCAGAACTTACAAATTAATCATTCCAGAGCTTTCTGTAGAACTGAGTTCTTCAATGGAGCCCCAAAACATTTTGAGACACAAATCCTGGAAAGATTCAGTTTATAATCCACCACATTTGCAATTTCTAGTAGAATGATTATATTACCTATTAGAACAAAAAGTCTATCCATATACACAGCTCCCTGCCTATTAATGGATCACTACAAAGTGGGCTGTGCTTCTGGGCCTAATTTCAGTCTGTACAGCATGTGTCTGGGTTACTACAAATTCTGCAAAATCCTCTCTTGATTTGTTTTTCTTGTCTCCACAGCAGCTTGCCGATGTCTTTGCATGAACTGCAGCCTGGCTGCCTGTGCAATGACTGCTTGCTGTAACTGGCAACGTGTAAACTTCTCCTCTGGTGTATATTCATTAACCCCAGCAATATTACTGCCCTCTTTTTGCTTCCACCTTGTCTGGTCACTCTTCCTGAAAGAACAAAGCACACAACAAGAAGCCAACACGTAGAAGATATAATGGTTATCAGGCTGCTGCTGCACATAGCAAGTCTGTTACAGTCAAAGGTTAGAATTCCAAAGAAACAGCTGCATACATGATGGAGACTAGGGATTTACTGAAAACAAGTAAACATAAACCAGTCAAATATGAATGTCAGGCCAAATCCTGCAGTGTCACTGCTGGAAGGGTAGACTGAATGTAGCTGGATAGCTAGGATCTAGCTCTCATGTATTATTATGGTTTTGTTTTCTGTGTTGCAGTCTGTGTGATGTGGATAGTATAAGTCTGAAAAAAATGTTTGATTTTTAAAAACAGTTTTCAGGGGATTAAACCAGTTCTTGCTGTATTAGCATGGAAGATTCATCTCAAAGTCCTTGCAAATTTTGCTTATGTAAGGCCATGAAATTAATAATGCTTTAATGCAAAAAAAGAATTGTAGAAAAGGTCAATTTAATTTTTTTATTTCATGCTACAGCAAACCCAGTATAACTATCAAAATAATTCTGCCAGACAGACGGGCTTGTCTGAAACTTATCCTCCTGCCAGTGGAACAAAAACACAATGATTGTGTTCTTCCTAATATAATTAGTGAGAAACATTCTGTAAATTGCTGAAGAAATTTTCTGTCACAGTAGTGTATATTCAACCTCATAAAACAGGTGGCATTTGGGCAATTTTCTGAGACATGAATGTGAGCAGATTGATATAACTTGGTCTAATATGCAGAATGGTGATGATTTAGCATGTTGTGCTTTTGCTGTAATTACTTGGTATTAGTACTGTGTTGTATCAGACAAGTGCTACCTTTTTATATTAGTTTGAGAAATTTCTCTTTTTTGTTTTATTTTTTAATTGGGGCTAAAATAAATCTTTCATAGGTGTGCAGTAATGTTGCCTTACACAGCTTGGATCCCAAAACAATTGAAAAATATCGGGGTTTGTCATTTACAGTTTACTTTTTGGGATACCATTGTGTTTATTTAACCATAGGGAAAGGTCATGGAGAAGAGACAGACAAGAGATGATGGCAGCAGTTACAAAGCAATTTATGGTTGTGTCAAAAAATAGTAATTGTCATATGGGTCTGTCTAATCACGGATGTTAGAGAATGCATGCAAACTGGTTTTATTTTCTGTGAGTGCTGAAAAGGCAGCACAGTCCTCTTTGAAATTTTTATGGGCTTTTCAAAAATACCCGGTTTTCTGGTAAATATATGAAATTAATGTAGATGTCTACCTTTAGTCTTCATGTGATTTTGATAATTTGTTTAGTTGTTTGGGGTATTTCTCCTCTCCCACCCAACCCCTCCACCTGCCCAAATTTGATGAGTTACAGTGGAAATTATATGGAGGTATTTGTTTGTTTCCTTATTTCTTTCTATTAAAATTATTTTAGCACCATTCAAGTAAAATACATCTGCATCAGACTAAAACTAGAAATAAGGGAGGATGATAGAATGTAATCTACTGTAGAACAATAGTAAACAAATATTTCACATGTTTCACAAAATAAATGAAATGCATATAAAAAGCAATTCTTTTTCATCTAGGATTTCACAAACACAGCAATTACAGTCTCATATCTGCCTCATGAAACACACCATGTATTTTAGACTGCATCAATCAGGCTACAGTTTTGCCTTCAGTTTTCCATGTTTTTATGTTAGTTGCAATTATTTTTCTCAGAAGATAAATTTATGTTGTAAATTCATTTTCTTCACTGGAAATAATCTGCTGACCTTAAAAAGATAGCAAGTAATCGTAGGCTTCCCTTTCTGCCTCCAAAAGAGAAGTTACTTGATCAATTGATGTCTGTGTCTGTGAGTCTATAAAACCACTATTTTTTCCCTGAGAAAGAGTGAAAATGTGACATTCTAATATATTTACACAGGTCTCTCTCTATGTTTCATTGTGTGGTTTGTTTTTTTTTTCTAGGAGAGTTGTGTTTTTTGGTTCAGTTGTATTTCCTTTGCAACAGGCATACATTTTGCTCTAAAGTTAAATCCTCAGAATTACTTTCTCTGAAGTCTACAGGAGCCATTGAAATGCTAAGTACTCAGAATAACCAGCAGAAATAGACCTAAGAAAACACGGTATGAGACACCCTCATGAACCTGTAATAGTAAGATACAGTGTCTGAGAGCAAGGCTCATGTCAAGGTAAGGCACCACTGGGACTGTGTTTGTGGTTGTGGTGGTGTCCCTCAAGAGCAGAGTGGCAGTGTGGGATCTGCATGCATATGATTTTATCATCATTAGCAGAATGCTGTGGTGCCCTGGGACTTGTGGGGCCAGAGTCTGGCCCTGGTTTGGGTGGTGCTGGCCACCCCAGCTGCTGGGGTGGGTGAGTCTCACCTCCCCAGTGTGAGCTGGGTCTGCACAGTACCAGCAGTGGTGTGGGCTGTGTTGAGGAAAAGTGCAGCTATAAACCCAAACAAGCCCAAGGCTGGGCAGGAAGAAATTACTGAAATCTTCCAGACAAAAGGAGGGAGAAACCTTAACCATGAACTTCTTCTGACAAAGACTTTTGAGTGTGACCTCCTCTGCTTTCCCTCAGGGCTGTTGTTTTAGGAAGACTGAAGCTGCTCACAGGAGGATCCAGAAGGGCATTGCAGAGGTGATCTGAGTACCAACAATAAGAGGTCAGTATTAGCAATTGTTCTCATATGGTGTTTTGAAAGAGGATATTATTAATTATTTATTATTAATAATATATTAATTTTAAAAATGAGGATTTACTGTGGCAGCTGGACTGTGAATAATAGTGTTACTGGACCAGTCATGACTGCTCTGGTTTTGTTAAATTACTAATAATTTAAATAGGCTGATGATAGTTTGGGATTTTCTCACTTGTATATGGTGTTTTCACTTTTTGTCAGCATCCAGATTCTGAGTGTACCATTATCTACTCAAGTTACTTTAGGTTTAACTAAAAGCTGAGTAATATGGTTTATATTCTAATGAAATCTGACCTTTGTGTTTGAAAGTGTTTTCTGTGCTCATCATACAAAAACAAGTGTCATGGATCTTTTTCAGGCTCCTGAATCCCATGATTTTAATCATGTAAAGATCCAGTGAAACTTCTCCACTGTTCCTGGTTGGTGTGTCCCTACTTGAAGTGTGATGTCCTTTAGAGGAAGAGAAAAAAAATCTCCTATTTGGTTATTTCAGACAAATTTTACAATTTAATATATTTTCATATTCTTCCATCTAGAAAACATATTAGGGCATCCAGAAAATGTGTGCATATGCCTTAAGTGTTCTTTAGGTGTTCTAAGGAAGGGAATTGCTTTCAGTATTCTGAAACAAGGAATGGCAGTTACACTTTCCCACAACATACACTTACATTTGCTTGTTTGTTTGTTTTGTGGGGGATTTTTTTTTTGTGGGTGTGTTTATTTTTTTGTTTTGGGTTTTTGGGGTTTTTTTTTTGTACTGCAGTTTTATGATAAGTCACATTTTCAAGCTGTGCAGATCATTATCTCATTTCTCTTTGGCTTTGCATTTATGACCTCTTAGGGTATGTTAGCATTTAGTGTACAACTGAAGTCGCTTTCTGTGGAAAGTTTTTTTCTTTTCAGTTTTTTACATATTGGATTAATCTTGAAAATAGACCTCAGAAAGAGGCTTTAGTTATCACAGGAAGAGCAATTTTATCATAAATGTATTGATCAGTTAAGGTTTTTTATCAATTTATAGTCATTATTTATACAGTATGTTTTTATGCATGTATAGACAGAGGGAAGCTGCCTACTGTGTTTAAGCAAGGGAAGAAATAACTCACCAAAAGCTGGTATTCAATGTTTCATTGAAGATTACTTTTGTATTAGAATGTATTAAAGGAGGAAAGGAACATTATTTTGAAATTTATTTTCTAGCAATGATAAAATCTTTTGGGGAATTTACTGGATATTACTCTTTTTGTAGTAATTCTGGCCTCAAACTCTTAAAGCAGTCTGATAATTCTCAAAAGAATTTTTTTTTCTCAGATCAGGAAATTCCATTCTAGATTACTTTCACAAGAGAACTTCTGCTTAGTATTCTCAAAAATAAACTTTGGTAGAGAATCAGCTACTTTGAGAATTTAATGTATGAGATCTGTCTATAGATAAACCTACTTTAGATGAAAAAATCCATGAGGTAAGTAATAAAAAAAATTGAAACAAGGATAATTTTTTAATGTCTATATCATCGTATTTCAATTTATTATTTATTTTTCAGAATTGTAATTTTTTTTTTTTTAAATTACATATTTTTCAGATACTGTTAGGGTTTTGTTTTTTATGTTTTAAGAGCTGCTTCTCTGTGTACATTCCTGAACTCATTAGTCTGAATTTTTTCACTCTTGATTGTAGGTGAGTTCATGGTAGTGTTACCTTCAGGAGAACAGTTTACTGTGAGTAAACAACTGAGTATTTATAATAAATTGATGCATACAAGCATAATTCCTTCACAAATCCTTGTCAGAATAATTCTGGGAGTATTCCTCAATTCTAACCAAAAGAGTGACTAAGCTTAAGTTCGGGAATGAAAACATACTGCAGTTCCTATGACAGCAGCTAAATTTAAAATAATAAATTTAAAAAATTAAAACTCTTCCTCCTAAATGTTTGCTTATTGGATACCCATGAAGGCTTCTTAGTGATGGTCTGAAGGTGATTACAAACTTCAGATGCGGAGAAGCCTTGGCATTATAGAAATTCCTCCATTCAAAGTGAAGTGAAATGCTCTCTTTGTACAAGAATACTTCAAAAAACTGGATGAGGCATCTTCTGATCTAAGTAGTCTCTTCAGTAAAGGTAACTTTTCAGTGGTACTGAAAATATGAGGAGAGACAAAAAAATTGTGAATTTTCATTGCAGTTTTTCTGCAGAAGAAGGATCTTATAGGCATGTCTACTATATATGAATCTCTCTGTTCATGTTGTCATTAATTTTCATTGTATAATTGTTCACATTACACATTTTTCAGTGATCTAAATTTGCCTACAATGATTCTACAATAAAACTATTCTACATGGAACAGGCAATAGGTATTTTGAACTTTAAGCCTTAGCTTTTTCTGACCCATAATGTCAAATTCATTTTTTTCTTGTGACTGGCTTGATGGTTTAATGACATAGAATTTCAACAGGAAATGGGAACCATTCAAATCCTGTAGAGATAAATGGTCGTCTGCTGACCTCTAATGGAGAAGATAAATCTGAAACTAACTTGTAGCCAATTTCATGTTCATAGCTCAACAGAGCAAGAAGACATAGTAATAACACTGTGATAATACTGTCATCCAGTTAAAAGCAACTATGCTGCATGATAGAATGTAAAGAATGTAAAGAAAATTAGAAAATAGTTGTCCAAGAATTGACTTGTTTTGCAAACTTAAATCTACTTTAGATTGAAAAATCTATTCCTTCTCTTAAAACTTAGGAGTTTTAGACAGAAACAGAGAATATATGGGCTTGTGTGCCTGGGTATTGTGCTAGAAAATTCTGCACTTTGTGAGCTGTTGCTAACGTGGAGTTAGAGACACAAAATGTAGGAGTTAGACTGATAGATTAAGCAAGAGATTCTTCATATGGGGACTTCAGCATTTGGTGCAAAGGAATAATGTTCATCTTCATCATTAATTCATAGATGTAAAACCTGATGGACAAGACAACCTGCATGGACTACCAATTTTCAGTTTTAAATGTTTTTTTCAAGATTAATAGGGAATATAGTATTGTGGAGAGTAATCCTATAGCAAGTCATCTCCATGTATAGGTATTTTAGAAACACAGAATAGCTGAGGCACCAGTAAGTCCCTCTGCAGATTATCTGGTTGAGGGAGTTTACTCTTGCTGGCAGCTAAGCCCACATTCCTTTTCTTACTCGTTCACCCTCAGCAGGATGGAAGAAATAATTGAAAGGGCAAAAAGGAGAAAATCTGCATATTGAGATGAAGGTAGTTTAACAGGTGAAGAAACAAAAATAAAAATTATGCAAAGACAATCAGTCACCAACTTCTAGCAGTATACTGATGCCCAGTCAGTCTCTGAGTGATGGCTACCTTGAAAAAAGCACCCCCATGCCCACAGTTTTATTGCTGAATGAGATGTTATATTGCATGGAATATCCCTTCGGTCTATACCAGGCTACCCACTGTGGGGGAGATGATAGAGTGAGAAACAGAAAAAGCCTCATTACTGTGCAAGCAGTGCTCAGCAACAGCTGAAACACTCGTGTTATCAACACTGTGTTTTGAGTTTGCAGGGGTCCCCAGGACGAGGTGAGAGATGAATGAATCTGACTCCGTGTTCTTAGAAGGCTAATTTATTATATTACATTAAGAGAATACTATACTTAAACTATACTAAAGATAGAGAAAGGATACAGACAGAAGGCTTAACAAGAATGCTAATGAAAACTCTCCAGAGTCCCGACATAGCTGGACCGTGATTGGTCATTAAGTAAAAACAATTCACATGAAAACAATGAAACAATCACCTACCACATTCCAAAGCACAGGAGAAGCAAATCAGATAATTATTATTTATATTTTTCTTTTAGGTCTCTCAGCTTCCCAGGAGAACAATCCTGGGCAAAGAGATTTTTCACAAGCTATCACAGTGACAACTGTGTTGACCCCTGATGCAAACCTAGCACTGTATAGACTGCTATTAAGAAATGTAACTCTGTCCCAATCAGTACACAACCCTGTGTCCAGAGCAAGGGACCCCAGATCTAGACATAGCATTGCAAATGTGTCTCACCAGGGCCAAGCAGAGGGGAGAAATCACCTCCATTAACCCGCTGGCAGCAATGCTCCTGAAGTAGCCCAGAATGCTTTTGGCTGCTTTTGTTGCATGGACACAATGCTGGCCCATGATCAGTTTTCTTTCCCCAGGACCTCAGGTCCTTTTCTGCAAAACTGTTAATTGGTATATCAGCTTTCTTTTTTTTTAATTTGGTACAGCTTACCGGGTTTATGCCAAGTGGTTTTGGACTAATAACCTGATATAACTCCATCAGCCTCAATTTCTTGTTAGACTTCCAGCAGCCTTTTAATTTGTTGGGCAATTCCAGCAAAATTTTCAGTCCTTTAACTGCTCCAAGAAACAGCCAACATTTAGGCAAACAGCACTTGTACTTGGTTGACTTCCCACGTAGCTCTGAACTATCCAGAGTGTGAGGAGCAACTGCTCTGTGAGAAGAAACCCTTCTCTGAAGGAGATTCTGTGTATCACATCACAGAGAAAGGCAAGCCTCACTAATGCAGAGGGAGCTGGCAGGGAGAGGAAGATTTTCTGCTGAGACACAGAAGAGGAGCCCACTTGAAACCATGCTCCGTTAGTTACTCTGCTCACTGAACAATTTGCTAAGCTTGTTGCATATATAAACATTTATTTAACTGAAACTCAATGCCCTGCATTCACTGTGAAGAGTGTCAATGCTTCATTAACTCCAGAAGATGGTGCTCTCTGCCTTTATTTTAGAATTTATTATGCCAGAAACAACTTCTATCCAATTCAGGCTTTGTTGGTTTGTAAATTATTAAGGATACCTTTGCAACAAGATCTGCTAATGCAGCCCTGCTCCTGAGGCTTTCACATTTACAAATAATATGCATAAAATTTTCCACATGGGAAGTTAGAAAATGCATAACTTTTTGAGTAATCTTACATTAATATAACCTGATATGCTAAACCACTCTCAGAACATAAATATTAGATTTTAAAAAGAAAAATAGTGGCTGATTCAATCAGTAACTTAAAAGCTGAGTTTTTAACAGAAATATTTCTAAATTCTACTTTTGTGATGATTCTTTATAGAAGATACAGGGGTTTTGCTATAAATATTTTTATATGGTTATAAACAGTGTAGCAAATATACAGAATATAACCCTATATTATGATTTATTATATCAACTGTAAAATCAGTATGAGAAATTATACTTATCAGTTCTGAAGTACATTCTCAAATTTGTTTCAAACTTCATATTGCTGTGCTATGTTTTTATATTTGTAATTGGTTTTCTACTTCTTTACAACTAAAAGCAGTAGCATTTTGTAGCTTTTTGTCATTCTTTTCATCCTGTTTCCAGGGAAGACACTAATACAGCCTGGAAAAAGAATTTAAATTATGTATACATTTTACATGCGTGTTATAGTCTGTGAAATAATGCAGGCAACTCACTTTATGCAGAGCATCAGAACAGGTGACAAGCTCAATCTGAGAAATGCATTGGATTGCTGTCTGTAGTCAGTAATCACAACTATTTCTGATCAGCCTCTCAGATACAGGCATCACAGGTTTACTATCTTGTAATACTTTGGTTCCCTGGGGTAACCCAAAAAGTCACTGTATTCCATATACATCTGTGCCCGAAGATTACTGCTGTGTCTTTAAAGACCTGCAGTGCAGCAGGAAACAGAATGGCGAGGTCGGGGATGGTATCACGGCCTTTTTAATGTCTGCTCTGGCAGGCAGCTTGAGCTCTTTTGCTGGTGAATTTTGCTTCACTTGTTTTTCGTCTTTGCCTTAGGCAGAGCTCTCTCTGGCCGCTTGGTTTGGGTCTTGGTTTCTTGCTACAGAGTCGCAGCAGCGCCGGCAGAGGCTTTTCCTTTTTGGGTTCTCTTTTGGTTTCTTTTTCATCTCAGAGAGACTGCCTTGGGGCAAACTGAGCAATTTTGTATCTGGTGGCTATTCGCTGTTATTTCCTGACTGTTGCTGTCTCACTTGTTAGTAAACTGTTATTGTTTCACTTACATGTCCCTGTATTCATTCCTTATTGGTGGAAAGGAATTGGTTGAACTTACGAAGAGAGGAAATTCATTCCACAGTGTTCTCCCTTAAATTGGCTCAAACCAAGTCATTTGGCCATTTTGATACAGTTAGTGCTGTGGCTTCATGTCTGGGGTTTCTGTGAGAAAGCAGAAAGATGTGGGAGTAGTATTGAGAAAATTTGAGTGAGGAATGCAGGGAGTGGAAAAAGAGAGGTGTGTATTATAGACTAGAATTAGACAATAGATGAAATTGGAAGGTATCTCCTTAAATCATCTAGTCAGACCCACTCTTCAGAATAAGGTTGACATTGATGCTGGATATGGCTTTTTTAGTTCGTCAGGTAGCTCAGGTTTCTTCAGCTCTCCCTGAGTAACCTGTTCTGGTGTTGACAAGCATTTCAATTACTTTTTTAAACATCCCACTGGGATGTTCTGCAGTTGTTGCAGTTTTACCCATTGCCCTTCTTTTGCCAAGGACAAAATTGTGTATTGCCAAGAAAATGCTAATGGCAACTTTTCTGGAGCCGTACACTGATTCTGAAGACAGCAGTAAGATCCTCCTTTAGCCTTTCCTTCTTTGGGCTCAGCAAAACCCAAAGCTCTCCTAATCAATATTTTTGAGTCTCATATAACAGCCCCAAATCATTTTAGTGGTTGTTATCTATTGGGAATGATTGAAGTGTGAACATCCAGGACTGTCCTATGATGTTCCACATTTCTCATATTGCTCTTCTGCTATTCTTCTGAAATACACAGCTTACTCTTAATTTTAATATATCTGTGTAAAATATGGCTCTATCCCATGCATGTAGTTTCTCTCCACTGTGTAGACCATAGTATTATTTTCTTGAGTTCTCGAGAGATAAAATAAAAATACAAAGGAATATGTTTTGTCAGAATTCTCTTTAGGATTTGAGTTGCATGAAATTAAAAAATGCTTTATCATTACCAAGCAACATTTTTAGATACTGCTTTAAAATTCAAAAAGACAGCATGCAAGTTAAAAAAAAAAAAAAGAGAGAAAAGAAAGAAGAATCTCCTTATATATATAAAAGAGGAGTCTTTAATTTTCTCTGTATATATATATGTGTTAAAAGATGTATGAGAAATCAGCTATGCCAAGTTGTTTAGTTAGAGTATTTCTAAATAACCCTGTGTAGCCCACGCTAACAGCTATAATCTGAAACACTTCTATACTCGATTCACAGGATATAAATGAATAATGAAACATTTAGGTGCTGCTTTGACAGGAAGGATATGCTTATCACTGATGAATAATGGTAGGAATGGCTTTCAGAAAGGCTTAATATATAGAAGAAATTATTTTCCTTCCCCTTTTTTTCAAGATTATTTCATTTCATATTGTGATCAGAAATCAGAAATTCAGAATGTAGAAATTATAAAAATGTTTGGACCAGAAATTGCTATGCACTTTCCAATGGCTCAAGGCACCCTCTGAGCTGAGAAACAACAATGTAGTTAAAAGATTTTTTTTTTCCAAATCGCCTATAAAAATAATATAAAACATGATGTAAATTGAGTCTCAGTCTCTAACGGAAACTCTGAATTCCCTGCTTCTTAACTCTCAGTATGTATATTTTTTTTTAAAATCTTTCAAAGTTTTCAGTAGATTGAAAAGACCACTTTTCCTTATTTTTCTTACTCCTCAACTTTCCTCAGGTTTTTTTTTTTGTTTTCCACAGTTCGAGCATACAACATCAGACTCATCAAGGTGAACCTCACCTCTTATACAACATCAGACTCATCAAGGTGAACTCACCTCTCATCTGGTAAAATTTGGATTGACATGCCATAGAGTGTATAATAAGAAAGCCAGCTAAAAAAAATCTTCTGAAAAGAATATCACCACATATACCAAGAGTTTGAAGAATTAGAAATGGAGTGAGCAGGTTGTAAATTATGCCTGGTATTTGAGAGGCTGCAGACAAACAATGCTGAAAATTGTAGATCATTGTAGAAATATAGAAGAAGATTTAGAATGGTTTGAATGAAGTGTGTAATTAATTTTGAAGCACTTTACCTTTAGACCTCTTTCAAAGCTACAAATTCTCATTGAGCTGTGGCAACACAGTCATTACTTTAAGAAGTCACCTTCTTTGTGAAAAGAATGACTTCCAAAAGAAGTCCAAGGTGTGCCATTTCATGGTACAGCAACTTAAACTTACTCGAAGATTTGTGTTAATATAATAAGCAGCAAACACTTTTTTGGTCCACAATATTGATTGGCTTGAAAAATTAACACCTTAGAAACATTTTATTAAGCTTCTGTGTGGAAGAACTTTGCAAATCTTAGTCTTATCAGTAGTAATTCACATTCAGTAGAGAGGTATCAGAACATCCCTTCTGTTTATTTTGACAAGAAATAGGATTATTTATTTTACAGGACAGAATTTTCCCAGTTTGGAGGGAAACATTGTATCTGTGACTCTTAACTATTCTAGACTCAAAAATAAGTCTTGACAACTGAAAGAATAATGAATATAATAAATGTAGTAACTGACATAATATATCTCTTGGCATAATCTATTTAGTCTCTCTTTTCATTCAGTGAAAGGAAGCCTGATAATTCAGTATTAATTGAAAAAGCCCTATAGTTGTTAAGAATAAGTTTTTGTAGCAGATTTTGGATAGTGAAAAAGATCAATGAAATTTTTATGTTATTAATCATAACAATGTTTCACGTATCTGAATAATTAAAATGAATAGTCTTGATTTTGAAAAGAAAAACAACACAAACATCACATTGCATTAAAAAGATCAATGACAATTCATGAGTATCATTTGGTCTCCTACATTAATATAAATACCTCAATTCTTTCAAGATATGTAGGTTTTAACTCTTATAAAATGGAGAAAGGTGTTTATAAAATATCATTGTCTGAAATGTATAATTAGGAACTACTGAGTTCTGTCTTTAGAAACTTCAACATTGTGAAAGAATGTTCAAAAATATTTCTGCAGTTTGCTTAGAGAAATAAATACGTCAGAAACCATGTCTGGAATTAGCAAATTTGTATAGGAAAATGTATTTTGATACATAAAATAACAATGAAAATAAAAATAAAATTAGGCATAGTTTAAATTACCTTTCTAAAGCCTTTTTAAATTCAAATTAGCCATAGACAGAATAACAGGGCAAATGAATCACAGAGATTATTGCATACATCTTCCTTTACTTTATTTAACTCTTTAGTGAAGCATAGAGAATTATTTTGAAAAAAAAGCATTAGAAATTATTTCATATGCTGCTTCTAAATCTGATTAAAAGGTTCTTTAATAGCTACCACGTACCGTAAAAGAGTACCACAGAAATTTCTCATAATGATTTCATGAACAAATATTGACATTTAATTTTCTTTCTCTTATTCATCCAGTCTGCAATTCTTGGATACCAAATATTATTAAGTCTTCTCTTTCTTATTTCAGAGATTAATCTGGTAGTCTGACCATTATGCAAATGGAGCAAGGTGATGGCTCCCAAAATGGCATGTCCCAAAAGGGCCTGTCAGACTAATACCTAACCATTAAGGTTATATATCTTTTTCTCCTAGAAAAAACATCTTACATGTGATAAGCTAGATTTTTGCTGAACTTGAGTATCTAGGGAAATAAGTCCTTCTGCGAACTGGAAACTGGGAAATTGATTCTCTCTGGAAGATGTTTTTGTGGTATGTGGGTTTTTTTGGGTTTTTTGTTTGGTTGGTTTTTTTTTAATTTTTTTCTGATGCGATGAAAAAGTTATCATTTTATTTTTATATAAATTTGCAGACACTTCAATATCCTATGTTATATCCCAGTTGAATTTTGAAAATCAATTCCTTTTTACATGAAGCAGTCTGAAAACCTTTTGTGAAACTAAAGTGCATCATTAATTTAGGGAGGTTTCAGCAGATTATTTATTTGACCAACACTGCTCTGAGGATGATCCTTTAAAGCTTCTCTGAGGGAGTGGGATTCTCATTTGACATTCCGATCACTTTCCCATTCCTTCTCAAGGAATCCTGGTTTTCAAGCTTCCACCATTAAAATGGAGATAATTAAAGATGGAAAACTTTGGAATAAACCTCAACATAGGCAATTGTTTGTCCTCTGAACTTTAAAAAAAATTACTTGAAAGATAGTTGTTCAGCCAGCTTGTTCTATAACATTGTATTTTATGTATGGTAATATGATTTAATTCTGTATCTTGATTCATGATGAGTTTGAGTAATTAATTTAACACTCTGATCCTCTTTATCAAAAAAAAGGCCATCTACTTCACAGTATTGCTAATTAATGATCATTGTTTGCGCTTATAGCTACATATAGTTGTGTCTTATTTTAAATAAAGAGTGTTCCATTTTGATCCTTTTTTTCAAATTTAGGAATTTCCATCTGCAAACGTAAATATTTTCTGTTCCTTTCTCCTTTTCATTAGTACATTGAATAACATAGGTTACAAGACCTATGCTGGCAAAACCTTTCCTGCTACAACGATACAAGTTAAGAAAGATTATTTATCAGAATTTTGACTGTATCCATACTTATTTTGTTCCCACGATATAAGTATTTTAATTTAAAATGTATCACCCCATTATCCTTGAGAGATTCTCTTAAGCTAGGATAGAAGTCTTTCTTGTATTTGAAACACACTACACCTACTTCTTACCAAACCACCAGTATTTATTCTATAGTAGTTTTTCAGTAATTAATTTTGTTAAGCTGCCTGGTTTATAGTGTCTTGTGTCCTTTTCTCTTTCTCTTGTAAATATTTGTCTTCTGGGCTTACTCCTTGTTGGTTTTAAAGCTAAACTGATAACAGCTGTGAGAGAGTCTCATAGGTTTACGAAGTAATTTTTTGAATTTTTCATGGTTTCCAGCTGATCAGAGAAAGTTTACTTTATGTAAACACTCCATATACCATTCTTTTAATACTGTGGTTTATGTTCTTTCTCCTTTATTCCTTTCAGTTATGTCAATCATCTGTTCTGAATGTCTGTGATTTGGATTCAGGCACAGATAAGAGACTGATGTAATAGAGGAGACTTTAAAATATATTTCCTTTAACCAATGGATGAAGCATTTTATTCCAGAGACAAGCTCTTTATCACAATTTTCCAAAAGGAATATTTTATTTTAGAAGGTTTTTAAGTAAAATGCTGTTCTTTGTAAGGCTATTGGTCATGCCTTTTTGTTTCAGCCTTTGCACAGATTTTTCCAGTCTTGTACCATCCCATTAGGAACCATAGTCCAAACTGAGAGTCAAGAGTCAAGAGTCTGCACCCTTTTCTTTCTCTCCCTGAGACACTTGTTTATGACAGGCCATGAAATTATCTCTCCTGAAATTTACATATTTCTAAAGTATAGATAAACTTGAGTCCATAATTTCCTTTGGAATCTTGAATTTTCCTGCTGATTCTTTGCCATTAAACAATTTGAAGCAACTTAGAGTATTCTGGAGAACTAGTTTTTGAGGGGTACAAATACTAATGACCAGCTATCTCTTCATATGAACTCCTTTCAGCTGACTGTTCATCTCTGGTGTAAATCCATTTTGTGAAGCTTTAGAAGGCAAATCCATGTGCTTAAGTCTTTTCTGTTTGTTTCTTTTCGTCGAAGAAGTTTCCACATGAGGAAGAAAAAAGAAAGGCTGGAATCAGTAATTCACTGAGGAGGCACCATCCATCCTTTATCCAGGCAAGGTGAAACTTCATCTGGTCATCAGGGAAAGGTATCTTTCAGACAACTTATAATCAGATTTCTGTTACCATTGAATAATTTGCTCCTGTTTTCTTTGGATTCCCTCTTGCTGCTTAGGATTAAAACCATTTAAAATATTTTGTCAGCCTATGCATCTTTCAAGGAACATAAATGGTTAATAATATAACTTTATCTTGTAGGGTTATGGTGAAAGTAGGTGTATTGTAAATGAAGAATTCTCAAGGTATAGTAATAACATTATGCAAATATTTAGAAGTTATTTTATGGTTTTTATGGTCAGTGAAAGACTTCAAATAACACTTAGAGATGGGCAGTGATTGTGGAAGATAGAAAAAACTGAACAAGATGTAACAAGACAAAAGCCTTTAAAAAAAACCAAACACAAACTGTCACATATCAGGTAATGAATGCTACAGGAAATTGTGCAGGCAGTAGGAATAAATTATCATTTCTGAACTTTTTAGTGCTTGACTTAGAAACTTGCTATACAATATTTTTTTTAATACAATGTGTTTTAAAAGTTAGTGTACTTCTACATTGTGGAATTTTCATTCATATTTGAAGCAAGTTTGATTCTGTAAATGCCAATCTGACTTCTGATTCCAGCATAACTTTTGCCATTATTATAGTTTTGGATTTCAGTACAAATGAGTTACAAGCCAATTACCTTGAAAAGGAAGGAAATGTAATGGAGAAAGATATCATATATGAATTTAAGAAGATTTTAGAAAAAAGTATTAATATTTTAAACCAGTAAGAGTAGATAAAATGGCCAGAACTGATTCATTTCTTCACAAGATAAATAGTTAGAAGCTTCAATAAAGAATACAGCTCTTTGACCCAATATGTAATCATGTATTTGGGAAGAGTCAGCAAATTGTGAATCCCAAAACTGCCATTGTCATTGGAAGTCAATTAGATACTGATAAGATTATTTAAAAGCATGAATTTTTCGAGTATGTGTCTCTTATGCTATATCAACCTCTTTTATATAGGAGGGTATGCTTTCTTATGGATTCATACCATAATGAAAGACAGGTGAAAAAGATGTTAAGAACACCTGGCCCCTTTCCATAAAGATGTAGGGTAGCTGTGTGTAGTAAAAGGTATTGTGAAGTTGAGTATATTCACAAGTGATAAAAGCTGGAATTAAATCTTTCAGAAAGAGATCATGATACTAAGTGACTGGCTATACCAAATAATAGGTGAAATTCAGTTTTGCTGACTACACTTTAAAGTACATGGATAAAAAATTCCTTATGTTTAACATGTTGATTACTGCTATTAATTAGGAAAGAAATGTGGAAACCGCTGTGAAAACACTGTAGTCCAAACACTGTTTCCTGTAAGCAACAATGAAATACAAAAACAGTATTATGAATAATGAGGGAAAAGTTAGATAACAGAAAAAAAAGCATATTCTGGCTGCATTACGTAAAAAATGAAGTGCCCTTTCGCCTCACATCACATAAACAGACTGCCATTCCAAGTAGGAGCTAGGTAAGTTCTGTGACAAAACATCAGCAAAAAGGACAGTTGAGGAAATAAAAGAATTTCAGACAGGAAGCTAAAAGAAGAGCCTGTGTGTGAGATTGCTTGGGTTTGGCTGCCAAAAATTTAGAGAATCTCTGAAGTTAGGAATGAAAAGGAGCTAACAGGTAACTGTGAATCAGACTCCCAAGTATTTAATGTTCCAGATATGCTGACAGTTCACAGCTACAGCTGATGCTTCTTCTATGAATGACAGCAGCTGGTTTTCAAGGGAGGGAAAGAGGGAATATTTTGTCAGTCAGGATTGTCTTTGAAGTGAATATTTCTCTGAGCCTTCAGCAGAGGTTAAATAGCTACAGAAACACACTGCTACATGTGCTATACAGATTCCACTATGTAGATATTGCTTCCAGTACCATTCCAACACAGTTTCTGTACCAATAATAATTCTTACATAGCATGTCTCAGACACACATAATGCAGATACAGAAGCTTCCAGGTGGCCTATAGATGCATCAGTATCAAACAATAGTCAAACAACTGTTTGTTTATTTTATATTTTCCCTATTTTATTGTCATGTCAACCTTTCAGCGTCCACCTCAGAACTAAGAAAACAAGTCAGAAATCTAGTTCAATTTCCAAGTATATGATATATGCCATACAAGTAGGAACTATGCCTTCATGAACACAGAAAATAATATTTCTAGCCTACATAAATAAAAGTGAAGTAAATCTGCAGATATCTATAAGTGTACAATGCCAGTTCTGAAAGAGTAATTTTTCCTAAAATTAGAGGAAACCTTTTAAAAATTTGCTCTGGACTTATTTTTAGTAATAAGGCTATAGCAATTAAAATAAGCATATTCCTATGGGTTCTAATTATATACAGGATACTTTGTCCTAAAAGTTAATATCTTGAACAATCAGATAGAATACATTGATGAGCAAATCATATGACTCCCTTGGAACAGAGAAGGCGAAAAAAAATTTAATGACTACATAGTGAATTTCTACTGTTGAAATCTCTATATGGCTGTTATTGGATGGGTATAGTATAAGGTTTTGGGAATGGCCAGAGTTGTCTTTTATTTAAGGTCCTGTATATTTTGGATTACTCTTGTTACCTATCCTCATATCTTGAACTAACAAGCCAGAAGCATTTCAAGGATATATGGTATGGCTTAATTATTATTACAGTGAAAGAATGTAATGATTCTTAGAAATTACAGAGAGAATTTTTACAGAATTCATTTCATTTACAAAGGGCTATTTTGGGACAATTACTGTGGCAGAGGAAATTCATAGGCAGCTCTGCATGAAGAACATTATCAGGGAGGAAAAGTGGGCAGAGGGTGCTCAAGCTGCCTCAGAACTCTATCTCCCTGTGTCCATGTGAGACGACCTGCCTTGGGTTTACAGTCACAATTCATAGGAAGATATTTGAAGAAGCTTTGCTCTCTTTTCTAGTCTTCTGATAACAAAGCAGGACTATTTGTTGATTTTTTAATAAAAAGCTGAAAATGTGAAGAATCTGTGACTCAATTCTTACATGACAGCCCAACACCACTTAATGTAAGCATATCCATGAATAACAGTGGCAATCTGCTCTTTATTGCTTTCCGAAAATATGGAGCTTTGTTCCAAATCCCCAGTATATATCACCAATATCACAATTTCAATATATTAACTATTCTATTTAAAAGGTCTAAAAATTTATTGTGAATAGAACCAGCATTAGTCCCATCTGCCCAATGAGAAAGAAATGCATTTTACCTATCTTAAGGTCTTCACTCCATTTTCCATGATGCATTTAACGTGATTGTTATGACTTTGAGCATAATGTCTTTGTGGAAGGACAGGCTTTTTTCATAAACTGGTATTGCCTTCTTTTATTGATCCTTATTTGCTGTGAAAGGGATGAGGAATATCACTTTTTACCTAGGATATGATATGGGATATCATATGATCTTTAGGTATAAATCTGTTTTTATACACAAATATAGATATTGGGACAGATGCAATAACTGAGACACAGATGCTTAAAATAATATTCAAGAATTAGGAGAACATAAAATACTTAAGTCAACAGATTGCCTTAAAATGCATATTATATTGATTAACTTCATAGATATTTGAAAAGAAAAACTTTTGGATGCTCACTGCAGGATATTTGATAGAGATGTTTAACTCAGTGAGGTAATTCAGATCACACTGTATTAGTTAGCAATGATTTTCACTGAAGTCTGTATCCTTCTCTTAGACAGTTACTCAGGATACCTTTGCTGAATGTTAAGATTCTGAAATAAAGCTAATTATTCTGTCTAATGAGTGCTGCAAAAGCCAAACACAAACCTTCATGAAAGTCTCGTAAGTGTAGCTGGGGTTGTATATGTTTATTTAATTCTCCAAGGGCATTTTCTGCTATATATATATTTTTTAAGGGGCACAACATCTGGACAGAGGTAGAAGACAGACTTTCTGCTGCCCTGTCCTAACTGCTGTCGTCTAGCTGAGCCTGAAAACTCAGGTGAGGGCACAAATGGGGATTAATGAGCAAATGTGGATTAATGAGCTGTTTTCAGGAAAAGGAAATGCTCCAGGGAAGGTAAGTGACTTGGTAAGCAGAAGCACCATAGTGTAAGTACAAGCTGATGATGCCTGGAAATGGAAATAGAATGCAAACTTTCCAGACAATGTTAGAATTATAATATAAAAGCAAACCTTTCTTTGAAAGCCTTCAGGTACACAATATGGCAAAAACCACACCCCAAATCAGATTAGTACAATTTTATAAGATTGGGCAATTAGAATATCTAGCCAATATTTTTCAATAAGAGGAACAGTTGGTTAAATAATTTCTGCCCTGGTTTCTGGCCTATTGGAGCTCTGCACTCAATCTCTTGCCTTACCTTTATTATGTCTATGATTACATGGTGCAAAATAAAAAGTCCTTGGTGAACTAACAAGATTAAACTAAATTTTAAGAATGCACCAATATGTGTCTATTCACTGAGGCAAAAAAGCTGGAAAAGCACTAGAAGTTATGCATAGGCACTTAACAGTGTACACAGCTACAAATACATGAAGAATACATAAAAGCTAAAATCTTTAGGCTACTGAGACATTTTCAAAAAAGTGTAGAGAGTGGAGCAATTTTATCATGGATGGATCTAAAAACGAAGACATTTTACACTATAGCACACTGAGATTAAATTTTAAATACTGTTATTTTGCAATTCAATGAATATATGTAATGATACTTACTTTGAGGCATCTTCAGTTGGAGGGCTTTTGGTGTCAAAGTCTTTAATTAAACTTATTTTCTGGAGTCCTGAGAATATCTCAAAACTAAGAGTTCCTTAGGTTCATCATAAACAGAACCTTCTGAATGACCCTTCGAACAATTGAGTAAAGATTCATTTGAGTGTAATTCTAATCTGATGTTAATGCTGTAAAATTCTGATTATTTTTTATATAAACCAAAAGTTAAAGCAGACCTTTTTTTTGTAAATCTGTTTCAGATAAAAATTTTCTTCTCAGTGAATGATACTGGATTTGAATTTAGTTCCAATCTGTGCTAGTATAGTTGTAATGGCATAAATAAAATTTATTAAGAAGGAATTTAGTAACTACCTACTGTTCTGTACTCACCTGTCTTAGGGGGAAGCAAAATTACATTTCAGGAAAATGTGTGTATAACTTTGAACAGAAAAAATGCATGAAGTGTTTTTGTTTGTTCATAAAGAAATAGATTTAGATGGCCTGAAGTAGTATATTTGAAATTAGATCTGATTTCTAGAAATGTCATACAAAAGGCAACCCTGTATATCAAGACTATTTATGTGATAGATCTGAGTATGTTCACAAAAATTATGCAAGCAAGAAACTAAGGGCTATTTTTTTCATTTGTAATATAAAAAAGACCTAATATAAGTTTTGATGTAAAAGCTGTCAGCTAGTTAACTCTTTCAAAATGCTTTGCTAACAGCATAAATCTACAAAATAATAGCTGCCAGCTGTGCCTTTTTTTCTCGGATTATTGCATATATACCCCTCATGGGTCAACATATGAATGTGTCTTTTGAAAGTGCTCTTAGCAATGTCATTTGATCAAGCATTTATAATTCCTTTTGTGAGGTGTTGCCTGTTATAAGAATCCATGTTAATACATTCCACTGATTGGTGGAGTCTGGTAAAATATGACTTTCAGTATAGGCTCAGCTGTTTTGGGATTTTTCCTTCTAGCCATATGTTTACCTCACATAATTAAGAAAAGCAGAGGTAAAAATTACAGACATAATTTTGTATGAGTGGATGAAATAATGTCTTTAACCCAAAGTCAGTCTGGGAAAATGAGCTGCTTGACACCTAGTTAGAAGGAGTGATCAAACAGTGCAGGAAAGGTAATATTTGTTCAGATGCAAATGACATTTGCTTCTCTAAATTTCTATTAATCAATGTGGTCATAAGGATGTATTCTTCAAATACATCTCCAAATTCCTTGCTGAATAACTGTTCATGTATAATTGTGCCAATGTTCAATGACATCTTGGAGTTATATGGAGATTTTGCAAGTGCCAAAGGCTTTCTGGGAGACAACAAATGTATGGGGAAAAAGTAGCCTCTGTTTAGTGAAGAAGAAGTAATTGGAAAAATAAGATTTTTAAAGAACATTGTAAGGTGTAGAATAAATTAGAAAATAGCAAAATATTCAAAGATTGAAATGACAAAATTGAAAAGCATAATCCAAAGCAAAAATGGCGAAATAGTCAGCTTTTTGTAGATCTCTGCAGAATTTGTGTATATTCTGTGAAGATCTCTCTTCTTAGCGTCTAACAAAACAGTAAATTATATTTGTGTGAAGTAAATTATAACAGTCTATTTTCATTTGCTGATGTAATTAATGGGAAATTCATGTCCACTTCCTTGCCTATGGCCCCACTATTAGTGATTTTCATTTCTTACAGAGAAAGAAAGAAAAATTAAAAATTTTTCTTCCTAAATCTTCCAACTGAGTAGTATACATATTTCACTAATAAATGTAATAATTTATTTATTTATACATCTATTATTAATCTTTAAGTATATCTTCTTTGACAGGGTCACACCTCATCCATAAAATCCAAATTGTTACTACATTGGAAATGCATATGTCTGTACTGTTATAGTTGTAGCAACAAAAGGGAATAATTGTAATGGAAGTTTCAGTACTCAGCCTGTGTTTGGCTCTTTGTTCCTTGATATTTCCTGATCTACTTTTGCCCCTTGCCTTCCTTATTTGATATCTTCCTTAAGGGATATCTAACTCCAGCAATTCTTTTGCTTACTCTCATTCAACACACTATGCAAAACTCATTCTTTTGTTTGTTATTGGTTCAGTAAGAAAAATCACCTTTGAGTGACCTTTGGACAGTCACAGTAGAATTGCCATAGAGATTTCATTGAATAAGGATACTCCAATCCCTAAAAGATGTGAAAATTCCATACCCTGAAACTCACCTACACCTTAATTCTGCAGAGGCCAACATATTATTAATGTTTGGGTTTTCTTCAAATTTTTTTTTGTGACAGAAGGAAGCTGTGAACTGGGATCAAAATGATCACTACCTTGGGCATCTTTCCTGTTACGCCTGCCTTCAGAATTCACCACTTCTTTCTGTTCATGGTGGGGCTTGTGTGCTCTCAGCTAAAAAGAAACATGAAGATTTAAAAGATACAGAAATAAGTCTGAGACCTGGAGAGTTCATGCATGCACAATGTGTGTAAATCTACAACAGTATCCACTATTGCTGCTTCTGAAGAACAAGAGTTACTTCAGTAAGATGGATTTTTTTTTATCCTATTATCAGCAACAATTCCTTCTAATCATAGCAGTCTGTGTATGTTTTATTTTTTAATATTTTTTATGTATTTATGTGCTTTTAAGACATTTTACAAAAGTAGATTTGCAAAGTTCTCACTATTTCTTTCCCAAACCCCAATTTGTTATTGCAAACTTACCTCAGTTTGATTTTCTAGTGTGATTTATTTATTGGTTTTGTGTCCATGACATCTATAATTTACAGTCATTCTGCAGGCTGGCAGATCTCATGGCAATATTACATCGAAGTCAGTCTGAATTAATTCATTAGTTAAAGAATCTATAGTAATTTGATTTCTTTTCAACAGTTGTCAGTGATAGTGTCTGCTGCCAGCTAATCTTGATTATTTAAAACAACAATAAAAACAAAACCTAATGGCTAGTTGAGTAGAATTGTATTGCTTAAGGCTTGCAGCTGATCTTACAGCTAACAATATGCGTGTGTTGCAATTAGTTCTGATAGATGTTCAGATTGCATTTCTGTGATATGGGAGGATAAAAAAGAAACAGAAATTTGACTTCATGGGCTATTACTTATTATTCAGGCAATGACAATCGTTCCTTTAAATTAAGTAGTTAGGTTCTGCATTGGGATGTATACAATATGATCTTTGATTATATATGGACAAATCAAACATGCTGAAACCTCAAGACGGTAACATCAGGAGCAAATCCCAAGACATCTAGGAAAAGGATGGTTTTTATTTAGCAAAATAAACTATTCAAATCCCAAAGCGAATTCTTTGAATATTTTTAGTGTTTAAGATTCTGATTAGCCTTACATTTTCCTTTGCCAACTAGTATTTTTCTTTGTTTCAGAAAAGCCTGTTCTTTTTCTCTCCCTTTGTGACATTGTTTTCTCCAATCAAAGAGTTCAGATGTTTAATTATTCAAGGACATTTTCTCCAGATAGATATGGAATTGAAAGTTTTCTGCAATAATATACATGCAGAGCTGACTTCTGCTCATGATAAATTAGTGTAATTTTGAAATGTCTTAATAAGAATAAATTATATTCAAATAGGAAGCAGTAGAATTTGTAGAGTATTACTCCCTTTCCCACTAACTATAAACTCCAAAACAAACAAAAAGCATGAATAACTTTACTAGGAGAGATTTTTTTTATCCAACAACAATTTTCATGCGGCACAAATACTACATTTTAGTTGTTTGTACAATTACGGGGTGTCTGCTAGCATTATGTTGGATGCAGACATCCTTATCCACAGCTTCCTTTTTCTAATGAAAAGTCCTGGCAACTGAACTGTCTCATCTGTATTTCCTATGATTATGCAAACTGCCATAACATAAAATAAAACAAAAAAATGCCAGTGAACCAAAAGATTTTATATGAAAAAATACTTAAGTCTAGCTCTAAGATGAAGAATATTCAATTCAAATTTTATCACCATTTATAGAATAGATTTTGCTTTTAAAACATTCATGCTGCGCCATCTGTTTTTTTTCTGCATGGTATGCAGATGGCACAGAGGTTTCAGATAGTTGACAAACCAGCTCCTGCACACTCTGTGTTGAAACCTTCTGAAGTGTAACAACTGAGGATCCATTTTGCTTAATCAGACTCTCAAGGTAAATTGTAGGATTTATTATTCTACTAATCTATATTTTATGTTTTTCTTATTTCTATTTGTCTGTGCTGAATTCAGAAATTATTCTGAAGTTAATTCTAAAATTTACTTCATTTTTAGGGATAGGTTCATAATCATATAATTTGGCATATATGAAAATTACAAGCTGAATGATGTGCTTTGGCTAATATTTCCAGATTTTACTGCCTAAGTCATTTCACCTGCATTTGAGGACTCCATGCGTTTTTCTAACACAGAGGGAAGGACCGCCTGATTTTATGTTTGGGTTCAAACTTTTTATCTTGAAATAATAAACCAAGAATAATATAAAATAAACAAACAAAAAAATGTCATGTTAGTGGCCATAGTGAGTCGCCCCCCTTTTACTGAGGTGTGGAACAGAGTTACCAAAAGAATCTCTTATCTTATAATATTTCACATGTCTTTCAGGGGCAGATACATTTGAGTAAAGTTTTCTTCATTTAGAGTTGATATAAAGTAAAATTAGAGTGTTGTGAAGATTAATTTATCTCTGTAAGCAGTACCAGTCTACTCATAACAGGATGAGTACTTTTAATTCACCATAGTGAGATAAATTTCTACATATGCTATCTTTTTATATTACTGCAAATCTGGATCTTATATCAATTTTTCCCCCCCTAGATTACCATTTATGTTATAAAACATATATGCACTTCTATATGCATACATGTCCATGCCTCCCTGTCCTCAAATTACCCATATATTTAGTTTTGATGACAATATTCTCTTTGTATAAATTATCTACTGGGATGGTGTAAGAATGGCATGGTTTAGATCTGGGAAATATGTCTATTTACCACAAGAAAAACAAATATGTGATAAAGTAGTAAAAAATCAAAAGTTTCCATGCCCAATTTCCAGTAACTGATTACTAAATAATATTGTTTACCTATGGTGTTTGCTTCCAGCGGGTGACCAACGTACTTCCAACAACCCGAGCAGATGCAGGTATGTAATGTTAAAAATACTCCTCCTGAGCAAACATTTCTTTTCCTGTTGGAATAACAGACCACACGGCTTGGCTTACAAGACTGACTCAGACAGAAACAGCTGCAGTAGGTCTTCATGTATTAGATACATATTTTGACTCTTGTCATAGCAAGATTTTGGTATCTGAAATCTTGCTATGACATTCAGAAATGTATCATAAATTAATTCAAGTGTATAATTGGACAGGTCTCTTTTGGCCTCATTTTTCTTCTCTTCATTCAAACTAATTTTATTCTATTTGTTCTCCACCATCATGTTTTGTTTTTTCCTTTTTTTATCCCAGGACTTAAAATCAGATGCCAAACTTGACAGAGGAAAGATAAAAATGAAACATATTATTACACTGGATTTCAAAAAAGAAGTGAAAATATGAAGAATGATTGCATAAAATTTATTTTGCTTGCACTAATAATGTCAACTGAGCAGGATAAACACAGCTTCCAAGCTATTTGAAAGAAGAAAATTAATTATTATAGTGTGCCAAGAGAATGCATGATGTTACTAGTCCTTGGTTTTTTCCCAATTACAGAATACTTAGGTTCTGGAAGAATAAAAGTTAAGTGTGCTTGTATTGGCATGTAGGGAACATAAGGTAAATAATGTGCAGATAGCAATAGAAAATTGTGAAGACCAAATATTATCACTGTGTGCACCATCACCAATGATTATTTCTCTGGAGGACAGTCTGACTCAATGGCAGGAGGACAACATATGATTATCTCACTTTCCCTCCCCCTTTGAAAACAAGGGATTAATTCTGAAATTTTAAATTTGGGCTTACTACAATTGATACATTTTAGAATGTATTTTAGAATGCTAATGTTGGTTAGATTTAGAGAGCTCAGTATCTATCTTGATCACTATAGATATATCTGCATTTCACGTGCTTGAAACCTCATAACTACTTCTTTTAGTAGTACCAGTTGCTGCCTTTTTCCCAACCTGGAAATGAAACTCTAGAAAATTTTAGTAAGAAGGCAATATAAAAGAGGATCTTTAAAGAAAGCCTTCAGGGGCAGTTATGGAAAGGTGTCCACAAAAGCCCACCTCTACCATGATGAATACACATTTATAGGTATTAGGAAATTAGGATAATTGATAAAGAGCACCAATTAGGAGCACAAGTGGTGATGCAATTCCCCCCCTGGTCAAGCCCCTTCTCTGGAGCCCCCCCCTCAGCACTAGCTGTACTTTGTCCATGAAATGTATCTCAAAGAGTTGTTCTCAACCTTGGTTCCCAGAAAGAACACCAGGGCCTTGTACCTCCCAGGGTTTGGAGCTTTGGAATTTTTGTCTTTCTTTCTAGGGAAAGGCCATGGAAAAACACTGGGAAAACTAGCCACTTATACAATAAGCTACATAACTACAAATATATGTGTGAAGAATACAGAAAACATAAAAAAGGGAAAAAAATTGGCAAAATCCAAACCAGTATCACAGTCATTTCCTATCTGTAAAGACTGGTAATGCTCCTTACTTTGGGCTGGTAAAATACTGTTAGTTAGAGCCATCTTTATAATTTAGTTCAATTTTTTATGCCAAAATAACTTTTCCTCTCCCATAACCAATGTTACCATAACCAATATTACCAATTTGAAACTGTAGCAGTTCCAGTGTATGATTATGTTCTTCAGAATAATCCTGATAATGTCAGTGTTTATCTTTTCAAGTTGTTTTTGTTTGTTTCTTTGTTTTCCTTTCTTGCATGTAATCTAAAACTGTAGCTTGGAGTTCTGTGTATGACAGAAAGAAAACTTCTACTCAGTTCAATATTCTCTCTTGTGTGATTTGCAATCCTCCATAACTAATCAATAATGTTATCACAACACATTTTCCTTAAGTCTCTCAAAGATAAGAACAAAGTAAAGTTTTGGGAAGTTTTGCTTTTTTTATCCGAGAGAAGATTTGAGGTATTTAAAATACTAAATAAACTGTTACTTATGTGCAATTTTGGTCCATTGCTTTTAAGAAGTTTTTTTTTTTTTTGTGCAGCATTTTATGTGTTCCTTCATACTCTTATGGTTCTGTAAAGATACTAATTAGCTGAAATATATCTAGCTGTAAATCTCTTGCCATGTTTGGGGTGGGGAGAAAAGCCAATGAAAAGCATACTGTCTCAATGGACTAGCAGTTTGACTATTAAATCTATTGACTCACATAATTGTACTGCTATGAAGAGACTCCATTATCCCAAATTTCCATGGAGATATTGACCTGATTGTCATCTTGAACAGCAATTGCAACTCCTACATCAGAGTAACAAAATTTTAGTAGTACGCTGTTTAAATGAGGAAAGGGGAAATAAAGCTTTCATGACAGAGAAGATTAAAATGTCCTACTATGCAGCTAGAATTGTATATGTGCAACCTGATATAAATGCATAATATGGAACAGAAATTAGTACCTAGTATAAGTGTTTGAAATTTTGAGATCTCCTCTGACCTACATGTAGCTCAATAAAGTATTGTGTGCAGAGCAATTATCATGTCAGAGTCATTAAATCTTCAAATGAAGGCTTTTGCTTCTTTGAACAGAAGAATGAAATCTTTCAAATGATGAATTCATAAAGTGACAGTCACCTCCACGCATCTTTCTTTGGAAGGTATCTTTTTTTTTGAGGAAAGTGAAGCTTATAAATTATATGGATGTCCTGGGGTGACTTTATGATGGTATCCCTCCCAGATTTGTCCCAAACCAGAGCAATGGATTTAAAGGAAGACAAGGCCTTATGGTGATCTTTTGGTGGTTTTCCTGTACCTGAAGAAAGCCTGCAAGAAAGATGAGGGGAGATTATTTACAAGGACATGTAGTGACAAAGGGGAATGGCTTCACACTGAAAGAGAGTAGGATTAGATTAGATATTGGAATACAATTCTTTACTGTGAGGGTGGTGAGGCACTGGAATAGTTTGTCCAGAGAAGCTGTGGATGGCCCATGCCTGGGAGTGTTTAAGGATAGGTTGGATGGGGGTTTGACCAACCTTGTCTAATGGAAGTTCCCTGCTAGTGCCAAGGAGGTTGGAACTAGATGAATATTAAGGTCCCTTGCAATCCCAGCCATTCTACGATTTTATGATTCTATGAAAAGAAATGTAAACATACCAAAACAATAATTGAATCAGAAAAAAATGTGATGAACAGTTGAAGATAGGTAGTATTGAACATATAATGCTATGAAAAGCTGGTTAAGGATGTTTTAAATGAATGATTGGTGTACTGAGGTCCCAGAAGTAGAATGTGGACAACATTATGATACGATTTTTAAAAGAGTGTATGACAAGATCTTCACATTGATTTAAACAGTGTGTGAATTTCCTCTCTACATTTCATCCTCTGAGACTTCATCTCCTGTGGAAGACTAACACCTTCTCACCAGTAATAACAGCTGCTTTCTTACATTCTGCATTTTGATTTTCTGTCATTTTCTCCCACCGCTTTCTTTTTCTTCCAGTTTCATAGCCTTTGGACTGCCAATATTGCTGAATAAGAAAAAATAATTGCTTTAATATCTGACAGTTTCACTTTAGGCAAATGCAGCAGAATTTGAATAGGAGAAAACCAATGGTGTTATCTATAACAAAAAGCTTTTCTGAAATCTCTAATCCCCTTATGAAAGTTACTATGTTCTTGAATCTTCAATTCTGGTATGCTTGTTAAGTCTATGATTATGGAAATATATCCATGAAAAATTCACTTAAGAATTGTCTAGGGATGAAATATATCTACTGCATTAAATAGTCTGCATCATATTGAAATAATTACAGGACTACCTAATGACCTAATTTTAGCTGAACTTTTTTCCAATCTGATTATAACTTACACAGAAATTTGACCAGTTTGCAGAGACTATGTATTATACTACATGAATGAAGTTATGTAATGAATCTTAAATTTTACATATCTTATCCCTACTGTCAGCTTTCCTTGTATTTCTGTTCTTCACAGTGTTTTGATCACAAGTCAGCAAATTTGATCAAGAAGTTTATATGGAATTTAGAACCACAACGCTTAAGAAAACCTGAAACAGAATGTCTATCCAGAGGTAAAATCTACTTGCATGTGTGTCTATGGAATCCTGTCATTGATTTAGGCACGCAGCTTTCCCCAGAGAAGCTGATTTGTGCACTTGACTACTTTATACCTCAAATACTTCATTTTAGAAAGGTTCCCCATAAAACTTGTCTAGCTTTCCTTCAAAAAAGTGAAACCACCCAAACAAAGAAAAAAAACAACTAACCCAACAAAACCCTCCCACTTTCAAAAACCCCACTTCTAAACCAGAAAGAAGACACTGAACACAGTACACAGTGATGATGAAAGTGTAAAGATGAGGTGTTGCATCTGAATTGAAAGATGCAGGCTTCACATTTTGTTTTGAAGATAGACGAGGTTAAGGCAGCTCTTTGGGCTGGGTTCTGAATTTTTAGCCTAATTCTCATGAGAACTCTATTTTCCCCAGATGACTGAAAATGCTTGCCCTTACCTTTTGGTTTTCAATGGAGCAAAGAAATTTCAGAAGAGGGAGCAAGGATCTTACAAACAGTCAAGATTCAAAGCATGTAGTGCTTTGAAAATCAATACAGCAACCTTGAACACGGGATCTTTGTGCGAAGAGCTAGTGCTAACAGTTCAGTAGGGAAGAGAAAATTATATATAACAATTTCTAAACCAGACATACCCTACATTTTTTTATATAACATGCTATTTGGATAACCTGCACAAAAAATGCTCTCAAACAAATAGATAAGAAGCATGAGAAAAGCACAGAAACATGACAGTTGTCATGAGGAAAAGGAGGAAATTGAACATGATGAAAAGCTGGGATGAGGCTCCTTTACTACACATGTGTAATACTGCTCCTTGATCAGAGAGCTAAAATAGTAAAAGATAAGATAAACCCACATTTAAAATAGCATATTGAAACCAGAAGAAAGCAGCCTTTCCTTCACCTTGTCATTCTTGCTTCCTGTGCAAATGAAACACAGACATTTTGATCATTGTTGCACTATGCAAAAAGACAGGGACTTACCATGCAAACCACATATCAATTTAGAGTTCTTTTCCTCTGTGTTTCGTATAGAAATGTGATCATTTACATAAGCAGCTGCTGCGTGATTACATGTGTGATAAAATTCGCGGCTTTGTGCATAGCAGGCAAATACATAAACCATACCATTGCATCTGCTACCTGCTACCATAAAAATTGAGACAAAAAGGGATGCCTGTGTTCCTACTGCCAATTCATATTCCTCCCATTGATCAAATGAGAACAACTCAATAGAACAGTGGAAGGAAGAATTTCTAATTTCTTCTTTATATTACAGCACTGATTGCTCTCCTGTACTACTATTCTTTTTCTTTTGGAAAGCAGCAATTTTTTACTAAAAAAATTGAAATAATTTAGTATATCATTGTTTTCCTATGATTCTCAAAAATCAAATGTGTTAATCTCTGAAAGTAGATTCTTCTGTACTTTATTATCTGGACTTCGACAGAATCTATTAGAGATGAATTTTCATTTTCATCATTGGTAGTGTATATATGGCAAACACAATGGAGAAAAATAATTTAAAATTAGCCTCTGTATCTGACAGCGAGAAATGGCATTAGAAACCATAAATTTTCTAGTGTTTTCAAAATGCCAGTATTTTACACTAATTGTTAATTCTTTACAATCTCTCTTGTAACTCATTCTAGGACATGAGTTTGGTATTTAATCACAAACTGAACAGAAAGCTGTAATATAGCACAACATATACATTTTAAAACTACTCAATGATGCAGTAACAGATGAGTTATACATTAATAGTCACAAGGATGTATCGCCTTATGAAAATTAAATTTTCATAAGGAGAAGTTGCTGGTTTTTTAATGCTTAATAAATTTAATTAATTTAAGTGTGATATTTTTATTATTTTTTTCACAACATTTTAATTTATTAGTATTTATTAGAGCAGGATGGTAGCTTGATTTAAGTATTTTATGTTAGAACATTTTGAAGAGGTGTAAATTAATGTTATAGATGAAATTTTAAAATTTGGACAAGTTTTTTAAACGTTTGAAATATTTTTTTGTCCAGCTGAATGCAGAAAAAAAAATAAAGTGGTGTCAACATAGTGTAAGCACAATTTAGCAACATTATTCTCCTACTAATCCAAAACACAACACCGTACCAGCTGCTTGGAAGCAAAATAACTATCCCAGTTGAAAACAGAACAGTATCCATCCTGTAGCAGCATGTGGCTACAGTGACAATCATGTCCAGGGAGGCCACAACCCAGCAGGGAAAACAGACCAGACAAATCTTTTTGTTGTTTAGCACAGGAGTCCATTTTATTTTCCCCCCACCCTGTGCCAGGAGGAGGAGGAGGCAGAGGCCCAGGAGCCCAAGCAAAACCCAGGGAACCAGAGAGCAGAGAGAGGACACAGACCCGGGGCCGTGGGGTTTTATCAGCTCCCATGTCCCATGGGAAGTGTCTTAAAATCAGATTATAACCTCCTCAGAATGGGAAGGTTAAACACCATCCCTTATTCTATACCATTTACATCATGCCTACACCCCATTCCTTCTCTACATCCCAGTTAATGATCATCACCTTTCCAATATTTTCAAATATACATGCAATATTGTTCCCTTAGTCTATGTGCTATTCTGCTAAAGTCTGTCCACTTCATTCAGTCCATGACTTTGGGCTTCATGAGATATAAAATTTCAGGGCAGAAAAGATGGCCTGTGATGTTGGATTGTTGCAAGCTGAAGTCATTTCTGATACCATCACTGTTGCACTTGTCCAGCTCCATCACAATTTATTCTTCATTAATCTAGGTTATTTTTACTGTAATACTTTTCATATAATATATAGTCACGATGGAAGTAATGATACACAATGCTATATAGCAATTAACAATGTAAAGCTTAATTAATTGTCTCTTCTTACTCAGAATCAGTCCCTAGATGTACACACTGGACTCCTACACTATTCACCAAGTGCACCCAGGTCCTTGAGCAAAAGCGATCCCACAGAAGGACTCGCCTTTGTCTGAGGCAGGAATAACCCAGCCTGTTTTCCCCAGCCTGTATTTTAGTATGTATTAGAGGAACTCTGTCCCTCTCAGTTTTGATTGGGTGGGGCCAGCTGAACTGGGAGATTCTCTAGTGCTGACTAGATTTTAATATTTCTCAGATATATTCTGGGAGAAAGAGAGCACTCTATTTCTTCATGTCCATAAGCTAAGTCTGCCATGTAGAAGGCGGTTGTCTCAGGAGTAGGGTGATGCAATTACCAATGTGAGGCAAGCTGACAACATTCAGACATTTTACATTGGCATGTCCTTTTCGTAGTCTGCATTAAATAATTTTTTTAAAACATTTTACATGAAAGCTTCTATGGAGAAAAGAGAATTAGATAAAGGAGGAGACTAGAATGGTTGAGAGGTATTGAAGACAGTTGTAAGATGACAGGTGGCTGCAAAACAAGAAAAGAGGTTTGGGGACACCCATCTGATCAGCTGGAGAAGAGGAGGATGTAAGAACATGAGTGCAACAATGGAAACATTCCAGAGACAGAGAGATGAAGGACCAGGAACTAGGATTTGTCAGAAAGGTTCTGCTGAACATGTTCCTTCCTCCTGGAAACCGAGCAAGGAGGGATTTTCTTCTGCTGTGGGAAGGGGAAGATTAATGTTCATGCTTTATCCAGTACTGGGAATTGTAGAAGTTCAGGCAGTATTCCATTGTTATGTGGTGCAATTATCTGAGCTCATTGCCTCTCCAATGCCAGAATGTTTTGGCTGTATGAGACGTTTTTTCTGGCCCTCATGTGAGCCACCATCTAGGAAAACTTTTCTGTTTTAAGTTAACAATAACCACACTAGAGATGCATACCTGAGTGCTGACAAAATGTTAGCCTTGCATTATATGGATTAAGTAGGCAAATGAAGATCCTTTGCCCTTGCAACAAGTATTGCATAACAAGGAGAAGAAAAGCTGAAAAGACAAAATATATTGATCATGTAATCATTAATGACCATATTAAGTTTTTCATGCAAGGCAGTTAATACATCTCATAATGACATGAGGCAATTTTACTAACACTTAGAGATATTCTAAATTCTGGTATTTCTTTTCTGTGAAAAGTAAATGAAGATCATATACAGAAAAAAAACTGTTTCTCCAATGAAAGGAAGGTAATACAGATGGCAGATAGCAGTTAAAAGGTCAGGTTGAAAGCTCATAAAACAACACAGGGTCACATTGCAAGAGAACATGTGAGAAGACATAGAGAAGGAAGCTGAAATCGGAAACAAGAGAGTAATAAGAAACAAAACATTATTTAATGGAAAACAAAGGGAACATCCAAACAGATTTGCAGTGTAAAGAACAGTGAATGAAAGCACATTGTTATTGGAAAATTATTGGAGTAATGAAAAAACAGAGAAGCAAAATAAATATGTGATAGGCAGTACAGCAGTATTGCTGAGGCTCGTAACTGAATGGATTTCAGAACATCTGTTTATTGTTAATGGATTTGCCTTAACATTTTCTTACAGGACAAGTGGAGAAGCTAATTACCCACATGCAGAAGGAGTCATCTGAGGTGTAATTGTGGAGTACCTGCCTCATTAATACATGGAAACCCAAGATAAATGATGCACATTGAATTAAGAACACAGTATAGAGTCAGATCATGGCAGCAAGCAGAATATGCTGGCAGACCAGAGCCAGTGAAGGAAAAGGTGGATTTGATACCCACTGTTGCACCAGCTGTTGAAACTGGAGCCTTTCTGCAGGCAGTAAGAGTGCAAACAAAGAAGTTACAGAGTGCTGTGGTCCCTTCCACAGCCCCTACACCCTCACCATTTCTGCTGTCTAATATTTAGTTCAAATACCTTAAATTTAGTGCATTTTGAACCAAAACACAACAAAACTAAATGTCTCAACTTAGTCTTATTACTTTCAGTTGATATGTATTCTCACAGTATTTGGAAGCAAAAAACTTTGTCTGTCTGATATTCAGACTTTGAGTTTTGGTCCACAGCTACATCACAAATATAGTAAATAACATTAATAAATGAAAAAAATATGGAAAAATTGCATGTTATTTAAAAACAGTCAATGTTTTGTGTAAACTATGTATATGTAAACAATGCCAACATTATCAGTTGTATCCTTACTTCAAATATAACCTTTAATACACAGGGGTTTTTTAAGCATTCTGAGAATAAGAGTCTGAAACAAAGTAGGTGTCTATTTCCACATCTCTTTAGTTTTCCAAAGTTTTATAATGTAGTATTTTATTTTACAGCTAATTATGAGTAAATGTATTTCAGGTTTAGTAATAAGGAATTTTTTTTGAGAGCATTCTGAGCTTAAAAGAACCAAAATAAGAAATATCCTGCTGTTTCTGTATTTTGCAGGGATTTATTTCTGTATTCAGAGGACTTTCATTTCTGATAGCTATTAGAAGGTGATACATATGCCAAACACATTGTATTCATATTCTTGGGAGTTAATGAGAGGCATTATGTAACAATGTGACATACTGCCATGATTTAAAATTTTGGGGTATTTTTTCATTGCATAAACTGCTAATTTCTAGGCAAACAGCTGCATTCTGAATTATTTAGAACACTTGTTCTTTAGCTAATTGACAGTTAATTGATGCTTTGAGAGACCATCAGCTAAACAGTATGCAAATAGATTCAGACCTTGCTTCTCATGGAGACAAGAGACAGCTTATGACCTACTTCCACCAGGGCAGCTACTCTCTTCTCTTGTCAGAAATATGCTGGAGAAGTTACTGCATGTAGAGCTACCTCCCTAAAATATTCTCCCTTCTACTAGGAATTGCAGTTCTCCTTCCAGAGATGGTGTCTTTCTTTGAAGAAATTACTGAAGCAATCAGAGAGGAGCACATCTATTTATAAAATGCCTTGCTTTACTTAGTATTGTTTTATCTCTCTCCCTTCAAATCTCATATATATATAGAGTTATGTCTTCGGACCAAATGATACAGTACACAAGAACAGCAGCTTGCAGAACTTTATGTTGAACTTGTGGAAAAAGTAATTAATTTTATACTTCTAACACATAACCTTTTTTCCCCTTGTTTACTCCTGAATATATATTTTTTAGTTGGAAATCCTCACCCATCTTGAAATACCTCCTTCCCTCTCATAGAGCTATAATTGTTGTTTTCTCTGTTTCAATACTGGTTTTCACTACAGTGCCCATCTGACTTCCAGACTTTATTCCCTTGAGATGTTACACTGCTGGTTTCCTTAGTCACTCACTGCTAAGGTGTTGCACAGGACAGCAAGGTTTATTGACCTGAAACAGAAAAAGTAGAATCAGAGACTTATAACTCAAAGATAAAATAAAATGCACTTAACTTCATGGAGTACAAAGGAGCTACAGTAGTTATGTAGAATTTTTGTAGCCTTGAAGATTTGGTCTGAATGGGCCAGGAGTGTGAATGTTTTCCTCTAGATGGCAGGTTTTGGCAAGATTTGTTTTAGACATATAAGTAAATAAAAGGTCTTTCAGGACATATTACATAGTTTAATCTTTAACTATTTTACTAAATTTTTCCCAGGTGTGTATGGGTGCATGAATGTGTATACCCCAGTGTCCATGTTTAGTCATGAAAATAAGGTAGTAATTAAATAATTTGTAGACAAAGATCTTAAAAGCCTATGCTAAAACTTTATTTTATGAAACCTATCAAGAACATCTTTCTTTGAAATTTGTGTACAACTTAGAGGAAAAGTCAGAGGAAAACTTAGTTTTCTATCACTTTCTGAAACTGTTTAGCTGTTTATTAACTTTTGAAAGCTAGTTAAGTCATATATCACAATCTCCAAATGAATCACTTTTTTGCGATTGCATTTGAGAGAATGACAGAGTGAAACAGGGTGAACCAACTGCTTCGGAGCCTTCAGTTATTTCTTCTCAATTCACATATATTTGACATAAAATATTCTAACTTTTAGGGGTTTGTCTAATCTAAACATATATTTGCATATAATGGGGAAAAGGGTACCTAATTTCTTAAGCAATGTTAATGTTCTTTTTTAATAAAATGAAAATGTAATATATTTACTCCTTGGCTTGCCACTTTTCTTGTGCATAACTATGTTTGTCTGAATAAAGGTATGTATGTGTGAGGAAAAGACAATAAGTGAGGCAAAGCTTGGGATACAGAACAACTGTTGTTTTGGTTTTTCAGTTTTTTGTTTGTTTTTGTTTGTTTGGTTGGTTTGGATTTTTTCCTGAAAGGATACTAAAACCTGACATTGAAATTTATCTTTTTGTGAGACTTCTGTGACATTATCTTCATAGATTATTTGTGAATGTGAAATGACACTGATAATTTAAATAATATATTGCCAGCATTTCAAAATCAGTATTTGGCAATATTCATTCCACACATAGTAATGAAAATTCAATCATATAGTTTGCAATGCTCTTTGGATTAGACATATTATTCACATCAGTTTTTTAACCAGGGCAGCCAGGGAACATATTTTCTAGAATCTCTTCAGCTACAGAAATGCATCGTGACTGAAATGTTGTTGGAATGGATATTGATTGCTACACTTGCCACCATTTCAAGCAGTAATATCCCATGCAAACGCCTTTGTAATTGTGTGTCCGAAGTGTAATTTTCCATTCACTGCCAATAACCAAACCCACAATTCCTGTAAGCGCTAAACTCTGGATCTTTGTGATGGTACAGGAAGCTATTGATGTTGTTCACAGGCTCCCCAAGAATAACTGCGAGGAGTATAAAGAATATGTTTTGAAATATTGACAGCATTTTGTGGAAAATTATTGTATTCAAGAAGAATTACAGACCACTTTTTAGAGGGCAGACAAAAAGAAACGCTAAAATGCTCAGAGAAAATACTTAACAGCTTTCAGGGAACGAAACATTTACATAATATCTTTACATCATTCAGTGCTCAGTTTTTGTGTTTCCTCCACAGGTGAAACTGCCTTTTCTCAAAGTTAGTTTTTAGTAAAGTGTTCTCTGGTTTTTCCAGCATTTTCTCTAAACCCGGGTTCCATAAGTACAATTACCAAAAAGCATATTGTCAAAACTGGGGTGGAAAGTAAAATATCTGTTCCTAACAGTTCCTTGTTTGGTCCCTCTAAAATGTTATGAAAATTAACAAGTTGTAAAAACAAAATTAAATGCTTCTGGATTCTTTTCCAATAAAATTGTCTTCTCAGGTAAGATTTCTATGTGTGATGGTAATATCTGAATGGGGGAAAAAATAATGGAACTGTAAATAACATAATATCTGTAATTTTCTCCAGCAAGAGTTCTCTTTAAAGACTGCTTTTATATGCTGTCCTGCATCATAAGATATGTACTTTGGCTTATACAAACAAGCACTAACCTAAAAAAAAAAAAAAAAAAAAGAGAAAAAGAAGAGGATTTATGTCTATTGTTTACTGGTGTGAAACATGTGCAACCTCCCTGTCACTGCAACCACGTCTTTGATCTCTTTTCTGTCAGAATAATTTTCTGACCCTGAGGGTAAATCAAGGTGTTTTTTGGAATACCTAGGTGTATACACCAAGAAACACTCAAATGTTCAACAAGATATCCCTGCTACTGGTATAGGGTAAATGTTCAGCATAGATATCCCTCTATACTGGGTTTGTGTACATAGTCTATTTTTACTTAAAAATACTATAAAGATTTCTTTGGGACATTTTGAACTACTAAACTCTGGTTTGAAAAGAGATATATTTATAAATTAAAAAAAAAATTAAACAATTAAATATTCACCACTGTCCTCTAAATAGCACAGTACTTCTGAATACTTGAAGGCATGGAGTAATTGCAGGTTTTGACAGCATCCACTTTGTAATTCTTTACTTCTATACCATCAAGGACCAATACTTTAGCCTGGTTTCATGATGACAATATTTTAGTGCTTCAAAAAAGGCATTACCTGTCCTCTGTCTATCACAAAAATATAAACCCTCATCCAAGAGATCTCTTCTCTTAACAATTTCTTACTTCTACCTGTTTGTCATATGCTATCTGTTGTAGCTTTTCACTTGACATTTGAGAAATTGCCACTCACTCTGAAGCAGAGTGATTGCTCCCCAGCAACCAGGGGTTTATTCAATTATTTTAAGGCATTATGTCTCAAGGTAACTAGATAAAAAAATTTCATGTGAAAGAACTCATGCATTGTACAGTATATATTGAGCAAATTGGTATATAAACATTATTTTTATTAAAATCATGGGGTTTTTTTCCTAAGAAAAGTGATCTAAAATGTTTTTATTGTGGACACATAGGAAAATGAGTCAATTCCAGAAGACTGCATGAGCAGAAATTGCATTAGCAAGTTCACATAAGTTGCTGCACTGCATGGAAACGAGTCAGGTGTCTAGGAGTAAGCAAGTCCATATGGAAACCAGTGTTAGCTGATAATGTGTACTAGGACTGTTTCTTTCAGTTTCTGCCTCAACTTCAGTTCTATTGCCTGTTTCACAGTGCTTTCAGGGACTTGGCCACTGAACAAGGAGAACTAGGAATTAGGGCACAGGAGGAGAGTGAGGAAAGCACATTCCGGAAGACAGTGAGCTTGGAATTAAGAAAGGCCTGTTGTATTGCAGCTCTGAAAGGAATGGCATGTTTGCCCATTATCACACAGATGGGTACTCAAAGTCTTCTAGAAATACCACTGTTGTCATTGCAAAAATACTCCAGTTTCCCAAAGCCTGCATAATTAAAAGATAAATGAACACGGGATTTTGTCATTGTTTTCGTAGCAATATTAATATGCTGGTGGTTTGAGTGATTACTTTGTGTAGTTTATTTTTAATAGAACAAAATTATGCTTTTGAGGACAAATACTGAGGACTCTTAAAACCCTTTTGCAACAGAAAAAGAATTGGTTGGTAAGTTCTTGTATAGGTATTTGTAAATAAATTAAAGACAAGATTTAGGCAAACACAGGAAAATATTCTGCCATTGTACTATTTCAGGTCAAACTATGATTTTAGTCCCATATAATTTTTCATATTATTGGATTACTACAACATCTGCCAAGCAGTCCAAGTATACAATGGTTATCTATCTTTTCTTGCATACATATAATGGTTGACTAGTTGAAATAGGGAAATAGGTTTGAACTCAAAGACAACAAGATATATATATATAAAAATATATATATATATTTATATACTGAACTATATATAGAGGTTTTTCTAAGAAAAAAAATGAGCCTAGAATTAAATTGAATTAATGCATTTCTCACCGGTAGACTTATGTAAAGTTCTGTCTGAGGTGCAGTTTAGTTGCTGGCATGAGCAGAAATGCAGAGTAGTTCTAAGCAATCCATGAAGGCAACTTTATCTGTTTGTATTTCTAGTGAATTTAGACAACTACAATGTAATTAGGGGTATTGGGATTTTTATAACCCATCCTAACACCTCTGTTTTTTGAGTAGATTATAAAGGAATCTTTAATGAGCATGAGTGTTTTCAGTCTAAATTTTGTTGTCTCGTCCCAAAGTTAGAACTTGAATATTGTCAGACAGTATCTGCATAGTATTATCTGCTACAAAAAATAATAGTAAGGTACTCTGTGGGAAGAGCACTGCTAACAGTGCTGAGATGTCCTGATTAATGCCTTTAAAGGCTGAAAAAGGGCATAGTCAATGGACTGTAACTTTTTTCTGGTTTTATAAATCTACACGTTCTCATCATATTTGGCATAATAATCAAACTAATAAAGTTTCTGCCTCTGAAGATGATTCTAGTTCATTGCACTGAAATGGCTGAATCCATAAGCTACCCACTGAAACTAAATCATTAAGTAGCAACTAGAATGAAATATGTTTATAAAGCTATTTTCAGGTATTATCTAATGGATGCATATCATCGTACCACATCATCTTATTTTCTTTGCAAATTGTTTTGAGGGGATATGTGCAGAGAGCACTTACAAAATTTAATGCAATTCAATGTAATGAAGAAATTTGCATTTGAAGCACAGTCACTTACAAATGTTATGGGACAAGCAGCATTCTATTAGAAGGCATTTCAAATGTTTCTGAACAGCAGCTGAGGAGGATATTTCCTGATGTGGTTCTATTACTACAGCACATTTTCTCTTCATCTGTAACTACTTTTTAAAAATAGAAAAGGCAAAACGGAAACTTCAGTTACCAGAAAATACAAAGGGCCTGAATTCATCTTTTGAGAGAAGTAATGAGCAGAAGGCTGCAGTTAGTCATCCACTAAAGCTTTACAGTGGAGAGACTCTGATAATTTGATTGCTCATTTTGAAATAGAAGTTCTCCCTGTCCCCAGAAGGTTTTTCTTTATATTGGCAGCTCTGATAGGTAGTTTGCTTCATGAAAAAGAGGAAATGAATAATGACTCACAAAATTTTCTCAGTCAAATTCTCTTTTACCATCCTCTTTCTGTTGCTCCTTCCACATTTTTGCTGGAAAAGGACCCAATACTCTTCCTTTATGATAGCTTAAAGAATCAGGATCTATATATGACCAGTTTATATAAATCTGTCATAAGTCATTCCAAGGCAATCAGAATGCCAGTGGAACTTCCATGTTGCCATTTGGTTTTAGTCTCCAATAGTCTATAATAATCTCTCTCTTTATGGCCCTGCACATGAGCATCTTTACTTCTGGTTTTATTTTTCTGATCCACCACAAGTTGATTTGTGACCCAGAGCCTTCTTCCAGTGGTGTATTGTGGCATTCTGCCACATTGCATCTCTAGAAAACTATTGACATGCTGCTAGTCTCAGAGAACTACTTCCACTAGTGTTTAGAAATACAGTAGAAAAATATACATTTTCTATAAGTCATTTAGGCACATGAGTCATCAAACCATCCTGTATCACTCAGAGAAAACATGGGCTTCTTTAATGAGGAGTTGAGCAGAGAGTGAGGCTATGGAATTAGATTAAATGTGCAGTGCTGTTTGTGGAAAAGGATTATTTCTCCTCTCTCATAACAGCCATCTATCTACAGCTGTCTCCTTATTGATGGTTTAGAAACTGAATGTAGAGATTTGTTTACCTTTTTCACTCTTTGGATGATAAACTGTCTTCTGTTGACTATCGTGAGTGACAGCTAAAATTTTAACTGCATCCCCATAAAATTTGTAAACAGAGAATACTTATTCCTTAAATCCTGCTTGATTCCTCCCTGTTTCTACAACTTACTTAATTAATATTGAAAGGCCAAAGAAGGGAATTACACTTCAGAAACTGAGGTTGTCCAGTATATTAAAGGATCAAGATATCACTCAGGATATAGAATGATCAGTCCAAAATGGTTTGGTGCTTCTGAATTTCATCACCTCAGGAGAATTATAAATCAAAGGTGTGTAGCTATAAATGTGCGGTATGGATGGGTATAGACTCCACAACAGTGTGCTTCATCAGCTTATTTGGCACTGTGGCTTAGGTGGAGTGACACTGCATAATTTGTGATGACTTTGTTCTGACATTTTCCCATCAAAAAGGATTGAGGGACCAAAGTCACAGAAATGTCATCGGTGATAAATTCAAGCTAGACTTTAATCTTCCTCACTTGAAGTAACATCAAAGAGGAATAACACAGCCTGCAAGATACTTTAGACAACTTATTAAAGAAAAAAAGATCCACAACTGACAGATTGAGTGAAAATTGCATTGATAATTTAAGGTGCATTTTCCTTCTGAGCATGTAAGGGCTTCACACATAAAAGCAAAAGTTAACCAGAATCTCAGAAAACATTCAAACCTCTGTAATTTTGCCGTGACTGTATCTGCTGTTTACCTAGCAGACTTAATGTTAAATGTTAAAAGGTTTTTGAAAAAGCAATCTATACAGCACCTAATTTTAATAATAAAAAACATAGTTATTATTGAGAATAATGCTGCTGATTGCATGTACTTGAGATCTAGATTATAAAATTATACATAAGACCTATTCACTTTTTCCAAGAAAACTTCTAAGGACCTAAAACAAAAGTGATGTTATCTTTGGTCCCTATCATAACCAATGGATAAAGACAGGCAGCTCAAAAAAATTAATCAATTCATAGCTCAATTCCATTGAATTTTTAATACAGTGTAATACTCGGATTTCAGCCTTCCCTTTCTATATTAAAAATCATCTTACTTTTAAAAAATAGGACTTATAATCTGTTATTCATCATGTTTTGATAAGTACCTGGACAAAGTTTGGATGGCTTTTTTTTTTTTTTAACCCCCTTCAGTCATCTGGCATATTCCTGCCTTGCTTATCTTGTTTCAACAACTATGATCTTAAATCCAACAGTGATTAATTTTCTGAATTTAACATCATAAGAATGCTGGTGATCAGATGGTGAAGAATTGGCACTAGGCATTGATGCAACACTATAAAACAATAACCTCTGTATTATTTCTTTTTTCAAAAGTTGATCTTTTCAAAACAAAATGAGAATTACAATATAGCTAGACCATGTTGTGTTCAAGAAGACTGTATTTGTTTATATATTGTATATGTCTTAGATTGAGATGTCTACAGTATATCAGGTTTGGGCTATGTGGTTTTGGTTGGTTTGGGGTTAATTTTGTGTGTGTGTGTGTAGTTTTAAAAATTATAATATCCAGTAGAAAATGATATGACATTGTTATATCTTTTTGCACACAAGTTATAAGAGGTCTGTACTTGGCCAATTCTAAACTAGACTCAATTTGAACTCATGACGTCATAACCCCATGCACTCTAAATCCCATTACTAAACTTGCAATCCATCTGTTTTTCTCCAATGTATGGGGTTTTATTCCACTGTACAAGTTCTTCTGCAAAATGACCTATATTTTATTGCAAAGAAATGGTTAGACCCAAGTTTTAATATTAATATTGCATTTTTATTTTACTACCACAGTTGCAATTATTTCATTTTTCAAAAGTCAGTCTCTGCCAGATTGTTTTTCAGTTTCTCATGCTAGAAATGTCACTTTTTTCAGATTTAGAACTGTTATTTTAAGAGATATCCTGGAAAATACAAAAAAATCCTTATGGAAACCTTCAATGTTTTCCCCTTCAATTTCATAACAAGTTTGACTAAATTAAAATGCAAAACTACAACTACCTCATAATTTCTTGACTTTTTGGTTTTTAATACACAATAACAGGGGACGCTTTGATTGACATATCAAGCAGTGATTCCTTCAAAAATGATGCCATCTCTGTTTCTATAAAAATAATGCAAGTCCTGAAAGGTTATTGACATTTCAGCAAAAGAAATAGATTTTGAGTTGTTTGCTAGCAACATGTCCTTTAGAATTTTTTTTTATATTTTATCAAAGGCAGTGTAATTAACCTTAGACCAATGGATAAAGCCCATCATCATCAATTGATGGAATAACTTTGTCTTGTAATGGCTACCAGTCATATTGTGCTCTTTCAACAACACTTTCCTTCATTTAAAAGCTGTATCAGAACTCTTGACTACCATCTCAGAAAGAATCTTCCCTCTTTTCTTGTTCAAGAAAAGTGGCAGGTGCATTGAAGTTAAGTAGTAACAAAGCAATAAAGAAGACAACAAAAATAGCTCTATCATGTGGGGAAAACACCATGAGTATGATATTTGTGAGCTTTGTGTAGTAAAGGCTTAGTTGCAAGATTTTATTTTATTAATCTGCTTAAAATCTTGAGAGAAGAGAGGAAATGGAAAAGCCTTTTCCAGTTTAAATATCCAGTGATGTAGTGTATCATTCTTGCATATTAAAAACTGTTTTCCTGTGCTGCAGGAATTATGTCTGCAAAGAGGTATCAGTGTTAAAAGGAAAAGACATTGATGCATTTTGATGAGGGAAGGCTAATGAAAGAGAAAACATATTCAAACAGAAATCATACTTCTTCACACAGGTTAGTCTAGAATGCTAAACCTTTATAGAACAATATATTCACAGATTAGTTTGGGCTAAAAGAGACCTTAAAAGTTAATTCTAGAAAAGTTTGGGTTAGTAGGGGTGTTGAAATAATCTAGTCCCAATCTCCCTGCCACAGATAGGGGCAGTTTTCACAAGTCCAGGTTGCTCAGAGCTACAGACAACCTGGTCTTGAGCATATTTAGGAATGGGTCATTCACAGCTTCCCTGGGAAACCACTTCCAGTTTCTCACCGCCTTCACAGTAAAGAATTAGATTTTTTTAAAAATAGATAGAAATATCTAAACCTGCCCTCTTTATGTTTGAAACCATTTCCTTTATCATATGACTACTTGCCCTAGCAAAAAGTCCCTTTCCATCTTCCTTGTCAGCTCCATTCAGTTACTGTAAGGCCAAAATTAGGTCACCCTGAGGACTCCTCATTTCCATGCTGGAAAAACCCAATTTTCTTAGCTTTTTCCTCTCTAGGGATGTGATGTGACATATTTCTTTCTTTTGAAATCTTGTGGTGACTTTTGTTGATTGTTTCCTTTGCTGTTAACAGATGTCACTGGTAAAATAAATTCACTTTATTGGTTTTCTATGAAGCCCAGTTTCATTGTAGAGAATTTTTTCTGTCTGTTAACAAAAGCTGAGGTTGAGAATATCAAAGGGAATTACACTAGGTGACAAATATGAGCTAGAAAAATCAAGATAATATTTGAAAATGCTGATATTTAGAAGGAGATAATAATTTTTCCAGATATATGAAATTTTAAAAATAAAGGTTTTGTTGATTTTTTTACATGTTTTGGGGGAAAAAAATGTTGTCTCTGAATGCTTTTTCACTCATTTGAAATATTGGTATACAAGCTTTTAGTCCTTAGATATTTTTTCTTCAGTGATCCAGTCTATGACTGCCAACAAGACAGTCTTAATAAAAAAAATATATACAATAGTTAATGAAATACTCTAATTCTTCTATGCAATCCATGTATTTTGAGTAATTAATTCTTCATATTGTGCATTAGTCCACTACACAATCCTTCTGAATTTGTTATATTTACTCTATTTTAATTCTGCTTCTCCTCCTATCCTCACCATTATCCTCTCCCCTAACCTGAATTGTACACAGACTGTGCATTCTAACTTGCAATTAATCTTTCTTTAAGCAAATAGCTTCTCTGTTCAGCCTCTGCTTTCCACAATTTTAGCAATTGCAGTAATTTCTTTTCGTGCCCTAGCATATTTTATGACTTCTTGGCAATGATTATTTGAACATGGAGGTCTCCTAAGAATTTCTCCCCTCCCTGATCCTTCTTGGACTCTCTGTCCCTGGGCTAAATCTCTACATGGTCACAGCAGTTGCCTCATTAACTCATCTTACTCTGACAGATGCTGTTTTCTTTGTTTTTTGTCTACTGTGGTTCTTCAGTTCCCATAGAAACCTGCTCAGATGCACAGTCAATTCAGCCTGGTATTTTATCTTTCTGTTGTATGGGGACAGAAGTCAGTCTTCCCAGGTGGGAAGACTTCTTTTCCCTGGCTCCCTCCTTGTCATGAGGAAGAAGCATGCCTCCCTATGAAATCAGAGAGGGGTTGAGTCCAGAATAACCAAGAAGTCCTGAGGTTCTGTGAAGTTCATTGTATATTTTCATTTCTTAGATATAAGCCGAATCACAATTCCTATAAACAGTAAAATTATGTAGTGATTCCAGGGCTTTCAAGGTTTGACAGCAGCTGCAGCAATAACAGCTCATTTCATGCCTTTACAGGGATTCTTTACAACCACTATGAATAGAAACTCTGCTTTTCCTAAAAAAAAAAACTTTCTCAGAAATCAATGACTTAGGTCTTCCTTGCTTGTGAGAATTTCCTATTTGTCTCAAATGAGAAGGAGAGTGCAGATCTTTTTGAAACTGCCAAGTACAGAGGCAAGAAGTGCAGTGGAACATCATATATTTTTGCTAGGCAAAAATATATATGGTGACATGTGTCTTTGCCAAATTTAGGGTTTTTCAGAATCACAGCCAATTTCATGAAATTAAAATAAAACATTTATGAACCTGGAAGTGTAAATTAAAGCATGTGAGGTTTAGTAGTTTCTCTACCTCAGATGATGTCCTCACACATTGAACTTCAGCAATTCTATGTCTTAATATGGTACCAAATCCCACATATCTTTTTTCCCATGCCTAACCTGCTGTACCTATGAATGACACCAAACACTTGATTAGCTGTTTTTGAGTTTCTCGACATTTTAACACTGTGTAAGTACTATGCATATGCATGGTGCTATAAAGTAGTAAAATTTTTATTCTTCAGAAATTTATTTTCAGCTGTTGTTAAAATGTTATTGAAATATGATAATTATGAAGGGGAGGAGGAAAATAATTGTATCTATAAAGCATTTTTCACCTGCTTACTGTTCCATCTCTGGTTAGATTTTTCTATTCAACACACTATGAAAGGCAGTCCTGAATACAGATTAGCAGTATTGCATTGGCAGTAAATATAAGATGCAATTAAATAAATTTTCAATGAGTGATGCTTGATAAGGCAGCATACTTCTTCCTATTCAGGAGCCTGTTCTTTTTTATTTTTCTTTTGGTTGAGGTGTTTCGAAGGAATTTTTGGATGTAGAAAACACAATATGGGCATACACACAAAAGTCTCAATGAACATAATCATCCTGTAGTTTTCTTTTGTTGCTCATCTTTTCAAAGGCTTGCATATGAAAAACAAACAAATATATTGTATTAATATCTTGTTTCTTTTGGCCTCACTGTAGTTATCAGGTGCACTGTTGTCTCACTTGTGATCCAGGCTTTGTAATTAACGTTATGTTTTCATAAATCCATTGATCTCCTGAAAAGAAAAAGAAGATGCATGTTCAATGATGGAAAACAGAAAATAGTGGATGCCTGTGTTGTGTTAAAACCTGTCTGGAAAATTAAACCCACTCAAAATGTTCCCTTTCCCTGACCTACCCCAGTAATTCAGGGACACTAGGAGAAATTATAAATTGGAGTAACAATTTATTGTACAGAAGAGAGAAAGGACTTTCTACCCACAAAAGGGTATTCACCACTGAATGTTCCCCCAGGCAGCACTCAGCGTGGTTTCCAACAAAGGCAATATGGCAAAAGAGAAGATTCAGCAACTTAATTTCCCCCCCTGCCTGTCCAAATACAACAGGAAGCAGGAATGACCAAAAAACTGGAAGCCAGTTTGTCCAAATAATGGGTCATTCTGGTGAAGTGCTGTCTGGAAGGGCTCAAGCCCCACTGCTGCTCTCCGGTGTGGCAGCAGCAGTAGGATCCCAGATCCTCTCCCCCTGAGCCAGGCAAAAACTGTGCGCATCCTCCTTTCAGCTCTGGAATCTCCCTTTTCCCAGTGCCAGCAAACTCCTACCAGAACCACACCCCCAGCAATGATATGGCTGGTATGAAATAAACAGTGACAGAAACTCCACCCCATTTTTTCACTTTACCTTGGGCAATGCCTAAATAGCATCTGCAGCACCTGAAAAACTGGCTTATAACACCTGACTCATTTTCAGGACATCTAAGAGATAAAATTATAATTTCTTGGTTTTATCTCCTTTACAGCATGAGCCAAAGCACTTCTGGGGTTTTATTTGTCTGTTGGATTCTTAATGATGATATTATTGAAAAAAATATTTGCTACTTAGAATTTTTCAGTATGTATTTTTTTAGTGTAATTTTAAATGTTTCTTTTTCTTATAAAAACTAAATAAGGGAAGCTATTGAACTGGTGAGAATTATTCTACATTAGACTATGGATCCAATTGCAGGAAAAAAAGTTGGATATTTTTCCTCTTCTAAGTTGGTAATTATTTATGACCATGAAGAGAATTGAAAGATTCTTGTGCTGGCTTTGGCTGGGATAGACCTAATTTATAGCAAGAGGCTATATATTTTATTTATTCTTAAAACTGTTGATAACAGAGGGAAATGTTGTATATGAGTTAAAGCCGTTTCTGCCTCTTACCCCACCCACCACTGAGCAGGCTGTGACTACATAAGACTTTGGGAGGGGTCACAACTGACCCAAATTTACCCAAGGGATACTCCAGACCACATGACATCAATTTCAGCATGTACAACTGGAAGAATAAAAAGGAAAGGGGTGATATTCAAAGTAATCATCTTTGTTTTTCCAAATAACTGTTATGGGTGGTGGAACCCTGTGTTTCTGGGGACTGCTGAACACCTGCCTGCCTGTGGGAGGTATTGAATTAATTCCTTGTTTCGCTTCGCTTGTGTGCAACAACTTTTTCTTTCCCTATTAAACTGTCTTTATCTCAACCCATGGGTTTTCTCACATTTTTCCTTCCATTTCTCTCTCCATATGGGGTCTGAGTGAGTGGCTGTGTGGTACTTAACTATGCTAAACTATGACAAGTCTTCAGTGCTTAAGTACTTAAATATTTGGAGATTTTCCTTTGCATGGTTTTTGGTTTATTTTTGACATTCTTTTGTAAAGAGTTCCATTTTCTTCTCTTTTGACAGGACCAACCAGTTCACTGCCTTTCTAGCTTAGGCCTTTCCTTAAAATTACTAAAAGTCTGTGGCGTGAAAGGAAAAAATTGCCTCTATTCTTTAATTTAAAAAAAAAGAAGTCATGAGAAGTGCACATGGAAAGAAGCAGAGGTCTGAATCTTTGGGGAAAACCACAGGGCAAAGATAAAATTGAGATATTTGAGGGGAAAAAAAATAGGCGTGAGATTTTTTTAAGGGGGAAGAAAAGAGGAAAAAATACCATAGGTTTTAGGGAGAGGAATAAAAAGGTAAAACTATTTTGGCTATCGGAAACCAAAATTTAATACAAGTTGATTATCAGAAGTTTGTTAGAGCAGAAAGAAGCAATGGAAACATATGCATGGAAGTGAAGTAGCCTAGGAGAAATGCCTGGAGGGAAGAAGTTATTAGTGATGTTGGGTCGCAGCATGAGTCTGTCAGATGTCACAGTAGGAGAGAAATGAAAGAAAGTGTATTTGTACTTGAGAGCAGGAAAATAAAATATGCGAGCTTCTAGAGTTATAAAGAAATCTCTTATACCATGTAATAAGCCAAATTGTTCTATCCTGCTGTATTTTATTGCAAAATTGTTCAGTCTTGCTGTATTTTATTAAGGATCATCTATATGCTCTAGTGAGCACTTTCATCAGTATTGTGATCCTCCCAGACTTACTAACAAAGCAAAGGGATATCACCCTTCCTTGAACAAACAACATGCTATAGAGTTGTAAACAGTAAAATAAAATAAATTCTTCTGTGATTGTTAAAATAATTCTGAATTATAGTCTAGCCTGTTACAATTCATTGAATCACCTGTCTATCAATTGTCCAGCAGTTAAAAATTAAAAGTAAAGGTAAGATTTATTTATTTTGCTGTTCAATGTCAATGATGTCAGAATGCAACAGGAAAAAGAACATTTTCAATCAAATATGCAAAGAGGTTATACAGACACAAAAACTACCTATTTGAATCCAGTAATCCAGTCCTCATGTCTTTCATGATGGATATTCCAGGTAGTAGTTTAAGCTGCATTTGTTAAAATTTAGATCAATGGTTTAGATTCTTTGCTAATAATTTTTGTTGCTATTGTATTTGATTGCTTTACTTAAAATTCAAAAATATTATCAAAGTGATGAAATGTCTGAGAATTGTCAGTGATATGTTCTTTTTTTTATGTTCTTACTTGTGGCTGTGTTTGAGGGTCCCAGGACGAGGGAAGAGATAAGAATCTTGACTACATGTTTCAGAAGACTGATTTATTATATTATATTAAAATAAAACTATACTAAAAAGAATAGAGAGAAAGGATCCATCAGAAAGCTGGAAAGGAATGCACAACAAAATCCCATGACACCCAGAGAATCTGACACAGCTGGACCCTGACTGGCCATGAAGAAAAACAATCCACATGGACCAATGAAAGATGCACCTGTTGGTAAACAACCTCCAAACCACTTTCCACAGCCATCAGATAGTTATTGTTTACATTTCTTTTCTGAGGCTCCTCTGCAGAAAATCCTGGCAAAGGGATTTTCATAAAATATCATGATGACACTTACTAGTATTAATCATAATAGAACAGACTTTTCAGCTCTTGGTTAATAAAATGTCAGTTACGTTGGAATTGCTCTTGAATGATTAAATGAAAATAACGTTTTATTCTAATGGCCTAAGTTATTCAAATATATTTTGATGATTGAGGATTATATGGATGGAAATGACACAATCTAGCAAGTTCATGCAGATGTTGCATCCAGGCTGCATGGCATGTGCTGGTACGTGACTATTACCTTACTACTACGGCTTTAATTAGTGGATAAGAAAAAAATAATCCCATGTCAATTTTGCATATAATAACACACCATGTACAATATGATTCTTTATTCTGTCCAAAGGTTAAAAACTTTTTTATCATACATTTTAACTAGCACTCTCTTAAGCATCAAACGAGTACAGGTTAAGCATTGAATTTTTAACTCTTCTGGATAAAATAAAAATAAAAACTTCATATGAATGTTAAATAAACTAATTGCTACCTAGCCAAAAGGCTAAACTAAGATTAAGATTTTAACTTTAAGATTTTTATTTCTCTTTTTAAAATTTTTTTTTAAACCAACATAATGATTTAGAGGTCAGTTCATATGAGAACTCATTTTCATTTGATTTAATGACTCCTGATACTCAAAAGCTTTACCTCTGGCATATTTAAGAGAGAATAATACTTTCAGTATCTGTTGTTTGAGTTAATCCATTTGCTTGAGCTGTGATGACTCATTTTTTTCTGAATCTTCTCTTCTCAGCAAGAATGTGGTCGTTACAATGTTTACTGCACACTGATAATATACCAGACTATTTGTACCCCTTCAGCTGAGATGTGAGCAAAATGCATCACTCACATACCTGTGTTCCCTCTTAGCTGGCAGGTTTTTAGCTCTCAGTAGAACTTAATGACACTTGCTTCAGTCTCATGATTGCTAATGAAATGGCACAAATTCTGCGTTTATGTCAAGCCAACTTGATGCAATGTTGATATCCTTCATTCGCTCTTTCATGTGAAATGTATTTTTTCAAAACAAATATATCACAGAAGGCAGCCAGATTACCTGAAGAAGAAAAAATATATACCTTAATATTAACTCTTGCTTTGACGAAGCCAAGCACTTTTGAGTAAGAAGGAGAGAAATAAAATTATTTTTCACAAAAAGTTTTCTTTTCTTCTAATAGTGTTGGCACTTGAAAAGTAAAACCTCTGTTCTGGGTAGGTTTAAAGCTTTTGTTTTCATGTACTCTGTGTTGACAAACCTTTTTTTCTTTTGATCTTGTTCTATGATCCTTCATAAGCTTGCTAAACAAAGCGTGTAACGCTACTAAGGTCACATTGAAAAATTATTTTTACAGACAGTACCTAAAGGCTTGTTGACCTTGCACAAAGGAAAGTAGGAAAATATTTTCCATTAAATTAAAAAATACATAGTGCTCTGGAGGAATAACTGCCGACATATTCTTACCATTTCTCCAATGAGATTTTCAGTAAAAGGAACACTTAGAAAAGATGGAAAGTGATGAATACAACATAGCTAAGCAAAATTGAAATTGCTATAGTACTTCTATTACTATATACCTTCCTACATGGTTCGATACAAACTCAGATGTGATGTGTGAGAGAGAAGCCCACAAATTGTCAGTATTAAACAAAATAAAACTTCTAATAAAAAACAAATTACATGTGCTGAAAGTATGAAAATTATTGATTAAAAACAATCATTGTGTTTTTAATAGAAAGGGTGTGAGTACCACAAAACCCCTTTGATATTCATGCTTGTAGAAGTACATATATGCTTCATAATGAATATCTGAAAATATCTCTAAATATCTGCAACTTTTTACTCAGGAGCACCATGACTTATTTGTGCATATAAAACTCAAACATGAATGACTTTATAAGTCTTCAGGACACATCAGGCTGATAATAAGGCTTAGAGCAGTACAAAAGTTACCATTTACATTGTATATTCTGAATAAATATCCTGATAATTTACTCATAAATATCCAGGTCCAGTAAACAATTACTTTTTAATATGGTGGTTATAAACATTCTCCACCATGTAACATATAACAATTTTGTCTTGACATCTATAATCAGAGATAATTTCTTGTAACCAAATTATAATGCAACTAATATACCTACATGATAAAAATGCATTCATTAAGTATGCCAAGACTAGAATGTTGATGGAAAAAATATTAAATAATTCTATCAGACAAATTGTAAGACCAAAAATAAGGTGGGGCTCTTTTTAATTACTCAGAATTAGATACATCCTTAAGTAATTAATTATTAAATTATTAATGAAGTTACCTCTTCGTGGAAGAAAAAGGTGCCAACCCATGAGGTAATTTTATTAAACAGAGATTACTTTAGTATATCTTCTTAGAATTCAATTTCAAATCTTATTTGGGAGTCAATAACTTCATTTTGCTATGGCAGAATATTATATATATTTATAAACTCGTATTTTGACAAAGGATACACATCCATTGGGAAATATGGAAAAAAAAGGAGGAAGTTAGGAACTCTGAAAACTGGTTTAATCATGCACTAGTTTAAGTTCTTTAGTCTAATGAGTAGCAATCTTGATCAGGAAGAGAATAGCAAGACTTTAAATGTATGAAGTTGTATGGTGGAATGGTTGGCTTTTTCAGGTTATATTGACATATCAAGTAGTATGCTGAAGAAATTAGTTTGAAAGGTAGATTTAAAAAAGACCATCATTTATTGTATTTTGCATTTAAAATTTTCATTTTGGCGCTAGGAAAATTCCAACATTTACTACTGGATACACTTCCTTCAAAACCTTGTAAAAACTACTTAAAGACCACATTAAAGAATGAAAAAATAGACATGATCTGTATATCATTAATCCTTGAAACTCATTTCTTCAGGGAACTACTTGACACAAACCAAATTTTTTTAAAATAAATGTATATTTATTGGAATGCAGTAGTTTCACAAAAAAATGTTTAAAATGGGTGTTTCTGCCAAAATATAGATGTTGACTCTTATGGCCAGTCCAGTTGTCTTTGCCATTTACAAGAGATTAACTACCAAACACATGAATTTCTTTTCTTTAACCCTGAATGCAGTACAAGAAAAGAGACTTCTGAGTAGCACTAGAGGATAAAGTGTTAAAGTGTTCTTTCCTTCTTTAAAAGTGTTATAATATATAGCATAGAACATAAAGAGAGCATGTCATCAACAATTTTTTTCACACAGTAAATCATGGAAGAACACTTCTGACTAAAGCCTCAATTATTCTGCTCTTACAACTGAACTTGCATGTGACAAAATGCTGTGCATTAGCTGATGGGACTTCACCAGCAACATTTCACACAAGCTAAATATTATGCTTAACAAATATTGCTGAAATGAGATTAACTGACTGAAATGAGACCAACATGTTAAGATCTTTCAGGGAATCTAGGTTTTAACTTCACAGTGGTACAGTAGGAAAAAGAGCTACTCAGCTCAATATTATTTCATCAGAGCTATTTTATTTCAGTTGTACATTATTGAAAGCATCCCTATGAAAATTAATGAAAATTATTGTTGAAATTTAGTATGGAAACCTCAAATCTCTGACATCCAAAAAAAAAAAAAAATGGAGCTCCAGTTGACGAACTCTGCAACAGGAATATGAATAATTTACAATATTTTTCAGGAATAAAAGGAGTTATTGGAGAATATAATAGAATGGCAAAACCCTAAAAGCTGAAATTCAGCTGCCACTGAAATTCACACAGCAGGATTGTATCATGCTCTTATCAGTTTAAAATAACATTAGGGCTAGAAAAGAGACTACTTCAGTGTTTGAACTTGAAATATAATAAGCACTTTAGCAATAGAGACTTGAAGTTAAGGCAGAAGCTTTTTCCTGGGGGCAGTGTACATAAAGATTTTAGAGAATGGTTTTATAATGATCTGATAAAAGTGAAAGTTTCTATTGTTTAAGAACATTACTATTTAATGCTCTTATTTAATACTAAGTTAAAGTATATTTCAGCAAGTAGACTGAATACTAAAATCATCTATCTCAATCGTAAGTGCTTAATGCAAACTTATTTAAAAAGTCAAGACTCTAAAAAATAAAAAAAAAAAAACAATGGAGAAATCCTAAAATACTTTGAAGTAGGATACAACTAGAGTTTGCAAAAAAGAAAAAAAAAATTTGTTATTAACTTTAAGATAGTGGTACATAAACATAAATTTTTAGTTGTGCTGAAGGACTGACACTTGACAGTTGGATTCAGTAGAAGGATCAAACTTTTTGCAGAATTAAGCTATAGTATGTACTTTTTTTTCCTAGTCTCTGCCTTATTTATCTAATTTCTGAGCACTGTCACTCAGTAATATCTTTCCTGAAAGATCATTCACTCCTGCTGTCCTAGCTCTGCTTTGGACTGAAATGTAAATGAACCATGTACTTCTTTTTAGTTTCAAGTTCAGCAGTCAAACTTGAGGTAAACTGATTGTAAATAAAAGCAAATAAATTTTATTGCACTGTTCAGTGTAGTGATCAAAAGTCATAATGATCTATATATGCAGATATGGAGCTTTCCATGGCCATCTCAGTCACATAATTTTTCAGTCTATTGGATAGCTCACTGATAATTAGGGCATGACAGATTTTAAAACTGCATGTAAAATGCAATCTGGAAAATTATGCTTTTTGATCTAATCAAGTTACATGTTGCTTTATCATTTTAAATGTTTTTATTCTCTAGCAAATGGACATAAATGAGCAATTTAACAATACATTGAAATATTTTGTGCATGATAGTTTACTTCATCTGTAAATTGAAATGTCAGAAATGTTTCTACTCCACATTTTCAAAAGTCACAAGTGATTTATTTTAGCTCTTATTAAAAAAGCTAAAAATCAATTATATATTTGAGAGATATGAGGATGCAGCAAAATGCCTCTTTAAGCTATATCAGCAGTTTCATGGATTTGGCATATCTTTGGAGTCCTCTGTGTCTTTCCTGCTTTATTTTATATCTTTACTGATATCAGTGGAATATATAGTTGTAAACTGCAGAATTCTGTTTATGAACTCTGCTTAAAATTATTAATCATAATGGGTTTGGTTTGAAGGAAACTTCAAGATCATCTAGTTTCAATTCCACTAATGTGGGCAGGGACCCAGGTTGCCCAAAGCCCCATCTAACCTGGCCTTGAACACTTACAGGAATGGGACCCTGACAACTTCTCTTGGTAACCTGTGCCAGTGTCTCATCACTCTCACAATGTAGAGTTTCTTTCAAATATCTAACTTGAAGTCACTGGCCCTTGTTCTATCACAACATATGCTTACAAAGAGTTCCTCTTCAGACTTCTTTTGGGCCCTTGCTGGAGACCCTAGACTGGACATAGCACTCCAGGTAGGCTCTCACTGGAGCAGAGTGGAGGGGCAGAATCTCCTTCCTCACCCTGCTGGCCACAATGCTTCTGATGCAGCCCAGGATCCAATTTGCTTTCTGGGGTGAGAGTACCAGTTCCTGTCCAGCCTCTCATCCACCCGCACCACTAAGTCCTTGCAGAGCTGCTCTGGATTCATTCATCCCCCAGCCTGTGCTGACACTGCAGGTTGCCCTGACCCAGATGCTGCAGGGTGCACTTGGCCTTGTTGAAGCTCATGAGATTCCTATCAGCACAATTCTCAAGATAGGCCAGATCCCTCTGGATGGGATCTAATTCCTGAGGTGTGTCAACTGCACCCTTCAATTAGGGGTCATCTGCTGAGAGTGAACTTTGTCCCTTTGTCTATGTCATTGATGCAGCTATTAAATAGCACTGGTCAGCACTGCTGAGGGACACCTGTCATCACTGATATCCATCTGAACTGAGCCATTGTCATCAATACTTTGTATGGATGTGCACCAAGTTAGTATTTGTAGCTGATATATGGAGCCCTTTACTTCTTTGCTGCTTTTCTTTTTCTTTTCTTCCGCCAAGTCTTTAGAAGCAGCTCAGAAAGAGGATAGTTCAGAGCTAGAAGAAAAGACCTATTGCATTAAAAACTCCATTGCTGACCTCCATTCTAACCAACAAGCTGTCCCCATTTAAGGGAAAACTGTTTTGTCAAGGGGAGATTGTCAACAAATTAATTAAATCTAATAAAGATTCACTTCAGGTTGCCAATCAAGCAAAGGAAGAGGAATGACAAAAAGGACTGGAAATGGACCTGTTTGATTGTTCAGCAGTTAAGGCTGAGGAACTCCATCTGTATCCAGAAGAGAACAGAGGAAGGATCCCTAGACCAGTCACAACACCAGTGCACACACAGAAGCATGAAGCCCTTTATCTTTGAAGGGTTCTTGCATTCTTGCCATCAGGTGAAACAGAATAAACGTGTCCTTCACTAGCAACCCTTCAAATGGCTACTGCAAGATACTCCACCATATTTGCCCTGCTAGTCTTGTCTCTTTATTCATTAGGTTTCCAGGTAATACTAGGTAGTTATTTGGTTTGGATCAGAGATAGTGATGCTAGGTGCTGTTGGAAATATTTTATAATTATGTCCATTTCCAGCTGTCTTAAGCTGCTGCCTTCTTTTCTCTAATTCTCACACATAACTTGTTTTCCCACACGCATCCCCTATCCCATCATGCAACTCCTTTTGTTTTCAGTTTTCCCTCTCTATCTCCTTGATAGACTTCCTGTAAGTGTAGGATCTGCAGACTAGTATGCACCAAGCACGACATCAACTGAATGAGCACAAGTCATGTCCATCCTGGAATAATATTCTGATGGTTCATAAATAGTGGTATTGCCAGAAAAAGTGCAATTTGCATTGATTTGTCATATAGTGAGTAGTTAAATTGAGTGTATAATAAGTGAGCAAGAGATGTTTTCTCAGGAAATGCAGCTGACAGGAGGAGGTGAAATAATCTTCGGAAGGAAGTGCTAATTTTTTACACACTTATCTCCATTTTTCCATCATCTGCAACTCTAGGATCCAATTTATAGCTGACATTACTGTTTGCCATCCAAGTTTTACTATAAAAATAAGCAATTTCCATTTTTTTCTTAGCTGCTATATTAGATCAACATTAAATTCAAATGTTTTGTGGACCCATGGAAATATGAAACAGCCACAACTTTTTCTATACTGATCCCCAAGCCTTGTCCTTCCTTTTAATGCACAGATGTAGCATATTGCTTTTATGCATCTGAGTTGCTTAATTTAGTTTAATCGCAGTGAGAAATTTTTAGATATAATAGAGATGCTTGCCATTGATGATTGTAGGTTTAAACTCTACCAAATTTTGAGTTGAAGATATAGTAAATAAAAAAAAAATTAAAAAGTGATAAAACTATAAATTCTTATTTTTCCTGATTCTTATCTGAGTAGTGAGTTGAACCTGGCTAGTGCCCAAACACACTTGCCACCTCCTGATCGCTCTCCTCTCCATTGGGCTGGGATGAAAATCAAAGGAAAATGATAGGTCATGGATTGAGAAAATGACAGTTTAATAAAGAATGAAAAAGCTGTGTTTGCAAGCAAAAGAAAATAAGGAATTGATTCACTATTTACCGTCCCAGCAGGCAAATGTCCAGCCGCTGCTGGGAAGCAGGGATTCTGCATCTGTAAATGTTTCTTGGGAAAAGAGCAGACCTTTGAAAGTCCTGCCTTCCTTCCCCTTTCCCTGAGCTTTTGCTGCTGAGCACATTTTGTAGTTTGGAATATCCCCTTAGACAATTTAGATCAGCTGTCCTGCCTGTGTACCTTCCTGACATCTTGTGCCCGAGTCCGTTTGCTTTGGGTCAGAAAGTGGGAAGGCAGAAAGCCTTGATTTTGTGTAAAGACCACTGACCCAAAATACTGATGTGTTATCAACAGTTTTAGCCACAAAGCACAGCACCATATGGGCTGCTATGAAGAAACTTAACTCCATCACAGCCAGACATAGTACAGAGCATATTTTACTGCTGAAATTCTGTATACTTACTCTGTAGTTTGTGTCCATGATGACAAAAACAAGAGGATGGTGTTTCAAGGCAGCCAGGACAAGTTTACTTGCAAATTGTTTATTCCTTCCAAGTAAAGTATTCAGTAATTTTATGTAAATATGTTTCAAATGTACTAATCATACTCTTGCTATGTGTTTTGCAATGCAGGATTAGATTTTGTAAAAAACAGTGTCATTTACTACATTTCTTTATAATGCATTTCCCAATGCATGTTATATTCATTTGAGCTTGTTAGGTATGTTATTATTTGCCTACCAGTTAATGTAGAAATTGCTCAGGAATTTATTTCTATTTTGAGATTAAAGCATTTGTCTTATGTTCTTGATTTCCAATTATTATTTATCACTTTTTATCTATTTCAAATATATGAGAAGCAACATTTTGACTTCTTTTCTTAAAGACCATAACTATTTAGCTCATACTGTATGAGAATAATCCCCTTAGTAAATTGGCAGCTTCATTCTATATTAACATTCCCTCATTTGAAACTGTACATATTTTACATCTTTTAAAGCAATCTAGATGACAGTATTATTTCACAGAAATGTATCCTTTACTTCTCTGTTGTTTTCATAAAACTGTGAGCGCAAATTTGTTTCTCTGAGAAAAATCATGTACTGAATATTGTTCTCATGTTCTATAGAAAGAGGGGGGTTTCTTAAATTTGTACTTCCACTGCAAGTAAAAATAGTCATATTAAGAAAAAACTCCTTCAGTGGAGCAGGACAATGTATTATAGAGACACAGTCTAATTTTAATGTGTTCTGTGGAATATTGGAATCATTTTATCTAATAAATATTCTATTTTTTTAAAGTCAGCAATAATTACCTATAACTAGCTCTTGTGATGCTTATTTAATTTTTTTCAATTTTTACTGCCATTAAAGATACTCTGACTGAAAATATTCAGCTTTAACACAAAACAGCTTTCAATAACATACCATTCTCCCTCCTTCTCTTTCATGTTTAAGTCACCAGCACTTTATGGACTGGGCCTCATAAACTGTGTATAACTGGACCTTATTGAACAGGAACAGATTGAGGGTGAAGGGAATTTTCAGTATCAACTCTGTTGCCAAAGAAAACGTGTAATTTAATTAGCTCCATAGAATTATTATCTCCAGATAATATTTTCAAAATTCTTAATTTCAGTTCTTTCTTTCTTGAATACTTACTATTTTTATTACACAACATTTTAATTTTCTATATCCATAAAATACAAAAAATATAGAATAGATATCAGAGTGCTATATATATCTGTTACATGACAGAAGACAATATTAATCAGCTTAGAGAAACTTTAGGCAATTATGAGGACTGTGATTGGGCCATAACAGGGAGTATTCAAAAAGATGTTGATGTCTGTTTCTTTTTTCACTATTATGTCTTTTTTCGCTATTCTCTCTACAACTCCAAGTATGAGCTATGATAACAGTAGGGGTTTTTAAGCTGGATTATTTTTCTTTTTATTTATAGGTTCATACATAGGTTCATGCATATGTTTTTATAGATATATAGGTATACACATGTGTTTAAATACATAAACATCTATTTATATGTAAATGTATATGTATAGATGTATACATATACAAATACATCTGCATGTATACATATATAGATATCAAGGATAGAGTTAGGCTTTTTTACTAATAATTATATGCATATATTATAAAGACCAATTTTGGGAAAAGCATAAAGTTGTCCTTCTGAAGAGAGAAAAATGAAAATTATTTTTTATATCCATTTTTAAAATATAAAATTAGAAAGTTGTTAGGGACACTATCTATTTGCTGTGCATTTATTAGTTTAGTCAGGATTTGTTTAAAAGGTCAAAATCATAGTTATCCCTGAAATATGGTTTAGGTGCCTGAAAGTACCACAATCACTGCTCAACATTTTGATTCAACCATCTCTTGATATTCATGTCAGTTTTCTGTAGTAGCAGTAGCATCAAGACTGAACATTACTCAGTAATAATTCAGTAAGTAATTATATGTTGGTTCAGTTATACTTTTGGAGAGATTTTATTTTGTAGGAAGAAGGGTCAAAGTTCAAAAATCAAAACAGGGTGAGCTCTTGTAAGCCATTGCAACCCACTGTTCCACAGGGGATGTATACTCAGATGGGGCAGATGGGAACATTTCTAGAAACATCTGTTGTCCATCATTCTTCTGCTCAGCCACCCAGATGCTGTTGACAAGTTGTATGTAAATCATGCTGACAATTTGTTCAATGTCTGTCCTGCTGTGACTGAGGTTGTTCTGGTGATACCATCTATCAGATATACAAGACATTGTGGTCCTGAGAGAACAGCTCCAACTGTTTTGTTGGTCAATGAGCAATGGTAGTCATTAAATCAGTGAAAAACTTTCCCTACCTAGAATATGTCTCTATCTTTCAGAAGGAATTGTTATCTCTTTCCCCCATTCTGTGTGAAATTGAACATTAGTTACTGGATGTTATGCACACTAGAAAATTCTAAATTGCTTTCTCTGCCTTTTTCCTCTACCTTTTTAGTGACATTGGCAGATATTTCTCTACTCTTGTGTTTTAAAATTATTTGCATCTTAAGCATGTGACATACAAGTGGGAAATTATGCATACATTATTGTATAAATGTCAGGCTTCTTAGTTTGGAAATGCTGCTATAAAATCTTTACATTGATAGAAAGATGATTTATACTCCTTATCAGGCTTAAATTTACATCTTAATTTTTTACCCTGAATGAATCAAAAAGATTTTGATATGTGTTAGGGTCAGGGAAGGAAAGAATGTTAAATGTTTGGGGATTTTTTAAAAGTAGGTTCCCCAAATAATGAACTAAACCAGTGGATTTTAATAGCTCAATATAGAACTGCTGTAGATTGCTTAAAATCTCCTCTGTTGTGAGTGAAAAAAAAAAAAGGTGTCAAATGTTATTCTACTTAAAGACATGGGGATATATTTATGGACTTTTTATAGGATGGGTAATGCAAAGTTCTCATGTGACAAATAAAGCCTTGAAGATTAGTTTTCATTGAGTTTAGTATACTGACATTAATGGCTTGGTGGTTGGACTCCCAGGGTCAAATGGGAATAAATACAAGTTTCACAGGATGGTCTGAAGAATCACAGAAAAAAACATATAATGATCTCTGAGTGCTCCCTGAGAAGTACTACATATACTGCTAAAATTATGTAACCCTTAATGCATAAATATTCCAACAAACTTGCAGGAACATGTAGAAGAAGAAAGACAGAAAACATTTTATAACTGCAGTCAGTCTCTCTATATTGAATGAAATCTATTCTTTATAATTAAGTTAAACTTATGTCAATTGGACCATGCTTTGAATAATGTAAATTTGCAATGCTTCCCATTTAATGATATCAAAAAAAATTTGCTCCATTCAGAAAGATATTCAGAAGGCCAGAAAAAATAATCACAATGGTAACATTGTCCCTAAAACTTCACAGCAACATCCTTTAAGAATGCACATATATAGGACTAACATATATTTTAATAAATGCCTTGTAGTTATTTACAAACTTTATTTCAGTTTGTTGAAATCTTTTAAAAAGTTAAAAATTTACTCATTTTAGTCCAAGTTTCTCTATTTTTATTTCCTTTATGTACTTTTGTTACTAAAAATCTTTTTATCATCAATAGCAGATGTACTATTTCCAAATAAATATTAATCCATTCTAAAATAATTCTAATTAGAAAGGTAGAAAATAATGGTACTTATTCAGAAGCGCCACTATGTATTGGTTTTCACCATGATTCTAATGGATTTTAAATATCACTAAAATTATTTATTTTGCAAATCAAAAATCAATAATGATTTGGAGCCTAACTTGCAAGAAGATTAGAGGTAAAAAATCAGGCACTTCATATTTTGTGACAGATATTTTTCATAAATTTATCCTTTTAATAGAGTATTTCATCACACCGAATAATAATATGTATTTGTAATAAGATACACAACAGGAATAGCTCTTGAGATGGAAGATTAATGCAGCATTATGGTTCTACATCTTGGTTCTAGGTCTGAATGACATGCATTATCAGGAAACTAGTAAGACGTCTGCATTCTGCAAACTTTTCTGAAATTAGGAAACCACGATTTCCTATGTTTCCAGCTGCAATCAGAAATAATAATTAAACTACAATAATACAATAATAATAACAACAATAATTACAATAATAATTATAAAATTGCAAAGGAGATTGAAAATAAACTGCATGGAGCAATGAAGCCCTGGTTTATTAGATTTATGTATATCATATAGTGTACTTAATTTCTGTTAAATGGTGCAGAATACCATGCAATAAAAACATTCATTCATTGAAGAAAGTAGAAAGTGCAGTAGGCAGATAATAATTTGTAAACTTCTGTCCAGTAATATACCTAAAAATAATATGATAGTTATGTCTGGGACGATAAAACCCAAACATCAAAAGCTTAACCAACAAAAACAAAACAACAATAACAAAACCACAAACAAACAAACAAAAACAAGCCAGAAAAACACCCCAAAATTAGAGTTTATTAGTGTGTGCTTCTAATTAATGAAAAGTGGCTCTGAAAGATTTCACAGGTTTTTTTTTTTCTGTTCCAAAAACTGTAGTTGGCACATTTTATTTCTCTACTGCCACTCATCTAACCTCTTCAAATGACAGGGCTAACGTATTTTTACAGTCTTTTTAAGAAAGCAGCAATACCTTATGTGTGCATATTGGGTTTGTGTGGCTGGATTTTGGTAGTGGAAGGACTACAGGAGTGGCTTCTCTGAGAAGCTGCTAGAAGCTTCCCCTGTGTCCAGTACAGACAAAGCCAGAGGGCTCCCAGGCAGACCTGCCTCTGTGATAACACCTTTAAGAAGGGGAAAGTTATTGCATCAGAACAACTGGAGCCAGAGAGGAGGGGAATGAGAATATGTGACAGAAACAACTGCAGACACCAATATGTTAAAGGCGTAAAGCACGAAACAGAGAGCTCTTTCAAAGGTGATTCTGTCACTTCTGTATTCTGATGAAAGGGTACTCAATGAATGTTATCAACTGCATACATAGCACCTATAAACTCTTTGTAAATGTGGACTAAGAAAAACATTGTGATTTTATGTACCTTCAAGTAAATAAAATTCTATAGCACCTGCAGACTCTCTTGGAAATATGGACTAAGTTAAAATGTTGTAATTTTATTTACCTTCAGGCTTCTGCTAACTTTTAAACATGGCCACGAACTGTTACTTTCTGAGCTGAACAGCTGCAGTACAGGCACATCCTTCAGCAGAGTGGAGATGAATTTCACAGCAAGTACAGCAAACTTCTGGAGCCAGGGGATCTGCAGGAGAGCACTGAGACCCCCATGGAGACAGCAGCTTGCCCTAGGGTGGTGTCAATGTGAGCAGAGCCAGCCCTGATAGCGGCTGCACCCACTCTGTCATATGGGGCCCATAGGGAGTGTGAGTGCCCAGGAATGTGGTGAATGGAGCAGGCAAACAGGGCATGGTGCAGCAACTTGCTCAAGTTTGTGCAACAGGGAGGGCTCGTCTCTCACCATCTGGGAACATCTAACAGAGGCAGTGACCAGACCCAGAATTTTGTGACAAAGGGCACAAAGGAGGTCTTTTCATGACCAGTCTCATTCCTGTATTCTTTGTCAGCTCTGGTTTTGGCAGGCTGAAGGGTTCATTCTCCTGTCCACTGCACCAGCTGTGTCAGAGGCCTCCAGACAGATCTTCTGATGGTAGATGTAGCTCTCTAGATCTCAGGTTGCCCAGCAAGCCTGATGTCTCTCTGGGCTGACAATCATTCCTTTTTGCAGAAGGTGTGCTGTTGTTGCTGAGCTCTGCTGTCAGGTGAAGGAGCTACAGAAGGAAGAGAACAGGCTGTGAAGCATTCCTGAGAATGAGTAAGAGAAAGGTAGCATATCCAGGGAAATACTACAGTCTCAGGAATCTCAGACTGCCACTGGAGACACATCTAAACTTAGAAGCCTGACAAGTAGTTAGTCAAGGGTCTGTTTGAACATGAAGGCTGGAAGCTGGTCACTGCCCATACTACGAGGAGGACTCCTACTGCTGAAAACTTAGAATCATAGATTCACTTCTTTGGTACCTGCACAGAAGTGCAGTAATTTTTGTTTGAAAACTGCAAAAAACCACTGGGATCAGGATCTAAAATATAGGTCTTCCCATCAAGGTGAACAGTTAGTTACAAACTAAAATCCTTTATTTTAAATCACATAAATCTTGAATTTCTCTCTATACCATGATCAAGTTTCACTAGGCAAGGAGAAGAAGAGACTTAACCTATAACTGGTTCAAAACCAAATAAATTCTTTTTGTACCTTTGCATTTTGAAGACTTTATGTTTTCTGAGAAAATTCACTCAGTGTTGAGGAGTTGCTGTAGTTCCAAAACATATTATTGCTATTTCTTTATAACAGAAAAGGTAATGAAAATAAGTCACTGCTTGAAGCTCAGAAATCAACTAAATTTTGTTTGGAGTCTTCTAATGACTTATTTCAATTATGTTATCTAAATGTTGCCCAACTCTATGGCAATATCTATGCTACTTCCTCAGAAAGACTGAAAAGCTCCTATAAATACCCAGTTTGGGATGCACTTGTGGAGCAAGTCAGTCCTCAAGTTATTTCGAAAAAAAACACATGGCTCTTAAAATGGATTAAACTGCATAATTTCTGCCATGTTGAAAGTATTTTTGTTTCAAAAACAACAAAAAAAAGGAAACTTGAAATGTTAATATATTACTTAATATTTTTGCAAAGCAATGACAAGTTCCATTTCCTTCACCCCAAAATGTAGGGCAGTTGAATCAAGAAAACTTACCAGACATGTTAATGTCTATAAAGACATACTAATGCTGATATAAGCTAGAATGTCAGCAAGTTTATAAAGATACTGACTGGCATGAAATAGTTCCAAATTGTTATTTAATATTCAACTTTTTGGCTCATGTTTTTTTGCTAAATTCCTAACATCTCTTTTTAAAATTATTTGAAATAGCTTTCATATAGAAGTCAGAGCAATTTTATAATCTCAGGTGTTAATTTCATGTTTTTAAGATATTAATGTTAGTTCATGATTCATTTCTTCAATATAGCCAATGCCAAGAACCTTTGCAGGAGTGAGAAGCTTTGCTTGCTTTTTTTATAAGTATTTTTTCTTTTGTCCCATCATTTTATAGTTCTTACTATAATCTGTTAATGCCTTTAATGAATCAATTCTGTGTATGACACAGTAAAAATAAAACTATGCTGCAAAGGAAGAAAATATGGGAAAGAATATATACCTATGGAAAACGGGTGAAATAAGGTTACTTTTGTTTTTTAAACTTATATTTCACAGGTGATATAGACCAAAGCTTTGGAGTAATATTCCAGACTTGATTTTGGTATGTAATTCATTTGCTTACTTTTTTTCCTTCACAGTCCTTTACCTTTTAAAATTTTCTTACTATAATACCATTTAGTATTTAGGCAATTGGTCTTGCAGCTAAATTTGAACCCAGAGTGCTTCTTACTCTGCAAAGCATTTATGCCTGGATTTGAATATGATAGGTTTGAATTTGTTTTCTAGTTTAGACCAGGTCCATTACATTCAGATTACTTCATATTTCTGCTGTGACATTAAATTCTTTGCTGTAATGGTGCTCATTACTTGAAACAATTTATATAAGTATCCTTTCAGCAACACTGTTTTTAATTTCAGTAATGTATTTTTTTTCCTGGAGATGAATGCCAAAGTCTTTATTTTGGTTTGTTTTATTGTCCCTGTGAAGGAAATGAAAGCATTTGGGAAATCATTACAAGTAGCCAAACATTTGTCGTAACAGCGTGAACAACAGCAAGGTTTCCATCACTTGTTCTCTTTCTAAAATATTTAGAAGAGTTTTGGGGGGACAGTAATATTTTTAGCCCAATAGAGGACATAAATTATATAGGGCTAGTCAGAAAACACAAAATTGAGGTTATAGATCAGTACTGATGACAGTAATAAGATTCACAAAAGTGAATTTTCCAGCTTTGTATATATAAATGGGAGGAAAAAAGTACTATTTTTAGAGGCATAAGTCTATTTCCACATTTGGTAGGTACTGGAACATGAATACTTCTTATTTCAATTTGGTATGGGATTTTTATAAGTTTTCCTCTGAAAAGTTTGGTAAAAAGGATGCTCCAAATGAGTTACAGTCAGATTGTCACAACTATTCCTATCAGGCGATGTACAGTGAAAACAATTTCATGCAGATCTTCTTTCTATTATTTTTTTTTTCAGGAATGACTCTGAAGAAACAGATGGAAATATCAAAATGGATGGAAGTCCATGGACTGATTTAGTTCTGCAAGTCTTACTGCTTGATATACTGAAGTATGATTCACAATACCAAAGTTCTCCAGAAACTTGTGATATTTTTGCTGTCCTCTTGATGGGGAAGGAAATCCCTGTAGTCATGTGTAATTCAAATTGAGTGAACCTCCCACCAAATAAGCCACAAGGTCAACAGCTTTCTTAATAAAGATAACTTTTTTGTTTGTTGTAGGGTTTTTTTGTCATATTTTACTTAGGAAAGCACAATTATTGCTATAAAATGCAATGAGGTAGAAGCATGTTATTTGTGAATTATTATCTGTAAGATAAGCAGAGCAATTTTAATCCAGAAAATGGATATTTAAAACTTAGAGATAATTAAACTTATGGTATTTGTTATAAGTTCTGTTTAGAATGGTTTCAAATTAACTTTTGGTGAGAGGCTGCTATTATCAGAATTTTTTTATGAATTTCTAAAGGAAAAAGAATTAAGACATCAGTGTCAGCCTTCTTCCTTTCAGTTCCCATTATAGTTTTTTAACCTATGAACACTCAGAACCAAATTTCTCAGAGATGCAGAAGTCATAGAATTAACTTCACATGAGTTAGACAATTGGAAGACAAGTAAAAAAAAAGAGGAGAAAGCCTCTGTGACCTCCAGAATGCCTGTTACTTGGTGTCTGTTGTTCAGGAAAGAAAATGTGGATACTTTGATAGAAATGAGTCGAAGAGGTATTGGAAGAAATACAGGAAATATAAGTAGGAGGGACAAGGTCCCTGAAAAAATGAAGAAGAGAAATATGAGCAACTTTTTCATCTCTAGGAAATTAGGTTTAATTATTCCATATGCCCTTGCAACAGCTTCTTTATTGTTAGGAAAAAAATGTACTGGAGCTGCTCTGAAAAGTGAAGTCAGTTACAAGAAAGGTCAAATAAGACAGGTACCTTCCATTTCATGAGAATCATTTTATGACCCTGCCCATCCAACCATGATTTTCAGCAGTGATTATTCATGTTATGATCTTTATTCTTCTAATAGTCAATATGAGATGCAAAGGACCTAATGGTCAGCAATTACTAAACACAGCCTTTGAAATGTAGAATCTTCTTTTTTTTTAACTGAGAGATTATAGGTAGAATGCTTCTTCCTTTCAGCCACTGCCATAAGAAAATTAAAAAGGCTGGTTGCTGTCAGATGAACGATGTTGTGCTTTTGTTTTCATTCTACAACTGTCTTGTTTAGTAATTAGGATTCTTTAATTGGTGAAATATTCCCCAGAGACATGTACATTATACTACCTAGAGCTACACTTAACAGTTATCTTCACAGTGTTTTCTTCCTGATTTTTTTTTTAAATTTCTGTAATAAATAATTAAGTAGTGCTGAGATTGCCAGTGTAAGGACTCAATAGTGTAAGCTAGAAGATATAAACTTGAAATGCTGTTTGTAATATAGATGGGAAGAGAAAATAAACTAACTGGGATTTCAATATGCAAAAAAATAACAAAGACTGAAAACATTACTAGGGTCATCATACCTAGTCAATTATCTATCAGTCTATAAAACTGCATCATAATTTTCATAAATCTCATTAAGAAAAAAGATACAAAGCTATATCAAAAGTAATGCATTATTAAATGAAATGCAGTACTGTCCTAGTTTCAGCCAGAACAGGGTCCATTTTTTCAGTAGCCAGGAAGGATGCATGGTCAGACCCAAGCATTATTTAATGCCTTATCATGTGATGAGATGCAAGGGGCAGGAGTAAGGGACTTACTCCAGGTGTGAGAAATCAGGATGTGGTGGGGAAGAGCCAGTCAGTATTTTGTCACGGTTTTTCTATGTAAATAGTGTCTTACCTCTAATAACTTTGTAATAGTGTTGCTGTTTCTGATTTTATCTTATCTGATTGCTGTTTCCAGTAAATTGTTCCTGTCTCAAGCCTTAATTTTCACATTTTAGAGCTTCCAGTTCTCAACTCCATTCCTGGAGTGTGAAAGTGGGGAAGAATGGGTGAGGAATGTGCAAGCAGCATCTGGTTTGGGAGAGCCTCGATTGCAGGGGGCACTAAGATGCAAAATGCCATTCCTGAACCATGACAAGCACAAACACTGGAAGTGTCATCTTACAAGTACTGGAAGTCTAAAGTTCATGTCTACTAGTGCCATGTTTTTTGTCTGTAACAATAAATAATGAGGCAGGTTGCTAAAATGTGCTACTGCTCTCTAGTCTCACCCACTTGTCTACTTTGACTGTCAGAAAAAGTTCTCATGGAACTTCAATATTTTAATAGCTTGAGTTTTGTGTATTATTTTGTATAATATTTCATACATTACATATGTATATTTTATTTCTGCATACATACAGACTAATAGAGAGAGAAGCAAAACACTATATAAATATGTATAAAGGGAAATAAAAATTTGAAAAATCAATAAAATCAATAAAATATTAAAATTATTTAAATAATTATTAATCAGATTAGACTGATTATGCTTTTATTAATTATATAGACTTTGATCATAACTATGATGAAGCCAAACTGTTCCATATATGTTGTTGAAAAAGGTATACCCATAAGATACTTCAAGGTGTTCTGAATATCTCTATTTTATTCTTAGTCTGGTGATTGTGCTTTAATTTTCAAGTAATTTCATTTCAATATGTCATTGTTGTATAATGCATGTCTAGGAAATAAATGCATTTCCATCAAAAATCTGGTTTTGGAAACAATTACTGGAGAAAAGGATTTTTTTTTGGAGGATAGCTTTTAATGGAACTTTATGCCCTGAATACAGATCAAGTAAGTGTTTTGACCAAGCTGAGTGAAGGATATGTGCTATTCTTAGGATAATCCCTCTGTCCCCACCTTTATAAAAGGAACCTTAGAAAGAAACACATCTAGGATGTGTGATGCGGAAATCTGTTTAACACCTAGCCTTGTAATTGTGTAGCCATTATTCAATCACCCATTTTTCCTCTAGAGACACAAGAAATGGGTTCCTACACATCCATTCAGGAAGGATAATTTTGCCAGGAAGACTCTTGTGCTATATTACCATTACACTATATTACCATTACACTATATTACCATTTTATACGAAGAAATATTGCAAAAGATAGGCTTAATTCTTAGAAATCTGGAATCTAAATACTTCTAATCTGTAATAAACTAGTAGGCTTTATAGATCTGTTAAATGTTTCTCAACATTTTATTTTTGGATTTTTCACACTTAATAACAAGATTTTGTGCAACTGCAATTTTTGTTGCTCTTATTTTCTTCTCTCTGTGAGTCTTGTTCATTGCTGTCTACAAGTCTCATTTTTAAAAGCTGTTAGGGCATTAGTTATTGATGTTTGTTTTAAATTGGGCCCTTCTGGGTGCTCCCTGGATGGGGGAAACCCTCTTGTAGCAGTTCTGTGCCAGGAAAAAGGAGATGCACAGGACTTTTTCGGTCTTCAGCTTCTTGTTTGTTGTTATCTTGTCTAAAGTCTTGCATGTTGTCCACATCATGCTTAGCGCGCTGGAAAAGCACTGCAAAATGGCCCTGAAATGTACAGTTTCAAGGTCTTTTAAAGTTGTCCCATCCAATTAACTCCTAAAACATGAATTATTTCTCTTTATCTACCAATAACTCATCTCTTGACTGTTCACATAACCTTTGCACTGTGCTTCCTTTGACCAATCACCCTGTGCCACTAATACTGCAGAAAATGGAGTAGATGAAGAGGAAGACAGGGACTACACCCAAATTGCTCCATCTTGCTTCTTATCTACACCATACTAAAAATCCCAAAACATAGATTTCCCACCCAAGTGACATACTATACTACTTTCTATTATCTATTTCACACTTTGGTAAATTCTGGTCTATCTCAAAGCCTTAGAAGCCCTCTCCAGGGGTGAAGGTTAAAGGCAGCATTTCTCTGGTGGTCAGAACACCTCAGAGTAGACAGAGAAATATTCCCTGTGCCCTAGATTCCCACAAAAGCCTGCTTTTTTATTTTTTTTGTTTTGTTTGTTTGTTTGTTTGTTTGTTTGTTTTTTAAATTATTATTTAAAGCTTTTTTTTGTTGGTTTGGTTTGGTTTGGTTTTTTGTTTGTTTTTTTTATTAAAAGCATATTATATCATATTACTTTTTTACAGAAAAGAAGTTAGAACTGTATTTGAGACTGAAGAAAATGTTAAATTATTTTCTTGTTATTATGAATAAAACATGCATGAAGAAAATTATTTAAAAATTAATAGCCTAAGCATTCTTATAGTACAAATATTCAACAACTATAAGGATGCTGTATGGCTCTCATTTATTATACATAATCACTAACATCTCTATGCTGTGCTCATTGTTACAGCCTATTATGTAGTAAGAAAAGTTTATACTACCTTTCCATCATTTAAACATCTTCTATATTGTCTTGGTCACCCCATGACATATATGTCTTATTGAAATGCAATGACTCTTACAGAAATGTTGTACATCTGTTATTAATATTGTGATAATAATTTGAAATATTATTTCTATTATAGATATGTAATTAATATGTCCATAATAACACCTTTGGCCATGGACAGTCCTTCCTCTAGAAGATGGCTGCTAAGAAGACCAGCACCTATTCAGGCATCATGTAATTAGCATAACTTTAGTAGCTGTTACACATCCAACACCTTCTCTACAGGCAGTTTTGGACATGGACTGTCAATTCAAAGATTTCCTTGATGTAAAGTTTTTGAAGATGTACTGAAGAGGTGACAAGTGGAAACGTATATCCCACACAGTGGAAGAATAAGTAATATTTCGTCCTGACTTCACATTTCATACTTCTAAAGCCTGACAGAATATAAAGATGTATTGAAAAGCGCTTGCAGGTAATTGAGAACTACCTGACAGTACTGAGGAGATTAGGTCAGTGAATATTTGATTTCTAATCTAAAATATGCATTTTTGTAATAATACTAAGGAAACTGTAATCTTCCCACTCATATATATTAATATTCTGATGCTGGCAAACTGTGTGAAATATATTTTTGGCAGACAAGGGATAGTAGAGATCCCATGAATGGATAGTTGCAGAAACTTCCTTAGAAGATAATAAATGAATCTAATTTTAAAGAGATGTTGTGATGATCCTAAGTAAGGTACAAGCTTAGCCTACTTTTTCTCTCACATTTTACTTAGAATGTTTTGTGCTAGCTAATCAACTGATATTAATCATTCAAGTACCATGAAATACGTACAAGCCCTAGGGGCAGTACTGTTACATTTATCTTATTGTGACAGAACTGGTGCAGAACTGCCTTAAGATATCTGTATTCCTACAGTGTGTGTAATGTCACCTGGAGCTACCCCATGAACATGTGGCAGACTAATCAATTCTGTGAGCTTGCTCCTTCTCACTGGTGCAAGGAGGGTAGAATGGAGGCAGAAAGAGAGGAAAAATTATTACTTTAAAGTAAATGTCTCTGGAAGGGTGGAAAAACATGGAGAACTCCCATTTGTGCAGGAACTGTCATATTTCTACCCTATGTCATAAATGAAAAGCTAGAGGTCTTTCTTTCTTTCTTTCTTTCTTTCTTTCTTTCTTTCTTTCTTTCTTTCTTTCTTTCTTTCTTTCTTTCTTTCTTTCTTTCTTTCTTTCTTTCTTTCTTTCTTTCTTTCTTTCTTTCTTTCTTTCTTTCTTTCTTTCTTTCTTTCTTTCTTTCTTTCTTTCTTTCTTTCTTTCTTTCTTTTCTGTTGATCATCAAGCACTTCCTAAAATAATTGTTCTTTTTCATTTTCCACTTGATGCTTTTTTGTGAAGAACAGGCAGGTGAGAGGGGTTATATTTACTGAGTAAGGTTGGCAACGAAAGGTTTTCACTACCTGGATAATCCATTTAAAGTTTTAATGCATTTTTTACAGCCTCTTCCTCCATATTTATTGAATGGGCCAAAGTACATGGAAACCATTCCTCAGCTACAGTGTGTCAAAATGAAAAATGTAGCTTGACATAAGGCACATGAAAACTCAAATGTTAGTGGTGTTTTGATATTTGTTTGACTGTTTGCTCCATTTAATTATTATTCACAATAAAAAAATGTAGGTATGTGGTATTTCTCAGGCTTTTGCCAGATGAAAAGCTGTGGCCTTGTTCATATCAATTCTAGGTCAATACTATTTTGTTTAGAGCCTGGCAAAATATTATTTGATGTGATTTGATCTTCATGGGTTAGAACAGTGTTCTGACCCCTTGTGAAGGTTGTATATTTATTTTGTTCTTCTAGTACAACTTCTTGTTTCTAAATGTGTTTCTTCATAGACACACAACAAATTTGCCAACTTTTAAAAATTCTCAATAACATTGGAAAACTGAAGATGGATTAATCTAGAGTCTGATTTTAACATTCTTTTTTCCTTTAAATGGGACTTGAAAATCAAATTACAAGTTCTGTAACCCTCCTTCTGTTATTTGTTTGTTTGTTGGTCATAATAATATGCACTTACTGCAGAAAATTATAAGTCAAGAGAAATCTTCAGACTTGTAGCTCTAGAAATTGGTTTGTACAATGATAGAAAAATCTTGGTGAAGAAAAAAATTCAGGATTTATTTCACAAGAATGAAACATGTAGAAAAAAGCTGAAAGAAATAAGAAACTGATTTCCCTTGCAACAGGTTTATGCTACTCTTTTAATCCCTATTTTTTTAAGCTTTAGCAGAATTAATCCTGATATGTAGTAATTTAAGGGTAAGCAAAAATCATATCCTAAGATATCCTTTCAAACAATAGCCTGATGAAGGTATACTCTGGCACTCTTAGCTTCAAGCAAGTAAAGATTTGTAAACAAAAGTATCAAATTCCTTAAAAAAATATATCTATTTCATAGGGAAACTAGCATTCCTTCTTATTCAAATAATGTGCATCAATCACATGAAAATTCAAAACTCTTTTGACTGTTCTAATTACATATACTGTTCCTATTCAGATTAATGCTTCAAGGAAATATTTAGATGCTTTTGCTTTTAAATTATTTGATTTAAGTGAAAAACTGAAGGTTCTTCGCCATATAACAATCTCATTGCTATTCTTGGATCCACACAGCATAGGAAGGAGTGGTATGGTTTAGTAAAGACCTGCAGTCAGTGGAGTGGAAAAGAAAGTGCATTAGACCAAAAATAGTAGCCTCTAAAGGAATTGTGCCATCAACACAAAATGTATTAATGTCATATACAGCAGAGTATTTGAATTTCTCCAATACACTTTGTACGTACAAACATACAAAACCCGAAATATTGTGAATGTACACATATAAAAACAGAGTTTAGAATAGAATATAGCTGTTCATGAAGAGATGTTTAAAGTAAATTACATCCAAATAGCTAACACATGCTACTTTTCCCCATAGCAAAATGAAAGTTTTCCCTGCTAGGCTTAAAATGGGTAATGACTTATTTTCTAATGGTTTATGCAAATAGATTAACCATCCAAAAATTTCTCTTGATTCTTGTGATGACCTTAGTCTAAGTCAGAGCATCCTAATCCTTTTCTGCCACCTTTTCTGTTGTAATTTCAATTCACCTAATTTCTTCATACTTAAATATTTCTACAAAGTTTTTCTTTACCTACTGTAGGAGTGTAGGAGAATGCCCCCTAATGACAGAGTGGCAAACTAGCCTTTGTCCTCCAAAAAAGGAAAGAAGCCCAGAAGTTTCTCCCAACGATCAGGTGAAAAGCCACCTTATGAGACCCCAGAGACTTCACTAAAACCTTGGGGTCACCTAATTGAATAGAAGCCAAAAGGTCCCGCCTGGGCCATAAGGTAGAAAAGGAGAGAACAAAAGAACTACGAGGCTTTTGTGAATGTGTTTTCTAGAAGGAACAGACCTCTGTACCTGGCTCGGATTTTCTGTTTATTATTTTGCCTTTTATTAAACCTTTTTGTTTCAAACACTGCAGCAGAAGCCATCCTGCTCATTCTTCGCCTCCAAAGGTAACAGCTAAGCTATCCTTGGGTGTATTAGGTTCCCTTTTGAGGGCTCATAAAACCCTGGCCCAACAAAACAGAACCTAATAACCTACACCTGGATAGAAAAATTAAATACTCCAAAACATACATCAAACTCAAGACTCGTTTTGAGATTCTTCTTGAAAAGTCAGCTTCTCTTCCAAGTAAGTCTCTTTGTATTACACATATCTCAAACATTAACTGGGTATTTTTGCATTGCATTGCATCTTATGTGAGCTGCCAGATCAGGTCCTGAGTTCATCCTAATCTTCATATACCTGTTTTCAGATATAAGCTTGCTGCCATTAAAGTTGCTTTCCGACAAAAGCAAAGCACGTTTGCTTACTTCTGCTTGCTACCTTTCCAATTGTTCTATTGATCCTATGATTTTTTCTGACCCAAATAGGAAAAAAAGGTTCTGCGAGACTGCTGTGATTAATTTACTCTTTGTTTGTTGCATTCCTCAACAGTCAAGTTTAAGTGTCAGAGTTGTCATGGAAGCATAAGAATGTTGCAGAATTTCAGGAAATTTCAGGCACAAGAGAACCTTGTGAGGAATAAAACCTCTGGTTTTGGTGTCAGGAAGCTACTAAATGGACTCACCTGTATTTTTTAGCCATGATTCATTTCCCTGTTTACTAGGCAATGATTTCAATAGTCTTACATAAATAAACATTTGTGGTGTGGTTCAGACTTCTTGTTTGCTCTACCTGTGGGTTTGAAAGGTTCTCATAAACACATCTGTGATTTCATCAGACAGAAGAAAACCACACACCAAACAATTCAGTACCTTGCCTGTCTTGATAACACAATGATGATACTTATATTGACATATTTCCTGTGGTCATTATCACTGTCATTCTCCTGAAAGGTTAATGACTTCACAAACTCATTTGGACTCATTTAACACACAAAAAAAAGCATTCTTCACTTCCATCTGTGCAATAAAATTAAATCATAATATACTCAAATTATGAGGTCTGTGTTAAAAAAAAAACAAAACCCAAAACAACAACAACAAAAAAACCCCAAACAAACAAACAAAAAACCCAAACAAAAACAAACAAAAAAACCCCACCAAAAAAACCCCAAAAAACAAACCAAAACCAAAACAAACCAAAACCCTAAAACTAATTTCCATTGTTTTTCAGAGTTCTGATTTCCATTTGTGTCTGGCCATCTTCTCCAGAGTAGACTAAAAGCAGACATGTTAAGGGGAAAAAGAGGAGCAGAAGCTATTCCTGTCCAAAATCCAAACAAGAATATGCTCACTGGGTTCCAGATCATGAAAAAAGCATTGTTTAATTAAAAGCTGTATTTAAGAGAATACTTTTATTGTGGTAGCTGGAGCTGTGTGCTTTAATTCACCACCTTAAGGACTCTTCTGGTCCAGTTATTAATTTGTCAAAGAGATACAATGAAGAATGAAGAATGTACCAAAAAAAATGTGTTCATCACCTATCATGTAAAGCTGCTTTGGACTGATACATTATTTCCAAGTTTAATGCATCTAATAATGCTTTATTTCCTATTTTTAAGCATGTTAAGTTGGCATTTGGACAACTTTGAGGATACTTCTTGTATGCCTCTCATTAAGAGGATAGGTACTTTCCAAGGGTAAACACGAAAGCTGATAAAATTGACACTAGAAGCAATGTATAATGAGCTAAGAAAATTCATAGGGAATGTTAGGATTGTCTCTAGGACCCTTGAGTAAGACGTTGTCAGCTGAAAATGAGCTAAGAAAATTCTTCTAATTGCTGAAGGGATACTTTGGAGATTTGCAAGTTATCACCACAATTTCTTTTTCAATCTATGCAAAATGCATGTGTGAAGTGGTACATGCACATTAACTTGCTATATCTAACGAGAATACAATCACTATATATCTGGCTCGGAGCCCCAGCTATTTGTTCTGGGGCCAGCTATTGCTGGTCACTACCCACAGAGCAGAAGCCCAGTGGGGAGAGCCGGAGGCTGGAATAGCTCAGGGGGAGCTCAGGCAACCTAGGCAAGCTATAGTGATTTGCAGCTCTTAGTGATAATCAGCTCTTTTGTGATCTCCAGCTCTTTTAGCTTACGAGGTGCCGCGGCAGCAGACACAGGGGAGAGAGGAGAAAAAGCTGTATAGGGTTCCACAGGATTCTTTTATTCCGGTCTCCACGAAGGGTCCAGTGACAGCTCTTCTGCCGAACCGGGCAGAATTAGGGGTTTTTTATACCCTACAGGGGTTTTAAAAACTGTCCAATAGTAAGGGTCAGGGGAAAGTGACCTATGGGCTTACAGGGAGATAAGCAGGGTCCGAAAGGCGGAAGAGAGGGACTGCTGGGTCATGCTGACTTGGCATTTCCTAGCTCTTAGGCCTCTGATCGCCAAGGCCTTGCAGGCCCTGTGCCTGCTACAACTATATGGCAGTTTTCCATTACTTCCAGCCCTAAATAGGTAAGTACAATTCTACCCCTCTCTGCTGAAAGACTGCTCACAGTTGGAAAACCAAAATGATGTGAAAAGAAAGGCTGGAGAGATGGGACTCACAGCTGAAGAGCCTGAAGAGCTTGAACCTGAAGAGCTTGAAAAACACCAGGTTGAACCCAGTCAGTTTAACTACTGAGTTACCTATGTTTCATACTTGCAGAAGGTATCTTTGTATCAAGAGTGATCAATGACTTTTTATTCAGTAATAAAACCCAGAAGAAATCAAGAAAGATGGAGCATTTTTTCTTATAAATAAAACCAAATCATAGAATCATAGAACCCTTAAGTTTAGAAAAGATCTCCATGATCACTGAGTTTGACTGTACACCATAATATCAATTGAACCACAGTGCATGTCTTGTACACCTCCAGTGATGGTGGATCTACCACTTCCCTGGGAAGCCTGTTCCATTGCTTAACCACCCCTCCAGTAAAGAAATTCTTCCTGATGTCCAATCTGAACCTCCCCCTGGAACATCTTGGGACCATTTACTCTTGTCCTGTTGCTAGCTGCGACTGAAAAATGGCAACTCCCACCTGGTTATGGCCTCCTTCCAGGGAGTTGTAGAGAGTGGCAGGCCCTGAGCCTCTTTTACTCCAGGCTGAACAATCTCACCTCCCTTAGATGCTCCTCACAGGACTTCTTCTCCAGACTCTTCATCAACTCCATTGCTGTTCTCTGGACATGCTGCAGCACCTCAATGTCATTCTTTTTTTGGTGAGGGACCCGGAATTGGACATAGGACTTGAGGTTCAGCTTCAGCAGCGCTGAGTACATGGGGACAATCACTGCCCTGGTGCCGCTGGCCACACTGCTGCTGACACAGGTCAGGATGCTATTGGTCTTCCTGGTCACCTGGGCACTTGCTGGATCATGTTCAGCCAGCTGTTGACCAAGCATCCCCAGATTCTCTTCTGCTAGGCCACTTTACAGACACTCTGCCTCCAGCCTGTAGTGTTGCATGGGATCATTGTGAATCAAGAGTTGGACCTGGCACTTTCCTTATTGAACTGCACACAACTGGCCTCGGCCCATGAATTCAGCATGTCCATACCCCTCTGCAGAGCCTTCCTACCTTACAGCAGATTAACATTCCCACCAATTTAGTGCCATTCCCACCAATTTAGTGCCATCCTGTATGGATGTGCTCGATCCCATCAAACAGATCATTGACTGGCCCCAGTCCTGAGCCAATCCTGGGGTACACCACTTTTGACTGGTAGCCAGCTGCATGTAACTCCATTCACCAGGTAGACTAAAGCCACAATTTTCGTTTATCCACTGGGTGGGTCATGAAGTTTTGTTTACTTAAATTCTTCCAAATATCTATTCCAAACTTTGTCAGCTGTAAACAGTATGTTGGAACATATACTCGTTCTGTTGTTTTGCTTTGCATTTAAAAACAAAACAAAACAAAACAAAAAGCAACTCAAAAAACCCCAAGCCTGTCTACAGTGTAGTGTCTCAGAACATATTTTATGCATAAATGATAATGACCCAATTTTCACATTCCTATCTGGAAAAGTTTTTCCACCCTCACCCTGGCAAAAGAGCAAAAGTGTTAATGTGAATACCACAGAATAACAGACAGGTTTATGAGACCTCTGGTCACCAACATTTCTTGTCCATACATTTAAGACAAGGAATGTTGACCAAGCACCCCCAGACAGACACTGTATTTAATCACAAGTAAAGAAAACTTCTCACAGGAGTATTGTGGTCTAATAAAAACAAGTCTGGAGGAAACATTTCATATCAGCGTTTTATATTTTTCTCTATGCTAGCACTGTATGTTGGTGGACTCCACGTGCAATTGATCACAACTGTCTAATTCTTTGCCAAAATCCCACAAATTACCAAGAGAAAAGAAAACAGCATGCAGAGAGTCAAGTCCCGCAAGACAGCATACACAGCAGTGAGTGTTTCAGAGAGTCAGAATTCAGGTTTTGACTTTCATAGAGAACTCCTACCTCACAAGAATATGCCAATCACTTTATAGTGCAAACCCTCTCACAGTCCCTGGCAAATAAAGACCTGTGAAAAATGTGTGAAATAACTAATTAGCATGAAAGTAAGGAGCAGTTCAGAAGTTATAACATCTGCGGAAATGAGGTGTGAAACACTTTTTCAGAAGGGTTAAATGAAATAATAAATGATTTTCAAAGAAAATTGCTGGCTATTTCCCCCTACCCTGAATTTTGCCAACAAAAGATATTTTTAGAAAAAAACCCACTCAATGTTTATCTGAAAAAAAGTATGCCAAAATTTGATTTTTTTTCCTGTTAAAAACCCAAAGAAAATAATTGAAATGTGCTTCCTTTCCTTCAAAATTTGCATGGGAGGAAATTAGATCAGTTTCACTGCTGTCAATGTTATGAAGGCAGAAGCTGAATTGGTGAAATCAGGTATTTTATTGCCATATTTTAGAAAGTATTTTAGAAAATATGAAATGCTATACAAAATTGTATTTTTTCTCAGCCTGAAAAATGTGTTCCATAGCCTGCAACAGCTGATGTAGCTTCCTTAGAGAAATAATATATCCTAACTTTAGTATTGCAAATGCCATAGTAAAGCATGCTTCACATTTAATCAGAAAAGAATAAGACTTCAGAAAAGCTTTGAAATCATTGCATCTTCATACTTTGTTGTTTAAAAAAGCAATATAGGTCCTTTAGACATTAAATGAACCTGCCCAAAGGTTTTCCATGGAAAGAATGAATAGTTACAGCCTCTGGCATTGTTATGAATAAAAAGTTATCTATTTTTTTTTAAGGTTGTAGAGTTAAAACAAGTTGGACCTGTTGCTGTTATGTTAGCTTAATTGTTAAGAGTTCTTCTTCAATTACCTGTTAATGGTTGGTGATTAACCATTGTCTCCCTGATGCTTGCAGGGAATGACACCCGGACCCTGCAGGTACCAGGAGAATGGGAGTGGCATCAGAGCTAGTATGCAGATGAGAAATACATTGCACCAAATTTTGCAGTTTTCCAGGAAAACTCCTAAAAATAACGAGCCAACATAGAACTAGGGGACCTAAGTGATGTCTAAGGATGAGAGTATAGTCCAGTGCCTGCTTGGATCCTTTTTGCTTCTCATCCTAACCTCAAAAGATGTTGACTAGAAAGAGGACCAGAGATGTTGGACCGAAAAGGTGGAATCTCCTAATCTCTCGTGAGGACAGAATCCCCAGCTCTGCCTGCAGACCAGCGGACAAAGCTGCATCCTCCTCCTCCTCCTCCGTGCGTCGTGGGGGCGACCCGTCGATTTCTCCCCACCTGAGCTGATTCTTTTTAATAAAGGCATTAAAAAGGAGAAAGATCTCCTGCCCATTTATTTCAGGCATCAGACATTGAATTTGACCAAGAATGAACAGCCAAGTCATGAGCAGGATAACATGCCAAAAAAGAGCTAAAAGTGTTCTGAGACTTCAACCCAGAAGAGATGGTATAGACCCACTTTATTTTTTTTTTTTTTGCCATATTTACAATGGTGGTTCTTAATAGAACATCACTCAAAGTTGTAGTATGGGGTTGAGATATGAGATTTATTTTCTATGAAGATAGTATTATGTAATATGAACAACAACAAGCAGAAAAAATGAAGACCATTCTAACAGATATTTCTTTAGTATGTAAAACCACTAAACGGACACCTGGATTCATCTTTTTCTAACTCTTCCTAATGTTTTAGGTTTTGCATTGATAACATTACTACAGGACATCTAGTTTTGAGTATATTTTAAATAAAAATCTTAAAATAATAGAATTGAAAAAAAACCAATTATTACAGCAATATAATCTTCCATGAGGGTTCAGTTTATGCCATCATTATGTGATTGAGTCCAAAACATTAAGGTGAAAGAAGTTTGGCAGCATTTTTGCATAATATGCCTCTGTTTGAAGCATCAATCCAGTTGAAAAAAGATGATGTTTGAAGGGGGTGGGAAATGGGGGAAGGCAGATTAAAGGCACAAAAATCAGAATAGGAGGATTTGAAGCCCATTAAAAAAAAAAAAAAAAAGCTTTTCATTTCCAAATATAGAGCATCAGATTTATTTCTTTTCAGTTGGCACATCCTACTGAAAAGCACTAGAAATGTTTCACCATGTACTGATGCATTATCCTAAAGCAAAGCCTCACTAAATTAATAAAATGTACAATAACAGTTTTGAATATGTTAACATAAACATATTTTAATTCTCAATGTAACTCACTTTTTTCTCCCACAAAACAGTGTTGAAGGCAAATATTCTATATGGGAAGTTGTTCACTTGGGCATGAGGATTAGTTGTCATTAATTCAAATAATGGCTGATTTTGTATTTGTAAAACAAGTTTGTCTAGAGAAGAAATTTCAAATACTCTAATTTACAGTTTGTGAGCCATTTCCTATTGATCTATTAGTGAGATAACAATATGCATGTCCTGTGTAGTCAGAAATCTACATGACGTTACTTGAGCTGTTCCATCTTTGTGAAATTGATACTTCTAATGATGTGCTGAAATGTGTCAGATATGTTTCAACAGAGAGACATAATCAGAGCTCTTTCATCAGAGAGGAATGATACACCTTCATTGTGAAAATGTTATGAAATATACTAATACTTGTGAAAAATTATTTCTTTTATTCCTGTACACTTTTAAAATGTATCTTCCTAAAACAAAATGTGCAGTTAACATGGGAGTCAGGAGTTCAGTTTATACAAGCTCTTGGTGATATCATAAGACCTAATTTTAAGTAGCTTTATTTTTTTCATGCTGTAAAAATATCATTGTTGCTTGCTGAATATTTGGCTTTCTATTTAAGTATACTCAAGATGATATAACTGAAATATGCTGATATTTGCATATCATCAAGAAAACAGATGACAACTTGCAGAGACATTAGAAATATAGAGCTTGTCATTGAAAGTCAGAAGTATTTGGTTGTATAGAATGTGTTTTAGACAGCTGTACCTTGAATCCCTCCTGAATGGCTTAGGTGATATTTTTGAAATGCATACATTTCAGCAGGAGCACCAGCAAAGTTCAAAAAATGGAGCAGGTTTGTATAATTCTTGCTGTTCTTCATAAGTCTTCTGGTTAAGAAGAACATGTAACCAAATATGTTAGAATCAAGTAATAGCTGTGCTCTGCTATTAACATATATCTGATTCTCAAAGTTACTGTGAAATATTAACAACAGAATTTCCCTGAAATATAGAAATAACAGGAAAAGATACGGGTCATCTTCAGTCACAGTAATGCCAGGCAGAGATATAGAAAATTTTAGGTCTCAGTTTTCTGAAAGTAATAAGTAAAAAGAAGAAAAAAAAAAAAACTCAAAATATTTATATTGCTCCTAGTTGTTTTTATGAATCAGGGAAGGGTCATAGACTTTGGACTTGAAATTGTCTTTTCCCTAGACCCATTTTGCTCCTTATGCATCTGGAACTCAGGCCTTTAAAGGAAATTAATGATGCTTCTCTCTAGAACTGCACCAGGATATAGTAGTAGAATCTACTACAGCTTCTTTTCAAATGCAATCCCCTTCATGCCCAGTACACAGCTTAGTTTATGCCCATGTCCAATGAAGAAGAAAGTTAAAAAATCCATAGCCCATTGTTTTTCTTTTTAAAACTCAGTGACTGTTCTTCTTTACTGAAGTACTAATGAGGGAAAAGTAGACTTTTAGAATTAATAAATAAGCTGATTTTACTAGTACATACTGGTTTCTCAAAACAAATTTGTTTTAATAGATGGTTTTATTTATTCATATGTTTTTATCTTTGCAAGTTCTACTTCCTTGATTGTGCATGATAAATCCCACAATAGTTATGAAAGAGATGAAACACTCAGAAGTCATAAAGTAAATGGTCCTGACTAACTCAAACTGGATGCTTCACTTTAGGGTTCTACTTTCTTTAACATCAGCAAGGAATATCAAGGTGCCAACAGGGACAAAGACCTAAAAATATTCAGTTAGGCTGTGAATGGATCATTTGTGCTTATCTGAACAGAACTGAACCTGTTAGAGGTACATTCACTGGAAGAAATAAAGGTAAGCTAATGATAGCAGGAAATTCACGATTTTTTCAAGTAATACAACAATATTTTATTGCTACATTATTTTAATACTTTTTCCTGTAATAACACTAAAAAAAAAAAAAAACCAAAACACACCCAAAACATATTTATCTTTCACTATTTTATAAATAAAAATTAATTTATATTCAACTTCTGTGGCAGCATGAATTGCTGTTAATTCATTTCACAGAATTTGGGTGCTAGAAAAAAACTAGACTGCTTCCCTCTCCTGACATTTTACTTTTAAACATAAAATGTTTTTCCTTTAATATCTTATGTAAGATAATTGTGCATTAAATGGCTTAGATATATATAAATAGCTGACAGTGGCCAGGAGTAGTTATTTTCAGGAGGCTTAAAGATATTTTATCTGCACTTATGAATGTTGATTGCTATTGCTTTTACTTATATTAATTAAATTAAGGGATGTAATCACAAAAATATTTTTGTTTTCATTGAAATGGACAGACCTGACAAATAGCTACGAAGCTGAATCTTAACTGTGCAGATTCTCGTAAGCTGTGTAGGTTGATTTGTTTTTCCTTATATGAACTTTGAGAAAGGTTTCCTCTGTTTTTCAGTTACAGGTCTTCAAACTTATTCTCAGTTCTGGTTTTAGGCACCTTCAATGAAGATTACTGGTATTCATTTTAATAGCGTTAAGGCATTCTTTGTGTGGTTCGTAACATGATGTACTTGATGCTGAAAGAAATGACATCCTTCTGTAATAAGCATAATCAGGCAGGTTTGTAGCTCTGGAACTACAAAGATTTGAATTTAGAAAGCAGATACACAGGACTGCTTGCATGCTGTCTCAGTAAAAAAAAGCAGTTTCAGTTAGCAAACATGTATTACATCTACAAAAATGTGTATTGAACCAAAGGTAGAAGACTAGAGCAATTTATAAGAGCAATTTCACATTACATATTTGATTTTATTCTGACAGTTCTTAGGAGTAGGGGTAAGGCCTATGGTATTAATCAGACCATGCCTGTGAATAAATATGACAGCAATAAGTCATACTTGAGGGTTTCTTAATGTGTTATCCGAAAGCACCAAATACTGAAAAGATTGTTAAATCTACTTTATAGAATGTTTACAATTTATTATTCAATCATGTTTTATCCTATGAACTGGAATTTTGGGGAAATAGAATTTGCTTTTATGTCTCTGCTGATAAAAAGGCTTTTAAAAAAATGCTTTATTGTTGAAGGTTTAGGGTGTGTTTTTTCTATTTTCCTATATGACAGATAAGAACTCTGAAGTTTTACTAATATTAATAAAAGATTCTATTTTTTGCAGGAAAAAATAATCTGGCAGGCCCTTATTTACAGTAAGAAAAACAAACAAAAAACAACTTTTCCTTACATTTTAAATAAGCTAAAACTAAAGGGAATTTTAAACCAGTCACAATTTCCAATTTTATGTATGAAATGTTTCCTCATACATTACAATACCAGTATAACTGAATTTGTAAGGAAAAATCTGATTAACTTTATCACATAGTAATGGAAATAAAACTCCAACTTATTATTAGTTAACAAAATTAAGGCTGTAAAAGCAGCTCAGAAAATTATTTTCTGTTATTGAGGCTGTGCTTCTTCCTTTGTTTTATGTGTGTGTTTGTGTGTTATAGGTGAGTTTTAACCATGTGGTGGTTTTTTCAGGTTGCTTTTTCTCTGCTGAAGGAAAGCTGGCTTGCAATTCATAAGTCAATTTCAAAGTCAACTATTGACTTTGTCCAATGAGTAGCCAAATATTTAACTTGCCTTATTCTCCTTGGGAGGGGCCAGCAAGTATTTTGCTTTGTTTTGGTTGGTTTTTTGATTTCTTTTTTTTTTTTTTTTTTTTTGGAGGGGCAGTGGGGTGGTTTGTTTGTTTGTTTGTTTATTTTAGCACACTTATTGTGCTTGCCACTACAGAAGATCAGTGTTAGACAATTAATTGAACAATAAAAATCCTCATGGTCTAAAAGGCTTATTTATATGCCTTTTACAAATAAGACCTGAGGAATAACTATTAAAGTAAGAAAATACCTCCCAGCTGAGATATGTAGCTGTGAATTCCAGGTTTGAAGGACTGATGGTTTTGTCACAAGCTTGGAGCTCAGAAGTTCAAAACTATATAGGTTATGGTTCTCAATATTTATTTTATTTTAAGACTCTCCAGTAGAAGTAGAAATAGAAGACTGCTTCCTTGGGAAGTGGTATTTTGTTGGAATATTTTTACTACAAATGACAATCTCTGTGTGAAATGAGGCAAATCTCTACAGAAAATAGTCATTTTACAGTAGCCTCTAACTATTCCCAAAACAATTTTACCCAGTGTGGAACTGTGGAAAATAGAGCAAGCAGAACTAAAATAGGGGAGCATAAGAGTTACCATAATACTTGGAGTACATGGAAATTTGCAATAAGGGAGAAGATTTTTCTCTCTCTCTCTAGTGCACTAGTATGGAAGAAGGCCAGACCGAGGCCTTAGCTACAAAGGAATATTTCTTTACAATAACTATTTTTATATTATATAATTAAAGGTCAGAAGACAACCTTCATTATTTTCTTTTTTTCTGTCATCCAGCCTCATTTGTGCCAAGGCTGCTCAGGTCACTGTTTTGAGTTGGTGATGCAGGAAGGTTTATATATCCTTGGTATAATAGTGCATAGCAGTTTCCTAAAGTTTCTCTGCTGGGAGTGTCATTCAGAAAGGTTACTGTGACATTTCCAAAACTGTGTCTTATTAATAGGAATGAAACATGGTTGTTTCCTTTTTCATGCATCAGTATTGTATATACATTTATCTATGTTGTGATATGTTTATCTAGAACATTAATACATACTTGTATATATATATATATGGAATATTGATGTTAGAAATAGTATTTTCTTTGGGTTATATTTTGCTTTGAATGTAACATAAAGAGTAGTAAGCAAAACTATTTCTCAAACATGAATAATTTGGAGAGGAGAAAGAAGTTGGGCAACAGTTTCCTTCAAATAATACTTTTCAGTAGTGCCTGAGGTATGAACAAGGTTTACCAACTTCCATTATTAAATAAAGTCATGCTTATGGCAGCTCAATTAACTATAATATCCTTGACTATGCCTGACGGAATTTCATGTAGAGGGAAATATTTTAAATTGCAATTTATATATCATCTCATTAAACCTACTATTTGCTAGCTGTTATGCCAGCCATGTCTTAGAAAAGTACCCACTAAATTTTCTTAGAATAAATTTATATTTTGGCTCCGCTTATATTAAAGTGCAACTATAGTGAAGGAAAGGTGAGTTTAGCTGAGTAAAGGTAAAACAGAGCTCTTCTGTCAATGCCATCTAGCATTTTCCTGGTCTACTCCTCTTCTGCATACACTTTGCGGCATGACAATTTAGCAGCAGTTCGAGTTGTATTGAAAGAATTTCAAGGCTTTTTGATCCATTTGATCCATTGAGAATTATATGGTGGGATTTGTTTCTGGGGACAGAGGGAAGGTCATAAAAATGAGACTATGTAAAAGAAAACCAAATGTCTAGGTCATCAAAGCCTGTCTTTGGTGGTGGCCAGCCGTGGATGTTCAGGAAGAGTGAAACCATAAAGAAAGCATGTAGTGATAATTACATACAGAAGTTTCTTCTAGGATCACTTGCAGTGTAAAATTGTGGGGCTTCTTGGTTGATTATAACTTACATGGAGGGGCTTTTGAAATATTTCCTTCAACACTTTTGTAATCCATTTAAGCAGCTGGCATCTACAAAATCTTGCAGCATGGAAATGCACAGTTTAAAGTGTGTTTTGTATCTGAAAAATAACCTCCTTTTTTTTTTTAATTTCAAAGCTGGTATTTTTTGTTTTTATTACAGAATTCCTGATTGTGTTATTGAAAAACACAGTGAATATTAGATCCTGCATATAATTCATGTTTTCATAGACATCAATTTCATCAGCTGGAAAATCCCAGCCTGCCTTCTCCTTCATAGAGAAACCATTTTCTGACTTTGATCACTGCTTGTCCTCTTCTTTATTTTTGCTAGATGGAGAATACCTTGTCTGAGGGAGGACATGCTAATGACAACAAAACCTTCACTATAAGGACATGACAGTTAGTAGCATAACATTTTTTTCTTCTTTTCCTAATAATTCTTAATACATTATTCCCTTTATTTACTTAGCACTGAGGTAATACTTTCCCACAATTAGCTATTACAACTACAGGATCTCATTTGTGAGTAATCATGTTGTACCACTTCATCAGTTCACATTCTTTTGAATGGCCTTTTTATTTACTCATCTTAATAACAATCTCAAATAAGCTCTCATACCAATTATTCATTTCCTTTGCCAGATCAAAAGATCGGATCTAGAAGAATTCTACTTTTGCCTATCCTCTATTAGGATCATTGAATATTTACTTTAATTAATTTTTTCTGTATTTTGTTGAGGAGAAGATTTTCTAGCTTAATTTCTTTAGAAATGTTGATCATAGATCCTGTCAAATATTTTCTGGAAAGCTCAGCAGAAACTCCCTGTTCAGATGTAAGAAGTGTAACTGCCTTGATTCATAGCATGCTAATGAAATTCCTGAGAGTGGTCAAATCTTAATTTCTGTCCTTGTGAACAAGCAGGATACCACACGATCCAGAAACCAGCCAAAATTAAGAAAGTTCATTGATTCTGTAATGTTTTACAATTCTGAAATTAGTAGGATGAGACAAACAATAGCAACATGCAATATGATGGAGATATTTCTTATGCACCTATGTTAAATACACTGAAGTAAATTAAAGTTTTTTAACAGCGTCATGACTTCCAAATCTTTTCAGGTGTTACTGATCAATTAATTTGTATTTTCTGAACTTTCTGTGATGGCAAAGTTGGAAATCATGCTACCTGTTTGGAACATAAAAGATACTTTCTAGATTCAGCTACTGACTTTCCTCTGACCTTTTAGTGAATATAATAAATTAGAATTTGTTCTGCTTCCCTCAAAAAGTTTTTATAAAAATTTCCACACACAGTAGCTAGACATGGGTGAAAAAATACTTATAAAGTGCTTACCTTCCAAAACTTAATTAATAAACAAAATACCATTCAGCAAACATTAATGGAAATGTACAAAATTATTTTGCCAATATAAGTTCAAAATGTATATGATTTCTGGTTTGTAGTCAAAAAAGAAAGGAATATTTCATATTTCTTTCTAAATATATATTTTAGTTTTTCCTTGTTGATCAGTGTTTACATCAATTTAAAGACAATGAATTTTCTCAAAAATTAAATTCTTGTTTTGATTTTTTTGGTGGGAAAAAAATCAAGAGAAACTGACATTCTGAAAAAAAAATTGGTTTAAAGACTGTCATTTTGATTTCATGTTTGACTATATTCGTTTAAAATGAAAATAAAAATATCTGTGAAGAAGGAAAAACAAAAGAATTTAAAAAAATAAATTCTGCCTGGCTTATTTTATTTGTGAATTCCCATGTTACTAGTTCTGTCATGTAGAAAGTGACTTTTCATCCAGCTTAACCTTATTAGAATAGAGTTTAAATAAGCCTCTCAAAAACTGGAGAGACAATAGAGAAGCCCAGAATACTTTGTTGGAAAAATAAAAGTTGTATTCACATGTCTCCTTATATTTCCAATTATCTCCTTATGTTTACTATTTATAGGATGGCTTTGAATGTAATAGAAAACACTATCATGAATGAGTGAAATTGTTTTAGATTGAACATCTATTTGTGCATCTTGCTATGAACAGATTACAGCTGAGTGATTTCTGTGCTGTTCAAGTGAGCTGGATAATGATAACACAGTGTTTGAAGACTTCTGATAACTTTTATTTCCTGATCTCCAGTTCAACTTACTTGACACAAAGTAAGGAGACCTAAACTCTTTATATTCTTATATAACATGTATGTCACTAACCAGCTTCTTGACAGGTTCATAAGTTGTTCTTTTTTTTGGTTTGAGTAGTTAGTGATGGGCCAAAAGAGAGTATTTGCTTTTTACTCAATATTGGACAAACTTAGATGAACATTGTAAAAAATTTTAATTCTGAGAGAATAAGGGCAAACCAGTCTGAAACAACCTAGAGAAATTATTCCATTTCATTTTCTCCATCATTCATGATTATTCTTGTGGATCCCTTCCAACTCAGAATATTCTGTTAATAGCATAACAAGCAGGTCTGTAGCCATTAACAAATGTTTATGTACTTAACCCAGTAGGAGCAAATTATAATAACAGGTTTGAAGGGAAATAATGTAGCAAAATTGGTCCTCTTTCTTCCAACTCTGTGTGACAGGTAGCACAGGAGGAATTTAAGAAGTCATAGGAACATGTGATTCAAAGGCAAAAGAGTCACACTGGACAATGAATGAGAGGAATGAAGGGTAAACTCTTGACAGGCAGTAATGTAATTGATAACTAGTTTGACCTGGGAACATTATTACATATGATTGAAGGAGAAATTATGGAAATATGATATGCTGTAAGAGTGAAAAACATCTGCATATACAGAGATGGAAGTGGGTGGATATTACCCGATGTTTGCAATGTGAGGATTTTGTTGGTTTAAGTGCTTGTTTCGTACTCTGGTGTTTTTTTACTTTCCTTAGACTGTTCTTCCTATCAACTACTTTCCTGAAGGCCCTATGAAATACTACTCTTTACATTGTTGTCATTAACACAAGGTCTTGTGCACATCTGTTTCCATAAAATCCCTTTAAATGTACTTTTTTTGCTACAGACTCTAAGAACTCACCGTCAATTGCATGTCCAGTGGCTACAATAGTTTTTATATACTTCTGACTTTTTAAACATTCTTAAGGTGTCTTGTTGTAAATAACTTGTAAGCTCCAACTGAAATGCAATATCAGTGTATTTTCTTTGTTTCTGTGGTCGGGTGGCAATTTTGTCTGAAGAACACACAGAAAATTCATTCAGACTAAACAATACCATGATTTTGTTTACTACATGTTGGTATGTTTTGTTAATTTTAATCCGATTTCATGTGGCTAAGCTTAGCAGGTACTGCTTGGGAAGCAGGTATCCTGCTTTACAATTTTTCCACTTTGAGTTGTCTAGGAGTTTCACTTTCCAATTCCTCACTATTTTATGCATGCAAGAAGACATTGTAATAGTGCCCTTGATTCATAAAATTTCCTAAAATGTACTGAGAAATAAATGTCCAAGGATATGGTAACAAATAAAAAAAATATATACTATTGATATAATAATATTAGTAGCATGTTTATATATGGTTATATACTTTCACAATGTATAATAATATTTTATTTAATAACACACACAGGATTAAATTTTAAACATCAGATTCAGATTCTGCTGAACAGTTATAAAATAACTTCCTCCAACACAGTAATAGAAAAATATTTCCTTATAGTTACTACTTGGAAATTAGTACTGTAATGTAAATCAAGGTCATAGAGTCTTACATGATGTTTACTGATATAGGAAGATGTGTGTATTTGTTTTTTCTTTGTGGAAACAAACCAGAGATTTTTACTGAGTTATATGTAGAAGTGTTCTCTGGACCTGTTCAACCTTTTTTTTTTTTTTTTTTGTAAGCAAAGAGGTAAAAAATCCAGATGTTTTGCAGCCTACTTCATCTCCTGCCCTAGTATGTACTCAGTGAAATACATACCATATCACTGATCTCAGTGTTGCTGTAGACAAAATTAGTTTTGGAAGAGTGCCTTTTGTCTATTGCTATATTTAATGGCTGGATATTATTTGTTTGTTTCCTCTTATTGCATGCTGTTGAAGGATTAATGGGGATTTGGAAGAAAAAAATTTGGTCCTCTTCACTAAGTGATCATAAAGAAGATCAACTGTTTGCATCACCTGTAAGACTTTTAAAAAACTTTGTAATGCTGATTATGTAAAACATTTCTCAATATTCTTAGATTAATATTCTACAAAGGAATATAAAAATTCATTAGTTAATTAAAGTACTATTGGTTGACATGAATAAAATTCCATAATATTCACAGTTTGCTAATAGATCAAATAGTTTAACTTGATATCAAGTCAATAAAAATTTGGTCTCCATTGCACCAAAATAGTGTTTAATGGTAGTGTATTCAGCTTTCAACTTCATTGGGTTTTATCAGCCCATTAAGGAGAAGAAATATCCAACTAAAATTGAATGCAGCATTTCACTTTTCAAAGGACTAATATATTTCCAATATCTCTTGGTGTTATGCCAATAATTAGCTAAGAGAAAGTGAGGAGAAATAAACCTTCAGGTGTTTTTCTCCCACAGTAGCTAATACAGACCTTTTAACATACTGCTTTGGCTCTGAAAATATTTAATCTCAGCAGTATTTCAAAATTGTCTTCAGTGCTTGTCTAGTACAAAACTTGTGTAACCTAAAGATTAAGGGAAAAGATGAAGCATTTCAAAATGTTTTCAGATACCTAGTCTGTTTTGTGATAGCTAAAGTATATTTTGGTTACAGTTCACTAGTTGCTCAGGTTTCTTTTTACTAGACTTGAGAAAACTCAGTAAATTGAGGGGAGGAGATGCTAGTTTTTGTGACACTTTCTCAGTCTTCAGATTGACAGCTTTAAAAGCAGTTGAAAAACAACACATAGTGCTTGTCAGCAAATTATTTGTCTTTGGAAAAATAGAGCTTAAAATGGATTGAGCATCTTTTTATGCTTTATCTGCTGCACTTACAGATCACTTCTGATAACGTAAGTATGATTCAAAATGGAGAACTATAGAACAAATAAACTGAGATTTTGAAACTAATGTTATGTGTTCGGATAGATAAATTGTGCCAACATGTTTTTAGAATAAGGCTGTTCGAGGTGACACAAGATAGTATTTCATCTTTCTAGACCAGAATATGATTAGTTTAGTTAAAAAATAAAACCAAAAAAATTCTTATAAACATTGAACTGCCGAAAAGTAGCACTTCTGAGCAAGCAGGTGACTGTGTAACTTGCTCCTGTCTCAGTGAGCATAAGCACTTCAGATTGTGTTGCATGTATGGAGAATACTTCAGCACAGAACTATTAGCAATCGGTTGTGATGTCACTGGAGAAATTCCATTTTATCCTCAAGCATGAAACTCATGGCGAGAACAGGCAGGCAATCATTAACATAGTTGTAAAAACTGGTTTATTTTTTAAAAATAAATACAAAAATATAAATATAAAACATTGGCAGATAGAATTTGATGAAATGAAGTTGCACAAACTTTTTTTTTAAACCAGCTGCATATTACACTTATTAACACCACATGTACATTTTGTTTTATTTTAATGTACAGAACAGGACATATTGGATTTTTTTCTTCTTCGCCATCTTAAAAGCTGAACTTGCAGGAATAGGACATGTACCTAACAGAAGCGGCTTGTACATGAGGTTGCTTAAGGGATTATCACCCTGTTCAAATTTCCGAAGGTAAGATATTTTTTATTTTACTTACTAAAATGTACAACACTGAATTTCCATAGCTTTGGCTCTTGGAAGTTTGATTAAATAAAATGTTGTATATATTCCAAGTGGCATCCTACTAGAAAGAATGAATGACATTAATGGACAAGTTTAAAACAAATTTTAAAAGGAAACCATTGTGCTGAGTGGCAGGAAAATTTTCCTGAATGTTAAATACTGTTGAGTGCAGAAGGTGTCTGTAAAATTACTTCCGCTCAAAGGAAAAGAAAAGTAGCCTACTGTAGGTTAAGAAGTGTCTTTGTCACTTTCTCCTCCACCGTACATCTCAGCTAGCTTATTAAACCGAGGGCCCCACTCTCGGAGGTAATCATAGTTTTGGTCTCCTTCGGTAGTACCTGACTCCAAGGAGCTCAAGGATTCAGCTATGGAATCATTTCCTTCATAGGCATAGGTTGCAAGTGAGTCGTACGGCGGTGCAGAGGGATCAGTGTCGTGCTCTTTTAGCCTTTGGTTAATGAAATCTCGGACATCCGTGTTGTCTGGTGCCGAAGGAGTCCTCCGTGGCACAAATAATGTTTCAGGGATAATGTCTCGCCGAAGCTTCTTATCTTCGATAGCTGCAGGATTCCTCAGCGTGCCGATATCAAAGGCTTGGGTGTCTTCCTCTCCACCGCCTTCGTCATTGTAACTCACAATGTTGTCTCTGATGTCCTCTTTAGAAAGGATCAAAGGCTCCTTCTTTCGTTGCCTCTTTAGAGCAGCAAATAGCACCACTATAACTTAAAGAGGGAAACAAAGAATGGGTAAAAATCTCTATTTAACAATTTCTTAGCAGCAAATCCACCGGGTGCAAGAACTATATTTCAGCTACATTTCACCAACTCATTTTTTTTGATAACTGGATAAACACCTCTATCTGTATAATGGTAGTACAATAAAGTCTGTATCAAAAACCTATTTTGCACACATTGTGTGTTCTGCCTTACAGGACCATGAGCTTGTCTGCATGCTCCTTCTGTAGCTGTAATGAGCATTAAAAGAGCCAGGTCTATTCTGAAGATATTTTTCCTTTTTCAAGCTCAAAGGATATTGTTAAAAAGTGGGTTTGAGTTGAATTATAGGTCATTAAGTGTTATTCTGAAAACCACAAAATGGAGGTATTGCAAAATTTTCCTTTTTTTTTATATTATAGCCCTGAAACCACTGCATAGATAGGGCTTTGATGTAGTAAAATTGCTGCTTACTGTTATACTGTTGTATTATATGTGAAATATATACTGCATATTGATTTTTAGTAGTTATTCAAATGAAAAAGGGACTTTTCCTCAAAAAAAAAAAATTAAATGAAAGATATAAAAGCAATTTTTGATTATACTATTCATCCTCTCTGAACTTTCTTTTTTTGCATAACTTAACAGAAGAACATAAATGAGCTTCTGGTTGCACAGTGATAGTTTAACAGTCTGGGAGCTGAATTCTTACTTACAGTGTTAAATTAGCAGATAACGAGGGTTTGCCTTTGTTTTTTCCTTTGTATTTTAAGCTGCAGTTATAGTCTTCTTGCAAAATCCAGGATCATTAACTCTATCAACCTGCATAACTTTGTGAAATGAGTCGGGCCTTAAATATTTGCTCCTGGGTAGAGGAAGATGCGTTTCTCTTCTTACCTAGCAGTATGATGATGCAGAGGAGAATGGCCACCAGTGCCCCGGTGCTGAGGCCGGCAGGGAGCAGCAAGGCCTCGGCACTGCAGGACTGCATGTTGCCCCGGCTGTCACAGGCACACACGCGGATGGTCAGCGTGCCCGTGCTGCTCTGGATTGGGTAGTCGTTGTCCGAGATCACCACTGGGAGAAGGTAAGTACTTATTTCATGTCGACTAAAGCCATTCCTCCTCGTCAAAATCCTGGCAGTGTTATCTAGATCGATTAAAAGATACTGTTGTAGGCTATACAAACAGAAACCATATCATTTATAGTAGATGCAAATTATCATATTTTATATGACTTCAAAATAGATCCTGATATCATAGTGATATCTGTTTTTCTAACAACATTCCCATTTGATCTGAAAGCTATTTATAAGATTTTAGGTACATCTGGCCTGCTTCTCTGTGCCTCTGCACCACTTTGGCATGTGATTTGAAAAGAGGATTTCTCAAAGCTTAAAATGTTTTATAGATTCATGCATGCAGTGTGTGACACAGGTAGAGTTCAGGGCCGAAACCCTGAAATGCAGAAACCAACCGAGGAAAAATAACCTTCCACTTCGTGCAGTTCAACAAGTACTCTGTTCTAGAAGATTCTTTCTATGCATCATCTGTGACAACACCCACAGGAATGCTGTCAACTCAGTATGAGATTTGCTAAACCAAACCACTTTCAACACACTGTAGAACAATGAATTATGTACCTTAGCACATGAAGTAGGGCTTTTTTTGGATTGAAATTGTCATAGGAATTCAGAAAATGTGAAAGATGGTAGGTATTCCTGCACATTATTGAGAAGTGAACTTACTAAACTGTATTTGTAGCAGATAAATCTTAGTGTGTGCAGGATACGTCAGCATCAAAAGCTGTCCACTGAGTGGCCAGAGGGAAGGGAAAGAATGAGTAACAGGGAAAGACTACTTCTTCTACTGCTAGAGCCACAATGCTAGAGTGGCAGCCAACACCAGAGTTGATAACTGTTTAGTCCAAAAGAAACAAAATACAGTTTTAGTGTGTACTAGAAGGAAAATTTAATTTTCATAATGTTTGAGGGTTGCCTGAACTATGTGGTCAGCTCTCTTGACAGCTAACTTCAGGCATGTGCATAAGGAAAGAAAATTACAAAGAATAAGAAAATATTAAGATCTATACCTCTCTGTACTCAGGACCTAATCACCAAGATATAACCTTTGTTTAAAATATTAAATAATGTATTTTTTCAGACTTCAAGATGTGAAGCACAAAGATTTTCTTTCTTGCTTCCCTTCACTGGTTTTATGTATTTTAACATTATTTGATTTCACTCAACATCAAAAATTAAGTGCCTTTAGGATCTTTAAATACCTCTTCTGCAAGGATTTTATAAGGTATGCAAAATATTTTATTTAATTACTCCACTTTCACTACCATTAGAAGTTTTGGTTTTTTTTTTTTTTTCTGCTGTTGTTTGTAGTCTACTACATCCTGAAAATTCATCAGGAACAGAGGATTATTCCCTTTGCCTTTGTGCGTTTGACACATTTGAAGGCTGATACCACATCCCCTCTCATTTATGTCTTCTCTAATCTAGAGTCCTCTCATTTAGTCATACTAATAATGAAAGCCAAAATTCATAGTCTCACTTCCCCAACAGAAGCTTCTGAAAATTTTCTCTGATAAGACAGATTGAGAAAGGATCAAAAGAAAATCCAAAGTGGCTCTCAGAACCATTATTTTCATTAATTGTTAGAAAGAAGCAAAACAGAAGGCCAGGGGAATCAAAACTATGTCACAAAAGCCTAAATTGAAAAATCTCAACTTGTCAGATGAAGGCATTTTTGAAAGCTTTTTTTCTTTCGTAGTCAAGTATTTCATCTGTCTCTTACCCCAAGCCAACACTTTTCTGATTTTCTTTATAACTTTTTTTTTTTTTATCACATTGTTGTTTTATCTACACAGATACAAGTGTAGAAGTCCTAAACCTCATTCAGGTAAAGTATTCTTGATAGTAGTAACCTTCACAACTTCTCTACATATTGATAGACATCAAAAGCAAATATATTTTAGGAATGTAAACTCCTTCCTTGGAACAGGCATGCATTTTACCTTCGTTATCCTGAACAGTGAAGTTAGGGTTAACGGCAGCTAAACTGAAGAAAAATTTTTGTCCACCAAGAGGGTCATCTTTGTCTACAGCACTTATGGTCTGAATAAGCTGCAGGAATAAAAGCAAGCAAACAAACAACAACAACAAAGAGACCAAATGCACCTAGGTTTTTGATAGAGCTATCTGATCAAAGAAGATGAAAAGCATTGGAATCACAGAGCATTCACACATATTGACTTAATATTTATTCTGTAAAATATAAAAACGAAACAAATGCTCAACAAGTGTTTTGTATAAGTTTTCTTGAAAGAAAACACCTGTATTTTTCATGTGATAGTACATGTGCACCTATATTTTTGTAGCTACATAGTGGACAAAACTTGCCAAAATAGTTTTAGCTGTAGCTGGTACTTTTTATACTTCATCTTTGATTCACCATTTTAAATTCAAACCAACACCTAAGACAGTAATTAACATGAAGTTTTCTGGTTTTGTGATAAAAATATCATTTTATCAAACAAATATTTTTTGAAAGAGAAGTTAACATTTCAAATTACATTGCAACATTAAAGAATTTTATCTTAAACATGTTATTTCTATTTATTAGTATAGTATATATATTTTTCTTTATATTAGTATAGAAGAAGAAACTAACATGATTCCTGAGATTAAAAATGCCAGTTATATTTTATATGTATTTCTACTCTTGTAAAAAGTGTAGCACACCCTAGAGATGCACAAGTTTGGAGTGGAATGAGAATCAGGAGTCATAATTCTCAGAGTATGCTGCACCAGGTCAATTCCATACTCAGTGCTTTCTTCAATGCCTACAACAAATTTTGGGTATTTTTGGGGAAAGTAATGGTAGCCCCTTTATCAGTACTTATTTTCCTGTCAGGTAGGTGAATATGTGGCTTTTTGACTGAAATTTCTATACCTAAGAGTGGCTAAATATTGTTTCCCAAGCAAAATGAATTTCTTTACTTTTATTTTTGACTTTATTGCCTAACTTCAGTCTGGGGATTTTTTTATACCATGGCATATAAACTGAATTTAAGTCTGGATTTTTGTGCATCCA